>NW_026775581.1:93225180-95625180 GCF_030987335.1 Cornus florida | reverse complement strand
CTTTTTACATTCATATTTTCAGTGAATTTTATCTATTTTATTTATTGATGGTTTCTGGACAATAATAAATTTCATTGAAACTTGAAACCTTTATTAAATTTTGGTGTAATAAGATATTTTTTGTTTATGAATTACTCATGTCTGTTCAGGGCTCAATTGCCTTTTGGAATCTGCATTGTTCTCCTTCTTCCTCAATTATTTCTCATCCTTGATGCTTAGGCCATCCCCAGCGGGCTAGCTAAAGCCTGTTTCCAGCGAACCAATGCACTATTGGATCTCCAGCGGCCTAGCTAAAGCTAATGGGACCCATTAGGGATCGCGGGCCGGCTCGCGGTAATCTGCAAGTCGGCCCGCGATCACTGTAATTTTTTTTTTTTGTTTTTTCCTAATGCAACGTTTTGCATTAGGCGTGTTTTGTTTTTATGTGCAACGGTTATGCAAGGCACTGTTTGGCAGAAAGAAATTTTGAATTAAAACCTAAAAATAGGTTATTTAGAGCTGTTTTTTTTTGGAAAAAAATAAATAAATAAATAAAATTCATTAAATAAAAAATATATTGTTTAGGCATTGTTTGTCCAAAAAAAAAAAAAAATTAGGCCAAAAATAAATTTAAAAACTTTTTTTTTTGTTTTCTCCCTTAAAATTTAGTTTTTTAAAAAAAAAATTTTACTTTAAATTTTAAATGTGTATGCCAAATAGTGTATTTGGTCGTTAACGCACAGTTTGGCTAACACAAACAATACCTTAACGGCTATAATTTTAAAATTCAAATTTTTTTAACTTTATTCAAAAAAAAATAATAATAATTAAAAAATTTAAAAACTCTATAAATACCCTAACTCCTACCATCATTCATCACATCAAACACATCTCTATTATCTACCATTCAATTTATTTATTCTTCTATTTTCTCAATCTTAGCTGTTATTTTCAAAGTCATTTCGATTCCATAGATTCTCGACATCCATTTTATTACAACACCCAATTCAACTCATCAAACAATGAATTTTTGCCATTTCACGAAGACAATATCAATTTTTATGGAAAAGATTCTCAATTTCCTTCTCATCAACTATCCCAACCTTCTTATCAACCATCCCAAACTTCTCATCAATGTTGTGGTACTAGTGTTCCACAATCAAGTAACTCAAAACCCCTATCAAAACAACCGGCTATCCGACATAATAATTGGACCAAGGCTGAAGATAAGGCTTTATGTTGGGCGTGGCTATCCATTACCTCTGATGCGATTACGGGGGCAGACCAAAGTAAGAAGAAGTTATGGGAGCAAATTCTGGAACAATATAAACAACATACTAGTGTTCCAACTGAGCGAAATGATGGAGGTTTGATGAATCATTGGTCGGTGATCCAACGAAAAATCAGCAAACTTTTCAACTGCATGACTACCATAGAAATGAATCGTCCCAGCGGCTTTAACAGTGATGA
Organism: Cornus florida; assembly: GCF_030987335.1. Taxonomy (NCBI): domain Eukaryota; kingdom Viridiplantae; phylum Streptophyta; class Magnoliopsida; order Cornales; family Cornaceae; genus Cornus; species Cornus florida. The sequence continues at coordinate 95,623,731 of NW_026775581.1, read as the reverse complement.
TATGGTGAGTTATTTATTATTTAAATACAACTCGTAAATATTTTAAATAGTCGGCTTTTAATTTTTTGTTATTTTTTTCGTATAGATGATAGCAGCTAAAGACCTGTTTCGTAGCCAAACAGGTGGGGAATTTAAGTTAGAAAGTTGCTGAGAAATCTTGAAGCATAACAATAAATGGAATTCACATTGTGCCGAACAAGTAGGAAAAGGAAAAAAGAAAAAATAGCCGAAGAAGAGGAGTGGATTTGACTTTGACATTAATGAGTCTGTTGGGCACTCATTACCATCTACTCCGTCAAGTCATGCAGCCACAACAGATGGAGCTTCAACTGAAGAATCACCACACATAGGGGAAAATGATTCACCCAGTGTGGAAGAATATCAACTACAAAGACCAGCAGGAAGAAAAACGGTGAAACAACGTCGAGCAAAAATTTATTCAGCGAATGAATTGCAAACTTCATTCGTTTCGAAATTTAATAATATCACCACCCGTTTTGAGAGTCGTCAGGAAAAAATGCAGGATGCCCAAGTGGCACGAGAGGTAAGAAAAATGGAGAAAGAGAAGACAAGGCAGCTAGAGATTATAGAGAAACAGAGACTTGAAGAGAAGGAGCTCATGTTAACAGATCCAAATTCGGCACCAACAAAAGCGGGGAAAGCTTGGATTATTGCACGACAAAATGAGATATTACCATCTTTGAATTCACGGTCCGCCCCAAAGTTCCTATAGGATTTTGTAATCCTTAGTCTATTTATTTTCTTATTCTAATTTAGGATTTTGTATTGTTTAAGTTATTTTTAATTGTTTTGTTTAATTTGTTTTTTTTAATCCATAATGGATAATGTATTGTTTCAAGTTCTAATATAAATTGTAGTTTTTTTTTAATAATTTGCAAAAATATTGTTTGATTGAAACATATTACCGTTGAGAAAATATCACCGTTGCAAATATAGCCGTTAAAAATATACCCGTTACGAATATAGCCATTTAAGAAAAGTTTAAAAATAATAATAATAATTTTTTATTATTTTTTTTTTTTAAAGCGAAAATTCAAAGAGCCTGATGGAATGCATGTTTCTGAAAAGCGAAAATTGCTGATGTGACTCTTGGAATTGCTGATGTGGCTCTTGAAAAAGCTGATCAGGCTCTCTGAATTTTTGCTCTACAAAAAAAATAATAATAATAAATTTAAATTAAATTTTTTTTTTTTTTAACTTTTCTTAAACGGCTATTTTTTTAACGGCTATATTTGTAATGGTTATATTTTTAACGGCTATATTTTCTCAACGGCAATATTTTTCAATCAAACAATATTTTTATAAATTATTAAAAAAACTACGATTGATATTAGAACTTGAAACAATACATTATCCATTATGGATTAAAAAAATAAAACAAATTAAACAAAATAAAAGAATTAAAAATAACTTAAACAATATAATATCCTAAATTGGAATAAGAAAATAAATAAACCAATGATTACAAAATCCTATGGGAACTTTAGGGCGGACCATGAATTCAAATATGCCAATATCTTATTTTGTCGTGCAATTATCCTAGTTTTCCCCTTTCTGTTGGTACCGAATTTGGATCTGTTAACATGAGCTCCTTCTCTTCAAGTCTCTGTTTCTCTTTAATCTCTAGCTGCCTTGTCTTCTATTTCTCCATTTTTCTTACATCTCGTGCCATCCTGCATTTTCTCTTGACAACTCTCTAAACCGGTAGTGATATTATTAAATTTTGAAACGAATGAAGTTTGTAATTCATTCGCTGAATTAATTTTTGCTCGACGCTGTTTCGCCGCTTTTCTTCCTGCTAGTCTTTGTAGTTGATATTCTTCCACACCGGGTGAATCATTTTCCCCAATGTGTGGTGATTCTTCAGTTGAAGCTCCATATGTCATGGCTGCATGACTTGACAGAGTAGATGGTAATGAGTGCCAAACAGACTCATTAATGTCAAAGTCAAATCCAATTCTCTTCTTCAGCTCTTTTTTCTTTTTTCCTCTTCCTAATTATTCAGCACAATGTGAATTCCATTTATTGTTATGCTTCAAGATCTCGCAGCAACTTTCTAACTTAAATTCACCACCTGTTTGGCTACGAAACACGTCTTCAGCTACTATCATCTATACGAAAAAAATAACAAAAAATTAAAAGTCGACTATTTAAAATATTTACGAGTTATATTTAAACAATAAATAACTCACCATATCATCACTGCTGAAGCCGCTGGGACGATTCATTTCTATGGTAGTCATACAGCCAGAAAATTTGCTGATTTTTTGTTAGATCACCGACTAACGATTCATTAAACCTCCATTATTTCGCTCAGTTGGAACACCAATATGTTGTTTATATTGTTCCAGAATTCGATCCCATAACTTCTTCTTACTTTGGTCTGTCCCCGTAATCGCATCAGAGGTAATGGACAACCACGCCCAACATAAAGCTTCATCTTCAGCCTTGGTCCAATTATTATGTTAGATAGCCGGTTGTTTTGACGGGGGTTTTGAGTTACTTGATTATGGAACACTAGTACCACAATATTGATGAGAAGTTTGGGATGGTTGATAAGAAGGTTAGGATGGTTGATGAGAAGGAAATTGAGAATCTCCTCCATAAAAATTGATAGTCTCTTCGGGAAATGGCAAAAACTCATCGTTTGATGGGTTGAATTGGGTGTTGTAATAAAATGGATGTCGAGGATCCGTAAAATCGAAATTACTTTGAAAATAATAGCTAAAATTGAGAAAATAGAAAAAGAAATAAGTTGAATGGTAGATAATAGAGATGTGATGAGTGACAGTAGGAGTTGGGGTATTTATAGAGATTTTTAAAATTTTAATTTTTTTTTTTTTGAATAAAGTTAAAATTTTTGAATTTTTAAACTTTTTTTTAAAATTATATCCGTTAAGGCACTGTTTGGTACTGTAGAAACAGTGCCTTAACGGCCAAATACACTATTTGGCCTATAAATTTAAAATTTAAAGCAAAAAAATTAAAACAAAAAAACCAAATTTTAAGGGAAAAAAAAAAGGTTAAATTTGAATTTTTAAAGTTATAGCCGTTAAGGCACTGTTTGGTACTGTAGAAATAGTGTCTTAACGGCCAAATACACTATTTGGCCTACACATTTAAAATTTAAAGCAAAAAAAAAATTAAAAAAACAAATTTTAAGGGAAAAAAACAAAAAAAAAAAAAAAAAAGGTTTTTTAATTTATTTTTGGCCCAAAATTTTTTTTTTTTCGACAAACAATGCCTAAACAATATATTTTTTATTTAGTGAATTTTATTTCATTTTTTTCCCAAAAAAAGAGCTCTAAATAACCTATTTTTAGGTTTTTTTAAAAAAAAAAAATTCTGCCAATTGTTTGGCTACTGTACAGAACTGTTGAAACAAAAAACAAAACTGCCTGTTGCAAAATGGCGCTGTTTTGCATTAGGAAAAAAAAAAAAAAAAAAAAAAAAAAAAAAAAAAATTCATGGATCGCGGCACCATTTTGCATTAGGAAAAAAAAAAAAAAAATTCAGCGATCGCGGGTCGGCTAGCTGAATACCGCAAGCCGGCCCGCGATCGCTAATGGGCCTTACCACTTATAACTAGCCCACTGCAGCCTCCACATTCCAGTCGCTCGCCCAAAATGGGCTTTGAAGAGCCCCGCTGCGGATGGCCTTAGGCAAGACTAATGGTAGCTAGTGAGCCTAGTGTCAGGAATTCTAGAGCTTTTAGGATATGTGATGGCCTACTTTTTGAGACATATCAATTACCTGCTCATTGTTATGATTTTACCACTTCAACACACAGAAAAACAACATTTTTGCCCCTAATTAGGGATTACTAGAAGTTCAAGTTTCAGATAAAATTGTATTTAGAAGCTGTTTCAAGTGTAATTTTTTCTTTAAAATAGGGAAATGTCCATGATATACTACTATGAAAACCTTGGGAGCTAGGTTTGTTACATTTAGAGATCATAGAGAAGAAGTGTTATATTTGAAGGTCTCCATGGTGGTTATTAACTCATTACGACCTAAGAAGCATAGACACTTTATAAATACTCCTGGACATGTGTCCAATACTTTATGACCGTGTTCATAATTTAAAAATAATTTTTATTTAGTCGGACACTTTGTCCACACATCTCAGAACATTTAGTCATTAAGAGACTTGACCAACTAGTACAACCTCTGTTTTTTTTTCTTACTTACCCGTTATGTTAGTGTGAGTTCTTTTAATTCTACTGATGAGAAGAAGGCTTTAAAACTGAAGGATGACAAAATACAAGACTCGGAAGAACAGGTAAAATGGCTGGCATGTTTGATCTTAGTTTAAAGAAGGCTTCATCAGTGTTTTGGCTTGGTTTTGGGGTGGTTTTGATTTTGTTACTGTGGAAGTGTGAAGTATAGGCATATGTCAACACTATTGTGACTTGGAAGTTTCTAGGATGTTGCAAAACGCCCCATATCAATCTGTATGATAAAAATAAATAAATAAATAAGACCAAATGATAATCGGGATGTTCCGGTTTGCCCCGACTAAAGCAAAAAAAAAAAATTTATCATTTGGTCTTCGCATTTAAAATAAGGGATGAAAAAAGAAAGCTTTTTCTTCTTCTTTTTCTTCTAAGTTAAGGAGTTTTTTTGTCACTTTCTTTCTCCTTATTAATTTTCACTTGTTATGGTGTGAATACATTCAATGTTCTCTATGAACATCAGCGTCTCCCTGCCCACCTAACTTCTAAGAAGTTGTAGAAAAAATTCATTCAATGCACATTGATCTTTATATTTTTCTTTAGAAATTGTGTTGCCAAATTTGTTACTTTGGGTCCATCCAATATTCTTCAATCACATGCGTTTGCCTGGATGAAAAAAATATATATTTTATTGGAATATAATACTTGCACGGAATACATAGACTCAAAACTCAAGTCGATAGTGATATGTCACTATACTTGTACTACATTTAGAAAAGATAAATTTTAAAGACAAAACTATTCTTACATAATCCCAATTAGTAAATCTCAATTACCAGTAATATTTCTAATCATCATCTCTATCCCATAGTTAAACCATTCTTTATTTTCTTATTTCACCCTTTTCTCCATTGCCATCATTGATTCCTGATAATAACCATGATACACAAATATAGTGCTTTATAGTACTTGGAGAGATGGTTTTCTTCCCCGTTATTTTTTGCGTCACCACCATTACCGTCGCCATCAAGTCACCATGAGAGACTACTCGTTCATTTTCCATGGTGGCAGTCTAGCTCTCTCTTTCCTCTTCAAGTTGATGAACCTGATTTTCTAGATTCGTCACTCGATCGACTAGGCCATTCAGTTGGTTGTTGGTTTCGTGTAGAAGAGTGTTGACCGTACGCAACAGCTCTACAGTGTACCCTTTTTTTTCTTATATTTTTTTGGAGTTATGATGAGAATTAAAAAAACTTGTTATTTATTTATTTTATGTGCGCTTATACATATATATATGTATATATTTATAAATGAGAGGGAGAGTGTTTTGATAAAATTTTAAAAACAAAATTATGGGAATTAAATTACATTATGCTTCCAAATATATATACATTTATTATACATCTATTTAGAGAGAGATAGTGTTATGATAAATTATATAAAAGGAATTTAAAGAATTTTAATTATAGTTGTTTTTTAAACGACGACCTCTTAAAATAATAGTAATTTTATCTTTAAAAATTCATGTTATGTTAATGGACATATTAGTGAGACTATTTGATTATCATATTAATTTCTCTTTTTATACATGCCTAGTAAATTTTGCCTAATAAATCGGTCTAATCTTTTTGCATGTGAATCACTACTCTATTTTATTTGCACAATCACAGAGCTCAAGAATCAACCAATAATTTGTTTCTCTTAATTACTATTTTAATTTTTTTTTTTCTTTTCATATTATGGTAATTTTATAATTTTGGATGGATCAAATATTCTTCAATCACATCAATGGGATCTGCGATGTAAAAAATATGGCACGGTTTTCAACAAGGATACTGTAATTAGGAATTATATTAGACCACTCAGAAGATGACAGGCATTCCCCACAAGAAAGCCGAATAAAGCTGATGCAGAGCTCAAATAGGAAACTTTCTTCTTTCCCTAGGGTTCCGCTGCATTCAAGATTTGCCAACTTAGGTATACAAATAATCTCTCTCTTTCTCTCTCAAGCACAAATGCATAGTCTCTCTCTCTATACACCGGAGTTTGTTTCTCTCTCTAGATCGGTTGTTTATACACGAGATGTACCGCACAGGTGGTCCCTCTGAGATGCTGGCCATTGCCACTGGGAAGAAGTGGATATGGCCTGCCCAAAAATATTTCATCAAACTCTACTTAACTCCGGTGAACTCTACGTGCCTTCCAACTGCAAGCCATGACCCTCGCGAGTGAAGGATAATCGAGAGGTATATATGCCAATATGCCAGCTCATTTCACCCCATCACTCCCAACTTTATTTATCCAATTTTTTTAATTTGGTATTATTTTTATATAATTTCAAATCATATAATTTCTCTAGTATGGAAATTTTTGTCAATCTCGCCATTTTTATGTGGTCCCCAATTATATAATAAATTAATATAACATTTAAATCAATTTTTGATTTTCCGTGTCATTTGCTCTCCAATCATAATAATTTCTAATTCGAGCTCAAAGAGGAGTCTCTTTTATTTTTCTTATTAGGGGTTTTCATTCAAATGGGTATAAGACTGTAAACAACATTTCGTTTCTTCGATCCTCTCACGCACATCCCACGCACACATACACACACAGTTTAGTTTCTCTCTGTAGATCTTAGATCCACCAGATCAAACACCACACGATGTATCGCACAGCTGGTCCGTCGGAGCTCCTTGCCGTCACCGGATCCTTCATCACAGAACCAGACATCAGGCTTGCTAAGAAGAAATGGATATGGCCTGGCCAGAAGTGGATCAAGGTGGACCTCACTCCGGTGAACTACACGTTCGAAGTGCAGGCCATGAGCGCCGAAAAGCTTCCGTTCATCCTTCCGGCGGTCTTCACCATCGGCCCCAAAGTGGACTGTAATGAGAGCATGTTGAAGTATGCCAGGCTCATGTCACCCCATGACAAGCACTCCAACCATGTCACAGAGCTCGTTCAGGGTGTCATCGAGGGCGAGACTCGCGTCCTCGCCGCCTCCATGACCATGGAAGAGATCTTCCGCGGCACCAAATCATTCAAGCAAGAGGTTTTTGATAAAGTTCAGCTTGAACTCGATCAGTTTGGCCTTCGCATCTATAACGCCAATGTCAAACAACTCGTGGACGTCCCAGGCCACGAGTACTTCTCCTACCTAGGCCAAAAAACGCAGATGGAGGCTGCCAATCAAGCCAAGGTCAGTATATATATATGTATATTCTCTTTTGTTAGGGTTAGGGTTTCTTAATCTCTGTTGCTGTAGCATATTGTTTATTTATGTTCTTTGATTTAATTATGGTTTTATTGGAGTTGCTAGAGCTTTACTTTACAAACACTGTATTTGATTTGAAAAGAAATTGAAAATTGATTGTTTATTTATTGGTCAACAGATTAGATTATATTATGTCTACTGTGGGAAACTACAGAATGCAGCATATTGTTTATTTATGTTCTTTTATTTAATTGTGGTTTTATTGGAGTTGCTATAGGTTTACTTTACAAGCACTGGATAATTAATGTATTTTATTTGAAAATTGATTGTTTATTGCTGAACAGATCAGATTATATTGTGTCTACTGTGGTTCAATACCTAATTTTTTAATATTTTTATTTCATTTCATTTTATTTTTGAAATCAATCCCTATATTTTTTTTTACATAGCCTAATTTTTTGTTTCAAAACTTGCCCAACTTGCCTGATGGATATGACTGGAAATTGAAAATTAAGATTACATGAGACGGAAATGAAAGATGTAGAATGTATATATAGGACTAAAGTTGAAAATTAAAATTATTAAGTAGAAGCTTTAGATGTTACTTCAAATGTTCAGAATTTTTTTTATCCTTATTTCAGTTGTAAGGGCTTTTAAGGGCTCGTTATTTGAGTATTCTTCTTACAAGATGAATCTCCTTCACCTAAAATTTTCTCTTCTCGGTGGAACTTATTATTTTGAGTGATATGCAAATTGTGTGTTTGTTTTTATTATTATTTTTTTTTTTTATTTTGTTCACGTAAGTAATATGGAATTTCTGCCATGCAACTGATTAATCACTTATTTTTTAGAATTTAATGTCAAATTAAGTTTACCAAAAAACAACTTATAAACTTATCTTATAGTCATGGTCTTATATTGCCACTTCTAAGTACACAGAAAAACAAAAAAAACAAAAAAAAAAAAACCTGGTATTTTCATATTGGTGAAATTCTTCGAGGATGTGTTCAGTTGCATGGAATTGGAGCCTTAGAATTTGGAAAAAAAAATTAGTTCAATTTTTTTAATTTTTTTCCTCAAATTCCAATTCCAAGGACTCCATGCAGCCGAACGCACTCTAGCTTAAAGTAAACCAAATTATATGGACCATCAGTTGATGCTCTCATGCATCAACTTTGGCTGTCATAACCCGCTTTTTTTTATGACAAATGGGTTCATTTTCTTGTATCAAATGACTTCATTTCTTGCTTATCTTCTTTTTATTTCTCACCCTTCTCCATCTTTTTTGTCTTCTTCTCTCTTTTTCTTTCTTTGTATTCATTATGTGGAATCAGTTGAGGTTTTGAATCAAGAAAGGTAGGTTAGCCACATAAGACAGCCAATTACAATCTGGTTTTGAATCTAGAAAGGTAGGTTAGCCACATAAGACCGTCAATTACAATCTTTTATCATCAATGGCTTGTGTAAAGTGAGTAACTGAAAATTATTGATGATATCTAATATCCATTTTTCTTCTATAGTCCTAATCTTTTGGGACTATTAACATGGTCGATCAATGGAACAGAGATAAGGTGTTGGAAGGAAAAGAAAGAAAAGGGGAAGATTGATTATGTGTTTGATTATTAAGAATGAAAGAAAAGGAAGAGAGATTTTTGCATCTCCTTGTAAGGATTTGGACAGAAATGATGAGGGATGCAATGAGTACCTTTATATCCATATATTTTATAAAAAGTGAATTCGTAGTAATCAAGGATTATTATTATCTTTTTCTTCTTTTTAATTATCCAATCATGATGAGAAGCTAAACAATTTTATTTTCTTCTTTTTAATTATCCAATCATGATGAGAAGCTAAACAATTTTATTTTCTTTCTTTTTTTGCTCCCTGGCTTATCAAATTAGTCTATTATAACGGTGACTAGAATGTGGATAAGATAATTTCTGATAAAGGAAAGAAATAATAACTTTTTTTTTTTAGTATTGTTTTCAAGGTTATTCTAGTACTGCAAGAGGCCCCAAAAAGTGAGATTTAATTTTCTAACCTCTTTCTCACTATTACAAAATAAAAAAATAAATATTTGTATTAGTTTTATCTTTTCAATGAATATCTAGCTTTACATCGGGCATCATGCACTTTATGTTTTTAATATCAATTTCATTGTTGGAATTGCCTATAGATTGATGTTGAGGAGGCGACGAAGAAGGGTGAGATTGGTGCAAAGGAACGACGAGGGCTGACAGCACAGAATGCGGCTAAGATTGACGCTGAGACAAAGATTATATCTACACAGAGGCAAGGAGAGGGTAAGAAGGAGGAAGTCAGGGTGAGGAGTGAAGTGCAGATATTTCAGAACCAAAAGGACGCTGATGTGGCTGAGGCCAACGCCAAGTTGGCGGCATTGAAGGCAGATTGGGGTAAGAACGCGCAGTTGGCAGAGGTGGAGGCGGCGAAGGCAGTGGCTTTAAGGGAGGCTGAGCTGCAGAAAGAGTTGGAGACAAAGAATGCTTTGACTCGGACGGAGAGACTCAAGGCTGAGTTGCTGAGTAAGGCCAGTGTGGACTATGACATTCAGGTATATTATATATGCAACCCTTATCAAGTGATATATATATATATATATATAGTCCTTTCAGTGTTCTTAATTTTGTGTTGCTAAATATATATATTTAATATTAATATATAGGTGCAAGGGGCAAATTCAGAGTTGTACAAGAAACAGAAAGCGGCAGAAGCAGTTTTCTATGAGAAGCAGAAGCAAGCGGAGGCACAGAAAGCAAATGCAGATGCCGTCTTCTATGCAAAGCAGAAGGCTGCAGATGGTGAACTCTATGCAAAGCAGAAGGAAGCTGAAGGAATCACTGCAATAGCAAAAGCTCAAGGCGCTTACTTGAGTACCCTTCTCAAAGAACTCAATGGAAACTATGGAGCAGTCAGAGATTACATGATGATCAATGGTGGTATGTTCCAAGAAATTGCCAAGATTAATGCTGAAGGCGTTCGTGGACTGCAGCCCAAGATTAGCATTTGGTCTGGGGCCAATGGTGGCGGTGAGGGCAGTACTGGTGGCGTGATGAAGGATATTGCCGGGGTGTACAAAATGTTGCCACCAATGTTCCAGACAGTTCATGAGCAGACTGGGATGCTACCACCAGCTTGGCTAGGCACAATGCCTGATTCCAAAAACTCCACCTCTTCTTAATTAGTTGCTTCTTAATTAGTAGTTGTTTTTTCTTTTTAAAGATGGTCAAGTAGGGCTTTAATTTTCTTATGCTTTAATATAATGTAGTAGAGCATCACTACATTTAGACTCTGTTCAGCTCCATGAAATTGTGCATTTGGTCTGATTAATAGAACATAAATTACTAGAGATTTGAGACTCACCCCTTTAATGTGTTTCCTTGATATATGTTAGGCACAATTAATTAATTAGCACCACTGTGAGGATTGATGTACATACTACATGATCTCTATGGATTTCATCTAATGTCAAACTTCAGCTGTATTTGATTTAGGTATAAGATTTTGAAACTTTATATCAAGCGAGTTATTTATTTATTTATTTATTTATTTATTTTTGGTAAGATTGTAATATATTGTAGTAGAGCATCATTTAGAGCTTCTCATATGAGGGTTTTGACCCTATGAACTCAATAATGATATGAGATTTATTTGAGAATCTAGGTTTACATTGATGCCAAGTCTGTGAGTAGTAATACCTGCACAGTTATAAGCTTGTTAGTGTAAGCACAGGTATGGCAGTACTTAGCATCCTGATGAACAGATAATGCACTTGGTTGTTCCATGGTAGTTTTGTTTTTCCTTTATTGTTCTTTAGCCAGGGACTGCTTTTTGTTAATGACATGTTTTTTTTTTGTATCCACCTTATCTCTCTTTCCATCTTGCCATTGAAAATTCTTTTGAGTTTATTAGAGCGAAGAACCCCAGAATGAAGTTGGTTGTTTCAATTGTTCAAAACCCTTATTGATAGGAATGCACATGGTTCGGATTGGTCTGGTTTTGATCTAAATCAAAACCAAACTTAGTCCAGAGGTTTCTAAAAAATTAGAACTAGAACTCCAACTGTTGGTACTGTGAAACCGAATGGAAACATGTGGCACCACCATAACATGTGATTGCATACCTGCTCGTTTTGATAGTTTCATTGCCTATTTTCACTTCTTTTTCATATTTTTTTTTTTAACCTTCCTGTAAGCCTGAGATTGAAAAAGGCAGTGTGACTCTGGCTCGTGAATGGGGTCTTAATCAAGTGGTTTTTGGGACTGATTCTCAGATTGTGGTTAGGGCGTAAAAATTTTTAAAGCAAGTCCAATGGAGAATGGCTTAGTTGTTCTGGATATTAGAAATTTAGAATGGCTGCACTTTTCAATGCTTATGACTATCATTGTGCACTGAGAAGGTAATCAGGTGGCGCATGTGTTGGGGACTCGGGGCTATGAAAGGTAGGCAGGATGTATTTCTAGATGGATTGCTTCCATCTTAAGACTATTAGTGTACTGTTGAGAGCTCCATATATGATATATTTTGCTGCTTTTATCCACGTCCGAGCTCGAATCCCTCCCCTCCTCTTTGAGGATGGGGAGGTTATACGTTGGGCTAGAGGCCTTTTGGTGCTGAAAGGGAGATAGTTTCCAAATCTCCATGGAAGAAGGAACTTTTAATGCTTGCCCATAGCCTTTGTGAGCCAGAGCTTGATGTTGAAGCCCTCCCTCATTAGGGAATCATCTCAATCTTGAAAGAAACTAAGGGCAACTTTATAAGCAGATTTCTCCGGACTACAACTCAATCACATCGGACTTATTGCAAACACTAAAATTGCATCTGAGAATGGACTCAATTTCGGATTCAAATAGGAGGCTTTCTTTTCTTTTTCATATTATTAGAGAGTTCTGCAATTGGGCAAAAGATGGAATTAGAACTCAAATAGGAGACGTACGTCTTCTTTTTCTGTTAGAATTCTACAATTCAAGGTATACACAAACACATGCTTTTATATATAGGTATCTGTAATTGCTCTCTAACATACACAGTTTCTCTCTCTTTCTCACGCATACATACACACACTGTTTCCTCTCTAGATCGATCAATAATCAAACAAGATGGTGTACCGCGTAGCTGGTCCCTCTGAGGTGCTTGCCATCACAGGATCTTTCTTCACAGATCCAGACATAGTACTTGCTAAGAAGAAGTGGATATGGCCTGGCCAAAAGTGGGTCAAAGTCGACTTAACTCCGGTGAACTACACCTTCCAAGTCCAAGCCATGAGCGCCGAGAAGCTCCCCTTCATCCTCCCGGCGGTCTTCACCATCGGCCCCAAAGTGGACTGTAATGAGAGCATGTTAAGGTATGCCAGGCTCATGTCAACCCATGACAAACGCTCCTCGCATGTCACAGAGCTCGTCCAGGTGTCATCGAGGGTGAGACTCGTGTCCTCGCCGCCTCCATGACCATGGAAGAGATCTTCCGCGGCACCAAATCATTCAAGCAAGAGGTTTTTGATAAAGTTCAGCTCGAACTCGATCAGTTTGGCCTTCGCATCTATGATGCCAATGTCAAACAACTGGTCGACGTCCCAGGCCACGAGTACTTCTCCTACCTAGGCCAGAAAACCCAGATGGAGGCTGCCAATCAAGCCAAGGTCAGTATATATATATACATATATTTATCTTTTTTCAAGCAGCCAATCTCCATCTTTATTACCATTATTTATTGCGTACACCGACTTTGTACACCATTTTTGTCACTTTTCTGGACTGTGCATACTCAAAACAAGAGCAAAAACAGAGTTAACAGCTTTGAAGATTATATATTGACAATAATTTAGAGGGGTTATGAAAATAATTCATATATATACATGTGTGTGTAAATAGTCGGTTCATTTTAATATTGCTATTTGTAAGTAGACTTTCATCTAGCGAACATGGTGATCAAGGTGTTTGTGAGCATCCCATGAGAGTGATAAAGCCTTAGATCAACTTTTGTCCCTCCATTTTTATCAATACAAATAAATGTACTTTACCAGCCAAAAAAAACCTGTGTTGAAATCCATTGATGTATCATACAATGGGAAATGCAATGCCCATTATGTTTTTCATCATTGTTTCATTGCAGTTACTATAGGTTAATGTTTCATTGCAGAATGTAGGATTTATGTTTTTTAAAATGAAGGAAAATTATTGAGAACCAAATGCTTTTATCTAAACACAATAGCAAAGTAAATAACTTTTATAAGATCTAGACTGCCCAACTCAAATGTATGTGCTTCCTCTCTTGAATCATCATTGCTCACCAATCAAAACCAACTTCGAATTACCAGAGTGAACTAAAAACTTAAGAGTGGATCCAAAAACTCATTGCTAAGAGTGGTTTTCATTGCTCACCTATCAAAACAAAAAATAAAGCTTAAAAGATTCCGAATTTAAATTATTTATAAGATTTGTGGAGGGTTACCTGTTAATGTAATAATTTTTGGTAAGTAAATCTTTTTCATATATTTTAATTTCAACTATTCATAGACCACTATTAAGCAGGGTTTTTCTTCTTCTTCTTTTTTGTGGTGGAGGGGAAGGGGGATTTTTTTCTTTTTCTTTTTGCTGGATATAATATATTAGCATCCCTATAATTGAAGTGAAAAATATCAACTCAAATGAACTCTTTTAAAAATGAAGCTTTGTTAAGAGTAAGAAAAACAATAATAACAAAGCCCATGTACATGAGGTATAGAATCAAGTATCGAGATGATAACATCACAACTTGAAGAGTCTAAGAAATCAATAGAGAAAAAACCAACCCCCTTCAGTCTGCAAGCCTCCAAAGGAAAAGTTTTCTTGCCAAAAATGTAATTTCAACTTTACAACCAGAAGAACAGAATCATTTACAAAAATAAATAAATAAATAATAATAATAATTAAGAGAAGGCCCATTGCAAACACCTGCATTCAGCTTATTACCGGCATTAAATCAGCATCCTACAAATCAAACCATGACCATAAACCAGAGGATACCACAGCTAGTGAAACCCAGAATTAAATTAAGTGAAGGCGAAACCCCAAGCTATTTGACGATAAGGAAATATGTGACCAATTAAACCTCTCAAACCCGTCCACGGCAAACCCACTCTAGGCACATTGCCTGATTCAGAAAAGTAGTAGTAGTAGTTGTTTTCTATTATTAAAGATGGTTCCGTCAAGTAGAAATTTATTTTGCTTATCCTTTAATATATTTTAGCAGAGCATCTAAATGACATTTAGAGCTTCTGGTGTGAGGGTTTTGATCCTTTGAACTCAATAATGATATAAAATTTATTTGAGAATCCAGCATTGATGTCAAGAAGTATGTAAGTATCATCTGGTTTTGATTATCTATTACTTTGTTTATGTAATACTACTTGCAAACCATACAACACCCCTGCACAGCAAATAGCATTGTACATGTATGGTTTTTGTCAATGGCAGGTATTGTGAGTGTCACGATCAACTTTTTTTTCTTGACTCATCCCTTTTAGGGTGTGGTCCTCCAGACAATAAAATAAGGATACGAGTTTCTTGACAAAAAATAATTGCAGAACATATCATCTCTAGTTATTATTATTTTCTTTTTTTTTTTTGGTTAAGCATCATCGGACCTACATCCAGTATATCCATATAATTTAATCCAATTTTTTACTCTTTTTGTCTAAGTTATTCTAATCTCTTCCTCCTACTCCTCTCATATTATCCACTCATTCAAAAAAAAAAATTAATAATATTATTATTATGAAGGAAGTAACCATATGACAATGATTTGTAATGCTTTCTTACTGTAGATTCAGTTTTAGATTTGCAATTTTTAGAAAGTTTTTAGGTTTCGTTAATATGCACTTAAATACCATTTTTTTTTTTTTTTTTTTTTTTTGTCAAATAACACTTATTTCTTTCAAAATTTGTATGAAAAATGCTTCCCCAAATTTCTGATGCAAATCATTTGTAACTTTTATTTACCTTTCACTTTAACCATATCCTTATAGAAATCAAATATATATAAAAAGACAGAAATGTAATTACAAAATCGACAAATAGAAATAAAATTTTAAGGGAGGTTAATTTAATTTATTCAAGTTTGTATTATGTATTGGATATATTTTAATTTAATTTATTCAAGTTTTTATTATGTATTCGGAGTCAATGTTAAACATAATTAGGGAGAGCGGCAGCCTTTGAAGAATTTGTGCGACGACTGTCATGCTTGAAATTTCAACGGTCACGCTTAAACCCTAGACACCAGCATATAGCTTCTCAGTTCTAAGTTCTTCAAACCCATCCAGCACTCGAGACAAAATTCAAAACCCTAAATGAGTTTTTAAGATTCTCTCTTCCAATTCCAAATCTCAGTTTAGTGGAAATTTCTTCAAAAACAGATATCATACTGGTACCAATTCTCTTTTCACTTTCCAGTTATTGCAAACTTTCCCTTTCACCCTCCTAAAAGCCCCGACTTTTCTTCCCAATTCTATCTACATAACCACCTCATACACCATCAAATATCAAACACTGCGAAGAACCATGAGCTCAATTCATCTTTTTCACAACCATTCAGTTTCGCCGTTGAGCAATCTTGGCCGTTCGACTCCGCTTGGAAATGGAAGATTTTCGATTCCTAGAGTCATTGCTTGTGTAAATGTGGACGTGCGAGCACCGGATTCGGGGAATTCAGGGAAATTAGGGTTTGGGGTTGGGAGTAAGGGGATGATGGAGGCAGAAGGGAGGGTTCTGGTGGGGACGTATGCTAGGGCTCCGATTGTGCTCTCGAGTGGAAAAGGGTGTAAGCTGTATGATCTTGATGGGCAGGAGTATTTGGACATGTCGTCCGGGATTGCTGTGAATGCACTCGGGCATGGGGATCGCGATTGGATCAGAGCTGTTACCGAGCAGGCGAATATGCTGACACATGTCAGCAATCTGTATTACTCAATTCCACAGGTGAGCGCTTTTTCAATGTATATATGTGTGCGTGTGTGTGTGTGTAATTGTTATCTGTCTATCATTGTTGAATGAATTTGTATCAGCAAGTTTGAATGAACTTTTGAATGCTTGATGAGAATTGGGCATACATGTATTGTTATTTGTGACACTAATGCAAAGGAAATTCATGCTTATGTTCTGAATTAAGCACTTGGTAGTTGGTATAGCCAGAGTGATCCTCTTTTCAATCTTGTATTTGGGTTCTGAGAATGTGTGTGATAGTTAATTTGGCACATTGACACCCACCAGTGAAGATACATGTATGGAACTGCTGCATTCTTCTTATATCTGTTTTTTTGAAAGAAGTAAATGTTTTGTTGCCGCAGGTGGAGCTTGCCGAGCGTCTCGTTGCTTGTTCTTTTGCTGATCGCATATTTTTCTCAAATTCTGGAACAGAAGCAAATGAAGCTGCTATTAAATTTGCTAGAAAATTCCAAAGAGCTTCACATCCCGATGGAAAACAGCCACCGATAGAATTTATTTCCTTTACCAATAGCTTCCATGGGAGAACAATGGGTGCTCTTGCCTTGACAAGCAAAGAGCATTACAGATCACCTTTTGAACCTGTTATGCCCGGAGTTACATTCTTAGAATACGGGAATATTCAAGCTGCAAAAGAACTGATTCAAAGCGGCAAAATTGCTGCTGTATTTGTGGAACCTATCCAGGGTGAAGGTGGCATATACAGTGCCACAAAGGAGTTCTTACAATCCTTGCGTAGTGCATGTGATGATGCAGGATCTCTGCTGGTTTTTGATGAGGTAAGTAGCTATCTTTGGAAGATAATCATTGCATCTATAACGGCTGTTGCCTGGTTCAATGGTTTAACACTTTAACATCACTGTCATTGGTGTGAGTTCGAGCCTCAGAGCAGCCACTTTGTGAAATACCAAAGATTAGGTCATCTTGAGTGCCCCCTCCCCACGACCTGTAGTGGGACCAGAACTGGATAATGTCCCTTTTAATTGTTGCATGTATATTTTGGTATGTCACCAATATCTTTTAACCACGAGACAGAAACATCGTTATGCACATAAAATGATGCAGCTAAAAAGAATTTCAAGAAGAAAAAAAAACAAACAAACAAACAAACAAACTCAAAGAAGAGATAACTACTGGAATTGGAATGATTCCAAAGCGGAACCCACTTGGGATTATGCATAGTTGAGTTTTAGACCCTGTGGGAGTCCTATTTAAGTATTTATGTATGTTTTCGGGTCATTTCATTATTCTTCTGACCAGTGCTATCTATGTTTCAATTATCTAAAGAATTGATGGTATTTTGGTAATTTTAAATTTGCTGGTCATGGACTGGAGTTCTGGTTCATGGGTCATTGTTTAATTAAAAATATGATTTGTGGTTGTTAGTAGCCTTACTTGTGGATTTCACTTGTACAAATTTCAGTTTATACTTGTGTTAAATTATTTTGAAGTCCTTATAGAACTATTTGATGCTTTCAATTGAACAGAATAGCTTTAGAAAATTTTCAGAAATCGAAGCTCTTTGTGGATTGTTTGCTACAATTCTAGTTCTAAATGTTATGTCTGTATGATTCTGGGGTGTTTCTATAGTTTCTTCTTCTTCTTTCTCAAGTTCTTTAATTTTCTTGACTTTTATGTTTTAAAACAGTCACAAATCAGATCTGTTATGATATAAAATGATACCCGTTACTTTGTAAATCTTATTCCACAAGCCCAAACCCTTTATAATGAGTGTAAAAACAGGGTAAATATTTTGAGTTATATATAGGCAAGAACAAAAAATTGTGTAGGCTCTCTTCTGAATGCTTTAAAACAGTACATGTGAATATTATAGTGACTGTTCACTTTCTCAAGATTGACTCAGTATAGTCTATACCGGAGTGTCCATCACTGTGTGCTCATTTCCTTGGTCATTCACAAGAATGGTTTGGATCTCATACAGCTCATCATCCCCTTATAAATGAGAACCGACCCTAAAAAAGTGTAGGCAGAGTTAATAAGGCATAGAGACCCTGTGCCCATGCTTTGGGATAAGTTGTCACGGATTGAACCGAGGTCATATGGATAGGGAAGTCCAAGGTGCAGTACATTTATACCCTGTTCCCTTGCATGCTAGGGTGAACAAGGATAGAGAGGCTTTTGCTGATCATGTGATGCTTATTGTACAAGGAAATATGTGAACTAGCAATAAGGTATATATACAAGGGTAGGGATCCACATATGCATTTAGAGTATTTAACGAAGGGGAATTTGTGTTTGTGCATTCAAGTAAAAGATTCCATAGCTATAGTTATTACAAACTTAAGGCAAAAAAATTTGGTCCATTTTAGGTGTAAAAGAAGATAAGCTCTAACAGCCTGACAACTGGAAGATGGCACGTTTATTTATAAGGAATTCGATGGTGGTGATGAGCCAACTTTTGTTTTTGCAAACCAGTTTCCAAAGAAGTCACCAAATAGGTATTTTGGATGTGTGAGAGGTTAAATCTTGAGGGGAAATCTGTGACAGATTTTTGGTGAAGTGACTGGGAAAATCTGCTACCAAGAGTACTAGGATTGCAGAGGAAAAGCTTAACCAATTTGATCCAGAATCACTGTTGAATATTTGCATATATTTCTCTGGGAAGCTGGATTATTCCATAATGAGAAAGATTAAAGTGCGATTTTTATGCTATTGTATAGGAGTCCAGCTTTTCTTAAGCTTATGTGATGTTCATTTGTTTCTTTCAATTTAGAGTTGTGTGTTAGCCATGTGGTAAGAACTTTTCAATGTTATAGTCTGGTACATCCATAATGGTAGAAGCTTGGGCTGCCAAGTGTCAAATGCATGTTTGAGTTTAAAGGCAGCCAATTGTGCAAATAATGCCAAAGACATTTACCCAATTCAAAACTCCCCAGTACCACATGAGGTAATGGCATTTTCATCTCACAGTTTCACAGGGGTGTAATGGATTAACTGTGAAGGCTGAGAAAGTGGTGAGGGAAGTGGAATCTCAAATCCATGTGCTTTTGTTGGAGTCATGTAGAATTCAAGGGAAGTTAGCTAATGAATGTTGTGAGGCTAGGCTAAGGAGCAAGCGCATTCATGGATAAGTTGTAAATTCATGTAGGGTTGGTGTGATTAATTGAACATAAATTTTCGTATGCATATGTTGAGGGGAATGTTTTGAGTAGGGGTGGAGAACTTGTATTCTTTCTTGCATTTTTTTTTTTTTTTTTTTTTTATTTTGTCTGAGTGGTGAATGAGACCCCTTTCTTCAGAAGCTCTAAGCTCTGATATAAATCAATTACTTATATATATATAATAATAATAATAATAATAATAATAATAAAAGGAGACCTGAATATAAAGCAACCACCTTTCCCCAATATGACCACCTTACCTTTCTTCTTCATATTAGCGTTGGAGGATGATGGTTGGTTGATTGCTACCATGGCAGGTTATGCATTCAAAGTTCTGGACCATTGAAAGGTAGAAATAAAGTTGCTTGGAGGCATTATAACAGTTATTGTAGTATCATTTAGATCCACATATCACAGATATGGGTGCAAAAACTAACCCTATTATTTCCTTCAACCTTTTTTCCCCACTCTTGATTCTTCAAATATTAGGCCTTAGTGTGTTTCTGATGTTAGCTTGTTTTGATTGTTGTATTGGTCATTGTCTTCAATCAATTTGTAAGGAAGACATGAAGAGCAATAAATGCAATGTAGAAAACAAATTACTGATCAGAAACCAAAAGAACATAGACAAGTTGGTATTCCCTTGTCAGCTTTTATTGACCTGTATGCCAGCATATGAACAGTGAATAACTAACTCAATCCTACTCTTAAAAATGATTTGTGGAATGGACCATGATAGCAAATTTTGTGAGAAATTGTAAAAGGAATATTCTGCCCACCATGTTGTCCCACTGTTTCTTGTAATTAGAATGATAGTTCAAGTACATTAAACACTACAAATAACACATCAGATCTGATGGAAATGAAGTTGCATAGTTTCTATATGAACTCAGAAGTTAGTAGCAAAGAAGTCATAATCTGGCAAAAGAAACAATCTAATATTGCCTTGAAAGAAGAGGTTGCAGAATGTAATAGATAACAGCATTAGTTTAATAGTCTAGTTGGATCAATCTTCTCATATTCATTCATTTAGCCTTCTTTCCTTTTTCTTTTTGTTGATATTGATGTGCTCCAATTCCAACCCTGTTTGTATGGGCGATGATGAGGATGATGGTGACGAAGGTGATGTGCTCTGATCATAATTCAACTAACAGGCATGTTGTATCTTTTTATGTTCCTAGGTTCAATGTGGCTTAGGCCGAACGGGTTATCTTTGGGCACATGAAGCCTATGGTGTATTCCCAGATATAATGACTCTTGCCAAGCCTCTTGCTGGAGGTCTGCCCATTGGAGCCACACTGGTGACTGAAAGAGTTGCTGCTGCCGTAAATTTTGGAGATCATGGAAGCACTTTTGCTGGTGGGCCCCTTGTCTGCAATGCAGCCTCTGCCGTTCTCGATAAAATCTCAAAGCCCAGTTTCTTGGCCAGTGTCTCCAAGAAAGGTCTGTACTTAAAGGAAATGCTAATGCAGAAGCTAGGAGGAAATTCACATGTGAAAGAAATACGAGGTCTGGGGCTTATTATCGGAATAGAGCTGGATGTATCTGCCTCGCCACTTGTGGATGCATGTCGAAATTCTGGACTTCTTATACTAACTGCAGGGAAAGGAAACGTTGTTCGGCTTGTGCCGCCATTAATCATCTCAGAGCAGGAATTGGACTCTGCAGCTGAGATCCTGCTTAAATGTTTCCCAGTACTTGATGAAGGTAACTCAAACTAGGATAAGATAAGTCAATTTAAGGGTTTGTTGTTTGGGATGTTGTAAAAGCTTCACATACATATGGGGATCTTTTGTGATTCTAATATTAAGCAATGTAGAGTGTTGTCTACTACAACTCTACAAGTTAAAAGAGTCCCTGTGTGCTCTCGGTGGAATCAACTCTTCCATTGTTTGCCTTGTTTAAGTTTCATTTAGTTTATTGAACCAACTTTTTTAACTTGCGGGACCATATTAAATAGATTACATATATAATCTTTCAGATTTAGTACGGCGTGATTTTTAATTACTACCAATTATAAGACAGAATATCTATATTATAACATGTCTTTATTATCCAGTTGGTATAGATTTACTATTATTGATAGGGTCTTGAATTTTCGGTTATAGCAAAATTTGTTTATTATCAATTAAGATTTTCAATGTTATTGCCAAAAGATACCATTTTTCTTCTCCTTTTCTTTTACTCTTTTTTTTTTTTTTTTTCTTCCTTTTAAAAATCCGGAGTTTGAAATAGAGTTGGGGCAATATTAGGTGGGCCTTTTCCCAAAATTTGAGCCCGAGGACCATAATTTTGATTAGCCTCATCCAGAGACTTGGGTTCCCCATTAAGTCCCAATGAGGCCTATGTTTCCAGATAAAAATCCTCTCCTGTGATGCAGTAAACTCAACAATGAAACATAAATTTCACTGAGTTACTTTCAATTAGTGAATGTATGCATACAAGTATACAAAGCCTTTAACATAACAACTTAAGCATAACTTATTTCAAACACGAATTATATGTGACATTTCAATTTTCTCCTATCATGTATAACATAAAACCTTTACCATAACAATTTAAACGACCTATTTCAAACACGAATTATATGTGACATTCCAATTTTCTCCTATCATGTATAACATAAAACCTTTACCATAACAATTTAAACGACCTATTTCAAACGTGATTTATATGTAATACCTCAACTTTCTCGTAACGTGTATCATGTGACTTGGATAAAAAATATATCATGAATCAAACATGATATCAAATAAACATGTTCAGAACGACATCACAATTTAAATATAAAATGTTTTAAACTCGAATTATACATGATATCTCAACTTTTCACAACTTATATCACATGTTATTTTTTGTGACTTGATAACCCAACAATTTCAGAGTGATGTGGTCGGTGAAAATAAGTAAAAAGATTTATTTTTGTAGATATCTCAAATTTATTCACATCGCAAGCTGCACCAAATGTAATATCAATAAACTTGTGTAGGGTATGTCATAAAGCTTGAAAGAGCTATGGTTTTGCTTTAGCTGAGTTAACTTTGTAATCACTACTCCCTTGGGCTTGTGCAGAGAAAGAGTGTATAGAGGAAAAAAAAAACTAGTCAGAAATTGGTCTGGTTTTGATTGATAAAATAGTAGAGTGAAAGTTGAGGTAAAGAAGAAAACAGAGTATGAGATTTCAAAAGGGGGCAGTGGTGGTCCGGTATGTATACAAGGCATCCTAATACAAAACTTTTGGTTTTCAATTTTTTACCTTTTTGAATTTTACGATTCAGTTTAATTCACCGACCGGAATCGGTAGACTGTAGTGCAACTCCGTGCAAGAGAGAGATTTTGATCCATTCACTGGATCAAAATTCTCTCCTGTGAAATATTTGTTATGTTTATTCCAATTAGTAATGTACGTTACGAAAATATTTTAATACAAAACTAAATATTATAATATTTTCATAACGTGTATCACTAACTGGAGAGCACATGACACTATTTCGTGGAGAGAATTTTAGTCCAAGTTACCTTCCAAGGCTCCAAACTCTAAAAACTAAGGGCCCGTTTGGCATGTATTTTGTTTTAAGCATTTTGTTTTTAACTAAAACAAAAATAGTGTTTTTGCTGTAAGAGTGTTTTGAAAAAAAAAAATTTTGAAATACATTTGGAAAGGATATTTTGCTGTAGAAATGTTGGAAACAGAAACATGACAGTTATGATTTTGGATTATGAATAGTTGTCAAAACAAAAAAATATATATTTTTTATATTTTATTTTTGGACCACTATTCACGAAATATTATAACACTATATAAAATAAAACAAAGGCACACCAAATATGCTTTTAATGCTAAAATTAATATTGTAATAATTAAAAAATAAAAACAGTAAAAATAAAACACATGTCAAATAGACCTAACAGTACATGTCTCTTAAGTCTAACACTGCATGCACGTGGGTGACACTAATGTAGGCCAATGAAGCACACTTCAAAGAGAGATATTTTGGTTTGACCTCTGTTCATCAGTTGTTCCTGTAAATTACCATTCTCATGAAAAGGAAACAAAGAGTAAGAAAGAATATTCAAAAGTGGACACATCAATGACTCAAAAACAGAAGATACAAAAGGTGAGGTTGCGGTTTTTGGACACTTTACATTTCCAATGAGCCATCAAACTTTGCAATTAAACAGGGACTCCCACTGACATAAACATATATATATACATATATATGTATATTCAATTAATTACTATTTACTACATAGTATCACCAAGAAGTACAAAGATGATAATAAAGATATCATGATAACATTCTTTCTTTGTCTTGTTTCTTTTCAGGATTTTCTCTTACCTCTTTCTCCATGCAATCTTTCCCAGAGCCCAATATCAATATATATGGTCCATCTCTATACATATATGTCTCTCCTTGCAACAAGAGATTAGTCTCTCAGTCCAAAGACTTGTGTGTGTAGAAACACTAAAACTCCTCGCGTGCTACATTGCTCTACACCGGGAAACACACTTTTTCTCAAACACACACCCCTTCTCTACTCTTCTTTGTCTATATATATATATATATATATACATTTATATGTTTGTGTGTGTGTGTATATATATATAAATGAGAGATGAAGGTGTGTAATTAGAATGTTATAGACCGACATTCTCTTTTGTTCCTTGCGGGATGTTGCTTTAATTGTCATATTAGAGTGGACCACTTCCACCACCACCTTCGAACTATGCCCATTAAAACAACCCCCACCACCACCACCAATTAATAATGTATTATCGTCTCCAACAAACTCAATTGGTTAAAGGGTGCAATGTGAGTCCTTGCGAGAGTTAACGGACTCAAGCGAGGATCTGTGAGAGTTGAGGGGTGCATAATGCAATAACTTGATAGTTAATAAATGTTTAGTGCACTTTTGTACAATTTCTTACATATAAGACTATATATGATCCATTTACCAACTATAATATATTTTCTATGCATTGTGAATCCCTAAAGAAACATGACCTAATTCTTTATGCCTGCCGACGGCTTAAATTTAAAATTGAAATAAATTTAGTTAATATTTTAAACTAAATTTTTTACAATTTTAGATTTAAAACACCAATTATATACAGAGAAACACAACATAAGATTAATTTTTCAATGAATTATAAAATTTTTTATGCCTGTTGACTGCCAATCTGACTAGGGACAGGTGACCCATTGAATGTGTTTTGAAAATTAATAAATTACCCTTGAGATTAATTGCACAAAACTCTCATGAGCAATAAGAAATTTACACTTTACCCCTAGAACAAGGAATTTGTGTAATTTTTTATTGTTTAGGGAAATTTTATGCAAATTAATCTGAAAGGTAAAGAAGGATATTTTAAAAGTCTCAACTTTTTTTTAATAGTAATTTGACCAAATGAGATATCTTGCAAAATTTTTGTTCTTTTAAGGTAGTTGTATGTAAAACATTTATTACAAAGGGGTGCTAGTGCAAGTTTTCTATAGTTCATTGAGATTTTATGCAATTAACCCCACACACACACACACACACACACACACACACACATATATGCATATTTTGCAGAGAAAGTAAGAGTACCACTTTGCTAGTGGTAGAATGCATCCAAAATAAATAAATAAATGGTCGTTTGCAATAAAATAGAATAAACAGGTCAATATAAATGAATCCAATAAAACTGAATACATAGCTCAATAAAAACAAGTAACCACTCAAATAAAATATTTAAGAGAAAAATAAATAAATAATATACCCTCTTATCTTTTTTTAATATTACAAGAATAAATTTATATTTTTTTTCTTTAATCAAGTACTTGCACTTTTTATCACCAACCTCAACTTCTTCTTAAGAAAATTACATGATTAGCCAATACTTGAATACGGACTTCAAAACAAAGAAAGTAACTTAATAACTTAATCACCAGAAGAACACAACCTCACAACAAATATGATTTCATAGTTGAAAATTTAAACTTATTGGATTGGATAATAACGTTGTATTCAATTATTATAGCCTGGATTTTCCTAGGAAAAGAACTTAATTAAAGCCAGAGGATAGAAACAGAAAGAAGTAAAACTGGAGAAAGAGCCAATCAGAATCAGCCACGTCAACACACAGAGCCACAGAGATCATACCCACACTGCAAGTTAACAAGACCATCAAAGGGTCCCTTTTACATCACCCCAAAAGATTTACACGGTCCAGATCAACATTGTTCAGATTTTCACCACCACCACTATTACTTGTAATTAATTAGTGGGACCAAGCAACCACATGATTGACGTGATCACAACCTTTCATGTGCCCATGCACGCCACTGATCAAACCCTAACGTCACCACATCAGAACGTCCCCGTCTTACATAGCGGTCAATAAACAGCTCCACACGGTCACTCTCATGCACCTCTGCAACACCCAAACATCACTCTCTCTCTCTCTTTCTGGTTAAAAGCAAGCCATTATCAATTTTAGGCCATCCAGCTAAGGCTAAACAGTCAAACGATCTTTTCTATTTGACGCAATCCTGACGCTTAGCTACTACAAGTCACGCAATCCAACGGCTATCAAGCTATCACATTCTCGAGATCATCCAAACCCCTTTTAAACCCCTCACTTCTTCTGTAAAGACACCCCTACCCTTCTAGAAAAAATACCCAATACGCCAATTGTATGTAAGGAGACGGGTAACTTTGTCAATTCAGATGCGTATATTCCTTACCAACATATATAAATGTGGGGGCTTTGAGGTCGCATCGAATTTGACAGGAATATCTAAATTCTCAATAAAATCTTGTTTTTTTAATAAATTAATAATTACTACTTCTTATTTAATTAAATTATATTTTATTTTGTTTTGAGGTTGTATAAAATGTGAATATGCGGGTCTATGGGTCCCCAAGAATGTCTTCGTCTTCTCCGTCTGAGTTTCAAAACACAGAGTGATCAGAATAATAACGCTTCAATGAACAACGAAACTTGTCGAAACGTTTCCTTCTTTCCTCCTAAGTCCGAAATGTTCCAACCCAGATCCGAATCACCGCTGAGTTTGTTCAATGAATTGCCTGTTTTTGGGTCTTCTTTTCTCTGTTTCTCTCCGGTCTCAGCTCCTAAACTGATCGACCCACCTAGGTTCAGACCCGTTTCAAACGACGTTTCGTTCGATTTATCAGCTTTTGAGTTTAAAGAACCCGAAACCCATCCGGTTCTTGAAGGGATCGGAGCCATTGTTGGACAACACGTCCTGTTCGGAGGCGGTGATAACAGTAAAAATGAGGCTTCTGATAAGTCGGGTTTGGTACCCGACTCCAATCGTTCCGGGTCAGAAACGTCGGAGACGGTGGTGGTGGGTGGTGTTAATGGCGGCGTTTCGGTGCAGAAGAGCTACAGAGGAGTGAGAAAGAGGCCGTGGGGGAGGTGGTCGGCGGAGATACGGGACCGTATCGGGCGGTGCCGCCACTGGCTGGGGACGTTCGACACCGCGGAGGAGGCGGCGAGAGCCTACGACGCGGCGGCGAGGCGGCTGAGGGGTTCGAAGGCTCGCACCAACTTTGACATTCCGTCGGTGGTGCCGGTGACGGTGTCGTCTCCAACAACGTCGTCCTCAGGGTCGTCTTCGTCGGAGATGGTGAATAAGAATAAGAAGAAGAAGACGGATCATCAGCATAAGGCGTCCATGGCGCATAATAGCAAGAAGTGCGCAGTGGTGACTTGTGTTGCTCATCTGTTCAGTTCTGGTGCTAGTATGAATGAAGCTAGAAGGAATGTTGGTTTGGAGGTTGTTGGTGGTGGTAATATTGGTGGTTTTAGTGAGAGAGCTAAGGAATCAATGGTGGTTGCATCAACTATATGATCTGTGTTAGTTTGTAGCTTTTTGGACTTAGTACTGCTATGTTCTTACTCATGGGCTGTGATTATATAACTATATATATATATATATATATATGTTTGTTCCATAAAGTAACATGCAAGCAGGAAAATGTTGGGTTATATTTAGATGCGTGATAGTAACAGCCCATGAGTAAGGGTTGTTGAATGATAGATCGAAAATGTAGTAGCAAGTCCTATTAACTACTCCGTAAAATATATATATAGTATCTTATGTTATCAATTTCTCTCTCTAGGGTTCATGTGCTTAATCTTCGTATACCAGTTTTTTTTTTTTTTTTTTTTTTTTTTTTTTTTTTTAATGATATATATATACACACATGACATACATGTTATAGTAGTATGTATATATATAATTATGTATATATATATATATATATATGATAGAGTACTAGTTTCTTGGCATGCATAATGTTTTACAGGATGTACTTACTGATATAACTTTTGTTGCCTCTCTTAATTTTTTGCATGCATGTTGAAAAATTATGGGTTGTTTGTATGTAAATTAATTATGAGTACGTATTTGAGGTCAGTTTACATGTATGGATTTTGGAGGCAAGCATATATCTATATAGTATAATTATCTTGGGATAAGTTTAATTATGATGGTATTGTTGAATATATGTAATTTTGTTGATTGATGCAAAATAATTTTGAGAAACTAATTAATTAGTATTCTTTCCGTCTCAAATTAACTCTGAGAAAATTGTGATTCACATTATTAACTAATCTGGGACACTTTAATCTAGGAAGGAAAGAGTAAGTACATAAATAAATAACTTACGAAAAAAAAAAAAAAAGTACATAAATAAATTAATTAATAATAAAGGGAAAAAGTAGTAAAGGTGTTTCGCAATTCATGCAAAATTGTACAAGGCTAATATAGAGCACGAGCTTTTTAGTCCCGAGCAGCACTAGTAGTTCAAAATAGATCCCATGCATGGGGCAAGTACAAAAAGCGAGGTCCAGCCCCACTGCAACTTCTACTGTGAATGAATCACTTTCATGGCTTTATTTGCAGAAGTAACCCACCCAGGAAAGGCGGGTGGGTTGAAACACTTGAAAGTTGAGAGAGCGAGTGTTTTGTGGGAGGGGATATGTGCGTTTGCACACACAGACATACTATTATGTGTGTGTACGTTTGTCGATATACATATATACAGATATATATATTGGAGTATACAAATTAAGAGACACAGAGAGAAGTACAAGTAGATACTATTTGCATCACAAACTAGTACTGGGAGACTAGTAGTACTCCACTGCAACTGACTCTAATAGTACTGCGTGATTTGTACAGTCCCCACAGTATCAATTTCGATTTTATGCGCACAGGTGTACAGTACTACTACTACTCCCTTCCTCAACAATCTCAGTCCCATGATTATTTTTCTTTTTTCTCTTTCAAAGATTCTCGACTAGTTTATACCACTTCTGTCTCAAATTAATTTTTTTATTTGTGAGTCACGTAATTTTTTAAATAGAACATCTTTTTTAGAAGAGGGAGAGTACTATTTTGTTTCAAACATTTATCCATACCACGACTGCAAGTTACGGTATGATCATTAAATTTCTAAAAAAAAAAATTTAATTTACAATAATTCATTAAAAAATATTATAATTTATTAAAATGGCTAGCTCATTGGAGAGTTTCACTGCTCTAGTGTTTGGAGAGAGGACATAAGCAATCTAATATTGTTGTACAAATTCTGCGGACTGCAAATAAGAACAAAATATGAAGTAAAAATAATATTTTATTAAATAAAAAAAATTAGAGTACAATCCTCTGTAATATTCTTTATAAAGAATAAGGTCCTCTTATTCGATCTCCTTTTTTTTGTTGGTTGGATTCAAGGACTGCACGAGCTTGATCTTGAATTACCGTGAAATTTGGATGAAGAACGGTACAATTTGATGTGCTTTTGTTGATCACTATGGAATTTGAATGAAGAACAGCACAATTTGATGTGTTTGTTGTTGATTACCGTGGAATTTGGATGAAGAATAGTACGATTTGATGTGCTTGTTACGAGGGGATTTGTTGAATTTGGTGAAGAACGGCACAACTTTGGATGTGCTTGGTGTTCTTCGCCTTCAAGTTTGCCCACTGGATTTCTGAGTCTCTGAATATTCTGGACTCTGAATTTCTGAATTTGTGTGTCTTCCTTCTTCCTACAGGCCTCTATTTATAAGTTTTTTGGATTAATAGGATGATGACACGTGCCTCTCCTGATAAGGATAAAATCATAACTGGACCGGACCGATTATATTATAATAATTATCCTTAAAAATAATTATTCTAAATATATTTTATTAGGAATAATTATCTTTCCATTTAATCATCTGGGCTGGGCTAATTAAATAATTTTAAGTGAATCAAGTTTGGGTCAATTAAATAACTTAATTAAATATTGACCCATATTTAATAAGTCAATTTGTTAAAACAAAAGTCCATTAAAAATTTAGTGTCTATGATTGTATATCTTGTAGAGTAAATTTAGGTTTAAGTATTGAGTCAGTATAATATATAGCTTAGTTATGTGACTATGTAAGAGCATCTCCAATGCTTTCTCATTTCAGCTTTCAAATTCAAAATATGAGAGTTGGGTAAAAAAAACCCTCTCCAATGGGCTTTCATTTGAGCTCTCAAATTTTGAGATTCTCAAATCTTCTCTCATATGTAGCAGCTGCCAATTTTTTTTGACAAGTCTCTCATTTGCCAATACGATGCCATTTGGAATCACAATCTGAAACTCACATCTCTCTCTTTTTGCCTCGTCTGTTGCAATATAGAGAGAGAAAAGTTCCGGGAAATCAGCCGATCTGAACTAGAGGAAGACAATCGATGATGAAAAGAGGGTTACTAATGGACCTCGATCTCCAATCCTACGTTGTCGTTCCTTCTCACGTCCTCAGTAACCCTCTTTTGCGAAGCTGGCCTGACTGGAATAGGTGCGACGGAAACTGATGGACCTCGATCTCCAATCCTACGTTGCCGTTTTTACCATATTATGTGTTTTTGGTGTGATGGGGAGATGAACAAAATAGGTGCGAATAGAAGAGTCAATGTCGGAGGTTGTGATACGAAGTTGCAAAGAGAGAGGGGTGCAAACTTGAGAGTTGAAAGACAGCGGTTGAAGCTTGCGAACGGCAAACCCGAACTGGAACAGCGGGCGATGGAAACTGAAAGATATGGGTTTTAAACTTCTGAGTCTTGTTGATTTTGTAGTTTGCAGATGCACAAAGAGAGAGAGAGAGAGGGGCGGTAATTTCAAAGTTGAGAACAAGAATAGAGATGGAGGCGATTGGGGAGGCTGAAATGATTTGCCCTAAATAAATATATATTTTTAATAATAATATAATCAAATATATATAATATCCATATATATATATATATATATGTATAAATTTTCAAAAAAGAAAAAAAAATTATATAATAATATAATCAAATATATAAATTTATACATATATATATATATATATATATATATGTTTCTTTTTTTACTAGATATTTTAGATTTTTACTTCTTTTAAATTAGGTTTAATTGTTATTTCCTTCTAATGTTTACAACTTGACTTGAAATATGTCTAAAATTAATATTACTGATGTAAATATGAATGATAGTTGAAAAAGAATAGTAATTGTATTAAAAAATGACATTTTGCATGAAATGCACTATTAAAATAAAATTATTAAAATATAATATTTTGACACTATGATATTTGTCAAAATATAAATTTAACATGCGAAAATAATTTTTATTATTAGAGATGGTCTAAGAGCCTTTTCTAAATTAGTAAGGGACTAAATGAGTGCTGCTGACTCAGCTTCAAAGACTTGCATACAAATATAGTATAGTAGGTACTTGTGGAAGTTTGAAATGACATGGAAATCTCATCATTATGTGATTATTATATTATTTATTTTTTTCAATCATTAATGAAGTACGTAATAAACACCCTATTTTTAATTGACTTTTATGAAAATCAAATGAATATGAGAGAGAGAAGAGAGATACAATTTCTGAAGACAGGGGAGCGGAATCCCAGCAAAAAGGTTTGATTGATAGAAGAACTCACAAAATGACAAATGATTAGATACATTTCATTTTTTATTATTATTATTACATTTTCACTTCTTTTTACTATAATACACCTTACTTTTTTGAACAGTAGTACATATTGAAAGTTTTTTTATTTTTAAAGAATTTAACTACTTAATTTATTCACACTCTCAGATCCAACCAAGGGCTGTTGTCTATAGAAGTTCTCAAGTAGGCAATGTGACTGAATTTTTGCCAAGGTTTTTTTTTTTTTTTTTTTTTTTTTTTTTTTTTTTAAATGTATTCACACTCATGTTAATAATATAATTTAAAATAAGGATAACTTCCATTGACAAATAATTGTATACAAAAAAGCTGTAACAAATTTTTAATTTTTTTCAACTTTGTCGGGTCTTAATTTTCCTCAACACTCTTTAAACCCTATTCTGCATTCTTTTACTTTGTGGAATAGTTTTTAAAAAATGGAAATGTTATAAATAAATGATATGTTTTGGTTGGAGGGTATGATTGAGTAGGGATGAATAAGAGGGGTATATAAGAATGTTTTCACATTTGGCTAAAGGGAAAAATTGAAAGGAAGAGGAGAGAGTTAAAAAATATATATATAACTAATAACTATTAAGTAATTTTTATTTATAACTTTTTCAAAAATTTATAATGAATATCTAATTTTTATAATTGTATATAATAAAGGTATATTAACAAAAAGAATATAAAATCTCTTTTTTTTTCTTCCAACCAAATAAGAAAAAAATATTATTATATTCATTTTTTTACTATTCATTCCAACGTATAATATCACATCCACCCCACGCTATCTTCCAAAGATAACACACACCACTGCTCCTCCTCTGAAAACTCGAACTCTATCCACTTTAGAGGAGATACAGGCACAAAGCCCTTGGCAATGTAATCACTTGTTTTATCTCCTTTTTGTTCGGACCATTTTCAAATTTCTTTGATATTGCCATCTTTGTGAATATGATTCACATAAACCCAAAGGAAAACATGGATTCATATCCATTCACTTTTCCAGTACCTATCACTATTATGCCCCCCATTTGGAGTTCCTACACATTTTCTGTAATTTGTTACTCCTTCAAGTAGCATACTTCAATATCATTTATTCATAACTCTCTCTCTCTCTCTCTCTCTCTCTCTCTCACACACACACACACGCGCACCGCCGGCTCACGATTGTTACAGCAGCAAACTCCATTGCAGTTCACAGGGACCCAAGAGAGACTCACAGGCCCACTTCTTGGTTTTGAACCGAGACGAGCCAAAACCTGTAAATTACCAAAGCGAATGCAGAGGACAGAATAAGAAAATATGTCACATTACTTGTGAAAGTAACAAAGTCTCTGATTATGTATATAAAGATTACATCTTATCTGTAAATATTTCCAGAAAGGAAATAGAAGGAATGAGGGTTGGCTTGGCCTCAAAGAATTTCGGACAAATGTAGAAATCTGCAACAACAAAAAATGTGACTCTGCACCTAAAGGGTTAGGATCTCTACACTACCCTCAGTACCTTCATGAATTAAAAAAACAACATACTTCCACTTTCAGTTTCGAAAGTGGTGAAGGTAAATTGGTCTACTAGTCTCTATTACTACAATTACAATTATATTCATCCTAAACAAAGTTAGCATTTATTGAGTATAAATTCCCTTCATCGTTTTTTTCCTCATAATCATTTCGAAAATATATCCCTCTTATTAGCTTATTCCATGTAGAACCTCAGTAGTGCTGGAATCCTCCTCGAGAGGTAGATTTAGATCAGGGAGCATAAACATGCTCTCTTTCTCCACGACCTCCTCCTGTACTACGGACAAACTCTTCGGAGGAGAAAAGGGTTCTCGTAAAGCATCAAGAGCTTTTCCTGTGACACTTGGTGGCAGGATTGAAGGAATGGAGTCACAAGATGCAACATTTTGCTGGACTTGCTGGTCAGATATTGCTCCCTCGGTTGCAACTGCACCAACTATTTTTGCTACAGGCTGTGCTGGCAAATCAAGCTGTTATAAAAGGAAAATTTTGTCAAATTCTATTGATTTATATGTAGTGCCTACCCTGTATAAGTTAGATGTAGAAGTTATAACAGTGACAAACTTAGATATGAAAAATAATACTTAACAGATAAATGCCATTTATTGTGGTGTGGCATGAGTTGCAAATGTGTCATGAAAGGAAAAGCCCAACCGTAAGCAATTCCTAGGTCCTAACCAAGCAACAAAACAGTTCTTTTTTGTACTTCCAACTGCGATGATAATGCACCCACATGAAAGCATCGATGCTAGTCGCTAGTCAAACAACAAGTATCATACAACTTAGTTTAAGTTACTTAATGTTCAGTTAATTGACTTCATCAAATTACAAGTGAACAAAACATTTTCTACCACCTATATAGAAAGGGGGTTCTTCATCGGATGTTTTTGCTGTATCAGACATGAATTAAACTCAACAGAGTTTATGCCTCTGAGTTACCTAGGAAATGTCATATTTGCGAGGCAAAGTACCCAAGTGAAATTCTCTTATGAAGGCATCATTGAACAGATTTGTACTTACAGTTGCCTAACGCCCTAGAGCACCGTTAAGACCAGCTAGGCAATTGTATTGCTCTGAAATACGAAATGTTGTAAAAAGCACCCAAACATGTGAGATAGTCGCAAGATAAGAAAATGTTAATCCTGAAGAAGAGGTGCTTCACCGCAGACAGGTGAATGTTTGCAGCAAGGTAGACAACTGGCAGATTTCATCTTATAGCATATATCAGAACGGTATCATTATGGAAGACAGACGAGTATCTTTTAAGTCCTACATATTCAAAATCAAGGATCCTAACGGGAGTAAATCTGTCTAGCACTAAACCAAAGAGCAGGTGCTTTTGTTGAGGAAGCAACTGCATTTTTACATGAAATGAACCTCTCATGATGAGCCACATCAATAAAATGCAAGTGAGCTGTTCCTTATAAAATATTACTTAATATCTTAAGCATATTTTTGACGTGGCAAAGCAAGGAACAACTCAACTATGCTATGAGGAGGTATGGTTACTTCCACACTGGATTTGAATCCCTAAACTCTCATCAAAGACAAGTTCTGCTAAGAATCTTTTCATACTCCTTGGATTAAATCTATTTTTTTGTTGGATGTCTGGTACAAATAAATACAAGATAGTACACATCGCATTATTTTGCACAAGTTTAGGCAAACAACATGGGCATAACTCATCAAACTGAGAACAGGAACGCCAGATTAAGTGCATTACATTTCAGTGCACTCAGTAGAACAAAGTTATATCGCTTTCTAATTCAACTTTTATAGCTGTTTCACTGATGCAAAAAGGTTCATTTTACTTGCTTGTGATTAAGTGATGGAAGCACTAAGGAGAAAGTAGTGTCACATGCTTAATTCTTACAAACTACCAAAACTAGAGTTACTTTTACAAATAAAATGGTAGAAAGACAAAAATATATTAATCGAGATTCTCAACTTAAAGCACTTTAATCTTTACCTTTACAATTATTCATTTTGACATTCAGCTAGACAATTCAAGTTAAATCTTAAACCTTGATTCAAAGTTAAAAGAAGTGAAATAACAAATACAGGATGCAATAAAAGCCCATCAAAAATAGTACTAAAAGCAAATAGATAAAAATAAATAAATAAAAAACAGAAAACCTGTGAAAGCACTTGTTGTACTAAGTCTTCCAAAATTTAACCCATCAGTTTCTACTTTTGAAGTGCATCACTTTGACAATTAATCAAAATTTTAATCCACATGTAAAACAACATGATGAATTGTGCTTTCCAAAGAGGACCTATTGCTCAGAACAATAGAGACAAAATAATTTGATGAAATTCTTACTAGGATTCCAATTGTGTCAAGAACTCACAAGCCATAAGCATCTCTTCAAGATATGAAGTTAGGAGATGAAAAATTATAGAATTGCTTTAACTGGTTGGCAAACAACGTTAGTGGACATTGACTGACGGCAGTTCGCCATGATTCATTCACGAAATCATTTATACTTGCATCGATTAAATGAACTAGAAGTTGTTAATCAATTGTATTAATTACTAAACCAGGTACTGATAAAGATTTAGATATAACATATAAATTATATAGAACTGCTATGCGTCCGACTGTTACAAGGTTATGAGGTGTCAGATTCAGCAATTTGCAAAAACTAATAATGGAATGAATGATATTTCTATAATATAATGGCTAAAAGTATAATTATTTTCATTTTCAGTCATTTACATCAAATAATACATCCTATTAATTGAGTTGTGTATTTGTAAGCAATAGCTTAATGAGCTTGATTGCCCTTTCAAGATCTCATGTCAATTTTTTTAAGAAAATAATATAAGAATAAACTTATACTATTCTGATATTGTATCTATTAATGTAGCAAAATAACACACAGGAAATTCTGAACTTTCGGAGTGTGAAAACTAGTTTAGGACACATGTTTGCATGTGTTTCCCTCGATCAAAAGTTCCCATTCTAGCCCATAAAGGGCATTGATATACACATAATATATATACATATACACACACAAATGCTAATATATTAGTTATTCTGATTACTGAAACAATTAAATATACATTTATGAAGATCTAAAGCCACTGAAATGGATAAAAAGAACTGTGAATCTAATAGGTCAATAAGAACAAGATAAGATGGAGAATAAATTAGGCATATTATCACCTTCAATCTCTTCAAATTTTCATTAGTGACTCTCTGTTTCTCCAAAGTGACACGCAAGGTTGCCAATTCCTGCTCGGCCAGGTAATTTAGAATTCAATATTCAGGTATTGCCAATTAGGAAAATCTGGATGACTTGGCAAAGAAGTTTAAAGAACCATACCCTCTTCAAATGCTTTCTTTCCTTTAATAGCAAGGTCTCCTCTTCTTTAAGTTCAGCCAATGTCTGCAAACAGAGGGAAAAAAAACATTAATAAGAGCGACATCCAATCAGGCAATAGCAACAATTTTTTCTATTTGCGGAAACGAGTATCTTCCCCATGGTTCGGAAATTGGGAGTACCGATACCAGTACTCTCCGATATATCGGAGTGTCCTCGTTTTCACAATGGAACCGATTGTGGCCGAACCAGCGAGTGTCCCCGATTTCACAATTGAACCGGCCAGTTCGGCCGCGGACCAGCGATTCTTTTGAAGAATAGGCTGGTTCGGCCACGACCAGTTCCACCACTGAACCGGCCAGCATTTGAAGCTGGTTTTATTTCTTAAAACAAAATGATTGCTTGCCGCTAGGTAGATTCGATCTCTGGCAAGTTTCAACAATCAAAGGACTTTAACCGTTGCTCCATATGTACGTCTGGTTATTATACTGCAACACCAATATTTAACTATTTCTAGAAAGTAGAAAATTAAACAAAAGTGTAGAGTCAAACTCAAAACCTAGCACAATTTTAAAGTCAAGGAATGCCATCCACCGGAGCACATAGTATTTCTGCTAATGTTACTCCAATATTTATGTTTATAATTTCCAAAAGAAAATAACTGTTTATTTTTTTTAATGTTATAAACTTTGGGGCCACAAATGATGCATGTTATATAATATATATGGTATGGTTAATAATTTTATTGTACTTTTAACTTGTATTATATGTATATATATAGTATTTTTTTTTAACACATGTAATATGTAGTACGAATTTTCATGTATTTCATGCTTAAATCTATTAAAGTATAATTACTAACCATTTTTAAAAATAACAATGATTTAGAATTCATGAATAGGCCACTACTTGTGTTAAATGGTCTTAAAACTATAATAAAAATTACTAAAATTCACAAAAAATAAATTCATCTATATTGAATTATATATATTTTTTTAAATGGCGTATTGACTCATTTTGGACCCTATATACAAGGTTAAAAAAAAAACCTCATAACTACAATAACTGATTCTGTATACGGGCCCCGCGTTTGCGGCCATGACCGCGACTGTGAACCATGATCTCCCCCCCAAGATTTTAGGGGATGTAATATGACAGAAAAATTTTGCTGGTCGAAAGATTGTTAGACTACAAGGTACATGCTGAAGCCACTGAGGATGATTTCACAGCTTGGAAACCACCAATGGCCATACGAAAAACACATAAGGCGGGATTAACATTTGGTGGCTCCATATAAGTATGTCACAAAACAGAATATGAAATTGATAATTCACATACAATTTTTCCTAATTTTTAATGGACTTAACAAGAAAAATATGGAAAAATGTTCCATGGAAGTCCAAAAAGGTTTACCACACCCAATAATTTGCATTGTAAAACTTGAGTTTCAATATATGGCCCCAACAAAAGTGGGATGTCGCCTACAGACAAGTATTAATACCTTCAAGGCTTCAACAAGCTTATAAAGATAAGACCAACCTTTTTCTTTCTTGACCTCTTGCTGGTGGTTGTTTCACTTGTTGCTGTAACCTGTACATAGCAATTATCAGATATCGTCAATCAATTATTGAGGTCCATGTTTCATTGAAACTTGTTACTTAGACTCAAGTATTTTACTGACTGAACACATAAAAAGCAAATAAAATTCTGTAAAGCATTTATAGTAGGCAGAATCAAGTCCATTAAATATGGTTCAACCATGAACAATGAATGAGACAATCTAAGTTGTATATTAATATTAGCTTTTTGTTGGACAATCCCCAGGCCCTAAGTACATGGTTGACAATTGAGATTAAGGTGACGTGCAGACTTTAGAATATATCCGAATAGAATAACGAGGCGGGCTTAGCTGTTCTCACTTCTAACAGGGCATTGAAATAATGGGACAAAAAAACTAACCAGCGTGCTAGCCGGGTTGATCCTCTACCTGCTCGAAGGTAAAGTTTACTGTGCATATGGATTGCTAGTTTCTATCAAGCATCAAGTACTTAGCACATCACTATGTAAACCTAATGATCTCATGAAACAGCGGACTATTAAACATGCAAAATGATGATGACCGAAGCATGATTCACATTCTCTGTCTTACAGCAATGAATTCATTAAAACGTGACTAACCAAAGAGCTGGTCCAGAGAAAGGTCAATGAAATCAGATAAATTCCCTGTTCATCTAGAATAGTTCAGAGAACTAAAAAAGGAACAATAAAACATTACATAAAGAAATCGGATAGATTCCATGTTTACCTAAATAGTTCAGAGCACTAAAAAGGCACAATAAAACACAAACACAATATTATCCAATTGATATGTGCCTCCAATTTCAATCCCCATTGCCATGCACAACGTCTAAGTGTGAATTTTATATGAAAATCGCGCGTGGTTGACACCTCACCTATTTAACTTGTAGCTCTTTGGAAAGACATTGGCACCGCTTGCACAGGTAGCTATCCATTTGCGTGTATAAATACAAGATTATGTGTGTACATGTATACACATATGTAGATAAAATCATATACGTACATCGTCATCATCATCCGTGCTTCACCCCATATGAACAGCCACATGAATTCTTGTCCATTCTTTTCTGTTTCAAGAAAATTTTCCTACTATATTAAATTTTCTAAAGTTGTGTTTAATTACTTCATTTCATGTTAGTTTTGGTCGGCCTCTTAATTTACATTCTATGTAAATTTATCTACCTTTTCTTAGTTAGCCCCTCCAAGCATGGTTTTGTCCAAGTCAACAATTTCTTCTCTTCTCTCACTATAAACAAACATTACCTGATTCAATTCCACTCTTAACCATCAGCCACCTCCATCAACCCCAATACACTAAAATTAACAACCATCGTGAGCCACTGCCACCTCCTTCTTTCCCCTCTCTTTGTTCCAACGCACAAAAATCAGCAACCTACCTTAAAAATTGGACATGTCCCACCCTTATGTTTATTGGACATGTTCTCATGCGCAATGCATGTAGATGCATTCACTGTACTTTCAAAATTACAGCAATTTACAGCATACTGGGGCATTAAAAAAATCCCATTTCAGCTATTGTCTTCTTTACTGGGACCATTACTATGTTCACATCCACATGAATACCTGGCTTTGTAGCAAATCTATTTGTAATATAATGCTTTGGATTGCTGGCCTCACTCCCTGGACTTAGTGGAGCAAATGTAAGGAAAATTTAGAGTTTACCAAGTATCTAGAAGAAAGGCTATAAATTGTAAGCATCAGAGTGAAATCCTAATTTACCCTGAATTCTACACATTGACATCCCCACCTGCTAAGACATGAAACACGTGGTCAATTCATGGATAGTCTGAATAAATTAAAACCCGATAAATTGAGCCGGATTAGATATAAAGTCAAACCCTGATCCATTTCAAGCCCGGCTAAGCTTACTAAGATAAATATAATCAGAAACTGTAGAAAATTCACTTTATCAATGACAATTGTGTTCCAATTAATTGTTAGACAGATATTAAGAATCTAAGTACTTGGTTAAAATTATCTGAATCCAACCCAGATCAAGATAGACCTAAAGAATAACCCTTTTTAAAAATTCGAATTTAGAATTACAAACCAGATCAGATAATTTGGTCCCAAATCTGAAAGGATCTTGATCTTGGATCAAACCCCACCTATTTCATTTCATGCCAACCTGTGTCTCACACTTATTTCATTTCTGTCCATGATAATGAGTCGACTTTACTATTCCACATAGTTTATTTATATTGTTATAAATGACTATAAAAAATGTTGATAATGCCCATAAAAAGGAAAAAAAAATAATAATAAAACAAAACATATTTGTATAATACGTGCAAGTAGATTCAGTGGTCAAAAGAAATTATATAGGCTTGAAATTAAACTAAGAAGAATAACATAGAGAGTATCTTCTTAACAGATAAAAGCTCCAATCACGACTTTTTTACAGAAAAACAATAAATAAATAAAAAAAGTATACATCGATCCCTGCTTTTGACTATGTCAGAGAACAAACTTGACCACCGTGCGATTTTTCAACACAAACAATGGTTGTGATCAAGCTGTACCCACAACTTATGTTAGTTTGTCATCTCTTAACAACCCACAGTTGTGTGGGTGCCTTGGGATGTTCGCATCCAATTATGGACAAATGGCATGAGATGGTGAGATATAACGACAACGAGATACATATATCAAATACGAGTAATAGGGAGTATCATACATATATAAGTGGATATATTCCGAGTCCGTATATAACATCAAACTGCGGCGAGTACACTGAATCATTCCCCTCCACACATAAAGCGCACAACCACTAACAACACTACCCATTTTGCCACCAAAACACGCCATGTTTTTATCTGCCCAGAATGCCCTTGTAATGACTCTCTGTTAAAGTGGCAAGGGATCTGACCCTGGGAGAGACAATTTCGGCAATTTGAATAAACATGACCAACTAAATACCGACTCCAACATAAGACTTTGAACACTATGCGTGTCACTCCTATTGACGAAATTACCCTTGAATTATGGGTAAGTTTTTGAGCTAACAAATGTAGAGAGAGACACGAGTTCAAATCGGAGTTTTATATGAAAATAGTCGCTCCGTACAATTTTGAAGAATTAGAGTCTGAATCAGACCTGTATAATGACTAGTTTAACCTTAAAGAGGAGGGTGATTTGGTCTTTTCTTATTTGTGGGTATGCCACGAAATCACACCCGATAATGATTTCGGCTGGTGAGCGGAAAAGTAATGAGAAAGAAAGCATGATGAGTCATTTCTTCTGACCAAATGCGTTGAAGGAAAGTCACCCATTTTCTCGTTGAAAAGAATTAAAAAGAAAATAATTAAATGATAATTGAAATGCAAAAATGTCACAATTAGACAAAAAATGAAGGCTAATTCTGTCAACAAAAACTAAAAATGGAGCGACCGACGGCTCTCCGACAGTCGGAGATGTAGCTCGATCCGATCAGTAAAATTACCATATAGTCCTCGAAATTGACGGGACTTCTTTCATTCAGCAAGGGTCAAAACTGTAACGACAAAAAACAAAATACGGTGACAGGTGTTGAAAACCAAGTTCCATCTGACTTCTCCTGGGCGTGCGAGGGGTATTTGGGTCAGAACAAAACGTCGTCGTGGAATGACACCAACTTGTACCAAACTCAACTGAATCAGCCGTCGGCGGAGTAGACGAGCTGAAGCAGACATCGCCGGCGACCGAGAAATCGACATCCAAGACCGGAAAGGTGAAGAAGAGAGAAGGCACGGGAAGCAAGAGAAACGAACCTTAGATCTCGTGGCGTCGGAGCGCTTGAGCGTCGGTTGGCTGGACTCCTCGAAGCCGTCGGCGGCGCATCCTCCGCCGCTGAGGGAGGTGGCGCCACCGCTCCAGGAGAGCGGAGTGGTGGGGCTGGCCCTGGCCGCAGTGGTTGGCTTCTTCGGGTGAATCGTGGTCCTGGAACGGCGTTGACGGACGGTCCAGTCGAGAGGCAACAGCGAAGAAGAAAAGTGTTGTTGTTGTTGTTGTTGTTGTTGTTGTTGTCCCTTGGGTGGAGGAGGAACGGTGTCGTTGAGACGGACGAGCAGGTCGACCACGATGGAGTCGTCGGCCATGGCCGCTTTCACCCAATCGTCGTCACTCGTCATCATCTATCTCCTTTTTCTCGTTGCAGTCAGCTTAGATTAGAGAGAGAAAGTAAAAGTAAAGAGGAGAGGAGAGGAGAGAGAAAGAAAAAGGAAAATCTGAATGAGAGTTAGAATTAGAAATAATGGGCTACATATACGTGTGTGGTGGAAGGGGTGGGAGTAGATGCCATTTGACAACCCTTTTTGTTGGTTGTATGTATGGAGAGAGAGAGAGAGAGAGAGAGAGATGAGTCGATCTATTTTTCTCTCTCTTTCTATATCTTTCTATCTGGGGTTTGGTGTGGGACCCACTAGTGAGCCGTGGCACTGGCCGTCTTCCTCTAGGGCTTCTTCACTCATGTTGTTCTCAATTCTGATGGCTAAACGAATGTGTAGGCCACGCGCTTTTATTGCCAGTGGATTGGATTTTAATTGAATGGATGATTTTAGTACAGTGAAAATGGGTCATGTGTGACTGTGATGTGGAGAGCGGGGCCTTGGTCTTTTTGGATCGGATTATGATGGAGCACCAAAACTCAAATCATCATTTTATCACTTATAAATGAAAATATATATATATATATATATATCACTTATAACTTACTCCATATAACATTTATAATTTGTAAAAAGAAAATCATTTATCATTTGAAATTTTTGAGACTTTCTGAATATTCGGCTCTTTATAAAATTACTCTCTGAAGCATTTCATTGTTATTGGCGAACTCCACACTCCTTACTCTGAATTTTTTGACTTTTCGAACGTCTTATTATTGCTCTATGTAAAACTACTTTCTAAAATACGTAAATAGTTAAATCCATAGATAAAACGTCACAGTGTTGAGCTTTCTGATTATTTTTTTTTCCTTCTAATGTAGTGTTTGAGGGAGATTGCAAGTCTGTGATGCGGTTGAATTTCTATGAAAATGAAAAATAATTGGCTCCAACTAATAAATGAAGGTATATTTGAGCTGTAGGGTATGGAAGTTTGGTTTCTCTCTTGAGTCGCTCGTGATTGCAATTCAGTGTGGTCCATCTTATTTATGTAAGGAGTAAAGAGTCATTTTGTGGATTGGTCATCTTAGGCCTCCTTGCCTGGTTGAGGTTTTGATTTCTGATTGTGTTTTCTGTCTCTGTTTTTTATTAGTTGTTCCATTCTTTTGTCTCGTTAAAATAAAGGCACAAGAGCACTGTTGTGGAGTACAAATAACTGTCCTTGAAAAGAAATAGTGATAAAATGGGAAAAATTTTCTTAATTTGTAACAATGAAACAATTCATATATTTTTAATAGATTCTAGTTGACTGTGTTTATTAAAGAAGTCTAATAAGAATCATTAATTTTTTTTAAAAATCAATCACGAGGAACTCTAACGTAGCTAAGAGTGTATTTATCTTTATAGTTATTAACGATAATTTTTTATTTCGGGTTAAACTTTTCGGAACAAACCTAATATGTAATGAAATAGGTTAGTCTAACGTGTGGACGTTTTCCTATGTATTCAAAAGTTCAAGTTGTTGGGTAATACTGCATATCCACACATTTATATCCAATCACTTTTCTATTTGAATAGGATGTGAGACAAATAACCCTTGTTACATTATCCCCCATCCGAACTAGCGATGTCTTCATTACGATCGGGCCACCTTGTCTATCCGGGGTGACTCGTCCGGACGCCTTTTAGGCCGAGCGCTTGGTGTGATATTAGATCAAGAATTGGGTCTGACTTTGATACTAACTATAACGGATGGGCACCTACTTATTTACTAAAAAATTCAAACTATTAAATAGTATTACATACCTATTTATTTATATCCAATCATTTTCCATCGAAATTCAACAACAAACAAATGACCTTTATTACAACTAACCATTTCACTTAACCATTTCGATTCAAATAGTATGCATCTGTTGACGAATATGAGCACTCTTTCCGAAAGAGAAGAAGGTGAGTGATTCGAGTTCTATATATGGTAAGGTGACTGTGTTTGTGTGCCGTTAACTTACCAACAATAAAATAAAATAAATAAATAAAAAATTGACTCTTAAATGATAGGAATCGAAATGGACATCTTGCATGATCCATTCCTTTATTTCCTTCATAAATTTATATCACGTGCGGCCCACTTG
Organism: Cornus florida; assembly: GCF_030987335.1. Lineage (NCBI taxonomy): Eukaryota > Viridiplantae > Streptophyta > Magnoliopsida > Cornales > Cornaceae > Cornus > Cornus florida. The sequence continues at coordinate 95,579,544 of NW_026775581.1, read as the reverse complement.
ATTGAGCATATATGGTAGATGGTTTCTGTTATTGATTTTTGTTCAGTATAAACTTCTGTCTCGTTTTATATATATATATATATTGAATTGCCATCTTATATACAATACTTACATAGCTCATTCTCGTCAAGCAAGAGATTAATTTATGAAAATTTGTTTAGCTATATAAACATAATAATTAATTAAAAAGAAAAAAAAACTAACTAATTCTGAAAATTAATTTAGTTGTTTTTCAATTAAATTTGGCTAGATCCAGAGTTTATAAATCTTCTACTTAGAAACTATATTACTCCAAAGTCATCACACTGAGGTCTGTTTGATTAACTTGTAAATTTGAAGAGCTAAAATTTGCTGAAATTTAAAATGCTAATTATAAAATTAAAATTTTCTTATAAATACTTTTACTTATTGATAACTGATAGGCAAAGTCTCTCTTTCTTAAAATTTTATCAGACTTTTAAGTTGCACTTATTATTCTTTGAATTTGGTATTGGTATTGAATAAGCATTCAATTATGAAACTTAATAAGGTTATAAAATAATAAATGAATGCCATTAGATCCGTTAATTGGTCCACTTTTTGGTTTCAAAATAGAAAACAATCCATCGATCTTATTGATTAAGTTTATTACAGGGCAATGAATTATATATTTGACTAATAAATATGGCACACTTTAAATGAAATAACTTTTTTTCGGAATGCTAATAACACTTTTATGGAAAGGGATGGCTCAAGTTAATTATTATACAATTTATACTCTTAGTAACCGTTTTATGGAGTGTGTGAGTGATTTTAAAAAACAATTCTCATGTTTTTTAGGAAAATATATCTAAAAGTACAAATATAATTTAAAAGGGATCAACAGTTATTTTAATGGGACTGTTGTGTTGTCTATCAAAATGCATCTCAAGAGTGAAAATTTTAAATCTGTTTGGCAATGTTTTTGTTACATATTTTTTTTATTGCTGGTGGTTTTTATTGAATGTTGTAACAAATTTAATTTTATCAAATATTTTATGTTTTGGATTAAAATAGAAACACAAAACAGAAACAAAACCATTGTTAAAGAGACACTTAGCTCCTTGAGCTTCTTTCAAGAACTAAGTCTACTTTAAAACTCGCCAAATAATCCAATATTGTGAAGAACACTTCCACAAATGTCTAAAAGTGATAATACTCATCGTATAAAGTATAAAAAATAAGTTGTCTTGTGTTAGGTTGAGTTAAAAAAAAAAATTCCCTCTAAATTTTCAATCACCCAATTTCATGTGAAATTTTCACCCAAAAAAAATAAAAATATCTCATAATGGTGATAGTTTTTTCCAATTTCATTGAAAATTAATTATTGACAAGCTCAAACAAGAACATACGGAGCCCCAAATTTATATAAAACGTTTTTATTATACACATGTTAAAGTTCGATATTCACTCAAACTTGTCATATTTAATTTAAAACGAATTATAAATCATCAAGCCTTCTTCTAGTTGCTCTTTCTCACTCAAAGAATTTCGTAAAAATAGTAAAAAAATCAATAACATTGATACTTAACCTAGATCTTTCAACAACATCCCATCAAGGCGGATTTTCTAACAAGTGCAATTCATAAAAATTCTAATATATATATATATATATATATAAACAATTGTCTTCCAAGATTCGAGCTCAATGAGTTACAAACTGTCAAAAATAATAATAATAAACAAATAAAATAAAATAAAATAAAATAGGCTACCAAAAATCAAAGAGATTGAATAGAAGTTAGTAGTTATTTGAAGGGGACCATTGTCACCTGCAACCCTACCAGGCTACCAATAAAGTAACACCACTGTAACCATTATGATTGGAGCGTGTTGTGAAGACGCTAGTAAATGCGCGTGGGGTCACGACCTTTTTCTATGTTTAGTTGATACTGTGTGAATGGCGTGACTGAAACACCCCGCTCTTTACTATCTGGGCTCCCCTTCCTATTTCGTAACTTATCTTTTTGGTCTTCTGTTTGTGGCACGTGTGTTAACACACGCCCAACACGTTATAATCAAGTGCTTCGCGTACATGGTAAGATTAGACTCTTTTTCCTTTTCTTTTTTTGGAGCCCTCACAATTGTCAGAAATAACGCACATTTTATAGTACGATATAAATTTGTTAAGTGGTATCGAACAAACTGTTAGTGCTTTGACTACTGTTTAAGTAGTGTGGAATAATTTGTGTGCTATCATGTGCATGGTGTGGGTTTTCTGATAATTGGGCACTCCCTTTTGAGTACTAAACAGATCAGGCATCCTTTGATCAGGAAAATTATAGAAAATAAAGGTAACAAAAAGTCAATTGGAAGACAGAAAATTAAGGTGACTCAATTCACTAATTAATTTTTAACAAATTAAATATTTATCCAATCTTATTGGTCCATCCTCAAGACCGCCGAACTGATTTCTGATCACCGGAACAGAAATCAATATTCTTAGGTTTGGATTAGTCTTTGAGTCTTGGTTATCAAGTTTGTTTGGTCTGTAATTTTGAAAATAATTCTAAATAACTCATAAAATATAATTATAAATAACTCAAAAAAGAGATAACCATAAAAAAAAAATTATTATGTGGAAACAGATTTTTTTATAACTGAGATTTTATAAAATAATTTTCAAAAAATTAAATCAAACAAAATTTTTGTATAATTTTTTTGTTTTCAAATAATAGAAAATTATTTTCAAAATAACAAACCAAACAACTCTCTGCTTTATTTTGGCCAAATGCCTTCATGTATTCTTCTTCAATTTATACAAATCGACGAAACTTTCAAAAAGAAAAAAATCATAAGTGAATGGTTATTATTATTTTTAAATTAGAAAAACTACCCTTCCAAATATGATAGGTGTTACAAGGAGTTCTTGTTCCACATCGAATTCGAATGAAAAATTAAATAGGTATAAATGGGTGTCTATGCAGCTCTACCTAATAATTTAAGTTTTTTGACAAATGGGCAAACGCTCACCCATTACAATAGTGCTACGTTTGGTGTACATGAATGAAATGCAATGCAAGTGGGAATGGAATGATAATGGGAATGGAATGGAATAGTCATTCTCATTGTATTGTTTGGTTATAAATATGAAATGTGTAGGAATGGAATGATAAAAACCATCATAGTGTTTGGTTGGACCAATTTAAAATTTAGAATGGAATAAATTTCTAATTGAATTCTCCAAAATATCCCTCTTAGTAACAAATAAATTAAATAAAATTAACAAAATGATATTCTCTAATAATTTTTTAAAAATAAATGTTGGCAGTGGCGGTGGTGGATGGTGGAAAGCGGTAGTAGTGTAGGTGGTGGTGTTGGAAGGCGGCGGTGGTGGCAACGGTGAAAATTGGTGGTAGCAGTAGTGGTGGAAGGTGGCAGTGATGTTGGTGGAAGGTGGCAGTGATGTTAGTGGAAGGCGGTGGCAGTAATGTGGTGGTTGTGATGGAAGGAGATAGTGGTATAACTATAGCGGTAGTGGAAGGTGGTGGTGGCGGTGGTGAAAGGTGGTGGCGGAAGGTGGTGGGCGATGGTGGTGGTGGCGGTGGTGGAAGGCGGTGGTGGAAGGTGATGGTGGCGGTGGTGGAAGGTGATGGTGGCGGTGGTGGAAGGCAATGGCGGTGGTGGAAGGTGGCGGTGGAAGGTGGTGGCGGTGGCGGTGGTGGAAGATGGTGGCGGCGGTGGTGATGGAAGGTGGTAGAAGGCAATGGTGGTGGTGGAAGACGATGGTGGCGACGTTGGTGGTCGTTGAAGGCAGCGACAGTGGCGATGGTGGTGAAAGGTGGCGGTGGCGGCGGCGGTGGTAGAAGGCGGTGGTGGTGGTGTAGGGCTATGGCGTGGTGGTGGTGGTGTAGGGCTATGGCGTGGCGGTGGTGGAAGGTGGTGGCAGTGGTGAAAAGCGATGGCAGCGATGGTGGTGGAAGGTGGTGAAAGGTAATGGCAGTGGTGGTGGTGGAAGGTGGTAGTGGTAGCGGTAGCGGTGGTTGCAGCAAACGGTGGAGGTAGCGGTGGTGAAAGCAGTGGCGGTAGTGGTGGTGGAAAGTGGTGGGCGATGGTGAAAGTCGGTGGTGGTGTTGAAAGGCAGTGGTAGTGGTGGTGGTGGTGAAAGGCGAAGATGATTGTGGTGGAAAGTAATGGTGGTTTTTAGACTTGAAATATGAGGGTGTTTTGGGAAGTCGATTTTTTAAAATAAATTACTTGGGAATGGAATGACCATTCCATATGTTTAGTTGTAGAATGGATTTTTATTCATATGAATGAATTTTCATTCCAATGGAATGGTCATTCATTCATAGGAATGAATTTTCAAACTTTAAGTAGCATACCAAACAAAGGAATGGTTGGAATGAGCATTCCATTTTATTTCATTCCTGTACACCAAATGTAGCATAGGTGTAATGGGCCAGGTGCTTTACGATTTGATCGAAAGTTCAAGTTACTAGGTAATGATAACACCCAACTCATATATACTTATTCACTTCTCCATTCGGATCCGATATAAGACAAAACCCTCATATATATATATATATATATACACCCAATCACTTTCTTGAATTGGCCTGGATTCGGGCTCCCTGGTGGGTTAGCCCAAGAAGGCATTTGGCGTGACATTAAATCTTGACTCTAATACTAACTATAATGCAACCTACAAGCTTAAGCTATTAGGTGATGTACCCATATACACCCAATCATCCGATGTGAGATAAGACCTCTCTTTCTAATCTTTAATGTTCTTAGTCTACATGACTAATAAAAAAAAAGGAAGAAGTTTTCTCTCTTGGCAGAATTTAAAAATAAAAAAAAAAGTACCCATAAGAAATTCCTAAAAATATATTTATTGAGTAAATTGTTTCTTTTGAGAAGGGAGAGTTATTTATGTTGAATAAAAAAAAGTGCAAGTGTAGAAAAGAGGAGTGGTCCCTTTTATTAATTCATAAACCGTTAACAAGTTTCAATAGATTGTCATGAATAAATATCTTTTGAATTATTTTTCTACAAATTAAAACAAGAAAAAACTATAGTTTTCTTGAGCATTTAAAGACACGGGAATTATTATTCTGTTATTTAATAAGGACTGTTAAGTTATGCATGAACATATTTTATTTTTGTAAATATACAAAGAAAAGGTGTAATTGTAAATTCACATGACTTTTCCAATACAAAAAATATTTTTTAGCAAAACCGAATATATATATATATAATTAATGACAAAACACACGCTCACACTCCTACTCAAACTTTTTGTTCACACCCAAACTCCAACCGAGGCCCAGAGTGTTGTCTCCAGACTCCATCCATAACATACCACTGGGGTTAAAAATTATTTTTCTTGTTTTTCAATGACCACTTCACTTTCTTTTATATATATATATATATATATCAAGGTTTAAGTAGTAGTAACAATTATTATTATACTTCAATTTATTCCAAACAAAAATATCCTTCATTAGTATTAACAATAATATTTTAACCCTTGGATGATCTGGAATTTATTGTAGAGTCTATGCTATCAATGTCAAAATTACGATCATGGTTCGCCGTATTAGCCGATACACGATCCGTATTAATCAATTTATACTAATTTTATCTAAATTCATTACATCGTGACCGCGACTGATACTGCGAACCATGATCATGATTGTTCTCTTAACAACTCTATTATTTATGAAAAGTGATAAACATCACAAAAAATGATAAACATCACAAAATGTTTTTCATGATTTTATCACTAATGAGACGTGATATAATTACTTTTCTTTTTAGAGACCCAAGGGAGAAACTCTCATTCAAATTTTCTTTTGGGAACGAATTTATTTTTTCTTTGATAGTTTTTATATTTCTTTTTGGAAGTTGGCCACAACAACCATAGCCGCTTAGTTTTAGATTTTTACTTAAATACACTGTGTGCTGTGTTGGAATGTATTTTAAAATATATGGTTTTTTTTTAAAGGATTTTAAAATATACTTTTAATATATTTATCCCCTATTTTATAAAACAACCAACAAGTTGCCTAGCTGGTAGATGGAATAGTGAAAGATCAAGTGATATTGGTCGTTGAACATGGGAAGGTAACGGGCTTTTGGATTATTCCAACATTTACAGCACCTTTCAATTGGAGCCCTATGAATGAACTTGGGGCGAGCCCATATGAGATGTACCAGACTTGAGCAAGGCCTAAGTCAAAGAAAGTGAGAGAGAATTCCAGTGAGATGATGAGAAATCTGGTGAAACATCGATGAGGTTTTTGGCGGTGAGACTTCGTCTAAAGTTCTAACTTTTCATTCCAGATTCTGGTGACCATTTCGATGATTATAATTAAAATTCCAACCAACTTTTGGATAACAAATTGTTGAATTCTAAACATTTCACGTGGGTACATCAAATATCTATATATACTGAAATATGTATTTAAATATAATTTTTTAAATTATATTTTATTTTAGACAAATGATTGGACGGAGATGAATACAAATGTTCATAAAGGGTGTCATTTTATGGACATACAGATCATTGAATCTGGGTTGAATTTCGGAGATAGTACTGCCAAGTGATATTCCGATTGCATTTAGGAAAGGCTTTAACTATATTTAGGAAGCAATTACGCGTTTCTAAACTTTAATTTGAAATTATATTTAATTTCTTTATTAATATTTTAAAAATATTATTATTTATCACATATTTATATTTATGTGATTATCTCCTCTTGTTGGATATATATTGTAACAGTTGCAATCCGGTTCCAACATGGTGTGTGTGTATATATATATATTTTTATATTAAAGTTATATATAATTAACCATGGAGATAATCAAATGATATGTAAATAATTTGCTTTGGTCTGAAAGTATAATTCCAAAATTTAGAATTATGTTCGTATCTTTATGCATAGTTAGGGCTTAGGATTATAAATGATTACTCAAATAAATTTAAGGCACCTGTACACGAAATTAGTCAAAATTATTGAATAATTGTATGATGCATTGTAGATGATGACTAGCACTGCTCGTCTAGGGTGATATAAATTTATTTAATTTGCAATTTAATGAGTTAATTCAAAATTAAATTGTCTTCTAACATTTATTGTATATCAACATGGCATGGTGACAACTTATTTTGTAATGTGGCATTAGATGGTAGTGAGACCACGATGTCAAAGGAAAGTATTTAATTTGACGGTTTTCAATTTAACGATTAAAATACTTATAATGTTCACAAAAAAAATCCATCGCATGCCAAATATATATATATATATATATATATATTTTTTTTTTTCAAAAAACACCTATATTATTTAGTATGTACATATAAATTATTTAGTATTTAAAATTCTATAACAAATTGTACCTGATTGTCAATTTTGACTAATTTTTTTTTAATAAAAATTTCAAAATATCTTGATAATTTTGTATTTATAAATAGAAAATGTGATGAAATAGTGTATTTTTATTTGCAATTTTCAGTTTATGCCCATAATGCTTTGGTCTTAGAACTAAAAGTGGATCAGACCCGTTAAAAATGGGTATCCGGTACAATCCATCTGAATAACCCGATTCTCTATGGCGGTTCTCCCCATCATCTCTCCCACAAAACGCTGCAAGTAGCAGCTATGGCCGCTCACACCGTCCTCTCCTCCGACCCATCTCACTCTCTTCTTCAATTTCCCCTCTCAAACCCTAACCATAACAACCCACGGCTCCTCCGCTCTTCATTCCACAGCCTCTCCCTCAAACCGACCACCAAAACCCTAGCCCTTGTTGCTGGCGCTTCTGCAGCCCCTCCCGTCCTCGTCGCCCGCCGTAACGGAAACTCCAACACCGAATTTGTTATCACTCTGATCGAAGAAGATAATGGTTCGTCTTCATCTACCCTTCCCTCTACGTAATTGCTATATTTATATGTAAACAAAAGTCATGTTTTGAAAGTTGAGATGATTCAACAATTCAAACAGTTACAGGTTTGAAAGTTGAGAATTGTTCCCATGTTAACGAGATCTTTTAATTTGCTACAGATATATATATATATATATACAAACACATATATGTGTGCAATGTAAACTACCGTACAAGAAAGTGGAAAATAAAGAGAGAGGGTGGTGGGGGGTGAGAGAGATGGAGAGAGGGTGAGGAGTGGCTACGGCGCAAGGTGATGACGGAGAAATTAGGGTTTTTATTTTTATTTTTATATTTTTTTGGGTTTTATCGGTAAACCCATTTAAAACGGATCTATTATATTTTCTTTCAATATTATATACCAAAGTAGGGATGATAACTGAATGAAGTTGGGATGATTTAGCTAAACCTTACTCTGCCCCATTTGAAAATTCGTCATACTAATTCAGTTCTTACTTCGGAACGGTTTGTAATTGGTATATTATTTTCGCTCTTATTCCGACAGATAAAATACTAATTCGCGCACTATATTTAATTGCAGGGTTAGAATAGGTAAAAAAAAATTAGCCCTCATGCTATAAATAAGCTGACAATTACATTAACAAGGGTCGGGTCGAACGGATTTATTGTCCAAATTCATTTTAAATTTTTAATTTTTTTATCACTAAATCTGTCTTACGTCTCAAACTCATTTTGAATTTTGACTTATTTTATCATACTTCTTCCAAATCTATTTAGAGGCTATTACATTTACCCCATTAAGAGCGAAGTGGGCAAAAACCCTCCGGAGCTGAGAAAATTGCCATCCTAGTCCTGAGACCAACATAAAGCTAAAGTGTAATATTTTATGATTTAAAGAATGTTTGACTTTTACCAGTTGTTTGAGTAAAAAATGAGGACGGTATACGCAGCTTTTGATGCTGGCCAAGAAACAACGGGCCTGGGCTACAGGTCCCTTAGTTTGTTGTCGGCCCAATTACAATAAGCGTTTCTTCAGAATGTCCAAATGGATCGGGCTCCGATTTAGGAGTTGATGAATGGGTAAAATGGCATAACCCGAGAGTCCTCGAACCACACTTGCTTGTCAGTTGTCATGCACACCGACCGTCTACAGCCTTCAGGTGTTCAAAATTCGAGGGTTTCCACTTTCCAAAAATCTCACTCAGCTCGCCAATGGCGGCAACAGTAGCTCTTCAGCTCAGACCCAAGCACAGAACCATCGGAAACCCTAATTTCATTCACTTCTTCTCGTCTTCAACCTCAGACCCCAACGCCGAAGACCAAAACGCCACTTCTTCACCACCATCGCAGCCACAACCACAACCACAATCACAGTCACAGTCACAGTCACAGCCACAACCTTCGTTCTCTTCCTACTTCAGCGAGGTCAAATCCAGTCTCAAACAATCACCACCACAGCAAAGGCAACCTCGCAAGCCGTTCCCTCCTTCCTTCTCCACCACAAACACCACCAACGTCGCACCCCTCGAAGACATACTCAAGAACCTCGCCGAATTCCGCAGTCGCTCCGCCGTCCCACCGCCTGGCGGCCAACCATCGCCTCCGCAGTCCCAGCACGTCTCGTTCCAGGAGCTCTACAAGCGAAATGTGATATCGACAGGTGAAGGATCTAACGCCGCGGAAGCCAATAAAGACACCAAGCTGTCGTTTCAAGCAATTCGCGAGAGCATGCGGCAGATTCGATCGAACACGCCGAAGCAACAAGGCAATGGAGGTGTTAGGCTGAACGATCCAATGTCGCTTTCGAATTTTAAAGAGGTTTTGAATACAAAATCGGGTGATCCGAATGCGAACAAGTCTAAGACGGCGTTCGGAGGGAATGACCTACCGTTATCGGTGTTTGGGAGGGAAATGAATGCGAAGATGAATCTAGAGTCGGCGGTGATGAAGACGGAGTTTGTGAAGATGTATGATTATGATGAGTTGGGGAAGAAGTTGAGGATGTTGAGGCCGGCCACGAATGGGGGGAATTGGTTTTCATTTGGAGAGTTGAACCAGAGGTTAATGAAGTTGAGGGAGATTGAGGAGAAGGAAACCCAGTCAAAAATTGTCGGCGTCAATTATAGCGATTTGAGAGAGAGTCTTCAGAAGTTGAAGCTTTTGGATGAGGAGAAGATCAAGAAAGTTTCGTGTAAGTGATTCTTTTGCAAGCTGTTGATGCTATGGTGGTTATTTTACATGAAAAAAAAAAAAAAAAAAAAAAAAATTGTTTTGTTTACTTAAGTCAATAGATAGATGCAATCAGTATAGGATTGAGTTGGTTGTTGAATTATTGCAATGGTCGGTACTTCATTTTGATGGTTGATAGAAAAATATTCTTATTGTTCTGATCTTTAGAAAATTTCCAATTCAGCTTCTCAAATTGTAAAATATGGTCCAAGTGTTTGATATTGTTTCTATTCAAATTAAGTCTTTTATATATGAAATACTTCAATTCCCTTTTGAGAGGGGAAACAGTTAGGTTTGGTACAATTCTATATAATAATGGAAATGTTTTTTCCTGCTATACGTTATCTTTTTTATTTGAGTAATTGTTTTAGGGCTGAGATTTGATGCACATTTACTTTATAATTGATTTTTGTATTTTTTTTGATTTTTTATTTGTCTTCTGGATGCTAGCATTAGGCTTGCCTGTTTCACTATTATGAAAATTGTAACATTGTCTTCTTTATGCCACCAACTCTGTTAAGCTTTCTCTGTTAAGCTTTCTCTGCATATTTGCTAGTGTGGATTCTCTTGGTCACTGTCCATGTTTAAAAGCCATGGATACATTCAGTAGCACTTTTGGTGTTTTATTTTTTGGGGTTAAATTTTTGGAATGTATATATCCTGCTGTAATGTTGGTGCAAAGGTAAAAATTTAAAATCTTCCATCACTCTGCTATATCAATTCAGCAAAAAATTTCTCCAATCAATGAACTGAATGAATATATTAGATTAATCTGGTTTTCGTTTTAGTGTTGAGTTTTTGTTGGAAATCTTTTTGTGCATTCATGCAATGATCAACCTGAAAACACCCTCTTGATCTTGATAGGACAAGAAATTGGTTATTGCTCCTTTACTTTCAATCACTCGTATGCACTAAGAAAAAGTCTTATCCATTTTTTGATGGAGCTTCTATAGCAACTAGGTCTAGAGGGAAGTTATGAGTATTATTTTCGTGCATAACTTCCATACCAAGGTTAGCACGGTTAATGATATCAGCCCAAGTTTTAATTACACGGCCTTGACTATATAAATTTTTTTAGTATTATATTAATTTTTATTTTTGTACAGCTTTTAGCCACTCTTAAGTGGAATAATTTTTTTGTGTGTGCAAATTTCTTATCCTTTTTTATGAGCTTAATCAATACAGACATGGTTGATGATGTACTTGTACGTCCCAAAAGCTACTCTTTCTTTTTCCCTTGATTATGAGTCGGTAATCTTTGTTGAGAAGGTTAATCTGGTGAGTTTGCAAACTCCTATTTACCTAAAATTTGGGTCAATACTGTTTTCTACTTTTTCTTTATGCATGGACATGAGTAGTTTCTATGGCACATCCTTTTATAGAATTGATTTATACTCTATTGATCAGATTCATTATTACAGTTCAAAAACTCAATGTCTTAGGCCAGCTTACTGGACCTCCGACCTTTATGCTGTCACCTCCGAAAGAGCAAGTAGTTGAAAAGGCAAGTATTGCTTTCTTGAATATAGTGTCTTTCCTTTTCGATTGTTCTATGGAACTTCATTGGATTCATGTCAATTTCTTTTGTGGACCATGCTTCATTTTTTGCCAATAAAACCCAGTTAAGACTACCTAAACCAGTTAAAGAAGGTGAATATATTACCTTCCACTCGTAATCTAATATTTGTGGAAATCATGAGATATTATTCAAATTCCCAAACAAGTTCACTTCTATGCAGCAAGAATTTTTGAGTGCAATAATGATACCTTGAATGGGATGCTTTGATGCTTTGAAGTCATGTTTGTGATATTTGCATTTTTTTTTTCACTTATCATGTCAAATTATCATTGTTAGAATACTTATTTTGTGGTTTGATAAAGGTCAGATTTTTCCTTGGATGAACAAAAATAGAAAGGAAGGAATGGAAAATGGAACTTTGATCAACATGCATTATTTATGGCGTGTTTGGTAGATGGGAAGTGGAAGGAAAAGAATGGATAGAAATTGGGAGGGACAGACTGTTTGGTAAAATGGAAGGAGGGAAGGGAATAGAGTAGGGAGCACTTTCCGCTTGGGTTGACTAAATTTTTATGTTCAAAAGTTTACGCAAAAAAGTAGGGAATGAAGGAGCTCCCCCCCTCCTTTTACTGTTTGGTAGGATGGAAGGAGGGAAGGGAATAGAGTAGGGAGCACTTTCCCCTTGGGTTGACTAAATTTTTATGTTCAAAAGTTTACGCAAAAAAGTAGGGAATGAAGGAGCTCCCCTCCTCCTTTTTAATTTTAATTTTTATTTTTTTTTCCCAGAGCTCTTATCTTTTTCTTTGAAATTCTGCAGAGAAACACACTATAATTGGTTCATGATTATTTGTTTTTATTTTTATTTTTTTATAGGAGTTTGAAGTTAGTCGACCTTTTTAATGTTGCTGTTATAAATAGTAAGCTCATGGTGTAATAATTCTATCTTTTGTTTTATGCAGTATTTCCATCCAGATAACATGTCATCTGCAGAGAAACTGAAACTTCAGCTTAAAAAAGTCAGAGATGAATTTAAATTGTCAGAGTCGGATTGTGGATCTACTCCTGTTCAAGGTAAAGCATCCCGCAGTTGATTTCGTCATGGTTATCCATCCAGTAAAGGTTGTATGACTTATTTCTTGTTGCATAATACCTGTGCATAATCTTTTTTTTCAAGTCTCCCCTAGAACATTGTGGGACTTCTTTGCCAGTATAAAAAATAATCTATGTTTCTTTTTTCTTTAAATATGCTATTGTTACTGAAAAATTTCTTAATGTCTTTATGATTTGAAGAGAGAGCTAAAAACATGGGCAACGTTGTTTAAAAAGAGACTTATCTCTGATTACAATCGTTTCAATCTCCAAATCCAATCAACTACTATAGTATTTTTCGAAAAGGAAGGTTGTGTTTTGCTGCCAAAGAGGAAAGGGAAGGGAATTTTGGAATGGAACAACCAATTGTTGAACTTGAGATACTTGTTATAGTGAATTTCATATATTTTTCTTTTTCCTTTAGCTCTGTATTCTTTGTAGTTTTACGTGTGTGTGTGTGGAGAGAGAAGTGTTGTGTGTCTGGGAGAGTTTGAGAGAGTGTTTTAGAAAGAGGGAGAGTTTTAGATTGAGAATGAGTTTTAGATAGAGGGGGTATGTGAGAGCAAAGTAGGAGTTAGTGAGAGGGTAAAAGTGTCTTTACATTGCACTTCAAGGGCATAATTGCCATTTTAAGCCTGAATTTTGATGTCATCACACATTTGACAGTTAATGAGATTGACGACAGGGGGTGATTTTACAATCGTATTAACTATTAACTAGAGGGGTGCAATTGAGATTATCCAAATTTAAGGGGAGCACGATTTATTTTTACCTAACTAGGGGTGGAAGTAAGTGCAACATTTTCTTCAATCTAATAGAAAGGGACTTTTGGTCATAATATAAAAAAGTTATGAATTGTGAACATGTGTGGTACATGACTGTTTTCCATCCATGTCTAAGGGAAAAAAGAGGCCAGGGTATTTTGTAGGGTTTTATGAAATTATAGGTGGTTAATTACCAAATTGAGAATCCAGGCAGGTTATTTGCAAATTTGAGAAAACTAAAGGGTTTATTTATTTATTTTGCATTTTGCACCAAATTGAAATGATATTGATATATATATATATATTTTTTGACAAGTAAAATGTATTAGAAAGCGTTCAAAAGGGGAACGCGTCCCAAGCTATACACAAAAATGGAACCTATGAACTCAAAGAGCCCAAGAAGTCCACAATATCCTCAAAAGAAGAAAAATCTCTCCCCCAACCCCAACAAAAAAGGTTACAAATAATAGAAAATTTCAGCGCTCCAATAGGGGATTCCTTTCCATCAAAAGATCTACTATTCCGCTCTTTCCAAAGGCTCCACCAAATGCAAAAAGGGGTCACCCTCCAGAAATCTCTAGCTTGAGTCCCCACCCATTGGCCCCTCCAGATATCAAGCAACTCTCGAGAAGTCCGAGGCATGACCCAATAGATACCAAACAAACTAAACATAAGACTCCAACAATCATAGGCAACAGGACAATGCAGTAGAAGATAATCCACGGACTCCCCATAACACTTGTAAAGACAACACCGGTTAACAATGATATGTCTTCTCTTCCTCAAATTGTCCAAAGTCAGAATCGTACTCCAAGCTGTAGTCAACACAAAAAAGGTCACCCTAAGAGGTGCCTTAGAAAGCCACACCGTCTTCCACGGAAGGGCAAACCATGAAAACTAGAGAGGCGCACAAAGAAGGACCAGACCTGGAACGTCCCTTGTGAAGAAGGCACCCAAATCAGGGAATCCACACCAGTGCCATCCAACTCCTGTCTATACAAAAGGACTAGCAAACCAGTGACATCATCCAACTTCCAATCTTGAAAAGATCGCCGGAATCGCACATCCCAAGACAACGTCCCGCTATCAAGATGATAGCAGCCAGCAACCATAGCATGTTTGTCAATAGCAATCCTGAATAGTCTTGGGAACACAAGAGCCAAAGGCCTATCCTCACACCAGGAATCCTCCCAAAATTGGACAAATCTTCCATCTCGAGCTTTGAATCTAAAGAAAAAACGACAAGCAATGACATAACCGTTGAATCTAGTGAAAAAACGACAGGAGTGACTGGTGATCAAGGTCTCAAAGATCACATTCTAAAGAAAGCAACAGATGCAAGGGTCATGAAGTTATTGAATCTTACAAGCAATGACCTTTGCTCAAACATTTGATTAGTTAATTGTTGTGATTAATGCATAGAGTATCTTTGGGATGTCTTCTGAAGGTAACATGCTGCACAACTTCATGGATGCATGTGAAGCAGTGAAGCCATATCACATGGACTCCTGTATGTGTGTGTCAAGTGTAAGTTTGTGTCTAGGTGATAGATTTGGTACATTCAATTACATAATCGTTGTCGTAGAGAAATATTGGTTAACTAGTCTCAGAAGAAAAAATGCTTATATGATTAATGCCTTTAAGACGGAATAGACAAACACATATGTTACTGAGTTGGAAAATATGGTTGAACTAATGTAATAGATCTTTAATTTTATATGTTGAGGGTTTTACTATTAGAGTGCTTGGTTAACATCTGAATTTACATGATTGATTGGAGAGTGACATCTTGTGTGATGTCGGTTAGTATTTAAGTGCCTGTAATTGGAAGATGGTATTCAAGTGTTGGTTAGTTCTAGAACTTGGTGGTTTAAAATGTGAAAGATGGTAGTTGGAAGAAGATACTAAGGGAACGTGGTAGAAGATAATTCATATTATTGAATGGGTGGCAGAAAGGTACTTGGAGAGCCTAAAGGATGTGGTCATTATACAAAGAAACTTGATGGTAGAATGATGATGTTCAACTACTAGTGCAAAAATGCTTTCGTACACAGCTTGCTATTTGGAGCTTAGGAAGGTTTTTAAATACAATATTTTTCAGAAAGTTAAAATTGAGGCATTCAAATATCACAAGGATATACTATAGTAGGTTTTATTTAAGTTCAAAATTCAAAGATACTTTACAATGAAGACAGCATATTTGCAGGATAGCGTGTTTGTTTCCACCAAAAAGGAAAAAATGGTAAAGGAGACAGAAATGAGGAAATTGTGATAGGATAAAGTCAAGATGGGATAGTTATGAAAATTGGCAGCTTAGAGGTACTTGATGGTGGTCTTTTTTGGTTTATTTTTCACGAGGGAAGATAAAGCAGAGAAATTATTTTAAGTGTTCTGCCATTGCGGGATCATAGATCACCAATCAAAATAAAAAGGAATATTATATGAGAAAAACGAAGCCAATTTTTTGTTTTAGAAAGTTATGCTGTCAAAAACATGTACAAAATTCAGATACAGGCATATAATAACTGAACTGGAGATATCATCACACCGAGTTGCAATGCTAAGAATGACAGACAAGGGAAAAAAAAAAAATATATATATATATATATATATAGTTGATTTTATGGATAGTCTGAAAGCTGAAAGGTCTTTAGTGTTCTTGAAGTTGTATATAGGCGTGCTCCTCGTTTGAGCGCTTTTCTAATATACTTTACTTATCAAGTATATACAGACACATATATATGGGTAAGTGAAAAGCTAGAGGTGGTGGCACCTATGGATGATAGGATTTGGCAAAGTTGTTTAAGAACCTTTAGATTGCAAACTTCTATATGCTCTTGACCTAAGAAGCACGGATACGACACGACACGGACACAGCGACACGGCAAATCCAAAAAAATTAGCACACGAACACGGCGAATAGTATATATATATATATATATCAGCATTAATAATTTTTAAAAAAAAACACTGATATGTTTAGGTTGGAATATATATATATATATCACTGATATGTTAGTATATATATATATCAGCATCTTTAGGACACGGACACGGCGAATTGTGGCATCTTTAGGTTAGTATATATATATATCACCATCTTTAGGGTAGTACAAAACAAAAAATAGAACATATCAGCATTAAAAATTTAAAAAAAAAAATTAACATATCAGCATTAAAAATTTAAAAAAAAAAAAAAAATCCAGAAAAGTGTGTCCGAGCTGTGTCCGAGCCGTGTCCGAACTGTCCGAGCCGTGTCCGAGCTGTCCGAGCCGTGTCCAAGCCGTGTCCGAACCGTGTCCAAGCCGTGTCCGAAAATAAAAAAAAATAAAAAAATTCCAGACATGTTTTTTGGCGTGTCCGACACGTGTCAGGGCGTGTCCGACGCGTGTCCGTGTTCGACACGTGTCGGACACGGATTCTTCGCCCATTTTGGAGTGTCCGTGCTTCTTAGCTCTTGACTTAGAAAAGGATTATGACCTCCTTTAAAGAGTTGATAATGTTATGCCATCAGAGCAGAGGAAATATCTATTTTTTGTTTTAATTATACAAATAGTATCTGTGTTCTTTTCAGTCATCCTTTTCTTCCCCGAGGGACATTAATCTCCAGCTTACTTTTTTGTGTTTGTGTGAAGAATGGACAATTTTGTCAAACACAATGTGTGAAGTTCTGTTGTGTTTAGTATGTTTTGACAGAAATTTTAATTGACAAAATTGTAGTAAGGGTGGGAAAGAGTTAATTTGTTTAACATAATTTGGTATAACTAGGAACGAATTGAGTAGTAGTCAGTATTTGTGACCAAGTTATATTTAGAGCAACTGCTTTGATACTTTCATAGACACTGTACCCATAGAACTGAAATTGATGAAAGGGCACTTATAAAAATAAAAAATAAAAATGAAGTGAAAGAACACTTCTCTATTGTTTTGCGATCAACATTTATCAAAGTGTGAAAGGTTTTTATAGAACACTATATGCTAATCAAGCTTTGTGGTAAGGAACATCGCCATTTTATTAACATTTTCATAAAATGAGTGCTTGAAATGAAGGTTTTAAGATAGATTAGTTGCAAGAAAAGAAAGGATATAATAGAAAAGATTGCATTTTAAATAAGTGACATCAATGTGGAACAAGGTCAAAGGCACTCCAGATGGTTTATCCATGTTCATTGAAAGACCAAAGATTGCTTTGATAACCATTGGTATGATGGGATTGTGTAGATGAACCTGAAGTTGGGTTATTGCTCTCTTTAATTGATTGAGTTGAAGTCTCTTTTTATTCAAACTATTTTATTTGTTTTCAGTAGTGGTTTTTGCATTCTTCTTTCTCCTAGTTGCAATCGAAGAATCCTGGCACTTGATGTCTTTCAGTTCCATATCTATTTTTTACAACCATTCTTGCCCCAATGCTGGATGGGAGGTTGATTACCATCTAAACTTGTTAATTTTTGTTTGCAAGAAGCAATTCCAGTGGAAGACGTCCAGTAATACTTCAAATGTTTTCCGTACCATGTTTGCACGGTTTTCTGTATAAATAATTTTGATGCTTCAACTTTTGCAATTTTGCAGTGGCACAACTCACAACAAAGATCAAGCACCTGTCTTCAACTTTGCACAAAAAGGTATCTGGATTAATTATATATACTTCCCTATATCTTTTTAGGTGGTCATTAGAGTTCTTGATCAGAGTACACTCTTGTAAACTTAATATTAGATCTTTGAAATGATTAAGTAGTGATTTTTTTGGTGGACGTGTAGTTGTAAGCATATTGAATTTACTCTAAAAATTTACACGATTGACACTACTGCCCTCTCCATATATTCTTTCTTGGGTTGGGGAATATTGAGTCAAATCTAATGCCTTAAAAAGGTTCAACTTAGCTATTGCTGCATGGCATGGTGTCTGTCATTAACTTAGTATGTGAAACTAGTCATTACTAAAATGTCCCATGTTACCAATAGGCCATGGCCTAGCGGTATCATGCCCCTACTTCCCAAAAAGAGGTCAGGAGTTCGAGCCACAGTGGAGGCATGTGCGTGTGAGCACCAACTAAGAAAAAAAAAAAAAAATGTCCTATGTTTGCTAAATTGATGCTAATATTCTTTGGTGAGTTGCATTTTTGATAACCAGTGACATGATGGCAATCTTGTAAGAAAGAGTGTTGTAATCTTTAGGAAATGTCCTATTGTCCTTGGCTCTTTAGTTTTATAGATTACTACTGTATAATTTTGTTCTGCTGCAAATTTGCTAATGAGTTGCTATATTTCTAATAAATAAATAAATGCCATAGGATAAGCATTCTCGGAAGGGTCTTCAAGGCATGATTCAGAGGAGGAAGAAGTTGTTGAAGTATCTCCGTAGAACTGACTGGGATTCCTACTGCCTTATTCTCTCTAAACTTGGTCTCCGAGACAACCCAGATTACAAGAATTAAATAAGCATGTATCAATGTCTTCCTTTTTCTTAACCCCGCTCTTTTGGGCGAATGAATTTTAATCTAGGCGGATTTCTTTTTCTTTATTGTCCTCTTGTCTTCTATGTGAAACATTAGTTGTAGTTCTCTGGAGAACTTGTTTTATTGATGTCCACTCTCTAGATCATATAAAGGAGCAGCCTAGAGATCGAAGCAGTGATTGCTTGAGGAGCTGTTTATGGATTGTCCCGATGGATTTATTCACTGTTTTTGTAGTTCCATGTTAGCTCTTTGTAGTTAAACCAAGTCATTAATTCTTTGTTCAGAAACCTATCTTCATTTGAGCTGGTACTCAACTATTGTAAGGTAAACATACTCGCATGAATGAACCTATCCCAGTAAAAAGAAGTCCTGTGATTAAGACAAATCTCCCTTAAATTCTCCAAACAAATATTAATGCCCAAAACAATATCAGCCATACATAAGAAAATGGAGGTGAACACAAATGAATTATTTCTAAAATGGAGGTGAACCCACTTGTGGAGGAAGTTGAACGGGAGGAAACATCGGAAGTGGTGGTGTTTGTGGCTGCTGCAGTGGCTCATTGAAAGCATCTGGTGCTGGTGGAGCTGATGAAAATGGCAGTGGCTCTGCTGGATTCACAGGAAGATCGGGAACCACAACTGGAGGCGGCATAGAAAATCCCGGCGACTGTGGAAGTGGGAATGTTGGAATATGACCAACATCAGCATCCGGTGTTGGAGGGAGGAAAGGAAGTGGTGGTGATTGTGACTGCTGAAATGGGTCACTGAAAGCATCAGGTGTTGGAGGTGTAAAAGAAAATGGCACCGGAATATCCGGAACCACCACCGGAGGTGGAAGTGGGAATGTCGGAATCTGACCCATGTCTGAATCGGGTGCTGGTGGGGTCGACATCACAGGTGGAGTAAACGAAAGTGGCGGCTCTTCTGGTGGAGGAAATAGTGAGACAAGAGGTGTTGGAAGTGTAAATTCATCTGGTGGGGCTTCTTGTTCTGGTGGTGGAAGAGAAAAGTCTGGAGGTAGAGGGAAAGATGGTGGCGGAGAAAAAAGGGGAAGGGGAGGAGTGTCAGTGGTTGCCTGATCAGGAGGTGATAACCATGGAAATATTGGTGGTTGTATGACTTCAGGTGGTGGTGGTGAAGGAACTAGTGGTGGTGGAAATACAAATGGGAGTTCTGGTGGTGGTTGTATATCTGCCGGTGGTGGTGGTGATGGGACTAATGGTGGTGGAAATATGGGAATTTCAGGTGGAGGCGGAGAGGGAACTAATGGCGGTGGAGGGGAAGGTGGCGGCGGTGATTGAAGTAATGGCGGTGGAGCAGAAGGCGGTGGTAGTGATGGTGGTGGTGCAGAAGGCGGTGGTGGTGATTGTGGTGGTGGGGAAGGTGGTGGTGCGGAAGGCGGTGGTGACGCTGGTGGAGGTGAAGTCTCAGCTGGTGGGGGTGCTGATGTTACCGGTGGTGGTGATGGTGTAACAGGAGGAGGCGATGAAGGGGCAACTGGTGGTGGTGAAAGAGCTGCTGGTGGTGGTGACGAAGGAACAAGTGGTGGTGGTGCAAGTGGTATAAGTGGCATAACCGGTGGTGGTTGTGAAGGGACTACCGGTGGTGGTTGCACTACTATGGGTGGAGGTGAAGGGACTAGTGGAGGTAAGGGAACCGGTGGTGAAGGAGACGGCGGCAGAGGTGGATTGGGGCGAGGCGGGGAAGGGTTGGGTCTTGGGTCGAAGGGGTTGTTGGGAGAGGACCTTGTGAAGGGCCATTGGCCACAGCTTCCAAATAAGTATTGAAAGAGAGGATCACAGTTTGACGATGAGCCTCTGCCTCTGCCTCTACTTGTTCTTCTTCCACCACCACCACCACCACTTCTTCTTCTACTTCTATTGCTGCTTCTCTTGTTATCTTCTTCCTTTTGATGTTGGTGTTTGTGTTTTGAAAGAGTTCTGGCTTCTGTGAAAATTGTAGAAGTGATCAACAGTAGTGCCAACACAATGGCTATCACTATGTTTGCTTTCATCTTTCTAGCTAGCTACTTCATTGTCCACCTCACTTTTCTTGCACATGATGGTTCTCTGTACTCATTCATATAAGAACTCAAATGTCTGAGTTTGTGTGTGTATTAGGTGGAAAGTGGTGCTTAAATGCAGCCCATATTTGCAGCATTTAATACAAGTGATGGACTTGGTGCGTGCTAGCTAGCTAGCTATATGTTACGAATTTCGATATGTATGGATTTGGATGAAGAATATATATTCATACCCTTTCTTTTTCTCTCTTAAGGTAATTTTATGGTTATAACTATCAAAACCAAGGAGAGTGCATAATAGTAGAGTAAGTTTGATGCATGCAGACTAATAAGTAAATTCACATGAAACAGTTTACAGGTGTATGGGGAGAGGAAAGGGTGGATATTGAATGCATGGAAGGATAGGGCTGCTGCATGCCTAGTTTTATGTGCCATCTTTTTTTTTTTTTTTTTTTGGACAAGAACAACTCTTAAATGCTTCTTTTAATGTACTTCTCACTCCTCGTGGAACATAAATAAAAAAATAGTAAAAAAATAAAAATACATAAATTTGACTCTAATCTGATTCTAGAGTATGTGAAGTGCAAGGGATAGTCCTCGTCATTGAAAGTCAATTATAACAACTATCGGATCACAAAAACTTTTAAATAAAAAAAAATACCACAACAAAAAGGGAAATTATTTTAAGTTACAAGTGAGAATTTCTTGATCAAGTACTTTAATTGATCAAGGATAAGATGACCCCTTTGGACGGGTGTTTTGGACTCATTTTTAGAAGATAAATTAGGGGGTATTGACGAGATTTAAATAATAGTCTTTGAATAAGTCACGAACAATTCAAAAAGAGTATTGCCTTTAATGCACCTTTCGAGTGTCCAACTAGAGACCTCCTCTTTCAAAATATCTATCCCACGCCTTTATTCCACGTGACCAACCCGCGGATCAAAAAGGATAAAATGTTCATCAGTGAAATTGTACCACTATTCATTTGCTTTTCTCTAAAATGAGTTCTATACTCCTTCAAGTGGTGAACCTTTATATTGAAGTATCCAAAACGTACATGTACCAGCTGGAGTGTTGGAATGGTTTGATATTATTTTATAAAGATTAACTACTTTGAGATCCAAACTCAAAAGTCCACCCAAAAGTTATCATTTGATCAAGACATCAAGTACCCTAAACTCGACCATATAGTGACTACTATATAATATATAATGTATATATATATATATAGTAACCACAATGTTATTGATGGTGGCTCAAATAAAACAAGCCATGACCGAGAATATCAAGAGCACAACCTGTAATTGATATTCTCAGAGCACAGCCTGTCATGGATATTCTGAGTCTACCCAATAGAAATACCACTAATTAAACTTATAACCAAATACACACTAGCAAACTACAACACCACCAACACGCACTCTTTTTCTCTATGTGTGTGTGTGTGTGTGTGTGTGTCGATGCATGAGATCGATAGAAGCTAGCTACACCGGCCATGTCCTTCTTAAGCTCATGGCTTTGCACAAACAACACAAAGAACATGCTTGTCAAGATTGTTCATCCCGGCGGCCACGTGGAGCTTCATGACAGGCCTGTTCTTGCATCCGAGATCATGCTCCGGAACCCTAGATACTGCGTTGCCCACCGCCATGTCTTCCGTGACCCTTGGGCCATTGTGTCCCCGGACACCACTCTAATGCCCGGACAGAAGTTCTACGCCGTACCAATAAGCACCATTAGGAAGCTCCAGCGCCAATCCTCCAAGTATTCGCCTTCTCCGGTCCAACAATCCGGAACCAACCCATGTTCCAAAGACGAAATCATAGAAGATGATGATCATGGAACCAACTCATGCTCCAAAGATGAAACATTACAAGATCATCATGATCATGATCATGGCAGGGTTTCAGCTTGCTGGTTGTTTATGAACAGGAGCACTACTCCAAAGCTACAAAATGCTAATAATAGCCTCAAATCTTTGGAATCTAACTATTCCAAGTGAGATGGAGAAATTCAGATCGATGAGCATTATTATATATATTTATTTCTATTTTATTTTATTATTGTCATTCTCCTTTCTTAATTTCTATTGTTGAGTTATTATTATGGGGGTGTGTTTAAATTCTATGGTTCATTCTTATAATAATGTCCGTGTCTTGTTCAATTTTGCATAATTGATATTGTTTTAAATTTACAAACGTTGAGAGTCTCATCCTTTTATTTAATTCATATTTGTTGTAATTATTGTAGGCTAAATATTTAATTTATGTGTAATCCAGAAACTGTTGAGTTATAAAATCATTGTTTTGTGCGTAAAATTTTGTTGTAACTATTAATAAAATTATTAAGTTAAAAGGAGACAATCAAAACAGCTTAATATTAGATGGACGGTTCCTTTGGGACATCCGATAAATATATATATATATATATATATATATATATATATATATATATATATATATATATATATATATTAGATGGATCTCTTAATTATTTTTTATTTTTATTTATTTATTTATTTTTATAATCGTGGGTGTCGAGGCTAGCTCCTGCACATCTCGACTAATTGCACGAGTTCCTAAAGTTACCGGGTAAATCTCTAATGACCCTGCGAAGACCCGTACGGTGACCATTGGGAGCAAACCCAAGCTTGATGTCTTAATTATTTTGTTTAGTTATTAGTTATTATAAGATTTATATGCAGAGAATTAGTAGGTGAAGGGGATAACCTGTTTGAGATTATCCCGAAAAGGAATTTTTTCGGGTTTGGGTCCTCTTCGACCTCATAACAGAGTATTGGCAATACACAGATATGCTTCTGGCTTTACTGGACGAGCCCGGCTTCGTTCGTTCCAAATTTTTGAGGAAGCTATGGAAAACAAGTGTGATGGCAATGCCAATGTGAAGTTTGGTTGGTATGGTGCTTCCAAGAATGAGATTAGAAAAACAATTTCTCATGGTTTTGGTCATTGTGGGAAAGCTGAGCCTAAGAGTGAGAGCAATGAATTGTATGGCTTTGGCATTTGTCTCCAATTAACCTGAGGATTGGTCTATATGGAAAGGTAAGCAAGTATTTCGATCAAACAATTTTCTTAAATTATTTTTCATCATCAGTTCATTCATGTCATATGCAGGACATACAATTGGTCATGCACTAATTGATTAATGTCTGAGTATTATTGATTGTGTGTAATTGCTTTAAGAGTATATAATTTTTTTTGTAATTTTGTATACATATACATTTTTGGTTAATGGGCTTGTTTTACAGTGTTAAATATGCCATTGTTGATGAGGATGGTGTGAGGCATGTACTGCTTTGTCACGTTATCTTGGGGAAGTCAGAGCTTGTTCATCCGAGTTTGATTCTGGTGTTGACAATCTTTCAGCTCCTAAAATGTACGTTGTGTGGAGTGAGTACCCTCATGAATACCCATATTTTGCCAGAATATGTCATAAGTTTCGAAGGTCTTAGTTTAAAAGGCTTAGAAGGTTAGGAATTTGACATAGTTTTTCGAATTTAATAGTTTTAATGGTTTTCCATAATTATTTCAGAATAATTTGACATACTTACTCTGGTGAAATACTTACTTGTATTAGACAATGGTTGTGAAATTGGATGTATTTTGGTGGATGAATCTTAAACATGTTGGCCCAAGTCTGCACAGAATTGTAGAACTAACAATGGCAACATCTTTAAGCTAATTTAAACATGTACTAAGACATTGAAGAAATGTAATCAGTCTCTAGTGATATTTTAACTTTAGTTGTTGCTGAGTTGGGGAAAATTCAACATAGATATACTAACTGCATCTAGTTGATTATATTATTTTCTTTTTGTTGAAGGATGGTGATGATTTATATTTCTATTTTATTTCACATTTTTGTTCTTTTTATGATGTGTTTCTACAGCTGATCAGACGGAATAGGTGAAGCGGCGTTGGAGGACATTCTGCGCGCCTGTTTTTTGCATTTGGGTTAAGCTAAGGTTGAAGTTAGGGTTTAGAAGTTTTTCTTTATTGTACGGCTCAGAAGTATGGACATTTCTACGAAAGAGTCGTACCTGTGTCTGATGTGTCGGACACTTTATATAGGTGTCCATAAATAAAAATTACTTTTATTATTTCAGACACTTTACTGACACTTTCCATACTGCGTTGATACTTTTCGGATACTTGGTCAACACTTCTCAGACATTTCTAACATAAGTCTACCTACTAATTTTGAAAATAATATGAATACTATCATAACAAAATAGTGATATATATCGTATAAAAATCATTACAATAATGACATAATTTCATTTTCTAATTCATTTTATAACAACTATTAGTATAAAAATTATAAATAAATTAAAATTTTATAATACTATTACTGAATATATGTATAAAAATAAAAATTTATATTTATATGTAGCCATGTTCACGTCGTACCTGTGTCCTACTTTTTTAAAATTTTACGTGTCATATCCGTAGATAATTGTTCAGTTACAAAAGCTATGCTACTTTATAAATTTAGTTCATTTATATTGAAGTGCCGTGAGTTGTCATTTTAAACATCTCTTTATGCAGGCAGGTTAGGTTTGAAAATTTAATCAAATATCAGTACAATGCTGCTCTTTATCTACGCATTTTGAATTTATAGTTTTATGGAATATTTCATGAAATTATATCTATCTGTCCACCTAGATTAGAATTTGAGATAAATGAGTACCAAGTAGAAACATTTCACTAAGCAACTAATTCTTGAGGGGGGAAGTTTGTTAAGGCAATTATCCATGTCTATCAGCTATAGAAAAAACTTGATGTCTTCCTCGGTTTGCACTCTTGTTCAGTGCAACTTGCTTGAGTCCTGACTGCCACCCGATTTCATGTAACTTTTTAAAGTAATTAATTGAATGAACTCGTGCACTGGCTACAATATACGCCCGTATGTGTATAATATGTACGACTCGAATGAATTCAATGTACGGTGCCTTTTCCAGAAAAGAAGTGTCTCGGAGAGATTTTAATTTCTTAATCATTAGCAAGGGAAGTTTTATTTTCATAATTGCTTCGATTAACTAGCATGAGGAGATAATAAAAGCATGTATTGGATCCCTGAATTATTATTATTATTATTTTTTTGGGAAGGCAATTGTATAAAGAAATGAACATATGTACAATGGGCTTCAGCTTGGGCCGAAGAAGATTTTACAAAAACAGAACAAAACAACAGGCCCAGAACAAGAATCCAAATTGGGCCCAGGCAAACCCAGGTATAAGAAGCAACAACCCATGTAGAGGCAGCCCTTGTACGTGTAAACGGAGAGAAATAGCAGAGAGACCGTTGCACTACTTGGCGTGAGAGATATAGTCAATAAAAGTAGTATTTAGTAATAATTGTACAATATTGTGTTTCAGTACATATATATTAATTTATTTTGTAATTACATTTCTTTAGATTTCTTTTTCAATTTTAACTACTATAAATATATAATATTAATAAATTAAATTACTAAAGAAAATCTAGTTAAAAAAGGATTCAATAAAAGGACTACTATAAATATAAAATATTAAAAAATTAAACTACTGAAAAAAATCTAATTAGAAAAGGATTTAATAAAAGGAATAGTAATATTTATAAATAAACCCCATTTTATTGTATTTTTAGTCTTCCCTAAATAACAATTTTACAATAATATATTTCTTTGATCTTCGTCCTTTTGATTTTGCTTCTAGGGTTTTTAAATATATTAATTTATTTTTGAATTAGATTTCTTTAGATTTCCATTTCAATTTTAACTATTTTAAATATATTAAACTACTGAAGATAATTTAGGGTTGTTGTTGTTTTGCTTCTAGGGTTTCAAGAGAGAAAAGAATAGGTAAAAGTTAGTTCCTGATACCTTTCTAATCCATACAAAGTGTGGATTTTTAATTTTTTTCAATTCTTTTTCTCTATTATGAGAATTTTTGCAATTAATTAGCAACATGATAACAAATTAAATTTTTTTAGTAATTTAAAATTTTCTTCTAAGTTTTAATTTCTCTTATTTCTTTTCGATTCCATTTCTGGTACCTTCTATTTGTTTTGATTTTGATTTTTTTTTTTAATAATGGATTAGAAAAATGAGAACAAATTAAAAATTTTCAGTAAATTGATTATTATTATTTTTTTAATTGCTCTCATCTCTTTTAAATTTAATTTCTGTAATTAATTAGAACCTTGATAAAGTTTTGCAAGTTCAATTAAGTTTTTTCACACATGTAGAAGCTATATTATTTTTTTTTGATTATTAATTGTTTAGTTTAGTTTTTGTTGAAAAAGAAAGATTCAGTAATAATACTACCAAATATTATTAGTTGTAAGTATAATATTTGGAGGATATTTGTTGTAAATAGAATATTGGTCAATACTGTAAATTAGAAAATTATTAATTAGGCCAGCTAACTATTGTAACCAGTTTTCTGATTTTGTGCTTGTATTCTCTCCTATAAAGAGAACTCGTGTAAACTTTTGAATATTGTGAGCTAATACAGAAAAAATGTTTATTCCATATCTTTTTCCCTTTAAGATTTTTATGCTATCAGAGCCACCCTAAGAAATTCGGGAAAAAAGAAAACCCTAATTTCTTTTCTGCACAATTTCTTTGCTAATCAGCCATGTCTGACGTTTCCTCCGTGTTAACCCTGTCTGTCACAACCCAGCCAACCAATCTTGCAACCCAAGCCCCCAATATCGATTCTCACTCGGTTCAAGTCACCAATATTCGCCTTAATGGTGACAATTATTTACGGTGGTCCCAGTTCGTTCGGATGTACATCAGAGGGCGGGGAAAGATGGGTACCTGACAGGAGACAAGAAGACACCAGTATCGGAGGACCCAACGTACTTGACTTAGGATGCAGAAAATTCAATGGTGATAACTTGGCTTGTGAACTCCATGGATGAGGATATTAGTTCCAACTATATGTGCTACTCCACGGCCAAGGAGCTCCGGGACAACGTGAATCAGATGTACTCTGATTTGGGAAATCAGTCTAAGGTCTACGAATTGACTCTAAAACTTGGTGAGATTCGGCAGGGAAAAGACTCAGTCACCAAGTATTTTAATTCATTGAAGCACTTTTGGCAGGACATAGATCTGTTCAATGATTATGAATGGAAATCCACTGAAGATGCCAATCACTACAAACGGACCGTGGAAGCTCATCGCATTTACAAATTCCTTGCTGGGCTCAACGTGGAATTTGATGAAGTACGGGGATCGATCATTGACAGGACTCCACTTCCTCCAATTGGTGAGGTATTTGCTGAGGTTCGAAGAGAAGAGAGCCGCAGACATGTAATGTTGGGGAAGAAGACTACCAGCGAGCCTGTTGAGAGTTCTGCCCTTGTTGTTGTCGAGACTATTGCTAATAAAGCAGTCAATTTTCAACAAAAACCTAAAGAGAAGCCACAGGTCTGGTGCGACTTCTGTAAAAAATCGCGCCATACTCGGGAGAATTGCTGGAAAATCCACGAAAAATCAACGAATTGGAAGAGTAGCAAGCCTGGTGACGAAAATAGGCGTGCGGTTCCTATTGCCAATGAAGCCGAGACAAGTCCCTTAAGCAAGGAACAGATGGATCACCTTCTGAAGCTGTAGAAATTTAATTCCTCATATAGTATTCTTAGTGTTTCTCTTGCACAAACAGGTAGTGCACTTAATGCCCTTTCTTTTTGTTTAAATTCTGCTCCATGGATCATCGATTCTGGAGCCTCTGATTATATGACTAACCTTTCTAATCTTTTTAGCACTTACTTACCATGTTCTGGCCTTAGAAAAATTAGAATTGCAGATGGTAGTTTCTCACCTATTGTAGGAAAAGGTTTGATAAAATTATTCGAGAATATAGATCTAAAATCTATTCTCCATGTCCCTAAACTAGCTTGTAACCTTTTATCTGTGAGTAAACTAACCAAAAAATCTAATTGTTGTGTAATTTTCTATGATTCTTACTGTGAATTTAAGAGCTCGGGGAAGAAGATTGGCAATGCTAAGATAATTAATGGACTTTACTACTTTGATGGTGACTTCTCCAGTAATAAAAAGGCTCAAGGCCTTAGTAGTATTAGTTCTAACTCTATTTATAAACAAATAATGTTTTGGCATTTAAGACTAGGACATCCTAACTTTCCATATCTTAAACATTTGTTTCCTACTTTATTTAAAGGTTTGAATTGTTCATCATTCTATTGTGAAAGTTGTTGCTTATGTAAGAGTTATCATACTACTTATTTGCCAAAACCTTATACTTCTTCAAAACCATTTTACTTAATACATAGTGATATTTAGGGACCTTCAAGAGTCACTACTATCTCTAGGAAAAAATGGTTTGTTACTTTTATAGATGATCGTACCCGTTTATGTTGGGTTTATTTGATAAATGAAAAGTCTGAGGTTGAATTTTTTTTAAGAATTTTTATATAATGGTTGAAACTTAGTTTTAAGCAAAATTTAGCATTTTTCACACCGATAATGGAACCGAGGATTTTAATGAAATTTTGGGGAGTTTTTTTGAAAGAAAAGGGTATCAATCATCAGTCTACATGTGTGGATACTCCTCAACAAAACGGAATTGCTGAAAGAAAAAATAAACATTTACTTGAAGTGGCTCGTGCTATAATGTTTTCAATGAATGTTCCAAAATATCTTTGGGGGGAAGCTGTTTTAATAGCTTCGTATTTGGTTAACATAATGCCTACATGTGTTTTAAAATATAGTACGCCATTATAATGTTTAAAAAAAAAATTTCCCTTATCAAGGATATATTCGGATTTACCTCTAAAGGTTTTTGGCTGCATAACTTTTGTTCATATACCCAATAATACTCGGTCCAGACTTGATCCCTGAGCTGAAAAATGTGTTTTCATAGGGAATGCTTCTAATCAAAAGGGATATAAGTGCTATAATCCCCAAATAAGAAAATTTTATGTGAGTATGGATGTCTCTTTCTTTGAAAATAAATTATACTTTCACAAAAATTCTCTTCAGGGGGAGAATGAGGTGATGGAAGAAATTTTTTGGGATTCATCTCTTATTCCTTTACCAAAGGTGATTTTGACCACTTCACCTCATCCTACTGTTATTCTCGAAATTCAAAGTCAGGAACAATGTGATAAAACCAATGAAAACAATGAAGGAAATCCTAGTCATATAGTGCCAAACATTATTGTATCTGAAACAGGGGAAAAATCACTATAACCAAGCATAAAAGTTCCCAATACTGAGCCTCTGGTTTATACTCGGAGAAGACCTCATCAAAAGAGTCAAAGTCAGCCTATTCCTTTTGGAAATGATCAATCTCGACCTCTGAGAACTGGACCTCCAGATATCACAGGTAACTCATCTTCAGTTCCTATTGCTTCTTCTAACCAAGAACCATCAGACCTTGATATTCTTATAGCTATTAGGAAAGGTATTTGAATCAAATATCCAAATCCAAAATATCCCATTGTCAAATACCTTTCTTATGAAAAACTCTCTTATACTCATAGGGCTTGTACCTCAAAAATCTCACACTTGTTTGTCCGAGAAACATTCAGGAAGCTCTTGATGATCCGAATTGGAAGTTAGTAGTGATGGAAGAGATGAATTGTGATACCCTCGGATTTTCGAATGCGGGTTGGCCAGGCCCACGCCCGAATATCCGAGGAGATCAAAAACAAAATGGGCAATAAATGAACACAGAGTACAAAAGAATAAAGAAGAATAAATAAAATGCTGATAAGAAACTAAAATGATAATCTAATAATAAACCTCAGAATATATTTTTATTAATTAATAAACTCTTCTGATACAACTGATCCTCCAAAATACAATTCGGGAATCCATACTGTGTGGACCCATAGAAAATTCAAACTAAACAAATGACAGCAATAACTGTCTAAATCAGGAAACTGAATCATAAAGGAACTCCTATGTAGCATCAGAAGAATGAAGTAGATTGATCCCCGCTCAACACGAACAAAACCTCTACTCCTGACGAACACCTGAAAAATAATGGTGGGTCAGACCCATAAACAAGTTCTACTCTATTACAGTCCAAGCAGAGATCCGATACACGTATACATCCTAGTCAATCCAACAGTAACTAGTAGTCCGTATATATATATATATACATACTAGAGGAACCTCACTAGATTATAGGGTTGTCTCAACCTGAATAGTAGGCAACATGCAAAACACACATATAGTGGGCATGAGTTCCAAGACCTACCAGGGTATACAACTACACTATATCTAGCTACACATCCCTGGCGATATACGCGCCCTAACCACTGATTCTGAGACTCAAGCTCATATTATGGCACTATATTTATATATATAAAATCTAGTAACCATCCTATCCAGTATAAATTAATCCTCCATAAGTCATTCAACTTGTTCAGCTGACCTGACTTGAATATAAGTAAGACTTAACATTTTAGTTAATCCATTCCCTTATATAATAAATTAATCCTCCATAAGTCATTCAACTTGTTCAGCTGACCTGACTTGAATATAAGTAGGACTTAATATTTTAGTTAATCCATTCCCTTATATAAAATAGGTAGGACTTAACTGATAAGTTAATCCGTCCCTAGAATGTCACCGTCCCATACCGGTGTATTAAACCACACAATCCAACAATTGATGCAACGATTAAGGAAATACATCAAACAATCCAGAAATAACTATGATAATATGATATCAAGTTATCACAAAATAGGAATGACTTATTATTTATTTAAGCTTTCTATATCACATGTCCTATACAAACTGAATCTCATACATGATGATATTTTATTATATCGTCAAATAAGCATTCTTCATATCCAATTCATCCTACACATTTAATCTCAATTGCTAAAACATTTTAAAAGATTAAATCCATTCGTTTGTTTAAAACATTCAAATAGCAAGCATGATTATGATTGAGTCTATTTAAATTTATTTAAACCCAAACCTAGTTCCTATTTAATATTCAGGAATCCTAGGCATGTTTCTACGTTCCATCATTCAACAGATATGAAAAATACATAATTTAAACATGTAAAAATTTATACCGGAAATCAAATCAAAATCAGGAATTTATCAATTTATAACACAAGAACAGATATGAATCAAATTTATAAAACCTATATTCTAATCCAATTAAACATGCATAATTATTTAATTTTATGTGTTTAATAAATCTTGGAATTTCCTAGGCCTATATAGAAACACGAATAAAAGGGAAAGAGATAGAAGAAGAACTTGCCTTAAACTTTCGGATCGCAAGTTAAACTTTTTATTCCCTGATCTTCTCTTTACAGGGTTTTTCTCCTCTTTCCTTCATTTTCTTCCTTCCCTCTCTAGCTCTCTCTCTCTCTAGAATATATCACGTGAATATTTCTCGCTCCTTTTTACAACCTATAACTATATATTTATAAGCTAAATAAAATAACCCTAACTTTTTTCCCAATCCAAGTCAACTTAAAAAAAAAAAAAAAAAAAAAAAAATATTAAAAAGGTAAGTAAAATATGTTAAGTATATCATTTATGTATATCTTTATTAAATAAATAAATTATACACATTCCATTATTTATTAATGGATTATTCAATAATACCTAAGTTACCATAATATTATAAAGTAACTTAAAACATAACACGTATCAAATCTATGTATATTTTTATTATTTAAATATAAAACATATACATCAGATTAAATATTACTACCCAAGTTACCATAAAAGTAATTTATAAATTACCCATTATTTATTAACGGATTATCCAATAATACTAAGTTACCATAATATTATAAAGTAACGTAAAACATAACATGTATAAAATCTATGTATATTTTTATTATTTAAATATAAAACATATACATGAGATTAAATATTGCTATCCAAGTTACCATAAAAGTAATTAATAAATTACTTTCCCTTTTATATATGTATATATATATATATATATATATATATATATATATATATATATATATATATATATACAACTATCCATGGGTAATAATCCATACCCATCCAACCGTCTATCCAAGTAATCCATGGGACCCAATTGGTTGGCCCATTACTACTAACCATAACCATAAAAGAAAAATAAAATAAAAGAAAATATTTAATTTACAATTAATCAAAACATCATTTAAGCATATAATCTAATTAAATAATTAACACATAGACAAATACAAATAACACATAGACACATAATCAAATACTCAAGTAACACTTAATTCAATTAAACCCACAAGCAATGAGTCAAATAATCAATTAAATAATTAAAAATACAATTAAAATAAATAAATAAATACCGAGACTATCCTTTTAAAATTAGGGATATTACATGAATGATCTTAGAAGAAGTGGTACTTCGAAGATAGCTGATTTACCTAAAGAGAAAAGAACAGTAGGCTGTAAGTGGGTCTTTACTGTGAAATGTAAAGCTGATGGTAACATAGATAGGTATAAGGCAAGACTAGTAGCAAAAGGGTTCACCCAGACTTATGGAATTGATTATCAGGAAACTTTTGCTCCTGTAGCCAAGATAAACTCAATCAGAATCTTATTATCTTTGGTTGTGAATTTTAACTTGCCATTACACTAGTTAGATGTAAAAAATGCCTTTTAAAATAGAGATCTTAAGGAGGAGGTCTTTATGAATCTACCACATGGGTTTGAGGAAAAATTGGGACCTAATAAAGTCTGTAAACTGAAAAAATATTTATATGGTCTCAAACAGTCCCCTAAAGCTTGGTTTGAGAGATTTGGGAGAGCTGTGAAAAATTGTAGCTACTGTCAGAGCCAAGCTGACCATACCATGTTTTACAAACACAGTAGAGAAGGCAGGGTTGCAGTCTTAATTGTCTATGTGGATGATGTAGTCTTGACAGGTGATGACAATGAAGAATTGGAGAGACTGAAAAAGAGACTTGCAGCTGACTTTAAGATCAAGGATTTGGATGCATTAAAATACTTTCTTGGAATTGAGTTTGCTAAATCCAAAGAAGGTATATTTGTGAATCAATGTGAATATGTTCTTGATTTACTTAGTGAGACAGGTCTGCTAGGATGTAAACCAGCTGAGACACCCATTGAGCCCAATCTTAAACTGCAGCCTTCTAAAGATGAAGAAATTCTTAATAGAGAGCAGCATTAAAGACTTGTTGGAAGACTGATCTATTTGTCACATACACGTCCAAATATAGCTTTTGTAGTCAGTATGGTTAGCCAGTTCATGCATTCACCTAGACGAGAACATTTTGATGCAGTCTACAGAATTCTTAGATACCTAAAGGGGATCCCTGGAAGAGGTTTATTGTTAAAAAATCGTGGGCATTTGCAAGTTGAAACCTATACTGATGCGGATTAGGCTGGGAGTGTTATTGATAGATGGTTAACTTCTGCTTACTGCACCTTTGTTGGAGGTAACCTTGTCACTTAGCGGAGTAAAAAACAGAATGTGGTAGCAAGAAACAGCGCAGAGACCGAGTTTAGAACAGTTGCTCATGGAATTTGTGAGGTGTTATGGATTAAAAGACTACTAGAAGAATTAAAGGTCTCTGATCCGTTGCCTATGAAATTACAATGTGACAATAAAGCTGTTATATCGATTGCTAACAATCCAGTACTTCAGGACATAACAAAGCACGTGGAGGTAGACAAACACTTCATCAAGGAAAAACTCGAAAACAGATTAATCTGTATGCCATACATTCCTACTACCGAGCAAGTTGCAGATGTGCTTACAAAGGGACTTCCTACAAGACAGTTCGAAAGACTAATTGACAAGCTGGCTATGAATGATTTCTTCAAACCAGCTTGAGGGGGAGTCTTGAACAAGAAAGATTTGGTAGTAATACTACCAAATATTATTAGCTATAAATATAATATTTGGAGGATATTTACTGTAAATGGAATATTGGTCAATGCTATAAATTAGAAAATTATTAATTAGGTCAGCTAGCTATTATAATCAGTGTTTTGATTTTGTGTTTGTATTCTCTCCTATAAAGAGAACCTGTAAACTTGTGAATATTGTGAGCTAATATAGAAAAAAAGTTTATTTCATATTTCTTTCTCTTCCAAGTTTATAGTTTTGGATCACAATTATATTTTTACATATGATCACAACTAATTTTTTTTTTACATACAGAAGTTATATTATTTTTCTTGATTATTGTTTAGTTTACTTTTGGATCACAATTAACTTTTTATTATTTATACTTGATTATTGTTTACAAATGTTTTATTAAAAGAAATAATAAAACCGAAATTCTGATTAATTATTCATAAAAACAATTTTTTGTTATAAAAGTTAAAATTAAATTTTCAGTTTTGACATGCACGTATTTTTTACTAGTGTTTATATATACAAAGGGAGTTCGTACTCCACTATGTAATGACCAAGTACCCTCTTTGTATTTTATGTCAACTATGAAAGTTCAGTCTCGATTTTCTTTGCATTGTGATTTTTTCACTCTTTGTTTTTTAGTTTTTATAAAAAATTGAAACTCTATCTTCTTGCTATAACTTCTGGAATCAAATAGAAAAGAAATTGAGTTGCGGGCTTGCTGCTATAGAAAAAAAATAAAAAGAAGAAGAAGAAGAAGAAGTAGAAGATCCCATATTATGTGGTTGCTGTGTGTGAAGCACAAAAATGACACATGCATACGACCATATATAGATAACCAAAAAAGTACAAATCTTGTAGTAAATATTTTTAGAAGATCAAATAAAAAATTCATAAAAAGAACTGGAGAGATAGAGAGTTGAGGCGGAAGAGTTGGCACCATTGTTGATTTTTCAGTATTTCTCTTTTTGTACTGAACTTGTTGGGTATTGAATTTGGATACAATTCTACTAACCTTAACATAAAAAGAAATTATTATTAGAAAATAATTGACATTTCCAAATTATTATTATTATTTTTTATTCTTGCAACTCATTCTCTTTTATGTTTGATTACTTCTTAACATTAATATGAAGTCAAGGGTTAAAGAGAATTTTTAATTAAAAAAAGAAAAGAAAAGAAAAAACATAAAAAAACAAATCACATGGCCAGAAAAAAAACAGACCTAGAACTTTCATAGTTAATATTGAATATTAAGAGGGTAGTTTGGTAATTGTATTTACTAAAATATTGAACCAATTCCAAATCGTGTTGGGGTTCCGTTTCCTTCCTCCCAAGTAAACACCTCCAAGTAAACCCTTTTCTAATTCCTAATCAATATCTCCAAGTAAACCCTTTCCTAATCAATACCTCCCAATATATATATATAGACATACATCATTAGTCTCTCTCATTAATATTGAATCTTCTTTTTTTGGTTATTTATATATTTTTTGGGTTTATTTAGTTATTGTAAGATTTAGCTGCAGAGAATTACTAAGCTCATCAGGGTCTAAGCTAGTTTTTGTAATTCACTTGAGCTTTTGTTTCAAAATTCTGATTTTGTTAGGAATTGTGTTATTGAAAACATGAGCGACTTACTTTTTTCTCATTCAATGGGAAGCAATAACGAGTACGTGAATAGGTTTAGAGCCTTTAGCGCAATAACACATACTTCAGATGATCCAAACAAGCATTCGGGTTCCGAAGATTCGGTGTCAGTGAATCAAGAAAAGGCATCAATTCCTGATTGTGAAAGTGAGATTTCCTGCCCAAAGGGTGTGCAATCGAGTGATGGGTTGATCAAAGTAGATGAAGGGGATAGGATGTTTGAGATTATCCTGAAAAGATTTGTTTCGGGTTTGGGTCCTCTTGGACCTCATAGCAGAGTAGTGGCAATAGAGTAGTGGCAATACACAAATATGCTTGTTCTGGCTTTACCGGACAAGCCCGGCTTCGTTCGTTCCAAATTTTCGAGGAAGCTATGGAAAACAAGTGTGATGGCAATGCCAATGTGAAGGTTGCTTGGTTTGGTGCTTCTAAGGATGAGATTAGAAAGATAATTTCTCATGGTTTTGGTTATTGTGGGAAATCTGAGCCTGCTAAGAGCAATGAATTGTTTGGCTGTGGCATTTATCTCCATCCTAAGGATTTTTCTTTGAAAAGGTAAGCAAGTATTTCCAACGTTGATTAATGTCATATAGAGGACATACAATTGGCAATGCACTAATTGGTTAATGTTCGAGTATATGTGCTTGTTTTACAGTGTGAAATCTTCCACTGTTGACGAGGATGGTTTGAGGCATGTATTGCTTTGTCGCACTATCTTGGGGAAGACGGAGGTTATCCATCCGGGGTCTGAACAGTGTCATCCGAGTTCTGAAGAGTTTGATTCTGGTGTTGACAATCTTTCAGCTCCTAAAAAGTACATTGTGTGGAGTACCCACATGAATACTCATATTTTGCCAGAATATGTCGTAAGTTACAAAGCTCCTTCTTGTCTAACAAACTTAGAAGGTAAGGAATTTGACATACTTTTCCTGAGTTTAATTGTTTTAATGGTTTTCCATAATTTCAGAATAATTGAAGATGTAGTATTCATTTTTTTTCCCCAGGGTGTCCGATTGGTGCTCTATTGTATGGGCTTCAGAAGTTATTACCTCCTCATACCATGAGTTTGATCTTCAAGTATTGCAATGATCATCTAGTAAGTATCCATGACTCGCATTTGTGGCATGA
Source organism: Cornus florida (assembly GCF_030987335.1). Taxonomy (NCBI): domain Eukaryota; kingdom Viridiplantae; phylum Streptophyta; class Magnoliopsida; order Cornales; family Cornaceae; genus Cornus; species Cornus florida. The sequence continues at coordinate 95,541,956 of NW_026775581.1, read as the reverse complement.
GACTCTAGAATGTGAATGGATATGTTTGGTTTTCTGGAATAGAAAGGAAAAGGAATAAAATTTGTCTTCCTTGGGTTTTTCCATGAATTTTGGTTGCAGGGAAGTTGATCCCCATACTAACTATTCGTTTGGAATCATGTTTATCTTACGTACCCTTTTGCATAATATATATATATATATTTCCAGTAATCTTTCATTCAAACCAAATATATGTCCTCTTTTGTTTTTTTATCTTTCCTTTTCTTTACTTTCATTTAATTTTCACAACAGTCATAATCCTCTTATAATAACCTTTATGAAGAATTAGGTGTCTTTTAATTTTTCTAATATCCTCATCTCAATCTTGTTCTCCAGGAAAAGAAGATCTCACTGCATGAATTGGTGCAGCAAATGGTTAACTTAGCAGGAAAAAAGTTGTTGCTTGATCTCGCAAAATCATACATTGCCTGGAGAACAATTGGTATGACTTACTCCGGTGATATACATGCTTCTATTAGACAATGGTGCGTGAAATTGGATCTATGTTGCTTAATGAATCTCAAACATGTTGGCCGAAGTCTGCACAGAAATGTAGAACTAACAATGGCATCATCTTTAAGCTAATTAAACAGTGAATATGTACTAATACATTGATCAAAGAAATATTTTAATCATTCTGAACATTACCTGTACGTTTTCCTTTGCACTGAGTTGTCATTTTAAACCCCTCTTATGTAAGGGGCATGTTTCCTGACTGAGCATGCCCTTTATCTACGCATTTTGAATTTATAGTTTTATGGAATATTTCATGAAGTTATATCTAGATTTAGAATTTGAGATATTGAAGACTAGCTAGTGAGTAGTAGTAAGTAGATATAAACATTTCACTAAGAAAACGATTCTTTAGGGGGTAGATTGATAAGGCTATAAAAAAGACTTTTGTTCCACGAATGGTACCTGTAACTGATTGAGAAATAACAAAGATGGAGTATAAATCGTTCTCTCCAGCTCTAGCTTGATGTCTTCCTCGGTTTGCACTCTTGTTCTTGTTCATTGCCATCCGATTTCATGAAATGAATATAACCTTTTTCAGTAGTACATTATTAAAGTGTTGCGGTTGTAAACATTTTTTATGCTTGCAGTGAGCTTGATTTTTAATTTATTCCATGAACAAAATCTATTAAATTTTAGTTTCTTTTCAAAGACCTTTCTGTTTGATTCTTTGTTTCATCTATTATTGCTCTTCCATATCCACAAGTCATGTGCGTATTTGTCCTCCTATTGAGTGAACTATTGTGTTTGCTTTTTTGCAGAGACTTGAAGATTCAGTGAGGAAGGAGATGGAAGGGTGGTCGGTCATATGAAAGTGAACTCAGATGCTTGAACTCAGAATTTTATGTGATTTATTATAACTAATGTTAGGACTGACTAGTGTGAGAATGTGAGTCAAGTATGAGAGAACTAACTTTGTACAAAATATTTTTCCCATCCTTATCCTGCATAGTGATCAATTAATCATCTTTTTTGTGATTCTCAAACATGTTTGTCTAATATTATGCTTTCAATTCGACCTCTTAGTTTTAGTTTAATTGAATTTTCTCATGACCTATGTGCTCTATGGATGGTCCACAGTTTCCTTGATGGTCCAGATTTTCTACTATGATGGTTTGACTTGGGTTTCAATCAAATTCTTTTAAGGGTCAACCATGGACAATAATTTCTTCCTAATTACAACTTACAATTTTCATCAATGTTCAGAGGATTATATTTGAAATAAAAAATGGTGAATTAAATTTGGTACAACTTGTTATGGATTTTAACGGTGGCAATTGTTGAGGCTGAAATTCGCGCAGTCCGATACGATACCGTTTTCCTGCAAGGAAGAGAGGAGAAGATTGATGAACCTTGACAGTATCGGTGTGGTGCCTGCCAAGAGCTCTCCGACGATCAAATTAGTCACGGAGGTCTAAAAAGAAGGCAGGGATTAATAATAGTTTTTTTACCTCCTCTAGTTATAATAGGTTTATTCTTACCTGTTGAACCACGTCAGATTTCATTATCTTTGATAATGAAATCTAATCAATCTTATCGAGGATAGGGTAGGTTTATATTTTTCCCTCTCAGTTGCCCCCCATTCCCAAACTTGCAAGTCTAGCTTTGGGAATGTAATAAATTTTTTTTTTTTTTAACCCCTCCTGTGAACAGTACCCCGCGGGTACTATTCATGTGAATAGTGACTCAGGGAATTTTTTTTTTTTTTTGGCACCCGAGGGAACAATACCCTCGGGATAGTAACTCTCTCTTTTCTTTTTCTTTTTTTTTTTTTTTTTTGAAAACCCTGTGAACAGTACCCGCGGGTACTATTCATGTGAATAGTGACTCAGGGATATTTTTTTTTTTTTTTTTTTTCACCTGAGGGAACAGTACCCCACGTACAGCCTTGGCAAGAACGACGTTCCGCAGAATATATGACCCATGCTCCTTTAGGCTCTTTAAATTCCGTGGGTGGCGTAGCTACCGAGATCAATGCAGTCAATTATGTCTCTCCTAGAAGTTGGTTAGCTACCTCTCATTTTGTTTTGGGATTCTTCTTCTTCGTAGGTCATTTGTGGCACGTAGGAAGGGCTCGTGCAGCTGCGGCAGGATTTGAAAAAGGAATTGATCGCTAACTTTTTTTTTTTTGGCACCCGAGGGAATGATAAGGGAATAAATTGTATGAGTTTCACTCCTTTAATGAAGGAATTAAATTTTACAAGTTTTACTCAGCTCGTTAGGGAATTGAACTTTACGAGTTTTACTCAGCTCACCCTTTAAATAAGAGATTTTTATTGTAATGTCTGTAAATTAAAAAGAAAAAGAAAAAGAGAAAAGAAAAGAATTTTTGGTGGGTCCCACCACTAAGCCTTAAGTGGCTAGAGACCATTTTTGGTCTCTCATTCTTTCTCTCTCCCCGTATCTATCTCTCTCTTTTAATTTTCTATTTCATTTTCTTTTCTTTTTCAACCCAATCTTTGAGGCAAGATTTATTCTTCGTTACTTGGCGGATTTAGGTGCCGTTTGAGGCAAAACGAAGCTCAGGTCAAGCTCTACGCATCCATACCAGAAATTCCAGCTTTTAGCCTCTCCTTGGAGTTTGACATTTGTGACTCATTTTTAAGGGTTTTGATGCAAACTTGAGGTAGGGACACCTTAATCCACTACCTTCTTGTTCCATTGTGAGTTATAATCATTTGTTATGCCAAGCATGCTTAATTAGAAGTTAATTGTATCAATGATTATTTTAAATGTTGTTTAGAGAAATTCATGTATTTGAATGTGAGTTGTTTTATGTGTAAAGCATACTTAAATGTATTTTGATGTATCTTAATGTGTTAATAATTACTTGGGAGATGTTGAACATGTTGAATGTTTAATTTTATGGTATAGAATTTTAAATGCCATGATATTGAATGTATAGAACATAGATACATGCACATACCATTGGGTTTGCATGAAATGGGAGAAATTGTTCTTGAAATAAATATGGGGAATTTCAGGGAAGTGTTTTTGATGAAATGGTTTTCTGCGAAACCCGGTCGCTGCGGGGTTACCAACGGGCCGGAGGTTAATATAGCCTAGAGGGGACTAGGGAGTCGCCCTAGAGTGGTTGAGCTAGCTGGGCCCCATAATGACGCCGCGGGGTTACCAAGGGTCAGGGACACTAGCTAATGCTCCTCTCGTGTCGCGGCGGGGCTACCAAAGGACGGGCTGTATTAACAGTTTGGAAATGATGTTTTGGATTATGAAAATGGGGAGCGACACTAGCATGCATTGCATCTCATACCATTGCATTGGATATACTTGACATTGAATCGTTATGCTGTATTATTCCCCGACATTGTATGATCCCCATTTCCCATTGGCCCATGCTTTGTTTGGATTCACAAGGACACAAGATGTGTGTCTTAAGTGTCACCTGCTGAGCTTTATGCTCACCCTACTATTTATATTATTTTTTTCAGGTCTTGGAAGTGAACTAGTGGACGATAATCCACCTCAAGCTTGAAAATTGTTAGAAGGTTGTTTGCTATTTTGTACTTTGACCGTTCTATGTATATTCGTAGTTGTGGAAATGTAACTAAGTTAGTATTCATGGCCTTGTAACTTAAGAACGAACTTATCTTTTGTTTGATGTAAATGAAACTAGTGAAATTATGGTATATGTTTCCATGTAATTGTATCATGTAACGTTGTAAGACAGGGACTTTAAATATTAATCTTGCATTTTGGGACTGTAATTATGATAATTTAACTTAATTGGTGTGTGGATGTTCCACCATGAAAGGAACTATGTTAAGGTATAATGAACGGATGAATGGGATGCTGGATGATTTTATGTGTTTTGTTTATTGGAACAGGTTGTTGAAGGCCCATTTTTAGGGGAGGTTATGCCGAATTTTTTTTTAAATTTTGGCATCAGCTAGGGTCGTTGCATTTATTTACTATCCCTTATTGTAAGGGGATATTAATTACGGGATTCATCCAACCCGGGTACTTGTAGTACAGGATATTCATTTATTATCCCTTATATTATGGGGATATGGATTACGGGATTCATTCAGCCCGGGTCCTGATAATACAGGATAATTATCCCCTATAGTCCGGGGATATGGATGACGGGATTCATTTAGCCCTGGTCCTTGTAATACAGGACACTCATTTACTATTCCCTTATAGTACGGGGATACGGATTACGGGATTCACTCAGCCCGGGTCCTTGTAAATTGATGTAGATACATACCAATTTTGTAAATTGATGTAGATATACACGATTTTTGCGTCAACAATACCAACTTTTATCCCCCAATTTTGATAGCCGTTTTAACCCTTCGGCTTCCAAAATTTAAATTACAACCATTGTATCAAGTTGATATACACACCATAGAACCACCCACTGTCATCATTATTCCAGGTTCATAAATGGCTTAAGCTGAACACTCACTCTCTATATTTGACTTATTAGAGGCTTTCTTTTCCTCCAAAAGTTTAAAAATAGTGGGTTGATACTTCTTCAAATACCTTCCATTTATTGGTCTTTCATGCACCTCACCATCCAAATCCTTCAACCTATATGCACCTCCATGCAACACCTGATGAACTATATATGGTCCATTCCATGTAGGTGTAATACCCCTAATTTTAAAAAGGATAGTCTCGGCCTTTTTAGTATTTATTGTATTGCATTTTTATTTATTTTATTGTCTTTATCGCATTTTTTATTTATTTTATTATTTTTTATTTGTTTAAATTGGTTTATGTGCATTATTTGGTTTAATTAATTGCTTAATGGTTTATTTATCTAATCAGTCATGTTACTTAATATGTTTTTGGTAACTGTTTATATAATTTTATTTATTTATTTAATTGTTTAATCAATTTTATTTAATGGAAATTTAAATTTAAGGGAATTTAGTTTTCTGTTCTTTACGTGAATTTAGGGTTGTAATTTACATGGGTGGCCGACGTAGGTATATATCTTAGGTCGGTTTATGGGCCGAGATGGGCTCTGGCTTTAAGGTTACAAGGATTAGGGTTTAGAGTTAAGCTTATAAATATATACGTGCGGTAAGCTTAGGGTTTGGATTCATAGCAGTTAACTCGGAGGCATGAATTGAATTCTGTGAAAGACACAGAAATTGTGAGGTACAGAGGGAGAACAGAGGAAGATAAGAGGTGTCTCTGGGTTGAACCAAGTTACTGGGGAAGCAGACTTGCAGTTTAGGACACAAACATATCACCACAGAAGCTGAGAATTTAGAGTTTCAAGTCTGAAACTCAAAGGCAAGTTCTTCTCTTTCTCCTTCTCTTTGGCTCGTGTTCTGTGCACCTAGATAATCTTTAGGGTTTAATCAATCAGTAATTGGAATTTACCTGTTTAACTTATGCTATATTGATGATCTGTGGTGTTGAAAATAAATCTGTTGCAGTGCATACAAGTTTCGTTCCAGTTTTCTGTTCTGCAAGCATGTTGTTTCTATTGTAACTTTAGTCTCTGTATTTGATTGCAACTACTATAAACAATATATAGGAACAATACTGGGGTTATATAAAACTCATAGGGATGTTAGTATTCTGTTTTAAATATGTGTTGCAATTTGTTCTGTTTCAATTTGTCAAATAGTTTCAGATTTGTTCCTATCGCATGTTAGTTCGGTAGCAAAATTTAATCTCTGTGTTTGGGTCTAATGGTTGTTATCAAACCTTTGGGATGTTCTTGGGTGTTAATAAAATACTTAAGATCAGTTTAAGAAACCAAACAGAAGGGTTGCAATTGGCCGGAGTTGGAACAGAGGTCAGAACAAAGCTGAAACGGAGAAGAAGCTCACAGGGGGAGAGAGAGCCGGCTCTGGAATGCCAAGAGCCGGCTCCCACCTGTTAGAGTTGGCTCAAAGGTGTGGTAGAGCCGGCTCTATGTCACCTTGAGCCTACTCTACTTTTTTAGAGCAGGCGCGCTCTTTCTTTGTTTTGTGCGTAAAAGTGATTTTCAGTCACTGTTTGGGCATTCTGGGTTATTAATCAGTTTTAAAATTTTAATTGGGTGTTAAATAATAATTTTAACATGTAATTAAGGTCTTGAATTGCATAAATTTATCCCTTAGTTTTAAATGGAATTAACAGTACGCTATTTGACAACTTTACGTACAGTTAACGGCTGAAAGGAGATTTGTTGATTAATTTTAATCTGATGGTTTAGGGTGCTATAAAATGATTTTAAATTTATTTTAGATGCACGTTGAAGTCTTTTAAAGTAATATATTGGACTTGTGGCAGAGTGGGGGCTCTGTGCTAAAGGATACAACAAAATATAAGTATATGACTTAGTACTCTGTTACCGGATGGAGGGAACTAGATCGCTTAGTTTAATTTAGTGATTTATTGGACTATAATATTATTATAGAACTAATTTTAAATACATGATAGGATCATTGTTTTATTAAATTTGAACTATGCATGTGTTGGATGTTAATTGTTAGAAGTGTTAATTCTTCGATGCAATTACATGGATTACTACTGGGTTTTAATTGCTAGACTGTTAAGATTCCTTCTGCAATTATTTGGATGGTGGTTTTTGGTCTGTAAATTATTGAACTGTTATATATGTTGTAATTTACATGGATGTGGAGGATTGTATGTACCGATATGGGACGGTGACATACTAGGGACGGTTTAGCTCAAAATGCATAAACCTAACGTAATAGATTAATGGAATGGATTGAAAGATATCGAATCCTAATTGTGACTAAGATAGATCAGCTGTAACCAAGTTGGATGACTTCCTGGATTAACGGATGGTAGTTAAGTCATATCAACTGAATAAGTTGAGTGACTAACTAGTTGGTTTATTGTATGTCAGTTTAATAAATAGTTGAATTGCATACCCTGGATTTGGATGGACTTTATATATATGTTTATGGTACCACGAGTTGAGCTTGAGTCTCAGACTCGTTAGTTAGGGTGCGTATATGCAGTGGATGTGTAGCTGGTTATAATAGGTTGAGGTGTACCCTGTTAGGTCTAGGTACTCATGCCTACCTTTGGGTGCGTATTTGCATGTTACCTTTTATTCAGGTTGAGACTCCTATTATAGACTAGTGAATGTCCCTTAGTGTGGATATATTTATACGTATGGACTAGATAGATATTGTGAGGTGTCTACGGTGTATCTGCGTATCGGGTCACTGTATGGATTGCAGTTAGATTAGAACTTGCTCGTGGGTCTGACCCACTCCTTCATTATTTTTTTCCAGGTACAGGACGGTTCCAGCCTTAGAGCTTGATCGTGCTTGTCGAGGACAGTCACACATTCATCTGATTACGTAGGACTTCTCTCGATGTTTCTAGCATTATCCCTTTTCAGTTTTTAGTTTCAGTTGAACTTTTGGTTAGGGGTCCACCAGTGGATTCCCAAGTTGTAACCTTGAAGTTTTGGAGGATTGGAGTTTTATTTTTCAGTTATGCATGGAGGGTTTTTTAATTAAATGTTCTTTTAGTTTTAATCCATCTTTATTATTTCTTTTTGTCATCTGTGTTCGCTTTAAAATACTTTAATTGTTTGATATTCCCTCGGGTTTGGGCCTGGGCCTGATTAACCCATGTCTCGGATCCGAGGGGTATCACAGTAGGTGACCACTTGCCATAAGTTCTGTCTACTTTTCCAGGTGGGAGAATTGTTTGCTAAATCATATCACCCTCTGCAAATGACTTGAACTTCACCCTTTTGTCATAAGCCTTTATTACCTTTGTTGATTTTACATTTAACTCCATTAGCAGCACAGCATCATGGCTAAAGGTTAACCGATAAGGAGTTGTTCTTGTACTTGTTCGCTTTGAATTTCTATAAGACCACGAGGCTTCTGAAAAGGTTCCATGCCAACACCTCGGCTTGTCCTGTATCATTTTTTCAATGATTTCAATTACAACTTTATTCGAAGCCTCAGCCTGGCCATTCCTTTGAGCATAATAGGGTGTTGAAGTTACTATTTTTACTTGGATATCACAACCGAGTTGCAATACTTCTCCTGCTCGAAACACAAATCCATTATCGGCAACAATTGTTTCTGATAAACCAAATCGGTAAAAGATATGTCGCTCTAAAAACTATATAACGGTATTACTAGTTACTGATACCTATTCCTCAGCTTCTACCCTTTTGGTGAAATAATCGGTAGCTAAAATAATCCAATGATGGCCCTTTGATGAAGGAGGATTAATCTTACCGATTAAATCTATGGCCCAACCTCTGAAGGGCCATGGTTTGACTAATAATTGCATCTCTATTACTGGAATCCACTGCATTGGGCCATGCTTTTGACAATCTGTACAACCCTTTGCATAGGTCATGCAATCTTTCCTCATTCCAGGCCAATAATATCCATATCGGCGTATCAACCATTTTATTTTGATGCCGGTTTGGTGAGCTCCACATATTCCTTCGTGTACCTTTGCCATAATCTTTAAACCTTCAAACTTGCTAAAACATTGAAATAGTAGACCATCATCAGCCAATCTTCTATAAAGATCTCCATCCATAAGTACATAATCGACTGCACTTCTTTTTATTTTTTGATTGGCTTCTGGAGTTGGATGTGGTAAGAATAAGATGTAAGGAGTCCTCCAATCATCATCATCTAAATCGGCAACATCAGTAGCGAAGACCTCTTCTATAATTTTTATTTTTGAGGGATGCCGATTTTGGGAATGGAATCGGCTAGATATATATTCTAGCCGATTTTGTTTTTCTGCCTTTACATGACTGTTGCTAGAATTATCCTACCGAGACTCTTCACCAGGCTTAATTGGGAAGGTAAGCCACTCAATAATTCTTTTCTTCTTTAGTTGAACCTCATACCGAGAAGCTCTGTTTGCCAAATCGAAGAGATCTTGAAACTCGACCCCATCAAACCTCTTGTGATGTTCAATGTCTAAACAGTTTAATGCCTTGATACATTCTGGTTCTGGCAAACTTATTAGGCATTTGAGTTTAGCTTTTCTGAACCTGGCCATGAAAGTTTCAACCGATTCGCTCGGTAACTGAGATAAACGGGATATGTCTGCCAGCATAGCCTCTGTCTCTGTTCGGTAGAATTGGGTATGGAAGGCTTCCTCCATTTCATCCCAAGTCTGAATAGAGTTGGCTGGTAAGTTGCTATACCATTCAAACGCCGCCCCGGTAAGAGAACTAGAGACTAATCTCATCCTCAACCAAGGACTTAGGCCTACTTTACCACATTGTGCTATGAACCTCACAATATGTTACATCGTAGAAAAATTCTCTTCACCACTGTATATAGAAAAATCAGGATACCGATAATTTCTAGGCAACTCATGGGCATCAACATGATCAGGATAGGGCTTTCTGTATACTGGCCGAGCACGTCTGCAACCCTGTGCCACTTCGGCCTATATTAAAGCCAAAATTTGAGACCTATCGATCCCTGTATTTATTCCTGGAGGATTATTTGAGTGCCGCGGAATGAATAGATTAACCCAATTTCTTTGTGGATCGGCATTTACTTGTCTCCCGGCAGCCGTTGAAGATATCAATGGATTAGCACTACCTTGGTTTAGGTATCCTACCACTTCTTGTTGATCTCTCACTGGTGGAATCGGCTACACATGTGGATGCTGCACATTTTGATTATACTGATTATTCACTGGTGGATGATATACCGGTACAGTAGTTACTGCCGGCGGATCTGATAAGATTGGTGGATTCCTAATTGGCATGCCGAGTGTATGATTCGGCACATTGCCAATTGTAATACCAAGTCCTGTACTTGGCGGTATGATGCCTATTCGAGGCCCTTGGGATATATGTATCAATAGTGCTGTCATACGCTGGAATATGGACTCATTGATATGAGATACTTCAGCTTGATCATGCCGATTGTCTCGGCTTTGATTTGCTGATATACTGGTATGATTTGGCACATTGTCGATTGTAATACCAAGCCCTGCACTTGGCGGTATGATGCCTATTCGAGGCCCTTAGGATATATGTATCAATGGTGCTGTCATACGCTGGAATATAGACTCATTGACATGAGATGCTTCAGCGTGATCATGCCGATTTTCTCGGCTTTGATTTGCTGGTACATTTGTTTCAAGTTTCTGACTCATCTTCTCCAACTGAGCGTACATCATTTGGTTTAACTTTCCTGTCATCGATCTCATCTCATGAATTTGAGAAACCAAAAGCTGATTTGATTCTCCCATTTGAGATCTCACCTCACTGATCTGTGCTTGCTGGGCATCGAATTTTTGCATAATCGATTCCAGTACCTGACCTAAAGGAACGTCGGATGGAATAGAAAAGTCAGTATCATCGCCTACGCCGATTTGTGGATTTTTTTCGTCAGTATTATCTCTTATATTCACGCCTTTCGAACCTCTTAGCTTTGGAGGCATCTTTACTATAACTTGCTGACCTGATGGGGTCCCACCGGGCATGCCAAAAATGTTGACACAAAAATCAGCTCCTAAGATCCGATTCTAAATTGATGTAGTGTGGGCGTGCCAGAACCAATTATATGGTTCAATTGTGAATTGTCAACTTATAGTCTCTTAGGGAATGTTGACTTCAGGCGATTATAGGAGATAGAGAACAAATAAATTCCTAAATGAGTTCAATATTGCCTTAGTTAAAATGACTTTTTGTAAACAAATTATAGTAACGTAACGAGAGAATAGAAAGGGGGAGATAATGGATATAACAAGAAAAGAAAAGGAAAGAATGAGGAGAGAAAAAGAGAGAGAGAGAGATACTGAGAGATTGAGATAGAGAGATTGAGATGAAGAAGAAATAGCAAGGATGCTATTCTTAGAAAGGCTTGAAGAAGCAAACAAATAATAATAAGGATTCTGAGGGTGCTGGACCTCTTGTACAGCGTGCCTCTCTGTTTATTTATAGAATAAATGGTAAAACAAATTCCTAAATACAAGCATCCTAGTTATATTCTAATACAACCACATAATTATTCAAATTAAACTAATCCTAACTAAATACTAATTCCAAATAAAATCTAATCCTATCGATAAACCAACTAAAAATAAATTCAAACTAAACATTCTTAGATAAACACTAATTCAAAAATCAAGTAACTAAATAAATCTTATCTAACATAAAGTTCAAGAACATTCTATCCATGCAGCATCCTTACATATAGCGTTATTTTGTATGAGAACTGCCACGTCACTATTCATGTATAGCACTAATGGATTTTATTCCAACTAAAATGCTATTCCAAACCACCTTCAATCCAATCACCTTCCATGACCCATATATCTATCTCAGCCCAAACTCCTAGTACATCATCACTAACCAGACTTTATGTTCTTGACCCATATTATTATATCATTGATCATCAAGTCGAATTGAAGCCCAAACCCAATTACCAAAATGAGTGTCAACAGGTATCGAAGTCGATGGTAAGTTTGAGCTTGTGGTTGATCCTAAACATTAAAACAGAAGATTGATCTGAAGTTCATCAGAACAGAAGGTTGATCGCAATGTGCTAGCAAGATTCAATCAAAATTGATAATTACACGAGGATGGTGTGAAGACACAAGCCAAAGAGAGGACACTAATCCACAAGATGGGGTGAGTATGTTGATGGTGGATGATGGGGTTTGCTCTAAACTCAAATAAAGAGCTGAGATGTTTGTTGCTTTGATTAAAAAAAAAAACATCTGATTGATGTGGATTGAGAGTATTATTAGTGGGTTGCCATATGTGAGCAATTATGAAGAAGAGTCTTTTTATTTATTTTTTGAGGTGGACTTACGGAGGAGCACATGATGACATATTTTGAGTCAAGATGGTGATTGTTCGATTTCGTGGCTAGAATTTGATGTGTGCAGTATTCATGGACGAGTCCACGTATCATGCATGGACTAGTCCTAATTGGGAATTGATTTTCAATATTTAGCAGCTCAAATTATACCCAACAATGGATGGGAAGAAACCCTGGGTATGTAAAGGTAGTGAGGAAGCAAATGGAAGCAGGGTGGTCATAAGAAATTGAACTCAGAATTTCATGTGATCTATTTTACTATTGTCATTTTCTTTTCTTAAATTTTATTGTTGAGTTATTCTATGGTGCTTAAATTCTATGGTTCATTGTTATAATAATGTCCATGTCTTGTTCAATTTTACATAATTGATATTGTTTTAAAATTACAAATGTTGAGTCTTATCTTTTTATTAATTTCATTTATTGTAAATTCATTTTTGCTGTAATTATTGTAAGCTAAATATTCAATTTATGTGTAATCCACAAAATATTGAGTTATAAAATCATTGTACTTTTTGCATGCATATTGTTTAGAGTAAAATTTTGTTAGAATTATTAATAAAATGGGTTAATTTCACTGACACCCCTCAGGTTTGGTCAAATATCATACTGAAATAATTATCAAAAATTACTATCACCCATACTGTAAATATTTGTTCCGTTTTTCACTTACACCCCAACCGTCACATGTAGAGCTCTGACACCATGTTAATTAATTAAAATAACCTTTCTATTATACAACTTTATGCATATAACTTTTTGTATACAACATATTTATTATATAATGAATTGACTTTCACTTCATGGTCCTATTTGGTTAAAATTTGAACATCCCCCAAAAAAATATAAAAAAAGAATAACCCAACAAACGGCCTAGAATAGAAGAAGAATTACAAAAAAACTATCTATAACTATATATATATATATATATATATATATATATATATATATATATATATATATATATATATTACAAAAAAACTATATATATATATATATATATATATATATATATATATTATATTTGCTAATTTTGCTTGATTTTCTTGACACATATTTGTGTATAAATAAGGAGAGAGGTTCTAATACAACTCGGGAATCAAACTCGTGAACCCCTACTAAAAATCCAATACTGAAAAATGAACAACTGAAAAGAAATCCAATGCTAAACCATGAGGAATACTCCTACGTCGTCGGTAGAGTGAGTGACCGTCTCTGCTCAGCACGAACAAGTCTAAGTCTGGAATTAATGAGTACCTGAAAAATAGTAGTGGGTTAGGCCCACGAACAAATTCTAACCTACTACAATCCAAGCAGAGACTCGATACACATATACATTCTAACTAACTCAACCATAGCTAATAGTCCGTACGTATGTATATTCACACTACAGGACTCTCACTGGGCTATGAAGAGGGTCTCAACCTGAATAGAAGGCAACATGCGAAAACGCACCCATAGGTGGGTATGAGTACCTAAACCTAAACAAGATATACCTCAACCCTCACAGCCAGCTACGCATTCTATTGCATATATGCACCCTAACCGTCGAATCATAAAAATATATTTAAACTCCGTTCCTAACCATCCACAATAAATCCAGTAAGTCGTTCGGCGTATTCAACCGCACCGACTCATAAATATAAGGAGGATTTTATTTAATAACCCGTGCCCTTATTCCAAAATAGGTTGGATTGAGTATTTTGAATCAGTCGGTCCCTAGTATGCCACCGTCCCATACCGGCGCATACAATCCACAAAATCCATATAATTGATAGAACAGGTAAAACTGTTCACCAATTAACATCCATAAGGTAGGAATTAGCGGATTGAGCTAAACCATACCTAGTATGTCACTATCCCATACCGGTGCATACAATCCTCCATATCCGTGTAAATTACAATAAATAATAAGCCAGTAATTTACAGTCCAAAACCAAATATTCCTACCATTGCAGAAGAGTATTTAGTATTTTAGCAATTTAAATCCAAAACCATGTAAATTACAACCGATACATAACAGTTTAGCAATTTACAATCCAAAACCAAAATCCAAATAATTGCAGAAAAAAGATTAAAAATCTCGCAATTAAAATCCAATATTAATCCATGTAATTACATCAAAGAATTTAATATTCTAACAATTAACATCCAGAACATGCATAGTTCCAATTTAATATAACAATGACTCTATTATGCATTTAAAATAAGTTCTATAATCATATTATAGTCCAATAAATCGCTAAATTAATTTAAGCAATTTAATTCCTTCCATCCGGTAACAGTGTACTAAGTTGTATACTTATCTTCTGTTTTATCTTTTAGCACAGAACCACACCCTATGCCACAAGTCCAATTTATTAATTAAAAGACTTCACAGTGCATTTAAAATAAATTTAGAATCATTTTATAGCACCCTAAACTATCAGATTAAAACTAATCAGTAAATCTTCTTCCAGGCCGTTAACCGCACGCAAAGTTGTCAAATAGCGTACTGTTAATTCTATTAATACAAAGAGGGTATTTTATGCAATATAGGACCTTAATTTCATCCTAAAATAATTATTGAAAACGCCATTAAAGTTTCAAAACTGTTCAGAAACCCAAGTGCCCAAACAGTAGCTGAAAACCTACAATACGCATTAAAATGGAAAGAGCCTGCTCTAAAAAAAAAATAGAGCAGGCTTAAACCAACATTGAGCCGGCTCCAAAAACTTTTGGAGTAGGCTCAACGTGCTTGGAGCCGCCTCCAAAATATTTTGGAGCCGCCTCCAAGAGGGGGAAGCCCACTGGTCTGCTTCCTTCTTCGTTTTCGATGATCTGCTTCGACCCCGGCCACTTTCTACCTTTCAGTTGGTTTCTAAAACTGATCCTAAGGGTCTTATTAATACCAAATAGCATCCCAATGGTTTAAAAACAACAATTAGAATTTAAATACGACATCAAAACAACAATCGACTTAACATGTCTTTATGCTCAAAACTGAAACGAGTTAAATTCTATATGTCAGTTAATCCGTAGCTAGCAGTAATTTAAAACTTAAACATACTTGTTCCTACCACTGTTCCATGATTAACATATTGTAAACCATCCATAGTAATCTGCTAAATTAGTTTTTTAAGCGATTAAACTCTTCATCTCTAATGACAGTATCCGGATTTTCATATTCCGACTTATGTTCTGTATCACCCTGAACAATGGTGTTTTAATACTCAGTAATCAATTCTTGAAAGTTATAATATGAACTTAGATCATTTCAAAACACCTCAATATAGCTCCTGCAAGAACTTAAAAATCCCAAAATCTGAGCACCACAGCCCAAACAGTCGCCCAAAAACTCAGGAAACTGAAGAACTGAAAAGAGGTTGCTCCAAACAAGTTGGAGCCGCCTCCAACCTAGATGGAGCTGGCTCCAAAACCACTTGGAGCCGCCTCCAAGTTACGTTGAGCTAGCTCCAAAACCTTTTGGAGCCGCCTCCAACTTCTCCCCTTCTCTCTGCTTCATCTCAGTAACTATATCTTCTCCGGTGACATCTTGTTTGATCAGTCCTTAACTCTAATGATTTCTATTGATTAAAATTAAGTTCCAATGCCCCAGATATGTTAAAACCTTTAATCTTAAATCCATCCTAATTAGGATAGAAAAATTCAAGAACGAAGTAAAACAAGCCAATACGAAACGTGAAAAATGTATACAGTTGCAAACGATCCTAAACATGCAAACAGTTTAAAATTAATACTTTCCAGTGTTACAAGCTAATTTAATTCCTTGTATATTAATTCAAATGCATCATATATCCCGTTTCGTGAATTATTTTATGTGTTAAAATACGTAAAACCATAAAACAAGTAGTATAACTCATAGCTAGCTACCTTCAGTGAAATATAACAAAGACATGTAATCCAGTTTAAGTTTGATTCTTATTTAATCCTAGAGTTAAATTAGACATGCAAAGAACACAAGTCTAAGGAATAGAGATAGGATTAGAACTTGTCTTACACCGACATCGTCCTAAAGTCTCCAGCCAACCCTCTTTGTTTCTTTCCTCTCTGTTGTTCCCAGACTACTCCCAAATTACTTCTGCCTTTTCTATATCGTGAATATAACCCTCAACCCTAGGCAGAACATCACTGGTATATTTATAGACCACCAATTCTAGGTTCCATTAAACCCTAAATGATTT
This sequence comes from Cornus florida, assembly GCF_030987335.1. Classification (NCBI taxonomy): domain Eukaryota; kingdom Viridiplantae; phylum Streptophyta; class Magnoliopsida; order Cornales; family Cornaceae; genus Cornus; species Cornus florida. The sequence goes on along the minus strand of NW_026775581.1, from coordinate 95,525,461 downwards.
ATCCGGCCCATAGACCAACCTATATTATACCTGCATAATTAAGGGTGATAATAACACTAAAACCCTAACCTAATCTTACCATAGTGGAAAAAGAAATAGAATAATACAATTAACAATTTAAATAATTCAAACAATTCACATAAAGCAATTAAATCCATCTAACTAATTCAAATCGCAAATAATAAATGCAAATCAATAATTAATTAAATTAAATAAACACATCAACACATAGCCACGTAAGCTCTAAAAAAAAATAATGAAAATAATAAAATAAACAGTAAAATTTCAATTATATCCCTTTTTAAATTAGGGATATTACACCAGATGACCTCGACGCCTCTCTAGATATTGATCCACCGAGCGTTTACAATGATCCACTTTATGATCCTGCTAAAAATATATTCATTGACTGCAATGAGATTGCAACTTCTGGGATTATCCCACTCGTTCGCCCTCTGAGCATCCCTCCCATCACTACCATCGTTCCTCCAGCCACTGTATCCACTGATAGAGCTCTGCCGAATAAGGATATCATTCATCTTGACTCTCCACCAAGATGTGAGGAAACGATCAATGATGGAGAAAGAGACAATGAAACAGCTGGAGATAATGAGACAGCTAATGATGGTGAAACGGGCAATGGATCAGGCACATGAGAGGATGTAATAGATTAGAGCTGGCTTCTGTACTTGCTTTATTTCATTCCAATGTTACTTTTTGTATATCATGAACTTCTTTGGTAGTGATGAATGAAATGATAATTTTGTTTTGCTAAGTATCCACACTTCAGCCTATGCTTAACTGACATGACAGTTTGATTTTTCTAATTGACATTCATTTTTGTGCAAGTTTTTGGCATTTGGCTCATAGTGGTTAAGTGCTTGGCCCTTGGCTAGAATGTCACTTGCCACATGACCTTCTTTTTTTTTTTTTTTTTTTTTTTTTTTTGTGTGCAAGTTTTTGGTGTTCGGCTTATAGTGCCATTTGCCATTTACTTGGCTAAATGCTTGGCACTCGGTTAGAATGCCACTTGCCATATGTCTTTTTTATTTTGTGCAAGTTTTTGACATTTGGCTCATTGTGTCATTTGCCACTTACTTGGCTAAGTGCTTAGCGCTCTGCTAGAATGCCACTTGTCATATGACTTTTTATTTTGTGCAAGTTTTTGGCGTTCGGCTAATAGTGTCATTTGCCACTTACTTGGCTAAGTGTTTGGCGTTCGGTTATAAAGCCACTTGTCACATGACTTTTTTTATTTTGTGAAAGTTTTTAACATTCGGCTCATAGTGCCATTTGCCACTTACTTGGTTAAGTGCTTAGTGCTCGGCTAGAATGCCACTTGCCACTTAACAAAATGCAAGTATTTGGCGTTCGGCCCAAGGTGCCATTTGCCACTTACTTGACGAAGTGCTTGGCGCTCGGCTAGGATGTCACTTGCCACATGACTTTTTTTTATTTTGTGCAAGTATTTGGCGTTCGGCTCATAGTGCCATTTTCCACTTACTTGACAAAGTGCTTGGTGTTCAGCTAGAATGCCACTTGCCACTTGACTTTTTTATTTAGTACTCTTCGCTCAATCAATTTTTGAAACAAAATGAACTCTTTTCGTAAATCTTGGTGAATCTACATATTTGCATGAACACAATTCTAAATGAACATCGTTCAAAATGGAATTCAATCTTTACTGGTAATACCTTTTTAGAGATGTGGCGTTCCATAATTTATTAACCAATCTTTCATCCATGGTTTCTAGACTGTATGCCCCCTTTCCTATGGCCTTTGCCACTCTGTATGGACCTTCCTAGGGTGACATCATCTTTTTGATAATCCCCACTTTCTTTTTCAGAACTAAATCACCAGGTGCAAATTCTCTATGTTTCACCTTTTTATTGTGGTTATTCATAAGTGTTTGCTGATAAGACGCGAGTCTTATTGCTGTTGTATCCTTTTTTTTTTTTTTTTTTTTCCAGCAAATCAAAGTTAAATTTCAACATACTATCGTTCTGTTCTTGATTTCATGTCAAACTTCGAATAGTCGGAACTAAGTACTCAACCGATATTACTGCCTTGGTGCCGTACACCATAGCGAACAGGCTTTCTCCGGTTGGTCGTCTAGGGGTTGTTCTATAAGCCCACAAGACGTTCGGAAGCTTGTCCAGCCATTTACCCTTTTCGTCCTCAAGCTTCTTCTTAATACAAACAAAGATTATTCTGTTAATAATTTTGGCTTGACTATTTGCCTGCGGATGGCTAACCGCTGCCAACTTTTGATTGATTCTATATTCTTCTAGCAATTCCCTCACTTACTTACTGTCAAGATTAGTCCCATTGTCCATAACGATCGATCTTAGCACGCCAAAGCGACAAATGATATTACTTCAGATGAAGCGTCTTACTCGAGTCTAGGTTACACTGGGATATGGTTCTGCCTCTACCCATTTGGTAAAATAATCTGTTGCAAGCATAACGTATTTGTCTGTGATCTCACGGTTGGTAGAGGATTAATCACATCCATCCCCCATTGCGCGAAAGGCCATTGTTTAGCCATTACGTGCAAATCTTCAGGTCGTTGGTGGATTAGTGGTTCAAATGTTTGGCACTTATCACAATTTTTAGAAAATTCTTCTGCATCACGCGACATGTTCGACCAAAAATATCCTTACGTCATCGCTTTGTGCACCAGAGATCTCTCTCCTAAGTGATTGCTACATACTCCCTCATGGATCGTTCGCAGGATCTGCCCAGCCTCTAAGGGGGTAACACATTTCAAATATGGACCCGAGAAAGATCTCTTATACAATTAATTATGGATAATGGCATACTTTGCAGCATTTGACCTGATCTTTCTTGCCTCGTCTTTCTGTTTGGGCAATGTACCATCCCATATGAAAATCATAATTGGATCAATCTAACTCAGCTCATACGGTATGACATTCACATACCATGGATCAGAGCCGAGTGGTTCCTCGAAGATGGAAGGTTGAGACAACACATCAATTGGAATCACCCTTACTAACATTTCTCCGGAACTTGACACACTATTGGCCAGCCGGTCGGCGTCCTCATTTTATTCTCTTGGCAATTGGATAAACCTGATCTGATCAAAATTCTTTGCTTACGGTATGCTTCCATTGTCTCATCTTTGGTACCATACTCTCCAGTCACCTGCCGAATGATCAACTGCAAATCGCTAAAAGTAACCAGACTCCTGACCTTCAGTTCTTTGGCCAGCTTTAGTCCTGCCAACAATACTTCATACTCTGCTTCATTAATAGTTACTCAGAACTCAAGTCTGATTGTTTGGCTCAGCGTGGTACCTTCTGGCTTCTGCAGCTTAATCCCAATTCCTGCCTCTATTTGATTTGAAGATCCATCAACAAAAAGCTTCCATAATGAACTTCTGAGATCTTCTTCCATCACACTCCAGTAAGAAATCAACCACCGCTTGCCCTTTTATCGCCGTTCGGGGTTCACACATTATGTTAAATGAGCTCAGCTCAATGGCCCACTTTGTCATTCTTCTTGACAAATCTGGTTTATGCAGGATCACCCTTATAGGAAAGATGGTAAGAACGACGATTGGATGGGATTCAAATTAGTGCATGAGTTTCATCTTCGCATTCACCAATGATAGGATCACTTGTTCGGCTTTTGAATACCTTCTTTCTGGCTCGGCCATTGTTTTGCTGACATAGAACACTGGGAACTATTTGCTTTTGTCACACCATACCAGAACCACATTTGTTGTAATGCTAGACACGCCAAGATACATAAAAAACTTTTCACCTGGTTTTGTGGCAGATAAGATTAAAGGGTTCCTCATATACTCTTTCAACTTGGTTAGTGCTTGTCGTTGTTCATCCCCCCAGGCTTGCCTTTCGTGACCTCTTATTGTATCAAAAAATGGTTTGCAGCGGTCGGACAGCTTAGAAATGAATCTACTCAGTACTGCTATTCGTCCGGTGAGTGTTTGTACCTCCTTAATTATTTTTGGTTCTGCATTTTTTATCAGAGCTTTTGCTTGGGCTGGGCTAACTTCAATCCCTTTGTTATTGACCACATGCCCCAGGAACTGCCCAGAACCCACACCGAATGAGAACTTGGTTGGGTTAAGCTCCATACCGTACTTCCTTAACACCCTGAACACATCTTACAAGTGTTGCAAATGATGGTCCTTCTTTTTACTCTTTACTACCATGTCGTCAATATAGGCCTCTACAGTCTTACCCATTTGACTTTTGAAAATCCTGCTAACCAGCCTTTGGTAAGTGGCCCCAGCATTTTTTAGTCCGAACAGCATAACCTTATAACAATATATCCTTCATTCGGTGACAAAAGAAGTTTTTTTTTTTCTTATCGTTCGGATCCATAAGGATTTGATTGTAGCCTGAGTAAGCATCCAGAAAGGTTAGTCATTCATACCCAGTAGTGGCATCTACTATTTGATCAATCTTTGGTAGCAAAAAACTATCTTTCAGACAAGCTTTGTTCATATTGGTGAAGTCAATACAGACTCTCCATTGCCCATTCTTCTTCTACACTATAACCACATTTGAGAGCCAAGACGGGTATTGAACTTTTCTGATGAACCCAGCCTCCAGCAACTTGTCAATTTCATCAGCTATGATTTGATTGCGCTCTAAGATGAACTTCCTCTGTCTCTGTCTAACAAGCTTGACGTTCAGATCTATATTGAGAGAATGACAAGATACAGAGGCAAACACATTTGCATTATGAGACAAGAAATCAACTAGCTGCCATTTTTCTTCCTCTGCAAGCCCTGACCCTACTTTTGTGGTTCTATCTGGGTTCAGATGATCAATCTGCACATCAATGAGAGGTTCTTCCGTAAAAACCAAAGGTTCTTCCTTCTCCCCAATCTCTTTGGGTAGAGGCCCCTGTAATTGCTATCTCGGGCTATCAGAATAAACGGGAGTTTTTCCCTTCCCAGTGGCTTTCAGAGTTACAGAATAACACTCTTTCGCTGCTACTTGGTCCCCATGGATATCAATCACCTTGCTCCTATCTGGGCTTAAGCATCTCATCACCTGGTGCAAATTCGATGGGACACCTTGGACCCTGAAAATCCACCCTTTTCCCATTAAGAGATTATAAGATGGATGGATATCCACAACCACAAAGCTTTCAATCAACTCTGTTTCAGTAGCACGTACTGGAAGTTCGACCATACCAGTAGGCTCTACTCGTTTCCCATCGAATCCCAACAGTGGATTTCTTGTGGGTTTAAGCTTTTCTGGCTCAATTTTGAGCCGATCAACTGTTACTCTTGGCATGACATTCGTGCTGCTCCCTAGATCAATTAAAACTCTTCAAACCAAGCACTCTGCCACCGTCAGACTGATGACCAGGGGATCTTCGTGAGGAATTTGAACTCGCAACAGATCAGTTCTGTCAAACTTTATCCGAACTTAGCTGTTTTACTAGTGCAGAACATTTACATGGAGCAATGCATTTATTATCCGAATGGGCTGAGCGTTATGGTAATTCGGCTTCTGATTTCTCTTCACTTGCTCAGTAGGTCGGTTCTGTTTTGCTGCTAGTCCTTGGATGTATCCAGCGAACTCTCCATTTGTTATCAGTATTTCCACTTACCTCCTTAAGTTCCTGCATTCATTAGTCAAATAGCCAAAATTACTATGAAAAGCACAATGTTTAGATTGATCTCTTTATTCGAGCGGTTGTCTGATTAGCAGGGAAGGGCGAAACTTATCTTTTTTTTTTTGAAATAACCTCGCCAGGGTGACTTTGAGTGGAGTAACCAACTTGTCCTCTCTAGGCCCCTTTTTTGCTTTCTAGGGGGTCGGGCGCTATGGTGCAACTTACTTTTGTCTGATCTTCATTTTGGTTTTCTCCTCTATCATGACCATGGACATCTTTCTTGTATTAGCAGCTTCTTCTTTTTCTAAACGCACAAATCCATCAGCTCTATCATTAAGCTCATCCATGGTCTTCGGCGTATTCACCACTAGATTCGTGTGGAACGGTGTTCCTCGAGTCATGGCCAGTTTGAACGCTTGAACCGCCGTGGACGAATGACACTCTATTACCATGCTCTTTACTAGGTTGAATCTGGTGAGGAAAGCTTAGAGATGTTCTCCTTCTAGCTGTTTTATTATAAACAGACTGGAAATATTCTTGGCCGGACGCTTGTTTCCATAATACTGGCTTATGAATTGGTCACATAGGTTATGGAAGCTTTCCACCAAACCTTTTGCCAAGTTCTTGAACTAGTTGAGCGCTGGTCTGGTCAGGCTCGTAGGAAAAACTTTGCACATTAAAGGATCATTTTCTGTGCTCAGAGCCATTTTCAGTTGAATATAATAAACATGCTCGATCGGATCGCTCGTCTCATCGAACAGAGTACAAATTGGCATGGAGAACTTCCTTGGATTTGGAGCATTTAGGATCTTATCTATAAACGGCGAATCAACAGTTTGCATTGCCGAACAGAGGGCCTCATTCTCCCTCAGTAGTATCTTTTGCTCAACAGATCTCTTACCTAAACTTCTGTAGTCATACATGGCCATTGACGGTCAGTAGAGTGGATCGAACGATCTTTCCTCCGTTGACTCCCTCTGCTATGTCGTCGTAGCTTTATGGTGACCGAACGCCATGGCATCCTCTCGCCTAAGCTTTTCGTGATACGGATCGAACGCCATGGCTTCTTCTCGCCGGATCCTCTCGCGATGTGAATCAATCTTCATGGCTTCTTCTTTCCTGATTCGTTCGCAGTGCGGATCGATCTCCATGGCTTCTTTTTGCCTGATCCGTTCGTGATATGGATCGATCTCCATGGATTCTTCTCTCCTGATCCGTTGGTGATATGGATCTAAATGGATAGATCCTTCTCGATCCTCCACATGATGAACATTTGGCGGAAGATCTTCTAGCCTGATCTCTTTGCAACGAAGATCCAAGTGAACGTTTCCTTCTTATTCGCCCTGGTGAGCAACATTTGGTTGCAGAACTCTTTCTCCTACCGGAAGGGGTCGCGGAATAACCGGAAGCTCTCGACACTCTATTTCGGCTCTTAATTCCGCATTTTCTTTTCTCAGAGCTTCAATTATGCTCATCAATTCGTCAAGCTTTGTGTGTTGTTCATTCTTTTATGGATAAGAACTATCATCTCATCTCCTATCATCGTTCCTGATCGGAGCAAAGTCATCAACTGAGTAATCTTGATCAGATCTGAACTCTGCTAATGTGAATGTACTAGATCTGGCTTTGGCCTGATCGGACTCTGATCTCCTTCAACTGGATCTAAATCTTTCCTGCCGTGAACTCGTCGGATCTGGCCTTCGTCAATCAAGATCAAACCTTCGCAAAACAAATCACGATCTTGCAAATCAGACTCCAATTTCCAGAAATCAAGCTTCTACATTGCAAATCAATCCTAAGTCTCCGAAAGAATGATCAAGTTGCTTGCAGTGAACTTGATGATTAACTGGATCCTTCTTTCGATTCCCACAGACGGCGCCATTAAAGATGCAAGAAACAACTCTCTCGATTTGGAAAGAAATGTTTTTACACTTCAAAAATATCTCAACCCCTTTTCCCTCTCTTTTCCTTCTATTTATAGGGATTTACAATTATTCTAGAAGCTTCTGATTTTACTTATCCTGCTGGGACGTTCTGCTGGACTTTTTCTTTACACATGGACTTGTTTCCTTTTCTTGTAGATTAGGCCTGGAAACCGTCCTAATGGAGAATGGGCTTCATGGGACTCCACTTGATTGGGTCAATTGCTCTTGCTCGATTCATCCTTTGGTAATTTGGGTTGTGCCCGACCCGGGTCATTTTTGGTATCTTCACTCATAATTATATGATTTGTTCTTTCTTGTAATTTTGTTTGAGAAGTATGTTCTGTATACATATTTTAATTTTTGTTGAATTGTTTTAAAATTTAAAGTGAGTTTATCATGCGTTTTAATTTTATTTTAATTTCAGTCAAAATATAAAGTTAAATTATATAATAATATACTCTATATAATATATTGTATAAAGTATAACACATAGAGTTGTATTCATACATATGGTAAAACAAAAGTAAATTTTTTTCTTGACTCTAAGAGAATAATTGGAGATTTTTTTTTTCCACGAAGTAGAAGTGTATATTAATTTTTAAGGTAAATTACACTCTGATCCTGAGGTTAGGTCATATCTCAGGTAGATGAAGATTTTGTTTTTAACTTTCACTTATATTTGAATTAGTGGTTTATTATTTCACTTACACCCTAAATGTAAATTTTTGGTGGAGTCATAGTACTTTTGAGGTGTTAAATGACTATTCTACCCTTTGACCTGTTATTGATTATTTTTCTGACCAAACTACCCCAACATACATTTTTCCTCTCTTCTTCCTCCTCCTCCTCAAATTAGGTCATCGTTCACAGTAACTCTCATAAGGCGTCTTCTCAAAGGGAAATTCACACATACATGCCTTGAATGTGGGTAATCTCTACACGTAATCTACAATCATTTACATCATTAGAGGGGGGTGGGGGGGAATAAAAAATAAAAAATAAAAAAGAAAAGAAAAAATGGAGAGCATAATCTAAGGAAAACCCATTTCAAGTTGGTTTGGTTCTATGCATCTGATCATACAAAAAACAAAGCATTAATTAGATGGGTTCAATATGAGTACAAGTCCCCTGTTCATCATCATCAATTCATCATCACTCCAAATTTGAATAGAAATTTGAGAAAAAAAAAAAAAAAGAAAAAAAAAAAAAAAAAGAGATAATCTGAGGAATCTAATGTCAATCCATTTTCAAAATCCATTAATGCTCCCTATCATGCATCTCTATGTGTGTGTATATATTGTAAAGAGAGAAAGAGGGTTGAAATGAAGTTAACCTGGCCCTTTTCAGCAACGACAGAGAGGTCAGGGGAATTGGAATCATCAAAATCTTTGGTGACGGCGAGCTTGGGGATTTCAATGGAGAAGAGGAGATTGGATGGGATGAAAGAGATGAAACTCAAAATTGTTGTGGGGCATTTATGTTATTTAAGATTAAAGATCTTTTGTATTAAAAAATTAAAGGTAAAAGGGTCCATTCGCATGTATTTGAGGTCAAAAAATAAAGGGTTAATTATAACGACACCCCTTGAGGTTTGTTATATTGACAGTCATATACAACTTAGTCGTTTTTTGAACAAAAACACCCCCTATGAGAATTTTTGATACAAACAAGCCCTTAAAACTTTTGAAAAGACGAAATTGCCCTTCAATGTTTAATTTATTTTTATGGCAAAATATCAGAACTCATGAAAAGTCAAATTTGCCCTTATATATATTCACTATTACATTAGTACCATCATATATACATTATATATAAATATATGTACATATAACCAATCTTAAATATATACATCATATATAAATACATATACATATAACCAAATCTCAAAGCCTTCTTCCTCCACCTCTGCCACTGCCCCATCCACATCCGCCATCGCCTTTGCGTCTTTGTCCGCCGTCGTCGCCACCTCTTGATCAACAACAGCCGTCGCTGCCTTCTCAACCATAGCCACCGCAACCACTTCTCAACCACAGCCGCTGCCACCACTTCTCTTCCACAGTCGCCACCATCGCACCGAAGCCAACAACCACAGTCGCCGCCTCTCCCTTCTTATACTGCCACCATTTCTCAACCACAGCCGCCGCCACCACTTCTCATCTACAACCACCACCATCGCACCGACGCTAAAAACAGCCGCCGTCGCCTCTCCCCAATAACCACAACCGCTGCTATCGCACCAACCCTATCCTACCACCAAACAAAAGCTTGTAATCCAACTGTGATTCCCGACGACGGCGACGACAAGTGGAAGCTTCGACGAAGGCAACCATCATACCAGACAACGTTGACGGCTAGAGAAGTTCCCGATAGCGACCCGATGCTTAGGCTCCGCCGCTTCGACGAGAAGAACATGGTGGTTCGATTAATCACAATCTATATACACATATATATAGGAAAAAGATAGATTACAGGAATTTGGGGGAAGTGGATTTGGTGAAGAAGATGGATATTATACACATATATGTCTGTATATTATATAGAATCATTAATCAATGTGTTGAACAAGAGTCGAGATTCGTGCAAATCAAATCAAAATGTTTAATTCTTTCTCACTTCAAAGGTTACGACGCTCAGTAAAATATTGATTCTCGGATAGTCAGACTTCCAAAAACAAATTGGATTGCTATTTTATGAGAGACTAGGAGTTGATCTTTGCACTTTCTATTTTGTATTTTGTGATATTTGATAGCTTTATTTCGAGCACCATGGTGGTGGCGGTGGTGGCGGTTATGGTAGGGCTGTGAAATGATAATAGTGGGTGTGAAGTAGGGTTTCTAGGGTATTTTGGTCAATAAAAAAGAATTGTATTGGATAAATTGGTAATTGAATGTGTCAAAGGACAATAATGTCAATTCACGACCATTGAGGTGGATTTATTAACTTTATCAAATCTAAAGGGGTGTGTTTGTTCAAAAAACGGCTAAGTTATAAATAATTGTCAATATGACAAATTTCAAGGGGTGTCATTATAATTAACTCAAAAATAAATTAGGATGTAAGTGAAAATTAAAAACAAAATTTTCATCTACCCGAAAAATAATCTAACCTAACAGGAGTGTCTGTGTAATGTACCTTAATTTTTAGGCCAACATTTAACACAGGAAGAGCTCTAACAAACACGAACGTGGTACTGTTCAGCTAGACGTCCGAGTTTAACTCCAAGGAGTAGCGTATATGCATCTATATTATTGGTAAAATATCCCAACCAACTGCCACATGATTTTTGGGACTGTTCCGTCATCATCAGCCCACCAGTGCCACGTCATCACTCGAACCCACCATTGCCACGTCATCTGGAAAAATCCCAACACAAAATCCATGTTTAATAAAAAAAAATTAATAAAAAAAATTAATAAAGAATATAATGAGATGATGGAAAGGTAAAAATATAATATATGAAAAGAATGTGTGCTGCATTTTTTATTCAATTTGTTTGTTTTAGTTTGGTTAATTTTTTTCTTTAGTACGGGTAATTAATTTTCATATACAGTAATCTTTGAAGTTTTCATTCATTTAATTTTCACTTTAATGAGTTTAGGAAAATATTTACACTAATAAATTTGGCCGATTACTTGGCAAAATCTATCTGACACTCCAATTGTAAAAAAAATTACCATATTAATATATAATATTATTTCTATAAGCTATGAAGGAATTAAAGGCACAAATATTTTTAGACCAAAGTACCCTTTCAAAATACGGCGACACCGTTCCGTTCACTACCGCGGCTCAGATTGGATAGGCGGGCAACCGTTCCGTCATCACCAGTCGTTCTTGCTCAGATCGGATAGGCGGACAACCGTTGCATCATCACCAGTCGTTCTTGCTAAGCTGCAGCCAATCGCCGCCGATCCGTCCGTGAGACCCTCTGTCTTGCCGTCGCCGGACCAGTAAGCCCTGTCGCCGGCGACCTGTTCCTCCCTCTCCGGATCTTCTCAGTTCAAGACCCACCACTGTAAAACATTTAATATTAAGTTTCATTGAAATTGGATACATATTATTCTTGAGATTTATTCCTTGAAGCGAAAAAGAATTTATTTTTGATTAAATATTTTCAGTTGTGTTTTATTGATAAATCTTGAGAAAGCAATAGATTGATTTCTACATTGCTACTCCAAAATTGTAAGTTTAATGGAAGTAGAATCCGATACCTTAGATATTTTCCCTATTTATTAAGTTTTCATTTTATGTTTTTTTACATATTTAGTTTAACAAACTCACTCTCTTCAATCAGCTTAGTTAAATTAAATTAATATAGATTCGCATTAGTTTTCTTTCAAGGCATTCCCTTTGGTTGATCTTGCATTTACATTTTCTATACAACAATAAATTCTTGCACTTGCGAGTAAAATAAGCATTTAAAATGGATCCTGCACCTCACACATCAATTGTATCAATACATTTTTTCAATCATGCTTTCCTAATTTAATTCAACTTTCTTTAGTTTATTAAATTCTAATTTAGTTTCCTTGGTTAACTAAATTCTTCGTTACAATTGAATTCTTATTATTTGTTATTTCCATTTGTGTTCATTCAATTGCAGTAGGCACAAATAACTTTTGCATTTCAATTTTCACTCCATTGTAATGCGCTTTTCCTAAGTCATGTTTTAATACTCAATTGAGAGTTTCATGTTCTCTTATACATGTAGCATGTTCTATTATTTTTATAAAAGAAACTTAACTTGATTAGATGTTTTTCAATCAAACCAAAAACATTGGTTCTGGTACGCCTGCATTTAGCCAATTTCAAAATCCACTGAGCCAGCCCATTTAAGAGTAAACAATTTGAGTCACCTAAAATGGACGGAAGGTTTATGTGTACTTGGAGAGAGTAGTTCTAGAGAACCAGCAACAAATTAACAATGTGGTGGGATATTATTATTCATCCTCTAACTCGAGGCCTTTCTCTAGTCCTAGAGAAAAGTTGTGATTGGAAGTGTCAAATGAATGGTCCTAGTTTCTGTGAGTCGAGTCATATAGATACACAATTCATATTTGACACATCTAATTCAATAAGATATGATTTTTAATTGAATCTGATTATACACATCATTTGTGTACCATATTGTGGGCTAATGGCAACTTGGAGCTTGGGATAATCGGGTTGGATATGTTTTGATTTCAGTTCAAGAAATGAGTTAATAAATTGAGTGAAATATAAATTTGAAACTCCCAAATATCGAAACCAAATTTAGAAGTGAAAAAAATAATGATTAACTACTTTGTTAACAAGACAAGTTGTTTATTAGTCGAGAGTACATTCATGGGCATCCATTGTACTCAATAATTTCTCTCAATAAACTTTGAACAATAATTGATCTGGTATGTCTGACACCAGTTGAGGGGTGTGACCAGCCTGATACGTTAGTAATGTGATTTAGGGAGTGTGATTTAAATCAGTGAAGAGTCGATAATGTTTATATAAACTTGTCATATGTTTCTTCTGTACCCCTTTATGGAATGTTTCAATCCATTTCGAGTCCAGTCTAATCCTTTAACAGACTAAAATAACTAGCACCCATGATACATACAAATTTCTCTTCAACGATAGGTGCATATTTACATGCACCAACGGCCATTCTAGTAATAATAATACAAACATTCAAATCCAACAATAAAAATATATATATATATAAAGACAACACTTCAAAAAGAAATCGCTTGTTTTCCTTTTCTGAACAACCAACCAAGTATTAGGGAATTGAGGAAAAGTGAACAACAAAATATTTTGTACAGGAGACGGCTTCCTCCATCTCAAGGCAAACTCAAGACAACAAAATGTTTTGTACAGGGAATTGAGGAAGCATTGACAATACAAATATCCTCTCACGGTTGTGGGAACTCAAGACACAGGAGCGACATGCAAGCACCTAAGAAAAGAAGCAAAGCAAACAACTTGACAATATCATAGCCCAACAACTATATCTAAAAACATCTACCATAACAAAGGCACTCTTGTCCAAAAAAGTATATTCCAACAGTTTCATAACTAGCATTCCCCTCTAAAACTTCACTTTCACCCTCAAACTTTTACTGCAAAAAACCCACCCCTTTTACTTTGCTTCATCTTCTGTGTTTGACTCCGAGCTTGGTTGCTGAGGACCAACATTACTGGAGCTTGCATGAGTATTGGATATTTCATCATCCATCGAATCAAGAAAAGAGAAGTCGAATTTATTCCAAAAAGGATCACTTTCTTGCCCTCCTTGTTGCTGAGGACCAACATTACTGGAGCTTGCATGAGTATTCGATACTTCATCTAACATCGAATCAAGAAAAGAAAGGTCGATTTTTGTCTCCAAAAAGGCTTTCCAAGAAGGGTCGTTTGGGGAACGATTCATCATTTCTTTCCAAAAAGGGTCGTTTGGGGGACGATTCATCATTTCTTGAAAAGTCTCTGGCTTTTGACTTGAAGTAGGCGTTGTACACTTGCCTTTGCATTTCAGTTTGGTTGAGCCCTGATCATCTAGATTTACCGAGTTGCTTATAGCACCACTTTCTTGCCCTCCTTGTTGCTGTTCTAGAGCAGCTTGGCCCTTTTGTTCCAAAATTCCCAAACCATGCACCTGGCTGGATCTCAGCCCTGTAGGGTATTTCCAAGATCGACAGGACCTTTTGCCACGTTTTATATTCCAGTCATTGATTGTTGGCAATACTAAGCTATCTGTTTCAAACTTTTCCTTGTTTTTAGCAAACTTCCCAATCACATCATTACGTGATTGTGAACGAGTCATTACACCCTTGCCTTTCAATTTGTTTGAGCCCTCAGCATCTGGACCTAGAAAGTAGCTTATATAACCACTTTCTTTACCTGCAGCAGATATATAGTTCTATGTTAGAAGCCAGTGTTACATAATTATCATAAACCATAACTACAGATGTGTAATGGTTATTCCATTTCTCACCTGCGAAAAGTCCTCTTCTGCTTGTATTCTTCTCCTCTCTACACGCAGATTGAGACTAGTGATGCAAAAATGTAAAACACATTAGAATTTCCATCTAGTATTAGATCTCTCAGGCACAACAATAAAGAATATGGAAAGAAGTTCCAATCTGGAATATAAAACAAGTGGAGACATCCCTATGGTAATTTTTGCAACAAATGAAGCATAAGGTTTTGACTAAGAATAAATATTTTTCAGAATGGTTGTTAATAATGCTTACTTCCTTCTTTTTTGATGCAAAACTTTTGCCTGTTAGAGACTTTCGTTTATGGGACCCCTCTGGATTCGTAAATAATTTGCCACCAACAACAGACTGATCTATGTAATGCTGAAACAAACACACATATCAATAAAATGTGTTAAATCCAGAATATATAGCAATTAATAAGTATCATTGTTATGTGTGATTTTCGTTTTCAGTCAACTTTTTTTACTGTGTTTGTGCTATTTTATGTGTTTGTTGTAACATGCATTCATATGTGTCAATCAACAAGCTTACACTTTATAACATAAATTTCTATCTTTTATAACAGAAATTTGGTAACTAGCTAATGTCTTTCCATTTCGCTTTTGGTATTTAACACCAAAACATGCATTAATAAATAGAATTAATTAATTATTATTGTGGAAGGATATATATGTAGATATATATTGAAGGATATTTATAGGTATATATGATTTAATTAAATAATGATTAATTATAGAAGGAAGGAATATATATATATATATATATAATATAATATAATATATGTTTATATATGTATTATTTAAAAATAATTATTACTTTCTTTATTTAGTAGTCATTATTGGAATAGGATTGGAGTGTTAATATGGTTATATATACACATAGGATTAGTAATTAAAGAGGTTTTTCACTTTAAAAGGTTTTTCACGTTAAAAGGAAAAAATAAGAGAAGTAGAGAGAAAGAAAAGAAGAGGAGGCCGACAAGGAGGAGACTGAATCTGAGAAAAAGGATGTTGGGATTGGAAGAGTCTTGAAGCGGCGGTTTTGTTTCAAAACCTTCAGGTGAGTTGTTTTCTAACTTGCCTCTTAGACCCCATAAAGATTTCACCTTGAGTATCAAAACTTTAATTAAATTATTAAATTGAATCATGGTTAGATTGGATTAATTAAAAGAATGAATTATTATATTTTATTTTTGTTAAACTTGGATTTTAAATTGCTAGATATATGTGTTGTATGGGGTTGAGAATGCATATACATCTGTGTGTGTGTGTGTGTGTGTGTGGGGGGGGGGGGGAGGGGGGGGGGGGGGGGGAATAATAACTTAATCTGCACAATGTCTTTGTCTAAACCAACATTTTCTGAGATATTTACTCACCATTGTAAACTTAGGATAAAATCAAGAAAATGCAGACAAAATAGTCTAACTCATGCCCTGTGAATTAATGGGGCCATAGGTTGCTCGTACACTTCTTTTTTCTTTTTCTTTTTTTAAACCTGCCAAGGATAAGGGAAAAACATTAAGGATTAGGGTTAACATCATGCAAATAATATCGGATCAGGATCTACATTAAACTTGCATTATTTATAAATAATTATATTTTGATCACGAATTTCAACATCCAAATTATTACACTCTCAATATACACATATCATATACACAGTTGACCCCCAAAACAAACTTATATTAACAAACAGTGTTCTCCACCATATTTATTCATGTACATGTTGCTGACTCTTCTTTACGCTCAGATAGGTTGGAGGATGACCTGAACTCCATTTTTGGGGGTGAGAATGAATATATCAGCTGGGTAATGAACATAATTTGGTGAGAGGGTGAACTTGTAACGCTGCAAAATCATCGAAAGTGCAATCTTTGCTTCATTGGTTGTAAAGTTCAATCCCACACAAGTTCGAAGCGCGGTAACTTCAAAAGATAGCATAAGCCTAATTTAAGCCTAACCTTAATGCTACACTGGCAGCTATTGTTTGATCTTATACCGAACTAAGACCAGAAGGAAAAATTCCTTGAAATTTTTAATTGTCAAAGCCAAGAATGCCAAGAAGGGGGTCATTTTAGCAACAGGGGAAAAATGTTTTCTTTAGTTCTAAGGTATTTGACTCAACATTCTTGAAAGAATCCTATGCACTGATCTAATTTGGTATCTAAAGTTATGGAATAATGACAGAATATTTTTAACCCGTGTTGATAAATTGAGCATCATATTTGAATATATATCTTTACTAAAAAAAAAATACTTGTTAATCGTCTTTGTCGGAGCTTTTCCATCCAAAGGCGAGGTCGAGAAAGTTCTCTTGGAACGGCTCAAGGGAATTCAAACTCCCAACCTCAAGATGTGAGGTGAGAGTCTTTGTCATCGGACTATTTCTTTAAGATAATACAACATAATCAAGAAAGTTAAAAGTGATGGAATGAATATATACCTTTGCCTCTAACATCCTTCTTATCTTTTGAATGAATTTTTTAGTATTAAAAAAATGCTCAGTTGATTAATTAATTCATACTTTCTTTCTCCCATCTACTCAAAATAATTTAGATTATTGCATGCAGGTATGAATAAATAGAATATGGAACTCAAACACTCAATTAAAACTTTAGTTCCCCAACTGCGGTGTTTGGGTCCATTTTGCATTATCTCTACGTAGCATAATTTACTAGATAATATTAAAAATACATTAGATATTTTAAATTGGATTTTGTTCTAAGATTTGGTAAACATATCAACAATTGACACTTTACAGTTTGTAACTTTAGACCTAAAATTTAAGAATAATCATTTTCAGACTTAATAGTCAATTCAAAATTTAATTAGAGAGATTTCTTTTGGTCTTATCCAATTCGTCTAAAGAATAAAAATCTGTCTATTAGGATTCTCCACTAAAATTATTAGGATTGAATAGCAATTCCTAAAATTTTATTTTCTCCCAACAAACAGCACAGAAAACAATTTTGATTTTGCAAAAGTCAAAATGTCAGAAAATTTAATATGGAAAGAAAGT
This sequence comes from Cornus florida, assembly GCF_030987335.1. NCBI lineage: Eukaryota > Viridiplantae > Streptophyta > Magnoliopsida > Cornales > Cornaceae > Cornus > Cornus florida. The sequence continues at coordinate 95,507,925 of NW_026775581.1, read as the reverse complement.
ACTACTGAATTTTACTGGGCCGCATGGCAACACCCATTTCATCAAATCCATTATGAAGAATCAGAGTGCTTTTTATTGCCTTTCCCTTTTAGCCAAAAAGCTCTAAAGTCTGCACAACAGTACAAGCACAAAGGAATTGGACAAAAAAAAGACGTGGCACAAGCAGACCATATGCACCCTCCCCTTTAATTTTGGACAAAATGCACTCTTTTTCTCTTAGCTTCTCCCAAAGTAGTTTTCTACAATATATACAATATTTCATAATGGTTGAGAATGCTTACTTCCTTCTCTTTGGATGTAAGACTCTTGCCTGCTCGAGATTTTAGATCCTGGGGCACCTCTGCATTCAAGTAGGAATTACCTCCACCAAGATTTTTGACGTAACGCTGAAACCAACACACATTTAATTGAAAATATTAGTAATATGTGTAAAATCTAGAATACACAGCAATTACAATTTTTCTCAAATTCAGTGACAACAGAAGAAATTAAACTGACCCACTGGTATATTGAAGAAAATTCACAACTACAGCAAAGAGAACAGATCACAATTAAGGTACCAAGAAGGCGAACACTTACCGAGATCTTATCATTTAATAACCCCAGATAATTTGCTTCATTGATCTTTGGTGCATTTTACATTCTTTACCCTCCCGATAGCGGTCAACATCCCGTTTGGAGAGAAATTCATATTTACATTCAGGATTTGTGTAATACTGTAGGAAATAAGGTTAAAATTTAGACAGTTCCAGAATATAGGGGAATTGGAAAGTATGGGACTTGAAAACTGCAACAAGTTTATAATGTAATTCACAACAAAGATGCATGGTACTCATACATATGCACATGTATAAATGTACGTGTGTGTGGATATATATATATATATATATATATATATAGAGAGAGAGAGAGAGAGCAAGTAAAAACTGCCTGGAACTTAATCAAAAGTGGGAAGAATCTATCAAATACCGGGTCTATTTGGATCCCCCACTTTCGACTTCTTCTCTCTTTTATCCATCCTTTTGGTAATGTGTCAGCTACAACCCTCTCCACGACATGACTGTTGTCTGGTAGATGTCTTAGATATTGACCTATGTATTGCTGAAACAAAAACATTGATAAGTCAGAGGAAAGGGTCAGAATTATCCTTTTGGGGGGTAAGACAAATAACATTGGAGTTCTTTTGGCTGAGATTAGGAAAAGGGTTACATGAATCATAGAGGATTAAAACTTTTAGAAGTCACTTTGAATTGAAAATTGGTGAAATTGCAATTTGTACTGAAAAATTGTCTCAAAAAAGTATTATCCAAGCGGTGTCATGTTTCACAATTCTGTTTTATTGATGCAGTATGTCTAAGCCTTGATGGAATATTTCTCAACAGCCCATAATCAACCCAAAAATATGAAAATTTTCTAATAGTAGTATTTGGCATGCTCACTGAATAATAAATGAAATCAAGAACTATAAATATCTAAAGAACCATAACCTATAAAATATTAGTTTATTAGATATCTTGTACTTAGATTACCAATCTATACTTAGTATTTGGCGTGCTCACCGAATAATAAATGAAATCAAGAACTATAAATATCTAAAGAACCATAACCTATAAAATATTAGTTTATTATATATCTTGTACTTAGATTACCAATCTATACCTCGTAGTTACTATTTTGACACGTATATTAAATTACTAGTGTATATATTAAGTTAAATTGTCAATATTTGACTTATAATTTGATTATGGCTGATCAATATAGAGTATGTACTTTCAGGAAATTTGAGAACCCACATTGTTGGAAGATTGTATTAATCAAATTTGTTCAAATTCTACAAATAGTGGGATTGTAAGGTTTTTCAAAAAATTACTAAGGAAAACTTGGCAGGGTCAGAACTATCATGAACTTGTTGACAAAGAAGTTATCTAACATATGGTGACATCTTCAATATACTAATGAGAAAAAGAGAGAGTAATTAAAGTCTCAATCGTAAGGAGCTTTTGTTAATGATGCTTAAGAGGACTGTGTTGACATAGGAGATGACTTTGGGTTGACAGAAAATTTTGAGACTATACAGCAAGAATATGAGCACGACAATAGTTAACCAAGTTAGTAGAACATGTTCAAAATCTGATGCAGAAAGTAGCTTCCATTCTTCTAGACCTTCTGGTACAGAGTGTAGTCGAAGGAAAGGGTCAGGATTTTCCTTTTTTTTTTTTGGTGGTGGGGGAAAGGCAAATAACATTGATAAATGAATCATGCAAGATGAAAATTTTTAGAAGTCACTTTGAATTGAAAATTGGTGAAGTTGCAATTTGTACTGATAAATTGTCTCAAAAAGTATAGCCCAATCGATGTGGTGTTTCACAATTCTGTTTTATTCAGATAAGATGCAGTATGTCTAAGCTTGATGGTAGCAAGTTCCTGACCTCATACTTAATCCCAAACTAGGTTTACCATTTTATCTGTGCATATTTCTCAACAGTCCATAATCAACCCAAAAATAAGAAAAATCCATAAAAGTGCCAACTCCCTTTTTTTTACTGAATTACGATAACGAGACCAATATTTTACCAGTTGCGATGGAAGTGAACAACAATCAAGTTATTTGCAACAGATCCTTACTTGAACTGAACCATTGTTTGTATTTATTGACCTTTTAATACACTGTTCTCTAGTTTTGCTATCACCAATACTGCATCTAATTTCTACCTTTTGCATCAATTCCTATACACTAGTTTGCAATATTCAAATGATCCACCTTATTTGCATTTCTATTTCTTATATGAGCTTTGCATTCTTTTATAATTTGGTTTACTTGATCTAATTTGAGTCATATATCGGCATTTTGTCCCTAGCAAATGAGAGAAACCAAATTTAGGGAATGTTAAACCTATAATCTTATGAGACCTTCAGTTGTTCAACCTCATCGAGTCGGTATACTCCACCTAAGCACTTAGATGTCATGAATAAAATTGAACCAGTCCATAACCATAAGGTCTTGACGAAGTGTTCCATCAATTCTTTTGGATATAGCATTTACGCTAGTTCAAAAAATCTGGACACAAATTTTCCACAAACATCATTGCACTTTCTATAAGTACATTGCATTGACTGATACACAACTTGCCTTCTCTCAATAAGCCATATATCTATATCTATATCCCTTATAAAAGGGGATTCAATTTTTAATATTTATATATATTTAAAATAGTTATTTTAAATTAAAAAATTAGTGTCTTTTCGTTTTTATTAAAACAGTTGGTGAAAAAATGCGACTTTTCATTTAAAACATTTATTTTAAATTAAAAATTATTGACTTTTCCGTTTTTATTAAAACGAAAAAAACGCGACTTTTGGTTTTATTAACACTGTTATCTTTATTGCCTCTATCAGCAAACGTTCCCCAACTCAAGTTATATTCCACCAACAGTCAACAGACCCATCATTCTTTCTTGCAAATATCACACACAGAGTAAAAAAAAATTATCTATCTATCTATATCCCTTATAAAAGGGGATTCAATTTTTAATATTTATATATATTTAAAATAGTTATTTTAAATTAAAAAATTAGTGTCTTTTCGTTTTTATTAAAATAGTTGGTGAAAAAATGCGACTTTTCATTTAAAACATTTATTTTAAATTAAAAATTATTGACTTTTCCATTTTTATTAAAACGAAAAAAACGCGACTTTTGGTTTTATTAACACTGTTATCTTTATTGCCTCTATCAGCAAACGTTCCCCAACTCAAGTTATATTCCACCAACAGTCAACAGACCCATCATTCTTTCTTGCAAAGATCACACACACAGTAAAAAAAATTATCTATCTATACTCCTTATAAATACTTAAAATTTATATACACTTTAACAATTAAAAGAGAGAGTTAATACCATTTTAAATTAATAAATTACTTTATTTAAGATTTTCTTCTTAACAGATGCACTGTTTTGTTTTCCAAAGGACACAAATGCTAAGAAATGAACTTGAGGAGGCACTTCAAATATTCTGAAAAGTCAACTATTTGTTGGATACAACTTCTTCAAACCTCTGACAGAAGTCTTTGATCCATTTAATGGCACTGACGTATTGTCATTGATCTAGGGTTCTAAACAGGCACGAAAGACTCTTCTATCTAAGCTTCATTCTGCCTATAAAAAAAACTTTGTTCGCCTATATATCTTTCTTTCCCTAAAAATTCATGGTAATATTCTGTAGAGTTGGAGAGAGAGAGGAAGAGAGAGGAGAAAGAGTGACAAGAAGCTGACTAAAATCAGGTTCACGCATATCGTATCTATTAAAAATGTATACAATTTTTAATATTTTTATACATTTTTTATGCTATTTAAAATTTTAAAAAAAAAATTAATTTTCAAGTGTTGTATAACCCTTTGTATTTTGTGCCGTTACGCTTTTATTCCATATTTTTCTCTTCCCATTGTTTCATTTCTCCTTCCAATGCTTGAACAAAGAATGACTAGACAAGATGAACATAAACCTGAACTGTCTTTCTCCTCCCCCCTCTCTCTCAGCCATCTTTTTCAATCCAGACATCATCTTCTCTTACCAGCAACTTTCCGATGTCAAAGGAGATTTTCAATTTCGTTTTTGCTTCAACTGATGGATTAGAACACCATGTGAAAACTTCAATCCGACTCGTACTCTCCGACTCACCTACTCAGTAAGTCCTGTGGAATAGGAATGTCTGGTACAATCTATTTTCTTCATTCTCAAGATTTCAGGCTTTTAGTCTAAATATTTTTGCATTTTTTCGCTTTGGTCATCTCTGTAGTTTAGTTTTGATTATGTGATCGTTGTTTATAATTTATTGTGTTTCGTGTCTCATTATATCAAATTTTTGCAGGTGGGTTTTCAGTTTCTGTAGAAATTTTTAGATTGGAATTAAGGTTCTTGGATATTGATGATTGTGACATGAATATATGCTTAACCACAATTCCTGAATTAGTGTTTTGGTTCTTGGATTTCTCGGTTTTGGAATGAAGAAAATCTCGAAATTCTTTAAATGTTTATTTATAGTCAATTATTTATTTTCTGGTGGTGGGATGAAGACTACATTAATTTTTTGATTGGTTGTTTAGTATCCGATTATTTTTTGATTGGGTGTTTAGTTTATTGGTTTTAAGGGAAGCCCCAAATCAAGTTGTAAAACAGTTTGTCTTATCGATGAGATGCGGCGTAGTGACGAGGAGAATTTTAATTATAGAATTAACAAGAAGCAATATAGACACTTCCCCAAGGTAAGACCCAATAGTGAGAATGCTGGAACATTGACACATGTGAAAGATCCATAATCGAATCGATTAAATATTTCAAAAATATCTAAATATTATGAGAATTTCAATCCTACTTTTACAGGCCTCGTTTGAAACTTTCCAATAGAATGGGCATCGCCAGGATTGTAGCCTAAAGTTCCTAAAACACATGTTATAGGTTATGTCAAAGAGTTTAGGTTGATGGAAATGCCTTGATTTATTTTCAAAATTACACTTTTTTGTGCTCTTTTCATTTTTCTCCATTTGTGCTTGTTTGGCATGTGTTGACTCTTTTCAAGCTTCAGACTTTCAAATAGGAAATCTGATGAGGAAGCAATGAAATGTAAGAAATTTGTTATTATTTTATGGTTAAAATGCAAAAAAAAAAAAAAAAAAAAAAAAAAAAAAAAAAAAAAAAAAAAAAAACCCTGAACTATTAATTTGTTGCAGTTAAGGACAATCCAGAAGTTGGGTTGATCGGAAAAATCAAAAGACAATTATACCCTTAGTAAAACGACGTCGTTTTGGCACTTATACACTTAATTATTATTTATTTTTATTTTTTTTATCCTACTTGTACACTTAATTGTATGATGTGGAATCTTTAGTCTTAAGGACCAATTAGAATATGACAATTCAACCAAACACCAAAACCCCTCTCCCACCACTCTCTCTCTCCACAACCACACCTTCAAACCAATCTCATCCTTTCTCTCTCTAAACCATTCTCTGCAACATCAACCCATCAAAACTCAAATCTCCCCCAAATATATATATATATATGTGTGTGTGTGTGTGTGTGTGTGTGTGTGTGTGTATAAGGTGTCCAATTCCCGTTGACCATGTTCCGGGAACAGATCGGCGATATGCTGAACGCAGCCGACGCGAGATTTTGCATCAACAAACGTCATGAGGACACCCGATTCATGTCGACCATGTTCTCGATTTGGGTTCGCCGAAACAAGCAATGGGGTCTCAATCTGAACCATCAATTTGGCGACGAGTGTGAAGACGAAAAGGGGGTGTGTCGCCGGCGGATTTAGGGTTCCGATGAGGAGTGTGAGGGCATCGGCAGAGAGGAGTAGTGACAGTTCTTTTTGGGTTTCACTCTTGAATTTGGGTTTCAAAACCTCTGTTTCATTCAAACCCGTTTGTTGTTAAATCAATTGTTTCTTCTCCAACAAATGCTTCCTTTATAAATTCTTCGATGGATGTTAGCATATATGATAGCCACGATTTATGGAATGACTTACCATATTAGCGTAGATTTGCTTATGCATATGTTAGCATATATGATAACCATGATTTATGAAATGACTTACCATATTAGCAGAGATTTAATTTAGTTTTTTTTCTTGTAATATGAGTATGTGCTCTTATTTTATCTATAAATACTAGAGTTGTGAATGAGTGATTGATATCATTCAAGCCTTTACATATTATAAATCTCATTAAAACCTTTTACATATTTCTCTTCTCTTTCTTCTATATTGTATTTTTACTTGCTATCAGAGCCAGGGTGGTCTGACTGCAATGAGGGCATTACGAGTTCGGCATCACTCATTTGGGAATGGTCTAAGGTAACATCGCCCATCCGGGAGGTGTTAGGTAGGCAGGATGATCCGACCTCAATAAGGGCGTAGCGAGTTTGGCACCACCTATTCAAAAATAGTTTGATTAGACATAGTTGTTTCTTTTTTATAGTCTGAGGAAACATTGTTGATTCTTTCTTCTACATTGTTTAAACATATGTATAAAGGGGAATGGTCTGAGGAGACATTGTTGATTCTTCCATCTACATGTTTTAAACATGTGAAGGGGAACAGTCTGAGGAGACATTATTGGTTGTTTACGGTCTAAGGAGACGTGATTGGTTGTTTACGATCTGAGGAGACATTATTAATTGTTTATGGTCTGAGGAGACATTTTTGATTTGTTGATCGACATTTTTAATGTAGTCAGATTTGCACTCTGCAACTTGTAGATTCTAAAGAAGGGTACTAGCAAGACCCTGTTTGAAGATGCGTTGTCCAAGTAGGGCGTTTCAAATATCCACGCACCAACAGGGGGAGTGTTAGCATATATGATAGCCACGATTTATGAAATGACTTACCATATTAGCATAGATTTGCTTATGCATATGTTAGCATATATGATAGCCATGGTTTATGGACTGACTTACCATATTAGCAGAGATTTGATTTATATTTGATTTAGTTTCTTTTCTTGTAATATGAGCATGTGCTCTTATTTTATCTATAAATACTAGAGCTGTGAATGAGTGATTAATATCATTCAAGCTTTTACATATTATAAATCTCATTAAAACCTTTTACATATTTCTCTTCTCTTTCTTCTATATTGTATTTCTACTATGGACAATCTGTAATCGCTACACAAGCACACGATATATATATATATACACACACACACACAAACAGATAGAAGGGGAGAGAGAAAGGTTAGGTCGGCAAGAATTTTTAATTTATCAAAAAGATGCGAAGAAGGAGATGAATAGTGTTTGTAACTATGTGTATATGTGTGTGTGTGTGGGTTCTATGGGTTCCATGTTGACGCGAGCAGTATCTCTTGTGGGTAGGTGGGGATGATCCATCATCCTAATTTTCTTTGTTTGGGTGTAACAGTAAAGGGAGAGAGAGAGATTAGGTCTGTACGAATTTTTTTTTTTCCATAAAGATTCGAAGAAGAAGAAGATAAATAGTGTTTTTAACTATATGTGTGTGTTGTGTGTGTATGTATGTATGTATGTTTGTGTGTGGACAGAAGGGATAAGGGCATGTTTGGGTGCAACAGTAAATTAGGGGTATGTTTGGGTGTAACAGTATGATAAGGGTGTGTTTGGGTGTAATGTTCACAATAAGGGCTAATAGGGCCTTTTCATGCTCATAAGGGCATTATGGGCATTGAATATATATTGTGTGATCACGTGACCGCACATGATGATTTTGACAGCAACATTCCACCGGCACATCGCCAGATGGGGCAATCTGCAATAAAAATGTATAGTTTAGGGGGCTTTTTGCAACTTTGGAAGTTTAGGGGGGTTTGTTGCTGATTGGCCAATAGTTCTGGGGTTTTTTTGCATTTTACCCTTATTTTATCTAAAGGAATCAAATTCGACAGTCGCATCCTGATTTGGATTTGGTTAGACAACATTTAAATTAAACAAATACATTACAATTATTGTACCTGATCAGTTGATAATCATTATGTTGAGATGCCCATATTTGTGAAGTGAATATTTACTCGTGATTCTTAGATTGAATTGGTTTTTTTGTGAATTCTTCTAAGTTCTGGTTTTGGATTCTTCTTCAGATGAAGCTACTATGCTTGCTATGACGAAGCATTGTAGCGAGAAGGTAATTCGTGAAAAAATGTAGATGTCTTGGAACATTACCATTTTCATACACATTGACTAACTTGTTAGCTTTTCTAGTTATATTGATTATGTCGAGTGTCTGATGTAGTAGCATTTAAATTTATCCTATCTGCATATTGTAACAAATGCACTACCAATATATGCTGCATGCCCTTCTAGCAAGTTTTTTTTAGGTTTTGCTTATTTGAGAAATCTTTTTTTTGTTTTATTTGACTCTTCAGAGATCTCTATTAACATCCATCTCATCTCTTACCCTAATAACAACTATTAAACTACCTGTAGGTGCCAAGGATCATGTATTGAGATCTCCTTTTTCACGTTTTGTTATCTCACATTGGAATTTATGTTATTGCAGGTCGAACTCCGACTTTTATCTAGAGGGAATGTGATGATTGCTGCTCATGGAAATTCATTGAGGTCTATCATAATATATATCTCAGCAAATTAGCTATCCAATAGGTGAGACTTCAATTGGGATGCTTACATGCTTTCTGTTACATTCTGATTTGCTTATGACAGATGAAATCCATATCTTATTTTTGTCTGGTTGTTAGATTAGCATTTTGAACAACGACTTTGGTATTAGAAAATTTGTGTAACCAATTGGTATTGACCAGGGCTCTGTCCAACCTCCCATAGATCCTCCTACTAATCCCTTGTCTATTGCACCATGTTGGAGAAGAATTAGTAGAGAATGAAGATCCACCAAATTAGTATCAGTCAAGCAGTCATTAAATTCATCTAGGATAGCTTGAGGAATATTTCTAGTTTTCTACCACCCAATTTTTCTGAGTTAAAACGCACAATATATTCCAGTCACGCATGGCCAGGGCCATCAACAATAGAGGCATACAACCTAAGATCACTCCATAGCAATCTTCTCTCACTCACTGTTTTATGATGCATTTCTTTTTACCAAATCAAATATCTCCTGACCTTATTTATGTGCTATAGGAATGAAAAATGGGGGATCAGCTGATTCGACACTCATGTTCCAGTATTTGAATCGGAGCCCTTAATACTCCACAATTCTAAGACCCGAAATGAAAGTGAATTAGTTTCCACGCGTGCAACTTTCCTGCAGGCCAATTGAAACTATCAACTGGATACCTATGCTTTACATATTCAAAGAGGGAAAGTTTATAAGGAGGGAAAGTCTTGATGGTCCTAGCAAGGCAAGGGTATACGTTTATACTAAGGTGTGCACCCTTGGTGCTATCTAATCTACTCTGGCCTTCTTTATTACTTTTCTTTACAATTAGTTTTGTGTGGAAGTTATATGTCCTTAGAATTAACCGTATGGGGTTAGCTCGTTGTCAGTGAGATGTGTGGTGGATCAAATCAGAGTTATCAATAAAGCAAAAAATAATATGGAGTTAATATTTTTCTTTAATCGATTAGAAGCTGCCTGTATTGGCTATCCATCTTGATTTACTAGAACTGTCTTTGTACTATGCCTCTGTTAATTGAGTGTGTTGCAAGACGTGGTCTGGATGTGGACATAACATTTGGCATTGTTATATTTACACCGCTTGATTGTGAGTGTTCAGTATTTAAATTTGTTGGTGAAATATTTTAACAGTAAGAGAGAGAACCAATTGCTTTTATTCATGGATTTTAATTACACATAAAGAGAGAGACTCTAGCAGAATTTTTTCACAGAATCGATGGATTAATTGTTGATTCCATTATGTGTCAGAATATTTTCATTGCAAACAGTACAGTACTGCCATCATTTTAAGCATCACTTATACACTAGAGAAGATTCATCTCCACTTGGATCCTAGGTACTCTCATTAGTTTTTCTTGACCAAAGGCCAGGGTTGGCTTTTTTATTATTATTTTATTTTGATTGAAATTAAACCATACCAATGGAACATTTTAAGTTGATTAAATCAGAACCGCATATCAAGGATTTGTATGATTTTATTTCGGTCTGGCTGAATTTGTTTAAAATTAAAGTGAAATATTTTGCATATATTCCTAAATACTACAACAAGAAAGCAGTGGTATCATTTACACAGAATCATTTTAGCAAATAAACCCCAATCAAGTACCTCAATTGCACAAAAATCACTTTATTTATATATCCATGCACTATCAAAATTCAATTGGAAAAATTCAAGATATTATCGATGCACTATCAAAACTCAATCATGCATATATCGATGCACTATCAAAATTCAAAATCTAAGATACCGACAATCATGTATATATCCATCCACTATCAAAGTTCAATTGAAGCAACTACATAACCCAATAAATAAAACCTAACTCCCTAACTTGCATATAAATTAAATATATACCTGCGCAGATTTGTAGGCCTTCAGCGTGCTCTCAACGGCCTCCTGCTCCGAACCAGTCTTAATCTGAGCGAGATACCAACACAAATCCCCTTTCAACTTCAGGTATTTTGCTTTCGTCCGACCAGCGGAAGCCGACGGAATGATGTATTCGTGAAGGCCGTTGAGCATACTATCACAAACACAGGAAATGTTGGACTCCATCTCCGACCTTCTGATTTCCGCGAAATAGTCCTCGTCATCTTTCTCCTTCTTCTCGATCGAGGAGATGATCCGCCAGCTGGCGAAAAGGTTCCGCTCCTCCTCCGTCAGAGACTCCGCGCCGGCAGCCGCGGGGACCTTCTCCATCAAGGTCAACATCTTTTCGTAATGCTCCGTCCGCTCGGCCAGATTCGCCATGTCCACATTCACTTTGCGCTCAGATGACGCCATGGTTGTAGTGTGGTTAGTTCTGTGTGAGAAATGACTGTGTGAAACTTTGAACCCTTGAGAAAATGGAGGGAGAGGATAATTGAGTAATAACAGAACGACTGAAAATGACTATAGTCAAATAATTTAGTGAGCTGTCATTTAATATTGCATACCTGGGCCCACCTCAGTATTTAGCTAAAATCTCTTTAACCACTTGTTATTTTTAGCTTTAAATTATAGTGGTAACTTTCGTTAGCATGTGAAAATGTTGTTTAAAAAGGAAATAATACAAAAGTAATGTGATTCATTTTTTTAAGTGCATCAAATGGTTGTGTGTGTGTGTATATAATTTTTTTATTTTTTTTATTTTGTGTTAATCTAATGTGTGGATTTTAATATTAGGTGATTAAGTCACACAATCCTTCTCAACAGATGTCGATCTTACGCTCCGAATGCGCTCCCACTCTCACGTTCTGCACGTGCTCTTGTTTAAATTTTCACTACTTATAACTTAATTCTGCCGCTCTCTTGCTATTAAATTCACTCTCGTTTCCGCTCCTGCTCCGTTATGTGACTTAGGTAAGTGATACACAAGTTGTTGTTTTTTTGGGAGTCCCCAAGGGCGGAGACAAAATCATGGGAATTGTCTATCAAAAATAGAAAATATGATTGATTTTAAAAACGAGCTTAGTGAAGAGGGTTACAAGAGGGGAAAGACTTTCTTGCAACTTTAATACTTCGTAATAATGTCATAAGTAAAAGTATTTTAGTAAGTCATGTTACTACATGGTAAATTAATTCGACATCCTAAAATTCCCTTAGCTACTAGAGGAATTAAAATTTTAGTGTAATCTAATCATCAAGAAATCAAAATTTTTAGTTCCCATTAATGGAACAATGTTAATGTGGTGATCTTGTGGGTGGGTGTGTGTGAGCGTGTACAGGTGACACCAGTAGGCTACCACACTGGGTGAGATACAGGTGCACAATCCCACATCGCTTGGATATGGATGGGACAATGTTATATGTAGATTCAACACCCTTCTATGACACAATACATTTTAAAGTCGTGTTGGCCGTGAATCATCAGAACTCCAGAATTGAGCGTACTTAATCTAGAGTAGTACCAGGATGTACACCAATAAGCTACCACACTGGGCGAACGAAAAAGAACCGAAATGAGAAAATATGAACAATGGAAGAAACAACGCTAGATCCAACCAATAAAGCTTATTGGTTAACCACAACTGTGGAAAAGTGGCTTTGAGGTGATCTTCAACCAATCTGGCTACGTCTACCTCACCGATAACGCGTTTTAAAGTCGTGCTGACAATGAACCTATCAGAACTTCTCTGGTCCGGTGGAGTAATACCAAGATGGGGTGACCCCTGGGAAGTCTCTGGTCCGGTGGAGTAGTACCAAGATGGGTGACCGCCTGGGAAGTCTCTGGTCTGAGTAAGTCAAAAAGAGACAATATTGTGTCTAGATATGGTGGGGTCATTACAGTCAAAATCTTAGAAATCCAAATTTTTATAGAAAGACTACAATTCAATTTTTTTTTTTTTTTTTTTTTTGAAAGGCAACTACAATTCAAATTTAAATATAAAGTTTTTTTTTCATATAACCAAAAAAAAAAAAAAAAATGAGGCAACCAGAATAGAGATTTTGGAAATGGACAAGAAAGGACGGTAAAGAAACTCCGTGAAGACTTTGGTACCAGAAAAGAAATTTTGGAAACATAATATAGAGATTGCTTAAACAATTATCATGACATCAGATAATTTGAACAAATGTAATACTTAGGCCCTTTGACCCGCTCCACTTAGGAGCGACTCGCCCCACTAGGACCTAGTCTTGTTATCCAAATCATGAATCGGACCATCTTTCGAGAGCATCATTATAGTCATCCGCGATACTATGTATTGGTAGACTTGTTTGCTTTTTTGTTGCCTATGAGTACGAAGGCCGAAGATTGGACTGCTTCTTAGAGCAGAAAGGTGGATCGGCGGAATAGGCGCTCTCTGTCAATTCGCCTGTAGTCTGCCATTGGCATTGGCTATTCCTCACCTTAGCTTTTTGAAGGCAGGTTTCTCTAAGGAATTTCTCTCACAGTCCGAAAATTAGAGCCAGTTTTTAAAGCGGCTCCAACTTCCGTGTTGAGTAATTTGTGGCTCAATTTTTTTTGATATGACAACTTGCATACACCAGTTACCTTTTCGTGGTGATCAGGTATTACTTCAGCCCCACTTTATTGAAACATACACCAGCAAAAGTGTGACATCACTTTCTCTCTCATGCATCTTCAATTTGGTGGTGTAATTGCAGCTTCATCAAAAAGCTTTTAGAAGCTGACATTACGTGGTCAACAATTTCGGCTGCAAGCTAATCATCCTTGTGTATGACAGCTATTTGGTGCTTGGAGAACAAGCTAATTTGCTGCCTCACTTCTGCCTATATATATCTAATGAATCTCATGCAATGAGATTGTTAGTCACTAATTGACTCTAGAGGGGGGGGTGAATAGAGTCAAGGGCCAATTTTTGTAATTTAAAATTGTTAAATCTAATAAACTGTTAAGCACAAATCAATTAAAATATTCAAGCAGTATATTGCATAAGTAAGAGAGATAGAGATAAGAGATTACAAACAGTGACCCAGTAATTTAGCGAGGTTCGGAAACTCCTACTCCTCGACTCAAGGTCCTCCCTTGAGACTTCCCAAATTCACTAAAGCTTCTCCTTAATGGTGGAGAGCAAACCTTCAATTTGAAGCAAGACTTGCTTCTCTTCCTCGCTAGGAGAACACCCTTCTCCTAGACTTCGTTTTAGGTCACACCAACCTTTACAAGATCATAGCAAAGTTTGTAATTTGAAATACAAGATTGAACCTCTCTCTCAATATAGATGTATAAGTGTAAGCTTACAGCTAGAGTAGATAAGAATATTAATGAAGCTCAAGATCTAGAATGAGAGAATGCAGTACGCAATGAAAGTTCAGAGAAGGAATTTATATATATTGAATGCTCTACTTAAAATATTCTTTCAAGTTGTGTATATCTGTTTTTCAGACAACACCTCTGTATAAATATTTATTCGCACCTCCATATAGCTGTTAGAAGTAGTTGGAAGAATTAAATGCAGAAAAATTGCCGTTGTAGTTCAAAACCCTTAATGGAGCCGACTCCTTACAAGAAGTGGAGGCGACTCAATTTCAAATGGAGGCGGCTCAAAAAAAAGATTGAGCAGGCTCATTTTCTAAAATGGAGGCGGCTCAAAAAAAAAGATTGAGCAGGCTCATTTCTGAAAGATTGTTTTACGAGCCAAGAAATGCTACTGGAGTGAAAAGAGTAGGCTCATTTTTTTTAGTGGAGGCGGCTCCAAAAATGTGCATGACTAAAAATAAATTTAATTAAGACCTATGCACATCCTATTATATGTAGCTTGCATATATAAGGTTTATGAGAAAATTTTAGGCAGTTTAAAACTGAATTTAGAATGAGTATGCATGATCCTAAAATTGAGCTTCAAAATATATTCAAATAAACTTTGACATTAAATCTTAAGCTCTCACCACCCTATCTACCCTTTTCTTTATTCTTTGACCATGATCGATTAGGCTTGATGAAGACTTGCTTTGTTTCTTTGAAATGCTTTGTGTGATCTTTGAAGTCCGAGTTTTTCTTTGATTTCTTGTACTTTGAGGCTTCCTTGAATCCATTGCTTAAATGTTTGGAATGCTTTGGAATGCTTGAAATGGATCTTCTAGCTCATTATTGAGGATTGAATGTTGATCAACTATATATCACTCAATGAAAACATTAGTACATAAACATCATTAATGGTTTGTAATCATCAAAACATAAGATTGACCTTTAGATAAAATCCTTAGGCCAACAGAGATCATCCGAAAACATTCGAGAGGCATCCAAGAGTAAGAATTCGGATCATGAGATTGGTTTTGTGTGTGTGAGAAAATCCTTTTGTGTGTGCAATCTTCAAGTGATACTTGAAGCTTGTCTTTGGGTGGGTTTTTCTCTTTATGTAAACCATATACTATTTGGGATATTTCTTGAGTATTGAGTGAGTCTTCTTTGTTAGTGAGTGAGTGGTGTGAGAAAACAGATTATTGTGAGGAAGAACCAAAACGTTCTTCTGTTTGTAATCTTCTTCTTTATAGTGATACGAATCATCATCGCTCGTGGACGTAACCCTATTTGTAAGGGTGAACTACATATAAATCCTTGTCTCATTTGTGTGTGTGCCATTTTAATTTCATGTCATTATTTTTCTCTTTGTTCTCATAAACTCCCATTCGATCCTTTTTTCATAACAAACTGGTATCAGAGCTTGGCTTCGTGTGTATTGTGTACAAATACTGTTATCTCGTGTGGTACTGTACACAGATACGGTACTTTTCACCGAGAAATATTTTGGGGAGTTTTTTGAGATGTCGACCAGATACGAGATTGAGAAATTTGATGGCAAGATTAGTTTCAATTTTTAGCACATTAAGATACAGGTCCTACTAACTCAGCAAGGTCTTGGCAAAAGAAGAATTAGAAAGAGGAGTTACGATCCTAGTTCTCAAAAGGGTTATGAGGGGACTACACAACATGGTAGGAGAAAGAAATCCGTTTTCAAATGGCAACCGAAATTGCAGCAGTCCTTACAGGGAGGCAGACCTATGAGGACATATGTGATATTGACTTGCAATAATCTTGGTGGCAATGATATAGTTCATTCGAGTGTCATTAAGATGTGTGGGAGGCAAGTAGTTGGTCACAATAGAGATGCGAGGAAAAGTTAAGGACGTCCTATTCTCCACAAGGGTGAGAAGATGAATTTTCATTACCAGCCGGTGGTTTGTGGGTGGTTGGTGAAGGTTGCTAAAGGAGATGTCAAACTTGGAATTTCTGAGGTTGTTTTTGGAAAGCATTTAGAATTTGATACAAATACTGGAGGTATGCTTGTGGCTATGCAAGACATGCGTGGGTTGAAGAATGAAAGCCCGAGGGTTAAGTTTGAGGATGACTCAAACTTAACTAAAATTCTTTATTAATTTGTTTTGTGTTGGAGATGATGATGATGTTATTACTCATATTATGGTAAAGGAAGACTTTTTATGGTGTTGTCTTATCATTTGCATTAAGGTGGAGAATTTTCGTTAAGGTGAAGATTTGTTGAGTAATTTGTGACTTAAAATTTTTTGACATGACAACTTGCATGCACCAGTTACCTTTTTGTGGTGATCAAGTATTACTTCAGCCCCACTTTATTGAAACATACACCAGCAAAAGTGTGACATCACTTTCTCTCGCATGCATCTTCAATTGGTGGTGTAATTGCAGCTTCATCAAGAAGCTTTTGGAATCTAACATTACGTGGTCAACAATTTCGGCTGCAAGCTAATCATCCTTGTGTATAACAGCTATTTGGTGCTTGGAGAACAAGCTGATTTGCCGCGTCACTTCTGCCTATATATATCTAATGAATGACCACAATTTCGGCTGCAAGCTAATCATCCTTGTGTATAACAGCTATTTGGTGCTTGGAGAACAAGCTGATTTGCCGCGTCACTTCTGCCTATATATATCTAATGAATCTCATGCAATGAGATCACCCGAAAGCATCCGAGAGCATCCAAGAGTAACAATTCGGATCATGAGAGTATATTGGTTTTGTGTGTGTGAGAAAATCTTTTGTGTGTGCAATCTTCAAATGATACTTGAAGCTTGTCTTTGGGTGGGTTTTTCTCTTTATGTAAACCATATATTATTTGGGGTATGTCTTGAGTGCTGAGTAAGTTGTGAGAAGAGAGATTATTGTGAGGAAGAACCAAAATGTTCTTCCAATCCTATTTGTAAGGGTGAACCACGTATAAATCATTGTCTCATTTGTGTGTGTGCCATTTTAATTTCATGTCATTATTTTTCTCTTTGTTCTCATAAACTCCTATTCGATCCTTTTTTCATAACATTCCGCTTATGTGAATCTTGTTTTCAAGTGAACGAAGGACCTATTTTGTTTGGAAATAAAATATTTTTTTTTTCTGGTATTTGTTTGTCCTAA
Source organism: Cornus florida (assembly GCF_030987335.1). NCBI lineage: Eukaryota > Viridiplantae > Streptophyta > Magnoliopsida > Cornales > Cornaceae > Cornus > Cornus florida. Next base: position 95,490,466 of record NW_026775581.1, on the reverse strand, counting down.
GAAAAATAATTTATCGATAAATTTTCGGCAAGTTATTTTACATGTCCCGATGGACTCGACCTCAATCTCGACATAGATTTTTACCAAACACGGACAAAGTAAAAATAAAAGAATATTTTACCTGAAATAAAAAAAAAAAAAAAATTCAAAAACAATATGAGCCAAGGTTCAATAGAATTTAAGTCTAAAAAAAAAAAAATCAATGTAAATTTGCCAATCATATGGAGCACATAAAAAAACAAAGAAATTCTATATTTACTCAAAAGCAAGAATCTAGTTAATGGGGTCAGCAAATATAGGTAACTAACATATTGGAGAAGATTGTTAAAATATTTGACAAATATTTCCAACCTCAGATCGTACACAACGAATCTGTAGGTTGGATTAATGGCAGTCCTTTATCATCATTCAAAACCGAAAATGAAAAACAAATAAATTGCTCCCTAGTTGTTATATATTCGCTTGCAAAATTCTTTCTGTCAAATGTCAGCTATGTCATCATCCTCTGGCTCTCTCTTAAACCGTGTAGTGTTGTGGAATGGTCTCGATGTCAAGTCCCTTCAGCCTCACCACTGATTCAACATGCCCCTTGAGCGTAAGGCTCTCCCTTAGCCTGAAATATAATAGGAAAAAGATGTATTGAACATAAACCAGTAAGTGACATTAATTTAGATCAGCTATGGAGGGAGGTAGTTACCTTGCAACTTCAGCACGTCTCTTGGCACTTTCAGCAATTTCAGACAACTCCCGGTAGTAGTTGTTCTTCTCGTTGAAGAGTTCCGATGTTGCTGGAGGACGGAGGCCATGCTGCGTACGTTGATCCAAAGCCCATTGTGCCTCCCTCTCTCCCTTACCGTAATCTTTTTTGGTTGTGAAAGCAGTCTGGATAATTCAGTGTAAGAAAAGGGATTAATCAAAGACGGCCAAAAATAATTTCAGATTAGCCATAAATTATTTTGTTTCAATTCACAAACTTCTCCAACTACCTTATTCTGAAGCAAATTATCCCAGGCTTTGCCACTCAAGATATATCGGGTAAGAATCTTAAGAATATCTAGAGGGAGGTAGAAGATAACACTATACACCCAAATTACACCGGCCCATCCCCAGCCAATGCCATGGATTCTAGCAAATCCCCAATTTGCATACACAGCGATTAATGTAGCCACCTTCAACAATAAAAGCAAAATTAGGTCATGATCCAGTATGCAGTTGTATGTAACATTTAAAACAGTATCAGAAACCTAAACTGAAATTTTGAACAACTTACCAGTTGTGCCACTATAAAGGCAGCCACAAGCAGAAGCCCAGGACGTTCCATGAAAGAACAGCTCCTTGAGCGAGTAACAAAGATAAGTGCCTGACTTACAATGCTCACTTGGAGGTAGAGAGCTGCTGTAAGCTCATTGGGGTTGTACCTGATTGACCTTACACCAAAGGTGTCCTGTCAAAGTTATGAATAAGTATGTGGACTAGAAAAACTCAAGAGCAGAGATATCAAAATAACAATGAAGAAACTTTTTGGAATCATCCTTAATTTTAATTAAACTAATGGCATTTTCTTACTGTGAAGAAGTCAGACTCGCAAGTTGCCCAGAAGAAAATAACAGTCATGACAGCTAGGTAAGTGCCGAGAACAATGCCGGTGGCAAAAATCTCCCTTAGCTTCCATGAGTCAGGCGAGGGTGATGGCTTCACCTTGTCTTTAGAGATGGTCATGATGGTTCCATCATTGAGAATGGCGATAATCAAAACCATGAAAGGTGAGAAATCAAATTTCCAGATAAGTGCAATGAGCATGAAACCTAGAACAATACGGATTGTGATGGAAACGGCATAGATAGTGTAATTCTTCATCCTCTGAAAAATGGCTCTGCTTGTCAAGACAGCACTCACAATCACACTTAATCCTGGCTCCGTTAAGACTATGTCAGATGCACTCCGGGCTGCGTCAGTTGCATCAGCCACTGCAATACCAATGTCTGCCTTCTTTAAAGCTGGAGCATCATTCACACCATCTCCTGTCATCCCACAGATGTGCTTCATCTCTTGTAGCTTCTTCACAATTTCATACTTGTGTTCTACATTCCACCCTCAGTAGATTTAGTACAATTTACACAAATTTTTGCAAATATTTATTAAAATTTCTTAGACAATAATGATAACAATATTCTTCCTCCTACTGTTAAAAGAGAGAGAGAAAAAATTGACATGCACTACATTCCCTCCTACTTAGGTTCATTCAATTTTCCAAAATTACTCAAAAAAATTTCGATAAGTCACCATTTTGTCTTATCCCCGCAAGAAATACATTTCACGATGCTACCTTGTAACTGTGGCTAGTACCAGTAAATTCAAACAAATAGAATCTCAAAGATTTAGTTTACTTACCAGGGAAGACGCCAGCAAAACCATCAGCCTTCTCAATGAGCTCTTCAACAGGGAGGTTGGCGAAAGCTTCATCTTTGTGCTGGCCAAGGAGGGAGGAAGAGGGATACATGTTGGTTCCCATGCCAAGCCTGCGACCAGTTTCCTTGCCAATGGCTAGCTGGTCACCAGTGATCATCTTTACATTGACACCAAGGTTAAGAGCACGGCGGATGGTCTCTGCACTGTCATGTCTTGGAGGGTCAAAAAGAGGCAAGAGACCCACAAATACCCATTTCCCTCCTGCACTCCCCTTGTTCTTTTCCGGCACTGTCTGTTACCATAAAGAACAACCAAATCAAGTTCAGTTCTATGCACCAAGCTTCATTGGTAAGCACCAATACAGTGGAAAAAAATAAAATAAAATACCAACTCACTTGTTGAGCAACAGCAAGAGAACGTAGACCCCGTTCAGCAAACTTATCAATGATTGCATGAATTTTCCTTTTCACATCTTCCCTAAGGTTGCAAAGCCCGATGATCTAGTGGAGATTATGATAAAAGGCAATTAAGAAAAACAGAAACTATACTGACAAAATTAATGGCTTAATCAGGATTAGCAGGATTATTTACTACCTGCTCAGGTGCACCTTTGCTAACTCGGAACCAATCACCAGTAGAGTCGATGTATGTTATGGCTGTGCGCTTGTCCACTGGGTTAAAAGGCAGGAAATGCACCTCAGTGATTCCTGCTCTGGCCTGTAGAGCACAAGATAATAAAGCAGAATATAATCATCAAGTCTATATATCATTTACCTAAATATATAAAGTTCAGAATGTATGAAATGCTTAACATGCCTCGTGACTCGATGAGAAAAATACTCCAGTAGAAAAAAAATTCATAGAAGTCAAAATTCCATAAGTTTTGAAATGACTATGGTCGATGACAATAAGAACAAATAACTTGGGTGCTGAAACACCATATATCTAACTCTCTTATATATATATTGGGTTTAAGAGAGGAGGTGTATATCTAGTGAGGAGTTAGAGATTTTCTAGATAGTTGAGGTTAACGAGATGCATGAGCCAAGTGTCAGCTAATTAAGCTCAAGTTGGTTCAAGCTCAATCTTGAGCTTCAGGCGAGGAGCTTCTTCTATTGTGTCCAATGATGATATTTCACAAGATGAAACCCCACATGTTGCTACTCAGATATCCGTATCCGAGTAAAAAATAATAATTATCCAGGAAAATCTAAATTCATAATCGCAACTTTCTACAATAGCCTACTGTTCTTTAACGCACCTTACGTTTTTAATAGGTGTACTCAAAAAAAGCAACGAGTACATCTGTGTAAAACAATTGCTTGAACAGTTCAGAAGTCACAAGGCAATCCTAATGTTGCTAAAGCTTAGCCTGTTATGAAGCTTGAACCTTGAGTTTAGCATTGCTTGTTTAGGACATTGAATGATCTTCAAGTGTAAACTAAAGAGCTGAGCTCGACTGAAAAGTAGATCTTTCATCTATCAGCCCTAATTAGAGTTGTCCACAGAGAACTAACTGAACTTCTGGTTCCTAATGTACATGCATGTATCGCCTCCAACATTACCTCCTTGGGGTCAGCCAGCATTCCAACAATACAAGCGTCAATAGCATCCTGATTCTCCACCCTAGAAGCCCTGGCACCGAACAGAATTACAGTTTCTTGGTCCACATCTTTCGCAAATACCTGTTATTAACATAATTGCTTCAATGATCAATTAATTAATATAACAAAAAATATGACATTTTGATCAGTTGATTTCTTCTTTCGGTTTTTCCTCCTCTCAATATTTACTCATTATTTATTTACTATCACATAACCTAACACTTCAGATCAATCATAAGCCACAACCTGTTCATTCACATTTAACTTAATTACCAACCTCAATTAGTGTCTTGTCTACCGTGAGCTTGTTGAGGGTGAGAGTTCCGGTCTTGTCACTACAAAGCACGTCCATGCCAGCCATCTCCTCAATAGCTGTCATCCTCTTGGTGATAGCACCTTGCTGTGACAGCTTGTGGGATCCAATAGCCATTGTCACTGACAACACCGTTGGCATGGCAATAGGAATACCTCCAATTAGAAGAACCAACAGATTATCAATACCATCCCTGTATTTGCGGTGCTGACATGCGTACATGACCACCATCTCTATAATCATTCCCACCGCGATGGAACATATACAGAAGTTGCCAATTGCTGTCAACACCTGATCAAATCATCACCATCCATTGCAAGTTGGGAAAAACAGTAATCAGTATAAACTGAGAAAGGCTGGTAGAAACAAATATAGTACCTTTTGCAAGTAAGGTTGTAACAATGTGGCAAATCTTTTTGAAATATTTAAAAAGTTCAGTTCCATTTTACCATCACCAAGAATTTTGAACCTGACTCTATTAACGTTGAATAACATAGAACTTATCAAGAACCGTTAAGAATTTTAAAAAATATGAGAGAATAATGTCATAATCTCGTCTTCTTCTTCCTGACAAATATGAGTTGCTTTTCTCCTGCCCAAATTTATTCTCAAAATATTTTGACTTAATCATGATACTATTCCTACTTAGTTCCATTACTTCATATTTCTAGCAAATAATTCTCAAATTTGGCCACTATAGTCAGTAATACAGTGTAGTACCTTTTGGAAATGGCCTACTTGATTGGTGCTGTCCACAAGGTGAGCAGCTTTACCAAAGAAGGTGCGGACACCAGTGGCAAACACGACAGCCTCAATTTCACCCTGCTTGCATGTTGACCCTGAGTATACTCCGTCACCTGGGTTTTTTGTTACAGGCAAGGATTCACCAGTAAGGGCAGATTGGTCAATCTTAAGGGGGTCTCCCTCCAGGAGACGGGCATCTGCTGGAATGATGTCTCCTAATTTGATGCTGATCACATCCCCAGGTACCAGGATTGCTGCATCCTCCTCACTCCATCTTCCATCTCTCAAAACCTTAATTAGTCAAAATGAATACAAAACTCATATCATCATACACTCAGTTGTTTTTATTTAAGGATTGTCAAACTTCATTTTACGCCTTGTTGGCCACTATAATGTAAAATTACCTTTGTTTTGGGAGCAAGACCCGCCATTAGTGCAGCTGCAGCATTTCCTGCATTGTTTTCCTCTACAAAGCTTATCGTGGAGTTGATGAAAAGCAATACTATTATACCAACAAAATCTTGCCAATCTGGAGGTTTACCCTGCAATTGTTTTTTGAAATGAGAGAGAGGGAGAGGGGAGAGAGGGGAGAGGGTGAGAGAGAGGTACCCCAATATTTGTTGCACCAATGGCCACGATGGCAGCAACCTCCATAACCCATGACAAAGGATTCCACATAAAACACAAGAATTTGAGAAACTTGTTTTCCTGTTTCAATATTGTTGTGGAATCATTAGTTTTCCATTTCTACTAATAATGAAGATTAGTGAAAAGATTTAAATACAGAATACCCTGCCTTTTTTTCCTCTAACTTGTTTGGGCCAAAATCCCGAAGCCTCTGCTCCCCTCCCTCGCTTGTCAATCCATCTTTTGTACACTTCAACTTTTCAAAAACTTCCGCAATCGGTATTTTCTCCTGTATATACATACCATCATCAAATATTTTATTGTTACAGGCTCTCAATAAACAGGTCCATTTGAATCAAGAATTTTGATCTAAACCATATTCTATTGTTAAACGCCTAATAAGCAATGCGCACTTGCACAGCTCTATCACATAATGTCCTTTTGTCAAAGCCAAACTATAAAAGTTATACTACTTAAAATTATACTACATCGATATTACAATTATTAAGCTTTCGGATATAATTAGTCTATTTTCATAGACCTGCAACATGACTCAGTTGAAGTAACTAGTAATTAATAAGAGAACGTAACTGGATAATAGCATTGTATAACCGATTCTAGGTTCACACATAATTGGATATATTAAAGAACAAGGATAATATGCTCTGTGACGTGTATAAAAACCTCTTGAACCATTTTGATATGATGTCAAGGCATTGGAATTAATAAAGAAAAGGAAAAGAAAAAATAAAGAACCAATTACTAAATTAAAGTAATTGTTTGTTAGGAATCAAACGCCCCAAACTAACAGTTGCTTATATACAAACATAATGCATTCATGTCATACAAAGTAAAAAACCCCAAAAGATAGTAAAGATCAAGATACGTTCCAAGAAAGTGAAGTGATTCAAGAACATGATCGATCAATATATTAAACATATATATATTTCATCACAAGTATTCACCAAATTGATGTAACAAAACTAGAACAGCACAAACAAATATTGTGCGTGTGGTATGAACAGAGATTTGAGATCAAGGAATTGCAATGAAAACAGAGGATTTAAGAAAAGAAGAGAATGGATCTTACAAGATCGACGCTCTCGTTCTTGATTTCTTCCCAGCCGATGATGCCTTCGTCCGCCATGTTCTCCCTCTAAAACACACCCTCTCTCTCTCTCTCTCTCTCTCTCTCTCTCTCTCTCACACACACACACACACACGCACTATCTTTCTCTAAAAAAATCAGAAAAAAACTAGAAACTGCAATGCAGAAGAAGATATAGCTAGATTTATATATTGGCTCATCTTGACAAATGACGACTTCAAACCTACCTCGCTTTCTCTGTATGTACTCTCTCTTTCTCTCTCTATATGTATATATGTATACTCTCTCTCTCTAAAAAAAAGTGTCCAGCTCCACAGCAAATTCGTTAGAGATTTGATTCCCTTCTTATATGAACTTCATTTTAAGGGTGATCCTTTCCTTTTGTAACGAACTTCGTGTATATACATATATCTATATATATATATATATATATATATATATATATATATAGATATATCAGTTACCGAGACTACTGAGAGTACTGACTCATCGGTCATCACAGCCTAAACCCCTTTGGACGAACGAGCGGGACTCGTGTGTGACTGTGACTGAGTTCAGTCACCATTTGTATGCTACACGCCAAATCATAGACTCCACATTGGACAAATCATGCTGGGGTAAGGAAATTACCTAATTCAAAATTCCTGATTGATTATTTATTCATGCACAATACAAATAAGAGTAGAATAAATTAAAATTTATAAAAAGAAATAAATCTTGTATAATTTTAGAATGGAAAATCTAAAAGATTTTTTAAAAAAATATTATAGGACGAAAGGAAAGTCATTTTAATTTTGTAAGTTAAGTAGTTACAAAATTTAATTAAATTCGCTCAAGTTTTTTATTTTTTTTATTTTTCATTTCTAATCATTTCCTTTTAAAATCCCATAATTTCAACCAAGTTTCTTTATTAAATTCAATTCCTGAAATTCCAAATAGTGGTCACATAAGTCGGAAGTTTTTCAAATTACTCGAATCCCTAAATTTTTTTGTCACATAAGTTAGAAAGGAAAAAAATATAATAGAAAATTTTGTTTCCATACTTGCTTATTTTCTCTCAAAACTTTTCGCATAAAATTTTTACCTGAAATGAGTGTCTTTTTATTTAACATTCCTTTTTTACCCATTAATTTAATCGTGCAAATATTTAATGATTGATTGAATTTTATGTAAATAATACTTCATAAAATTTTCTTAGGTAGAAAATAGACACCATCAAATTCAAACTTATTTATTTTGTAATATTTGAAATCATAAGGGTAATTTTGATAATTCAATCATTTTCTTTTCACTTTAATGTTATTCAAAATAATAAATAATTTTCTTACAATTTTCATGTTAACTAAATGCATGTTAGAAAATAATTTTTTATTTTTATTCACTTCACTTTTCTTTTATTTTCTATTTTTTTTTTTCTTTTTCTACTTATTTTCATCGAACCAGAGCATAATGTAATGTAGGAGGAGGTCATATTTTTTTTTTTAAACCAAAAAACTTTTAATATTACATTTGAGACCTGTGGATTGGGCTTAAGAAACTAAACCCAATGGAAGTCTATTTTAATTTGGGGTGCCAACCTGTGGAGTTTTACATTAAAAATTTGGAAGGGGCCAAAGGGCCATAACCCGTGGCCCATAAGTAGCTCCGCCCATGTGTGATAGGGATAAAAATTATAACCATTGCACATGTAGGTCCGCCGATATGTGACAGGGCTAAAAATTAACCACTAAACAAGTGTTGAGTAACTGCATGTAGTATTCTGATTCGGACAAGTTTTAGGTAAATGGCTGATATGAAGTTAAAAGAAAAACATTTTACTAGGATGAAAATTTGAAAATAATTACTAGAACATACAAGATCAATAATAAATTTGCCATGCTCATTTTCTACCCTTTGTTATTTGCACCATTGAATAAAGCCAAGCACTTATCGTTTTACTACTAGATTAGTTGAATTTCTTTTTCTTTTCTATTTTTTATACCAGCTAAAAAGGGGGAGAAATTAAGGAGACGAGGGACTCGAATATTGCACACTTGTTCGGGAATTTAGACAATTTACCCGGTAGACCACTAAATAATATTTACTATTAAATCAGGTACACGCAGATATATGATTATATATGTATATATATAACTATGCTATGCACAAAATTACTCTACCAGTTTTTGCATTGGTGCATCTCTATGTACCACTTATATTGCTCATGTTTACCAAGAAAGTTACCTCCAATGTTAATTTCATGAAAATTTTGAATAAAATCATGTATCTGCAAATGGTGATGGGACATATCATTCGATTCATTCTCATCAATGCACAAAGGGGAATATGAGAATGAGTATCTAAACAAATGTTTTTAATGTTACAGAAATTCGATGATTTTTAAGAAAACAATACTCTATGAAAATCGAGCCCAATTCACTCTAATTTATTTTTTAATGGTTTAAAAATCACTAAAGGTTATATATATAGAACCTGGTGGTACTTTTGGCCTTTTTGAAAAGATTGGTGAGGGTTTAAGTTCTTATAAAAAAAATATACGTTAAAGATATCTGTTCGGGGGAGGCATTGAAAAATGCATTTTGATGAAAGAAATTTAAAATAAAAAAATTATTTAGTGGATAAATTTTTTGAAACTCTTTTAACTCTTAACATAATTTAAGTTAACAATTATATTTTTAATAAATCATGAATACTACCAAAGAGTTGAATTTGGATTAAGGATGGCAACGGGACGGGTGTACCCTCCCCCGCTCCCGCAATCGTTTAAAAACCCTGCCCCCGTCCCTCCCCCCCCCCCCCCCCCATATCATAAAAGCCGGGGACTTTCCACTTATTTCCGCAACCGTTTAACATTTTTACCCTAGCAAGTATTCGCCCTGTACCGTTTAAAACTATAATTTATTTATTGTTAAAATATATTTGCTCTTTTTTTTCCACCTCATCTTCAGTTCTTCACCATTACAACTTTCCTTTTAATCAAATTCATTTATTACTTTAATTTCTCTACCTAAACGGGTGGTGCGGGGTGAGTCAAATTGCCATCCCTAATTGGGATTGATGTACAAAGACTAGAAGGAAAAAAAAAAAAAAAAAATCATAATTAAAGTGATGGAGTGAAATTATGCATCAACGATAAATTGGCATAATGAAGATCCAAGACTTCAAGTATACAAATTTACCCAATTTACATGGTGGTTGAAGTTTTTTTTTTCTTCAGTACATGATAGAAGTTGAAAGAGATAGAAAAATGAAAGAAAAATAAAATGCAAAGGAGATATGGGAGCAAAAATATCCCATTTTTATTCTTATTTATAACTATAAATCACTTTCACATCGAACGGGTAGCCTTCAAAAAATATATAAAAATTATATACACATATATATATTGTGCGTGCATGTGTGTGTATATATATTTTAAGAGAAAGAAAAGTTATTTAGAATTTTACAAAGGTTTGAATTTTGGATGAGAGTTTATAAATCTTGAAACTCTTCAGATTTTGAAGTCAAATAGAAGTCAATAGAACTTTTTTTGCAACTCATCAATCTCTTTATTGAATCATTTTTCAACATATTTTTTTTCAATAAAGTTCTGTGAAATTTTGCTCTAACATTATTATTATTACTTTTTTATTTGTTGGGTAGAGAACCAACGAAGAAGATGGTACAGAAAGAGAAAGATAAAAGTTTGCAATGTAATTTAGAAATAGAAATAGGTTAAATAATAGACAATATAGGAATTTTATATTTATTACTTAAAAAAGTGTGTACCTTACGAAAAGTTAATCAGAAAACATATTTTATTGGCTTTGGTTAATCGGGTTTCTAAACTACTGAAATTTTTTAAAAGTCCATCTTCAAAAATTTTACCAAATGCTCTTTATTATTAGCAAAGAATTTTCTGAGCTTAGAAATCCATTTTGAGGCTACAAGAAACCCTGCCAAACAGCCCAGACTTCTTATGTAAACTTCCTTTTAAGGGTAATCCTTTTTTTTTCGTAACCAACTTCATGTATATATGTACATATTATTTTTAGCCGAATTTTTTAGGGCTAGAGAAAAACCGTTTTAAAAAGGTAATTTTGGTAAATTATATCATTTTCTTTTAATATCCCATAATTTCAAACAAGTTTTATTTTGAAATTCAATTCCTATAAAATCCTGAAATTCCAAATATGGTGGTCACATTAGTCAGAATGAATAATTTAATGTAAGAGGAGATTATATTTTTAAAACCACAAAGCTTTTAATATTACATTTGAGACCACGATTTTTTATTTAACCTATGTATATAATAGATTTATCTGTGTAGGTGGATTGGGCTTATAAAGTTAAATAATTATAAGAACATAAAAGATGAATAAATAAATTTGTCATGCTCATTTTTTGCCTTTCGTAATTGCACGGTTGAATAAAGCCATACACTTATGTTGTAATACTAAATTAGTTAAACTTTTTTATTTTTTATTTTTTATTTTTTTTATTTTTTTATTTTTAATCTTGGGAAAAAATAGGAGAAATTAAGGGAAGAATGTTTTGAATACGCACATGCTCGGAGAGTTAAGTCACTGAATAATGTCCACTATTAGATTAGTTACAAGCGAGTGTATATATATATATATATATATATATATATATATATCAGGGCTGGCATTTGAGATTCTCAAAATTTTGAAAGGTCTTAGGTGAACTTTCAAATGGGAGGCCCTTTGTACATTAGGTTTCACAAGCACAAAAAATTTATAAGAGAACAAAATTTTCATTAAAATTACACGATAAGCATATAAAATATATTAACGTTTAAAACACACAAAACAAAACCCGCTATTGGTGCTTTATAAAGATTACAATTTAGTTTACATAAAAAATAACAAATTTAAAAGAAATATTCAACACATCTTAGTCACAAAAATTAAAATTCAACTTCATATTAAAGTAAATGCGACCATCTTGCATTTTGAAATACAAAATTATCAATTAAAATGTTACAATCAAGTTTATCGAACATATCATCGATCGTAGGTAGGATTTGATCAGCTTCAACTTTTGAAAAACTTATCTCAACAGATGCAACTATAAGTGTGATAATCAATAATATATGTAATTCAAAAATTTGGAAAATAATAACCTAAACTTTTTATAAAATCTAATACTTTAATTGCCTCTTTGCCTCTTAAGACTTATAACTTTAAAAATAATTTTGTCACATCAATATTAGAAAACATGTCATGTTTTAAGAAATCTTTAAGATTATTTTGGAGAATGTGATAGCTGGTTGTACCAAATAATTAAAATTTTTTTTTTTTTATAAAAATAATAATAAAATAAACCAATTATTGAGTTTAAATAAAAATAATAATAATAATTACTGTAACTAACATAACTATAAGGCCTTTAGTTCTTTAGTCGATTTTTATTTTTATTATTATTATTATTATTTTGCATACCTTGAGCCAAAAAAAAATGTAAGTGACACGATTGTTTTTTAAAAAGAATTTTCACGCACCACAATTATTTGAAAATGTACTTTTTACATAATTCGAATTGACATTAAATTAAAATTCGATCCATTGCCACGGGAATGAACAACTAGCAACCTTCATCTTAAGATGGTAGGAGTACCAACATTGTAAAATTGTATAAAACCTTGCTTGTGTATTTTAGTTAGGGCTGCAATTTGGGCGGGCTAATCCAGCCCAACCCAAGCCTAACCCGAAATTTTAAATCCGGACTTTAAGTTCACAAATCGGGTTCATGTTCATGTTGAATTTTATCAAAACTTAGACATATTCGGGTTGGTCTTGGGCTCAACCCGAACCCAAAATAAAAAAATAAAAATTTTTCTTCTTTTTTTTTTTTTTTTTTTTTTTTCCTCCTTTCTCTTTCCTCTCTCTTCTTTCTCTTTCCTCTCTACTGCCGCCCCATGTAACTGAAAGATCTGGGACTGAAACTGAAAGATCTGCGTTTTGACTTTTTGATTTTTTTAAGATCTGGGTTCATATATTTGAGATTTTTTTTTCTCCTCTCTCTCTCTCTCTCTCTCTTCTTTCTCTTTCTCTATCTACCGCCGTCCCATGTAAACTGAAACTGAAACTGAACCTGAAAGATCTGGCTCATGTTGATTTTTTGAAGTTCTGGGAAACTGAAATATTTGGGTTTTGATTTTTTGAACAATCTGAAATTATATACCGACATGGGTTTTGAACTTTTGATTCTTGCAGACAGATTTTGAAATATATGGGTTTTGAAGTTCTGATTCTTGTAGATTTTGTAGTTTGCAGAGAGAGAGAGAGAGAGCAAGTTCAGAGATCCATGCACCAGGAATGGCAATCCTCAGCGTCGCTGGAGACGGCTCTACGGCCAGGCCGGCTCAACAAGTACCTCTGACGGTCGTGCCTGAATGCGATCTAAGATGGAGGCGATTGGGGAGGCTTAAATGATTTGCCCTAAAAATAATATTATATATATATATAATTTGTTTTTTTAGTAATAATATAATCAAATATATAATATATATATATATATATTTTAAAAAAGAAAAAAAAAATTTAAAAATCTCAACCCGTCAACCCGACTCAACCCGCACGAAAATATTCGGACTGGGTTATGATCTTAACCCATATTAATTACAATTCAGGTTGGGTTGGCCCAATCCAATTCGAATTGAGGTTGGATTGAGACTGGGCTAAGTTGGGTTAGCCCAACTTGCAGCCCTAATCTTAGTCACACGAAACATGCAAGATAGTATGCATATACATATAGGTACAATATTATTTGGATAACAAGGCATTCACATACATACATACCACTTCACAATATTAAGGAGTATAGGTATAAGTCCATGTGCCTACTAACATGCGTATGGGAGCACACTATTTGTATAACATGGTTGCACATGCAGGGGGATGGGAAAGAGTAAGAAAAATAACAAATACCATACCTATTAAATAATTATACATGCATACATACATATATATATATATGTATGAGAGAGAGTGAGACGTAGAATTTTGGGTTCTAGTGTTTTCTAGAAACTACTCCATGGACAAGATTACCAGCCATGACTTAAAGGTCTTTAGTATTTTAAAATATTAATGGGGGAAAGTGCTTTGGCTTTAAAACAGACCTTTATGAGCATTTTTTTTTTGCATGGCTTGTTGAATATCCCTATGTATCTAAATCCAATGATAAACAGATCCAATACTAATGATGGGATTGATTTACATGTATAATTTTAGGGTTTGTGAGGGTAAATGGCTTTTAATTTTGTTCCTCCAACATTCGACTTGAAATTCAATGAATTATCATTAAATTTTGACCACTTTTACACTTTATGGCTTTTTTATATTATAAATTGAAATATCATCTTAGACTATAATTTATTTTATTATTTGAAATTTTGTGAAATGTAAAATTAAAGAATTATTATTATTATTTGGGTGAATACAACTAATTAGACAAATATACAACTAATTAATTACAAAATTTATTAATATCGTCCAATCATATCATGACACGTTATTTGTAAGAAATAGACACATCTTCACACCTAAGTAGTAGACAAATATTGTTTGTATTAAATATTCTCATGAAATAAAAAGTAATGTAGTAAGTAATGTGTGTATCCATAGTTCTCATTTGACCATATTAATTGAGAAGAATGGAGCCTCTCTCTTAACTTCTCTAATAGGAGAAAAACTTTCTTACATCCGTTGCATCGCGTAATAAGCACATTCTGATCATATGTGTAATATATGAGTTCGTGCGTGTAATATACGTGCGGTAATAAATTGTTGGATGCGTAAGAAGTTTTTCTCCTCTGATACGCAAGTGTGATTTTGCAAATTCCTAAATTAAATGTGTGTGAGAGAGAGAATGCATGTGTGTGTGTGAGAGAGAGAGAGAGAGAGCGAGCGAGTGAGCGCAAAACCTAAATTAAATATGTGTGAGAGAGAGAATGTGTGTGCGCGCGCGTGTCAGAGAGAGAGAAAGAGTATTACCAACTTTCAAAAGGAAAAACACATGATTGGTACACTCACTAAATATTCACTAGCATAGGAACATGCAATCATCTAATCAACTCGGCTGAACTAAAAAGTATGACAAAATCATTAGACGTGGATGACTTTTGTTTCAGATGGTTGTGGGGGACAATAATCAATTTCCAAACATCACATTAATCATCACATGGACCAAGATAACAATTAGTGCATGTAACCAGCAAAAATTTAGTGGAAGTAGCAATTATTAGATCAAGTGCATGAGCAATTTATCAACTATATTTAAGAAAAAAAATAAACAAGTATAGTCTAACAGTCAATATTTTCAGCCACATCATGAGAGATCACAATTATGAGTCCTTATTTGATTCAATGTAAAAAAAAAAATAATAATCAGGCTTACAAAAATTGAGACATGAATTTAAGTTCGATTTCGGTCATTCTTTGCAAAATAATATCAAATGTTAATTTTGTTTTGGAAAGTGAGAAGGTCTTGCCAAAAGTATCAATATTATAGTGTATGATTTGGATATTGTCTAACAAAAGCATATAACTCTATTGTTAACATATTTACTTGTACGTACAGTTGTGATTGGTATATAAAAATTTCTCCTAAATAGAGGGATACAAGGTTGCATGTCCTTCAAGTGGCTTATATGAATGGTAAACTCACTCTAATAGCAATTGAGGGTGTCCTAGAAAAACAGTATCTGGACTTGGGATGACTATGTGGGTCAGTAGCGTTAATTTTGGAAGAATCAAAAGAGGCAAAGCTGGAAGGGATGTGTGGAGGTGTAGTGTAGTCTATTGTCATGTAAAAAAGCTGGTGAGAAAACTTGGACACTCGTTGAGAAAGTACATCATGAGTCCAAATTCTCTTAACCTCGTTCATATTGACAACATGTATAGCTTGACATTTCTTGATGTCACTTTGTCGATTTTAAGTAGTTAGAAAGAGATTTTGTTAAATTGAATTATTTTTTTTTGGCATTATTCAATAACAGGAGTGATGGTATTCAAGTCCTCTCTCACCTATTTTGCTTAGATAAAAAACAGAAAATAAAATTCTTTTTTTACATGGTATGGGTTAAAAGTTTTTATTTTTTATATTAGGCAAGTACTCACACACACAATTCATTAATTGCCTACTAGGCTACTATAATATAAATTAAAATACTCTCTTTGTCCCAAAATAAGTATTTCTTTTTGAGAATTTAATTTTTTAAGAGGATGACGTATTACTTTTTATCATATTGATTACTTTTTATCATATTGATAGTTAATGAATTATCCAATTTACTCACAGTGGGTCCATAAAATTTTCTATTAACATGGTAGAAAAGTTGAAGATATCACCCACTAACCTAGGCAATTAGCGTGTCTAATCGCCTAGGTTAGTGTCTAATCGACTAGGTTAGTGGGTGGTATTTTCAACTTTTCTACCATGTTAACTGAAAATTTTGATTTGGTATATTTACAAAATATATATATATTAAAAAAAGGAGAAATCATTGGGGTTAATTTCTCTCGTGTATAAAAATTCCTTTCATGCTTGTCTTTTCTATCAAGTGTACATGACAAATTAAACCCACTATCAATTTCTACAAGCAAGGAAGCTAAGAATGTGAATCCAAAGTTGGGGGTGGGGTTGGTATTTTGTTGTCACCCCTATCTTGATGTGAATCCTCTTTGATTTATTAATGGTTAATGGTGGTCACAGGGCAGGCATAGGCAACACCAAATGTGACAAAGCATCAACATGTGAAAGCTAGCTCCAGCCAATGGTTTAGATTGAGTACTCATCCAAAAGCCTTCAAAATTCCTTGTAACTCAGAATAGGACCAACTGATTCATTCCCAAGAGGCCTAAAAGGCCAAACATTCTAGCCCATCAAGTGTAAAAAAACTATTAAACCTTTTAATTTCCTCACCTTTCACACCTTCTCATGTTGGCTTGCTTTATCTTTGATTGAACTCATATAAAGAGAGAAGAAAAGAAAAAAAAAAACATAATCTAGACCATGACATAGATGTATTTTCTTATTTTATGTCACTTCATAATGTGTACTAATTAGCTTTATTATAATTTATATATTACAATAATGGTAACTATGACACTTGAAACATTGTCATGGAGTTGCTAGGAAAGAGAAAATGCTGCACTACATAGCTTAGTTCTGCACAACAGAGCAGAGCTCAATAGAACCATAATGAAGCAACTCCTCTATCATCTGCTCTATGTGATCATCCTCAAGAGGCTGGAATTGTTGGCCAATCTCTACTTTAACTTCATTGCCTTCCCAATTCCACTGTGATCCGATATCCATTTTGCCATTTTCTCCTGCAATGCTGCTATTGCCTGTGGCAACATGGGAAGATTGGGCATATTGGGTGTCGTCAAGTACAGGTTTCTTGGTCATCTGTTGAGATGTCAAGTGACATTTTTGTAGTTTGGCTGTCAAAGTAGCAGAGAGTAGCTTGGTTGAAGATGAATGAGATTCATTGGCATTGTAAGCGAAGTTTGTTCGCGCTCTTGGTCCACACAGAAGCCTGGCAGCTTCGTCATAGGCTCGTGCAGCATCCTCCGCTGTCTCGAATGTGCCTAGCCATATTCTGGTCTTCCTGTGCACATAAACAGATTACAAAACGTTTTGTTTAGTAAAAAAGTGTAACATCGAACACTTTGTTTTAGTGCAAAAAAGTATCATAGCAAACATTTTAGAAAAGCAATTCCTAGACGGGAATTACAGTGAAGGGTGGCGTATCTCGGATACCCAAGAGCCCCAATGGCGCTGACGAACTCCGCGGAATCGCTGTTGGGGTCTAGCCATGGTGGTGGCGAGAGGCAGAGTGTATTGGATGGTAAATGGTAAAAGTGTTTGTGATATGTCTCAGAGAGAAAAAGGATGGTAGCAGGAGAAGGGGGAGGGGAGGGGTTGGGTTGGAGTGGTTGCCTTTGGGGGGCTTTTGTAGCCTTCTTTTTAGCCTTCTGGCTTAGCAATAGGTAGGGCCCACAAGAGTTTAGTATTGTTGTCTTCTTTGGAGAAAAAAATGAAAAGAAAAGTGAAGTAGCTAGAAAATGCTGTGTAACTTTGCTAATGAAGATGATATAAAGTACTAGTCCCAGGGATTGATTATTGATATACAATCTGCAAAATATATCATCAGCTCTGTTTAATACACTTTTTTCCAATATGGTTATTCAGTTTTAATTTTGGTAATTGATAATTTAGAATTACTTATTTCCATCTCTGGTTACACCCAAAAATGATGAGTATGATTTTTATGATTATCATTATTTGTGTAGAAGATATAGAGCTATTTATATTTATTGTGGTAGTTCATGTGGACATGAGTACATGGCTCACATCACATTCGCTAAACATAGAAAACCCACCCTTATGCCTCACTGTAAGGTCAAGAGACAAAGGGTATGTGATCTACAGGCCCATGCCCTCTCTCCCTCTCTCTCTCTCTCTCACACACACACACACACACACACAAACACACACACACACTCTCCCTCTGTCCCTCCCTCTCTCTCTCTCTCTCTCTCTCTCTCTCTCTCATGAATTTATAGCTGCTATTTTTGACTGTTATACCTTTTGTTTGATTACGCAATATCCCAAGTATTGCTATGAAACAAAGATGTTGACATCAATTGCATGTATTTGCTTCCTTCATTCACTCAGTGGTTAGGTCATCCCACATGCCTTGCTCTCTTGGCACATCTATCACTTAATTAAATTGCATAGCACCAACTTGTAACTACTATCTAGAGATCTATGTATATCCATGTTCAGTAACCCTAAGTTGGGTTGAAATGTGACATCATGTCTTTAATGGGAATTCTGATCAGAGATGGACAATTTCAGGAACTCAGTCCCCTCACAAGAAGCCATGACACACTTTAGCAGAAACAATTATCAACCAAATTGAACCTATCTAAAAATAAAATTAACAACAAACCAATTGATAATTGGAAAATTGGATTTTAGGATAGAATCACGATCTTGTCAATGCTAACTTGTTGCAATTAGATAAAAATTGATATGAAAATGCATATTTTGTGGAGATATAGCCTCTCCTTCCTCAAAGAGGAGGTGAGAGATTCAAATTTCATAGTCGGCATTTGTGAATGTGTGTGTATTTCACCTTTTGCCACCTATGATAAGATTTGAACATACATAAATTGTTTGTAATATATTCATCTATTATGTGTATGGAATAATAGGATTGGCAAAAAAGTTAAATAATAAAATATAAAAATTTAGTGTGTGTATTTCACCTTTTGCCACCTATGATAAGATTTTAACATATATAAATTGTTTGTAATATATTCATCTATTATGTGTATCGAATAATAGGATTGGCAAAAAGGTTCTATAATAAAATATAAAAATTTATAGTTGTACGCGCTACTTTATTTTTTGGGGACTTATACCGTGCCATCTACGAGATAAATGAAATACCACTGGACTGCAAGATCATTAGTAATTATATCATTTTAGAAGGCTACAAGTCTACGAAAGTGTTTTTTCGACAAAATTGAGGAAAAAGTAAAGATTACGCGTGCTATGTGAATAAAAAAGGTAATTTCAAAAACAATATCCTTGGTGTTCCTTTCTTCACATTCACTCAATGAAAAGGGACTGTTTTTATACACATGAGGTCTATCATTCTTGATGGAAATCCTGAAATTTGCGCCCATAATCTGATCATCATCCCATGTATGGGTTATTTGTTTTTAAAGCATTTAATTCATCAGCCATTGCTTTCTGCTAATGTGGATCAGATAATGCCTTGTAATATGACTTTGGTTGATGATCATTTGGGCATTAACTGGTGGCTGAGTTAGTATAGCGCTCAATTTTTTGAGTGGGTGTGTACGTATTCAAAATCCCTTCTTTTCTAATTTTTCAAAATGTAAAAAAAAAAAAAAAATTAACAAAATAAAAAAAACCAACTTAGAAGGATAATTCACAAGGAAGATGAAAGAATTTGCTGTGACTTTTCACTTGGTTCAACAAAAGAATCTAGAAAAGTAATATTGTGTTTAAAATCAAATCCTCTTGGGATTTGAATTTGGAAAAGTAAAAGTAATTGGATCGGATTTGATGAATCCGTTTGTGTTTTTGGAATAAGTGGAAATTTAATTATAAAAAAATATTTTTCTTCTTATCATTTTATCCTTAATTAATTGGACTTGCAATCTTGTCTTTTAAGGACAAATTGAGCAAGTCACAGACTTGTCAAGTTAATCAATTTACAAATTTCACCAAATTTTTTGAGATTTGAAAAGGGTATATTTTGAAATTTTAAATTTTATGAAATTCATTTCCATTTTAAATTTGGTTTTTGGAAGCTCAAAACACCTAGAAAGGTTCAATTCTTCCTATGACAATGCAGTCATGAGAAGCTCCCTCTCTATGTTTGTGTTGTGTGGAGAGGGACGAAGAAGATATTGTTCATTTGCTTTGTCAATGTTCATTAGCTCAATATAAGTGGAAGCTCTGTCCTATGAAATATTTTGTTTGATTTCTTTTACAGGTAATGATATTCGAACAAAGATAAACGCAGGCTCCCATTCCAATCGAGTGTATCTAAAGGAGAGCCTTGGGAGGCTTCACTTGTGGAAGGGAAGTCATGACTCCTTTATCTTTTTAATGGTCACAGATGGGATGGTTTTTTTTGTCTCACAGAGAGCTCTGTTTATTATTTCCATTAATTTTTTTAATTTCCAAGGTCAATAAAAGTTGCTGAAGCTCCTCTGTCACAGTTGTTACCCCTATAAAATGGATTTCTTGAGCTTAATTTCAATGCCTTCTTTAAGCCTCCTAGTAATGAGTGTGGGAGAGGTCAATTCTTGTGAGAGTGGCTTCAGCTTATCTGCCTACTAGTGCTGGTAATAATGTTGGGGTTGTTTTGAGGCTCTAATTTGTAGGAAAGGTCTGCAGTAGCTGCAGTGGCTGCCAGTCCTTAATGAAGTTGCAAGCTATGGATGGTTTTTTGACTTTTGGTATGGAGGACATCAAGCTTCTGTCATTAGAGAGTGAAATTGTGTTTGCTCATCAAGTGAGCAAGAAAGGATTGAGTAGCAAGGTGAGTGATTTTGAATGGCAGATCATGATGCCTTCCTGATTATTGGTTGCTCTCTAAGTAGGAATGGTTTGTGACTCTCTTGGTTTCGATGTCTGTTTTTGTTTGCCAAGTTGAGGAAAAACAAGAAAGAAGAGTAAATAATACGGTAATAATAGTATTATTATTAGGGTTGTAAACGGACGATATGAGCTTTGATCCCATCTGAATCCTATCCAAACCCATAAACCCAAAGAACCTCTAAGAACCTCAAACTATCCAAACCCGAACAACATGCCATGTCACCCAAAGAACCTCTAAGGCACAAAAATCAAGTCCAAAACCCTGATGCCACACCAAGTGGTCTAAGTTATAACAAAACCTCGATAATACATCTCTTAAGTCAAACTCAGAACCCTCGGGCATGCAATCCTTGAGTCAAACCCTTACTCTATGGTAGGTCTCTCCAAAACTTCGAGGACTATCCTTGAGCTTGAAAACCTTGACATGTTAGGTCACGTCAAAGAAAACTACAAAAGAGATATTTCTCGAACCTAAAGAAAACCTTAACGTCCTGTTAGGTCATCCTTTCAAAGTCTCGACAAGTAGACCTTTTGAGACAAAAATAATAAATACACAGAATGATATAGGCAGGGTCCTTCACGTATTCACGAGTTACATCATGAGATACTTAAAGACGTCATGAAATGGTGGATGAGAGGTATAATATGCATACATCTCTTGGACAATCGGACTGACCAAAGAAATAATGAGCATATATCATTTATTCATTTAATGCTTAACCACGTCCGTTATTAATCACCTTCATACATTTAATATTTCATTAACTATTCGAAGCATTGTTCCCACAAAGGGACACAAGCAGGATTTGACGCAGTAGCCAAAGCAAGGAGACTTGAAGGCAATCATATATGGCCTAAGGATTTAGGTACCAGGACGAGAAACCTAAAGACTATAAACGCAGACATCACTGAGCATTAAATAAGGACTTGAGTAACCAAAAATCCCAATTAACAAAAGCTCATTTACAGACAAAAACATTCTTATCTTCCTTATTAATCTATTTATTTGTCTACTTTCTCCTCCTCCTCCATATCAATGATTCAGTCAAGGCTCTTGGATGCAATGTATTGGGATCCACGTTGCATTTAAAAAAATGCAATCAAGTCAATCAGCCATTTCAGCATTTTTTTTTTTTAGTGTTAGTAGTATTTATTGTCTTTTATTATATTTTACTTGTTCCAACAAAAAATTCTTACAACCATAATTCATATTCAATTTATTTAGTTAATAGATTATCAAATCATAATTCATATTCAATTTATTTAGTTAATAGATTATCAAATTCAAATTCTTAGCAAATTATAGTATTGGGGGGATTCAACTTTTTATGGGAGCGAGGTTTTAATATTTTTTTAATGTATAATTTTTAAAAATTATCCTTGTAAATAAATAAAAAAATATTTGATAGTTAATCACAAGTCAATGTCATAAGATAGTTTAAGTATATTATAAAAATAATATATTCACTTTTGAAATAGAATGCATATTTTGAAACATACCAAAATAAAAAGATAATTTTTTTTGACAATGGTTTAATTTATCAAGTTCAAATCAAAGGCATGCATGAGTAAGCACACATACAAAACTTATTTATTTATTTACACTTATGTTTTTGGAAAGTTTTATTTATTTATTTACACTTATGTTTTTGGAAAGTTTTATTTATTTATTTACTATGTTTTTGTAGGTAGTTTCCTTGGCACTTGGAAAATCAAGAGTCGACTAACCAAAGGTAGTGCGAACTCGGACTCCTATCGTAAGCAAGCAGCCCTCTGTAAACTCTCTTTTTTATTCACATTCCCCTTTGTTTCTCGCTCTAGAAATTTACGCTTCGCAAAAGCTTTCGAGCGAAGAAGAAGAAGACGACGATTGGTTCGGTCGGGTGTTTATTCTCACCTATTTTCTCTCTCTAAAGTGTCTCCTCTCTCTCCAGAGTTCTTCAAGATGCCTCGCTCTTCATCCAGGAAAGGCCAAGTCAATTCGGCCGCGTCAAATAATTCCTCACCTATCGATCTATTTCGCTCTGGTAACCGATCGTTTTTGTTTATTTGGATTCGATTTTTCGTACGATAATTTAGCAAAATCAGATTTTTATGGTTGATTTATTTTGAGTTAATCTTTATTCAATTTGGCTTGGTTTTGTATAATTTGACCCGAAAGTATGATTCTTTTTGAGCGTTTATGATTATATGTAGAATATTTTTGCTTTTGAATGGGTGAAGATGATTTTTGTTGGGTCCTAAGGATTTAAAATATAAATTTTATTAAAGCAAAACCGATACGTAGTATATTGTAATCAGAATCCGAGAATTGGACAATTTATCACTGTGCAGTCATAACCTGATTACTCTGTTCAGGAATTTCTCAATTACAAAAGCCCTAGACATAACATTAAGATACTTTTATGAAAACGACTTTTGCTGGATTTCCCGCTTCTCAAAAGTGATTTGAACTGCTTTTCCTTCTAATAGTTCCAAATATAGGTCATGGGTTCATCCTTTGAATTCTCTTCTCACTCTTACTCCAAGCCTTAAGAGTGCTAAAAGTAGAAGCTGCCAGAACGGTATGTGACATAGATGGTTCATCATCATCATCCTTGTCTTTTCCCAAATGAATGGGATAGGCCTCTTGGATTATCTTTCTCCATTCTATTCTATTATACACTACGACTCCTCCAAGATTTAATATTTTAAAATCATTCATTTTCAATTACTTCATTCCATGCTAGTTTTGGAAGTCATCGCTATTTATTTCCAGCTTTTTCTTACAGTCTACGCAAACTTCTCTTTCCTTTCTAACGGTCCAAATAACATGCATTAAGGGTGGCCTGCAATGTTGATGGTTTACGTCTATCTACCCTTAAACATGGGTTGCAAATTTCATACAAATGGATAAACTACTAGGTAATTATAAAATTAATTTAACATTGTTTTTTATGCAATGTCCAAGTACCCATATTTAATCATACAACACACTCATTAATTTAGTAAAAAGTAAACTACTAAGCCTTTAATAATGATGACATAGAATTCATGCATAGGAAATTTCTTGTGTTAAATGTTCTTAAAAAATTCAACAAAAATCACTAAAATTCATTAAAAGCCTGTTTTTGTTGTAAAAAGTTGCATATCAGTGCGTTGTTAGTCCTGACTCTGTGGTCGGAAAAAATATGGTCGGGATAAGTGACTTCTTTAGATTATGCCCAACACATTCCTGTGTCTGCCTCTCCAAACTATGACTAGTAGTAGTTGTGCGTCATAGATGCAGTCATCAATTTCACCAAGAAGCCACATTACCACGAGTAAACATATTAATGACGAGGAACGCATTTTCTGTAATGCTACTAATATTTGTTTGTACTTGCTTGCATCTGCGGGGTCAAAAAAAAAAAAAAAAAAAAACTGGTAAAGGCCGGGTTCCACTGTTTATTATAAATTATAGTACGGCCATTCCATCTTAACAAAGATCCACATTCAAATTTTATAGCTTTTGGTCTGCTATCCGATCATGATTCCTGCCCCAAAAAAAGTCCTCCCCTTTTGGACCAATTGTGGGTGACAAGGATCGGAGCCCCGACACAACAATACCTTCTGGTTGGTTATTTTGCTATGACATGTAACAAAAGAATGACCAAATTTTGCTTCAAATGCCTCACTTTAGGTCAGTTGGCCTTTCTCTGTATGGAACTCAGTAAGTTTACTTCATACCAATCAATATCTTATCCACACAGATCCTAGAACTCCTATTTTTTCATCTATGTCTTTAGGTAATGTTATAGTGCCTTCCATGATTAAGTATTTTAAAACATTGTTTTTGGGGCCCCCCCCCCCGCGGTAGTCGACTATTTTCATGCCATGCCTGATTAGTGATTATTAAATGCATAATATTGATGGTCCACGAACTTTTCTCATGTTAAACTTTACATCTAATATTGTAATGTGTCATCACGGGTAATGATATGTTGAAGTAAACATCTTCATGCTTTTTATTTCTTTTCTTAAATGAAATGTGCTTCAAAGTTAGAAGGGGGAATTGTGAGCTTATAAGTTCCAAATGTTTGTCTTTATATTATATTTTCATTAGTTTTGGGCTTGTTAACTGTGCACTTTTAAGAATTCTTAAGATGGACAAATATTTTAGGTATTAGTTTCCTTATTTTACGAAATTTTCTATCCCATCCTACAATCTGATCTTGAGGAGCCCCATCAATCCAATGTAAGATCCTTGCTCAACAACCTTGCTTGTAAATGCAATGAAATTCAAGTTTACATGGGTTTGTTTAAACTTGAGAACAATGTCAAATATATATATATATATAAATTAGTTGGCGGGAGGTTTTTTAATTTTGAAGATTCAGAAATGCAACATATAAACTTTGAACTGGAAAATGGTTTTGGGCTGGCTAGTTTCTGTATTTCTAGCATGAATCTGAATTTTTATTTTATTTTTTTCGCATCACTTGTGTTTTCCGACTGCTTTCACAGTCATTTACTCTCTTGACATTATCCAGTATTTTTCTTTAAAAAATTGGCCTTACATTTCCTAATTGGTAATAATATTTAAATTTCTTTTGTTCAGCAACAGGTAAAGCTGCAACCAAAGAGTTGGAAAGAATCGATCAGCTATTTTATTCATATGCAAATAGTTCGTCTTGCATGATTGAGTAAGTGGACCATATTAAAATTGATGTCTAATTTATGTCGGTGTTGCTCTCAGTGTTAGTTGCTTAAAAGTCGTTTCATTCAATTTAAATACTAATAATTTAGGATATTAAACTCTCTAGTGTTCTTGTAATTATTCATCAAAATATAGTTATATCGAATGGAACTCCATCTAAATTTGAGTTGGCATTTGCATTATTGGTTTGATATGTGCACGGAGTGAATCTGAGTGAGGTTTGGGGTTTAGTATTATATGACAATCCAGAGGGAAGGTTGTCCGCATCTTTATCTGGAACTCTGTTGCATACTTCTTTGGAACTCTATTTGAATATTTATTCTGGGTTGCAGAGACCAACTCTCCACTTGGAAAGTAAAGGAGATACCACTAGGGCCAAACTATTGGTGTGAGAATAATGGTTGTTGAACTTCATTTCTGTGAAAATTTTGTTTTCTTACAACAGTTTGGAGCTAGCAACTGCCCCTTGGATTGAAGTTAGTCCTTTTGAAATGAATGATATCCCTTTCCATTTGTGGTGAGAAGTTGGTTGCCAAAGTCCAAAAACTCCTTTTTTGTGGAAATATGGGAGCACAAAAGTTGTCGTACTTGATTTGGCTAATATACTTTGTGAGAAATATAACTTGTTTCAAACTGGGGAATGATCACATCTTCAAGATTCTTTGTTGGAATGTTGTTTCAGGCTATATGTTTAAGATACTTTCTCTTTATGGAGAAAGTCCCACAATAGGCATTATTGAATAATAGAACAACTACTTATTATGGTGTTGGTTGACTTAGATCTTAGACCAATTAGCAGTTATGATTTCAATTGATGCTAATCAATCTACTGTTCTAGTATGCAACCAAACAAATAACTGGACACACAATCACACAATAAAAGGCATGCATGATATGTACTTGGAAATTACGATGGGGAAACCATGGGACCTTGTCCACAGTTCACAATTTATTATGTGAAGTTTGAATACAAAGATCTGTTACATGCTCAAGAGTCCAACATCTCATTCCTACGTCTTGTGCTTTCACCACTGGTCCACTTAATACCACAAGCAATTCTACTCAATCTACAAGCACAAATCACCACAAATTTGGCAGCTGCTACAC
Organism: Cornus florida; assembly: GCF_030987335.1. Taxonomy (NCBI): domain Eukaryota; kingdom Viridiplantae; phylum Streptophyta; class Magnoliopsida; order Cornales; family Cornaceae; genus Cornus; species Cornus florida. The sequence goes on along the minus strand of NW_026775581.1, from coordinate 95,463,719 downwards.
CACATTCTCCTTGTATTCTCTAGAGGCTGATCCCACAAATTTTAATCAAGCAGTTCTACTCAATCTACAAGAGAGGATGGATGAGCCATCTTCCTAGCCCACAAATTTTAATCCCTCCAAAAATGGATGGGAGGGAGGAAGGAAGAGAAGCAACATTATTATATAAATTGTTAATTGAAAATACTATTATAGAATAATAAAAGATTCAGTCCAAAAATATAGAAAGGAAAATCATCTTTTAGGCCAAGAAATAGATTTATACTAAGAAGGACGAAGGAATATGCCTCAAACAGCTTTATCACTATCATCTACTAATTACACACACGTAATTTTTTTTTTCTTACGTCATATGTGGTTTTATGTGGTAAAATGTGTATTGTTACCCGAAGATTTGTTTTATTTTCATGAATCTTTTATATGCTAGTACACACTAGAAGAATTCCATCTATTGTATTTTGTTGATTTTTGCTCTATATCTGTAACATATATATATCTTTTTTTATTTTCTTGAACAGTCCCGAAGGAATTGAGTCTCTCTGTTCAGATCTAGAAGTAGATTATACTGATGTCAGGATATTGATGTTTGCTTGGTAAGTTCTGTTTTATAGTTGTTTAGCATCCGTAGTTACTAATTTATGGAATGTATAACTAATGGACTACATATTTCAGGAAAATGAATGCCGAAAAACAAGGATATTTCACCCTGGTAAGCAAAGAAATTCCCATATGTATATTGACTTCAATAATCATATTAATTGAATTTTCCTTCTACTGTTGTCATATTTAGTCGCTACATAGTCTGTCCATCTAATTTTATCAATGTTTTCATGATATTTCAATTTTGAAATATCCAATATCATATCATGTCATGTTGAATGTCTGTATTCAACTCATATCATGTCATGTTGGCACAAGGCATTCTTGAGTTGAGTTGTTGGAATATCTGCCATATAATATATATTTTCTTTAGTTTTGTGTTGGGTTAATTTTACAAAACTCCCCTAAGCTATATATATATATATATATTTTTTCCTTTCTGCATATTGCCCCCTTGTACTAACTTTCTGTGAACACCTATTGGATTTGGCGTCACTCCCCTCCGACTCTCTTCTTTCTCTCTATCTCTCTCTCATAAACTTTCTATTAATTAGCAACGATTACAGTATAATGCCCATTTTTTATTTCTTTCCTTCTCTCCTTTTCTTTTTTTCGTTTTTTTAATTTTTATATACCCATTTTTTGTTATGGTTGAAGTATGTATATCACTATCATTATTTATAAATTGAAATCTTTTAAGCAGATATCAGTATAAACATCATATTAGTTAATAAATTCATTTAATACTATTTTTATTGGTTTTTTTTTTTTTTTTTTCCTTAGATACGTAAGAGCAGATCCATCATTTCTTTCCTTGTTCACCCCCATAAAGTTTTGGCCTTAGTTGATTTTTCTTCTGGTTAAGAGGGGAAGGATTGTTTGCTTAGAAGGTAAGCAACACAGAGGCTGGCCAAGACTCACATGGGATGAAGTAATAAAAAATGATTTAAAAAAATTAAATTGTAAGAGACATGGTTTATAATAGGAGAGAATGCAAAAAGATAATTCATGTGGCCGACCCCATTCATATGGGACAAAGACAAGGATGATGATGATGATGATGATGATGATGATGACATTAAAGGGGCAATAAGAAAAAACACATAATTCACAGGGATTTTGTGGAATTAAACCTTTGTTTTTTCAATATATAGGGCAATCCCGTCATTTTTGTTGGCTTATAATGCCTGCTGCCCGAATAACATTTTGGCCTTACTTTATTATTTTTGTTAGTTTAGGGTGTTTATTGATACATTAGGGTGAATAACATTTTGGCCTAATTTTATTATTTTTGTTAGTTTAGGGTGTTTATTGATACATAGGGCAGCAATGTGAAAAACATGTATGGTTCATGGGGGTTTTGTGAAATTAAGCCATGTATGTTTAGATATTGCTGACCAACTTTTTTCACAGATCTTAATTACCACAGGGTCAACTAGAAACTGTGATAGGAGCTAATGGTTGTCACAATTTTTCATTGTTAAATGGATAAAGTAATCCCTTTCATGTGTGTGTGTGTGTGTGTATATATATATATATATATATATTTCGGAATGAGGTTTTCTTACAAGTTGCAACTTTCCAGATTTTTCTTTTTATTTGGTAGAAAATAAAAGATAGTAACATTATTTTATCCGACTGCGTATTTAATTCAGACATGGACTTTAGATCTCCTAAGTGCATCGCACACAGCAGTTGATATCGTTTGGTTATAGCTGTGCTCCATCCTCCTTACAAGTGATCCTCTTCCTCCCCTATTTCCACTTGTCTTTGTGAAGTGCCGGGGTTCATTTGCTTTTTGGAATTAAGTTTCTTTGAGAGCTCTTAGGTGTTGCGTTGCCTTCTTTCTTATTGGCATGTATCGTAATTATCACCTTAAGGAAGTAATTTGGCATGATATTAACTGGCACTTTTATGGGCACAGCCACCACCTTGCCATTGGCGCCTTTTCCCTATTTGCAATTATCTACCCTTTCATACTTTGTCATCTGTTGATATGTCCTTCAAAAAAATCATTATTATTCATTTATATGGGGGTTGGCATTAAAAAAAAAAATTCCGATGAATAAGATATAAAAAATATAATTATTATTCATGTATATGGGTTGGCATAAACACTGTATTTCTCAAGTGGCAAGTGCTTCTTTGGGTCTGCCTGCATAGTTGTAGATTGTTCTGCATCTTTCTGCATCCACAGCATCACAGAATTCTTCGTACTTCCTGTCATGTATTAATGAGAGGATCTGAAAACATGTTACAGTTATATTCTTGTGATTTTTAACTTATTTTCAAGTGGAAGGAAGGGACAGTATATTGCTAAAGGCTCTTCTTCCACTATTGCTCTGAAAGATGTATTTGTCCATCCTTGTATGCCTCCTTTGTAAGCATTATTTGTTTTCATTTTACTAGTTTCTTCTCTATTGTTGTGTTACAAAGTCACTTGACCTGCAGTCAACGCAAGGTTGGGTAGTTGACATAACGCTCGTGATTTCCTGAAATGGCTTAAAAAGCTTGTGGATCTTCCCAGTCTAAGACTCCCAGCAGTTCTTTTTGATTGTGGAGATCAGCTGACACTTGGTATTACCATATAAGTCATGCTTCTTTTTCAAAAAAGAGACCTTCTATTCCTTGCTTATACACGTCTACTAGTTTAAATGTTTGTGTTATGGTATGTGAGTTTGCGGAATATTACATGATCCTCTACTCTTATCAAGTCTTGTAAGAATGAGAGAACTTTACTTCCACCCCTTCCTCCTTTTGAGTACCTGTTGCACCACTCTGCTATTGCTATTTATTTCGGCTGTGGATGATCTAGGTCTTTATGGGTTTCCTGTGTGAAGTTTAAATGCATACGCATCTCTCTTAGGAAGACAAATGGTACTTCTTTGCTTTGACAATGGCACTTATCGTGGAATGGTTGAACATTTGACAATATTGAAATGGCTAAAATTTTTGCTTGAAGTTACCTAGGGCACATATTCTTATGACACCTTATATAAAAAAACACTTCAGTAACTTCACCCTTGGATGTAGAGGCTTTCTGTGTAAAGACGGTTGAGCTTTCTTACTATACAATGACTGCTAAGAAGTAAAAGTGAAGGCCAACGACAATGGATAGGAGCTAGCTTTAATTTATGTAGGGCAGAATTGAAGTGAAGAAACTGAGTTCATGCCAAGATGATTTATATGGAGGGACAATTTTGTTGATGCATTCCTATTTGATAGTTATTTGGCATTAGCAACATTCCGCCATGTCCCTGTGTCTTAACCTTTGGGAGATGAGATGACAGTCACCTATACATGACATGTTCTCAAGTTAAGTAAAGCAGGTGAAGGAGGATGATGTTATAGAAAGTCAAAGGCTCAAGGATAATGTCTTGGAAAAAAAATTGAAATCTGACATCCAGGAATCACCTGTACCTGACATGCATTCTTGTTGAGAATTAAGAAGAGCTTTGATTTGGCATTATTAACTTTCAGCTCTATCACCTTGTCTTGATACTTTGGGGACGAGATGACCTCAAAATGTTGGCACTCACCCGTACTTGGCACACACTTAAGTTCAAGTAAAACTAGTAAAGGAAGAAGATGTTATAGAAAGTCTACAGCTCAAGGATTTTGTGGAAGTGCATTTCCAATTATATGTCCTGCCTATGGTGTGAGCAAAGGTTAGGTTTGTTTCCAATCTTTCCCTTCTAGCTTAAGAATTATTCCAATCTTTCTCTTCCGGCTTAAGGATTCTGTTTTGGGAAAAAATTGAAATATACTTATCAAAAAAAAAATTGAAATATAATTCAGGACACACACATATTCTGGAAAATGAAAGCCATGTTGGTTGGTAATGTTTTCAAAAATGGAAGTGCATCTGGAATCGGTTCGAAAATTATTCCAAGAGAAACTTTTAGTCCATTTAATAGGCAGTCCCATTGGTTATTTCTTTTGGGTTGGGGGGTCCTCTTTTTAAATGTTTTTTCCCCCCTTCTAAAACTTGAGTTCAGAAGTAACTAAAAGACAGCAGCATTCTCAGATGCCTAGCTTTTCTCCTTGTTAAGTTTTTGGAAATAGAAACACAAATGGAATCCTCAGGGCGAGAAAGGAATCTTCGTATCTCAATAAATTGCATTCAAATCTTTAGAAGGTACTAAAAATTTGGAAATGGCTTACACAATCTTGAGATCTCTCGAGAGTTGAGATACGTCCCTCTGTTTCTCTGTCTGTCTCTGTGTGTGTGTCTTTTTTTGTTTTGGGGGGGGGGGGGGATTTCTTGTGCCCATGAGCAGTTGAAAGTTGATGCATATTGTTGACAGGCCAAGATTAGTCATCAACGACTGTACCTCATATCATTGTAGTTGGTGTTGCACCTGAGGTATTTGGAGGCCCAAAGAGAGAAACCTGATGTTTCAGGTTCAATGAAGAGAGTACCAAATTATAGCTCATCGGCTAATTTAGATTGAAATTCAATTTATCGAATAGAAGTTGCAAGCTAGTCAAATTTGGACTCCATCAAGTTTGAATAACTGAAGACCTGTTCTCAATGCTCGGTGTAAAGCCTGGTTATGACATTGTTCCTCCTCCGATGAAAATGTTGAAAAGCTAAATTCTAACAGTTTGTTTATCGTGCTCGAGGATAGTTTTATTTTTGTATGATAACTCCAGACTCTTTAACACGTTTCCATTTTCTCATATCATTTTGTATCTTCTAAGTCCATTAATCTAAGCCTTAGTCATTTAATTGCTTTTTTTCTTTTTTCCTTTCTCTACCTCCACCACCACCACCACATGGAAGGAAGAAGGAGCTCTACTTCCCTATTTCTCGCTTTTTCCATGCTGCATGATATTCCATCATCCCTCTTCTGAACATGTACCTTGCTTGTTTAGTACTTTCCTTTCTTTTTTTTTTTTTTGTGTTAAAATATACCTTTTAAAGATGATTATAAACTACATAAGGCAAACCCATTCATCTTTGAAATGACCACCAATCTAATCCTTTACAGGAAGAGTGGAGAAAAGGCCTCAAAGCACTTCGAGCTGACACAATAACCAAATTAAAGAAGGCACTGCCGGAGCTGGAGAAAGAGGTACTGTATTCTAACTGGTTACATTTTTGCACAAGTAATCTCATTGTAAGTTTTTTGTGAACTAGATGTTTGATAGTCATGGGAAGGATGTGGGAGTGTGCTGATTCTTTTTTAACTTTGTGTTTCCCCTTATAATAGGTCAAAAGGCCATCAAATTTTGAGGATTTCTATTCCTATGCCTTCCGGTACTGCCTAACAGGTAAGGTTAATGTCTGGTAGCCTGTAGGTTAATCTTGGATCTTTATTCCTCTTTATTTGGCTTACCAGCTTTTGTTATTTGTTCTTATTAGAGGAGAAGCAAAAGAGTATAGACATTGAGAGCATCTGCGAATTACTACATCTTGTTCTAGGGTCTCAATTCCCTACACAGGTTGACTCATTTGTTAATTATTTAAGGGTAAGTAACTGTAGTTTCATTATGCTCTTTGTAATTCATAGTCTTTCCTCAATGTCCAATCTTTTTTTGTGCCCACATTGTGACATTTATTAATAGGGAAAAGAATTCCTTCAACTTTGAATTAAGCTTCTAGTATTATTGTCATAATAATGAATAGTATATTGATCCAGCTCTTGGCTCAGTTATCCAATCGCACCACTTCACGTTTTGGTACTACCAAACATGTTCCATCCTTTTATTCCTGGATTGAGGAAATTTTAACTTATCAAAAAAAAAATTCCTGGATTGAGGAAATTTTAGCAGACTTAATTTTTTTTGCTTTATAGCAACACACTGTCACAGTTCCTGTATACATTGATGAAGCATGAAAGCCCCTGCATACATGGATCCGGTAGGCTTACATGAAAGAAGAGCTAACCCATTTAATTCCATTTCTAAGTTTCTTCTTTAAAGCCCCCCCCCCCCCCCCCCCCCCCCCCCCCAAAAAAAAAAACACCTCCAGAAAAAAATACACAGGGTAAAAGTTAACTTCCCCTTCATGGGGAAGATTAAAATTAAGCTATCCCCACAAGCAAAAATCCAAAAGTATCCCTACTAATTGTATGGGAAAAATCAATGTAGGGACATTTTTTTTTTATCTTTGACCCTCCACTTTCAATTAATGAGAGGAATTAATGGGGCTGGCGCTATAATAAAACTACATGAATACCCTCAAATTGAATTTTATTTTATTTTATTTTTTTCCCCGGAATTTTCCCTCACATTGATTTTGTTCATAACTAATTAGTATGGACTTTTTTTTTCTTTTTTCTGTTTTGACTTTTTGCATTTGGGGACAGCTTATTTTTTCCCATGAAGGTTGGGAAGTTAGTTTTACCCTATTTATATAAGAATCCTGCTAAATATGGCAAAGTGGCATAGGCTGATGCTCTCGGAGGTCTTGTGTGGGGCCCAACATGTTGGAGTAGGCCTCAGTATGAGGATTTTCTCATGCTAATGCGGGGTACAAATCAAGTTTCTATACATAAATATATATTAGTTGATATATAGGTATATAAAAGTAACAAAAGAAGAGTAAGAAAATTTCTCATTTAAATGTTTTTTCCTCGAATGCAGACACAGATTGATTACAAGGTCATAAACATGGATCAGTGGATGGGTTTCTTTCGGTTTTGCAATGAGGTATTCTGATGGTTTAGTTACAATTTTGGAATTATAGATTATCTATTCATTTTAACTTATCCTCTTATAAGTTATAGATCAACTGTTTGACAAGTGTAATGCACTTCAAAGATATGTAGTCGTGGTATGTTACATGCATTTGTACACACTACTCGGTTATTTTAACTCTTCAAAACGTTGCCCTTAATCTCGATGGACATATATGTCTCACTAATTTATAAAGCCAAAGAGTTTAATCTATTACATATGGATTACTAAGGGCTATTGTTTGGTGCAACGGCAAAAGTTCGATTGAAAATTGTAATGACATGGTGAAAAATAATGTGAAAAGTTTATGTTTTTCTGTGGTCTTCCCATCCAGTACTTCAGTATGACCAATGCTGACCAATGACCTATTTTATAAACGAATTATTTTCTACTAACAAGTTTCAAATTTATTTGTTACTCTTTATTTATTTTTTTGGTTTTTATCTATCTATTTATTTATTGATGGGTTGGGGTTGGTTAGTGTTGATGGTAGAAGAGCGTTTTAACTCTTATTTCACTAAATGATATTTTTCTATTAACCTGACAATTTCTGTTTTCTTTTTCTTTTGTTTTTCCTTTTGTGGTTTTAGAGGATAATTAAATTGGTATTGGCTTACAGTGGTAACTCAATTGACAATTTGAATGAGTCTTAAGATAGTAACATTAGCTTTCATCTAGCTTGTGGAACACAGCTAATTTTCATATTTTATACTGACACAATTAAGATCATCTGGAGTGTAATTATAATCATTTAAGTAAAACACAAATTCAGAGAGATGTTCACACTTTAAACCTTTTTCCAGTCTTATTGACTAATCAGCATTTATGTGAATGATAAATCAAGCCATTTGATATTTGCTGACTTCGATAAATTTCCAATTTTGGAACAGATAAATTTCTCAGATCTCCGTAATTATGATGCTGAACTTGCTTGGCCTTTAATTCTGGACAATTTTGTTGAATGGGTGAGAGCAAAGCAGCGGTAAACGCAGTATGATTTGTCCAATTCGGTTATCACACCTAATATTGAAGTAGGTACTTTGTATTCTTTATTTGTCAGTCACATTAAAAAATTACCACTTTATAATGCTTTCGAGTCTGCAACTAATTTCATCATGATTGTCATGTTTGTTTGCAGGAATGTGTTGAAACAATATGCGACAGGCCTGCCAACAATCATTCTTCATTTATTTTGAAACTCGCTTTTCTTTTATAGCTCTTTTTTTTTTTTTTCTTCTTTACCTTAATTATGTCAAACTTCGCACTCTTGCTATAATTCATCTCATTGCCCCTTGGAAATTACTGCAGTGTTATGAATATGTTTGGTAAAGCCTCAATACATTTTATTGCCATTATTCTTATAGTTTGTCATTGCTAAAGAATCTTAAGGGCTAATCTGGTAATGAATGTTGAATTTTGCTATTATTGGTTGATAAGTTGTGGGTCCTTTTACTGGCTCTGTTTGGACTTTGACAGCTAAACATAAAGAAAAGTTGAGACAGAAGTCGTGGTTGGTAACCAAGAAAAATAACTTTTATATACCCGAGGAAGTCGGAAATTTTTTTTTTTTTTTTGTTTAGAAAGCAGATATTCTGTGAAGCACTATCTGATTATACACCAACCGCCCAAAGATTCCATAACTTTTGTGAATGTTGACACCACAATCTAGCATTTGCTTCTATACCAAAGTGGTTCTCCTCATTTGGTAATTAGGGTTGCAGATGACCAAAAGGAGCTAAGCTCAAGACTTTAGGCTAGTTTGTTCATCTTTTGGCTCAGTTTGGATTTGCCTAATGAGCTCAGAAACCTAAGTCTTAGTTGGGCTCAAGAAGTTTGAGTTTACTAGTTGTGCATGACTTTGTTCAAGCTCGGGTTGTGCATCCTTTGGTTCAAGTTTGGTTCATGATGTATACAAGGCATGTTTTTCTCAACAATTTATTATTATTATTATTATTGCTTTATCAATAAATAGGTATGAAACATGTAAAAAGTAACTAAACCCAAGAGAAGAAGCAAAAAAAATTAAAAAAAAAAAAAAAAATGAAAGAAAAAAAGAAGAAAGTAAATGGATGTTTTGTAAAGGGGAGGGTGCGGACTTACGCTATTTGTGGGGACCACATTCATGTAACGTGAGCCCTAGGTTATATGGTCTTGAACTTTTGAAACTCAAAAATTTCTTTTTGAGAGATACTGGACAATCATGACAGTTGAAAAAAGAAAAAATTGAAAGAAAAAAATTAAGAAGAAAGTAAATGGATGTTTTGTAAAGGGGAGGGTGCGGATTTACGCTGTTTGTGGGGACCACATTCATGTAACGTGAGCCCTAGGTTTTAAGGTCTGGAACTTTTGAAACTCAAAAATTTCTTTTTGAGAGATACTGGACAATTCATGAAAGTTGAAATGTTGGCAGTTGAAATGTTGACAATTTATGATAGTTGAATGTAATATAATATAAAGTCAATACGGCGTGGAAACGGTTGAAGTTACATTTGGTGGAAACAATGGGAAACAAAAAAATCAGAAAAGATGGTTTGATCATGTACAACAAAGTCCACTAACAGTATCTGATGTGTTCACATTAAGGGCGATGCCCCAGGATAGGAAAAATATAACATGACTTGAAACAAAATGTGGTTGATTCAAACATGTTTCAAATAAGCAATCCTAAATGATTGAAAGATGACTTTTGTTGGCTTGAATTGTCCGGGATTGTTGGAGCAGCAATTGGAGATAATAACAAAAGAAAGCCAATAAACATAAATTTGGTTTCGGATAAAAAGATTTACATGATTACAATTAACATTGGATATAATAGTTTTAGGTAAAGTACGACGACAAAACAAGATTTATGAAATCCACCCAAGAAGTTGAAAAAAGGCTTTTGTGTAGTTGAGCTATCTTTTCACAAAATTTATGAAATAATTGCAAGAGTTCTCACACAATAAACCGATTAAAGCCTTGGCTAGATTTTTCAACTCATAGCACCGCATAGAAGCATCATCATTTCCAAAGGTTTAAAGAAAGCATTTACAATTTCAGATTGCGCGAGGCTTCTCAAGAAGCTGTTAGGATTAAAGATCACAAGAAAAGAATAATTGAAGAACTAAAGATTATATTTTGACAGTGACCCTTCTTCTTAGAGCCTGCTACGAGGACGGAGGACCAAGAATCAAAGGCGACGATGGAGGATGAGAACGTCTGCTTCTACTACTTTTGGTTGCAGTGGCAACAGGAGGAGATGATGATGAAGAGGATGAAGAATTGGATGATGATGGAAATCTATTCGAGCGGCTTCTAAGTTTCTTTTTGTCTTCCTCATGGGGCTTATCTTTGATTTGGTGATGCCGAACTCTAGTTGAATTTAAGCTTGCCGGAATAACACAATTACAAAACAAACCTGCAACAACACATTGTGAAAAATAAGAATCACATTACTATAGAGTGAGACAATATAAACTTAACCAGTTATATTTAGAGCATTGTTCTTTTACTTTTACCATCTTTATCATCACAAATCAAACAACAATGGTTGTAAAACAAATGTTTATAAATCCACAAGGTAAAGAACAGTTCATTGGGGACTAAGTCTAATGAAAGTGAAAGACCTCAGTTTCAACTTACACTGCTTAGATTAAGAAGTTTAAAGAAAATGAGAGAAAAGGAAGATACTGTGGAGAGCCTAAAACTAGGGTAAATTACACTAAGATCTCCTCTAGATAGGAAAACACACGAAAGACCTCTCTTAAGTTTTGGATAATTACAATTAATACTCCCTCCCTCTAATTAACACCTTTGTTACAAATCCACCCCCAACACAGTCAATACTGAAGTGGCCAAAATTCAAGCTTAAAATGAAACATTTCTATAAATGCTATGAAATCACAACAAAATCGTCAAGCATTAACATGTTAAGAGAATCAAGGAATGTTTGTGTGTGTCCAAACAAGCTCTTACCGATTCTAGCGAGCCGGTTAACCCAGCTGGGGATAGGAGTCCCAGCGAGTCTGATACAAGCATCATTACAGAAATGGTTGCAATTCTTGCTGATGAGGTTATATGCATTCCCTTTGTACTTATCAGCAAACTCCTCCATCAAACTTCTTACCTCCGTGGGACTCATATCCGTCCATCCGATCAAAATCGACTTCCTAAACGTAAACCCATCGCATTGTTTTGGCTCTCCTTCGAAAATCCCAGTCGTTGGATACTCATGAGCTCCAAAAGCAAACTCAACTCCATGAACTGCCACAACATTGAACAGATCAAGTACTCAATTAAAACCGAGTCATGCCTTTTATTAAGATTCATTAACTTACATTAATTTCATAAAATCCCCTGAGATATAATATCTTTTTATGAAGCCATGTACTAAATATTTTGCAGACAAGTATCCTGAAATATCAAAACAATTGTAAGACACCACCTTCTGTATGGCCTTAAAAAATAGTAACTCACAAGGAGTGGGACTTTCTGATTTTTTTTGGAAGGTGACTTTCTGAAAATTCCAATTCACACTATAGAGTTAATTAAACAAAACCTCCTGAAAATTTAAAGAATCTGCATATTACCCTTATGTACAAATCTCTTATTATTCATGAAAGCCTCTGTAATCAACCTTAAGAACAATTTAGTAATTTCAATACATATTTAATGGTGAGCTAATAACAACTATGTCTCATCTCACACCCTCGAGGAGGTGGGGAGTTTGAATTCCCTTGGAATCATCTCAGAAAATTTGTCCGATAAGGTGCTGCAAGAGGCTTGACACTACAACCATCAAACCAAATATATATAAATATATATGTGTGTGTGTGGGTGGGTGGGTGGGTGGGTGTATATATTGCAAACTTCCAATATCGGAAGGGGATTAATTATTCCTAGCCGTACCACGAATTTTTTTTTAATAGTTCTGGGGTTCTATTTCAATTAACTCATATTTGTGTGTGTGTATATATATTACTTGCATAAATTCTTTGCTTGGTACAGACTAGCTGAGTTAATTTTATTTAAAACAACCAAATCAGAGTTAAGTATTCGAGTTCAAATACATGGAAAACGTGTAGTTGATAAGTTCCAGGAATAATAATACTACTAATCCATATACATTTTATCGACTGGTAAGTTAAATTCGGATCACATTTCAGCTACAGATCTACTTTTCGAAAATATACTCATAAAACATCAATAAAAACTACAAATTGAATCACAAAAAAAAAAAACTTTGAAAAAAAAAAATGACGGAGATTGAGCTCTGACCTTGAACACCGGAATGGTAGACCCCTAGACCGAGCCAGTAAGCGTAGCCATTAATGGAGGTTAGATCGTAAACGTTCAAGTACACCGGCACCGATCCGCTTATACTCCTAGTCGAATCTTTTCTGCACAACATCGCTTCGATCTAATCACACTCGCATATATATATATATAAATATATATGTATAACACTGTTCAAAATTTTCAATTCATCACCAAAAAATAAAAATTCAATTCAATTTAATGATTTTGAAGCCATTAACACATGGATTCAAAGAACATGAAGTCAACTTTAGAATTCTTCAACTCTGATATGCGGATGTGAAGAAGAAGAATCAGTATATATATATATGTATCATGTATGTGTTGGTGTGGTACCACCGGCGGCATGCTGATGCCTCATCGTTTTACTTTTGGCGGACCATCTTTTATATATAAATCTGGAATTTGTGAATGATTGACCCTGGGGTTTGGTTGGAATTACGGGAATGCCAGTCATTTGTTGGAGAGTGAGCTGTGTGATCTAATTTTTAAAAATTTGAAATTTTTTTTTGGTTTATGTTTTGGTTCGGGAGAAAGTAACGTAGCACTCATTATGACATGTAGTGGAATGAGTATGATATTATATTATGATTCTGAAGAAGTGATGGTTTTGATTATATAAAGGCATGGTGATCTGTGGTTAGTGTGTGTGTTTTTTTCCTCCTCCTTGTTATGGGAGGAAGGAATATAATGATATCAGGTGCACATTGGAAGAATGGGCCCCACACAACTACATCAATGATTTTGCGGAAATTAGAATTGCATCGCATGTACTCTAGTGTAAGATAAGATCTAAAACATTAAAATGGAATCAATTTTTATGTTAGATATGTTTAAGGTATTTTTACATATAAATAGTGTTAATGGTCCATATCTATTATTTGATGGAGTCAAAGTCACATAATTTTAAAAAAATAAAATTGACCAAAATGCTAATCTGGATATGAAAAAATACTGTTCACTCTCACAGAGGTACTTTTTTTTGTGCATCAGATACCACTTTTGTTTCGAGTATTGACGTACCGCTTTTATTCACACACTTTTTGTGTATTAAGTATTAATTTTTTTAGTCAAAGTCTCATAATTTTTCACTCTCACAAATGTATCACTTTTAGGCACATAGGTACCATTTTTTGTACATCAGATACCACTTTTGTTTTGAGCATAGAGGTACCACTTTTATTCACAAACTTTTTGTGTATTAGGTATTAATTTTTTGTGCAACATAAAAAGTGATACTTAATGACAAAAAATGACATCTCCAGACATAAAAAGTAATACCTATGTGCCTAAATGTGGTACCTCTATGAGGGTAAACAGTGATTTTCTATGTTTTCATTTTTTTTAAACTATGAGACTTTGAATCCATCAAACGGTAAATATGGGTTATTAACACCATTCATATGTAATAATCCCTATGTTTTAAGTAAGAATAATATTTACCTCGAATAATATTTACCTCCACATTATGTCTAATAGTCCGATTATTTATTTATAGGTGAATATGTTAGTATTGTCTATAAATAAATATATCTAAAATTCTTAACTAGTATTTTAGGCCTAATCCATCCGCTCAAATATAATTATATATTTAGTATTTTCACAACATTGGTTAATGAATCGGATCAAGCCTATCATTTAAATCTCAATAAGAAATATTTGTGATTCGATCTAATATGAGATTACACAATAAATTGTTTAACATTAAATCTACAACTGATTTTTTATTTATCAAACATCTGATTTATTGATTTAATTAGTGGTGTTAAGAAATTTAATGTCAAAAAGAGAGACAATATAAATTAATTTCTTAAAAAGAAAATAGTACATTCTAATTGGGAGACGCTAAATATAGATAATGTGAGTGACGGTGTGAACCTCATCACGTGATATAGAACATCATGCGGTGAGGTTCACATTTCTACTTATATGATTCTTATTCGGCATATTCTAAATTCCAAAGATGTATCATTACTATTCTTAAAAAGAGAGAAAGATAGAGAAGGAAAAAATAAAATAAAAATAATACAACGAGCCTACAATTGATTATAGTTTTTTTTTTGGTGCGATTTCAATTACCAATGTCTAACAAGAACTCTTAAACTAAGTATGAAGGAAGTAAGGAGCTAGTCCTTCGTGGGCGTAACGCAGATGGATAATATGATGGATCTTTAGTGTCTAGACTAACCATATTCAGTGTACAGAGTGTAAATTCAAATCTCTTCTGCTGTACAAGTCTGCAATTAAATCTAACCCATGTCATGGAATTGGTATGGGTGGGGAGTCCTCCCATTAGAACACCTTTATTTTGTAGGAATGAAGCATCCTCTTACGCCAAAGTTTTTTATTGGCCCAAAATTGAACGGAAAAGAGAAGGAAAAGATTGAAAAATAAATTTATAAATACTACAAATTATCAATTTTATCTTTCAATTATCTACAAAATTATCAGAACTCTGGGGGTGGCACATTGTTCATTCTTTCTACCATTTCTTTTCATCCAGTGAGGGAAATAACAGATTTGTTTAGACTAAACTGTGACCAACTTTTAAATCCGAATTTAAATTTATAGTTTAAACCTGATAAAATATATTTCAGATTTGTTTCAACATATTTCTTCTATTTTATGAAGATACCAAAAGGAGTGAAGATAGACCCAACTCTATCAATTAGACTCCACACCATTAAAAAAAGGTTACATTGATGCTTAATTCCATTAATATTTTAGAACCATATACCATGGGTCTAGATAATTATTTATGACGGATCACAGAATGTGTAACAAATGGTTAAGAATGACCCAACCAAACTTGTTTGGCTCCGTGGAATCAATTAAATGGTTGGTTATGGTATTCTTTTGACATTGTGGTGTTAAAATATTGATTAAATTGGACTTTAATATAACAAATATTTTAATAGAGCAGACGTCAACTGGACCAGCATTATAAAATTAAGCTCATTTATGAGTGGGGCCACAGTAATACAGTGAGAAGTAAACACATTTATTTATTTATTTTTCTTAAATTATAACACACGTATCATTCAAGTCAGAAGTACGGTTCGAAAACGAAATCTTAAGTACGAAATCTTAAGTACTTACCTTTTGATTCTTTGTCAAGTCTTCCTACGGTAGAATTAAACACACTAACCTCATTCTTATCCAGCCAAATGTTATAGTCTCCAGCCCCATAAAAAGCTAGCAATTTAACATTGTTCAATTTTATGGTCTTCATGGGTCAGACATAACATTGTTCAATTTTATCAAATGCCAATTCTTCACTGCGATTACAAATTGGGATGACTTGATTCACCTGCTATCTGTTCACTGGAAGCGAAATTCTCCAGCAAACCTCATTCGCAAATTATGATTCTCATCAATGGTCTACCACACCTGAGAAGAACGAAATGATCGAATCTTTAAAGGGAAATCTTCTACCCAAAGAATGGTTCTCTCAAGAATCACCTCCACCATCATTGCTATTCTCAAATTGGGATTCCTTCGTGACTGCCCTCTTCAAGACAAATTCTCTTCGACTGGAATCTCCCTTCCTATTGTTGTTGTCCTCCACCAAGACCACTGGACTGAGTATTGCTGGTGTCCTCCACTAGGGTTCTAACTGGATCATCCTCTAATAACCTCTATTGACGGATCGTTAATTGCTATTATTAGATTAGAAAGTTGGTCATGGATCCTCCCCAGTTGGGCCTCCATTTAGGCTTGTTACCATTTTGGGTTGTATCTGGCCAAAAGGCCCACCATTGTAATTATCTTTTTTCTTATTTATATATTTGTTTAAAATTCCAAAACAAAAAAAAGTCTTATTCAAATCTATTATACTCTATTGAGTGAGGATGGAAATAATGATAGGGCTCATGTGAGTTTTCATTTACAATAAAATAGTTGAAGTTGTCGAATTGTTGGACACACCCTAATTGTAATGTATATATATTTTTTCTTAAAATATTTGTATCAATCCCATAACACACGCAACAATACACATAATATTTAAATTAAAAGTGCAATTTGAAAGCAAGATCTTAAAATTTTATCTTCCAAATCCCTATCAACACTACTCTAATTGCATTTTGCTCATTAGAAATTTGATAGTCTGCATTTGTCTCTTGTTACTTTATAATTTGGTATGTAATAATAGTAATAAAAAAAAACCTTTATAATTTGTTAAATAATTACAAATGTTTTTGTTTTAAAGGAGCATTAGCAGTTATTTTTAGCTATTGTTTCCCTCCCGATGATAGGTATTATATGTTATATATCCCTCTACAGTTGGAGGTCAGACAATAATATATATCTATTGGAAGAGACTTGCCATAAATTTAATTTATCTTTAACAAATATCATTTTAAATCGAAACATATCAACATTTTAATGAATATTAGTGAAGATCATATCAACATATTTAAAAATGTTGTTTATGACTCAACTTGAAGCATCCACCGTTCCATCATTTCAATCTCTGAGAAATCAAATTATTGAATATGTAACCCATCAAAATCAATTGTATATTTGTGTGTAATTGAAATTAATGAAGACTTTTTTTTTTTTTTTTAACTTGGCAAAAAACAAGCCATACGTCATACGACATCTATAACAAGAACATCGTATAGAGACAAAGGATCAAAAATACAGTAAACTCCATGCACAAAACCATCCCAAAATTAACTAACACTTCTTAGTCAAGATTAATAGTCTTGACAATCTAAAGAAAATGTGTTAGCTAAAGAAGGAAAATCGCCACGACAAAAGGAAAAAAAAAAAAAAAAAACCATTGTTAGATAAAGATCGCTTGACGTGAGTGGTGAACCCACTGGACTACTACCGGAGAGAGGACCAAACACACCAGCGCAGGCACCAGAGAAGGCGGACATTGACAAAAGACGCAGATGCATCAGATCCACACAAACAAACCCAACTCCCGCGACCCAGCAACCATCTACTCTCGGAAAGTTGGGATGTTGATAAGAGGAAAGTTGTGATATAAGTAAGTCAGTTTTTAGTGTAAGAGGAAAGTTGGGAAATTACCAATTTTCCACTATAATCTATTGAAATTTTCAATCAAGCCACCATTTCCCATAGTCACTAATCTTATACTAGTAAATATTTCGACAAAGATCCCATTTCCATGGATATTATTTTAAAGGGTAAAGTACAAAGAGACCCCTTGAGGTTTGAGGAAAGGACAGACAGATGAAAGTTGGCTTGTTTTTGGACAAACACACCCCCTTGTGAAATTTGCCCTCCAAACAGAGCCTTAAATCAAGTGAAAAGTCCATTTTACCCTTCACTATTTTATTAATTTTAATTATAAAATATTTAAAACTTAAATGGCCAAAATACCCTTTTCATATATACTTATACACACACACACACACACACACACCAACAACCAGTCACCACCGCCCCCAATCTCCACCAACCCCCAACCTCCATAATCACCACCCATTAAAGAAGACGCCAAAAAGGAGCTCTGCCACTGCCACCTCCTCGACCTATAAAGATTGTATGCATTCATTAAACAAGCCTCACCGATTCGTATAAAGCATATAGAAGAAAATGCAAAAATCATCTAATCTATACATATATAAACACATAAATCTGTACATACCAGAACTTGGACCTAGACCCAAACTCACAAAATCATCTAAGGTAAGGTACGTTAACCCCACAGCTAACAAAGTCGCAATTCTGGCCGCCCTTCAAAAACCTTCAAAAGCCTTGAAATTCAACAGTCCAACCATGTGGGTTTAGAAGACACAGCGAAAAACACGCAGTTGTTAACTTCAGAAATCACAGTTCAAATCTTTCAACTGTAGAAATCGCCAATTTTGAAAGTAGGAGAGTGTTGAAAATTTCAGAATCAAACAAAATTTAAAAACTAAACAAAAACCCTAGAAGGAAAGACAATTTCAACACCTGACAATACACAAATATATATATATATATATATATATATATATATATAAACATATACAGATTGTTGGTTTATTCATAAAAGGGACTTTGAAACTGACCTCGGGTTGCCGGAAGTGAAAAAGGGGGCACCGTTAATGTGGTTAACCCATCCATTTGAGCCTCCCCAGTCTTAGAGTTATCAGACTAACAGAACAGCCAAACACGCATGCAAAACCTTAGCATCTGAGGGGGCTATTGCATGTATTCCATATGGAGAAATTGGACTCAAAACGGACGGCAGAAGCGATAGCCACTTCAGCCTCCTCGGCCTTGCAGGTGACGGTCGCCGGACTGTGCTTATCTGAACCTTGTCGTCATCGGAGCTTGGTCCTCGCCGGATTGTTTTTGCTCGTCGATCTCTTGTTGCTCGGTTTCTAAACTTCGCCACACTATTCAGTCCGTGGCCGCATCGTCATCGGAGCTTGGTCCTCGCCGGCAATTTCAGGGTTTCGCCGATGCTTCTGGGTTTCGCCGCCACTGTCACAGTCATTGCCGCCACCCCCATTGTTGCAGTCATTGCCGATGCTTCTTCCTCTCTCTCCTCTTCAGCTTATCTCTTCAACTATGGCCGCCCCTCTCTTCCCCCTCTCTCTACACCCACCACCGCGGCCACAACCACCATCCATCTGATCTCCCTTCTCTCTCCACTGTATAATATACGCAGGCGGGTTCGGGTTTGGTTTCGGGTTTGGGTTTAATCAAAGGGTATTTAAGTCAATTAAAATGTTAATTTGATTTGAAAGGGTAATAAGGTCAATTCACCATCTTCAGGGTCTCTGTGTCCATTTTTCAAACTTGAAGGGGTGTCATTGTTCAAAAACATGCTAACTTTCCTCTACTTGTTCTTTCTCCAAACCTCAGGAGTGTCAATGTACTTTACCTTATTTTAAATAATTTTGCTTTGCAACAATAATAATAATAATAATAATAATAATAATAACAGACGAAGTAGATTAGTTACTGCACAATGAAATGTTAAAACAGGACAAGAGTGGGGAGTTTGTCCAAAAGCTCCCAAACCCAAAGCGAAAAAGGCCAAAACCCTTAAACCCTAAAAGCGCTCTCTCTCTCTCTCTTTCTCTCTCTCTCGAACCCACCCTTCATTCATTCATGGCTCATCGTCTGCTTCGTCCCTTGCGGAGGACCCTTCTCTCTCCTTACACCAAAACCCTAGCATTTCTACAACCCTATTTCTCACTAAAACCTAGAAATTACGTCTCGGATATGCGAAAATCGGCCTTCGAAGGCAACATTCTCAGACTCCTCCGCAATGAGATCCAGTATGAGCTCGAGCGCTCTCCTCCCAAACCGGTACCGATGTTTCTCTCTCTTTCAATTTGTTTGTTTATATGGAAACTGGGAAAGAAAATGCCCATGTCCTCCATTAGAAAAAATGATTTCACATAGAGTTCGGAATCATTCATTTTACATAGAGTTTAGAGTCATTCGTTTGGGGTAAAAAAGGCCAAGGGTGATTAATGATGATGACATAGTGTTTATAGTGAGTTAAACTGAGTTAAAACAAAAATCTCTGATTAGCTGAGTTAACCCAGCTAGTTATTTCGTAATTGTATTAGTCGAGGTTGAACTTTACTTTGGAAAGAGGAGTAGATGTATGAATGAAACTTAAAAGGTCTATTTTTTATTTTTTATTCTGGTTAGTTTCTTTGCAACCAAAGAAAGATCCAGATGACCCATTGTTTCTTTTGCTTCCTCTGTTTCTTCAGCATCCAAATAGAAGAGGATTCACTACATCAATGAACACACACGAGAACACATACACATACACAGACAAACTCTACAAATAGAGGATTATGGACTTCATTCAGAAAACTAATGTTGTTTGATAACTCACTTCAATACTCAATTCCGAGTAAATTCAGTCAATTAAGTTACTTGATAATGCAGTTTGGATATCAACTAATAGGTTGTAGTTGAAATGTGGTAAATTTTTTAAGTGAGGGGGACTTCACTGAACACTGAACACTGAACACTTAGAATTCAAACAAATATTACTTATCAAAAAAAAAAAAAAAAAAAAATTTCAAACAAATATCAAAGTTCTCAATTTCCAATTAGCACTTAGAATCAACTCTTAAAGTATATTACAAAAACCCCTTTGAATAATCAATTATTTTTATTTTTATTTTTATTTATTTTTGCAAAAAAAATCCCTGAGCTATAAAAAGCTGGCAGTTTAGGACATTCTATTTTCTACTCTTTACTTGGGTAAGTATATTACTGATTTGCCCTTAAATTTGTAATAACTATACAAGTCAAAGAAAAAGAGAGATAAGTTGAAATGATAAAAGACCGCGTAGTGCAAGTTAGTCAGATGGCTGGTCTTGTTAGCCAACATTAAGCTCTCTAACTTTCACAACTCTGTCACCCCTCTCATAACTCTCAAGACTCACAGAGAAGGAATCCTAGGTAAATATTGAGTATTTTTGGAGAAGGAAGATTAGAATAATTTTAAATAAACTGGTTGATGTTGTGGATTATTGATGAGTGTTGAAGTTATCGAACGAAGAGAATGGAACAATATCTGTTATCACATAAACATCAATTTGACTCTAATAGAAAAAAAAAAGCATGGACAAGATTGGGTATCACATGAAGACCAATTTGACTCAAGTGGGAATATCTGCCTCCTCCTCTCTCTCTCTCTCTCTCTCTAATCAACTTGATGATCAAACAGTCACCACCTTCTAAACAAACTCACTCTAAACAAATACAACATTAGTATGCCAACGTGCTTTGCGTCAAAGAAATAATAGGTTTTGTTGCTTCATTTTGATAATACAGTCATTTTCAAATGGGGCTTCGCTTCTGTAGTTAGGATCATATTGAATTGGGGCTTTGTTTTGATTGTGTAAGAAATTTCTATACCTAACTTCTGAACTTCAGGTTTTTTTTTTTTTTCGTGTGAATCACAGCAATGTTGGCTTTGGATAATTTGTATCCATTTTGAAGTTTTGTTAACATAATTGGATCTAAATACAAGTTTAAAGGTTCTCTTTTATCCAAGGGCAAATTTACCCGTAATAAGAATAAAATGGTAGTTCAATAGTTCATGTTTGTCACATGCACATCACATGATAACATTTTCGTTCCTTTACTAACGGACAATGGACGACGAGGGGGAATATGCAACTTTTTTGTGTAACGTTTTGGGGGATTTTTGCTGATTTAGTACTAGAGGGTGTTTAAACCTAGTTCAGGTATTATTATTATTATTTTTTTGTTGCAATTTGCCCAAATTTTTTTAGTTTTATCAAACAACACCTACATGCGCATATATGTTTATTATCATATCTATTTAGCTTGTTACAAGAAATTTTATTTCTATATGTCTCAGCAACATGGTTATTTAAGTAATACATGTTCTGTAAAAACATTCAGAAAACATGGTGCATTAGTGATTCTTCGCATGCTGATTACATTATGCTCTTATTTTGCAGGCTGTTCCAGAGATCAATTTATTCACACTTGAAGAACGGCCTGGGGAGCAGTGGATAAGATTAAATAGGAAATTTGGGGAAAACGAACAGATTAAAGTTGAAGTGACTATGTTTGATGGGTCTCTTCCTGACAAAAAACGTGATGTTGTTCCCATTGATGAAGACGTGGAACTTCACATTACATTGATTGTTGATATTTTTAAGGGAGAAAGCAGTCAGGTTTTGGAGTTTGTCTGCTCGGCGTGGCCGGATAGCATAGAGATTCAGAAAGTTTTCTTGCGTGGTCATGAAAGGATGCCGGGTCAACCTTACATGGGTCCTGCATTCACGTATGGAATGTTATTTGATTTTCTTTGCTCCATTTGGTTGCTGATAATTTGAGTTGAAAAGAAATCTTAAATGTATCACTAAATTTAAATGCTTTACATACAGTATTTGTTCTCAGAAACTTACTCTAGAATGAAGTACCCAATTTTGAAACTGGAAGCGTTACACCAGTATTTCTGTTTTGAAGTTTTAGGGAGATATGATGAACCAAGGCATTCCGTAGGATGATATGTATAGAAATTTAACTACACCCTAGGTATTTTTTATCATCTAGGGACCACGTTAAAAACCTTCAAACTGAATGTGATTTAATATTTGGCCTGTTGTTCCTTTAATAACAATTGGGAAGATTTAAGATTTTCTCTTCTTTCCCTCTGTTTTCTCTGCAGCTAAAAAGAGAACTATAGGTGCTTTGGTTTGATTACATGATTTTGCTGCTAATTTTGTTTGATATATCATTTGTCATTTTCAGGGGGCTGGATGACGAACTGCAGGATTCGCTTTACGAATTTTTGGAAACAAGGGGTATAAATGATGAACTTTGTACTTTCTTGCATGAATATATGAAGAACAAAGATAAAACCGAATTTATTCGGTGGATGGGAACTGTCAAGTCTTTCATAGAAAAGAAATAGAGGGATTGATTCTATAGTGCTTTGTCTTTTGTTGAATCTTATTTGCATTTATTAATGAATAGCTCGCCTTGTTAATAATTATTCACTTTGTAGCGGAGGAGTCAAAACTATTATCAAGTTAATGAGAGCATGACACTGGGCTGATTTTCTGTATTCTAGAAAACAGTTTAAATTACTAAAAATTTTCAAGTTCATAGTTTTCAATTTCATGTATTGTGAAATATTATCTATATTTGTTCTTGACACTTTTAAGCAGACTGTACGCAGTACATTTTTTTTCCTTTCATAATTAATGCAACAAACTTAGAATTGTGGCTGCTGGGATTAAAATGCGAGTAAGGATTAAACTTAAACTGTTAGCATATGTCATATATATAGCTCTACCCTTCATCAGAACTTGCTCTTTCTTGCAAGAAAAAGGAGGTAGAGATCTATTGATGGATGGGAAATGTCAAGTTTCTTCATCAAGAAATAGTGGTTTTGTTCTGAGATCAGTTTTTTGGTCTGCACATTCAATGATTAATGGAAATATTAAACTTTGGCTTGTAAGTCCTACTACCTTCTTTTTTCTTTTTCTTTGTTCTTTTTCATGATAAAGAATACCCCCCACCCCCCCCCCCCCCCTTCCTTCTAGTTAGGAAGTCATGAAATATAATCTCTTCAGCCTCTGTTAATCTAATTGATATCACTTGAAATTCTTCGCAGTTCATAGTTTTGAAGTTTCCCAATTAAACTGCAGGTATTAACCTTAATTTTTTTTTTTTTTTTTTTTGATATTTATTCTCGACAAATTATGTTAAATAAATAAACGAATGCTGAAATACATGTGTTTTGCTGATGCCACTAGAATTGCTTCTAGCTGTCTGAGGTTCTGGAGCCTTTTTTAAAGAGTACTTGGCAAGTACGAGCTCTGTCCTTGCCTGTAGATCGCATGGCTTGAGAGAAACTGCTTCGCATTCCAAATGAATAAATAAAAAGCAAAGATGAGAATATTAACCCACATTAAGTTTTTAGTTTTTCTTTGAGGTGGTCAAAAAGAAATTTCATTTACACTCAAAAAGTACAAAAAAAGAGAGTAGAGAACAACAACATTAGAATAACCATAGCCACCATGTCTTCACCTGATCAATAAGTGAGAATCTACTTAGCAAATGGGCCTCCTTTATCATTTGCCTATCAAATTTAGATATTTAAGGCATACGAAAGTAACGAAACATATAAATGCATGTAAACTATGGAATAGAGTCAAAATGAGGAGGCTGTTTTTCTTGGCAATTGCTAGTTACAAAAATCAGCACCCTGTTTATAATTTTGTTAGTTCAATCATTTTTTTGCAATGACATCCCTTTTGTCGTAATTTTTGCTCTGCTTGATCTATATGCTTCAATGCTGTGTAGCAAAATTTCTGATAAAGGGACCCAACCTACCACCCCCCATGTGCGGGGGGTGGGTATGGTGGTGGAGGTGGAATTTGGTGGACTTGGTGGTGGAGGTGGAATTTGGTGGACTTGGTGGTGGAGGTGGAATTTGGTGGACTGTGTTAGGAGAGTGCTTTATAGAGGACTTTTTTAGACACTGGCATTTGGTTGAAATTTCCTCCATCAGTAAGTTGGTGTGATTGCATGTTTATGATCATTGAAGAAATGCCCGTGATTCCCTGTGATATCAAAAGGGGTTGTAGATCAGGGATGCAAGACATCAGGTATTAGTCGAAATTGAGGCCGTTATGTTGTAGAAGTATTTCTAGCAAATACATTTCATGCAGGAAGAGAAAAATGGAACTGAATATGAGGTGTTTTTGTGGAATGTCGAAACGTAGTTCTCAATTGATGCTTAGTACAATTGATTTTTTATGAAATACCTTTTGGTATTTTAAGTGTGATTTTAACATGGTTAATTGAAAATGAGTTTATGCTTAGTGGATGAAGCCTAATAGAGATCGAGTCAACGAGGTTTGTATTCTAATGTTGATGCATTTATAGGTCATAGTTGATATTTTCATCAAGGTTTTTCTGCTTGGCGTAATGTGCAAAGAGGCTTTGGTTTCCCATTAAGTGAAGAATTGGTCCCCCCCCCCCCCCCCCCCCCCCTCCCCAACTGTAGGTCAATGGTGCTTCTCTTGGATAGTGAACATCAAGCTCCCACTATTACATACGCGTGGTGCTGTATATCTATGGTAATGGTTTAAATGAATCAAACATGGGTTAAGGATTCTGAATTCCGTCATTAGAGTTGAGGATGACAAATTAGTCAAACCTCAAATCTGATTTAGATTAAGAAATTTGGTGGGATTTCATGGCTGCCAGGCTGGGTTGGGCTGGGTAAATGGAAACTCAATCCTGACCAATTAACTGGAGGTCAAGTTTGGTTTTTACTTGGCAGTCTTTGGAACATAAATAGATCATACCTGAAATCACCCTGCTTTAGCAAAACAGCCAACCTTAACTTTTTTATTTTGGCAAGTTGGCAGGTCAGGGTTAGATTTTGCCAGCTTTTGGGTCTTGAATTTTCTTGTGCTAGGGCTGCTTGTCTCAAGCAGAAATAAATTTGGAAAAATGGGGAAAAGGGATTGTTATTTGTTCCATACAAGTATTTTGGAAGTAGTTGAGAGAGAGAATTTTGTAGAAAGTATAAACTAGTTTTAGGAAAACAGAATGAGCGCTCTAACATTTGATATGTGCAACCTAAAGATTGATCAACTTCAACTTCTTCACTGCATTAAGGGAAGTGTTTTACACATGGTTACTACTTCCTACATGTTCTGCTAGGTTTTTATCAGGGTGTTCCAGGCACAAGAATACTGTAGTCCACATTTAAGATGCTATGTGTTGGATTGATTCATATGAAATGTGACACATTCCTTAGGAACATCATGCATGGACTAAAAGCAACTATATTGTGTGTTTTATTATACAAGCAGTGGAAACTATGCTTCTAATTTGCATTTTTTTTTTTAATGCTAATTCCTTTAAAACCTGATATCAATTTAACTTGAGTTACTGAAGAATATTGCTAACTTTTACATTATTCATCTCAAAAGTTTTAGATTGGATGAGACTGCCCAATTTTGATTTTGTTTAGCTCTTCCTTACTCTCTCTTTTATGCCATTTAAATGCAGTTTATCTGTAGTATGATTTGGCATTAAATGTGTATTTGGTTCTGTACTTACGTTGTATTTATGTTGTGTATGGGTGGGTTGTCCCTTTTGCTTCTGTTCAATATTGTACTTTTATTTGGTTATCTAATAATGTGTGTGTGGGTGTCTCATTTTCTTGTTAGTTGGATCAGCCCTTCCCCTCAGAGTTATGAGGACCATTGATATGAAGTTCTTTTGTGGTAGGAAAAAGCTACAAAAAGGGCACTCTCGCAGTGAGCTCGCTCGGTCTCTCAACCCAAAGACTTAGTACAGGAGAGAGTGCCCCTAGAATCACTCGTGTTATTGGTGAGTGATTTGAATACTTGGTTAGTGAAGAACTTAAGATGAATAGTTCAGTCTCTTAAAGGCTATAATTGATTGTTGCCATGGGAGGAGCTTAGTACTATGTTTCCCCTATCTTTTGCAGTCCGTGCTTTGGTGAAACTAGTTTACCCTCGACAATGGTCATTGCACAATTTACAGTAGCTATTTTATTTTTATATTTTTAGTTTGGCAAGAAACTCACACACTCACTTTGCCTCTAGGTGTTGAGGATGAGAAAAGTAGTACTAGACTTACAGTAGCTATTTGCCAACCACCATTGTCACACCTATAGTCTATTGTCCTAGAAATAATGAAACTCCAACAACAATAATGACCCACCTTCTAGTAATTAATATGGATATGTGCAAACACACAAACATGAGAACAAACACATTTCCTCTGCTCTGTCTATTATTTTTCTCAGGTGGGTACCAAGTCACCAACCACGCACTCACACACATGGATGTCATGCATGTGTGTAGTTGACTGTTAATTTCACTTCTCATAATGGATGATGGATGGTAATGGATTTGATTAGTTTGTCCTTTCCTTCCTCCCATGGAAATGGATATAATTAATTTATAAATTGTTGAAATGATTCCAACTCTAGTTTTAAATGTTGCTTGGGGACAAACAATTAATTTCTTTAATTAAAAGATCTTACTAAAGAAGACACCTCCTTTCCTCAGCTGCTCAGTAATGTGATAGCTCCACTTCTAAGTTGTAGTGTTTCTTAAGTGAGAGGCAAAATCCAAGGATTTTTATATTTAAATGTTCAATTTTGTTTGTATTTATGTTCTTTTTATACCGTTTGTACAGGGGTTGTATTTTTCTTTTTTAACGTGGTTAGTATTATACTAGTATTTGTCAAAAAAGGAATAAATATGCATATTTTCTTGTTAGATAGATAGATTTGTCAGTCTCTCTCATTAGTTGAATCGAAAATTTATGAGATGTGTTACTGGGGAATAGCATAGCTAGGGTACTAGGTTGGTTAAGATATATAGTTCAGGCTCTTGAATTCGCTATTATTGAGTAAAACATACAGAGAAACCTAGAACAACCATGCTTGCCCACAAAAGGAACTTTGTGGTCCATGCTGGTGGTTGCACACCTGTGTTTGACAGTGGCTTTGTGCTATTTAAACATATTGTCATACCTTAATTCTATATATTGTCCTACTAAACAGGAAACTCCAACAGTAATGATCATACACAAACACACACATGTGAATATGTATATATGTGTGTGTGTGTGTGTGTGTGTGTGCTTGTCATGCATAAACATTATAGATACGGGAGATGTGCAAAAGTACAAACATATGTAAACATATTTCCCCTGCTCTTTGTATTATTGTTAAGGTGGGTACTGGGTAGCAAGCTACCAACCCTGCAACATCAAATCCATGACACACAAACACACACATATATGCATGTTCGCGCACGAGCGCGCCTGTTGTCGTTATTGCATATCTCTAATAATGTAGGATGGATGGTAATGGATTTGATTGGTTTGTGTCTTCTCCATGGAAGTGGGACAATTATGCTTACTCAGTATTCCAAATTGAAAATTTGAAATGATTCTAACTCCATTTTAAATGCTTGCAGACAAAGTATTATCTCTTCTTAATTAAAAAAATCTTCCCAAAGAAGACCCCTCCTCCTTTTGATTTTTTCAGTTTTTCACCTCAGCAAAATGATAGCTCCACTTCTAACTATTGTATGGTTTAGTGTTTCTTAAGTGTGAGGCAAATTCAAAAGTTTTGTATTTAAATGTTTAAATATGTTTTATTGTGATTATGATAGGAAAACTTGTACAGGTACTGCTTCATCTGATGCTCAGTTATGCTTTTTTATCTCTTCCATTTGACTCACATGAGATCATATGAAGATTGTATGATAAGAAGAGAAGGATCTATATATATATATATATATATATAAAACTGACTTCTTCCTGCCAAACACAACATTAAAGTTTCACTCTTGCCACCCTATCTTACCACAACCCACTTTATGAGGTGACAGATTTTTGCAATGTTTATTAAGTTTCATTATGGCAGTATTTCAGTTATATATATATATATATATAGTTTTTCTTTGGTTAGTTGAGAAGATAGAGTGATTTTAGAAGTTCCCCATTTTTGTCTTCTCTTCTTCCTGCCAAACACACCATTAAAGTTTTCACTCTTGCCACTCTTATCTTAGCCACAGCACTTTATGAAGTGAGATAGAGATTTTTTATTTTGCAATGGTTATTAAGTTTCATTATGACAGTATTTCAGTTTCATTACCTTTTGATACTTGGAATGATTAAGGATTTTAATATCATTAGTGGTGTACATCATCAGGCTCAGGCTAATCTGGAAAAAAAATCCTAATTATGTGGGTCCTACAGTGAAGATCTCTTAGGTAAGAAATGAATACAATCAAGATTTACCCACTTTTAATATGGAGAAAATGATGTAGATAGCATAGCTTGAGGGTCATTATATACACCTTACTTTCCCACATGGCTCCACCTACCTATTGATCAAGACCTTTCATTAGATGGTCTATTTCTTCAACTGCAAGTGGGGTCACAGATTGAATCAAAACCATCCAGATAGTTAATCCCGTGTTACTTCATATGATTAATTAACCACTAATCTCAGATTATAGGGACTGATGAGTGACTACAGTCACACACCAATCTCTCTCTCTCTCTCTCTCTATTCAAATTTGATTTCGTATGGGTTTTAAACTCCAATAATTTGAATTTTTTTCATGCACAATAGTGCTTTAAGATTGAATTTGATTTCAGACTTGGAGTTATTATGTGTTTATTGACCAAACTCACCAAATTGTAAGGTGATACATTCTTAACCATTTGATTCTTAAAGTGGACCCGAATGAGACTCGAACTTTTAATCATCCTTTTGAAAAATGAGAGATCATATCATTGAATTAGAAGCCCTTTGATTTTATTTTTTTAGTACCGAGTCTGGACTACAATTTCCTTTCGATTTAAAGAAAAATTCGAAGCAAACAAATATAGAATTTGATTATTTCTAAGGTAAGGAATACCAGAAACATAAGTCACTGAAGTTCTCTGTAGCCAAAATGAAAACATGTACACCAAGTCCTGATAAAAATAGCTAAAAAGAAGAAAAAAAAATTACTCTGAACAAAACAGATGAAATTGTGGCGAAAAATAAAATGATTGAACTACTTAGAGTTTGAGGGACAAGTCTAGCTGTTGCAACTGATCATCTTGATTAGTCTTCAACACACTGCTAGTGTCCCACCGGTATCCTCCAAAGCCATCACCCACCGGAGAAAACTTCCGAACACTGCCAAATTTGGCGGCACCGCCACCTGACGACGACGACCCTACAGTAGTTGTGCTGACGTCATAATTCACCGGCGCAAGCCGGCCGATGGCCGGCTGCTGATCTATAGGCTTCCTAGACCACCCATGATGTCCATACGCATGTGATGAACTTAAAGTAGTGGTTGCTAGTGGTAAGTAAGATGATGATCTCTTATGGATCAAAGAGTGGACCTGAATGCCAAGAGGACTAGTACTGAAAGAGCCATGCAGAGGCAGAGCAGCCATGCTGGTGTATCGCGGCGGGAACGAGTCGTGGGCAAAGGCGGTGGCGGCGGAGGCTGCACCAGCTCTCTGTCCACGCTTGGCGATTGTCCGCTCTCTCTTATGTGCATTCTGGTGGCCTCCGAGCGCTTGTGAGCTGTAAAATTTCCTCTGGCAGTAGTTGCATGAGAACACTCGTGGCTCGGTTTCATTGCCTTGATGATGCTGCAGGTCATCCACTAATGACTTAGATGAAGAATCCATGTTGAAACAATCGATGAGGTTGAGTTCGGGGTTGGAGGCTTGATCGAAATCGTTGTTGGAGAGGCTTAGATCCAATACAAGATGTTGTTGATGATGATTTTGAGCTTCTTGTTGTCTTTGGATGTTGTTGTCCATTGAGGTGTTCAAGCATTGTGAAGGCTCAGGGACTGAGATGATGCTTGAACTTTCAGAAAGATCACATGCCTCTGATTTAGATGGCTGCTTCATTTCGGAGGAGTTGATTTGAGACTCTCCACCTTGTGGGTGATGGAGATATTGGGCTGCTTAATACAACAAACAAGTTGTAAACTGTTTTGTTGATTAGTAATAAATGGTATGTGCTAAGTATGGAATTTGAATTTACAGTTACAAGGTCTTTTTATGGTAAGACTTGGGTAGTACAAATCTATATATATATATATATAGAGAGAGAGAGAGAGAGAGAGAGAGAGAGAGATAGATATATGGGGTTGTATGTGTTATCAAGTTTTTGATTGAAACTCATGAAGAACACCATCTACCTCTTTTGCTGGCATATATACCCCATTGAATGTGTTTGATCTACTTTTCTTTTATTATTCCCATTTGTCCTTTTTGCATTTCTTGTCTTTTGGGTATTGCCCTTTTTTTGGAAAAACTCATGGGGGTTGTTTGTGTCTTCTAAAAAGATGATGATATCAAAAGATAAGGTCCATTTGCTTTTTGGGTTGCAGAATTATGAGAGTGTGGAACGGGCTTGTCCTAGAAAAGGTTTAATCCCCTAAAAGTTCCCTATATCAATTTTTAGGATAAACCATTTCTCTTCTCCTCCAACATGCACATTAATATATATATATATATATATCTTATATATATATATATATATTTTTTTTTCTTTAAAAAAATTGTATTTATTTATAATAAAAAAAGATTCATATGGAATTAATCATGCATACACATCATCAAAGGCATGCAAGAACCTTTAATTTTAAATATTTATACAATTTTCTTTTATCACTATCCCAACATAAATTAGTCACATCATCAAAGGCATGCAAGAACCTTTAATTTTAAATATTTATGTAATTTTCTTTTATCACTATTCCAACATAAATTAGTCATTTTTCCCATTAATTTTGAATATTCAAGAGCAATTTTAGGCTAGGAAGTTTTTCAACAAAATGATCAAAATATTATTAAGAGAGCAAGATCTTAAAATTAGCTAGATAATATTCTTATTTTGTAAATATGAAGGTGGTTGCTTTACTTTGAGCTCTTCCAAAAAATATAATCATATATTTGAATGTGGTAATATAGTTAAATGCTATATTTTCTTCCCCTGGTGGAATATTAACCATCAAGACTTGTAGTTTAATGGTATCTCTTCTCCTTTTAAAATAAAAGTAAGACGATTCGAGTCTTCTAAAGTATTGTGGGAGTTCTTTACCACGACCAAAAAAAGATCTAACAAGTGATATTTCCAACTAACCAAATATCATATATATATATATATATATATATATATATATATATATATATTTTTGTGGAATTTTTTTATTTATTTATCCCTTAGCAAAAATGGATAAATTCAGAAGTACAATAAGCTAGAACCTTTAACATAACATGGAGATTCTCAGTGTTCGCATCAACAAAAGAATTGTGAATAACATGTGCTGCAACCTTGAAAGGAAAACACTCGGATCGTGTAAAATATTTTAGTAGGACTAATATACATAATTTTCTCCAATATTTAAGACGACATGTTTCCACAATACATAATTTCCAATTCACTACCTTAAAATATTTCCTCATTAGCAGTAAAATATGGAAAAATTTAACCATTTTCTATGTCTTCTTGTATTATCCCCTTGTCCCATTACCCTTAAAATTTGCAATCACATAAATTCCACTACAAATCCCAAAACGAAGAAAGTAAATGACTATATCCTCCTTTTATCTTCTTTGCCACAAAAGGGCTACATGGTCCACACAGTGAAAAATTAGATAATGTAGGCTATAGTTGAATTTATGATTTGTAGATGTTAGGTATGCTTCCAAACTAATGAGAATATAAGAGCTCCAATCACATCTTTGTATGCCTAGGAATCTGTTTGTAGCTTAGTCAATATCTAATCATGTATTAGACTAGTCTAGTAGATATATATCATACTTTTATTATCGTCTTTTTTTTTTTTTTTCCCAATCATATTCCTTAGAAAATAATTCATTGACACTTGATGTAGAAGTGATCATTATCTTCTAAGATTACATGTATAATAATAAACACACAACCAATATATATGACATCTTCTGCTTGTGCTTTTAGGGGCTTTCTTTCTCTGTTTGGATCATAATTGATAGTGACAAGAGGAAAAAGGGTAAATTTTGATGTCATATTGGCATGGAGAAATGTTCACATAATCAAAATGGGTAATAACAATATAACATAATATATATATATATATATGTAAAGTATATATGTGAAGTATAGTAGTGTTGCAACCTTGTTATGACTAATATTGTGAGAGAGTGTGTATTTGCTTGAACTTTCAAGAAAACAAAGGAAAAGAAAAATCAATTCTCAAAATTTGAAAATCCTAAAGAAATGTTTTGTAAATAATTTTGCTTAGTCACATTTAAGAGATGAATTTAAAGTGCACAAAGTTAGACGATATAATTACTTATGTTATATCATCTTTAATTATCTGAACTTTTGTAATAGATGAATTATTAACATGGTATTAGAAGAGGAGAAACATTTGCCTCGATATCCGAATGAATTAGTACTTCTCGTTGATCTTGGAGTGTCAGATTTCGATTCTCTGCATTTACTAATTTAACATTTAACATTTCTTGCCTTGAGGAGAAAATTCTAGGCTCAAATTTCATGACCCGTTTCTTCTAGGATTACCTGAAAATGACAATAGAATCTTCATCTGAGAATCAAGATAACATTGAAAAAAACTCTGCCTATAAAAGTGTCAAGATAATGTTATGAAATACTTGATTTAATATATATATATTTTTACTATATTGATAAATGCTTCTTTTTAGCTTCTTGTGCAACTTTAAATATTTTTTCTACTCATTTTTGTCAAAGTTTCGAACTCATAGTTTCCTTTTTGTTTCCAAACCTCTTCACACTTTTGCTTTTCCCAAATCCCACACACTTTTTCTGGGAAGGCAAAAGCAAACTAAATTATTTTTTGATAAGCAAAAGCAAACTAAATTAATTAATGTTGTCCAAAGCTATTTTCTAATTTCACATCTATTCAATCTATTACATAGTTTGCAACTAAATTTTCCTGATATGTGGAGCATTCTATGCCTAAAAAAAGCATAATTAATTCTATATTAATAAAATAAATTCATACCTACCAATGAAAAACAGAACAGAAGAAATATACACACACACACACTTCATTCCTCCTTTTCCACTTTAGACAATTGCTCTCCTCCTCCAATGAGCAAATTCAGTCTGGTGGTTAAAAAGCTAAAAATTTTATACTGCCAACCATGTACTTGCCAAACTTTATGAACACAAAGTAAGATAAAGTAAAAAAAATCACATCTCCACATCACCACAATCCACACCACTTGATCTATGTTTACAAAATGTTGCAGCAAGATAAATAATATATGTTATCAAAACCCAAATTTAATTAATTTGTTTTTTTAATTAATTACTGGGAATTATATATCTTAAGAACTCAATTTTTTCATATTTTATTTTATTTTATTTTGGGTAAATTACATTTAACACCAATTACACTAATTACTTTGCTAGAGGACCCTTTGTCTCTCTGTGTTGGTACACAAGAATGAAACTAGTCCAAACAAATAACTACATGTGCAGAAATATATCTAAACTGAAAACCAATAGTAATTTCCCACGTGTCAATTAGCGGTGACATTTGTCGTTACTTGGTGGCAAAAGTGGTGGGGACGCGACAAGTGGCCGACAAGTAAATGGAGAAGCTGAGGTGAATGGGACCCTCAACATGCTCTCATAGTGCTGTCCTATGCTGAGTCACTTTATTGAATTATTCTTAGTATAAAACTTTTTGAAATATTCTTAACATAACATCACCAATGTTTTTTTTTTTTTTTTTTTTTTTTTCCTCGGGTTGAGATAAGCATCATATTTTTTTGACAAACATTAGTGAAATGAAAAGGTAAAAGAGGGGTTGGTTTGATACTTTGGTAGAGGGGAAAGGAAAGGAAAGAAAAGAAAGGAAAAGAAATAATTGGGCATGAGTGCACTATGTGTGTGTGTGTGTGTGTGTCTTTTGAATCACATTTGGGTTGTCCAATATTGCAGAAAAACAAGGCTGCATGATTCCTTTGTTGGGTTTTGGCTTGCTTTGTCTAATCAAGTTGGACCCAAATCTGGTGATAGATTTGTTTGTCTGTTTATCTTGTGTAATCAATGGAGGAAGAGGAGGAAGTCATAGCCTTTTCCATCACTATCTTTCCATCTCACGTAGTAAAGAGTTCAATTACTACTCAAATACGACTAATCCTTCCCTCCACTTCTAAAAGTCACACTCATCTCTCTCTCTCACATACACAGATGTGTAACTCATCAGACTAACCACAAACTTTAATTTAAACCAATTGAAGCAGACCTTTTCCAAATTTAAAATAAAACTATATATATATATATATATATATTTGTTATTAAAATTCAATTTTGCAAATTCTTTTTTTCCAAGGTTTTCAAATTTTGGTCTTCTCGGCCAAATTAATGTTGAATACTGAAACTTGTATATGGACTAAACTGCCAAAAGACTAACAAAAAGGGTGACCATGTATTTCGTTATCCTTTTTTTTTTTTTTTTTTTTTCATAAGAATTCTGTCGAATTGGACTATGGTTATTCTGATTTTTGGTAGGATCTTATTTCGATTTTTTCAAAATTTTTATAGAGAATGTCAAATTGAGTTGTTTTTAGGATTTCTTTACTAGATACGTGTAGAGTAGATTTTCACCGATTTTAATAATATTCAAATTTTTCTTAGTAAATTGTGATTCCAATTACACAACATAATTCTCTATTTAGCTTGGGTTTTGTCATGAATCTCTTTTCAATGAAACCTAATGTCCTAAATACAATTAAATTATTTTCAAATTTTAAAAATCATGCTCTTAAGAAACCAACTTTATTATGCAGAGTCCGACCAAAGCTACTATAATTTAAAAGATCTAGGGTTCATTTCTTTTTAGGAATAAAAAAGTAGGTGTGTGAATTTATCGTCTAGAAAAAAGGCCAAAAAAAAAAAAAAAAAAAAAATATTGGACTCCAGCAGAGCAAATGGATTTTCTTCACTCTCAATAGGCTCAAAGCCTGCCACTTGTCATAGCGGAAAGTATATTTGTTATGAACTGGGCCATCCTGTTCATCCAAAATGGCAATAGTCCACAACTCATATTCACAAAAACAGAACAAATCACTGATTCCTTGATGAATGACCATATTGGTCAACGCATTTGAAGCTTCACAAAATCACTGCCTCAAATGCCCAACTTTTTCAACCATTTTATCTTTATTTTTTTATTTTTTATTTTTTATTTTATTTAAAAAAAAAAAAAAACAAATTTCAACTACTATCTCTGAATTATAGTTTGGATTCAATTTTATATGCCTCTCTAACTAGACAATACATTTTACTATTTCTCTATGTGTAATAACAAGAGGGGGCACCCTCTCAGCACTCCCAGTTGGCTGCCAGGTCATTTCCTAATTCTTGTTGGCTTCTTGGTGCTCCTAGTGCCTGCTGCCTCTTAGTTTGTTTCCCTGTGGGTCTTGGGAGCTTGCTCTCTTCTCAGTGTACGCGGCCGGGGGAGGGCACCCCTTATCTTGAGAAGATAATGATATTTTTTTGACGTCTTACAGAGTTATGGACCCCTATTATCACATCTCTTATCTTGGGAAGGTAAAGATATTTTTTAACATCTCACAAAGCTATTGACCCCTACTACCACATTAGTTGTGGTAGGGACTCACACCTGATTAGTCAAGTGTTGTCAAGTTTTGAATTTTTCATCTTTTGTTATTATTGTTATACGAAGTGCATTATTCAGTCTATTTACAATAACCTTGGATATCATTTTACACATTACTTGTGGCTGCTAGGACTAAAACAACGTTGCAAAAAGAGTTTCACACCTTCCTGACCTCAGCCAAAATACAAAAGGAAATCAATGCGTATTTATGCCAACATATGTATAACAACATGTTGTCAATGCCAAGTTGATTTTTGCTTCAAACTTCCATTTTCTAACATGGGGTTAGGTGCATGAGCCAAGCTTTGACCTGTTAGAACCACACTAAGTGGGAGTGTGATGTGCGCGTGTATGCATCTATCTATACCTAGCACATGTAATACCATAATAATCCATATGGATCAAGAAGACTCAAAGAGAGAAGGGACCAAAACTTCATTGATAAAGAAAGCATGAAGAAGCAACAGTTTTACTCACCAATAAAGTGGAAGAAAATCTAAGCCACCAATAACACCCACTTCCACATTGCATGTACTTGGTCAACCTGAAATAAATCAAGAACAAATCATCATACGATGCAACAAAACCATAAAGTTATCCTTAGAATTTGTCCTCTTTCTTGCCATCACAATATGATTCACATGCACCATTTATTTGAATAGTACTAGTCACCATGTAAAATTATGTCAAAAAGTTTTCTTCCCTTTTTCTTGATTCACATGCGCCATTTTTTTTTTTTTTTTTTCCTACTAGTATTTTCTTCCTGAAACATCATCACATTATGAACATCATGCTATAAAGACATGTCAATAAATGCCCAATATGTGGAATATTTTTTTAGTTAATTGTCTCACACATTTGATAATACGTAATCCCAACAGACAGGTAGTACTATGTGAATGCAAATAAACGAAACAATTCAACCAAGCTTTGTCATTCATAACAAGATGCAGTATGCCCCAGTTTAGGGAACAAATCAAAATAAGATACATCTCGAGCAGCTTTGCTAGCACACTTGTACATCTTTGAGATGAAGTGAATACAAATCTACTCCATTTTTCCATCAACTATAAAAGAGCCCACTTGGAGAGAAAATATATGAAGTGAATACATATGCAAGTGTCATAACCTATATTCCTTCCCAGCCCAGTTGACGCGCTCGTCGCTCCCACAATGCTGTCACCTTCTTCTCTTTGGTCAGCAATGCTTCGGAATGCTCTCTAGCTGCCTCACAGGTTTCTGTAGCGGTATTGCACTTCTCTGCCTCCCTTTGATACTGCGAAGCAAGCCTTCGTGCTTCACCAAAGGTGATATTCATGTGGTGCATGTGCTCTGCTGCAACTGTTTCCTGCAGCCTCAACTCCTCTGTTAGAAGGTCTACAAACTGCTTCTCCATCTCTTTATTAAGATCCGCGTCATTTTTGCCGCAATCTGAACCACTCACCACAAAGTAGAATTATATTTTTATTGTAGAATAAATGAATTTGTAGTTAAATTAGTAAAAAAACAAGGTGGATATGGCGGGCACAATCACACCAAACACAAAACTAAAGAATATTTTAACTGAATTTGTCCAGGGTATCTAAACCTCGAAATGGCACAAGAATCAAAAAGTTATTGGGAAAGTAGAATTGCTTTCAATGGCCACAGGGGGTTAAATATGAAATCTACTAGCCGGCCATAGCACAAATATATGGCATAATATGATTGAATATCAAAGCTGAAGGGAATCTTGAAAAACTTGTATCTACTGCTTTTGTCAAGACTCAGTTGTAACTAAACAAAGAAATTATTGTGGCAAACAATAGTGATAAATAAGGAAATGACTGCAAGAAGCATATGGAACACCCGAGCCAAATACAAAACGGAGGTGTATTTGACAGAAAAAATAGTTTAACTGGCCAGACGAATAAGAAATGCAATCTGCTTGATGATTGTGGAACTTGTTAACAAAAAATCTGCCCGAACATTACATTAAGTTGAAGGATTTCATGAAAAGATGTTGCAAAAGAACCATTTCCCAAAAAGATGCAATCTGGCTTAAGGCATCCTAATTGTTGTCATTAAAGCAATTAATGCATTTCAACGGGTAGGGGTAAAATAGGACGTCTACATTGTTGATGCCAGGGAAGCAACAGTCCCAACTAAACCTTACCGATATAAAAAGAGGTTCAGAGTTTCATCATCTGGTCATCATCATCTTTGTTTCCATAATGTCATATTGAATGGGGTCAGGCAAGAAATTTTTTTTTCATATATATTTTTTTCATCACAAGACATCTCTATTGTATTAAATGTTTTAAAAAAAATTCTAATAACTTCATCCCAAGTTAGTTTTGGTCGACCTCTCTATCTCTTACCTTCTATGTAAAGTAATCTTCCTCTCCTTGCTAGTTCATCAATAGGTCTTTATTGCATATGTCCAAACCATTTAAGTCTACTTACTTTATCACCAATTGATGTCACTCCTAATTTTTCTATCAGACTTTGATTGGTGGTCTTATTTCTTCTAGTCAATCCAACCATCCATCTAAACATTTTCTTTTTATATATGAATACATTGTTCTTGTTTCTTTTCTAAGGCCCAACACTACATGAATACATTGTTCTTGTTTCTTTTTAACTACATGAATACATTATTCTCAGACTTTATTTCCTACCTTTCTTAATTTTTTTTAACGCCTCTTCAGGTATATTATTAGGTCAAACCGCTTTATTATTATTCATATTTTTAATTGTATCCTCTGCTATCTAATTGTTGATTTTATTTATCATCCCTATGTTAAATTCATTAATTTCCATTTCTTCTCTAGAATATTCCTCGTTTAGTGAATTTGAAAATAATTTTTCCATCAACTAATATGTCATTCTCTTTAACTAATTATGTCCAATTTATGTCCTTAATGCATCCAATCTGGTCCATGTTTTTCACCCTCTTTTGTATCTAATTTTTTATATAACTTTTGTTTAGCTTTGCTTAATATCATCTTTTGGTGCATTTTGTTTAACTCATATTTAACCATTATGTCATGCCCATAACTTTTAATTTCCTATTTTCATCCACAATGAAGAGTATTTATTTTAACTATCTTCATTTTAAATTATGATGAATATGATTAAGGAAAGTTTTATTTAAAATTATCTTCATACAAAATTTAGCATCGGAATGATTACAACTCATCCTGATATAATCTGCCTTTCCCACTCTTTCATATCTAAAAGTTTATAACTCAAAATCTGGACATTCAAATGAAGTAAATTTGATGTCAATTGAATCAAGACTTCATAAGTAGACAAGAGAATTATGTATGGGGTTTACTGGACATCCAAACGAAGCTATTTTGATGGCAATTTTTTTTATCCATCCCTAGATACACACCAAGTTTAGAAAAATAAATATATTTTCCCCCCAAATATGCAAGTTTAGAGAATCCAGGCCGTGCGATTTTAATACCAGATCTTGATTTGGTCTACCAGAGAAAACAACTCAACCAGGTTCCTCATATTACATTCATAACTACATGAACATTATGTAATTATATGACGACAAGTATTTGAATTAAGGCTTTCCTGATTTCAGTCAAATATTTGTAATCATACATCTAAAAATTTGTGGTAAATCATTTAGTTATTATGTTACTTAATATATGATTTAATATGGGTAAATCAGCCAGTTCAGGTATTCTGGAGTTGCATCGGAATAATTCTGTGTTCCCACACGATACCATGTCAAGAAAAACAATGTTCTGATATTCCGTCCAAGATTCTTCCCTGCCCTGGCTGATTTGATGAAAGGAACTTTCCTTGAAATTGGAAAATAGACAAAATTCTAAATTAATTGAGGAAAACTAAATTAACATTTTAGCAACAACCCAAACAGGACAACTTCAGCAATTACTAGAAAGTTTTACAACTTACTAATCTAAAAGCCCCAACACAAATTTTGGCTTGCCAGTTAGCAGAAAATCATAGCATCAAAATTAGATTTGTAGCAAGCTTGAAAGTATTGGAAGAAAATTTTCCTCACCATCAAAAAATATAGAAAACCATATAGATAGAGAAAAAAGAGCGCCAATCTAATATACTTCAGAATTTGAATAATGACCTCTTACCTGGGACAGAAAGATTGATCAAACCTGAAAAGGAAAGAAACAGCCATTACTGTACAAATTATAAGAATAATGGCCTAGTTTCTACATGCAAAGCAGGTATAAAAAGTGTTTAGAAACATAGCAATACTGAAAGAAAATATAAATCAATAACTTCTCACAAAAAGCAGCAACAATAAGGGCTTCAACCACTGAGAGGGAATAACAATCACTAACAAGTACAAAGGCCATAAAGACTATTACAGGTGCAACCCCACCTGTGTGGGGTGCTGAAGGATATACACATCAAAACAGAACATGTTAGTCACATCTGTACACTATACTTGCATCATCGACTCTGCTCCATGGAACAATACAGACGAGATAAATCTAGGTTCCTTTTAGTTATCAGCTTTAGTTGCCAACACCTATGCCACATAAACTTAGACACAACTAATTATGGATGTGTTGCCAGAGTGTATTCTAAAGAATAGGATATGGACAAAGCAGCGTATCTGTACATGAGCACACTAATTATGATGACTCCTCTCCCCCTCCCACCACAGTTGTTTCAATAAAATCATCATATTTCTGTTCTTAAATTTGGTAACAAATTCTATACAAAACTCTCAATTTGATTTTTCATTACCATTAGACTTTGTTTCCATTTCAAAAAATGTCATATTCATTTATAAGAGTTATCCACATTGAGGGTAATTCTAGGAGAAGGGAAAGACGAAAACTAACATGGATTGAGATAAGAAAGACAAGACAACATGTGGTTGACTGAGCTTATGCCCTTAGATAGAGCTGAAGCAAAATAGGACTCGTGCAGCAGGTCCAAAATAGTCAAGAAAAAGCTATATTGAGTTTAGTTAACCATCCTTAATATATGAGGTTTGCCAATCACAAATTCAATAGTGTTCAAGAAGTGCAACCAAGTGTACAAAAATTACAGATTTTGTTACAGTTCCTTATCGTAGTGGTCATGTTTCTTAGCAGAATACAACCAAAAAGGAAGGTATCCCTGTCACACAACACCATATATGAACAAAAACAAGGTAAACGAACAGAGTAATAAAGGGAATATTTAGCCTTCACACTTGTATAAATTTACAGTATTATAAGAGGTTTAATGTTAGTTAATATAAAATGATATTTCCATATGGCTAATGGTTGACCAGGAGATGTGCTATGGTATTGTATGGTCTAAACTCTAAGACATGTGAGACTACTTTGAAAAGAATCACAGTCCAAAGAAGGTAGCCTACTAAAAAGATGAAGTTTGAATGGAGCATATTAATTGTTATTGCAGCGGCTTTGGCCCAACCCCTCGGTGCATGTGAGATGAAAGATTGGTGAGGTGACAAACTAGATTTAGGGTGACAAATGTCACAAACTAGACTTAGGGTGATAAATTAAGGATTTAATTCAATAGCGTCTTAAGTAGGTAAATATGGAGTCTCTACCAGACAAGAAGATGTGTTAGGTCACCTCAAAATGATTTCAAAAA
Organism: Cornus florida; assembly: GCF_030987335.1. Classification (NCBI taxonomy): domain Eukaryota; kingdom Viridiplantae; phylum Streptophyta; class Magnoliopsida; order Cornales; family Cornaceae; genus Cornus; species Cornus florida. Next base: position 95,421,870 of record NW_026775581.1, on the reverse strand, counting down.
TACAATTTAGAGCAAATATTTCCTGAAAAGAAAAGACCCATTTCAAGTAGTAACTCCATATTGATCTATGCAAACCAAAGGTCGAATGATATATGTTTGGTGAGGATGACAAATCATGATGAAATTTGAAAAGCCTAAGAATGTAACGAACATAATATTGGATGAAAGGTTACTTTTTTGGGGGGAAAATGATGGACATTTTACCATGCATGCAAAGTGGGGAGAGAATGTTTAGCAAAAGATCTATTATCCAAGTGATTCCTAAAAAATGACAAGAGCACTTTAAATTCTTTAATCAATGTAAAGGGTTAGCCCCACGAGGCCCCCTCCATTGCAGGGTATGAGGAGGGTCAGATGTATGCAGGCTTACCTGCTTGTTACTATTTCCTTGTTTCAAACTCATAACCTCCATATCACAATGGAGCAACCTTTCCCTTGCGGCACAATATATCTGAAACTCCCAATAATAATAGGTCCATATCCATATTGTGAAGAAAAAATGTCATTCATAGATAAGACCCCCAAAGAGTTGTCTTTGTTTCATTTAATGGAAAACGGATTATCAATACTATCATAAAATGATCAAATTGACCAGCTCAAGTCAATCTGAGTCTTGGAAGTAATTTTTATTAGCAACCAAGAATATAAATAAATAAAGACATAGATTTGTAGTTACACATGCACCTATGTCCAATATCTTTAAGGGGATTAGAACCTTCTATAACTAGAGCTGTGTTTACAGAGGCTCAACCAGAAGAGTTCATGGACATGCGGACTACACATAATAATGAAGTTAATGTATAAGCATTCCATCAAAATGCTTAATTGGAAAGCCAAAGATTTAAGCTTAAACCAAAGATTCTAAAGTGGAAGAAATACCAAATCTGAAATAGGATTGCACAGCATATATATCAACAATAATTGAATCTAAGAGGGCAAGACAAATCCAGAAATAATTCACAAAATTATACATATATATAAAGAAAAAGCAAAACCACCCAAAACAAATCCATGTGTTACACTGAATCTGATCTAATAAAAAACAAGGACAATTTGACAATGATTCCAAACAGAAAATTTTAATTAGGATTCTACTCAATAGAACAATTGAATAATAGTAATACTACAGAACAATATTCAAGCAATCACCAAGAAATCTATACAAAGTATTACAAACAACAAAACCTGATTTTCAACTAAATCTCATAGCAATCACCAGATTCTCATGCCAAAACAAGAATATACAAAACCCATCAATAAAAGATGTAAGAGAGGAGAGAGAGAGAGTCATACCAGGAGCGATTTTGAGGAGAGAGAGGGGAGGAGGGCAGTCACAGATGCAAGGTGGGCAAGAAGCAGAAGACGAAGCAACGTTTTTCAAATTCACGCTCTTTTTGAATTTCGAGTAAAGGGCAGGTCCAGAGACGCATAGAGCTGAAGCAATTGCGAAGACCACCAAACACCACCTAAACCAAGTCCCTGAACGTCGCCGAGAAGCTGCTCCTGACATCTCTCTCTCTCTACTCTCTCTCTAGAGTGGCTCTCTCTCCCCACCTCCAACACTCACTCAGATCTGTGAAGAACTTCAGTTCTTGAGATCTTTATATTTTATCTACATTTGCAATCAACTCTCAACTGTAACTAAATCAGTTATAGTGATTCCTATTATTACATTACATTCTACTCCGTAGATGCCCCAAACTGTAAGAAGACTGTTCACTGTTTTGTTTACAGTAGAATGTATTTTCAGTGTAAACAAGCTTATTTGAGCTTGACACGTTTCATGTCCTTATTGGTGAACTAGAGGGAAAAGTTTAGGTGGTCCAGGGTCTTTGATAACAGTCGGTTTCATCCAATCATATCCTTGCTGCAAGTTAGGGTTTTAAGTTCTAATAGCACTACAGTCTCCCTCCTCAATAGTGGGCAATTTCCTCTCATATCTTCTCGCAAACCGGACTAATCCTCTCTCTGGTACGAACCCATCTCTCTCTATATATACACATGTGTGCTGAAGTTCAGAAAAACAGAATTAGATTTTAGGGTTGTGAAACCAAGGAGTCAGCAAAGAAACCTGAAAATTATAGGGTTTGTAACAAAAGGAAGATTTGTTATCTTAGTGTGTGTGCGCGTTTATACATATAGTATATGTATATGTTTGCTTGTGTATTGCTTACTACTACATATCAGGTGGTATATGATATTGCTTGTATTACGAGCTTCTGGGTTTTTAATATTATGATATGGTTGTTGGGTTTACTCCAAATTGTATATTTTATGGTATCTTTATGCTAAATATTGTATTGATTTCACATTTACTGTTAAAATATGAGAGGTCTGTAGATACAAGCTGTTAATTTGGTGCCTTGTTGTTACTGGAGGAAGTGTAGACAATCATGGCAGATGAGGAGCCAAAGCCCCTAGCTTATATACCGGAGACGATATTGAAGAAAAGAAGGAGCAATGAAGAGTGGGCAATTAGAAGGAAACAGCAGTTGGAGCAGAAGATCAAGAGAATCAAGGGAGACAATTTTGTCATCAAGAAGCCTGAGCAGTTCATCAAAGAGCATCGAGACAGGGTAAGTATTAATTTCATTATCACAATGTGTTTAGTGCTTTAGATGGTGTTTTATTGTCAATTCCCTGCATTTTTATGTAGATTCTGGTGCTCACATTGTTGATCCTCAGGAAAATCCTTGCACTTCTATTAATCAGTAATGATGACCTTATTGCTTGATACTTCAACAATTCGTTTGTGTTTTGATTGGCAATTCTAGGGGAGACCTAATTTTATTTTTTATTTTTTATTTTTATTTTTATTTTTTTCTTTTCCGCGTAGTTATTTTAAACTAGTAAAGTTAGTATTTTCTGTGGAAATAGTCAAGCATCACTTACAAAATTGAGACACACATTTGAGAAATTGGGCATTAGTTTCTTTCATATACATTACCAGCTTGTATTGAAGTGTTTCTGTTTAATGTTATCCTAGGTTAGGACTTGAAATATTCAATAAGAACTTAACATAGATTACAATAAAAAAAAGGAAAAAAAAAAAAGAAAAGAAAAAAAAAAGAATGGATTTAGAAGTTTGAATGTTTCTATTACTGAAACTGACCTTTGATATATTTTGATTTTTTTATTAAGAAAACAACTCCCTTTACATTTGTAAAATGCGAACATGTGTGTGATGGTCTTCTATCAGTGCCTCTCCATTCTATTCAAAAGTGGGGTCTTGGAGTCCCACTTATTCCAAGAGGATATGGAGATTATATTGGTCAAATACTAGGCATATTGAGTATGGCAGCCATGCTATAAGGGCGTGTATAGGCTTGTTGGGTAGGGTTATGTATCTAGGCATTGGTTATTCAAATTTCACAATATGTTTCAAGTGGGGAAAGGGAACGAGGGAACTGACTCATAGCTCTCTCCCCATAGAACCCAAAAGCGGAGGGGGAAGAACATACAACGTATTGAAATTATTATTATTTTTTTTGAATGGTCATACAACGTATTGATTGAATGACCCAATGTATACAAGGAAACACATGCCTTAGATTATGGAGTGCCCCGTTTACTCTGAACTTTATAGAGGGCCTAGTGAGCCTGCCACTAGTATGTAATTATGTATCTATTCAGTATAGTATCATTTAATGTGTTTTGGATGTCTCTTGTGAAATAGTATTTTGTTCCTCTTCGTTCTTTGTTAGAGATGTCATTGGCGGAACCACATGATAATAAGCGTGTAGATGGTTGAACACATCAAATAATCATGTCATGAAGTATCTCTGTAACATTTACCATCTAGTTCATGGGATATATCAATTACATCCATCAAAAGAGCATACTGATAGCTGATCTTTTGGCATGTGTATCAAATTCTGAGATCTGTTACTTAATTACAAGCTTACTTATAGGAGTGGCAAAATGGTTCTTAACCCGCCATCCCGTCCATATCCACCCGTTTTTAATGGATTTGGGCGAACCATATTAAAATTTGGGTCAAAATGGGTTGTGAAAGTCAGACCCATTTTATAGAGGATTAAACGGGCATATTCAACCCATATTCCAGACCCAGATAGCTATTCTATACTGCCTGCACCCCCATCTCACTCTCTCTCTCTAAAATCTCTCTCTCACAATCCCCTCTCTCTCCCCTTCACTCACTCTATCTCTAAAAAGTTCCTCTCTCTCTCACCTTCTCTCTCCCTCTCTAAGATTCTCTCAATTTCCCCCCTCCTCATCTTATACTGCCTCACCTTCTCTATCTCTCTAAGATTCTCTCTTACAATCCCCCTCCCTCTCTCTAAGATTATCTCTATTCGGCTCTCTCACTATCCCCTCTCTCTTCGGCTCTCTCCATGGACCCACTTGAAGAAATTGGCTTATGTAAACCAATTTCATTTTAGGTGTTGGGTTGTTTCTAATAGCACTGGCTACCTAACAGGTGGCAACGCGTGCCCGATTAAATTGACCCATAATGAAATTGGTTAATTAGTGGCTAATGGTAGTATTAACCAAATACTGTCATACCCCTTCCCCTCTCAAAATTGTCTATTCTTTTAACTAAAGATCCAAATCGGAACTTTGTTAACGGGTCAGATCTTTTGTAAACAAGTCAGGTCCTTATAAATGGGTCAGCTTTCCAACTTGAACTTTTATATTCGGATTTCATAAAATTAATCTGGAGAGAGATAATTTAAAGATCCATTGGATCTTTGTAAATGAGTCAAATCCCATGTAAATGGGTCGGACCTTTTGTAAATGGGTTGTGTCCTTTTAAACAGGTCATCTTATAACTTGAACTTTTAACTTGAGATTTTATAAAATTAGTTTTCGAAGAGAGAATTTTAAAATCCAAATCGGGTCCTTATAAACAGGTCAACTTTGCTAACTTCAACTTTTAGCTTCATATTTCATACAATTGATTTCTATAAAAGTTTATTGGAATTAGGCCACATTAAGAATGGATTTTACATTTTATTTGACCCAACATTTGTATTAGGTAAAATATGGGTCGGCTCAACTCATCTTGACCTGATGGACCACTTTTATTTTGAAAAAGAAGCAAAATTCATTCTTAATGTGGACAATTCCAGCAATTTTTTTTTGAAATTTGAAGCTAAAAGTTCAAATTAGCAAAGCTGACCCGTTTACAAAGATCCGATTTAGATTTTAAAATTCTCTCTTGGGAAATTAACTTTATGAAATCTGAAGTTAAAAGTTCAAGTTGAAAATTGACCCATTTATAAGGGCCCGACCCATCGAGGATTAAACCCGTTTACAAAGATCCAATTGGGATCTTTAAATTCTCTCTCCAAATTAATTTTATTAAATATGAAGATAAAAGTTCAAGTTGGGAAGCTGACCCATTTATAAGGACTTGGCCGTTTACAAATATCTGATTTGGATATTTAATTAAAGGAATAACGGCATGAAGATAATTTTGTGAGGGGAAGGGGTATTACAACATTGGTTACTACTGCCATTGACCACGATTAGCCAATTTCATTCTAGGTCAATTTAATCGGGCATGTGTTGCCAACCTGTTAGGTAGCAATGCTATTAGAAACTTCCCAGCACCTAGAATGAATTTTTTTTTTTCTTCCTTAGAGTGATATTGGTTTAAATAAGCCAATTTCTTCAGGCGGGTTTAGAGAGGGGGGATAGTGAGAGAGCCGAAGAGAGAATCTTAGACGGGGGGATCGTGAGAAGCTGAGGCAATATAGGATAATTTTAGAGGGAGAGAAAGGGACTTTTTAGAAGGGGAGAGAGAGGGGATCGTGAGAGAGATGGGGGTGAGGGCAGTATAGAATAGCTATCCGAGTCTCTTATATAATGGGTTGAATATGGGTACCACATTCAACCTGTTTAATCCTCTATAAAAATGGGTCTGACTTTCACAACATATTTTGACCCGTATTTTAATATGGTTAACCCAAATCCATTAAAAAGCGGGCAGATATGGGCGGGTTAGGAACCAACCCCTACCTACTTATTCTATATGACCCTCGCCCTATTGATTATTTTGTTACCAAAAAAATAATAATAATACCCAATGAGATATGCTCTCTACATATCTGCATGCCCACTCTATATGTGCATGTTATTTCTGTTGGCTCAAACACCTGAATTCTGACATCTTTTTTTTTGACAGGTCTCCTGAATTCTGACATCTTTTTTTTGACAGGTCTCCTGAATTCTGACATCTTAAGCAGTCAGTTGAAAATCTGTCTAGAATCCAGATGGATTTTGTTTTCATATAATGTCTATATAAATTCCAATTTGGTCTACAATATATCATCTAATTTCTCCTACTATGCTCTTTTAAACTCAGGAATTGGACCTTATCCAAATGAAACACAGGGGAAAGCGACAACTACGGTCATTGGTCACACCAGAATCCAAGCTGCTTTTCATCATTCGTATCCGGGGATGGGTTATTCCTGTTATGGTTGCAATAATTTTGCCATGGTTGCAATCATTTTGCCTGCATGTATGTTTTGTATGATTTTTTTTTTTTTTTTTTTTCTTTTTTGTTCTGACATTCCCCAAATAATTTCAGAAAAAATGACATGCATCCAAAAACGAGGAAGTTGTTATACTCTCTGAGACTCAGGAGAATCTTCAATGGTGTCTTTGTGAAGGCAAACGAAAGGGTGATAGAAATACTGCAAAAGGTGGAACCATTCGTTACATATGGGTAGGACAAACAACTCTTTATTTTTATAATTTGCTGCAAATAATATATCGTTGCTGTTCACAAAAGGGAATTAAAAATTCTTTAGTGGTTGCGTTCATAATTTTATTATGATTTACAATCTGTATAGCTTTGCCACAAAAAATCTGCTTATGAAGATGATAGAACTACCTAACTTGTTTATGTGGCTGCACCTTGATTGGTTTTCTACTATATGTATATGTTTATCAGCGTAGAACTTCTTCATTAGCCTAGTTGAGCTTACTGGTTTTCTTAAATGGGTGGAATCCTAACTTTAAAGAGAGAAATTTAGAACTTAAGTTCAAACATATAAACTTGGAAATTCGTCATTTAAAGTTGACGTAATCTTCAAGTGGCTGAAATCCTTGAGTTCAAACATATAAATGTGGAAATGCTGTCACTTAATATTTAACCGTTCTTAGAAATAATTAATTGTAAATTGTTGAATCATTGTGTTCTAGACTGTGTTACCCAATACTCTACTGCTCTGTTCTCCTCAACGTACAACATGACATGGACATGGGTATGACATATGTGTCCGACACATACCCAAATCAGACTCCTATGAGATGGGCAGAATCTCTCCACTTTTAACCACATTTCCACATAGTTTCATTTAATATAAATTATAATCAAGTATTTTAAGAAATAATAGTATGATACATTACATTTTTTTTCCTGATAAGTATGATACATTGCATTTTAAGTTGCACATCAAGTTTTTAAGTACGCAAAACATGTCCACACACCCGTATTTAAGTTTTGGATACATTTCAAGCTGAGTCCCCGTATCCTAAAATTTGCGATTAGGGATGTCTGACACTCGGACACATACCCACACCCGAACAAATACCCAACTCAAAGTAATATAGGTTCTAGGGCTACATAACAGTTCACAAGCTTAATTGAGTTGAATATTGTGTTATTTAAGCTGTCAATTATGTGTTGTTTAGGCCTGCGAGCAACCTTAAATGATCTTACGACAATCAAAGCTTGAGGTGCTTGCAAGTGGCTTATATAAAATAAGTTTACCTACTATCATTAGGAAAATAATCATCTTTCTTTTTACCCTGCTAGTAACGGCTAATGATATATTTGAGAGGTTTGGAGACAAGCTCTATGATCTTTAGTGTTTAAGGTTAATATGACTAAAGCTAACTATTTGGAATGTCACTATAGCAAAATTATTAATACAAGTGAGAATATAGGATAAATCGAGGTTTAAAGAGAACAAAAGGTGAGTGACTCCATTACAGCATTTCCTTAACTTGATAATTCACAATGATGTAGTGACTGGGGGTGATGTTATGTTACTCATAGAATTAAAATATGATGGTTTGAGTGGTTTTTCACTACGTTTGATGTAACCAAAAATAGCTCTAATATTAAAGGGTAAATTTTATAAAATGGTTACTAAAAGATCTATGTTTCATAAAGCATAGACCATCAGGTGGTTAAGAAATATGTTTTGTACAATACTTATCAAAGGACACACACACACACACACACAAAAGAAAAGAAAAGAAGAAAAGAAAAGAAGCATGTTTGTAAAATGAGCATGGTCGAATTTCGGGTGTGGAGATGGATATGTGGCAGTGTGATAAAGGATAATTGGAGGGACAATGTTAAGGGAAGGCTAAAAAAGGAAATATCATTGGTTGATATGGTAGAGAAGGATATGATTGAATGTGGTTTGTCTGAAGTTGTGGCGTTATATACAGCAGTATTTGGGGCATTGGTATGTTGAGTTGAATTATACAGTCTAATGGGCAAGTGCTGCAGTGGTTCAAAATTGAGAAAGTTCTGATATTCAACTGCAATACAAGTATTTAAGTTTCTTCTATTGCTGATTACTACTGAGCTGTGTTGTTCAATCCAAGTGTTTGATCACACAAATTTATTTCTTCAATAGTCTGACACTAGTTGTTGGTACCAGGCAACAGCTACCAATTATGCACCAAAAGATGTTTATCCCTGTGCATTCCTTTGCCTCTTAGTCTTGAAATACTCATATCTGGGAGAGTTCCTGAAAGGTTATTACGTAAATACCTGAATCTTCAGAGCAACCTTGCATTTTACATCTGACGAATGATTAGCCAAATGTTGTTCATAATACTTGGTCTTTATGAGATTCTACTTCTGTCTGATGATATTAAAATCTCAACTGTGTCTTTACAAGATTTTACTGTTTTTGTAGGTATCCTAATCTCAAGAATGTGAAGGATCTGATATACAAAAAAGGTGTGGTGAAAATCGACAGGCAGAGAGTTCCTTTAACAGACAATAACATTATCGAACAGGTATTGCTTATACATCACTAGTTGTGGCACGCCCCCAGTTACTTCGCTGTGCTGCCAAGTTTTATTCATGTTCTCACGCAACTTTCTTTTGCTTCTTTTGAAGGCACTGGGGAAGCATGGCATCATATGCATAGAAGGCATCATAAATGAAATTGCCAATGTTGGTCCACATTTTAAGGACATCAGTAGTTGTTTGTGTCCCTTTATGCTCAACAAACCAGAGAAAGCATTGCAAGGGAAGAAAAGGGTATTCAAGGATGGGGGAGACACAGGAAATCGCGAGGATCGCATAAATGAATTGATGGGCAAGATGAATTAGCATAAAGAAAAAGAAAGAGTCTTACATGAGATCATATTTTTAGGTAGTTCATGGCTTGCATTTTGACCTCGAATAACCTGTGGTGGCATGTATTTCAGTTTTGATATAATCATTTATCTTGGTATTTTAGTTGTAGAAGTAGTGTGACAGTTGATAGTTTTAAGTGTAGAATTGTGATCTAATTAGTTTCTAGTGTCTAAATACTGCAATTATCGAAGTTAAACATGAGATTATTTTTCCCGTTCATGCTCCTATTTAAATCACCTTTTGGGGGGGGGGGACTACTTTTCTTTGATACCAACATGATTGATGGATAGCTTTTGACATTGTTATTTTTGGGTTGATATTGATTAATCTACCTTCGGATGGCTTTTGAAATGACTGTTGAAAGAGTTAGGGAAGCTGCAAATTTAAATGTTATGGTGTTTAAGCTTGGCGGCATCGAGGTTTTAAATTTAGAATATGAAAATATAGTATAAATTTCATCTAATTTCAAACTTCAAAAATCTAACACGAGGACAATAATATTGTGAGTTGTATGATCAGATGAATTTTTCTTTTTTTTTTTTTGGTAAATTCAAAAAGTTTCAAGTTGTATATTGTGGAATCTAAAATGTATCATTCTTGAACGAATCATCTGGAGGAATAATCAAATTATTATTTTCACCTTCAATCATAAAAAAATTTTACAGAAATAATTTGGATAAATAAGATTCACATATCCTTTATATGGATATGTATTGAGTATACATACATTTGATAAAATCGCAAATTGAGTCAGGAGATGATATAAACAGGTGCAAAGATTTTGGTTGGAATTTCGGCTTAAATCTCCAGCTAAAGAATACTTTTCTAAACAAGAATCAATTAAAAATCAGACTCTTAATCGGCCTAGGCCAATCCGCCGAAGAACATCTAAACCTAAATGCAAAAGAGAGGTGGTGGCATGCAATTAATTATTATTATTATTTTTTTTGGGGTATTTTTTTAAATCACCCTATATTAAAGCAAAATGACATATAATGAAGGTATGGGTATTTATGACATTTACTTTTAAAAAAAAAAAAGAAAAAAGAAAAAAAAGGAGTGCATTTATATTTCGGCTTTCAAAACTTCAGTTACGTGCCGACAGCTTCGCAACTGCCTCTCTCTCTCTCTCTCTCTCTCGCTCTGAATTCTCCTATTTGTGCATTTGAAATGGAGAACGGAGACAACTGGTTAGCCCCAGACAAGCTCTACCACATCCTCTTCTGCTTCTCCATTACTATTATCGTCTCACTCCTCGCGACCCGAACCCGCTATCCGTTTCTCCGCCGTCGGAGCATCTGGGTTGGTTCCATCGCTTCACTCGCTGCCGGCGCCGCCAAAGAGGCCGCCGACGAGTTTGGCTTCTTCAAATCCGCCGGAGCCTCCACCAAAGACGCCGTTGCCGACCTACTCGGCATTCTGCTCGCTGCTCTCGCTCTTTCCCTATCTACATCACTCTCTTTCCGCTCCAAACCCGATCGATTGGGTAAAGATCCAGGATTTGAGATGGTTTGATCCGTTAATTGGGTCTCAATGGGTTCGTGTAGCTGTGCAATGGGGAGTATTGAGGTTAGTTTGATGTAATACAGAAGATGGGTCTGTTTGGTTTCTGAAGAAAATTATATGAGAAAAGGAAACACTTTTTGATACTCAAATCTATCGTTTGAAGTTGATTATTATTTTTACATACCAACGATGAAATTTTAAAAAATAAGCTGTTTTACAGTTTTGGTTTCGCAACTTGTTTAGTTAAATTAAGAAAGTATTACATAACTTTCAAAAAAGTATTTTCTTTTCCTCAGTTTTCTCAGCAACCAAACGGAGGAGTAGCTATTTTGATTATTCTGCACGTATTTAATTATAATGTTTTCTTTGGCACTGATTATGTAATTATGCATATATGTTGATTATACTTTTTGTTTTATTGAGCTTGTTTGATGTATGTTGGTGAAATTACCAACCTCTGGTACAATTTAGAAATTAGAACAGATTAAATTTTTTTTTTTAAGCCTTCCTTATTTCATTTTTAATGAATGAGATAGTATTAGCTTCAATAAGGAACTTGGATGTTGTACATATTCACTTAAATGCAATTGGTTTATTTTCTTATATGGAGAGAAGTTTTGATACTTTAGAAGTGAGTTAATGCTGATATTATCTATATTAAAGAAAGAAAAGGAGAAAGTGATTCGGTGCTGATATTGCTTAGGCATGGGATGGTAAATATGCTGGAAAAAAAGAGGGCTAATTTCACACAATCTGCTCTAGAGAGAGATGTGGAGAGGAAGATAGACACTAAGAAATAGAGGGCTAATTCCGTGCTTTTTGTTCACTACAGTAATTGTTTGATGTATATTATTTCAATATCAAATTTTATAAGAAAATGATTGATAAAAGTACAACTATAATTCTTTAAAATATGAAGGAAAAAAAAACAAAGGATTACGAGAGATGAAAACAATGTTTGATTTGGTTTATTTTGCCTATCCAACAAGGGAGAACCTTGAGAAAAGGTTGATTTTTTGCTTTTTCGTCCCTTCTTTTTTCCTCTTCCTCTTCTTATTTTTCTTCTTCACTAGTGTAGACTTAGGGATAAGATAATAATGCCATGCTCGTGCCCTGCACTCATATTCGAGTAATGTTCCATTGACATGGTTATCCTAAGGTAAAGCGACGGTGTCTGGGCAACATAGGCCTGACTAAGATTTTAGTGCTAAATGAATCTATATGCTTTAACACAAGTTATAAGATTGTCTAAACTTCAAAGATATTGTGCGGTACAACAAGAACTTTTAGAATTAGATTGAATACATCAATGAGAAGTTAGAGTTATCACTGACCAGTAAGAAGATGTTTTAGTGATATGTGTGGATGAGAAGAGTAACATGGGCCAGATTAAGGGTATTGCAGTGTAATATTTCCATTTTTCGTCATTTTTCATTTTTTTCGGAATTTTGCCGTTGCAGGGGCATTTTCGTCTTTTCTCGTTTTGCGTGCCGGACACCGTGAAGTGTGCCAGAAGTGTTAGAGTGTTGGTTGGGGTATTTCATTGAGTTCAGGACTCTTTGAAATGCAAGAGGCGCCATTTTGGCATTTTTCAGTTTTCGGGCCGGACAGTCCCGGGACCCGCTGCCGGAATTGTTGTGTACGGGGATTTTAGTTGAATTCATTTGCATCACATTTATTTTATTTAATGTGTTATGTGTGGTTGAGAATTATTATATGTGGATATATATATATATATATATAATTGTGGTTAAAATAAAAAGGAAAAATAAAATAAAAATGGTGGGACCCACACCTTTGTTAAAAAGGAATCAAGAGGCATTTTAGCCTCATTTTCTCCTTCATTTTCTCTCACTCCCGCTGGACTCTCTCTCTCCCACTCTAGATTTTTTTCTTTTTTCTTTCTTTTGAGTTTCAAACTTCAAATCTTGATTTCTCCCTCAACTTTTGGTATTTTTGGATGCTGTTTGCGGCAATTTGAAGATCACGACGAGATCTACAAGTTGATCGGAGCAATTTCTAGTTTGGTGCACTCTAGGAGATTCAAGATCTAGGGCATTAATTTGGGGGTTTTGTATAATCTTGAGGTAGGGGTCTCTAATCCTCACTTTCTTGCACCTTTGTGAGTTTTTCTACTATAATTGTTGTCAATCATGCTTAATTTGAATTGATTGTCTCTTAAACGATTTAATTGTGTATATGAAGCATGCAATTATGTGTATTTGTTGATTCACATGGAAAGTATGCCCAAGTGTTGATTTTCTATGCTTATTGTGTTTGTTAAATTGTTAGAAATTGTTATGAGAAAGTATGATAATTGTGAAATATTAAATTCCCCAATTCTCATAGTATTAAAAAGGCATGTGATATGCATTCAAAGCATTGGGCATGAAAAAGGGCGAAATGATTTGAAAAAGATGAAAAAGGGATTTTGGGGAGAATTTTGGATAAAAGGTTTTTGAGAAAATCCGGTCGCCGCGGAGTCACCAAAGGGCCGGTGTGTTAATGTAACTTAGAGGGAAATAGGGAGATCGCCCTAGCGTGGTTGAGCTATCTAGGCCCCAAATGACGCCGCGGGGGTACCAAGGGTCAGGGACAGTAGCCAACTCTTCTCTCGTGTCGCTGCGGAGTCACCAAAGGACGGGTTATATTAACAGTTTGTGAAGAGATGGATATTTTTTTTTGAAAATGGGGAGTGACATACATGACATTGTTTGGATGAATTTGGAATTGATATTGTATTTTTTCCCGGTTTAGTATGACCCCGTTCCCTATTGTCCTATTCATTGTTTGGATTCATAGGGTCCCAAGAGGTGCGTATTAGGTACCACCTATTGAGCTTTATGCTCACCCTATCATTTAACATTTTTCAGGGCTCGGAAAGGAAGTAGTTGATGCAGACCCATCCAGGAGGACTAGAAATCCATTTTTTTGTCATCTTTTGTATATTTGCCATTTTTTTTTTGTAAATTCTCAAACCATAGTAAAGTGTATTCATTTTGTGAACCGTAGTCATGTATTGTAATTATAACACTTGGTGGTATTTTGAAGTAAAATGAGACTATAAAATTATTTCATGATGAAAGGGTAATGAAGTTGTATTCCGACCAATTATAGATATCTTTCAACTATATTATATCATGTTTTATTGCCATGAATTCGGAAATTGATGGCAAAATAGGTCCAGTAGAGATTTGGCTCACAATTAACACAGTTGGAGTCCATTCCAGTGAGTTTTGGGGTCAGGGGCCTTGTTTCGGCCTGCTGATCCTCACCATCAACCGACCGAAACCCTAGGTTCGGCTGACCGAACCCCTTCCACTAGCCGACCGACACGCCTACAGTAAAAGTCCCGAGAGCATGTTGATTTCAAAATCGTTTCAGCTAGCCGACCCTGTAGGTTAGCCGACTGAACTTGACCCTGTCAGCCGGTCGATGAAGGCCCATCAGCCGGCTGATCATCCCCTTTTGACCTGCAATGTTTGACCATCATTGTAAGATTTTGTTCTAGGTTATTTTGAACCCCAGAGTGACCCTTATGACAGTTATGGACATAGAAGGTGAAGAGTATGACCTAGTTAACTTCAGGTTCGGGTATGAACCTGGTTAACGGTTCGAACCCACGGGTTCGGGTCGTTACATGTAGAGAAAAAAACCAAAATGATGTGGATTAAGGTTGTGAGAAAGACATAGTGGTACATGGTTCAACCAAAGGTAATGGTGGAATAATGGTACAAGATTTTTGTGGAAAGCTCTAAATAGCGGGGAGAAAAGTTTAATTGAGTTGAATAAAGCAAGGTGATTATAAAATTGGGTTGAAAAAAAAAAAAAAAAAAAAAAAAAGGATTGTAAATCACTCTTGTATCACTAAAATCAAACTATTACAATTTCCTCGTGATATGAATTTTATTACTTGCTCACCATTCGGTGGTGAACCCAACCTATCCTTAAACCTAGTTTCCTTGTTAAAGATATGCATGTTGTACCTTAATATTACTTGTTCACCATTTGGTTTTATGTGGCCGGATGGAGAGGACGCAAAAGTAAATAAATAAGATCTTAATCTTTTAACTGATAAATTATAGTATAACTACTGCTATTATATATGTCCATATATACACTATATAATGAGTGGGAAGAGATTGAGAGAGGTGGAGTAGTTATATATATATGTGTGTGTGTGTGTATCTCTGCAACTGAAGAGGGAGGTGCATTTATGTGTGTGTGTGTATATCTTTGCAACTGGATTGTATTTTGGGAATTTGGAGCAACGTGCATGTCCTCTACTTAGCTGCTATATTGTAATGGTGACTTGATGGAGGGTAATATTTGTAACATTTTTGGATACTATAAGGTGATTATACAACATTGCCTTAGTATAGGGTTTTTATATGCACTATGTAAAAGCTAGAGGGGTGTTTTTTTGCAATTTACCCTATATGCTTAAATTGAATATGTTACGTCACTACTAAATAGCAAATAGAAACCTAGATATAGTACTATAGAAAAACCCACAAAGGGTTTTGATATTTCACAACCTAAAAAGAAGTTAAAAAGAAAAATAAATATAGTTAACCCTATTCAGTGTTTTCATATCTCCTCTTAAGCAATGTTCATCCACCAATATCATACTCTCTCCCTATAAATATATATATATATATCATTTTTAGTAGCTAGTTTGATATGTATATTTGAATTATACAAATGGTAACATATTTTCTTTTATTTTTAATCTGTATGCGCCCTTCAGATCTCCATTGTGAAGTTCTCTCTGCTATATTGACCCTTCCATTTTATAACATTCTCAAGTCTTCCAACGTGCAGGTCTGGTGATGGCACCTATGTATTTCTGAGGCTATGTGCCATTGAAGGCTTGTCTGAAGTTTTTGGAGGAAATGGTAAAAACAAGCCCTGTAATCCTTCTCTCTCTTCCCCACCCCCCAAATCTCACTCACACTTTCAGTGTAATATATTTATTGGAACTTTTTAAATCATAGCACCTCCATTATGCCCTTATGATCAAAGAAATTCAGTATGATCAAACAAGTCATTGATACATAAATATGTTATCTTTGTCGAAAGAGCAAATAATTACCTAAATAAGAATGCTTTGTAAAAGCCCCCAGGTTCTTGAGTCTGTTACATTTCAGACACACAAAAAAGAAGACAACAAACATTTCACCCAGTCCACACTTCCAAATCCTCTTATATAAAGGTCAAGCACCAATCAATATACTCTAGTTATTTTTATTTTTTTTAAATCTCTAGCTTGATCTAGATATTTGATATATGCATGAAGGATGGCCCATTTTATTTTTATTTTGATATGTATGTACCCACCAGATTTCCATTGGGCAGAACTCTCTGCCCATGTTGAACTGTTCATTTTATTACATTCTCAAGTCTTCTAATGGAATTATCTAACTAGTGTAGGTCTGAATATATCAATTGATCACCTTATGAGGCTTTGGGCTGTTGAAGGCTTATCACGTGTAGTGCCATCTATCTCAGGCAGTTTCACAGCAGAGTAAGCACCCGCCCCAGCTAGTGTCCCAAGGAAGGGAGCAGTGAAATAGACCCATATGGCTTCAAAGTTGTTTGCAGCTATGGCTGGCCCCAGAGTTCTCACCGGATTCATTGAAGCTCCTGTTGCTTTCCTGTACCATTATAAAAAAGAGAAGAGGGCTCAATAGTAAGAAATCATTCTTGAAATTCTCTTCTTCTTTTCATTTGTATCTTTTTAGTCGTTCTGGATGCTCAGGATTTGAAATGACTCTTCTTTAAATCAGTTTTTTTTTTTTTTTTTTTTTTTTTTATATTTATTCATCCTCTTATCTTTTTATTGTCATAGCATGAAAACAATTGGTACCCACCACCTTGATGGGATCACTTAGCTTAGCTCGCTATATAGACCAAAAAATATTTGATTGATGAATTCCAACCGTGACATTGGCATCTACTTTTTTTTCCTTTCCAGATATTCTGTGAAGTTACTTCACCATGTGAGGTTTGTGGCACATGAGGTATTGGCTTTTAATGCATCGTATAGCTAAGTCCTTATCATTTTTTTATGTTGATGTGACCCTGGCATGGCAAGAAGAGGAAAGCTTGCAGGAAGAAAATGGGTGTCATTGTTGGGCAGCAGATGCGTAGATAAATGAAACTATCAAGACCTTTAGCATTCTTTTCAAATCTAAGGATCCAAAACTTGCCGGAAACGTAAAACGAGGCATGTCTTGGACAGCCACGACTGATACGATAAAGTGAATCCATGTGGAGTCCATCTCTTTAACGGATGAAATAAATAGTCGTGCAAAGAATAAAGTATTCTACCACCAAAGATTGTTGCCTAGTGGGATCTGTGGAAGGTGAGGGTTCAAGTTTATAGATATATAGCCCAATGTGAAGCCCTAGACAGAGATGATGTAAGTGAGGGAGGGGACCTGGCTATACACGTGTGGTTGTTGGCTGTACACGAGTAGTTGTTGAAAAGTATTGATATATATACACCCCAAA
This sequence comes from Cornus florida, assembly GCF_030987335.1. NCBI lineage: Eukaryota > Viridiplantae > Streptophyta > Magnoliopsida > Cornales > Cornaceae > Cornus > Cornus florida. The sequence goes on along the minus strand of NW_026775581.1, from coordinate 95,404,487 downwards.
TTTCTTACTTACCAATTTTTTCATAATACTAATCTGAGTTACAGAATATATTATAGGGCAATGACAACCGGGGCAGGTGTTATTTCACTCCATTTGAGTGTTCTGGAACTGCTACTGTTGACTTTTCCAAGTTTTCTTGGAAGATGATAGTAGTGTTGTTAGGTTGATCTATTTGTTTAAAGCTTGGACATGAGGGTTAATGACAAAATGGGTGTGTGAATAACTTGTCAAGTGGGAAAATAAAATTTAAAAAAATGGTATGAAGTATTGTACATGTGAAAGAGGTCTAAGGTCTGACGTTACCCTGCAATAAGTGTGTTGAGCATGACAGTGGCTCCCACCGCGATTCCTGCAAGCTCTCCCACCTGCAATGCAGCAAGGAAGATGGACCACAGCAGTCACCTTAGAAGATGCCTATTTTTTCATTTCACAAATCACCTCATCAAATAATTTATTTGCATAGTCTATCAGGTGAGTTTGCTTCTTTGGATTACTCGTGTCTTCAACCGTTGGGTACCCAACGTGTGAGGCAAGCTTCAACCATTGGTTGAAAATCCAATGAGTGATTGTGAGAGCGCCATCTTAATAGACTCTCTCTTTAGAAATTATTCTACCTAAATTGTGAGGAACTTTTTGTACCGTCTAACTCACGCTGACTAGCATAAAGATGCAGATTAAAGTTAGAGAGTATGTTTAATTTAACGTGGGTTAGTTCTCTAGTCTGTTCTTTGCATTGAGTAATAATGGCCTCCTTTATTTTACCGGCTAGGGGAAGATGCCCTTGAGTGTTTTGTTGTGGGAAAGTGTGTGTTGAAAAGAAAAAAGATAGAATAAAAGTTGTGAATGTAGGTTAGGCCACGTCACCTGGGATAAAATTAATCTGACCCCACATCAATACTAACTTCGAGCAAGAAGACAAAATGACTAACACCTGGTTGATGATATGATCGGTGGGCCTTGATCCGATTAAGCCATGAACTGTTGATCGACGGGTTTTAAACCTCGATCTGATTAAGTCATGAACTGTAAATTGACGGCCTAGAAACTCGATCTGACCCAAGCCACAAACTGTCGGTTGACGGGCCTTGAATCTCGATCCGACCAAGCCACGAACTGTAGATTGACGGGCCTTGAATCTTGATCCGATCCAACCATAAACTGTCGATCGACGGGCCTTGAATCTCGATCCGACCCAGCCACAAACTGACGATCGACAGGCCTTGAACCCCGATTCGACTATCACATTCCCATAGAATAATGAAGAGTAATGGTAGGACTCTTCGAGACCAGGGAGATACAGAAGGGACTTTGGAATGGATGATGAAAAATTAGCAAAGTCTTGCTAAGGCAAGACCCAATGTGAGGATAAGAACGAAAGACAAGCTGGAGTAAGTACAACCATCTTTATAGCTAGTCTTCTCTACCATTGCTCCAGTTCTCAGATTGGGCTGATTTTCTCTCTCTCTATCTACTTTTCTGGATTTCTCATATTGTTTTAGTGATATAGCTCAGATACTTTGACTATTCAATGATCATCGAAAAACAGTTACGTACAAAAGCTATGGAAGAATTACTTACAGCTCTTGTGTCAGTGGCCACTGCAGTTATAACAAACATGAGGATGAAGGTAATGATGAACTCGAGAGCAAAAGCTTGGCCATAGGCCACTGAAGGGACAGTGACTCCACCACCCATTGTTGGGTGAAAGATCCCCTTGAGAGCAAATGCTGCACACAATGATGCAATCACTTGTGTCCCAATGTACACTGGCACCTACCAAAAACATTGGACAACCCTAATATCAGTGTACAAGATTCTGGGATGATTTATAATGATACTGGGGTTCAAAGTACAGCATCTAATTAAATCTTACATGTTTCCATGGGAAGTGCTTGAGGGTAGCAAAGGCAATGGTGACAGATGGGTTGAGATGGGCTCCCGAGATGTGGCCGGTCGACAGAATGATGATCATGACGGCGAGGCCGTTGGAGGCAGCGAGGCCGACGAGGGTTTCAGAGCCTTGTGTCTTTTGGTTCACAATGGCTGTTGCTGTCCCTGCAAAGATGAGCATGAGGGTGCCTATGAACTCAGCCCCCACCTGGTGTTCGGCATCAACCCATTATACATAAACACAAAATTAAGAATGGGTAAGTCCTCGTTTGAGCATTATATACAAATACATACATAAATATATGCAATCACACACATTTAAAGAATTCCCACTTGATTTTTGGGATGCACATGTTCGGATTGAATCAATTTAGGAGTATTTTGGAACCAAACCAGGTTCCATAAAAATTTGGAATCAAACCGGATCCTCTCACCTTTCGTGCGAGGGAGACGGGAGGAGGTGGCAATGAGCATGAGACAGTAGGCAAGCTACCCTCTTCCAAGGTCCATGCTTCAACACTAAAGCACTTGCAGCTCTTGAGAAGAGATCTTCTGGCATTGCCACTTCTCTCGGGCTTGAACCCGCCAAAGAGAGGAGCCCCAGGAGTCCCTGGAGTTGCAGGTGTTGAAGGAGCTGAAGCAACATCTTCAGGGTCCATCACTACAAAGAAAAATGTAATTAACGAGAGCAAACAAGAGTAATTAAAGAAGCTAAGCTTAATTGAGCTCTCTCACTTCTTTGTCCTCGTGCTTCATGTGCATGTGTATTTATAATATCAAGGTGTTGACTTGGAGATTCCCCAAGACATTATAAATACAAACACCAGTCGTAGTGGCTTTGGAAGTGGACGGTGGGACATTAAGCGTAATCTGATCTTTGCATGTGATTTTTTTTTTAGAAAAAAAGGTTTGAACTACAAACACCAGTCGTGGTTTTTCTGTCCCTGCCACTTAACTACTATATATATATATATATATATATCTGTGCGCATAGACGTTGTGTGTGTATATATTTATATAGATACATAAAATGAATGTCTGCACATAATTGTGGAGTAGACCATGTATGTACCGAATGACTGCACTCACTCAATTATGGAGAGGACCCAAAAAGCGAACATTTTTGGTGTCACAATTTTCATAATTGAGAGAGAGACTCGTGGAATTTTTAGGTGCAGTGTCGAATTTATAGTATGAAAATAAAATTTATAAAACTTAACGAAAGATAAAATTTATTTTATAAAGTATATATTCTTTTTTTATTAAAAAAATATATATAAAATTTGGGGAAAAATGAGAAAAACAATATTAAAATATTTGGAAATTTTAAAGCTTTTTTTTCTAAACATGGGGCTTCCAATAAAAAGTCCTAAAAGCACTCACTATTTATATATTTCCTCTTCCAAAGAAGTTTTATTTTATTTTCTTTTCTTTAATTATATAGTCTCAAAAGTCATTCATGGTAGGTAAATTGCAAAGAGGTAGGTTCTTTAATTTCATTTTTTTGAAAAAATCCTTTTACTGGTAAGGTAGGACTATGCTTTTTTTTTTTTTATCCACTACTCTAAAGTCATGGTAGGTAATATTTTTCTTAATTTTTTTTTTTTTTAAATTAATAATATTGTAGGGCCATGCATCATTTTTGCTCCATGGTTGTAAAGTAAGTGTAACCATATTTTGTAGTTATTGTTGTCCACAAATAGTGCTGAAAAGAGTGTTTCGCAAGTGTGAGCGGGTAGCGTCAAAAAAACGAAAAGAAAAAGTGAGCTGGTAGGGGCTTGTAGCCAAGTTTGTAAATTGGCTAGCCTTTTTCATTGATATAATTATTATATAATGCCCACCATAGATATTTTTGAAACAATTTTAAGAATGAGTCCAGGAGCTCAAGCTCGTAGGGACTTGTAGCCAAGCTGGTAGGAACTATTTCCGATCAAAAGTTATTGTAAGACGCATTATGGGACGTGTGGACTATATGTGTCCCGTGGATAATGAAATGTTTTAAGACATCCGAAAAAAATATCTTTGTGCCTATTATTTGTAATATATTCATTGCCGCGCATATTACATAGATGGTCCGAATATGCTCGTTACACCATGTAACAGGCGCAAATAAATTTTTCTCGTCTGACACCACCATCGTTCAAAAGTAAAATAAAATAAATAGAGTTAGAGGAGTGTAAAAAATTCTTTCTCAGTAGTTCAACTATTTTTAATTATTTTTTGCATTTTAATAAATATACAGAAAAATAAAATAAAATTTTAATATCAAAAACATAATCATAACAAATATTCAATCAAAAGCAAATTAAAGCGGAATAAAATAGCACAAAGGAAAATAACAAAAGATTTGCATGAAAAATCCAAAAAAAAATATATATATTGAAGAAGAAGAAGAAAGATTTATTGAAGGAGTAGGTATACAAGTTGTGTCCTCTACCGTCTTTCTGGACAAGTGATTACAGAATTATAGATATTTATTTGTTGTGTGTATATAGTATTTTTTTTGTTGTATGTTCCGAAATATTTGAACCCACTTCTGTCCCATTTCTCACGGTGGTCAGATCGAGAAGTAGGTTCGGATTGAAATGATTCATTGCCTTGTATTGATATATTTGTTTCACATTAATTTTGATTTTTGAAATATCATAAATAAAGATGGATACTTTTGAATCAATTGCTTGAGATAAAATAATGGTAAGAATTCTAATATTTATAGAAAGATTATACGGTAAACAAAGAGTTTGTGAGGGAGAAAGAATATAAATTTGTAGAATGCTGTGGGTTCTAGAATGGCTTTGGGTTAAAAAAAAAACTTTGCAGAATGGTCATGACCTTTCTGAAAAGATATCTTTTGAATTTGAAAAATAAAGGTTAGACATTTTTATAAAAGTTATCACGTTTTGTGAAAATAGGTTATAAGTTCATAAAATAAATATTTAAAGCCTCCGTTTATTTCGATGTAAAATATTTGTTTTGAAAATTATTATTACTATTATTTTTTATTTTTTGATATTTGACAAATGTTTAGGTCGAGGTCAAGGTCGAATCCATTGGGTGGGGCGTGTAAAATAACTTCTCGAAAATTGATAAATAAGTTATTTTTATTACGTTTTAAATTTTTTTTCTTAGTAAATATTGTATGATAACCAAACATAAAAAAGCATACAACAATTTTGTTCTCCAAGAATTAGTAATGGACATAAATATATATTTTTCTTTTTTCAATATAAGAATCAAATTGAATTAAAAAATTTAGAACCCTAACTGTTCCAACTCCCAAAATTTTAAAATATTAGAGAACAGATCAAGTAATATAAATTAAGTTTTAACAAACAAACGAAAAAATAAAATAAAAAATCCAACCTGCAACCCTATCTTACTTGTGGAGACCTGGACACCAAAAACAAAGGATAAACTTGCACTCGAAATAATGTCAATTATTGGTTTATTAATATTGATGATTCTATTAACATTAAATAAAAGAACATTAAAATATTACTGCGAAGGTATGAAATGAAAATAATAATAATAATATAATAATAATCTTAAATTGCATGGTAATATTAGAAAGGGAAAAAAATTATATATTTAACAATTTATTTGATATGCTTGTAAGTTGTAGGCATATTTATAACATCCTCAAAATGTTGATAATTGCAGTAGTAACATGATATATAGCCATATATTTAGTATACATTTTAAAATGGATTAACTACAGTAAACCACTGTTGAACTATATATTGATTTTTAAATTTTTTTATATAATCCCTCTATTTTAATTTTTTTGTAATTATTGAATTTATAAAAAAAATATAAATAAAAAATAAAAAATACAGAGGACATTAACCAGAGCCCAACAAGAAAAAACAGGATAAGAAGCCCATAAGTGGCAAACTAATCTAGCTAAAAAAGAAAACTAATGCTGCAGCAAATAATAGTATATATTTATGGATTTGGATTAATTATCTACATTGATGATCAGTACAGGTGTGGTAATGATGTATATTAATCATTTAATGGACTGGTGTTGAAGGCTTGACATCTGCATTGACATTGCCATCTTCCTCACGAAGCTTGACGGCGGAGTAAGCACCAGCCCCGGACAGCACCCCCATGGTAGGAGCAGTGAGGTACACCCATATGGCTTTGAAGTTGTTTGCAGCTATGGCTGGCCCCAGAGTTCTCACTGGATTCATTGAAGCTCCTGTCGTTTCCCTATACATGCAAAAGGCTCAATAGTAAGTTACAAAATCATTCTTTTAACAGTTTTTCTTTTTCTGTTCTTTTTAATTAGACATTCCTGTGAAGTTGTGAATGAATTTGTTGTGCTTTTGCTTAGGAATTTAAATTTTGAAATGACAAAATTCTTTTTTACATCAGTTGTAGAATCTCTATCTGCTGAATATATATTTGCTTCTTCAACTTCTATTAATTATATATTCAATCTGAAATACATGGTAATTAGTTGTTATAAGGACTTAGAGCTTCAGTGGTGAGAAATCTGACATTACCCGGCTATGAGTACGTTGAGCGTGACAGTAGCTCCCACGGCCATTGCTGCCATCTCTCCCACCTGCAGTGGGACAAGGAAAATGCGAAAAAAATGAGAGCTTGCAACATAGCCCCTGGAAGGGACAGTTCATTCGTAATCCAACTTCATCTATTAGATGAGATTGTCCACGTGTGAGTCCTACAGTGAGACTCATCTCGATCACATATGGTAATCTCAAACACCTATCTCCTCAAGAATGTTGTTTGAAGGAACGTAGAAAATATGTTTCGAGAAAGTGAGAGAGGAATTAATGAACAAAAAGCTGTAGAAACACTGCATGCTTACAGCTCTAGTATCTGTGGCCACTGCAGTTACAACAAACATGAGGTTGAAGCTAATGATGAACTCCAGAGCAAAAGCTTGAACATAGCTTCCTGAGGGGACAGTGACTCCACCACCCATTATTGGGTTGAAGATCCCCTTGAGTGCAAATGCTGCACAAAGTGATGCCATCACTTGTGCCCCAACATACACCGGCACCTAACAAGAGATCGATTAGACCTAATTAATTATATATGTCAGTGTATAAAATTCTTGGAAGATATATATATATATATATATATATATATATATATATATATAATAGGGGTTAGCCGCAGTTTTTACATGTTTCCATGGGAAGTGCTTGAGGGCAGCAAAGGCAATGGTGACAGAAGGATTGAGATGGGCTCCGGAGATGTGGCCAGTCGAAAGTATGACAATCATGACGGCGAGGCCATTGGAGGCAGCAAGGCCGAGACGGGTTTCAGAGCCATGTGTCTTTTGGTCCAGAATGGCTGTGGATGTCCCTGCAAAGATGAGTATGAAGGTGCCTATGAACTCAGCCCCCACCTGATAATTTTTTCATCCACTCTCATTAAAACAACACATGAAAAAGTGCAAATAAATCAGTCCTCATCTCGAGTACTATATATAAACACAAGCCTAAATATTCATTCTCACATAGACATACAATTCAAGAGTTAATTGGATCACTCTCTCATCAGGGCCTCAATTTGTATCTCTGCTTGATCTCATACCTTTTGTGCAAGTGAAACGGGAGGAGGTGGCAATGAGCATGAGAGAGAAGACAATCTCCCCTTTTGCAGGGCCCATGAGTCAACACTGAAACACCTCCGGCTCTCGCGAAGCGATATTCTACCATCTTCAGAGTCCATTGGTTCCCCCAAAATGGATCAAAAGACAAATATATATAGTAACAACAATCTGAAGTGGTGAGAGAAGCTTGAGCTCTTAGTACTTCTTTTTTCCCATGTTTTCATGGGTATTAAGGAATCAATATTATTTATATTTGCAGTGTGGTTGAGATGGAGAATCTCAAAAGATCAAAGGAGAGAAAAGATGTTAGTGGATGAAATTGAAGGATAACGGAAAGGAAGTGGCTGTGGAAGTGGACGGTGGGAAATTAATCAAACACTTTGCATCTTTCAAACTTCAAACAAGCTTTAAACTGTTAAGACTAGTGTCATGTTTTTCCCTGTTTTTGCCATTTGATTGATTTTGTATCAAACACATATACACATATAGATTATCTTTTTTGATCATGAGAATATATTATGGGATCCAATTTGCCTTCTTTTCATTACCTAAAGGTTAGGGAAGAGAAGAAGACTTCCTCCCGAATGGAGGAGATTTTCTCAATTTAAGCATCTAAACAATTTTGTATATGTTGATTATTGTGCTATTCATGTATGTTGCAAGTATTGATTACATATTTATGATTATCCAAAAAGAGAAATAATTGGTTTAAAATAGTGTATACAAAATAGTTATAATGGACAGCATAGATCGACATCTTGTTAATTGGAATCATAATTTATGCTCTTAGAGCATGGGAATCATCTTATATTGTACCTTTTCAGATTTAATTATTCAAGCTAAAACTAGGTCGATAATAGCAAGAATTAGTGTGGATATTATCATATTACAGTCTCACCACTAGTGCTTGTGATGGGGATTGCTAGGCCTCTAATTACTTATATGTAGTTAATATATAGATGGGATTCCAGTATAAGAATATTAGAAGACACTTGTGATTATAATTAATTAGTTAAGTATCATTTCAAACACAAGAAAACTTCCTTGAACCATCCGCTGATCATATATATGGCATTGGCGATGCTTTCTTTTTGTTTCGTCCTTAATTGTCTGAAAGGAATCATTGGTTACATTAGGGATATGGACCGGGAGGGTTTGGGATGAGACACCCTTTCTCAAACTTTTCTAGCTAATGAAAAACTTTTGTTAAAAACTAAATAAAAATTAGTATAGTTAAATATATAGCAATCATAATAACAAAATTATTGTTAAAATTTAAAATTATTATAAAAAAACAAAGAAAAAAAATTATAGCTAATAAAAGAAATATTTATTTATTTATTAATTAGTAATCGGATTCGGACTCATTTTAATAGGAATGGAACGGGACGGAACTCTAAATGAACCGGTTAAATTAACATTGCTACGTTATACACTAGAAACTAGAATTGAAAAAAAAAAAAAAACCAATGCAATGGGGCCAAAAGCAAATTGGGCCACAACTCAACACAGTCTTTCTCCCCAAAATCTCACATAATCTGGTGGACATACATGGGTAATACATGGAGTGAGAATTCAGAGGAAGTGAGTCTCGTTCGAATGAAGTTTTAAGAAGAACAGTGAATGCAGTGGTGAAGCTGAATAAGAGGAAGAAAATCATGGAGTGAGAATTCAGAGGAAGTTTAACAGCAACATTGAATGGAGTGTAACTAGATATGTGCATAAGAGCTTTAAAAACACTCACAACTTATCCAATATCACTTCATGTTAAATTAATCCATGTTTTTGCCTTTCTTTCTATCCTCTACTCTTGTTGAGGATCAGTTTTCATCCATTAGATTAGTATTCACATCAGAGGTGGTGTGTTTTAGTATTGATACAGACATACTCCTTTCTACATATTTAAGTTAAATCCGTGTGTGTGTGTGTGTACCATTAGTTCAATCATTTATCAGTCAATTAACTTAGAGAAAAATTGATGAATCTCTGATGATTCTAGTTTACTTTGCCCAAATTAAGGAAGAGTGCCGATTCAATATTTCGATTAGGGCTGAATTTCACAATGGGATAGACCTATCAGGTTGGGCAATTAGTGCTTAATAACTTGATAACTTTAATACTTTCTAATTCTTAAAAATTTGAACACTTAAAAATATCCCACAGATAAAATATATTATTACATATATCTTAATAATAGATTTCTTTGCTTCTCATGATTGCCGAGCTCAGTAGCGTGGGCTTGTGACCAAGCGGGGCATTAAAGTGGTTGATTGTGGAATCGGTTCCAGTGCAGGTGGATGGACCATTGTCTTACTTCCATAACACAAATTGGTGCACCTGATCCTCACAGGTTAGAGAGGACCCGAATAAATGCACTCACATACCCTCCGGGTTATAGAGGTCCCAATCCACCCAGGGTTGGCAAGCAAAAAAACAAGGGATTATATTGGAGGGGCCCCACAACCATGGGGCATTGGGGAAACACAGGCCCTTGGTTGCATAGATGAATGACCACCACCTGGCGTGCCAATTGGGATGACTTGATCCCACACACAACCACTTTTTAAATATATAATATTTTAGGTTTTTCTTAATTTTTTTAGATTTGATAAATAAATTACATAAAATGGAAGCCTGTTTAAATTACATATATACACATATGTATATATATATATATTTATATATATAATTGGAAGCTTGCTTAAATTTTGATCAATCAAAAATAAGATCTATGTAATTGAATTATTATTATTTTTTTAATAAATGTACGTACCAAATGTATATTGTGTGTGTGTATATATATATATATATAATTTTAAAAAAATGGAAACTTATTTCAAATGGAAGTTTGATTTTATTTAAATATATTTTTTAAAAATGGAAGATTGTTTAAAATTCTTCCATTTGAAATAAGCGATTGAGGGCAGCAAAGGCACCTACCAAGAGATCGATTCGACCTAATTAATTATATATGTCAGTGTATAAAATTCTTGGAAGATATATATATATATAATAGGGGTTAGCTGCAGTTTTTACATGTTTCCATGGGAAGTGCTTGAGGGCAGCAAAGGCAATGGTGACAGAAGGATTGAGATGGGCTCCGGAGATGTGGCCAGTTGAAAGTATGACAATCATGACCGCGAGGCCATTGGAGGCAGCAAGGCGGAGACGGGTTTCAGAGCCATGTGTCTTTTGGTCCAGAATGGCTGTGGATGTCCCTGCAAAGATGAGTATGAAGGTGCCTATGAACTCAGCCCCCCCCCCCCCCCCCCCCCAATAATTTTGTCATCAACTCTCATTAAAACCAGGGCGGCTCAATGTAACTCGGGACCTTAGGTGAAAAATAAAAAGTGACATTTTCATATCATAATATGAAATATATTAATTATTAAATAATAATTAATTAAAAATCATCATTATTGCTTTTTGAGATGCAAACTTATTAATTAAATTCTTATATTCAAGTATAGTTAAAATATTTTTTTCAATAGACAATATAGCTAATCCATTTAATCTTTCTTATGACATAGTTGATGGTAAATGTGATTTTATCAACTTTAATTTCAAAAAACTTCTATTTGTGGTACCACAACAGTTACAATATAACCTGATTTAGAAAGCCTCAATTCAATACTATTGCAAGAAAGAAAATTGTAAAGTTGTAATGAGGACTGAAAAGGGAGATGACCTGTAACTTGTAAATAACTTGCTGAGAGAACGTGAGGATAAAGAGAATGTGAAAAGTTTGTGAGGATAAAGAGAATGTGAAAAGTTTGTTTGCTTCCTTCCCCAAAAAACGGCTAAATATTTATTGTATTGCAACTTACAGAAAAAAAATATTAAATATATATATTGCTGGTGTGTAAAAAAAAAAAAAAAAAAAAAAAAAAAACGTGTATAAGATAGTCAAAGAAAAAAAAATATTAATGAGATATTTTAGGAGATAAAAAAAAAAAAAAAAAAATTGAGATAGTTGAGGAGATAAATAATTTGTCTCTTGATTAAAGTTTAATGAAAAGACGTGAATGATAATAAGGAATCAGAAAACATGAAAAGAAAACTTATTTTAAGAGATAAATTTTTTAGAATTAATGTTCAATAAGAAAACAATTACAATATATCATATACAAGGCAATTATAATATTTTGGAGCCTTTTTATTGGCAAGGCCTTAGACAGCAGCCTAACTCGCCTAAGGCTCGAGCCGCCCCTGATTAAAACAACACATGAAAAAGAGCAAATAAATCAGTCCTCATCTCGAGTACTATATATATATAAACACAAGCCTAAATATTCATTCTCACACAGACATACAATTCAAGAGTTAATTGGATCACTCTCTCATCAGGGCCTCAATTTGTATCTCTGCCTGATCTCATACCTTTTGTGCAAGTGAAACGGGAGGAGGTGGCAATGAGCATGAGAGAGAAGGCAATCTCCCCTTTGCAGGGCCCATGAGTCAACACTGAAACACCTCCGGCTCTCGCGAAGCGATATTCTAGCATCTTCAGAGTCCATTGGTTCCCCCAAAATGGATCAAAAGACAAATATATATAGTAACAACAATCTGAAGTGGTGAGAGAAGCTTGAGCTCTTAGTACTTTTTTCCCATGTTTTCATGGGTATTAAGGAATCAATATTATTTATATTTGCAGAGTGGTTGAGATGGAGAATCTCAAAAGATCAAAAGAGAGAAAAGATGTTAGTGGATGAAATTGAAGGATAACGGAAAGGAAGTGGCTGTGGAAGTGGACGGTGGGAAATTAATCAAACACTTTGCATTTTTCAAACTTCAAACAAGCTTTAATTAAACTGCTAAGACTAGTGTCATGTTTTTCCCTGTTTTTGCCATTTGATTGATTTTGTATCAAACACATAATACACATATAGATTATCTTTTTTGATCATGAGAATATATTATGGGATCCAATTTGCCTTCTTTTCATTACCTAAAGGTTAGGGAAGAGAAGAAGACTTCCTCCCGAATGGAGGAGATTTTCTCAATTTAAGCATCTAAATAATTTTGCATATGTTGATTATTGTGCTATTCATGTATGTTGCAAGCATTGATTACATATTTATGATTATCCAAAAAAAGAAATAATTGTTTTAAAATAGTGTATACAAAATAGTTATAATGGACAGCGTAGATCGACATCTTGTTGGAATCATAATTTATGCTTTTAGATCATGGGAATCATCTTATATTGAAACTTTTCAGATTTAATTATTCAAGCTAAAACTAGGTCGATAATAGCAAGAATTAGTGTGGATATTACAATCTCACCATTAGTGTTTGTGATGGGGATTGCTAGTCCTCTAATTGCTTATATGTAGTTGGGACTCCAGTATAAGAATATTAGAAAACACCTGTGATTATAATTAATTAGTTGAGTACCAATTCGAACACAAGAAAACTTCCTTGAACCATCCGCTGATCATATGGCCTCGGCGATGCTTTCCTTTTGTTTTGTCCTTAATTGACTGGGAGGAATCATTGGTTACGACGGGTAGAGGCCTACATAGAGTCGCATGGGATGTTGTTTGTATTATTTACTTGACTACTTGCTACGTGGTATCTTATTTAAATGAGCATGCTTAACTGCTTATGTGCTTACCTGCTTACTTGTTTATGTTAAAATGTTTCTTGCATAGTCTTGTATGCTAAGTGTTGTACAGTATCAATTCTTGTTGAGTCGTCCACAGTCTTAGTGTCATGTTTCTGAATCGTTTTCTCGTTTTATAGCACGATGTCACGGCGTGAGGAACCTAGAGAAGTTGGCCCTAGGCCAACAAGGGGCGATGTTGGTGAGAGCTCTAGCTCCAATCCGGTGGAGCCAGTTGATGAGAACATGCTTCTTAGGGACTTAATTCCCCCAAGAGTTGTTCCCCCAAGAAGAGAGAATGTTGAAACACCTGTACCCGTAGAAGTAGGTGAAGGTTCTGTGGCACTAGAGTTGAATCGATTGTTGCAAAATGCCGTGAGAGCAACTATTGTTGCTCAGCCGCAGTTAGTACCACAACCTACAGTTCGAGTTGAGGAGACTCCAGCTCAGAAGCGTCTCAAGATCATTAAGGGGTTTTCTCAGCTGATGCCGGTTATGTTTGAGGGCGGTGCGGACCCAATGGTAGCTGACAACTATATGGATCAAGTCAAAACTCAGTTGACCTCAATGGATGTGACAGAGGATCACTTGCAGATCATCCTAGCAACTTACAAGTTTGTTATGGATGCCAAGGTTTGGTGGAAGTCGATCACTAACCAGTACAAGATTGAAGAGATGAGCTGGGACAGGTTCAAGGAACTGTTTTATGAGAAGTACATTCCGCTTTCCAAAAGATGGGAGTTACAAGACCAGTTTCATAATCTTATTCAAGGGAACATGTCAGTGGCGGAGTATGAGAACAAGTTCACCTCACTCTCCCGTTTTGCTCCAGAAGTGATGAGAGATGAAGCTAACAAGACTCGGAAGTTTGTCTCGGGTCTTAATGATCGAATGAGGTCGTTGATCACGGCATAGTTTATTAAGGTTTACTCTGAAGCAGTGGAAAGGGCTTTGATGCTGGAGGTTGACAATAGAGAGAAGGATGCAAGAAGAGAGCAATTGAAGCAAAAGAGGGGTGCAGGGCCATCCTCAGAGGGATCTTCTTGGAAAAGGAACAGGGGCAGTCCATCTCAGTTTCAGGGGCAACAGTCTATAAGATCTGCTCCTACCACTCCTATGTCAGCTGGACCTGACAGGAGTGCAGTTGTTTGTTATCAGTGTAAGCAACCCGGACATTACAAGTCCAGTTGTCCGATGAGATCGTCTTCAGTTTCGTCAGCTCCGAAGGCTTGTTATGGGTGTGGCCAGGAGGGTCACTTGATTCGTGATTGTCCGAGTCAGAGAGCAGGCACCATTAGTGGCAGAGGGTCACAACAGAGGCCGTCACAATCGGCTACAGTTCAGTCAGGTTTCAGACCACCACCACCACAGCCTACTATGTCTTCACAGGGTTCACGATCAGTTAGGAGGGATACTCCTACTATGTCAGTGCAGCAGTCAGGTGTTCAGGTTGGCAGTCCTCAGGCACAGGTACCACAGGGACGTGTTTTTGCACTGGCACAGACCGATGCATCTTCTGGACCGTCAGTTTTTCGAGGTATATTTCCAATGTTTGGTTGTTGGGCCCGTGTTTTGTTTGACTCTGGTGCATCTCATTCTTTCATTTTATCATCATTTGCACTTGCATCGGGGTTAGAGGTTAGTTTCATGGATCGGGCGTTATGTGTTGATACGCCAGTTGGGGTTTCAGTGTCATTGAGCCGAGTTGTGCGGGATTGCTCCATTGTGATAGCTGGGCGGACCTTTGTGTTTGACCTTATCCTCCTAGAGATGACTAGCTTTGATGTCATTCTCGGGATGGATTGGTTGGCTTCATTTCATGCCACGATCGACTGTTACAGAGGAAGGGTTACAGTTTGCATTCCCGAGGGAGACTGTTTCTTTTTCGTGGGAGATCGGAGTGATTCCCACATTTCATCGTTTTATGGAGTTCGTGAACGAAGTCATGGTGATTATTTCTTAGCTAGTCTTCTAACCGAAGAAGATGATGTCGTGGGAGAAGTTTATCCGGCGATTGTTTGTGACTTCTTGGATGTTTTTCCAGAAGATTTGACAGAGTTGCCTCCACACCGAGAAGTGGAGTTCACTATTGATTTGATGCATGGTACTGCGCCGATTTCTATGACACTGTATCGTATGGCACCAGTTGAATTGGAAGAATTGAAGAGGCAGCTTGATGATTTGAGGATGAAAGGTTTCATCCGACCGAGTGTGTCACCGTGGGGCGCACCGGTCTTGTTTGCTAAGAAGAAAGATGGTTCGTTGAGGTTGTGCATTGATTATCGGAAGTTGAATCATGCCACCATCAAGAACAAGTATCCTTTGCCAAGGATAGATGATTTATTTGATCAGTTGAGGGGAGCCAGTTGTTTCTCGAAGATTGACTTGAGGTCTGGCTATTATCAGTTGCAGGTTAGGGATGAGGATATCCCGAAGACAGCATTCCGTACACGGTATGGACACTATGAGTTCCTTGTTATGCCTTTTGGCTTGACTAATGCGCCAGCGGCATTCATGGACTTGATGAACCTTGTCTTTCAAGATTACTTAGACCAGTTTGTGGTAGTTTTCGTGGATGACATTCTTGTGTACTCACGGACGCGGGAAGATCACGAGGTCCATTTGAGTATTATTTTACAGATTTTGCGGGAGCACCGATTGTATGCCAAATACGAGAAATATGAGTTTTGGCTACAGGAGGTGAAGTTTTTGGGGCATGTTGTTTCAGAAGGTGGAGTATCAGTTGATCCATCAAAGGTTGAAGCAGTTTTGACTTGGGAGCGACCCAAGAATGTGTTTGAGATCCGCAGTTTCCTTGGTTTAGCGGGTTACTGTCGGAGATTTGTGAAGGATTTCTCCCGTTTGGCAGCTCCTATGACCCGTTTGACCCGGAAAGGGGTCAAGTTTGTCTGGAATGAGGCTTGTGATTCATCCTTTCAGGAGTTGAAGACGAGATTGACTACAGTTCCAGTGTTGGTGATACCTGAGCGTGGCTTGGGTTATGTGATCTATTGTGATGCTTCACGTGACGGGTTGGGATGTGTGTTGATGCAGGATGGTAGAGTAGTGGCTTATGGGTCTCGACAGTTGAAGACTCACGAGTACAACTACCCTACTCATGACCTGGAGTTAGCGGCAGTTGTATTTGCCTTGAAGTGTTGGAGACATTACTTGTATGGTGAGAGATTCGAGGTATTCTCAAATCACAAAAGTCTCAAGTACATTTTCTCCCAAAAGGACTTGAACAACAGACAGAGGCGATGGGTCGAATTCTTGAAGGACTACAATTTTGACTTGCAGTATCATCCGGGCAAGGCGAATGTGGTAGCGGATGCCTTAAGCCGGAAATCTCGTGGAACTTTGGCCAGTTTAGCTATTCGAAAGTGGAAGATGCTTGAAGATCTGGCAGAGATAGGATTACAGTGTTGTGATGATGATGCTTGCAGTGAGTCGGCATTCTTATTTAGTCTTGTGGCTTAGCCTACTCTTGTTATACGAGTGATTGAGTCACAGAAACAGGACCCGGACTTAGATGCCATCCACACTTTGATATCTAGTGGTGAAACAGTGAAAGATTGGGCCTTGCATGCAGATGAGGGTCTACGGTTCAGGGGTTTGTTGGTGGTTCCCACATGTTGTAGTGAGGACGTCCTACGGGAGTTTCACACTTCCCGCTTTGCAGTTCATCCAGGTGGTACTAAAATGTATCACAATTTGAGACGTCAATATTGGTGGAGCGGGATGAAGAATGATGTTGCATAGTTTGTGGCTAGATGCCTTACCTGTCAGCAGGTGAAGGCCGAGCATCAGAGGCCAGCAGGTTTGTTGCAACCATTACCTGTAGCACAATGGAAATGGGAGCATATTGCTATGGATTTTGTGATAGGTTTTCCAAGGTCAAGAAGGGGCAATGAGGCCGTATGGGTCATCATTAACAGATTGACCAAGACGGCTCACTTTTTGCCTATTAAGGCAACAGATGATGCAGAGAAGCTTGGTGTGTAACGTCTCAAAACTAATACTTTTTAAACAAAAAAAAAAAAAAAATTCTGCATGACCTCCCCTAAAAATAGGCCTATCACAACCTGTTTAATTGCATTTTTAACCTGTCACGGCTCAAATTCCGAATTCACGGCAATAGTAGATGATAATACACAATCAAATGACCTCGATAATACCTCAAACTAGTATTACTCTCCCCATGCATCAATAAGGTTTACATGTTATCAAATTCACATCCAAAATATCATCAAATACCTTACATTACATAATAAAGTTTTGCAAAATATACATATACACCTTCACACTTTTAGTGCTTTGCAAAAATAATGGGAGATATACAAAAGGCACAAAAGTGAGCTTCTAGTATCGCTCAAGCTTGAGGTGGGTTGTCGTCCACCGGTTCTTTTCCAAGACCTGAAAAAAAATATATAAATAGTAGGGTGAGCTATATGCTCAGTAGGTGACACTTAAGACACAATTCTTGTGTCCTAGTGAATCCAATCAAAGCATAGGCCAATGAGAGATAGGGATCATACAACATAGGGGATCGAATACAACATACAATTCAATTCCAATTATAAACAATGCAATGCAATGCAATGAAATGCAATGCATGTCAATGACACTCCCCATTTTTATTCTCAAAACCATCACTTTCAAACGTTAATACAGCCTGCCCTTTGGTAACCCCGCAGCGACACGAGAGGAGGATTGGCTAGTGTCCCTGACCCTTGGTAACCCCGCGGCGTCATTATGGGGCCCAACTAGCTCAACCACACTAGGGCGACTCCCTAGTCCCCTCTAGGCTATATTAACCTCCGGCCCGTTGGTAACCCCGCAGCGACCGGGTTTGTCAAAACCAATTTTTTTTTTTCCAAAACATTCATTCCCAAATCCCCATTTTCATTTCAAGACAACCACTTCCCTTTTTCATGCAACCCAATGAGATGTAGGCTCATGTCATGATCTCAATATAATGACAAATGGGAACTTAGCACAATAATAAATAAGCATGTTCTCATGGCATCATTATAGCATGTTAGTAACCTCAAAAAAAAATGTAAACAACCATCACATAGACATACTTTTCATTCAACCATGTTATACACATTTACATAACTAGCATGTTGTCAATTAAATCATTTTAATCAAAATCAACAACAATTAAACATACTATAACACACATAGAGGAGCATGATTCATTATAGAGCAAGATTCCATGGCTTAAGATGTCCCTACCTCAAAAATGAGCAAACCCTAGAAAATGGGTCCTAAATTTCGAAGTCCAAAGGGTGCACCAAATCTGGAATTGTTGGTATGGATGTGTAGAGCTCGACACAAGCTTCGTTTTGCCTCAAACGGCACCTCAATCCGACAAAAGATGAAGGAGTAATCAACAATGGAAGCTTGAAATGAAAAGAAAAGAAAAAAAAAAAAAAAAAAAAAGGCAAGAAGGAGAAGCAGAGGCGTCTGTCGGGAGAGAGAGAGAAAGGCAGAGACCAATTTTGGTCTCACAATTCACTTAAAAAGTGATGTGGGTCCCACTTCTTTTATAATTTCTTTTTCTCATTTCCTTTTTCATTTAAATCACACACCACACATACACAATTATATACAAATATCACATTCTCCCCAACTTTAAAAAAATTTCGTCCTCGAAATCAAGACATACCTGAGGAAGAAAACAACGCTGGATACTTGGAGCGAACCTCCTGTTCAAGCTCCCAAGTAGCCTCCTCAACTTCGTGGTGTCTCCAAAGAATTTTCACCATCGGTATCGTCTTGTTCCTCAACACCTTCTGTTGTGTGTCAAGAATCTGAACTGGTCCTTCCTCGTAGGAAGCATCCTCATCAATGTCCACATCTACCCAACTCAAAATGTGAGATGGATCCGGTTCGTACTTCCGTAACATCGATACATGGAAAACATTGTGGACCCTATCCAACTGTGGTGGCAAAGCAAGCCTGTAGGCAACCTCTCCTACTCGGTCCAAAATCTCAAACGGTCCAATAAATCGTGGCGACAACTTGCCACTTTTTCCGAATCTCATCAATCCCTTCCGTGGAGAAACCCGTAGAAAAACGTGGTCTCCCACCTCAAAGGATAACGGTCGTCTCCGCTTATCCGCATAGCTCTTCTGTCGGCTCTGAGCTGTAAGCAGCCTCTGTCTTATCAACTTAATCTTCTCAGTAGTCTCGAGTACAATGTCGGGTCCTAAGGCGGCTGTCTCATCTACCTCAGTCCAACAAACAGGAGACCTACAAGGTCTACCATACAACGCCTCAAATGGAGCCATCTGGATGCTCGCCTGATAACTGTTGTTGTAGGCAAACTTAATAAGTGGAAGGTGATCCTCCCAACTACCTCCCAAATCAAGTACGCATGCCCGAAGCATATCCTCCAAAATCTGGATAGTACGCTCCGACTGACCGTTCGTCTGTGGATAGAATGCCGTACTAAAATGCAACGCTGAACCAAACGCTACTTGAAGTCCTTCCCAGAACTTCGAAGTGAACTTAGCATCCCTATCTGACACAATGGTTACAGGAATTCCATGCAACCTTACAATCTCCTTCACATAAAGAACACCAAGCTTCTCTGCATCATCTATTGCCTTAATAGGCAAAAAGTGAGCCGTCTTGGTCAATCTGTCAATGATGACCCATACGGCCTCATTGCCCCTCTGTGACCTTGGAAAACCTGTCACAAAATCCATAGCAATATGCTCCCATTTCCATTGCGCTACAGGTAATGGTTGCAACAAACCAGCTGGCCTCTGATGCTCGGCCTTCACCTGCTGACAGGTAAGGCATCTAGCCACAAACTGTGCAACATCATTCTTCATCCCGCTCCACCAATACTGACGTCTCAAATTGTGATACATTTTAGTACTACCTGGATGAACTGCAAAACGGGAAGTGTGAAACTCCCGTAGGACATCCTCACGACAAACTGTGGGAACCACCAACAAACCCCTGAACCGTAGACCCCCATCTGTATGCAAGGCCCAATCTTTCACTGTCTCACCACTAGAGATCAAAGCGTGGATGGCATCTAAGTCCGGGTCCTGTCTCTGTGACTCAATCACTCGTACAACAAGAGTAGGCTGAGCCACAAGACTAAATAAGAATGCCGACTCACTGCAACCATCATCATCACAACACTGTAATCCCATCTCTGCCAGATCTTCAAGTATCTTCCAATTCCGAATAGCTAAGCTGGCCAAAGTTCCACGAGATTTTCGGCTTAAGGCATCAGCTACAACATTTGCCTTGCCCGGATGATATTGCAAATCAAAGTTGTAATCTTCCAAGTACTCAACCCATCGTCTTTGTCTATTGTTCAAGTCCTTTTGGGAAAAAAGGTACTTGAGACTTTTGTGATCTGAAAATACCTCGAATCTCTCACCATACAAGTAGTGTCTCCAACACTTCAAGGCAAACACAACTGCCGCTAACTCCAGATCATGAGTAGGGTAGTTAAGCTCGTGAGTCTTCAACTGTCAAGACCCATAAGCCACTACTCTACCATCCTGCATCAACACACATCCCAACCCATCACGTGAAGCATCACAATAGATCACATAACCCAAGCCTCGCTCAGGTATCACCAACACTGGAGCTGTAGTCAATCTCGTCTTCAACTCCTGAAAAGATGAATCACAGGCCTCATTCCAGACAAACTTGACCCCTTTCCGGGTCAAACGGGTTATAGGAGCTGCCAAACGGGAGAAATCCTTCACAAATCTCTGATAGTAACCCGCTAAACCAAGAAAACTGCGGATCTCAAACACATTCTTGGGTCGCTCCCAAGTCAAAACTGCTTCAACCTTTGATGGATCAACTGATACTCCACCTTCTGAAACAACATGCCCCAAAAACTTCACCTCCTGTAGCCAAAACTCACATTTCTCGTATTTGGCATACAATCGGTGCTCCCGCAAAATCTGTAGAACAATACTCAAATGGACCTCGTGATCTTCCCGAGTCCGCGAGTACACAAGAATGTCATCCACGAAAACTACCACAAACTGGTCCAAGTAATCGCGAAAGACGCGGTTCATCAAGTCCATGAATGCCGCTGGCGCATTAGTCAAGCCAAAAGGCATAACAAGGAACTCATAGTGTCCATACCGTGTACGGAATGCTGTCTTCGGGATATCCTCATCCCTAACCCGCAACTGATAATAGCCAGACATCAAGTCAATCTTCGAGAAACAACTGGCTCCCCTCAACTGATCAAATAAATCATCTATCCTTGGCAAAGGATACTTGTTCTTGATGGTGGCATGATTCAACTTCCGATAATCAATGCACAACCTCAACGAACCATCTTTCTTCTTAGCAAACAAGACCGGTGCACCCCACGGTGACACACTCGGTCGGATGAAACCTTTCATCCTCAAATCATCAAGCTGCCTCTTCAATTCTTCCAATTCAACTGGTGCCATACGATACGGTGCCATAGAAATCGGCGCAGTACCAGGCATCAAATCAATAGTGAACTCCACTTCTCGGTGTGGAGGCAACTCTGTCAAATCTTCTGGAAAAACATCCAAGAAGTTACAAACAATCGCCGGATAAACTTCTCCCATGACATCATCTTCTTCAGCTAAAAGGCTAGCCAAGAAGTAATCACCACGACTCCGTTTATGAATTCCATACAACGACGATGATTGGGAATCACTCCGATCTCCCGTGAAAAAGAAACAGTCTCCTTCTGGAGTGCAAACTGTAATTCTCCCTTTGAAACAATCGATCGTGGCATGAAAGAAGGCCAACCAATCCATCCCGAGAATGACATTAAAGTTAGTCATCTCCAGGAGGATAAGGTCAAGCACAAAGGTCCGCCCGGCTATCATAATGGGACATTCCCGCACAATTCGGCTCAAAGACACTGAAACCCCAACTGGCGTATCAACACTCAACGCCTGTTCCAAGAAACTAACTTCCAACCCCGATGCAAGTGCAAATGATGATGAAATGAAAGAATGAGATGCACCAGAGTCAAATAATACACGGGCCCAACAACCAAACACTGGAAATATACCTCGAAGGACTGACAGTCCAGAAGATGCATCTGTCTGTGCCAGTGCAAAAACACGTCCCTGTGGTACCTGTACCTGAGGACTGCCAACCTAAACACCTGACTGCTGCACTGACATAGTAGAAGTATCCCTCCTAACTGATCATGAACCCTGTGAAGACATAGTAGGCTGTGGTGGTGGTGGTCTGAAACCTGACTGAACTGTAGCCGATTGTGACGGCCTCTGCTGTGACCTTCTGCCACTAATGGTGCCTGCTCTCTGACTCGGACAATCACGAATCAAGTGACCCTGCTGGCCACACCCATAACAAGCCTTCGGAGCTGACGAAACTGAAGACGATCTCATCGGACAACTGGACTTGTAATGTCCGGGCTGCTGACACTGATAACAAACAACTGCACTCCTGTCAGATCTAGCTGGCATAGGAGTGGTAGGAGCAGATCTTGTAAACTGTTGCCCCTGAAACTGAGATGGACTGCCCCTGTTCCTTTTCCAAGAAGATCCCTCTGAGGATGGCCCTGCACCCCTCTTTTGCTTTAATTGCTCTCTTCTTGCATCCTTCTCTCTATTGTCAGCCTCTAGCATCAAAGCCCTTTTCACTGCTTCAGAGTAAACCTTAATAAACTGTGCCCTGATCAACGGCCTCATTCGATCATTAAGACCCGATACAAACTTCCGAGTCTTGTTAGCTTCATCTCTCACCACTTCTGGAGCAAAACGGGAGAGTGAGGTGAACTTGTTCTCATACCCCGCCACTGACATGTTCCCTTGAATAAGATTATGAAACTGGTCTTGTAACTCCCATATTTTGGAAAGCGGAAAGTACTTTTCATAGAACAGTTCCTTGAACTTGTCCCAACTCATCTCTTCAATCTTGTACTGGTTAGTGATCGACTTCCACCAAACCTTGGCATCCATAGCAAACTTGTAAGTTGCTAGGATGATCTTCAAGTGATCCTCTGTCACATCCATTGAAGTCAACTGAGTTTCGACTTGATCCATGTAGTTGTCGGCTACCATTGGATCCGCACCGCCCTCAAACATAACCGGCATCAGCTGAGAAAACCCCTTAATGATCTTGAGACGCTTCTGAGCTGGAGTCTCCTCAACTCGAACTGTAGGTTGTGGTACCAACTGCGGCTGAGCAACAATCGTTGCCCTCACGACATTTTGCAACAAACGATTAAACTCCAGTGCCACAGAACTTTCACCCACTTCTACGGGTACGGGTGTTTCAACATTCTCTCTTCTTGAGGGAACAGCTCTTGGGGGAATCAAGTCCCTAAGAAGCATGTTCTCATCAACTGGCTCTGCCGGATTGGAGCTAGAGCTCTCACCAACATCACCCCTTGTTGGTCTAGGGTCAACTTCTCTAGGTTCCTCACGCCGTGACATCGTGCTATAAAACGAGAAAACGATTCAGAAACATGATACTAAGGTCCACTGTGGACGACTCAACAAGAATTAATACCGTACAACACCTAGCATGCAAGACTATGCAAGAAACATTTTAACATAAACAAGTAAGCAAGTAAGCACATAGGCAGTTAAGCATGCTCATTTAAATAAGATACCATGTAGCAAGTAGTCAAGTAAGCAACACAAACAACATTCCATGCGACTCTATGTAGGCCTCTACCCGTCGTCCTAAAGGTTTTCGAACCTTGGCTCTGATACCAAATTTGTAACGTCTCAAAACTAATACTTTTTAAACAAAAAAAAAAAAAAAAAAATTCGGCATGACCTCCCCTAAAAATAGGCCTATCACAACATGTTTAATTGCATTTTTAACCTGTCACGGCTCAAATTCCGAATTCACGGCAATAGTAGATGATAATACACAATCAAATGACCTCGATAATACCTCAAACTAGTATTACTCTCCCCATGCATCAATAAGGTTTACATGTTATCAAATTCACATCCAAAATATCATCAAATACCTTACATTACATAACAAAGTTTTGCAAAATATACATATACACCTTCACACTTTTAGTGCTTTGCAAAAATAATGGGAGATATACAAAAGGCACAAAAGTGAGCTTCTAGTATCGCTCAAGCTTGAGGTGGGTTGTCGTCCACCGGTTCTTTTCCAAGACCTGAAAAAAAATATATAAATAGTAGGGTGAGCTATATGCTCAGTAGGTGACACTTAAGACACAATTCTTGTGTCCTAGTGAATCCAATCAAAGCATAGGCCAATGGGAGATAGGGATCATACAACATAGGGGATCGAATACAACATACAATTCAATTCCAATTATAAACAATGCAATGCATGTCAATGACACTCCCCATTTTTATTCTCAAAACCATCACTTTCAAACGTTAATACAGCCCGCCCTTTGGTAACCCCGCCGCGACACGAGAGGAAGATTGGCTAGTGTCCCTGACCCTTGGTAACCCCGCGGCGTCATTATGGGGCCCAACTAGCTCAACCACACTAGGGCGACTCCCTAGTCCCCTCTAGGCTATATTAACCTCCGGCCCGTTGGTAACCCCGCAGCGACCGGGTTTGTCAAAACCAATTTTTTTTTTTCCAAAACATTCATTCCCAAATCCCCATTTTCATTTCAAGACAACCACTTCCCTTTTTCATGCAACCCAATGAGATGTAGGCTCATGTCATGATCTCAATATAATGACAAATGGGAACTTAGCACAATAATAAATAAGCATGTTCTCATGGCATCATTATAGCATGTTAGTAACCTCAAAAAAAAATGTAAACAACCATCACATAGACATACTTTTCATTCAACCATGTTATACACATTTACATAACTAGCATGTTGTCAATTAAATCATTTTAATCAAAATCAATAACAATTAAACATACTATAACACACATAGAGGAGCATGATTCATTATAGAGCAAGATTCCATGGCTTAAGATGTCCCTACCTCAAAAATGAGCAAACCCTAGAAAATGGGTCCTAAATTTCAAAGTCCAAAGGGTGCACCAAATCTGGAATTGTTGGTATGGATGTGTAGAGCTCGACACAAGCTTCGTTTTGCCTCAAACGGCACCTCAATCCGACAAAAGATGAAGGAGTAATCAACAATGGAAGCTTGAAATGAAAAGAAAAGAAAAAAAAAAGACAAGAAGGAGAAGCAGAGGCGTCTGTCGGGAGAGAGAGAGAAAGGCAGAGACCAATTTTGGTCTCACAATTCACTTAAAAAGTGATGTAGGTCCCACTTCTTTTATAATTTCTTTTTCTCATTTCCTTTTTCATTTAAATCACACACCACACACACACAATTATATACAAACATCACATGGTGTTCTTTATGTGAAGGAGATTGTAAGGTTGCATGGAGTTCCTGTAACCATTGTGTCAGATAGGGATTCTAAGTTCACTTCGAAGTTCTGGGAAGGACTTCAAGTAGCGTTTGGTTCAGCGTTGCATCTTAGTACGGCATTCCATCCACAGACGGACGGTCAGTCGGAGCGTACTATCCAGATTTTGGAGAATATGCTTCGGGCATGTGTGCTTGACTTGGGTGGTAGTTGGAAGGATCACCTTCAACTTATTGAGTTTGCCTACAACAATAGTTATCAAGCGAGTATCCAGATGGCTCCATTTGAGGCGTTGTATGGTAGACCTTGTAGGTCTCCTGTTTGTTGGACTGAGGTAGGTGAGACAGCCGCCTTAGGACCCGACATTGTACTCGAGACTACTGAGAAGATTAAGTTGATAAGACAGAGGTTACTTACAGCTCAGAGTCGACAGAAGAGCTATGCGGATAAGCGGAGACGACCGTTATCCTTTGAGGTGGGAGACCACGTTTTTTTACGGGTTTCTCCACGGAAGGGATTGATGAGATTCGGAAAAAGTGGCAAGTTGTCGCCACGATTTATTGGACCGTTTGAGATTTTGGACCGAGTAGGAGAGGTTGCTTACAGGCTTGCTTTGCCACCACAGTTGGATAGGGTCCACAATGTTTTCCATGTATCGATGTTACGGAAGTACGAACCGGATCCATCTCACATTTTGAGTTGGGTAGATGTGGACATTGATGAGGATGTTTGCTACGAGGAAGGACCAGTTCAGATTCTTGACACACAACGGAAGGTGTTGAGGAATAAGACGATACCAATGGTGAAAGTCCTTTGGAGACACCGCGGAGTCGAGGAAGCTACTTGGGAGCTCGAACAGGAGGTTCGGTCCAAGTACCCAGCGTTGTTTTCTTCCTCAGGTATGTCTTGATTTCGGGGACAAAATCCTTATAAGTTGGGGAGAATGTGATGTCTGTGTATTTATTGTGTGTGTGTAGTGTAATATAAAAGTAAAAGAAAAATAATTTAATGGTGGGGCCCACAAGGCACTTTAGAAAAGGGTCAAGACCATAAAGTTGGTCTCATTTTCCTGATTCCCTTTCTCTCTCTTCGTGCATCTCTCTCTCAACCCGTAAGCTCATTTTTCTCTTATTTTTTGGTTTCAACTTTGAGGTTAGATTTCTCACTCATTTCTTGTTGGAATTAGGTTCCGTTTGAGGCAAAACGAAGCTCGTGTGAAGCTCTATACATCCGTACCATCAATTTCCAGTTTTGAGTCTTCCTTGGAGCTCGAATTTGAGGACCCATTTTCTAGGGTTTTGGTGCAATCTTGAGGTAGGGGCCCTCAATTCATGAAATCTTGTACCTTAGTGAGTTAATTGCCTCTAATTGTTGTTTAATTTGATTAGTTGTTTAAAATCTAGAGAATTGTTGATATGTATGCATATATGTTAGTTGTGTGACTATATTTGTTGATTATTCTATGTGAAGCATGTTTAGGACTTGATTTTATATGTTCATTGTGCTAGAACTTGTTATGTATAAGCATGTTATGACTTTCTTGATTATTCTTGCGAATTATGCCATGTTGCTTAAATTGGATAAAGTATGGAATGATGAACTTGTGTATGTCATTGAGGTATTCATGCATTAACATTGGGCAAGAAAAGGGAAAGAATTGATTTACTTCGAAAAGGGGAAATTTCGGGAAAGTGTTTTTGATGAAATGATTTTATGCGAAACCCGGTCGTTGCGGGGTTACCAACGGACCGGAGGTTAATATAGCCTAGAGGGGACTAAGGAGTCGCCCTAGTGTGGTTGAGCTAGCTGGGCCCCATAATGACGCCGCGGGGTTACCAAGGGTCAGGGACACTAGTCAATCCTCCTCTCGTGTTGCAGCGGGGTTACCAAAGGGCGGGCTATATTAACGTTTGAAAGTGATGGTTTTGAGAATGAAAATAGGGAGTGTCATTGACATGCATTGCATTTCATTGCATTGCATTGCATTGTTTATAATTGGAATTGAATTGTATGTTATATTTGATCCCCTACGTTGTATGATCCCTATCTCCCATTGGCCTATGCTTTGCTTGAATTCACAAGGACACAAGATTTGTGTCTTAAGTGTCTCTGCTGAGCTATATGCTCACCCCTATATCTATATATTTTTTTTCAGGTCTTGGAAAAGAACCGGTGGACGACAATCCACCCCAACTTTGAAAGTTGCTAGAGGAGCATTTTCCTTGTTATTTTGTAATAGACTACTCCTTTGTTCATCCCTCATTTTTTGTAAAATTCCAAAGGTGTAATGATGTAAATTTCTTTTGAAGAACCATGATCATGTAGTACACTTATAATACTTGATGACATATGGGATGCGAACTTGATGATATGTAACTTGTTGATGAATGGAAGGATAATCCTAACTTGAAGCATTGTCTAGATTAGTAGGTTGTATCATTATCTTTTGTTGCCGTGAATTCGGAAATTAGTTGCATGACAGGTTAATTATGCATTTAAACAGGTTGCGGTAGGTCCATTTTTAGGGGAGGTTATGCCGAATTTTTTAAAAAAAAAAAAAAAATTCTTGGCATTAGTTTTGGGATCGTTACAGTGTGTGAGTAGTGACCGATCCAGAAATAAAAAAGTTCAATGGGGACGACTGCCTACTAAACACCACATAGATATGTGCCTGGTATATGAGTTCATATAAGTAGAGTTTCACAATAAATTGGTCATTTCAACTAATAAATTAAGTTTACATGGGTATTTTACAAAAGTGAAAGAGCAAAAATGACATTTCATAAGGTGTCAACAACTATCAAGGTAAATCAACTGCTGCACCAGGGTAGAAATCATGCACCAAATTTCAGGGGTATCTATGCAAGATATGGGAGGCTTCAGAAGGAACCTAATATGTGGTCCAACAGTCATGACAAATATCCCTTTGTTTACCGGAGTATGCTGTGTATCTCTTGATTATGCGTTCCACGGAATATCAATGGCTATGCTGTTGGGTCTCTATAGGAAACTCTTCTGGTCCAATCATCATTGGGCTATTTCTTTCCTATGCTTGGCCTTCTAATGGGCCTTGTATTTTCTATTCCTTCGGCTCTTAATAGGCCTTGTAATTTTTCCTTCATTTATACAATTGCTTTACCATTCCAAAAAAAAAAAACATATTGGAGTTTCTTCCATTGTGGTTGTAGGGTATGCCCTCCCCTCATGCTCTTTTAACTTTATTGTTTCATTATTATTAATACAAAATAACAAATAAATAAAAATAAATAAATAAAGAAGAAGAAGTAGATGATGGCAAAGAAGTTCAATGTGAAAGTAAGTCATACATAGTAAAAATGGGAGCGAGAACTTGCGCAGAACATAAAAGCGAAAATACGGAGTATAAAAGCGACACCAATTAAAAAAGGATCGTGTAACGTAGTGTGAAACCAAACAAGTCTTATTAGTATTTCACTAAGCTAAAAAAGGTTGTTTCACTCCTCCACACATAGAGCAGAGATGCCCAACATTCCCCTGCCTTAAAAAGCTAGCAATCCCCTTGATTGCCTTGCCTTTTTCCAAGACATTCTCTACCTCAAAAATGTTGCGCTGAAAATGAGAGAGGAATAATAATTTCCCCGAATAAGTCCCGAATTTAACACGTGATAAGTATAGTCAATCACGTCAAATTCGGTGTTAATTCGAAAATTCTTTTTCGGTTCCCCTATCATTACTCATAAGTAAAAGATGCTGAATAACATCTCATTCTACTGTTTTAGGATACTGATTTCAAGCATTTGGGATAAACTCCCTACCATTAATTATTTTATGGATTCTGAAATAATTGAGGAGAGGCACATGCGCTTCGAAGAAGAACATGCCCCTGAAAACTAGTGCTTTGACATATTTTGTTTGGAATTGTATTGTGTTTTGACATATTTCATGTCAAAAAACATCATCTCAAGTTGCAATTCAAGATGTTTTCAATTTAGAACACACCCTTTAGGTAAGTAGATTGGTGGGAGGACATTTTGTTTTTCAAGACCGTAATTTGAAGTATCAAAACTTGTAAGAGTCGAAATTTTGATTCAAGTAGTTAAAGCCTATTCAATTTCAAGATGCACCATACCTTGAGGCTACTCGTTTGAATAAAGGTCAAAACAAAATGCATTTCCACCGGTGGAACTTGACCACGCACCGATCTAACTTCGGCATGCATTGATAGAACTTAGTCGAAAAGGCAATTGCACTAATTGAACTTTAACTTGCACCGATCCAACAGCCTTAAATATTAAGTTAATTATTATCAAACTATTTTTCATAAAAAAAATTCGCTACATTTTGTAGTTAAGAGGGATGGATTAGTATAACGGTCTAAAATTTTAATTGAGGTGCTTTAAGAAGTCTGAAATTATAAAAAAATAATAATAATAATAAAAATAATCTAATTGGAAAACTCCACTATTTGAACTTTCATTCAAATACTTTCTTTAATTAATTGGTTATTTATCAATTTTCTAGTTTTGTTTAATTGTTTCATCAATTTGTTTTCCCTCCTTTTTTGGTGATTCTCCCTTTGCTGAGAAAGGAAAAGTGTTAATATCACTTGAGCTTTTCCCACTAAATTGTCAAATCAGACTCAAAGGGCGTAACTAGTGCTTCTTGTTGGTTTAACTCGATTTAGGGAATGGAAAGTTTGAGCAGCCTATGTGTTGGAGGGGACTTATTAGAAACTAAACTCATTCTAGTGGTTACCAAAGTATTATAATCATACTGAATCAATGAAACCATCTAAACCAAATCGTATAAGAACAGTTCGGATCAATTAGGCTTCACATATTAAAAGGGTTAAGTGCAAAAAACTCTCCTAAATTATTGTTCTTTTGTAAATAATTCCCTAAACTAAAAATAACCCCCCTAAACTATTGATTTGTTGCAATTAAGGATAAATTTATCACAAAAGACTATTTTACCCTTTCTCATTAAAATTTTCATTTCTTATTAAATTATTTTTATTATTTTTTCTCTTGTGTATTATACTATTTACCTTAATTTTATTATTAGTATCAATTTATCATAAAAATATTAATAAAATAGATAAGTAGATTTGTAACTACCATTTTCTAAATTGATTAACTTATTATTAAAACTTTATTATTCATAATAAAACGTATTATAACCAATTTAAACATTTTTATCGTAAAAAAAATATTATTTTTTTCATACAATATATTGATGAAAAACTAATAAAATACTTTTGAAAAAAATACCTTCTTTTCATGTAATATATTCATTAAAAATTAAAGAATTAATTAATTTTTTTAAAAAAACTCTACTAAATTTATTATATATTAATTAAAAAAATTAAAGGTAAATTTATGCAAATTTAATGAAAAATATCTCATCAAATTAGTATGAATTTTTTTAATAATTTATTTAGATAAGAAAAATATATTAAATGTAATTCAATGAGAAGGGGCATTATGGTCATTTAATGAAATATAGTATAGTTCTTAGGTATGTTGCAACAAAATGAGATAGTTTAGGGAATTTTATGCATAAAATATAATTCAAAGGGATTATTTACAAATTCAAACATAATTCAAGGAGATTTTTTGCACTTTACCACATATATATATATATATATTTACAAGGTAAGAAGGATTAGAAATTAGATTAGTAGGTGCAAAGAGTCGAAGTCTGTCATTTCCAAAATCCACTGGAGGCACTAGCTACTGGATGGACTATCGAGGCATCTACACTTTACCTCATATTAAAATTATATAAACTTGTAATGTAACAAAATAATACTTATTTAGCCTAAATTAAGTCTTATTCAACCCAACTTCTAACTACATGAAATTCACCTTTGCTGCTCACTCCAAAGTTCATTTTTAATTCTAAAATTTACTAGTAACATAACAATCCAATATGAGAACGATATTTAGAATACTCCATTATATAAAATAGTCCATTATATAAAATACTCCATTCATCTCATAACAAGTGTCAAGTTCTCCTTTTACATTGTTCCAAAATAATGATCTTAATTCAAAAGTTAATGTATTATTTTTTTTTAATATTTTTAATTTATCCTCTTACCATGAAGTTATAAAAATAATTAAAGTTGAAATAAAACCTCATGTGAATTCAGTGTATTCTAAAATTCATTGTCTATCACTATAATAAAAAAAACATTAAAAATTATACTCTTTTATATATATATATATATATATATATATATATATTACAAACTATACTCTTACAAAGTTAAATATCTCAAAAAAAAAAAGAAAAAAGGTTAGGAATATACCATACAAAAAAGTTAATTCACTCCACCCTGATCTTGGGTTTCCTTCTTTACCAATACAGGTGGAACTCGTTCAACTACTCAACAATTTCTCTCGAATAAGGCTCATTGCGAATATTACTAAGACTAGACTCTTGACTCTTATATCAGTTATTGGGTCGAGGATATCCAACCCAAAAAAGTTTACTAGCGATCCTTTAAGATTTGGCTCTTATACCAGTTGATGGGTTGAGGATATCCAACCCAAAAAGTAAGCCCAAGAATGACCATTGTCCCACAGGAGTCTCAAATTTCCTTCTTTACCAAATTTGAGAAAATAATACATTTCTCTGTATGTATGATATTCCATTCCGGCCCTCACTAGCTCGTATTAATAGGAATGCGGTACAAGCTAAGGAGCATGCCCAAGGGGCTACTACGCTCACCGCGCACTTGAATCATCACGTGGCTGCTCAAGCAAGCTAAGCTTCACACAGCCCTGAGGAAGCCAAAAGACCCTCTCTAAATGGAATGATTACATCTACTGCAAAAAAAACTCCTCTGGGCGTCTGAAATGACAACTTGACATGAATGGAATCCATTTATTGAGCTGCCCAAATTTTAAGTTGATGTGTAATGTGAATAACATATAATAGAGTCCACAACTTCCGATTCCAAGTGCAGAGACGCAGATCAAAGAGGAGCAAGGAATTAACCCTGTGAGTCTCTCATCTCTCTCTAAAATGTGTATGTGTGCGTATATATATAATTTTCTGATAGATGCAATTCCAAAATGTGTATGTGTGTGTGTGTGTACATAATTTTACACAGATATATAGGTTAAAATGTCATAATAGTTGGGGTTACAGACTCACAGAGTAGTTGAAACTGCAGAGCAAATTAATCAAGAATATATATTGTGAGGCACTTCTCAGAATATGCTAGACCAGTGATGTATATATATACTCACATATACGCATAAATAGAAATTTTGATAGTTGAGATTATTCAGTGCAGTTGAATCTACGGAGCTAATTAATCAATTTAGAGTTTTTATAATCTGAATTTTGTACTCCAAAGAAAAGGAAAAGAAAGAAGAAGGTAGTTAACCTGATATAGTGCTAGAACAAGTTGTAGATTATCTTTTCTGTAGTGCTTGAATATCGTTTCTAGGGACTGGTAGGTCTTAGTTGTTAGGGTTTTCATGAAATAGCACCAGTTTTAAAATTTCAATATTTGTTATTAATTGTTCTGAGGCTAAATAGTAGACCTATATAAGAAGATATCAGTGGACCATTTTCAACTGGCACTTTGTGAAATGGGTGTGAGTATTTATTTACCTAACCAAAATAAAAATTAAAAAAAAAATCTATTTTTTTTTTTTATTATTTAATCTTGAATTGCTAAGTTCTAAGATGGGTATATGTCAACTAAGCCAACTAATCGACCGCGTTGGCGCAGTGGTAAGGTCGCATATGTCAACTGAGCCAAATAATACATGACCTTGGTGCAATGGTAAGGTTGTTCCATTGTGCATGTCTTGGAGGTCATAGCTTCAAAACAGAAAATAGTTTTTCTACATGTGGAGGTAGGATTACGTGTTTTTGTGTTTTGACCCTTGTAAGACCTCGAAGTAGCGGGAGTCTCGTAAACTAGGCGACCCCTTTGTTAACAATTATAATGTGAACTGAGATGGAAGGGTAAACTAACAAAGGAATAAAATTGAAAGGATATGGCTGCTTTTGATAATGATTGACTTTGAAGTAGTAGTATTTCATAATGTAGCACAGGTTAATTATGCATTCTATCAGCTTTTGCAGTTCTCAAACAAAAAAATTAAACATGCATTGAATTGGCTAATTGCAGGTTGATTTTAATCCAATGTCACAGAATCCTTTCCCCAATGCAAGTATATTTTATTTCTCTACTTGATTCTTACTGGGCATTTATAGTAAAGTACAACGGCTCTCACACTCAGACATGGGTAGGAGATGTAATGACCATATTCGATTGGACATGTAACTAGCGACGATATCTAATAATTCATGTTAATGAATTTCTCTATTTTGTGTTTTTAGGTTACTTTATTGCTTCAAACAAGTGAAGTTTATGTTGAATATTTTATATTATATAAATATATTATTTCAACATATAAAATAAAAGTAATGTAGTAAATATTATGAATTTGTAGTTGCCTCTTCTTGTCATTGGGTTTGAACATTTGATAAATCCAGTACTTAGACACATACTAATGCATTAATTATACACGTACCAAAATCCATATAGTATGCAATATAGACTATAGTATTGTACTTTGGAGTCGCTTCACTTGTCACTACTAACTCACTAACCAAACTTGTTGGATCAAGTGCCTATTGGTAAATTGGATCTCTTGTATAATATGACCTAGACTTTGTTTCCACATCACTCTGAATGGACGATAATAAATACAGGATAAACTAATGATAGTTTAGTCACCTGTGTTTTATTTATTTATTATTTTTTTTTTTTTGCAAGGTAATATTTAGTCACCTATGTTAGTGAGACCTGGGCGAGTGAAAATGTGTGCCATGTTCACTAGTTAGCTATGAAGTCCATCAAGTTAATGGGAATCCTCTGAATAAAAATTAGGTGTCCATTGGTTAAGTCTGTGCTAGACCCAATGACCCTCAAAATTGTAGCAATATTGGGACTGTGGTGTAATGTGCACATTTCAGACCAATTTTGGCTTATTTTTTTTATCAGAATGTGATTAAAAGCAGAAGTTTGGGTTTCATTTGTTCACGACGTGGTATTAATACAAGTGGACATGCAAAAAGTGCTTGCAGAATAGTTTACATATAAAATATAAGGTAAATTATACTCACACCCCCTGTGATTTGGTCATATTACACCTAGATTAACATTTTGATTTTAGATTTCACTTATATTTGAATGAGTTATTTAGCATTTCACTTACACTCCAAATATCAATTTTTGATTGAATCAGAGTACTTTTGAGGTATTAAATGACTGTACTACCTTTAACCTCACATTGACTTTTTTTGTGACCAAAGTACCCCTCACAATCACCACCACCTTTCTGTCATGAACCAACCTTCTTTTTCTCATTTTGACCTCAAATATGCGTGTAGGACGATGCCTATACTACCCGATGACATTTTGTTACTTTTGTTGGTTGAAATTGTTGCTCTCAAAAGGAATATTCATTAGTTAGTATCAATTATTTTGGCCGAGTTCTCTCCACAACCCATCTTCATCCTAGCCGTTCCATCCCGCCGTGCACCTCCGCCCGTCCACGGCTGTGCCACCGTTCCGAAGCTCACTGTCGCAGTT
The DNA here is from genome assembly GCF_030987335.1 of Cornus florida. Classification (NCBI taxonomy): domain Eukaryota; kingdom Viridiplantae; phylum Streptophyta; class Magnoliopsida; order Cornales; family Cornaceae; genus Cornus; species Cornus florida. Next base: position 95,369,444 of record NW_026775581.1, on the reverse strand, counting down.
CATCCCAAGCCGCCGTTCATCCATCGGCCGCGTTTCCACCGATATTCCATGCTATCAAGCCGTCGTCCACTGCCGTTGCAGCCATTTTTTCCGCTTCTTTCGCTGCTGAAGAAGTTGGGATTTTCGCCGGCATTGTGAATCTGTGGTCGTCGATTCACTTCCCCGCCCTCGCCGGTAGACTCTCCACCGATCCCGACGGCCATATTCAAATCCTCTGCAACGATGCCGGCGTCAAATCCGTTCAGGACCGAGCCAAACACCTCTCCATCGACGATATTCTAGCCCCTCTAGACGTACCCAATTGCTTCAAACAGTTCTTAACCTTCGACAACACTCTCAGTTACGCTGGCCACTATAAGCCGTTGACTGCCGTCCAGGTCACTGAGCTCGGCGATGGCGTCTTCATCGGCTGCACCATCAACCACTTCCTTCTGGAATTTCTTTAACACCTTCGCGGATGGTGGAAGGTAGGGACAGAAAGGAAAATCGCAGATCGATAAGGATGGGTTTTGGGGGTGGGTTATGCCGCAGATCGATTTGCGATAAGGATGGGTTTTCCGCTCGGTAGATTTTGGGTGATGGGTTAATGGTGGTGGTTGTAAGGATGGAGGTGGGGATGGTGGCAGTGGTTTGGGATATGTGGTGGTGGATGTCAGGATGGAGATGGTGGCAGTGGTTTGGGATAGGTGGTGGTGGATGTAGGCTGCCCCAAAGCAACTGTCATACCTGCTCGGAAGCAGTTTAGGATAAAATGTTGAAAGATTTTGAAGATCTTAACTCTATTCAATATTGGGACATAAATGCTCCAACAAGGTTCCAAAACTACTTTACCAATTTCTTGAACTTGAAGGAGTTGTACACGAACTGGTGCATCTGATGGAGCTAGAGATGGTGGCGATTGTGTGGGGGGTAGGGATAGGGTTTTTTTTTGTCATTTAAGATTATATATATTTTGTATTAAAAAATTGAGGGTAAAATGGTCCATTCACATGATTGGGGTGTAAGTGAAAGTTAAAACCAAAATCTTCGTCTAGCTGAAATATGACCTAACCTCAGGGGGTGTCGGTGCAATTTACCCTAAAATATATATGCTTTGTCACGGAAATGATGTTTTCTTTTGTCTTTTCAGAATAAGGTGGAATATAATTCATTTCAGTTGGCCTGTATAAATTAGATCTCCGCAACAGCAGTGGTCTTAAAACTACTTGAAGAGTAAAATGTTTGCATTGTACGTACTCAAATTAACTAACTGAAACTCTCTCCATTGTTTACTCTCTGAATTTCCATTTCACTCTTATAGTTTATTTATTCAGGGGCAAAAAGAGCATAACTTAAAACAGGAGGAGGATCTAGGGGATGAGACGAATGATGATGTGAGAGATCTGAATCGAACTCTTATAGTGAAAGAACGGCAAAGCAATGAAGAGCTACAAGAAGCTCGTAACATGCTAATTAGGGTATGAATTCTTTTTTTTGTTTCTTTTTCTTTCTTTCATCATTCTCTTTTGTGAATCTTAATACATGACATAATACATGGTTAGAAAGATTTTTATTTATTTATTGAGTGGAGAAGTGGTATATTATGCCAAAATATGGAGTCCTCGCATTGTTGGTGGCATGCCTTGTTCTAACATAACATCCTAAAATGGTTATGTTAGATAGCTCTTCTTATAGTCGATATTTTTATCAGCATAGTCACAATAATGAATTAAACTGTCATTTTTAAATAAATAAAAAATTGTTTTCTATGCGGGATCGTGTGTAACTGTCTTGCATGACTAGGAATTTTCCCTACTACGATTGGTATATCTTTATGTGATTTCATTTATCGTTTTATAGGGTTTGTCAGATGTTTTGAGTGATCAAACTGATATTGTGATAAAGAGAATGGGAGAAATAGATGAGAAGCCATTTCTCAGTACCTTCAAGAGAAGATACCCAGCCGATGATCAAGTGATGGTAAAGGCCGCTAAGTTCCACTCTACGTGGCAGGATAACTTGAGAAAGCCTGACTGGCATCCTTTTAAACTTGTCATTGACATTGACGGAGAAAATCCCCAAGTATGCTTTTGGATTTCTTCCTCATCTATAATTGCAAATTTTGTACAATTGGAAGGACCATAGGAAATATATATATATATATATATAATTTGTTTTTTCTAATTTAATTACTTCCATATAATGTGTGATGTAGGAAGTAGTGGACGAAGATGACAAGAAGTTAAAATCTTTGAAGAAAGGTTGGGGGGTCGAAATATATAACGCTGTTACTACAGCGTTGAAGGAGATGAATGAATATAATCCAAGTGGAAGATATGTGGTTCCTGAGCTTTGGCTTTTGAAAGAAAACAGAAAAGCCAGTCTGAAAGAGGTAATTAATTTTATGCTGCAGAACATGAACATACCCAAACGCAAAAGAGGTTAGGCTAAATGCATGTATGGTACTTGAAATCCTTTTTTTTTTTTTCATTTTTTTTTTCATCCGATATTTTTATTCAATTATTTGGTTGGTAATTTTTGATTATTGAGCTAAAATATTATTATTTGTGATTTCAAATGCAAAGTGTCAGGTCTTGCAAGTTGCTCGGGGAAGTGAGGATGCATGTGTAGAGATGTCATCTTGGAGCTGTGTTTATTGCATTCAAGTTTCCTTTTGGTTATGTAAAACTGAATGTTTCCTTCTGCTTAATTATGTGAAGATGTAACTATATCCACGACGGTGTGTACGAGTGCCACACAGAAGACTTCTAAAGATGAACTAGTTTTTGGTATGGCTTGTCAAACTTTTTGCGGTCATCGATCTGCTTTTGATGTACAGTTAACTCAGTTTAATTGTAAAAACTATTAGTAGAACTTCTTTTGGGTTTAGAGTTTAGACCTTTCTACTTTGCAGTTAATGTTTTGTTGTTGGTTTTTTTTTTTTTTTTTTAACCTTGTTTAGACATTTTGAGTTGCTTGGTTGAAGTATAACATAAGGGCACTATTGATTTTTCATACTCTTAAGTAACTTTGTCACAATTGAGTTTAGGAAATGTCAAAATAATAAATGTTGAAAGGTTGTAAAATATTAATATTGTCCAAATATCAAGAGAGGTGAATAGAATTTAACCTGTTAAAGTATGAACACTGACATTTGCACCTGTTCAACTTCATGGCTTCAAGCTACTCGTTTGCACTTGTGATTGTGTATAAAGTGAGCTCAAATTAAAAATTTGGTATCTTTTTTTTGAGGGAAAACTGGTTGAAATCTGTTTGTGTTTCTTTTATAATCAAGTCACATATTTCTACACATTTGTAATCATTTGTGTATATCAAGAGCTTTGTGATATAGTAATATCTTGAATAGGCCTAAATATCACTATTATTTTCCTTGGGGCCATAAGTTGAACAGAATTATTTGACAACATTATTAATTGATAAGATTCAATGAAGTGGATTCTTACATTTTGCGCGTATATAATCAATCAGAAGTGTAAGTACAAAGAATTTTGTTGGCCTCCAAGACTTTAATGTTATGTTTGTTTAGATGTAAATTATTTTTTAAAAAAATATTTTTTTATTTTTTGAAGTTTGGTTGCATAAAATATTTACAAAAAAATATTAAAATTTAATAAAAATAACTTACTCATCAATAAACTTGTTTTAATAAAAAAAATTTATCTAGAAAAAAAAAATTACTGTATAAAAAAAATATTTTAGGTCAAAATAAAGAAAAAGCCTAAAAGTATTTTTAGTTACTTATTCGAACGGTCAACGTATTAAATTCAAACTTCAAAATACTCAAGAGTTAGTAAACGTGGTACAATTGTGCATGTGAGGGAATACATACAGACTCCCGTTACCAAATATAAAGTTGTGCAGACTCTCCTTCCAAATTTCCAATCCCAAGTGCAGAGACGAAAGAGGAGAAAAGAGTTTACCGTGTAAGTCTCTCGTCTATGTCTTTAGATCTCTAGAGTTTTCTCATAGATTCAAATCCAAAATATATATATATATATATATATATATATATTTCACGTTGATATATATGTTTAAAATGTTATAGTAATTTAACTTACAGTGGAGTTGAATATGTTATAGTTTTAAGATTACAGAATGAAGTTGAAACTACCGAGCAAATTAATCAATATTATATATTGTGTTTTAGTAACTTAATTTGCGAGTCCCTCTCAAAATATCCACGACTATATATTATGTATAGATGTGTGCATATACTCACATATACACATAAATAGAAAATTTGATATTTGAGAATTATTGAGTGTAGTTGAATTATCTGCCGAGCAAATTAATCAATTGAGAGTTCCTTCTTTTTTTTTTCTTTTTTTTTTTTCTATTTTGAAACTCACACACCCACTTAGTCCCTATGTGTGCTAAAACCCTAGATCTTTTTCTTTGGATGGTGAGAAATACCACAGACATTCTTGGGCCTTAGTATCAACTAAGAGTTTCATAGTCTGCATTTTGTACTCAAAAGAGGTAATAAACCTAATATAGTGCTATAACATGCTTAGATGTCCCATGAAAATAAAATGTCTAGATAGTGTTTGAAGAAATGTTACTGTGAACCAGTAGTTCTTATGTTTTATGATAAATTATTACAATGATCCCGCAACCAATGATCCAGATGAATCACTAATTCACATCTAAGCAAAAAGGCTGAATGACACTTGCACATTTCTGACACATTTATTTGCATGTCGAATGATTGCCCTGGAACCAATGATTCCCAGGATCAGGTAATAATTTTTCGTAGTTTATGGAGTTTTCAGTCTTTGTCGATTATTGTGATGAAGCTAAAAAGTACACCTATATATGTGATGCATCCTAAAATGATTTGTGTTTATTTGTCTAATGTTATTCATTCATGTGATTTTTGCAGTTCTCCAAGTTTCTTAACCATCTATTGATTTGTCTGTTGTATTTCACATTAGTCAATGTCACAGAATCCTTTGCCAACTGTAAGTAAAATTTGCTTCTCTACTTCACTAAATGTTTAGCTGTTACTTATAATTGTGAATATGTGGTGAGGTACAATGATGTTCACACAAACATGGGTATAAGATGTAATGGACACATTTGATTGCACATCTTACTAGTAAGAATATCTTATCATTCATGTTATATGTTGTAATATAAATAATTTCTCTGGTTTGTTCTTTAAGGTTATTTTATTGCTTCAACAGAAGTGAAGTACTCTTTATGTTGAATATTCCATGGTAAACAGATATTAATCTTAACATATAAAATAAAGTAATCTACCAAATAGTAGAAACGTACATGTAGTTGTCGGTTTGAACTTATTCTTTTACTTTTTTTGGTTGATGATAGTGGTGTCGAGCCGCTATAATCACCCTATAATCCACAACTTGATACATGCAATTCCCCCATCCTACAGTTAATGTCTTCTATTGTCTGTTTAGAATGGAGAGGGACACAATCCCCTTTGGTTGGCTTGTATAAACCAAATCTCTGCTACGGCCGAGCTCCTAAGACAACTTGAAGAGCAAAAGGTAATGCATTGTACCCAAATTAATTAATTGAAACCCTCTTCATTATTCAGTAGTTTATTTAATCAGGTGCAAAATGAAGACAACTCAAAGCAGAAGGATAATGATGATTTGAGGGATTTAAATCAAACTCTTATAGTGAAAGAGCGGCAAAGCAATGAAGAGCTACAAGAAGCTCGTAAGATACTAATTACGGTATGAACTCATTTATACTTTTATCATCTTTCTTTTTTGTGGCTCCTATACATAATAGTTGGTTAGAATTAGAGAATGGTTCTAATTAATGTGGTGTTCTCTCTTTTTATATAATGTGTGTCAATATGTGCATGCATAACTTCGTAAAATGGTCTGTTAGATAACTCTTCTTTTATAAACTGTTCATGTTTTTATTTTTATTTTTTTTTAAATGAAGCTTTCTATAAAGGATCAAGGACTTGTCATGACTACAATTAAGATCTCTTACGAATTTGCCTAAAACACTTTTTTTAGGAAAATTTTGTCACCATCATACATAACATAATGTGATTTCATTTTTATATATAGGGTTTGTCACATGTTTTGAGCGATAAAACTGATATTGTGATAAAGAGAATGGGGGAAATAGATGAGAAGCCATTTCTCAATAAATTCAAGAAAAGTTACCGAGTTGATGTAGCGATGGTAAAGGCCGCCGAGATGCAGTCCTCGTGGCAGGAGAAGTTGAGCAACCCTGAGTGGCATCCATTTAAAGTTGTCATTGTCCAAGGAAATCCCCATGTATGGTTTTGGATGTATTCGATTAAAATATTTGCAACATTCAAAGGAGAAATTAATAGAAAAACATGTTAATTTTCTAATGTGTGTAATGTGTGATGCAGGAAGTACTGAATGAAGACGACGAGCAGTTAAAATACTTGAAGAGAAGTTCGGGAGGTGAAATATATAAAGCTGTTACCAAAGCGTTGAAAGAGATGAATGAATATAATCCGAGTGGAAGATATGTGGTTTCGGAGCTTTGGCTTCTGAAAGAAAATAGAAGAGCCAGTTTAAAAGACGTTATTAATTTTATGTTGCAGAACATGAACAATCCCAAACCCAAGCCCAAACGCAAAAGAGGTTAAGTCAAATGCATGTATAGTATTTTAACTTTCTTTTTGGTTGACAATTTTGATTCTCGAGCTAAATTTGGTACTTTTAGCTGATTTCAAATGCATAATGTCAGGTCTTGAAGAAAGCTCGGGAAAGAGTGGATCAAAAGACAAATATATATAGTAACAAGAAGCTGATCAAGTGGTGAGAGAAGCTTGAGCTCTTAGTTCTTATGTTTTTTTCCATGCATGTTTTCATGGGTATTAAAGAATCAATATTATTTATATTTGCAGAGTAGTTGAGATGGAGAATTTCAAAAGATCAAAAGAGAGAAAAGATGTTAGTGGATGAAATTGAAGTATAACGGAAAGGAAGTGGCTGTGGAAGTGGATGGTGGGAAATTAATCAAACACTTGCATTTTTCAAACTTCAAACAAGCTTTAAACTTTTAAGACTTCATGTTTTTCCCTGTTTTTGCCATTACACATACAGATTATCTTTTTTGATCATGAGAATATATTATGGCATCCAATTTGCCAACATATATGACCCTGCTCGTGCTTGTTAGTTGCAGTCTTTTCATTACCTAAAGGTTAGGGAAGAGAAGAAAACTTCCTCCCAAATGGAGGAGATTTTCTCAAGCATCTAAATAATTTTGTATATGTTGATTATATTGTGCTATTCATGCATGTTGCAAGAATTGATTACATATTTATGATCGATTATCCAAAAAAAGAAATAATTGGTTTAAAATAGTTTATACAAAATTGTTATAATGGACAGCATGTTGGAAACATAATTTATGCTTTTAGATCATGGGAATCATCTTATATATTGTTCCTTTTCAGATTTAATCATTCAAGCTAAAATTAGGTCTATAATAGCAAGAATTACTGGATTTTACAATCTCACCAGTAGTGTTTGTGATGGGGATTGCTAGGCCTCCCTCTAATTACTTATATGTAGTTAATATATAAATGGGACTCCATTATAAGAATATTAGAAGACACTTGTGATTATAATTAATTAGTTAAGTACCAGTTCAAACACAAGAAAACTTCCTTGAACCATGGCTGATCATTCGGCCTTGGCGATGCTTTCTTTTTGTTTTATTATAGCTAATAAAAAGAATATTTATATATTTATTAGTAATCGAGGCTGGTTCAGAGTTTTGTAGGTCTTAAACTCACACCAAACTCGCCCCTAATCCTATTAGAGTAATCCTAAACTTATTCCAACAGTTTTTCTCACCCAACATCCCACATAATCTGGTGGACATACATGGGTAATACAATTCTTAAATGTATGTGTTTATGGGTTTTTTCTCAAGGAATAAGTTCACCCAAATGAAGAAGATGAGGTCTGACAGATGCTCCTTGCGACATCCAAGGGTGTGCCCACTTTTGTACCACTAGATCTGCCCAGCAAATACTACCATGTGGTAGACAAGTTTTTACTTGTCAATTGTGTATGTCATATTTTGAACTGGATTGTGACAATTTTTACATCATATATAGTTGGTATATTCTCGCTCATGTGGGGAATAACTTGAAAAATAAAAACAAAGAGGAATTTGCAAAGTTGAAGGGACCACAAAATTCAAATGTTGGTACATAGGATAGTCTACGTTGGAATGGTGGTGGAAGAGAAATCAGGTTTCAGTCACTTTCGAATTTTATTTACTCCTACCATATACTGATTACAGTTGCAGTCGATCTTGAATGGGCTTACTACTAATAACACGTACAGTGACTCTGAAGCTTTAAGTGTTAATTAATACACACTAAAGATGACAATGGAAACCCCACTCGGATTAATAACGACATCTGACATCTTAGTGGCATCTTTCTATGGTACATTCTAGTTTGTAAATTCATTTAAAATGTATGTATCATGGTTTTCCATATCATTCGATACGTGATGTATCGATCGATACATGGTCCTTTTTCTAGTTCGATACGTAATCCGTATTAACCAGTTTATACTTACTTTGTCCGAGTCCGTTACACCGCGACCGATATTAATACCGATACGTGGCTAAAGTGATCTTTTAACCAATCATTGGGCACAAACATTGCCCTGAAATGCTTCTCGACCTACTCTAACCAATTGTCCGCAACCAATGGGTCTAGAACTCCTTCAAACGACTCTTTCATAAGCTTATCAGACTAAATAATGCACCATAGGTTCCTCTCCATCTCTTTTTCCTGTGGTTGAGGAATTGGCCGTTGTACCACTTGCGGAACAATGGTACGTGCCAAGCTCTAAAAAACTGAGGTCACAACCCTCGTTAACAAGGCCTCATTTACTAATACTTGTGGGTTGGCATGCATCCACTTTTACACCTTGGCCTGTCCCAATTGAATCGTGTCCTGTGGAGACTGCCCTTCATCTACTCTCTCTTCAACTCTACTCAGATCCATCTCTCTACGCCGTCCCCGAGCACAGTACTATAAAAGCAACAAGATGCTCAAAATAACATCGCACTATATAGCTTCATCCACGAGCTAAGATACTCACACTACTCGTTCAATAAGAACTAGGACATGTACAGACTCAGAAACAATTAAACACCTCACTTACATAGGTCGCAACTCACATACTTGAATAAACAACATTAAAATAAATACTCAACTATAATAAGAGCTACAACGTGCTTGATAATGAACGAAATGACCACCACACATAACTAAACACAAAAACATGTCCCATCAAACAAAATAGAATTCTCATACTCGATTAACCATCATTTTACCATGTATAACATGCTTGTCTAAAAACGAAACAACTTAACAAGTAAGCACTTAGTCAATTAAACATGCTTTAAAACATTAAACACTTTGCTAAACAAATATCCAACTTGCACGTAAATACATCACCATTAAGCATGCTTAAACTCAATGACCACTTCATTAATCCCATAATCATTCTCACATAACCACATAACAATTAAACTTGTTTTTAACTCGATAAATAATTAGCATTTAAGCACATAATGCCATCAATTCAAATTCTGACTCTCACCTAGGTCAACCCTACCCATCATCAAATATTGTAACGACCCGAACCGGGGGGTCTGAATCGTCACATGGGTCCTTACCTGGACCCAAGGTCAACTAGAGGTAAAACCGCCATTCAACATTATTTGATGCCTTGGAATCCACATTAGTGCTATACTGATTTTCTGTGATGAAATTTGAATGAATAAAACCCAATGCCATTCTTAAAATTCAACTCAGAAGTCTAAAAGTCACAAGGGTAAAATGATCAACTGACATGACCGTGGCAAAACTGACCAAAGTGAAGTACCTAGTAGGTCTACATAGGACATACAAAACATAAGGGAACCTCCCATGGAGTTCTAATCCCTAAAGGAAAGGTTTAGAAACAAATTGACACTTCCTAACATATAGGAAACATGACTAATCTTCACTAAAATGAACATAATTCTTTCTATTGTTGAAATGTATGGGTGAGACCTGGACCATTGGAAATATCGTTTTGACGCGGTCAGTTTAGATACAAGAATGACCCAATTCAGAGTTAAAATGAAGGAGATATCATTATTTGAAGTTGGAGTAACAATGTTTAAGCTGAGTCGGGGGCTGCAAGCGCTCGGTATTAGCCCCTAGCGCACTGCCTAAATTATGGAGCGCTCTGCCCTGTCCTTGGAGTGCTCCGAGGGTGCCTAAGACATTGGGGACCTCCTTGGCATCAACCATGGCCACAAACTAAGTCTAAAACTCATCCCAAACACCCTATGGACATAGTTAAAATGATGAAAAAAATAATTCTCAATGACGTAAGTAAAAATAAGATGGAAGAAACACACACATTTAAGTAGAGGTGTCCTTGTGGCCTCAATACATTACATTACATTGCCTTGAAGTTACTTAAACATACATGATACACAAGTAGCTCATTTGATTACAGTTACTAAGGAAATGAAGTGCAACATAGGAGTTGAAACCCCTAAAACAAACATTAAAATCTATAAACATCAACAGTACATCCAAGTCCACAACGAGTTAAAGTAAGTCTTCAACACAAAAGGTCTTCCCGATCTACTCCTATCCTGAAAAATGTTTGAAGTAAAAAGGTGTGTACCACCGCTCAGTAGATAATGCCTAAGGCATGACTCTTAAAGCCCCATTAATAAACACATAAAAAAAAACAAAGAACAAGGTAAAGGGATCATGCTATTACGGGGGAAATAATGGAATTAACAATATATGGCATTAGCAACAACATATATACATAAACATGATCACATTATACACACACACAAGTCCATCACAAGACTAATAATGCAATCAATGCTTATGCTATAAATCCACCCCGAACCAATCATATGATCTCATCCTACACACACTAGCACTTTCCCAACCAATCCATCTCATTAAACAAATCCACACTAGAGGCCTCTAACTCCAAATGACACAAGTCTACTGTTTGTCCACCATTTAGAACACTGACTAGCTATCCCTGACGTGAAACCACAGCTCATCCAACCATTTGGGGCCTAGCTACCGAAATCTTGGAAACAAGACCACCGCTTGTCTTCCGTCCATCACAACTTCATTTAGTTGAAACCTATCATTCTCATATTTTTTTCTCTTACACATATCATCTACCCAATGCATGTATGATGAATGCTAGTATGTAAGCTTTACTTGACAATTTAGCAATGAATAAGATTTTAGCTATCATTATGAATCAAGGATATCATTAAATACTCACATAGTCACATTATACATACATGATTAGAGGTTGCGGAGCATACTAACCTGCCTATCGAGCTATATTGCGATAATAGTGCAGAAGTAGTCCAAACCAATGACCCAAGGTTCCATATAGGAACAAGGTACACTGAGAGGAAAGTGTCATGTTCTACATGATATTGTCCGGCGTGGAAATGTACTCGTGGCTATAACATTGCATTGGAATACAACTTTGTTGATCCGTTAACAAAGGTGTTATGATCAAAAGTGTTGATCGTCACATGGATAACATTGGAGTTAGATGCAATCCGAATTGGCTATGAGGGCAAGTGGGAGCTGTTGGGATTTATATGCCCTGGCATAGCAAATTCCCATTTGGATTATAGTGACATAAGTTCCTGACATTTCTGAAATATTTATGCTTTATACAATTGGTGAATTTAATGTATTATGTTTTGATTCATTATAGAATTGATAGTGTCCACTTGATTACAAGAGATATTTATATATGTATGTGATGGCGATCAATACATGAATATAAATAGTAATCATAAATGGTTCATAGTCGGTAATTATGGATGGACTCATAATTAATTAAGACTTGAACTGGATCCGCGTTAGGTTGAGATATATTACGAGAGCCGTCGTATGCAATTGCTCCCTATCACCGTCATGGCATTTGACTCTTAAGCATGAGAAAAGTATAGACACTTTTATTAATTAATAATTACTTTGATTGTTTGGCGGATTCTTCGAGATCCTTAGACCGATACTTTGGGTAGTTACGTAATTAATAGTTAGAGGGTTATATTTTCAATATTTGCATCATTGCTACTTGTATTTATTTTGTATTGATTATGGTTGATCATAAAGTAAATTCGAAGGCCTTCGTGTGTTTTTAGACAAAATGATTTATTATATATTTATTTATTTAAATTATTATTTTTATCAAACAAATGTTTTGTTGTGATTGAGTCAGAAATAATCAATGGTACCAAAATAAATATATTAATTAAGTAATCGGATTGATGGCTTTATTTATTCGATAACTAATTATGCATAGAGGGGTCAAAGTGCAATATTGACTTAGAGATTATTTATTATTTAATTGGAGTTTAATTAATTTCTTTTAGTGGAGTAGAAATTAATTTATGAATTAATTGAATTGGGTCCATGGACCGGGCCAATTATTAATTCATTATAGCTAATAAATTAATAAGCCCAAAGGATTCTCACTCATAGCCTAACTTGATATTAGAATCCTATTAGATTTGAGACATGTGAATTAGAGATTGAGAATGAGTTATTGTTTTCTTTTCTTTATTTTTATATTGCCTATATATATACATGGTCTATGTATATTTTAAAAGTGATTTTTATGAGAAGGAAAAATGAATATATTTTCTCTCTCTAGAAAATTAGGGTTTATGTTCTTATCTAATGGAGGCTCCCACAAGCCTAGTTTTCCAAGGTCATTCATGGAGGCTTATGAGTGATTCCTAAAGGCAAAACAATTACAAAGAAGATGAAGATTCAAAGAGAAGACATCTTACTAAGGGATCTACAATAAGTGAGAACATTCACTTTAGAGGAAAGATTTAAAGGTTTACTTAGACCTTTGATGTAAGTATTCAATCTATTAATTGAATGATACATCATATTTTATTCTTGCACAAAACTTGTCTCTATGTGATGAATCAAGATCTATGAATTAAAATCCCTCGAAAAGTTTTTAAAACTTGCACGGTTCCCAACAAAATTGACGTGTTTTATGTGATTAAATATTTATCTTGTGTATAAATCGCAAGTGACATGTTATTTAATTGTTATATGATGGTTTATTTATTTTCCCTCATATGGTTTTTGTGATATTTTTGGTTATATACATATTTGATGATACTTGAATGTTAAAGTATGCTAAAAATGTTAATTTATCTTGTTATGGCCTTAGAAATGTTAATTGTATTATGAAAGCACAATAATTATTGAATAATTGAATTTGTGGCATTTTTATATACATAGCATAATGTTGTTCTTGGGCATGAGGGTTGTGTGGATATGCGAGGGTGTGGATGTGATGTGTGGACATGTGAGGGTGTGGGTGTGATAAATGATTGCATTGAGCATTTCATACATTACATTGCATGTAGATGATAATGATGGTTATTTGAGAATGGAAGTGTTACATGTGAATCCCTTACATGATCCCTTCTCTTTTTCCTATTCATTATATGTAAGGTATGTGATTACTTACCTTGCTTGAAAAGATGCCACTTAGGCAATCTCTACTAAGTCGTTGTGCTACTCCTCTACTAACCATTTTTCAGGAAATGAAAAAGGAGAAACGGACGATTCATTACCCTATTTTAATTCATTGACGACCCTTTTGTCGAAAAGATGTTTAGCTTATTTTAAAGCATATAAAATTTGATGTATATGGCAACATGTGTTTCAATGATGTACAATTTTGCTATGATTTGTAATTGATGACCAATTGTATGTATATTTGGTTGTAAAAGGTTTCAAAGCCCATTTTTCATTACCTATGATTTCATTGTGATCTCAAACTTACCTTGAAACTTCCTAACCATTTAAAGATGTAAGCGGACTAAAATTGATGTGTTAATGATGTAATTTAACCCCGCTATGATAAACGGATGTTATTTTATCAATGTATACATGTTTATGGTTGTTTGGGATAGGGTTTTGATCAAATTAAAGGTTTCATGCATTACTCTTATGATATCAAGTCGTTTGGGCACTCAAACAGTGAGAAAAATACATTTCTGGGCCATTATTGTCACTCCCAGGTCCTGTCAGCCGGCTGGAAAGGCCCACCAGCCGACTGACGGCCAAAACAGAAAGTTACCTTCGCTGAAATTTTGTTTTGGCCGGTTGACCCACTAGCTTCGGCCGGCTGACGCCTTCAGTGCAGCATAATTTTTTACCCGACTTCAAATGATCATATATCCCTCATTTGAACTCCAAATTGGGTCAAATTTGAGTCAATTTTCAAGATTTTTAAGTCAGCTTTCCAATGGTACTAACCATATTCAAAAATTCCAATCGTAGATGAATTTATGACTATTTTAGTGAGGACTACTTTGAGAATTTTCTAAACTAAGAAGGGCCATTTTTTGTGAAAACATTGTATTTGCACCTAGAACCGTACAAAATGTGTTTATAAGGCCATAAGGACTTACATAAACTTAGTTTGACTCATTTAGAGTCAACTCACATTTCTCTCTTATCTTGAAATGACCATTTTACCCTTGGTGTCCCCGGGTCGGGCTAGGGCCCGGTTAGCGATTCGGATCTCCGAGTTTGAATCGTTACAGATTTGAAGTGAAAATTCTAAAAAAATAGACTCGGTATTATATATATACATATCCACGCACTCATACCTTTATACATTGCATACGTATGTGATAAGCGCCGAATATTGCATATTCAAGCGCCCTTAATTGCATTATTTAAGTCCATTGTTTGTTTAATTATGTAGATTACCTTCATATGCACGTTTTTGCATATTTTCAGGTTCATTGGCCAAAAAGAAGCAAGAAGGATGCTTTGTGGAGTTTTGAACATCAAAGGTCACAATGCTGAATTTCTGGCAGCAGTGGAACCTGGACTTTGCTCGCCATTTTGACCTTGAAAACTCGAGAACTGGACTTCCATCATAACATGAAAGATTTAGAGCTCTGAATTAGCTTTCTAAATCTTCAAACGGTTCATCATTCGGAGCTCGGAGCAGAGAGTTATGGCCTTGTTACCAGAGGTGCGCAGAACTGCCTGGCAGCACTGAAGTACTGCCTTTCTCCCCATTTTCGACCAACCAGACTTGAGATTTGGGTCTTCATCAAAACATGAAGTTTTTAAACCTCTGAATCAACTCTCCAAATCTTTAAACGGTTTGTCATTTGGAGTTCGGAGCGCAAAGTTATGGGCATTTCATCAAAGTAGGTCTGGGCGGAGCAAGTGAAACATGAAGCTTTTTACACTAAATTCGAGTGCTCGAGGCCCTATTTCGAGCACTCGAAATTTGGGCAGTTTGCTCCACGAGACAGCCCACTTGTGCTCTGAAATTTCCAACTTTGGATTTCCCTATTAATGAGGTGGTTGGGGATGTTTTTGGAGGAGAGAGAGAGCCTAGTTTGGTGGTAGATAAGAGGGATAAGAGCCACACATTTCATAGGCTACATTTCTACAAGATTAGAGGAGAGAGAAGAGAGCAACAAAGGTGTTCTTGAAGCTCTAAGGAGGTTGCATGAAAATGGCCATGAAGATGGAGCTTCTTCCTTATCTAGCTTGGCAATGGGTAACTAACTCCCTTCTAGGGAGGTGATGAAACTCCTTCTTGTAAGCATGTCTTGTTTTTTATTTACATTTGGGGATGTAATGTATATATATGACCTTTCCATGAACTAGAGCTTTATTTGATGTGAAGAGCTTCAATGTCTATTAATGATCATTTTGAGTTTAAGATCTTGTCTTAAGATTGTTTCCTCTTATGATTATTTTGCTTCCATTTTCATAGTGACAATGAAGATGAGTTTATGGAAATGTTTTTATTGGCATGATGCTTGGGAAATTTGATAGTCTATAGCTTAGGGTTCTCTTTTGATAGATTATTCTTGATTCCTAATGTCATGTGCTTCTACTATGTGATTAAGGGCTTGATAACTCTATGCTTAGTGAGTATGTCTAAGGTTGCAACCTAGTTTAGGTAACCAAAACATGCAATACTTTGATAAGTTATTCTTGCCTATTGATTTCATAAAAATTCTTGAAGGTAATGTAGCAATTTTATGTTGTTGCATTTCATGGTTATGTGTATATATTTTTCCCCAAGTAAATCATGTATAACATTCTTATGGATAGGTAGTGGATTCACTTCCCTAGCCCTCTCTACCTAGATCTCCTTCCTTTACATTTACTAGCATTCTTGTTTTATGCACACTTCAATTACTAGCTTAGTGACAAACTAATCAACAACCCCTTATTACACCTTATCATTCTTAAATAACTCTAGATACTTAGGTTGCCTTAAGACTAGCGCAGTCCCAGTGGTTCGACTTACCCGACCAATAGCCCTATTTTACAATGATTCGTGCTATTGCGAAGGTTGATGTATGATTGACCATCCGATCAGTATGTATAAGTACTATGCATCTTTGCTATGTCTTGCATAGATTACAATATCTAACTTCTTGTAGTTTTCAAGTGTCATACTTCTCAATTCCCCTACATTTTGGAAACTATCTAAATTTTTACCATTCCTTATTTTTGCCAGTATTATATTGACCCTGTAAGCAAATATGAATTTTGTTCCCAACCGGATGCTAAGATCTATCTGAAAACTAAGGACGTGATAAAATGTAGAATGAAACCAAAGGAAAGTGAGAGTAATGATCTGGAGCAATTAATTAACATGATTTTGGTAAGTGTGCACTTGTGATTGTTCTCTTTGCTCTAGTTGTAAATTTTCGTCAGTATAGTAGTGGGTCAGTTTAATTTATTCTATTGTCACTAAATTTGTTCCAACAAAACCATGGAATTTCTACTGTCTTCTCAATGTGTAAGATAAAATAGATTAGACTCTTGATCAATTTTTGGATTTTATTCATTTTACTCATATTCTTGTGTGTTTGTTTTAGTAATACATAAATGAAGAGATGTTGCACAATCAAAAGTCTCTATGCGAATGCAGAGGAGTTGCATAATCAAAAGTCTCTAAAAGCCAAGAGTCGTGCACCCAAAAGAAAGGAAATAAGTATTAACAACCATTTTGAATAATGTTTATTCTTAGTCAGATAGAAAACTCTGATTCTTCTACTGTTATTACATTGCTACTGAATTCCCACCAGGATAAAGGACAAAAGGAAAAAGGAGTCAAAAAACGGCAAATTGGATCAGAAAAGACCCAGTAGTTGACTAAAACTTCTACGAATAGTCTAATTGTTGAAAATTACTAGATGAAAATTCTAATTGTCGGAGAATTTCTTTTGTTGTTATGTATTCACAATCTGCAAGTGATAGGTAGAAGAATGCAATGAGCAAAAGTCTTTTTTCATATTAGAAATAATAATCAATACACATCTACAGTTAATATAAGTAGGAATAAATTAGGGGCATATTTGAATAGCTTATAATTATTTAACACTGACTTCAAACGTAAAACTGATATAGGACAGAATTATGCACAATTCGACAAACAGTTCAACAAATCCGTTTTTGACAAATCAATAGTGTTTTTTTTGGTAAAAACGATACATTGAGAAAAATCCACTAGCTTTAGCTTGTGGACCATACTAGTTTCGGCAGAAAATCTTTTTAGGGCTCCATTTTATTATGTTATAGAAGGCCTACCAATTATTTCAGAATTTTTGTTCGAGACCTTAACGAAATTGGAATGCTTTAAAATTTTAGATTTAGTATTTTTTATTTATTAGGTTTCTTATTATATTTTTTTAAATTTTTTAGAGAGAATTTATTTTTATGGTTTTTTTTAGGATTTGTTTCCATATAGGATTATATTTTAGTTTTCTTCCAGATTTTTTCTATTATAAATATTTATGTATTGCAAAAACAGAATATAACCTTTTATCAATAATATTTCAGTATTATTTATGAATTTATCTCTTATTTTGTGAATTCAAAATACCCTACTTTGTGGATTCAAAGTAACCCATTCCGTGTGAACACTCTATCATTTTCCGCTGCGTTAGTTGGTATCAGAACCTTGTCTTTTCTTGGTCTGATGATGATTGATCGTCTTAGCAGCAATCGTTCTCATTACGTTGATTGGGGAGTGCATGCCCCTTCGGCAGCCATGCATACTTAAGATCGGTTCGTAACAATTGATTAAGGAATTGGTGGCAACTAGGTTCGTGGTTCAGTTCGTGTTTGTGCTGATGATGTGTCTCACAGCCAGCCAAACATGAGTTATGTTCATGTTTATCCACCTAGGCTTCCATCCTATGCGGATTATTTTGATGATTTTTTCGATGATGAGGAGTGCATACTCCATGATCGAGGTAGACGTAACAATCTTGAATTTCAGGTAAAACTTCATCTACTAACTTTCAATGGAAATTTTATTATTGAAGATGTCTTGGACTAGAGTGAAGAAGTTGAAGAATTTTTTGAATATTTTAATGTACCTGAAAACAAGCAAGTTCCGCTTATTGCCTTTAAGCTTAAAGGATCGGCTTCAATTTGGTGGGAACAAATACAGTTTCATCGAATGAGAGAAGGATCACATTCTGTTCGATCATAGTACAAGATGAAATGAATGTTCATAGCTAAATTTTTACCATCAAATAGGAGTTGATATTTCAAAAATATCGAAATTGTCAGAAAGATAGTCTATCTATCAAAAAGTCTAGAGAGAAAATTTACAAGAAAGATAGTGACGTCAAGAATAATAATAATTTTGTTGAGGCAACGACTGGCATTATTGAGGTTGATCAAAAGAAAATTTTGGTTGATTCACCTATTTTAGTTAAGAAGATAAAGTAAATGATGTGAAAACATTAATTCCTTTGCAAGAGTTGGTAGATGCAAAAAACACTTTAACACAACAAAAGAATAAGATGGTGACACAGATCAGTTCGATGTTGAAATTGAGCAATAAGAATTAATTGATGATCAGTGGGTTAATAATTTTTACAAATTAGACGGCCAAGATGGTATGGAAGAATTCGGGCTTCAAATTAGTGAAGTATCATTATTTGAGAAGATTGTTAATGAGGAATTATTTATTCCGAAATATATCGATAAAAAATAGTTTGGTGTTGTACTTTGGAGATTCTCATGGCAGTGAACAATATGATTTTGTGGTATGCAATAATTCATTTTATTCATAGCCAAACTCGAGGACGAGTTTTTTTGAAGTAAAGAGGACTGATGTAGGACATAATTCTACACAATTCGCCAAGTAGTTCAACAAGTCCGTTTTTTACAAACCAATAGTTTTTTTTTTTTTTTTTTGGTGGAAACGATGCATTAAGAAAAACCTACTAGCTAAACCTTGTTGACCATGCTGGTTTTCGGTTGAAAAACTTCATTTAGGGCTCCGAAATCATATTTTATTATGTTATAGGAGGCCTGCCGATTATTTCAGAATTTTTATTCGAGGCCTTAACGAAATCGAAATGCTCTAAAATTTTAGATTTAGTATTTTTTATTTATTAGGTTTCGTATTCTATTTTTTCGGATTTTTTAGAGAGAATTTATTTTTATGCTTATTTCTTGGATTAGTTTCCATATAGGATTAGATTTTAGTTTTCTTCAAGGTTTTCTCTATTATAAATATTTATGTATTGCAAAAGCATAATATAACCTTTTTATCAATAATATTTCAGAATTCTTTATGAATTTATCTCTTGTTTTGTGGATTCAAAATACCTTATTTTGTGGATTCAAAGTAACCTATTCCATGTGAACAATCTATCACTTTCCGCTACGTCAAAAACTATCTGCTACTGAAGGTAAAGAAACTGTTGTTATAAGTAACTCAGTAAATCTAGATGTTGGTGAGTGCTCAACCAAATTGAAAGGCAAAGACAAGTGTGTAGTGTCTACTTTAAGTCTAATGACAGGGGTTCTTAACGAGAAAAATATGCTAAAAACAAGCAAAAGTTTGTGTTAAACCTTAAATAGGTTAAGCCTGCCATTTTAGAAATTGGCTAAATGCGGGCGTGCCAGAACCAATATGCTTGGTTCATTTTCAAAGATCTAGTCTCTTTTAGAAAGAATTATAGATCATGAGATGTATAAGAGAGATAACACGAAACTCTCAATTGAGTTCAATTAGTCTTTGGTAAGAACATGACTAAAAAGGAAGAACGAAATGCAAAGAATAAAACTATAATGAATCTTAAGTAAGCTATTATAATTACGAAAATCAAATTAAAAGCAGAGAAACTACTAAGAATAAAAATTCAAGTCGCAGAAAAGAAATAATAAAGGAAATTGCACTAGAAATTAATTAAGTAATTGAAAAACTGAAATAAAACTAGAAAGAAAATTAGTTAAACTAAAGAAAACATGATTTAGAAAAGAATTGTTCTATTGATACAGTTGTTTGAGAGGTGTTGGACCCCTTACAACATTTAATCCACTACATTTGCAGGGAATATTATTAGAGGATGACTGTTGCGAAAAATTAAATGAAAGTAAAGAAAAGGAAAGATATATATATATAAAAGAGAGATACTTTTCCCACACATATTTAGTTTGAATGAAAGATTACTGGGAAAAAATTATATATTATGAACATGATTCCAAAGGAAAGTATTTATGCTGAAAATAGTTAGTATGGATACTTACTTGGCGATAATTGTAATACTTGGAGATCAAACTGAAGGTACGAGGAGGTAAATACTTCGGAAGCATATACATTAGAGCAGGAATCGGACACCCTGATCAATTCAAAGGCAAAAAAAAAAAAATGAATGCTACATCTTCAATTATGGGAAACCATTAAAACAATTGAACTCAGGAAAAGTATGTCAAATTCCTTACCTTCTAAGGCTTTTAAACAAGTAGGAGCTTTGAAACTCATGACATATTCTGGCAAAATGTGAGTATTCATGTGGGTACTCCACACAATGTACTTTGTAGGATCTGGAGGATTGTCAACACCAGAATCAAACTCTTCAGAACTCGGATGACACTGTTCAGACCCCGGATGGATACTCTCCGTCTTCCCCAAGATAACGCGACAAAGCAGTACATGCCTCAAACCATCCTCATCAGCATTGGAAGATTTAACACTGTAAAACAAGCCCATTAACAAAAAAAATACTCCCTCTGTCCCAGTTTAGATGTTGCTTTTGGGAAGTAGGAATTTTTAAGGGGCATGTGCCTTGTCTCCTTAAAAATTATTAATTTGTCCTTCTAAATTTTGAATATTCAAATTTAAAATTTTAAACTCCAATAACATATATGGAAAGATGTAAAATATATTATTTAAAAAAAAAAAAAAAAATGACAAGTACTTCAGGATTGATCAAAAATAAAAGTATAACATTTTTTTTTTTTTTGGGACAGTACAAAATCACAACAATAATTATCTATTCTTAAGAAATTGCACACAATCAACAATACTCAGACACTAAACAATTACCAATTGTATGTCCTGCATATGACATAAATCAACTGATGATGAAAAATAATTTAAGAAAAATGTTGGAAATACTTGCTTACCTTTTCATAGACCAATTGGATTGATAAAGATAGATGCCACGGCCATACAATTCATTGCTCTTAGGCTCAGATTTCCCATAATAACCAAAACCATTAGAAATTATCTTTCTAATCTCATTCTTAGAAGCACCATACCAAGTAAACTTCACATTGGCATTGCCATCACACTTGTTTTCCATAGCTTCCTTGAAAATTTGGAACGAGCGCAGTCGGGCTTGTCCTGCAAAGCCAGAGGAAGCATATTTGTGTATGGCCACCACTCTGCTATGAGCTCGAAGAGGTCCCCATCCCCAAAAAAATCTTTCTTGGATAATCCCAAACCGCCTATCCCCTTCATCTACTCTGATCAACCCATCACCAAAATGTTGAGATTGCACACCGTTTGGGCCGGAAATCTCACTTTCACAATCAGGAATTGATGGCTTTTCTTGATTCACTGACACCGAAACCCACTGAAGTATGTGTTGTTGGCTAAACCCATTCACATACTCCTCGTTATTGCTTCCCATTGAAATAGAAAGTAACCCACTTTGCTCGCTCATGTTTTCCATAAGAGAGAATTCCTGACAAAGTCAGAATTTTTATACAAAAGCTGAAGTGAATTACAATAACTCAAAACCTAATTTAAATGAAATTAGCTTAATCCCTGATGACCTTACTAATTCTCCGCATCTAAATCTTACAATAACTAAACAAACAATAAATAAACAAAAAGAAGAAGATTCAATAAAAATAAAAGGATAAAGTTGAGAAGAAATAATAATACTAACAAACAAAACAATCTAAGAAAATCAATTGAATGCTTACCAGTGAGAAGGAAGTAAAAGAAAATTTGAATAAATTAGGAGTGGAACTTTCGCAATAATTAGAGAAGCGGAGAAAGAAAATCAGAAAAAGGTTTTTGATGGTTGATAAAGTAAAAATATATATATATTTTAATTTGGTAACACTAACTTGACTAAATTATTCATTTTAAAAAATATATAAAAATAAATAATTTTAAAAAATAATTGAAAAGGACATTATTAGAGGAAGCCCTTCACTTACCAAAAAAAAAAAAAACTCTAAATTTTTTATTTGGTGTAAATAGGTAACAAATATAAACATTAAGTTAACTAAATTATTCTTATTGAACTATTTTATAACATATTTAAAAATAAATAATTTTGTAAAATAAACGAAAAAGACATTATTGGAGGATGCCAATAATAAACAAGTAAAGATAAAAATAGAAAATTAAAATCAAAATAAAAGTATAAAAGAAAATTAAAGATAAAAATAAAAAATAAAAATAAAGTGCAAACTAAAGAAAACAAATCTATTCCAAACTTCGAAAACCAGTGCACAATGATATTTGAATTTTTATTTATTTATTTTTTTAACAGTGTTGGTACGAAAAAAAAAAATTAGTAGAAAACAGTAAACTGAAATCTCAAAAATTTCAAATCCATATTTTACAAATTCTCAAAGTTTCAAAAAATGAAATTTAGAGATACATATAAATAAATAAGTTTCAAAAAAAAAAAAAAAAAAAAAAAAGAAAAAGGAAAAAAAAAAAAAAGTAATGTGCATATAACACTCTTATAATTAGGAGTATATACCCACTTGAATAATTTCGGAAGAATAAAAGGGCAAAACAAATATTACAGCACTAATTTATATCAATTTTTTGATTGAAAGTAATTTTGCATAATGTGAAAATATTAAGGGTAGTTTTCACACACTTTTTCAATAATAATATGGTTGCATTACCATGTTGAGTCCCCAACAGTTTTGTGTGTGTTACTTATCAAAAAAAAAAAAAAAAAAAAACAGTTTTGTGTGTGTGTTTTGTTTTTAGCAATCACTGACTACAGAATATTGGTTTAAAGAGCTAAAACAGCTGTTAACATGGTTGCATTACCATAACATTGCATGCCCATTCCATTCTTATCCCTTCCTGTCCTAAATGGTCTTCAATGGCAAATACATATGATCCACTTTACTTCAGTATTGCCTTTTTAAACAAAATTTTCACATGTTAACCAAAGTTACTACTAAAGTGTTATGTTAAAACCTCAAAATGACAAATGGGAGAGTAACTTCTTTGTGCAAACCAAATGAACATTCTGAAATTGAGAACACGAGTTAAAACCACTACTCGAATGCAAGCATTTAGTTAAGCTGGAATCTTCACAATTTTCCACAACAGCAACCATATCATATTTGTCATTGCATAACGATTCATACACTCAAAGATTGTTTTCAACCAAAAATATGAGCTAATAACACTACTTGAACAATAATGATTTACAAAACACATAATAATTATACAAGCAGAAAAGTAGAAGAGTCTTTGTAAGGGAAGCAAAAGGATTAAAATGCCAGATTATGTAGTGGAATTTGTTCGATCAAATTCTTTTTTCCACTTTTGCTTTCACAATAACCTAAATTCCTTGACCACCATACCGCCCCCTCAGCTCCATGCTGAGCTGCTGTTTTCTTCTTTGAGTTCAACGCACTCCAAAACCATTACCAAGGGTTTTTCTATCCCAACGTTGACCTTAATGCTACGTTTGGTGTGTATTAATGGAATAGAATGGAATGAAATGTTCATTCCAACCATTCATTTGTTTAGTATGCAATTTAAAGTGGGAATGGTCATTCTATTGGAATGAAAAATCCATTCCACAACTAAACCTATTAAATGACCATTCCATTCCCAAGTAATTTTTTTTATAAAAAAATCAACTTCTCAAAAAATCCTCATGTTCCAAATCCAAAACCACTACTCCCTTCCACCACAACCACCTTCGCCTTTCACCACCACCACCATCAACTTTCACCACTACCACTGCCTTCCACCATCATTACTGTCACCGTCTTTCACCACTGCCACCGCTTTCACCACCGACACCGCATTCCTTTGCCTCACCACAACACCGCTACTGCGATCGCCTTTCACCATCACCACTGCCTTCCACCACCACCACTGCCTTTCACCATAGCCACCAACATCACCGCCTCTGCCTTTCACCACCACCACCATCAACTTTCACCACTACCACTGCCTCCACCATCATTACTGTCACCGTCTTTCACCACTGCCACCGCTTTCACCACCGACACCGCATTCCTTTGCCTCACCACAACACCGCTACTGCGATCGCCTTTCACCATCACCACCGCCTTCCACCACCACCACTGCCTTTCACCATAGCCACCAACATCACCGCCTCTGCCTTTCACCACTGCTACCTTCCACCACTACCACTTTGACACCGCCTTCCACTACTGCCACTGCCACCTTCCACTACTGCCACCGCCACTTTTTACCACCACCACCACTACCTTTCACCACCACCGCCACCGCAATTGCCTTCCACCACCAAAGCCACTGCCTTCTATCATCGCCACCACCACCACCACCAGTGCCACCGCCTTCCACCACCACCAGTGCCACCGCCTTCCATCACCACCACCATCGTCTTCCATCAGCGCCATCACCTTCCACCATCGCCACTGCCTTTCACCATCACCACCTCCTTCCACCACCGCCACCTCTATTGCTTTCCACCACCACCATCACTGCCTTCCACCACCACCACCACTGCTGCCGGCAACTCCATTGCCTTCCACCACCACCATAGTTACCTCCATTGGCTTCCCCCGCCGCCACCTACACCATTTTGCTAACCAACCTCTAATATGTAGCTCCTGCATTTTTCAAATCGAACGGCATCACCTTTTAGCAATAAGTCCCTCGTTCTGTCATGAAAAATGTATTCTCCTCATCGTCCGGGTGCATGGGTATTTGGTTATAGCCTAAATATGCATCTAAGAAAGTCAGACACTCATATCCAATGGTTGCATCTTCCATTTGGTCGATTTTAGGCAAGGGAAAGCTATCTTTGGGACAAGCCTTATTCAAGTTAGTGAAATTAATGCAGACTCTTTACTTTCCATTCTTCTTCTAGACAACCACCACATTGGAAAACTAGGAAGGGTACTGACCTTCTCTAATGAAACCTACCTCCAACAGTCTGTCCATTTCGTCCAATATGATCTGGTTTCACTCTGGCACAAAACTTCTTTGTTTCTGCCTGACTGGCTTGAAGTTAGTGTAGGGTTTGTGGCTCAAAATTTGTGTGCAAAAAATTAGTTTCCTTTTTTCATTTTAGAATGTTGAAATTTGTAGAGGAAAGTGTATCCCATTATATTTCTATTTTAGAGTTTTAATCATTATGGTAACTTTTTGTAGGCAAGTTGATGAATACTTGTTCAATAAGGAATTGAATTTGAAGACTCTATAAATAGAGATGAGTATGAGAGGTTTAGAGAGAGAGAAAAGAGAAAAGTTGTAAGGGGTTCAAGGATGAATGTTGTGAGGAAATGTGATAGTATATGTAATTCTCGAGTGTATACATGTAACCTCAAAAGAGATGATGAGTAAGTGAGTGGGGTTTTGACATATGGTTGTATATTCTCTTCCTTGATTCATAATAGTGAAATCTCTATCTCCGATGGACGTAACCCTAGAGTTGAATGAACCATGTAAAATATTTTGTTGTGAGTGGATGTATGTGATTGTTATCTCTATATATGTTTGTGTTGATTTGATGTGATGATACTTCCACTGTGTGTGATAAAGGGATGATTTAAGTGTCAACAACAGCCGACCGTTGAGTGGGTTGGAGGGAGTTAATTATCCCCAACAACTGGTTTCAGAGTCGATGATTGGTTAGAGCCTGTGATTGGTCCTAAACATCAGTAGAAGAAGATTGTTGTGAAGTTTGTCAGAGCAAAAGATGATCGTGAAGTGCTCTGGAGATTCAATCAGAGTTGATGATGACAGAAGGTATGTTGATGGTGTGAAGTCCATGACGAACAAGTTTTGGAACAAGCTAGAGGATGCTCATTTTCAAGATGTGCAAAGGTGATAGAAATGAAGCCCACGAGGAACAAGTTTTGGGGACAAGCAAAGAGTGAGTGCTAGTTCTCAATATGAGGCAAGGGGTGTGAAGAATGAAGGAGAATATAAAGAGTGAAGATAAATCGTTTGTTGCTTTGATCCAGAAAAACAATTGATGAAGATGAGTTGAATATTGGTAGGTTGCTATGCGTAAGCAATTAAATACCAATGGGATGGATAGAGAAGATAGAAGAAAAATGAAGAATGATGAATTTGAGAAAAAGTGAAGATTGTTAGAGTGTTTATTAAGTTCATCGTAGTGCTTTATTTGAGGTGGAGAAATATTCAGTTGAGGTCGAGCTATGAAGAGCTTGAGGTGGAACTATGAAGAGATCCTTGTTCGAGGTGGAGCTATAGAGAAGCACGTGAAGATAAAATTTTGAGCCAAGGTGGAGATTTTTAAGTTTGTGACTCAAAATTTGTGTGCAGAAATTTTTTTCATTTTTCGTTTTGAAAGGTTGAAATTTGTAGAGGAAAGTATATCCCATTATGTTTCTTTTTTTGAGTTTTGATCATTATGGTAACTTCTTGTAAGTAAGTTGAGGAATACTTGTCCAACAAGGAATTGAGTTTGAAAACTCTATAAATAGAGATAGGTATGAGAGGTTTAAAGAGAGAAGAGAGAAAAGATGTAAGGGGTTCAAGAGTGAGTGTTGTGAGTAGAGGGGAGAATATATGTAATTCCCAAGTGTATACATGTAACTTCAAAAGAGATGACGAGTGAGTGAGTGGGGTTTTGACATGTGGTTGTAAATTTTCTTCCTTAATTCATAATAGTGAAAACTATTTCCCCTATGGACGTAACCCTAAAGTTGAGTGAACATGTAAAATATTATATTGTGCGTGGATGTATGTGATTGTTATTTCCGTATATGTTTGTGTTGATGTGATGTGATGATTCTTTCATTATGTGTGATAAAGGGGAGATTTAAGTCTCAACAATAGCCGACCGTTGAGTGAGTTGGAGGGAGTTAATTATTCTTAAAAGTTTGAATCTAAGTTAAGGTAGTGACATGACATAGATGAATCAACTCCTGACATATCTAGATGGCTCCAGGTGAATATGTATGAGTTCCTGGTTAAGGCGTTGACTAAGTGTCGTTTTTTATCCTCAGTCTCAAAGAATATACAATAATTAATCACATGATATTTAATTCAAGAGTAAATGCTTCATAGATTTTACATTTTTGAAATGCTAGATCTAGCAAAATGTCAAAAAAAAAAAAAAAAAAAAAAAAATGATTCTTAAATATATTTCCCAGTTGAACTTATTCACCAAATCCAGTGAATAAATCACATTGATTTTGTGAATAAACCACATTTGTTAGATTAATCCGCTTACAAATAGGCTTAAATTCAATTACTCAAATATAAAACTGTTATTATGCTATTTTGCTAATATATATTTTAAAGGTTTTGCTAATATTATATTATTATCAGCTAATTAAAAAGTGGAGTAGTATGATACAAAGGCATGAATTCCATTATATACAACTGGAAATATTTAATGGACAATATTTATGTTCGCATTAGTTAGAATCTACACTATATTTAATAATAAATGAACATCTTATTTTTAATTATTAAATTATAAATGATAATTAAATCATCGTTATTTGATAAACGGGTATTTACTCCCATTATATTTGATTTAATAATTAAAAATAATTTATTTATTTATTATTGATCCCCGCTCACAGTGAGCGAATCTAAGTATTTTTCATATTTAATTAAATGTCTTGGGAGGTGTATTCAGTATATATGTATTTGGATGGACACAATGACTAAATTTCCGGTGATATCATGTTACGCACGTCACGTGAGTTGCTAATATTTTCCCAATTATTTTTCTCCACCGTCCACTAAAGTAGGATTCACAATATAGCCAAGTGAGGTAATCTGTACGGCGATGAATGCAGTGAGCACAGGAAGTATTTGTTATGCGTAGTACAGAATAAATTCTACCAATTCAAGTCCACTAAAGTAGGATTCACAATATAGCCAAGTGAGGTAATCTGTACGGCGATGAATGCAGTGAGCACAGGAAGTATTTGTTATGCGTAGTACAGAATAAATTCTACCAATTCAAAACAAAACTAGGACAGTTGGCCCCCACAAACAGTGGTATGTGCCAAAAACCATCAGAATCAGGAGAAATGCCACTGATTTTCTAGGGTTTCCGTTGTTTTGGAGATGGAGTGACAGAGATACACACATACATATAGATAGAGACGGTTTTGGCTTATCGTCACGGTTTATTAGGTATTCTTCGCCGTCTCTGCCGCTACAACAACACCATTTCTGGCGGCGGAACTTGCAGGGGTCTATCTATGACGAAGAAAATCACCTGATCTCGATTTTTCCCTTTCTAGAACTCTCTCTCCACAAATTGGTATCATCGCCATTGCTGAGGTAAATAACTACTCATAGAGCTGTTTTTTTATTTTTATTTTTTTTATATTTTATATTTTTATCATTTTCTCCACGATTGTATGGCGTTTGAGTGAATGAATGTTAGGTTCACGCCAGACCGAGTCAACCCGCCCCACCTAGTTGACTCAGCATAGTATCTATCTTTGCAAAACAATATATATATGTGTGTGTGTTTTCTGTTTAGCTTGTTTTGAAAGTTGTGGAATCTGCTTCACTGCATTTAAATGGCATTTATGTGTTAATGTGCTGTTCAGTGCTGCTGGTTTAGAGAAAATTACTTTGTTCTTTTTTGTTCACACTTTGTTACTATGCTGGTTTAGGTTGGGCTAACTCAGCAATGAGTTGTGATTGATTTTTTCTCTGTTTTTGTTTTTTCTTTTTTTGCTTTTCAGTTAGCTTGTTTTGAAAGTTGTGAAATCAGCTTCACTGCACATACTACAATACTACACTACTTAGTTGCTTAAAGCTTGGTTGAATTGACTCAGTCGATATAGGTTTTGCTATAACATGCTTGGAGATTATGTATTGGATGTAATGTGCTCACTTCTCTACATGGTTTTGTTGCTGATGGTGTTCTTGGATAGTTCCTTTTCTCAACATCTCAGTTCTGCCCTGTTGGGTTGGTTTTAATTAAAACCTGTTCTCCAGATCACATTTCCAAAGAAGATAAAAACAAACATTTTCCATAAATTAATTTCTGGTGGAATGAACATGTTTCTTGCTTAATGCAACTTACACAAACTCTTTTCTGCGGGAAACAGGTTCCTTGGAGCTCCTTTAATCTCCATATTTGATTCATTTTAAGCTGAATTACTCATAATTAAGAAAGGCATCATTTTAGTCAGTTATCAATCTTTTGCTTTAATCTTATTCATCTTATGCACATTGGTCCATGTATAGACAGTTTTAATTCATAATTTTCACACTTGCGTCATTTGTTATTGTGATATTCATGTTGAGACTGTACTGAGATGCTCATTAGTTAAGACAACATACGATTATCTCAATTTTTTTGGTATTATTCCATCATATTGTTTGATAGTTAGGTCTTTGCACTACCGTGTTGCTTCAGTAAATAATTGGAGCAATCTTGCTGGACTTTGTTTTGCTTTTTTTTTTTTTTTTTTTTTTTTTTTTTTGATACCATGGCTTTATTTTCTCATTTTAGAATGTCTCTTTGAAGTTATTTTTTTAATGGTTTCTAGTGTTATATTATATACATGTTCTAACAATTTATTTTTGGCTTTATATTCAGGTTAGATGGACTACAGTTTGGAAGATTCGGATATAAGCGAGTCAGAGATAAGTGACTATGCAGAGAAACCTTATGAGCAACTGAGGACTGGAAAATACAAGGTAAAGAGCACAAATGGCACCCTTAGGTGTCCCTTCTGCGCTGGAAAGAAGAAACAGGACTACAAATACAAGGACCTTCTTCAACATGCTTCAGGAGTGGGTAAAGGTTCCTCTAATAGAAGTGCAAAACAGAAGGCGAATCACCTTGCTCTAGCAAGACTTTTGGAAACTGACCTAGCCAATGAGGTGGAGCAACCACAGCGTGTGATTAAACCAGAGCCTGTACCTCAAAATGCTGTGCAGAATGATCTGTATTGTTGGCCTTGGACTGGAGTCATCATGAATATAAAGAATGAGCCAAAGAACGGAAAAGATTTGGGCAGCAGTGAATATTGGTTGAGAAAGTTCTCTAAATATAAACCTCTAGAGGTTGAGATTTTTTGGGATGGCCAGCAGCAAACTGCCCAAGCAATTGTGAAATTTGATAATGATTGGACTGGTTTCAAGAATGCCATGGAATTCGAGAAGTCTTTTGAGGCTGATCACCATAGTAGAAAGGAATGGAGTAGTGGGAAAAGTCTTCCAGGTTCAGATATTTATGGATGGTTTGCTCGTGCTGATGATTATAATTCAGACGGTCCAGTGGGAAATTATCTTCGTAAGAAAGGAGAGTTGAAGACAATCTCTAATCTTGTTCAGGAGGCGACTCAGGATAGAAACAAGATTGTGGCAAATCTTGCCAATGAGATTGATATGAAAAATGAAAACCTTGATGAATTACAGTACAAGTATAATGAGAAGACTATGTCTCTTAGTAGGATGCTTGAGGAGAAAGACATGCTACACCATGCTTTCTATGAAGGTGATCCTCTCTCCCTTTTTGTATATATATGTATTTTGCGTATGTCTCTAGGCATGTATTGTTTGTGCCCATTTAATGCTTGATGAACTTGTTGGTGGCCTATGACTATATGGAATGGTCATTACCTAGTGTTTGTTGCCATTAATTAGAGGTGTTGGGAGGGACAGAGTTTATTAGTTGCAGAGTTTACCCCTGATATTATTTGTGCAGAGTGGTTGCCCTGAAACTCAGAACCGACTATGAGCTGAAAAATATAAAAAGTATAAAATGGTAGAGGTGATCGGCTAACATATAGGGGCTCAATGAGCCGAAAAGGTTTCTACAATCAATCAATCAAGCCATCCATTGTTTTAATGATATTAATAAATAAGATATGATAAGTTACTGAAATGTAAATGCTGTATTACTGTGTCAGAAACCAGGAAGATGCAGCGGCTCGCACGAGAACATGTTAGAAGGATATTGGATGAGCAGGAGATGCTTAATTATGAGTTGGATAACAAGAGGAAAGAGCTTGATTCTTGGAGTAAAGAGCTGAACAAACGTGAGGCTCTAACTGAACGTGAGAGACAGAAACTTGATGAGGAGAAGCAAAAGGTAATTTATCTTCATTTTATAGATGAATGTATGCACACAGATTCAAACGTATGTGTTCATAATATATTTGTATTCTTTTTCTTTGAGATCCAGATTTTTGCCTTCTGTTCACTTATGGATCACAGGTTGTTGACTGATTATATCATTTGTTCCGGCAGTAGTTTGCCCCATCCAAAAAGTTGTTGTATAGACAGTTTTTTTTAATTGATGCATAAATTGTCTTACGTAATACATTTAGTTCACCCCAGGATAATTGTAGTGAATAAATATGTCCTATATTTTCTACTATTCCATGTTTTTAAGTTTGAAAAATCAAAATAACTTATATTGAGCCATGCCATAAGGGGAAAAGAAAAGGAAAAAAAAAAAAAAAACTTATTGTAGAGACAGGAATGGTTAATAATGCTAAGTAAACGAGGAGTTGAAATTTTCATGTCTGGATTCTTCACGCCCTGTGCTCAGTTCTAATATGGTTTCTCTCTTTTAGAATTCTGTGAGAAACAATTCACTTCAAATGGCTTCCATGGAGCAAAAACGGGCTGATGAAAATGTCTTGAGGCTGGTTGAAGAGCAAAAGGTGTGCCTCTTATAGTTCGCCTTTGACTGGAAACTGTAATTTGCATTGTTAACCTCTCTTTTTCCTCCATTATGTAGCAATTTGTGTAGTTTTTGTTGACTGGGTATTTAAAAATGTGCAGAGGGAAAAGGAGGAAGCTTTAAGTAAAATACTTGCATTGGAAAAGCAGCTTGATGCTAAACAGAAATTGGAGATGGAAATTGAAGAGCTAAAAGGAAAACTGCAGGTGATGAAACATCTGGGAGATGAAGATGATGCAGCAGTTCAAAATAAGATGAAAGATATGACTGAAGAACTGGAGCAGAAAATTGATGAAATGGGTGATTTGGAAAATTTAAATCAAACTCTTATTGTCAAAGAACGCCAAAGTAATGATGAGCTGCAAGAAGCTCGTACAGAATTGATTGCGGTATATTTTCTTTCACCTGCTGGTTTCTTCTTTGGGACTGAATTTTTTGCTGTAGTTGGTATTGGAAAAATACTGATACAACTTGTAATGTGTTGAGTTGGAGCCAATCAAAGTTCTAAAGTTCTCACTCCAAATATTTCATAAGGCATAGAAGTTATTGTCAGATGAAGAATGTTACCATCCTATCAGCATGACATTTGCTCGTATGGTAATGGAAACAAAATGCAATGAAGAGATGAGAGATTAAATTTTAGTTAGCTATCAAATAAAAGGTTGCTCTATCAATATATTATTTGATTGCTTCCATTTGAGGTTATTGTTGATTGTCTTACTGAGATCCTCCATTGTAACATAGAGCATCCTCTTTCAGCCACATAACTTGGTGCAGCCATTTGCAATTGTTGGTTTTGTTCTTTCTACTTGCGTACAATCATATTTCCACACGCTGCAATGTATTCACAACACTTTATTCTATTTCAGGGCTTGAGCGATATGTTGACTATTGGTCGCAACACCCTAATTGGGATAAAGAGAATGGGAGAAATAGATGTGAAGCCTTTTCAGAACACTTGCAAGCTAAAATTTCCACCTGAAGAAGCACAAATCAAGGCCTCAGAACAATGCTCTCTGTGGCAGGAAAGCCTGAAAAAACCAGAATGGCATCCATTTAAAATACTGTTTGTTGAGGGAAAGCATCAGGTATGCCTTCTAAATGTCATAATGTTGTGCTCAT
This sequence comes from Cornus florida, assembly GCF_030987335.1. NCBI lineage: Eukaryota > Viridiplantae > Streptophyta > Magnoliopsida > Cornales > Cornaceae > Cornus > Cornus florida. The sequence goes on along the minus strand of NW_026775581.1, from coordinate 95,336,075 downwards.
TCTTGTTTATGATTCAGGGACTCACGCTTTAATGCTTTTTCGCAAGCTTGTCACTTATATGTTGTGTCTGCATATGGTGTTATTTCTCGTGAGTCATGCGATGATGTATCACAATGACCTAACAAATATGAGAGTGATGCCCGTATATTTCGTCATCTTGAGCTTGAGTTTCTACAGGCACATAAACATTGTAGATGGATGGCTTGAACTTCCTTATGTTATTAGTATGCTTATTGTGTTAGAAACCTGCCCAATTTTCAGTGAATTTTGTAATGTTGCTTGAGTTTAACTTTTGGATGAAAGTCTTTGCTTCTCTCTCTTCCTACACGTAAATTAAGAGAAGTTGTTGGATTAATTAAATGTAAATGATACTGCATAATGTAGGAAGTCATAGATGACGATGATAAGATGCTGCGAAATCTCAGGGAGGAATGGGGAGAGGACATATTTGAGGCAGTCACAACAGCCTTGAAAGAGATGAACGAATATAACCCCAGTGGAAGGTATGTGGTGTCTGAGCTATGGAATTTCAAGGAAAAAAGGAAAGCCACTCTGAAGGAAGTAATTAGTTACATTTTGAAGAATTTGAAGACACTTAAGCGCAAGAGACAATGAGCTTAAGGTTGGTATTTACAGGTTTTATTGATATTCAAATTTGTCTTTTATTGGTAGAACGAACTGAGATATAACTCAAAATTGTTTATTAATTCGAATTATTACCATCTTATAAAAAAGACTAGCAAATGACATTTGAACTGTTTTAGAATCTTATGATTGGTTTGAATACAATTTTCTTTTGCACGTGTAAAATCACGACTGAAAAGAAATATGAATATATATTGAGGTTTTGGTGACAGTTTCTGGATCTTGTTCTAGTGATTTCATTTCTAGTTTTTCTAGATTTTCTGGGGCTAGGGATGATCCAGTTGTCACTGCCAAAAGTCGATTCTGCAAATGACAAGATTTTTGACATAGTGCAGTGTAGACAGTGTGAAACAGTTGATTAGTTAAACAAGTGATAACAAAAAATATTGGCACTTCCCATTAGGTAATTTTTGTCGTTCTATATATATGTTTATTCAATTGTCTTAAGAATTGGCATGGAGTTTAAGAAAGTTAACTATAGTCCGGTCAGCTAGTAATTGCACAGTATTTGCAACTGCATGTTCATGGAATGTCAAGGTGGAATCGATCAAGTGAAATGGATATCTTGTCTCTTTTTTTTTTTTTTTGGTAAGGTAATGATTTAAATGGATATCTTGTCAATCCAACAGGACTGTCAAAATTGTGCCTATCAACTGTGTATGTTAGATTTATTAGCTCAACTACATATATTCTCCATTCTATGTCATCGTGCAACCTTTCCTTGCAAATTTAAAACGGAACCATTCGGGGTTCAATGGAACTTTCTGAACTCTTATGTGGTCCATTCAGGTTCATCTCTTGTATCATTAGGATGAGTGAGGAATTATTGTAAGCAGGGAAGCCAAGGACTACATTGCTATTATAACATTGGAGATTTTGGGGGAAATATTGTTTACTTCAAGTTCACCCATTTAAATTAATTCAGATTATGTGATTTCTTAAATTCATTACAGTTATTGTAATTGGAAGGTCTTGTCCGTTGACATTTTGACCACAGTTCATCTTGGCATATTTATTATTGGTTTTATCTTGATTTAGCGATTTTATATGCTCAATAGGAGGTGGGGAAAGAAACTCTCATTATTTGATTAGTTTATATTATTGATGTAGATGTAGTTAGCATGATAATTGAAAATTGATGCATATAAGTGCTTGCACTCATATCTGTTATTGTGTATCGCACTGTTTGCCATACGAGCTTTCTATGCTACATGATGCAGAAAAAGGTTTGAGATGGGAATTTTACAGGAAATTACTGTTTCTGACTTACATGTAAGTTGTGATAGGTTAGAAATAATAATAAATAAGTAAATAAATCTGAAAGAAACTTTCATTATTTTAAATGAGTATATTCCTAATGTTGTTATCTGCAGCATATAGTCGAAAATGCATCCATACAAGTGCTTTCACCCACATATTTTTGTTTTTTTTTAATTTCTTGTAAATTACACTGTTTAACATTGAGGTTTCATGCCAGGTGATGCAGAAAAAGGTTAGAGGTGAACGTACTGCAAGTTAGAATGTGGAGCGCACTTATTTGCAACTGATGAAACTAGAATTCAGGACAAGATTTGTTTAAAACCTTTATTTCACCACCTGTTGTTCTCTGTAATGTAGGCAACAAAACAGAACTTGTTAAAACCGGATGCCATATTTGTCAGCATTTAGATGGGATGCGACTATCTTCTTCGGTGGGGGAAATTCTGCACGTGTCCTTTTGAATGCTTGAACAATAGTAATTATTTCCCTAGGAAATACCATTTAAATATCTGGTTATCAGATGTTAGAATTGCTGCTCTTATTTGCTTGCTTCTATAATGATGTATATACATATTGATGCTCGTATTAGCTATTTTATGTTTGTGCTGATACGGTACAAACATATATAAAATGGCTAAATGGAAAACAGGCTTCGACGTTGATGTTGACCAAATGGAGATGAAATGGAACAGAGTTGCTGAAGTTGCTTGTTTTTCCATGAGTGTTCTAGGTCAATCATTTGATAAATCATGGTCATCTGATGGATTTCTGGTCAGATCTAACTTGATCCGAATCTTACTCCATAATGAAATTTTGGTCCATGAATACTTTTACATTATTCATGAACCATATAGCCTATAGGTTGAAATACGAAACAGTGAGTTTTGTGATGTTAAAAGGGAAGTGATGCACAGGTTGTGACTTGATATACGCACACTATTAAATTTGCAGGTGCTTTGCTCTTCCAGTCTTACACTGTTTATATATGATTGGCATATGTTTGTTTTGATTTAGTTGTTTAGTTTCAGTGTGTTTGTCTGTGTATGTATGTGTGTGTGTGTGTGTATATATATATATATATATATATATATATATTTTTTTTTTTTTCCATTAATAGAATTAGTGTTTGTGAGAGCATAAGTGGTGGCGGTGGTAACAACCCTAGCTGAATGCCTATATTGCTGCTGCCTCATCTCGATTACATTTAAAAGAGCATCCATGTCTGAAAAAATGGAGCGGAAGTAGAGGAGTAACTGAAATGATTTATCGCCTCTTTCAAGTCGTCAAAATTTGCAGGTTGGAGATAAATTTTATTAAATATACTTCAAAAATTAATTATGCTATATGAATGTGGCATGACATTTCTCATATCAGCCTTATTATATACAAGGGGTCTCATGCTTCAAGGTCGATATAAAGTGGATGGTCCAATGGAGGTGAAATGAGACTCACTAAGGTTGCTTGTTTTTTCATCTCGAGTGTCCTAGGTCAATCGTTCAAGGGATCAATTATAGTCCTCTAATGATTTTCTGGTCGTCTGATCCAGCCTGATTCAAATTTTTGTGCATAATCAGAATTTGGTGGAAATTTAGACATACGTGGTCTATGTTAATTCTCTGGATATGAAGCAGTGTGGTAGTTAAATCCACAATGATAATAAAAATTCATATAAATTACAATGGGGAAATTCATACGCTCAAATTCCCCAAAAAAAAAAAAAAAAAAAAAAAAAAAAAAAATTCACTCTCATAAAGCTTCAAAAAGGTGAGGTTAATTCTCTGGATATGAAGCAGTGTAGTAGTTAAATCCACAATGATAATAAAAATTCATATAAATTACAATGGGGAAATCCATACTTTCAAATTCCTGGAAAAAAAAAAATTCACACTCTCAGAAAGCTTCAAAAAGGTGAGGAAAATTTATGAATGGTTCTAGTACATTCACTTCATATATAGATTGCAAATTAAGGGTGGAGATTTGAATATAGACACACTCGCTTAGGGAGTCGGTTGTTTTACCAATTAAACCACTACATAATATCCTTCTAGCATAATTTATGTGATACCAAATTTTAATTAGGCTCTAATTATATACTTATGGCTTGATTCGAAAACTTTGTTTTATCTTAATGAATTTAATAAGAGCTTTATTTGAGAAATGGGGTATTAAGGAATTTATATAAGAGCAATGAGAGATTTATTTTAGGTTGTTGTGTAATTAATTAGTGAGTGGTGGAGAATTTAAAATTGTGAAACTTTAATTTAAGTACAAGTGGTAGCCACACGTACCTTCATTTCACTTCTTGTTAAAAGATGCAAGTATGCAGCTCGGCTATTCCTTGTAACAGATTGGGAAAAGAGAATACAGAGAAACACACGTGTGACCCATGCATGTACATATTAAAGTTATGGTCACTCACACAAGACACCTGGTTTACATTTTTTATATACAGTATATGTATATGTTAAACGGAGAGAAGTGCTATGAGCCTATGGCCTTGTCTAGGGAGTGAAAGAGGAGGAAGAAGATGCTAAGGAAGACAAAGAAAAAGGGAAAGTTTTAATTTGTGTTCAGTGAAGGTACGGATCATTCTAACATTTGCCCCTTTTGAGTGATTTCACCAAAATTCCTCTTTAATGTTGTTTGCCTAATTCCGATAATATGCTCTATATTTGAAGGCATTCAATATGATAATCTTATGCTGATCCTACTTGCTGGGAAAAAAAAAAAAAAAATTAAAATGAGACTTTTAGACATGGTCCTCTGATTATTTTCTGGTCCGATACAACACATAAGATGACTTCATTTTTTCTTTTACCACACGCATGGTTCCCAAGCTTAGGACTCTATGCCTTGTGAGTTTCTTGTTTTTTTTCCTAGTTGTACTTACACACATGCCTGCACGAGGCTCGAACTCCTGACATTTCTTTGAAAAGTAAGCCCTGTACCACCAGGCCAGTCTTTAAAAAGTAGGGGCCTGTACCACCACCAGGCCACTGGCCTATTGGTTGCCTTGTGAGTTTCGGTATCTATATAATGGTTGTATACTTAATTGAAAAAGATTTTGATATAATGAAATCAAGAAATTGACACCCATCATCACATTTTGTGGTAGTAAAACTGTGACAGTGTGTGGGGTAAAACTGTGACAGTGTGTGCAGTGAAAGTGTGACACTGATGGAGTGGAAGTGTGACACAGCATGTAGTAAAAATTTCACAACAATGAAAAAATCATTTCCAAATTATCAAGCATTCACATCACAAAGTCATAACATTGTATAGTCTTATTTCGAAACACCTATTATTGGTAAGCATTGTATGGTCTTATTTCAAAACACCTATTGTTTCTCCATTTACATCAACTTTGTGACTCCATTTTGCGAACCATTTTGTTGGTAAAGATTATTGCAATTTGGGCAAATTTCATGGCATGGTAGGTCTGCATATATCAACTTTGGGACTCCATTCTGTGAACCATTGCAATTTTTGCAATTTGTTATGATTTGACATATGTTTATGTAGGAACTAGGGAGCTTATGTAGTAAATGGAATGCACATGTTTGACTTAAATTGTGGCATTATAATAATGCAGTTGGAAATTTGTATATCAATTTTGCTAATGGCGAAAGGAAAGCAATCAAGGACTAAACGCAGAATTGATGAGGCGCATGTTGAAAGTACAGATGTGGAGGACGTCGGAGCATATATCTTGTTCCTGTGAGAAACAATAAATTTGTAGAGTTTATACCCTCATGTGTTACATTTTAAAAGATTTATAATGATTTTGATGCAATTTTTTTTTTTTAGGTCTGAGTACATCAAGTATTTTCAAGATGAGGCCTCAAATAACAGTGGGAAGGGGACAAAAAAGGTGGTTCTGTCATTTTAATTAATAATATTTACGTATCATTGCAGACTTATAATTAATTAATTCTTAATTAATGTCTTCATTTCAAATGTTTCCAGTTAAATGGTAAGCGGAAATGGAATGATATGAGTGAGAAAGAGAAGCAACCGTGCAAGAATAGAACAGCGGAGGCATTTACGAATTATAAACCTGAACCTCGTTTAAATAACGAGGAGGTAAGAAATATGATGTTTGAGTATTTTTGTGACTCAAAAATAGGATAAATAGGGTTCTGAATTCCTGAAATATGCAATATCCAAGATGTGTGGGTCATAACAGCTTTGATACAGTTTCACCATGTTTTATAACAACTTCACCATGTATTCTGCCTGTGAACCTCATTTTGATACAATTTCACCATGTTCTATAATAGCTTTTGATCATATATATTTTCTCGACATTCATTTTAACGTTTCTACTTTTCTTGACATTCATTTTAACGATTCTACTTTTTTCTGTGAGCTTCATTTATGTTCAGTTATGCTACATATTATTTGTAACAGAACAAGACATTACGTTTTAAATGGCTGGTCATGAACAAGTCCCATAATATTTGCTTATTGTTCAGATTCATGAGAGAGAGAAAGAGGGAATATGTATTCTGTATCTTTCTTGTATATATTTTACTCACTAACCCTTAAGCCTACAGTGGCTTTTATAAAGGGAAAACAAACAACCCTAATAAAATAAGGTTACCTAATTTATACAATAATCCTAACAACTATGGGTAATAACATAATGACCCAACATAAATATATATATACATAAACATTCTAGCACTCCACTTCAAGCTGGAGAATATATATCAAATAATCCCAGCTTGGAACAGATAGTCCTTAACCGGTTATGACCCAATGCTTTGGTAAACATGTCAGCTAGTTGATCTTCAGACTTCACAAATGGAGTAGAAATGCTCCCACTTAATATTCTTTCCTGAATGAAGTGACAGTCAACCTCAATATGTTTGGTCCTCTCATGAAACACAGGATTCGATGCAATGTGAACAGCTGCTTGATTATCACAGAATAATGGAGTAGGAGCTTCAACTGTTAACCCAAGTTCTTTTAAAAAATGTTGTATCCATGTTAACTCACTAGTGGTATGGGCCATTGCCCTGTACTCAGCTTCAGCACTGGATCGGGCTACCACCGTTTGCTTTTTACTTTTCCATGTAACAAGATTTCCTCCTACAAATGTGCAGTAGTCTGTAGTAGATCTCCTATCTGAAGGAGAACCAGCCCAGTCAGCATCTGTAAAATCTTCCACCCTGAGATGACCATTTGATTTATATAATAACCCAAAACCTGGAGCTTGCTTGAGATATTGGATAATCCGAAGAACAGCAATCCAATGTGGCATTCTAGGAGCTCCCATGAACTGACTTACAACACTAACTGCATATGAAATATTAGGCCGAGTGATAGTGAGATAAATTAATTTTCCAACAAGGCGACGAAATCTGTCTGGGTCATTAAATAAATCACCCTCATCAGACACAAGTTTTGTATTGGAATCCATAGGAGCATCAACCGGATGACCACCTAACATACCCGTGTCTTCTAGCACGTCCAACACATATTTGCGTTGAGATAAACTTATACCCTTCTTGGATCTAGCAACTTCAATACCAAAGAAGTACCTAAGTTTACCCAAGTCTTTAGTGTGGAATCGATGTTGCAGAAACAACTTCAACTTAACAATGCCTTCAGAATCATCACCTGTGATCACTACATCATCTACATATACCACAAGAAAAATGAAACTAGCTTTAGTGCACAGGTGAAATACTGAATGATCGGTCTGGCATTTGTTAAGGCCAAATTCCAATGCCGCCTCAGAGAATTTGCCAAACCAAGCCCGTGGAGATTGTTTCAATCCATACAGGGCTTTTTTAAGGCGACAAACAGTGTGACGATACTCCCCCTGAGCAACAAACCCAGGTGGTTTCTCTCTATAAACTTCTTCAACCAGGTCACCATGTAAAAAGGCATTTTTCACATCCAATTGAAACAACGGCCAGTTACAATTGGCAGCAATGGAAATAAGTACCCGAATAGAATAAATCTTAGCAACAGGGGAAAAAGTCTCATCATAAGCAACACCATAAGTCTGAGTGTACCCCTTTGCCACTAGACGAGCCTTCAACCGCTCAATAGACCCATTGTGAAAGTATTTAACTGTATAGACCCACTTACAACCAACCGTTTTGGAGCCCGGAGGTAAAGGAACAAGATCCCATGTGCGATTACGGTGAAGAGCATCCATTTCATCTACCATGGCCTGTCGCCAACCCGAATCAGAGAGAGCATCCTGCAAAGTCTTGGGAACAAAAGTAGCAGACACTCGGGATAAAAAACAAGATAAAGAGGATGAAATATGACGGTAGGAGACAAAGTTAGAAATGGGATGTGCAGTAACACACGACCGAATACCTTTACGGAGAGCAATAGGCAAATCATCAGGTAAAGGCGTCGGATCCGAAGACTCTGAAAGAGATGGAGGGAGCGAAGTAGGCGGTCGAGGTCTTCGAGTATAAACCTGCAATGGGACAACAGAGCGAGGAGGTGCGGAAGCAGGAAACAGAGAGGGAACCATTGGCATAGGTGGCTCAACAGTAATATCGAGAGGAGTAGTAGAATCAGAAAAATAAGGGAGAGACTCAGAAAATGTGACATCAGCACTAGTGAAATAACGTTGAAAATGAGGACTATAACAATGATAGCCCTTCTGAGTGACCCAAGAAAAACACACTTAGTGGCACGAGGGTCGAGTTTGTCAAGACCGGGTCCAAGGTTATGGACATAAAACACACACATCCAAAGACCCGCGGAGTAAGATTAAACGAAACGGAGTTGGAAAATAGAACAGAATGAGGAGATTGACCTTTTAACACTGACGAGGGCATCCGATTAATAAGATGACATGCCGTAAGAACAACATCACTCCAAAACCGTTTGGGAACACGCATATGAAATAAAAGGGCACGACAGACTTCTAGGAGATGACGATTTTTACGTTCAGCTACTCCATTTTGTTGCGGAGTATAAGTACAAGATGATTGATGAATGATGCCTTTAGCATGAAAATAAGTCTCAAAAGGGTCCGAAAAATATTCTTTGGCATTGTCAGAACGTAAAACTTTTATGGAACACCCAAATTGAGTTTTTATTTCTTTACGAAATATTTGGAAAATTAAGAACAACTCAAAACGATTTTTCATTAAAAACAACCAAGTCATCCGAGAATGATCATCCACAAAAGTCACAAAATAACGAAATCCATTAATAGAAATATGTTTTATTGGTCCCCATGCATCTGAATGAACTAACTGAAAAGGACTAGCAACGCGATTATTATGTCTCGGTTTGAAAGATACACGACAATACTTACTAAGCTGACATGTTTCACAAGACATGGACTCAATACGACTAAGACCGGGGACTTGACGCTGCAAAACTGATAATGATGGGTGGCCGAGACGACAGTGCCACTGGAAAGGAGACAAAGATGATTGAAGAGCCGTGGGAGATGATGCAAGATCGAAGTAAAACAAGCCACCTACTTCATGTCCCGTACCAATCCTCTTCTTCGTCTTGAGATCCTGAAGAAGACAACATGTGGGATAAAATGTAACGGAACAGTTAAAGGATTTAGTAAGCTTACTAATGGACAACAAATTAAAAGGGAATTGAGGAACATATAACACAGAGGAAAGGGACATAGAGGAGGTAAGATGAATAGTTCCCAAACCCAAAACTTTAGTTGATGATCCATTAGCAAGAGTAACACTTTAAGAGGAAGAAACTGACTGAAAATCAGATAAGAGATGAGAACTACCAGTCATGTGATCGGATATGCCAGAGTCAAGAATCCACGGATTTGGACTAGATACAAAAGACATGCAGGAGCACTACCTGATTAGGCAAGGGACCCCATGGAAGATGAGGTAGAAGGCCGTTGTTGAGATAGAAACTGATCATACTCATTGCGGGGAATCGTGACCATAGCAGTCTCAACAGCCACATATGGAGTAGTGGGTGTAGTAGAGAAAGAAGAATCCCCATCATTAGAAGTCACTTGATGTGCATAGGAAGAAGGTGGTGGTTTCCCATGAAGATCCCAACAGTAATTGACAGTGTGATTAGTAAGACCGCAGTGAGTGCAAAGTTTTGATTCTCTGCCTCTACCACGACCACGGCCACGGCCACGGCCATGAGTAAAACGACCACCACCGCAACGAGAAGACTGAAAACCACCCTGGTTCACAACTAAGGCAGAACGTTCACTGCTAGGAGGAGCAGTGACACCACTTGAAGCACCCCCGGAAACACCATTAGATAAAATAGCACGCTGGAGTCTGCATAACATATCAGGAAGAGAGGGAAGTGTAGGGCTACCCAAAATCTGTGCACGAACAGGTTCATACTCTTGTAACAATCCTGTGAGAACCCGAACAACATTAAAATCCTCAAGTTGTTGTTGCATGCTTCTCACATCAGAAGTGATGGGTTGATACAAATTCATTTCTTCACAAAGACCCATTGCCCTTGAGAGGTATTCTTCTAAACTGTGAGTCCCTTGCTGGAGGTCAAAAAATTGTCTACACACCTCATAAATTCTGGTGATATTACCGGTACCTGAATATAGCTGTTGGACTCGGGTCCATATCTCCTTGGCAATGTCCAGATATAACAAGTTGGAGCTAATATGAGGTTCAATACAATTCAGCATTAAGGAGATGATCTGAGCATCCCTTTGTTCCCATAAACTGAAATCAGCAGCACTGTCTTTGGGTTTATCCTTAACCAAATGAGTGCCAAAGCCTTTAGCTTTTAGGAAAATGGCCACTGACTTGGCCCATAAAATGTAATTTTTGCCATTAAGCTTGACTGAAGTCATGGGAGGATTGAAGGAGGTAGAAGATAACAAGTCTGAATTGGCAGCCATAGAGGAGATAACAAAAAAACGAACCTGGAAAAAAAATTGCAAGATCAGCAGTCGGGCTGGATCTGGGCAGTCGGGCCGGATCTGGATAATTGGGCTGGATCAAAACCGGGTCTCTGCTATTCCGGTTTTAGTTAACTAGGGTTGGAATAGCATAACCGCGTAGCCAAACACCGTGTTCTTCTTCACCCACTGACAGACGCCGGCAAGCACACAGCGGCGACGGCGACAAATAGCGACAAACACTTCTGCAACTTCCGACCAAGAGAAAAGATGAATCGATGAAGCCTTACCTCTGCAAATAACGACGGTGGATGTCGGCGAGCTTGCTGATGACCAACGCGGCAACAACACGAGCAACCAAAGGGGCTTCAGATCTGACGGCGACGAAGGAGGCTGCAGATCTGACGACGACTACGATGTTCTCAACCTGCCGGCGACAAGAACTTCCGGCAAAGACACGTAACGCGACAACACACTCGCGATTCCGATCGCGATTCCAATCTCATACAATGGCAACACAATTGTCGTTTCCCACACCCATGAATCCATATTGCTCTGATACCATGTTTAGATTCATGAGAGAGAGAAAGAGGGAATATGTATTCTGTATCTTTCTTGTATATATTTCACTCACTAACCCTTAAGCCTACAGTGGCTTTTATAAAGGGAAAACAAACAACCCTAATAAAATAAGGTTACCTAATTTATACAATGATCCTAACAACTATGGGTAATAACATAATGACCCAACATAAATATATATATATATATACATAAACATTCTAACACTTATAACGTAGAAAATAATTTTTAGATTTATTTTTCTGTTTCAGATAGTCACAACAAGGTGCAGCCCACGACAATTTGTTCGTGCCATCAAGAGGTTGACAGGCAGGAAGAAAGAGGCTGTTTGCGAGATTGGGTTTGGAACCCTACTTGGGCTACAATGCACAACGTTGAAACGCCAATTGTGCACATGGTTGGTGAGTCATTTTGACCCAGTCACGTGTGAGCTAAGGCTTGAAAATCAAAGAACAATATCCATTCATCCTCGTGACGTCGGGGAAATTCTTGGTCTTCCGTGTAGTAGGGGTTCCAAGGATGTGCCCCAACAATCAGATGGGGACTATAAATGGTTAAAATCTGCGGGCTTGAAAGTTAAGGATGCTTTAAAAGCGTCTCACCTGGAAAGCCAGTTGGATAAACTTCCCCCTGGTGACAATTTCAAGAGCTGTTTCGTCCTCTTTGCATGCGCCACCATTCTATGTCCTAATTCAAGAGGCGAAGCAAGCAACAAGTTGATTGGTGCCGTTGATGACGTGATGGCAATTCGAGGATACAATTGGGGGAAGTATGTGTTGGAAACTTTGAAAATGGCGGTTACGTCCTATAATGCCGAAGGTGGATGCACATCGGTTAATGGATCTTTACTCTTCTTAATGGTATGTGTGTAGGAAATTATTTTAATTTGTATAGTATTATTTTGCAAAATTGTTGACTAATATTTAGTTTTGTTTTGTGGTTTAGCTTTTTTATTTTGAGCGAGTGGATGTGCACTGGGTAGAACGTTCATCACATGAACCATGCACCACTGCTGCTGCTTGGACAAAAGAATTGATTGCGAAGAGGATCACTTGGGAGAGGAAGCATTACCATGGATTTGGTCATGGTGAGGTGAGCAATATAACCACCAAACATTGCCAGTTGTCTTTACATGCTCGTTTTGTACATACAGTAATAATATGGTTTGTAATCATGAAAAGCCATTGAAGAGTTCCGCCTCTTACAATTCATGTGGCCCTGAAAATGACGAGGAGACCGAGACTGAAGATTGTGAGAATATTTCCGATGATCCTGATTATCAGGTATAATGCATTTTAATTCTTACAATAAGCATTGTTAGCTACGCATGCGATGATTTATGCTCGAGTAATCATTGTTGGCTTTAATTTGAAAATGATAGGAATTGAAGAGTATTTTGGTGAGAAAAGTAAAGAAATTCTTCCATGGTAAGTGTCGGCAAGGAGCTCGACTGGAAGCGAGCTCTTCGACACCACCACCAATGCAATCACCCGGCATAGATGTGCCTGTATGTTCGCAGCATGTTCAAGAGCCAGGCACCAGTTTGGCCTTTGTGGTATCACCTGTTAGAAGTTTCATGTTCAATGCATGGATGTTTCATTCTCTGCAGTCAGTTTTGTTATTATTCTTTTAGAACAGCGTGTGAAATAATTGACTTCATGTTTTCATGGAGCAGAAAAGTGCTGGTGAGGATGTCTTAAGGCTGGTTGAAGAGCAAAGGGTGTGCCTCTTAGTATTAGGCTTTGACTATTTACTGTTGTTTGCATATTTATCTTTTATATTTCATGATTTAGCAATTTGTCTAGATTTCGTTGATGGAGGATTTCAAATGCGCAGAGGGAGAAGGAGGAAGCTAATAATAAGATACTTAACTTAGAAAAACAGCTGGATGCTAAACGGAAACTGGAGATGGAAAATGAAGAGCTAAAAAGAAAACTAAAGGTATCAGGATTTGACTAGATGCTGTGGTTTGCATACTTGACCTTTTACTTTTCATAATTTAGCAATTTGTGTAGATTTCATTGACGGGATTTCAAATGTGCAGATGGAGCAAGACGTGATTTTAAATATGTCACTTCACTTACAACAACAGCTAATTGCTAAACAGAATTTGGAGGTTGAGATTGGAGAGCTCAAAGGAAAACTGACGGTAATAGTGTGCCTCTTAGAATTGGCCTTTCATTTGATACTGTAATTTGCATTTTTAACTACTTATTTTTTCCCATTATGTAGCAATTTGTGTAGCTTTTGTTGACTGGGTATTTCAGAATGTGCAGAGGGAAAAGGAGGAAGCTTTGAGTAAGCTACTTGCATTGGAAAAGCAACTTGATGCTACGCAGAAACTGGAGATGGAAATTAAAGAGCTAAAAGGAAAATTGCAGGTGGTGAAACATCTGAGGGATGAAGTTGATGCAGCAGCTCAAAAGAAGATGAAAGAGGTGACTAAAGAACTGGAGCAGAAAATTGAGGAACTGGGTGATTTGGAAAATCTAAATCAAGCTCTTATTGTCAAAGAGTGCCAAAGTAATTATGAGCTGCAAGAAGCTCGTACAGAATTGATTGTGGTATAAATTATTTCCCCTGTTGGTTTGTTCTTTGAAACTCAATTTTTGGCTGTAGTTGGTATGGAAATTAGACCGATGCGAGTTTTAATGTGTCATGTTTAATATGCGGTTTCATAGCACGTATGAGATGAATTGACACCAATCAAAGTTCGCACTCCAAATATTTGTATAGGCATAGAAGTTGTTTCCAGATGAAGAATGTAACCATCCTATCAGCCTGACTTTTCCTTGTATGGTAATGGAAACAAAAAGCAATGAAGAGACAAGAGAGGCGAAATGTTAGTTAGCTGTCAAATAAAAGAATGATCTATTGGTATATTATTTGATTGCAACCATTAGAGGTTATCTTTTATTGTCTTACCTAGATCCTCCATTGTAACGTAGTGCAATCTCTTTCAGCCACATAACGTGGTACAGCCAGTTGTTATTGTCAGTTTTACTCTTTCTACTTATGCACAATCATATTTCCACATGGTGCAATGTATTCATCACATTTTATTCTATTTCAGAGCTTGCGCGATATGTTGACTATTGGTCGTAACACCCTATTTGGGATAAAGAGAATGGGAGAAATAGATGTGAAGCCTTTCCAGAACACATGCAAGCTAAAATTTCCACCTGAAGAAGCACAAATCAAGGGCCCAGAACAATGCTCCCTGTGGCAGGAAAGACTGAGAAAATCAGAATGGCATCCTTTTAAAATAGTTTTTGTTGAGGGAAATCACCAGGTATGCATTTTAGATGTCAATGTTGTGCTCATTCATGTTTGTGATTCTTGGACTAATGCTTAGATGCTTCATTGCTTTCCCCCTCCCTTCCCTTCCCTTTAAGTAATGCTTTAAGTCTTTTTCACAAGGTTGCCACTTGTATATTTTGTTTGCATATGATGTTATTTCTCATGAGTCGTGATGTATCATGATGACCTATCAAATGTGAGATTGATGCCCATATACAATATTTTGTCAACTTGAGCTTGAGTTTCTTACAGGCTCGTAAATATTGTAGATGGAAGGCTGGAACGAACTTGTGTTTTTAATATGCTTATTGCAGTTAGAAACCTGCCTAATTTTCAGGGAATTTTGTAATGTTGCTTGAGTTAAAAAATTGGATGAAAGTCTTTTCTCCTCTCTCTTCCTACACATGTAAATTAAGAGAAGTAGATGGATTAATTAAATGTAAATGATGCTGCATAATGTAGGAAGTCATAGATGATGATGATGAGATGCTGCGAAATCTCAAGGAGGAATGGGGAGATGACATATATGAGGCAGTCACAACAGCCTTGAAAGAGATGAATGAATATAACCCCAGTGGGTGGTATGTGGTGTCTGAGCTATGGAATTTCAAGGAAAAAAGGAAAGCCACTCTGAAGGAGGTAATTAGTTACATTTTGAAGAATTTGAAGACATGTAAGCGCAAGAGACATTGAGCTTAAGGTTGGTATTTATAGTTTTATTCATATTCAAATTTGTCTTTTATTGGTAGAATGAATCAAAGATATAACTCAAAAGTGATTTTTGATTCTAATCATTAACAATCTTGTCAATCTTGATACCCTACATGGATATATTGAAAGACTAGCAGCAGATAGCGTTTGAACTGTTTTAGAATCGTATTGTTGATTTGAATACAATTTTCTTTTGCATGTATAATCACCAGTGAAAATAAATATGAAGATATAATAATTTTTTGGTGACAAAGTTTCTGGATCTTGTTCTATAGACTTTGTTTTTAGTTTTTCTAGATTTACTCGACACAGGGATGATTCGTTTGTTACTGCTAAAAGTATATAAATCAATTCTGCAAATGACAATTTTTCTGTCATGGTGCAGTGTATTTTGTATGAAACAGTTGATTATCTGGTCAAATGATAGCAAAATTATTTGCATTTTCCATTTGGTAATTTTTGTCATTCTATATATGGTTCCTTTCATTTATTATCTATTTAATTGTCTAAGAAATGGCATGGAGTTTAAGAAACTTATCTATAGGCCAGTCGGTTTGATCAAATGAAACTGGTATCTTCTCAATAGAATATGAGAGTCAAAATTGTGCCCATCGGCTGTGTTACATTAGGTTTATTAGCTCATGTTCATGTATTCTTCATTCTATGTTATTGTGGAAGATTTATTTGTGCAATCCTTCCACGCAAACGTAAAGGGAACCATTCAGGGTTCATTGGAATTGAACTTGTATGTGGTTCATTCATGTCCACCTCTTTCATCATTAGGATGAGTGAGGAATTATGTACAGTTATTGTGATTAGAAGAACTTTCTACTGATATTTTAACCTCATAGTTAATTTTGGCAGATTTATTGATTAGATTTATCTTTACTTAGTACAACTAAAAGGTGGGGTTTCTGTTGGCGATTTGAAATTATCTTGTCCATGCTTGAACAATCCGAACTTGTTATGCTACATAGTTTGCATGATAGTTGAAAATTGATGCATATAAGCGCTTGCACTCATATATGTCATTTTGTGTATTGCACTGTTTTCCAAACGAGCTTTCTATGCTATATGATTCAGAAAAAGGTCGGGGATGGAAATTTTGCTGGGAAATTAGTGTTTCTGACTTGATATCTGTATGTTGTGGTAAGTTATTTAAGATTTTACATTAAAAAGCAAGTTTATATTCCTATTATTGTTATCCTTCGACAGTATATAGTTGAAAATGTTTGCATACAGGAGCTTGCACAAACATATTTTTTGTTCTTCTTTTTTTTCCCCTTGTAAATTACACTGTTTAACAATGAGGTTTCGTGCCAGGTGATGCAGAAAAAGGCTAGAGGTGAACGTATTACAATTTTGAATGCTTAGCACACCAACTTGCAACTGATGAAACCAGAATGCAGGACAATATTTCTCTAAAGCTGTATTTCACCACCTGTTTATCTTTGTAATGTATGCAACAAAACAGAACTTGTTAAAACAGGATGTTATTTTGGTCAGCATTTCGATGGGATGTCAATATCTTCTTTAGTGGGGAAATTCTGCATGGTCATTTTGAAATCTTGAACAACCGGAATTGTCACCGTTTAAATATATATATATATATATATATATATATGGTTTTCAGACGTTAGAATTGCCGCTCTTATTTGGTTGATCTAGAATGGTGTATATAAACATATTGATGCTCGTATTAGGTATTTCATGTTTGTGCTAATATGGTAGTGGCTGCTGATATCAAGTAGACGGTTTCAAATGGAGATGACATGGAAATAAGTTGCTTGTTTTTCCATCGACTGTTGTAGGCCAATCATTTCTGGTCAGATCACTTGATCCAAATCTTACACCATGATCAAATTTTGGTCCATAACTACTTGGACAATATTCTCGGTTGAGACTAGGGAATGTTGACGACGTTGCTTTCAAGATTGGAGATGTGTCTTGTTTGAGGCTCTCTCTCTTAAGACGGATGTAATATTGTAATTGATGGGTAGTGACGCGGAGATTGATAGATATTGTACATTTAGGTCTAACTCTGCGGATTCCGAATTAATTGGTGGTATTTTAATAATTCTCGTATTGTTATGTTATTTTAGAGCGAGAGTATTTATTCATTTTAAACTTTCTCTATCCAATGTTATGATCATTACAGTGAAACTCTTGGACCTATCTGTAGATTTTGGGTGAATCAAGTAAAACTTGTACGTTCTTGATAGTGTGTTTAATCTCTTTCTTGTGTTTTGTATTTAATTTCGCAACAGTAATTTACACAAACATTGTTTTATTAGCCAGATTATTAAAGATGGTAGAAGGTGTAAGCCAATTTTTCTGATGATCAGAAGCTATCTTTGGTGTAGAATCTCCTGTTCCAATTCATCTCCACATCAAAATAAAGAGATCATAAATTTCATCCCCTCGAACCCTGAAGATCACACATAAACAAAACAAGAATTTCGTAATACATAGTCAAATACGGTATGGTATGGAAAAAAATTTATTCAAAAACGTTATAATTTGATTTTTTTTATTTAAAAAAAATAAGTTATAAAAATTCAGTTGAAAAAAATAAAAACTTAAAAATTTGAATACAAATACAAAGTATATAATACTGTCATGAATTAAAAATTTGGCTATACACATTATTTATTTATTTATATATATCATATCTTTATAAAGTCATTAATAGAAAATATAATAAATAATAAAATAAATTTACATTTTATGTACATTGGCATAAAGTAATTAAATATAATTTAATCAGTAACTATGACATAAGTTAATCACAAAATTAATAAGAAAAAATTTCTAATTCAAATAATCGGATAAAAATAAATAAAGAATTGCTCTCTTTTTTCCATCTTTTCTTGATAACCTATATATAGTAAAAGAAATAGAATTCTCAAAAATCACTCAAATCTGCCCAATAATTGATTATTGGATGACTAGTTTAGTTGAACAAGTAACTAATGAATCAATCATTAATAAATAATATATTTAGTGGGTGGATGGTGGATACTCATTCCTATTTTTCTCTCATCGTCTCTCTCTCTCTCTCTCTCTCCTCTCATGTGCATGGGCTTGTGTAGGAGATATGGTTGATGGGCTTAAAAATAGAAGGTTTTGAAAGAAAGTTGAAAGGGCTTAAAGCACGTTGGCTTTAGTTTATGGGTTTTGTTATTTGCTGGTAACATCTGCCTATAAAATAGGAAAAAGAACTAGTTAGGCAATAAAGTCCCCCCTTTTTTTTTTAAATAAATATTGCCATTTGAAAATTAATTATGGAAAATTTGAAAACAATTATGAGAATAATTTTGCGAGTAGATTAAATATGAATTATATATAAAAGATCATTTAACACCCAATCCATTTATGACCCCTATTGGATAGGTTGATAATGGGTAACTAATCCAATCATGAGCAACTCACTTATGAGAAGTTCAAAATCCTAACAAATCCATCCAATTGTCACCCTTAAATAAATGCATAAGTATAATTTATTAAAATTAAATTAGATTATAATATTATGCATAGGCTTAAATCCTAAAAGTGTTTTTGACTTATTTTATAACGGATTGGTCTATAAACTTCCAAAAACAAAACAAAATAAATATCTACAATTACAAAAATTTAAAAATCAAAATATCTACAAAGATCTATAAGGATCTATATAATTTTTTTTAAAGTTCCACAAAATGTGCATATATATATTTCAACATTTAAGATTACAGCTCGCAAGGCTAAAGACATCATATTTAGCCAATACATATATTTTTAAAAAATATATAAAATTAGAATTCTATGAAAGATATAAAAAAAAATGTTTAAGCGGTAACTTACGGGTATAGTTTCATTCGAATTGCAACAAAGTGATATATTTTATATTATTTTTAATACAGTATGACGTGTAATTTGCATACGTGGCGAATTTACTAATATACATGTACGAAGAAGGTTAAAGTGAGAATAATTTACTTCGATTATATAAAGGTTGCGAATACGTAACAATAAAAATTCTTAAATCCACCGCGCAATAGATTCGCTTGGACAGACTTTGCGAAGTAGAAGAAAGGGATTGATTGTGTAAGTCTCCTGATATCTCTCTACACTGTTATAGTGGAAACAACTAAAATATGCAAATTTTATTTGTATATGTGTTTGCGTGCGCACAGGGAATGTAATTGTTAGATTATGTAGTCGAAGATGAATATGGAAAGAAAAAATTTCAGAAATAGAATTTTGTACTTTATTTGGTTTGTATTCTCGAATTTGATTGTTATATAATATATTTGGTTGTTTTGTGATAATTCAACCACCACGTTCAATTCTCTCCTTGAAGATTAACTAACAGGAATTGGTAGTTCCTACACAGTTTTAAGAATTTTATAAACCCTCATGGTTTTTAATATGTTCAGTTGTTCACTAACGATGATTAAACAAAAATTCAAATTTAAAATTGTTATGAATACATATATAAGAATTTAAATTTGTTCACCAGTGATTATTATAAAAGTTGTTGGGTATAAATGTGTATTTGTATTATTATTATTATTTTTAACATATATATTTTTTTCTTTTAGATCCAGCTTTTTGTCTTTTGTTTACTACAAACCAAGAACACAAACAAGAATTGTTACACGCAAAGAAAATAAAAATTAAGCCATGTCGTAGGTGAAGATCAAGCAAATTTTTTTATACAAATCATGAGCTTACAAGTTTTAGAGCCTCCAAACTCTAGCTCTGTGTCACTCTTTCTATGTGTGTTCTGCAAAAGAATTCTAGAACCCAAATCCTAAAAGCACCGTATTGGACTACAAGAGAATTCTAGGACCAGGTCCACACCCTCAACAGAAAAATGGGTCAAAAAAGTTTCCTCACTTTTGGGTCAAAACTGGTAGCACCATGACCCGGGCCGAAACAAATTTGGGCCGAGCCACATATCACTAACTGATTTTCTCATTTGTTCAGGAGTACTCTGCCCTTATTCAAAAAGTAGTTGTGTAAACGGTTTGTCATTAAAATGGGACAAGTGCAGAAAATTTGTCTAAAGTATACCGGGGTAAATATTTCAAAAAATGTGTAAAAAATACTCATCATTTTTTTACATTATACAAAAATATCCCTAAATTAGAAATATGACATAAATTAATTTTGTAATATCCGTTTTGTCCTTTTACTCTTCCGAAAATGCTCAAGGGAGTATATATGCTACTAATTTTATAATATAGAGGTGTTATGTGCACATTACCTTTTATATATATATATATATATATATATTGAAACTTTTTTCTCTATATATATCTCTAAACTTTTTTTCTTTCTTCTTCTTCTTTTTTATTTTTATTTTTATTTTTATTTATTTATTTATTATTTTTTTTAATTTTGAGAATTTGTAGAATAAGGATTTGAATTTTTTGAAATTTTAGTTTTTTACTATTTTTTTTTCTTTATTTTAATTTTTTAATAATTTTTTATTACCAACATTATTAAAAATAATAATAAAAAAAATTCCACTATCAGTGGGCATTTATTTTCAGAGTTTGAAGCAGATTTGTTTTCTTTAGGTTGCACTTTATTTTTGTTTTTTTTTTTTATCTTTATTTTTCTTTTATACTTTTATTTATTTTTATTTTTTATTTTCTATTTTTACCTTTACTTGTCCATTGCCGGTGCCCTTCAATAGTTTCACTTTTGGTCATTTTACAAAATTATTTATTTTTATATATTTTATAATATTTAATGGTTCAACAAGTGTAATTTAGTTAAATTGGGGTTTAAATTGTTCAAATGAACTTATTTGAACCAAATTGAAACTTTAGGGGTGTTTTTTTCACGTGATGGGCGTTCCCGATAGTGTTCTTTTTGGTCATTTTACAAAATTATTTATTTTTATATATTTTATAAAATGGTTCAGTAAGAATAATTTAGTCAAATTAGGATTTAAATTTGTTATAGGGATCTATTTACACCAAATTAAAACTTTAGGGGTGTTTTTGTACGTCAAAGGTGTGATATGCATTGTTAGCATACTTCAAAATATTTTATGCACTTGACCCCTTTTAATTAGATGATTGTAATACTTCCTATTTTCCCTGCTTGTAAGGTTTCAATTAGATATATATATATATTGTTAATTAAAGAAAAATATTTTTTTTAAAAAATGGTGGGACCCATATGTGATACCCCTCGGATTCGAGACACGGGTTGATCAGGCCTAGGCCCAAACCCGAGGGATATTTAACAATTAATATTTTATAATGAACACAGAATACAAACCGAATAAGAAATGAAGTTTTAAGCTGATAGAAACTAAAACAAAATCCTCAAAAAATTCAATAATCCAGCTCAAAAACCTCCAAGGTTACAACTTGGGAATCCAACTAGTGGACCCCGAAATAAAACTCCAACTGGAACTGAAAAAAACTAAAAGTATAGATATTCCAAAACTAGATCATGAAGTGAAATCCTACATCGTCGGTAGAATGAATGAGAGTCCCTGCTTAGCACGATCAAGCTTGAGACTGGAACCGTCTGTTACCTGAAAAGAAATAATAACGAAGTGGGTCAGGCCCACATGCAAGTCCTATTCCAACTGGGACAAGTGCAGAAAATTTGTCTAAAGTATACCGGGGTAAATATTTCAAAAAATGTGTAAAAAATACTCATAATTTTTTTACATTGTACAAAAATATCCCTAAATTAGAAATATGACATAAATTAGTTTTGTAATATCCGTTTTGTCATTTTACTCTTCCGAAAATGCGCAAGGGAGTATATATACTACTAATTTTATAATATAGAGGTGTTATATGCACATTACCTTATATATATATATATATTGAAACTTTTTTCTCTATATATATCTCTAAACTTTTTTTTTTTCTTTCTTTCTTCTTCTTCTTCTTTTTTATTTTTATTTTTATATTTATTTATTTATTATTATTATTTTTTAATTTTGAGAATTTGTAGAATAAGGATTTGAATTTTTTGAAATTTTAGTTTTCTACTAATTTTTTTTTTCTTTATTTTAATTTTTTTATTACCAACATTATTAAAAATAATAACAATAAAAAATTCCAATATCAGTGTGCATTAATTTTCAGAGTTTGAAGCAGATTTGTTTTCTTTAGGTTGCACTTTATTTTTGTTTTTATTTTTATTTTTATTTTTATTTTATCTTTATTTTTCTTTTATACTTTTATTTATTTTTATTTTTTATTTTCTATTTTTACCTTTACTTGTCCATTGCCGGTGCCCTTCAATAGTGTCACTTTTGGTCATTTTACAAAATTATTTATTTTTATATATTTTATAATATTTAATGGTTAGTTAAATTGGGGTTTAAATTGTTCAAAGGAATTTATTTGAACCAAATTGAAACTTTAGGGGTGTTTTTTTCACGTGATGGGCGTCCTCCAATAGTGTTCTTTTTGGTCATTTTACAAAATTATTTATTTTTATATATTTTATAAAATGGTTCAGGAAGGATAATTTAGTCAAATTAGGATTTAAATTTGTTATAGGGATCTATTTACACCAAATTAAAACTTTAGGGGTGTTTTTGTATGTAAAAGGTGTGATATGCATTGTTAGCATACTTCAAAATATTTTGTACACTTGACCCTTTTTAATTAGATGATTGTAATACCTCCTATTTTCCCTGCTCGTAAGGTTTCAATTAGATATATATATATATATATATATTTTAAAAATGGTGGGACCCATATGTTATTACAAAACTTATAATGGCATAAAGCCATTATCTCTCACGATCTACTCTCTCTCACAATCTGTTTTCTCTCCCTCGCTGACATTTCTTTTTTCTTTTTCTTTTGCAACTTCAACTTTTGATTCCTCTCTCATTTCTTGGTGTTTTTAAGTGCCATTTGCGGCAAATTGAAGCCCACGACAAATTCTTCAAATCCATACTAGCAATTTCAGTTTTTGGCCACTCTAGAAAGTCCGAAAATTGGGACCCATTTTGAGGGTTTGAGGTGAAAATTGGGGCTTTTGGCTTAGATTGAGGTAGGGGCCTCTAACCCACATTTTCTTGTTCCTTTGTGAGTTAATTTCATGTAATTGTTGTTAATTTGTTTAATTGATGATAATTATCATAGAATAATTGTGTTGTAATGTATAAAGTTCATGATCCTATATATATACATGCTGATTTGTGTTAAAAGTATGCTTAAATGTTGATTGCCTATGTCTATTATGTTGTGAATTATGCTAGAAATGATGTATGTAACTATATATGTTTTCTTTGAAAAATTTTGACAAAGAATGATTAATTATGTTATCTGAAATTATCTTGTTTCCATAATAGTGAAGGCATGAGACATACACGCATATCATTGGGCATGAAGGACGGGAAATGTTTTGAAAATGAATAAAAAGGGGATTTGGGAAACCTTTTTGAGAAAATGATTTTTGTGAAAACCCGGACGCCAAGGGGATACCGAGGGTCCGTGGAGTTAATGTAGCCTAGAGGGAATTAGGGAGATCACCCTAGCGTGGTTGAGCCAATTGGGCCCCAAATGACGCCACGGGGTTACCAAGGGTCAGGGACAGTGGTCAATCCTTCTCTCGTGTCGCCAAGGGGGTACCGAGGAACGGGTTACGTTAATGGTTTGAAAAATGAAGTTTTGAGGTGAATTGAAAATGAGGAGTGACATGCATAACATTGCATTCATGGCATGAAAATTTGTTAGTCTTGAACTTGAGAAATTTATGTTGTATTTTTCCTTGGCTTAGAATGATCCATATTCCTTGTCCCTATTCATTATTTGGATTCACGGGGTCATAAAAGGTGTGTCTTAGGCACCACCTACTGAGCAATTTTGCTCACCCCTTTTATTTAACATTTTTTTTCAGGAAACGGGAAAGAAGTGGCGGATGACGTTCCACCAGGCCTAAATTGGATTAGAAGATCGTTTTGCTATTTTTGTATTTAAGTCCCATATTTTTTGTAAAATCTTAGTTTGTTATATTTGGTATAGAGATTTGTGAACTCTTGTTATTGTAATTATATTTATGGGCTGTAATTTTATTATAAGTTGTCTAAACGTTGTAAGACGTGGACTTTAGATCTTAAATGATATTTGGATTAAATAGTATGTGGATGTTCCACCATGGGATGAACTAAGTTAAGGCATAGTGAATGGAGGAAAGGGATGCTGGAATATAATATTTGCATTGTGTGTTAGGACAGGTTGTTGTAGGACCCTTTTTAGTAGAGGTCATGCTGAATTTATTATTATTATTATTAATGGAATCAGTTTAGGGTCGTTACAAATTTGGTATTAGAGCCTTGGTTCGAAAACCATTAAGACGACGGGTAGAGGCCTACCTAGGGTTGTCGGGGAAGTCATTTGTATTGTTATTTCATTATTCTCAAAAGTGTTTTGCTATGTGAAAAAACATGCTTAACTGTTTACTTCCTTACGTGTTTATGTGTTTATATGCTTATATTAATGTGTTCATTGCATAGTATTGCATGCTAAGTATTAGTATAGCATCCTTTTATGTTGAGTTGTTCACGGTTGGACCTTAGTGTTATCGTTATTGAACTGTTTTCTTCATTTTATAGAATGATATCATGACGTAAGGAACCCAGGGAAGTTGGCCCTAAGCCAACAAGGGGTGATGTTGGCGAGAGCTCTAGCTCCAATTTGGCAGAGCCAGTTGATGAGGACACACTTCTTAGGGATTTGATTGCCCCAAGAGTTGTTCCTACAAGGAAGGATAATGTGGAAGCACCCGTTGAAGAGGGTGAAAATGAGGACACACTTCTTAGGGATTTGATTGCCCCAAGAGTTGTTCCTACAAGGAAGGATAATGTGGAAGCACCCGTTGAAGAGGGTGAAAATTCAGCGGAATTAGTATTGAATCGCTTGTTGCAGAAAGCCTTGAGGGCTACAATTGTTTCTCATCCGCAGCCGGTACCTTAACCAGTACCATAACCTGTAGCCCAAGTTGAAGAGACACCAGCACAGAAACGTCTCAAGATTATTAAAGTGTTTTTCTCAGTTAATGCCGGTAATGTTCAAAGGTGGTGCGGATCCAATGGAAGCGGATAACTATATGGATCAAGTTGAAACTCAATTGACTTCTATGGATGTGACGGATAATCACTTGAAAATCATCCTAGCCACTTACAAGTTTTCAAAGGATACCAAGTTTTGGTCGAAATCGATCACAAATCAGTATAAGATTGAAAAGATAAGTTAAGATAGGTTCAAGGAGCTGTTCTATGAGAAGTATTTTCCTGCTCCCAAGAGGTAGAAGTTAAATAATCAGTTTATTGGCCTTATCCAAGGCAATATGTCGGTGATGGAGTACGAGAACAAGTTCACCTCACTCTCTCGCTTTATTTCAGAAATGGTGAGTAATGAAGTTGATAAGGTTCGGAAGTTTATCTCCAGACTTGACTACAAGATGAGGCCGTTGTTAATAGCACAGGGCATCAAGGTTTATTCTGAGGCAGTGGAAAGAACATTGATGCTAGCGGCAGAGGCCAAATATAAAGATGCAAGTAGAGAACAGTGGAAGTAAAAGAGGAATGCAGGGTCATTTTCAGAGGGACCTTCAGGGAAGAGGAACAGGGGTGGTTCATCTCAGTTTCAGGGGCAACCGTTTGCACGATCTGCTCCTACCACTCCTATGCCAACTGGGTCAGATAAGAGTGCAGTTGTTTGTTATCAGTATCAGCAGCCTGGACATTACAAGTCCAGATGTCCTATGAACTCGACCACAGTTTCTGTGCCATCGAGAGCTTGTTATGGGTGTAGCCAGCAGGGCCACTTGATTTGAGACTGTCCGAGTCAGGGAGCAGGCACCACTAGTGGCAGAGGGTCACGGCAGAGGCCGTCACAGTCGGCTACAGTCCAGTCAGGTTTCAGACCACCGCCACCACCACAGCCTGCCATGTCTTCTCAGGGTTCACGGCCAGTTAGGAGGGATACTCCTACTATGTTAGTGCAGCAATCAGGTGTTCTGATTGGCAGTTCTCAGGCACAGGCACCACAGGGATGTGTTTTTGCACTTGCACAGGCCGATGCATCTTCTTGTCCATCAGTTCTCCGAGGTATATTTCCAGTGTTTAGTTCTTGGACCTGTGTTTTGTTTGACTCTGGTGCATCTCATTCCTTCATATCATCATCATTTGCATTTGCATCAGGGTTAAAGGTCAGTTTCATGGATTGGGCATTATGTGTAGATATGCCAATTGGGGTTTCAGTGTCTTTGAGCCGAGTTGTGCGGGATTGTTCCATTATGATAGTCGGGCGGACCTTTGTATTTGACCTTATCCTCCTGGAGATGACTAGCTTTGATGCCATTCTCGAGATAGACTGGTTAGCTTCCTTTCGTGCCACGATCGACTGTTTTAGAGGTAGAGTCACAGTTTGCACTCCCGAGGGAGATTGTTTCTTTTTCATGGGAGATCAGAGAGATTCCCACATTTCATCGTTTTATGGAGTTTGTGGACGGAGTCGTGGTGATTACTTCTTGGCTAGTCTTCTAGCTGAATAAGATGATGTAGTGGAAGAAGACTATCCTACGGTTGTTCGTGATTTTCTGGATGTGTTTCCAGAGGATTTGACAGAGTTGCCTCCACACCGAGAAGTGGAGTTTACTATTAATTTGATGACAGGTACCACGCCGATTTCTATGGCACCGTATCGTATGGCACCAGTTGAATTGAAAGAATTAAAGAGGCAACTTAATGATTTGAGGATGAAATGTTTCATCCGACCGAGTGTGTTACCGTGGGGCGCACCGGTCTTGTTTGCTAAGAAGAAAGATGGTTCTTTGAGATTGTGCATTGATTACCGGAAGTTGAATCATGTCACCATCAAGAACAAGTATCATTTGCCAAGGATATATGATTCGTTTGATCAGTTGAGGGGAGCCAGTTGTTTTTCAAAGATTGACTTGAGGTCACGCTACTATCAGTTGCGGGTTAGGAATGAGGATATCCCAAAAACAGCGTTCCGTAAATGGTATGGACACTATAAGTTCCTTGTTATGCCTTTTGGTTTAACTAATGCGCCAGCTGCATTCATGGACCTAATGAACCGCGTCTTTGGCGATTACTTGGACCAGTTTATGGTAGTTTTCTTGGATGACATTCTTGTGTATTCACGGACTCGGGAGGAACACGAGATCCATTTGAGCATTGTATTGCAGATTTTGCGAGAGCACCGATTGTATGCGAAATATGAGAAATGTGAGTTTTGGCTACAGGAGGTGAAATTTTTGGAGCATGTTGTCTCGGAAGGTGGAGTGTTAGTGGATCCATCGAAGATAGAAGCAGTTTTGACTTAGAAGCAATCCAAGAATATTTTTGAGATTCGAAGTTTCCTTGGCCTAGCGGGTTACTATCGGAAATTTGTGAAGGATTTCTCCCGTTTGGCAGCTCCTATGACCTGTTTAACCCGGAAAAGGATCAAGTTTGTCTGGAATGAAGCCTGTGAGTCATCTTTTCAAGAGTTGGAGACAAGATTGACTACAGCTCCAGTGTTGGTGATACCTGAGCGTGGCTTAGGTTATGTGATTTATTGTGACGCTTCACGTGATGGTTTGGGATGTGTGTTGATGTATGATAGTAGAGTAGTGGCTTATGGGTCTCGACAGTTGAAGACTTACGAGCTTAACTACCCTATTCATGATTTAGAATTAGCGGCAATTGTATTTGCCTTTAAGTGTTGGAGACATTACTTGTATGGTAAGCGATTCGAGGTGTACTCGGATCACAAGAGTCTCAAGTACCTTTTCTCCCAAAAGGACTTGAACAATAGATAGAGGTGATAGGTTGAGTTTTTAGAAGATTACAATTTTGACTTGCAGTATCATCCGGGCAAAGCAAATGTGGTAGCAGATGCCTTAAGCAGGAAATTTCGTGGAACTTTGGCTAGTTTGGCCATTCGGAAGTGGAAGATGCTTGAAGATCTGGCAGAGATGGGATTGCAGTGTTTTGATGACGATGTTTGCAGTGAGTCGGCATTCTTGTTTAGTCTTGTGGCTCAGCCTACTCTTGTCAGACGAATGATTGAGTCGCAGAGACAGGATTTGGATGCCATTTACACCTTGATCTCTAGTGGTGAGACCGTGAAAGATTGGACCTTACATGCAGATGGGGGTCTATGGTACAGAGGCTTGTTGGTTGTTTTCACAAGATGTCGTGAGGACGTCTTACGGGAGTTTCACACTTCCCGCTTTGTAATTCATCTAGGTGGTACCAAGATGTATCATAATTTGAGATGTCAGTATTGGTGGAACGGGATGAAGAAAGATGTTACACAATTTGTGGCTAAGTGCCTTACCTGTCAACAATAGGTGAAGCTGAGCATCAGAGACCAGCCAGTTTGTTGCAACCATTACCTGTAGCGCAGTGGAAATGGGAACATATTGCTATGGATTTTGTGACAGGTCTTCCAAGGTCACGGAGGGGCAATGAAGTCGTATGGGTCATCATTGACAGGTTGACCAAGACGGCTCACTTTTTGCCTATTAAGGCAACAGATGATGCAGAGAAGCTTGGTGTACTTTATGTGAATGAGATTGTAAGGTTGCATGGAGTTCCAGTAACCATTGTGTCAGATAGGGATGCCAAGTTCACTTCGAAGTTTTGGGAAGGACTTCAAGCAGCGTTTGGTTTAGCGTTGCATCTTAGTAAGGCATTCCATCCACAAACAGACGGCCAGTCAGAGCGTACTATCCAGATCTTGGAGGATATGCTTCGGGCATGTGTGCTTGACTTGGGTGGTAGTTGGGAAGATCATCTACCGCTTATTGAGTTTGCCTACAACAACAATTATCAGGCGAATATCCAGATGGCTCTATTTGAGGCGTTGTATGATAGACCTTATAGATCTCCTGTTTGTTGGACTGAGGTGGGTGAGACCACCACCTTAAGACCCGACATAGTACTCGAGACTACTGAAAAGATTAAGCTGATTAGACAGAGGTTACTTACAGCTCAGAGCCGACAGAAGAGTTATGCGGATAAGCAGAGACGGCCGTTATCCTTTGAGGTGGGAGACCACGTTTTTCTTCGGGTTTCTCCACGGAAGGGGTTATTGAGGTTCGAGAAAAGTGGCAAGTTATCGCCACGATTCATTGGACCTTTTAAGATCTTGGACTGGGTAAGAGAGGTTGCCTGCAGACTTGTTTTGCCACCACAGATGGACAGAGTCCACAATGTCTTTCATGTATCGATATTACGGAAGTATGAGCAGATCCATCTCACATTTTGAGTTGGGTTGATGTGGACATTGATGAGGATGTTTCCTATGAGCAGGGACCAGTTCAGATCCTTGACACACAACAGAAGGTGTTGAGGAACAAGATGATATCATTGGTGAAAGTTCTTTGGAGGCATCTGTGATGTTTCTGATTTTTCAGCATTTTCATTTTTCCAATAATTCGTGGAGACAAGAGTATTTCTGTCTTTTCGCATGTTGTGTTCAGGATTGTGGTTGGGTCTAGTTGCATTTTGTGCATTTAATTTTATATGATTTATGTAGCATTCATGTGGCGCATTTTTGTGTGTGGTGTAAGAATTGAAGAAAAAGAAAATGGAAAAGGAATTCATAGTGGAGGGGCCTACCACTATCTCAAATAAGTGGCTAGAGACCATTTTTGGTCTCTCGCTCATTCTCTCTCCCCGCTATTCTATCTTCCACTCTCTCAAACTTGCATTTTTTTTTTCTTTTTCAAGCCAATCTTTGAGACTTGATTACTCTCTCATTACTTGTCGGAATTGGGTGCCGTTTGAGGCAAAACGTCGAGCACATTGAGCTCTACGCATCCATACCTGAAATTCCAGATTTGGTGCCCTCCTTGGAGTTCGAATTTGAGGACCCATTTCAAGGGTTTTGTCCATTTTCGAGGTAAAGGCCCTTAATCTACTTCCTTCTTGTTCCATTGTGAGTTATATCTCCTTTGTGTGATAAATATGCTTAATTTGAGAGTTAATTGTTTCAATGTTATGTAATTGATGTTTAGAGAAATTCATGATTTTGATTATGATTTGTTCTATGTGAAAAACATGTTGTGGTGATAGTTTTGTTGTGTTTAATGTGTTGATGACTCAATTGATGATGTTGAATATGATATATGCTTAGTTGTGAAGTAATTATGAAATGTAAAACTTCTACATGCCATAATACCATAAGCTTGAGACACATATACGTGTACATGCCGTTGGGTTGCATGAAATGGGAGAAATCAGTTTTTGAAATGAAAACGGGAATTTTGGGAGAAGAGTTTTTGTGAAATGGTTTTGATAAACCCGGTCGCTGCGGGGTTACCAACGGGTCGGAGGTTAATATAGCCTAGAGGGGACTAGGGAGTCGCCCTAGCGTGGTTGAGCTAGCTGGGCCCCATAATGACGCATCGGGGTTACTAAGGGTCAGGGACATTAGCCAATCCTCCTCTCGTGTCACGGCGGGGTTATCAAAGGGCGGGCTGTATTAACAGTTGGAAAGTATGGTTTTGAGAAATGAAAAATGGGGAGTGACATATCATGTATTGCATTTCATTGCATTGCATTGTTTACACTTGGAATTGACATTGAAGTTGTTTTAACCCTTCATTGCATGATCCCCATTTCCCATTGGCCTATGCTTTGATTGGATTCATAATGACACAAGATGTGTGTCTTAAGTGTCGCCTACTGAGCATATCGCTCACCTCACTATATATATTATTTTTTTTCAGGTCTTGGAAAAGAACCAGCGGATGCCAATCCACCTCAAAGTTAAAAGTTGTTAGAAGATGATTTTTTTTTTTGCTATCTTGTATTTAGCTATTTCATATGTAATTATAGTTTTGGGAATGTAATTAAGTTTGTGAATGATCCTTGAGAAAATGTAATTAAGTATTACTCACTCAAAATCAGTTTAGTGTATTTTAGTAACGTGTGGTAAAATTATGTTAATAACGTGGTTGTTGTACTCTAATTTATTGTTGAAATGTATTAATTTTGCACGTAAATGTTGTGACGTGGGTGGTTGAACGATCGGAAGTGGGTGCATTGGGTTACACAGGACAATGGAAAGTGGGAGTGCAATTTTCCCAGAACCGGTCGACATGTGCCTCCCAAATGTCAACCGGTATCTTGGCAGAATGGTCATTATGGCATACGTCCCAAACCAGTCGACCGGTATCCCAAACCAGTCGACGTGTAAGGAGTATACGTCGACCGGTTCTGCCTTTTCATGTAATTACCAATTTAAGTTCTCAAAATTACACTTTGGCCTCATTTGGAGTTGAAATTAATTATTTTTATGACCCAATTAAATGCCATAATTATATTTTAACCATCTAAAAGACTATTTTGCCCCAAACTTTATTTTATTTATTATGTGGTACAAGTAAAGGACTGTTTTACCCTTGAGTCTCAATTTATGGATTCATGGCAAATTACCATCTTGCCCTTTTTGGAACTCAACATTTTAATTTAACATGAAATTACCGTTTTACCCTTGGATGATTCTGGGTCGAGTAAGGACCCGTTTAATGATCCGGATCCATGAGGATTTGGGTCGTTACAGCATCACCGAGTTAATGAAGCTACTTGGGAGTTTGAATATGAGGTTCACTCCAAGTATCCAGAATTGTTTTCTTCCCTAGGTATGGCTTGATTTCGGAGACGAAATCTTTTAAAGTTGGGGAGAATGTAAGTTTTCAATATATATATATATATATATATATATATATATATATATATATATTGTTAATTAAAGAAAAAGATTTTTTTTTTAAAAAATGGTGGGACCCATATGTTATTACAAAA
Source organism: Cornus florida (assembly GCF_030987335.1). Lineage (NCBI taxonomy): Eukaryota > Viridiplantae > Streptophyta > Magnoliopsida > Cornales > Cornaceae > Cornus > Cornus florida. Next base: position 95,303,919 of record NW_026775581.1, on the reverse strand, counting down.
CTTATAATGGCATAAAGCCATTACCTCTCATGATCTGCTCTCTCTCACAATCTGTTTTCTCTCCCTCGCTGACATTTTTTTTTCTTTTTCTTTTGCAACTTTAACTTTTGATTCCTCTCACGTTTCTTGGTGTTTTTAAGTGCCGTTTACGGCAAATTGAAGCCCACGACAAGATCTTCAAATTCATACCAGCAATTTCTGCTTTTGGCCACTCTAGGAAGTCCGAAAATTGAGACCCATTTTGAGGGTTTGAGGTGAAAATTGGGGCTTTTGGCTTAGATTGAGGTAGGGGTCTCCAACCCACATTTTCTTGTTCCTTTGTGAGCTAATTTCATGTAATTGTTGTTAATTTATTTAATTGATGATAATTATCCTAGAATAATTGTGTTGTAATGTATAAAGTTCATGATCCTATATATATACAAGCTAATTTGTGTTAAAAGTATGCTTAAATGTTGATTTCCTATGTCTATCATGTTGTGAATTGTGCTAGAAATGATGTATGTAACTATATATGTTTTCTTTGAAAATTTTGGCAAAGAATGATAAATTATGTTGCTTAAAATTATCTTGTTTCCATAGTAGTGAAGGCATGAGACATTCATGCATGTCATTGGGCATGAAGGACGGGAAATGTTTTGAAAATGAATAAAAAGGGGATTTGGGAAACCTTTTTGAGAAAAGGACTTTTGTGAAAACCCGAATGCCAAGGAGGTACCGAGGGTCCGTGGCGTTAATGTAGCCTAGAGGGAATTAGGGAGATCGCCCTAGCATGGTTGAGCCAACTGGGCCCCAAATGACGCCACGAGGTTACCAAGGGTCAGGGACAGTGGCCAATCCTTCTCTCGTGTCGCCAAGGGGGTACCGAGGGACGGGTTACGTTAACGGTTTGAAAAGTGAAGTTTTGAGGTGAATTGAAAATGGGGAGTGACATGCATAACATTGCATTCATGGCATGGAAATTTATTAGTCTTGAACTTGAGAAATTTATGTTGTATTTTTCCCTAGCTTAGAATGATCCGTATTCCTTGTCCCTATTCATTATCTGGATTCACGGGTTCACAAGAGGTGTGTCTTAGGCACTACCTACTGAGCAATTTTGCTCACCCCTTTTATTTAACATTTTTTTTTCAAGAAACGGGAAAGAAGTGGCGGATAACGTTCCACCACAGGCCTAAATTGGATTAGAAGATCGTTTTGCTATTTTTGTATTTAAGTCCCATATTTTTTGTAAAATCTTAGTTTGTTATATTTGGTATAGAGATTTGTGAACTCTTGTTATTGTAATTATATTTATGGGCTGTAATTTTATTATAAGTTGTCTAAACGTTGTAAGACGTGGACTTTAGATCTTAACCATGTATTGTTGGGATTGTAATCACGATATTTGGATTAAATAGTATGTGGATGTTCCACCATGGGATGAACTAAGTTAAGGTATAATGAATGGAGGAAAGGGATGTTGGAATATAATATTTACATTGTGTGTTGGGACAGGTCGTTGTAGGACCCTTGTTAGCGGAGGTCATGCCGAATTTTTTTTATTATTATTAATGGTATCAGTTTAGGGTCATTACACTGCTACTCAATGAGTCAATGTTTTCAAGTTTGAGAAAACAAAATTACTAATATCGAGCCAGGCCGTAAAGGGAAAAGAAAATATAAAAGAACTTATGGTAGAGACAGGAATAGTTAATGAGGAGTTTGAAAATTTCATGTATGGATTCTTCATTGTCTGTGCTCAGTACTAATACAATTTCACTCTTTTAGAATTCCATGAGAAATAATTCACTTCAAATGGCTTCTATGGAGCAAAAAGTGGTGATGAAATTGTGGCGGGGCTGGTTGAAGAGGTAAAGGTGTGCCTCTTCTGTTTCATTTGATACTGTAATTTGCATTTTTATCCTCATTTTTTCCCCATTATGTAGCAGTTTGTGTAGCTTTTGTTGACAGGGTATTTCGAAATGTGCAGAGGGAAAAGGAGGAAGCTTCAAGTAAGATACTTGCATTGGGAGAGCAACTGGATGCTAAACCGAAGCTGGAGATGGAAAATGAAGAGCGAAAAGGAAAACCACATTTGATGAAACGTATGAAAGAGGAAGATGATGATGTAGTAGTTCAAAAGAAGAAGAAAGAGATGGCTGGAGAACTGGAGCAGAAAGTTGAGGAAATGGGTGATTGGAAAAATCTAAATTATACTCTTGTTGCCAAAGAGCGCCAAAGTAAGGTTGAGCTGCAAGAAGCTCGTATTGATTTGATTGAGGTATATTTTCTTTCCCCTGCTGGTTTGTTCTTGGGGACTGAATTTTTTTGCTGTAGTTTGTATGAGAATTAGGCTGATACGAGTTGCAATGTGTCGAGTTTAATCATACGTCAACCTCTCACTCGCATTATCTTGGTGCAGCCAGTTGCATTTGTCAGTTTTGTTCTTTCTACATATTTCACATGGTGCAATGTTTTTATGACATTTTAATCTATTTCAGGGCTTGAACAATTTGTTGACTGATGATCACGACGCCCTAATTGGGATAAAGAGAATGGGAGAAATAGATGTGAAGCCTTTTCAGGACACATGCAAGCTAAAATTTCTACCTGAAGAAGCGCAAATCAGGGCCTCAGAACAATGCTCCCTGTGGCAGGAATGACTGAAAAACCGAGAATGACATCCTTTTAAATTGTTTTTTTTCGAAGGAAATCATCAGGTATGCATTTAAAATGTCATAAAGTTGTTCTCATTCCTGTTTGTAGTTGGAAACCTGCCCAATTTTCAGTGAATTTTGTAATGCTGCTTGAGTTTAAGATTTGGATGAAAGTATTTGCTCCTCGATCTCTTCCTACACATTTAAATTAAGAGAAGTTGTCGGATTAATTAAATGTAAAAATGATACTGCATAATGTAGGAAGTCATAGATGACGATGATGAGATGCTGCAAAATCTCGAGGAGGAATGGGGAGATGACATAAATGAGGCAGTCACAACAGCCTTGAAGGAGATGAACGAATATAACCCAGGTGAGAGGAATGTGGTTTCTGAGCTATGGAATTTCACGGAAGAAAGAAAAGCCACTCTGGAGGAGGTATCTATTTACATTTCGAAGAATTGGAAGACACTTGAGTACAACAGACAATGGTATTTTCTGGTTTTATTGATATTCAAATTTGTCTTTTATTGGTAGAATGAATCAAAGATATTACTCAGAAGTGGTTTTTTTATTTGAATCATTAGTCATATCGTCATTCATGTTATGGTACATGGATATATTAAAAGACTACCAAGTGGTGTTTGAATTGTTTTAGAATCTCATGATTGGTTTGGCTACAATTTTCTTTTGCATGTATAATCAAATATGTAGTTATAATGAGGTTTTGGTGAGAAAGTTTCTGGATCTTGTTCTAAAGACTTCGTTTCTAGTTTTTCTAGATTTACCCGACCTAGGGATGATCCATTTGTCACTACTTCGTTTCAAGTTTTTTTTTTTTATACTAAATGCATACATACAAGTGCTTACACCCACATATTTTTATTCTTTTCTTTCTTGTAAATTATTCTGTTTAACAATGCCAGGTGATGTAGAAAAATGTTACAGATAAACGCACTATCAATTTCGAATGTGGAGCTAGCACCACTAAGTTGTAGCTGATGAAACCAGAATTCAGGACAAGGTTTCTTTATAACCTGTATTTCACCACCTGTTCTTTTTGTGTAATGTATGCTACAAAACAGAACTTGTTAAAAACTGGATGTTATATTAGTCAACTTTTAGATGGGATGTGAATATCTTCTTTAGTGGTGAAGTTCTTGCCGGTCATTTTGAATGCTTGAACAATCGGAAATAGTTTCTTGGATTTGTGGTGGAGAATCCAAGGAACCACATGGTGTTGTTCTTTGTTCTGTTCTTCACTCTCATATACGCCTTGTGCTGTGTGTGTGGGTGTGACAGAGAGAGAATGAAAAGTGTGAGGTTTAGAAGGATAGAAGAGAAAATTAAGTTGTTGCATGTGTTGTAAAGATCTTTTGGTTTGAAATTGAGCATTAGATGGCTGAAGTAGCTGAAAATTGTCTCATGCATGGGAATAAAATGTACACAAGGGTCACAATTCTGTTTTTATCTTTGTTTTTATATACACATATATATGTAGAGAAAGATTTTTTTTTCCTTTTTTCTTTTTTTTTTTTTTAAAAAAAAAAAAAAAAAAAAAAAACCCTTAAAATGGTTTAATCTATCTTGATAGTGATTCATCTGTACCATAAGCAGGGACAGGGTTAAACACAAAATTGGATCCTTTAAACATTCTCCATAATGCACTTTTTTGGAAGTACCAAAACTAATTTCCAAATGTTTTCAAACTGATTAAGGTCTGTATGTTCCATTAACCTAAAAAGCCAAGGTTTGGTAGTTCCACTTTGATATATATATATATATTTGGTAAAGTGTAAATTTGTACTAGTACAAAATAGAAGGAGGAAAACACAGCACCAGGGCATATTCTGGGGACGAAAGTCCAGCAAACGAGAATGGCTCTGGAAAACTAGACAAAACCACTACAAGTACACAATGAAAACTGATGGATGTATAATTTAAATATCCATAATTAAGGGAAGATTGCTAAATTAACGCACTATTGAGATAGGCTCTGCAGATTACGATAAGGATTACAGATTGAGATAGGCTTTACAGATTACGATAAGGATTAAAGATTGTGATAAGGATTAAAGATTACGATGAGGATTAAGTCTACAGATTACAATAAGGTAATTCTACGTGACATCTTAACCTAAGCCCTATAAAAAAGGCGGGGTAATCAACGTTTGGAGGTATGCAAAAAACCCTAACTCAAGTTCTTGATTTCTCTTAAGAGATTAGTTCGCACACTGACTTATTCGTCGGAGCCTACTCCACCGGTAACACACCGGTGCTTGTAGGATCACCTTTTCTTCTCTCTATCCAGGAAGTTAGATCAGATCCGGGTTGCGCAGAATCCATCATCAACAGTTGGCGCCGTCTGTGGGAACGATTTTAGTTCTCTAAATAAAGTATGGTTCGATTGCGATCTGGTCTGGTTGCTGGCGAATACGAAGCGTTGCAAACTTCTGATCAAAGGGAATCGATGAGGCAACCCCCCGCCGTCCCAAACGATCAGGAACGCGTCACAGCGTTGGAACAATATGTTTAAACCTTAAATAAGGGAATGAACCAATTAGTCCAGAAAAATTCAATGATTCTACAATGCTTAGCCGACCTTAATGAGGTGGATGAAGTACCCAATAATGACTCCCATAGGATTGACAACGACGCTGAGCTTAGTCAAATAGGGGGTCAACAGAGAAGCCATCACCATCGGTCTCTTGAATGGAATAATACCAGGCTCCGTGCAGGTACCTCTGGTTGTGTTGGTGACAAGACTGAAGACGTCACTTATTTCAATCTGTAGATGCAAGATCTGAGAACTAGGGTCAAAGACGTCATGCAAGCAATGAAAGGGAAGGGCCAGACCACAGTGAACGATCTGGTACAGAAGACCAACCTAGCATTTAGCCTCGCTGTTATGTTATGAGTTGTCCTCTACCTAGCAAATTTAAGATGCCAACTCTTGAGAGCTTCGATGGGACGCAGGACCGTCTCGATCATTTAGAGACCTACAAGGCTCTTATATATTTGCAAGTCGTACCGGATGAGATTATGTGCAGGGCTTTCCTTACCACACTAAAGGGTTGGGCTCATCTTTGGTTCAATAAATTAAAGCCAGGCTCCATTGAAATCTTTAATGAGTTAAGCAAATAATTCATTGGACACTTCATCGCTGGGCAGAGGCATAGGAGACAGCAATACACTTATTAAATGTGAAACAGCAGAAGGGAAAGCCTCTTCGTGGTTACATAAGTCGTCTTAACACTGATATGCTGCAGGTAGAAGAGGTGGACGACAAGGTTGCCCTCACAGCCTTTATGGGAGGACTACAGACTTCTAAGTTCCTATTTTCCTTATCAAAAGAAGCCCCTACAAGCATGACAGAGTTGATGGTTAGAGCGTGGAAGCACATGAGCGCTGAGGATGCTATAAATGCACGAAAAAACAAATATGGTGAAGATAAGAGGTCGGAGAAGAAGAGGCCAGCACCTAACACTAGGGAGGAAAAGGAATCGAAGTGCAAGAAATTCTCAAACAACCAGGCTGACAGATCGTCTCGCTGCCCAGTGAGCCCAGGCAGGTATAATAACTATACCCCCTAAATACATCTGTAGAGCCAGCCTTTCTGCAGATTCAAGATGACGCATCATTGAAATGGCTGCCAAAGCTAAAAGCTGATCCAACAAAGAGGTCTCTAGGTAAATACTGTAGGTTTCACCGGGACCATGGACATAACACAGAAGATTATTTCGACCTCAAAAACCAGATTGAGAACCTTGTTCGTAAAGGTCATTTACGCAAATTCACAACTAGAAATGGAAAAGGAGGCTCCAACCCAGCCCGGGAGGACCGAGATGATCACCCTCCTCAACACCAACCAATGGGTGAGATCAAAGTTATATCGGGTGGCTTCGCTGGTGGTGGTGAGACAAGTTCGGCTCGGAGGGCTCATGTTAGGAGAATTCGGAGTTTTTCAGAGGTGAATGAAGTTGGAATGACAAGTCCTCCAACAAAATTACCTCGAGTTGAAGAGCCGGTCATAACCTTTTCTGAAGAAGATGACAAGGGAATTCACCAGCCCCATGATGACCCTCTGGTAGTTTCCATGGTCGTTGCTAATTTCACTGTTCGACGAATACTGATAGACAATGGTAGCTCTGCTGACATACTATTTCTTAGGGCGTACGAGAAATTAAAAATTGGCCGAGAGAAGCTCCGACCCATGAAGTCACCACTGGTGGGATTTTCAGGCGACAAAGTATATCCACTGGGGGCAGTTACCCTTCCAGTTACTACAGGAGCCAATCCAAAGCAGGTCACTGTAATGGTGGACTTTGTAGTGGTGGACTGCCCATCATCATATAATTTCATCCTGGGGAGGACAACATTGAATGCCATAAAAGCAATCACGTCCACTTACCATCTCCTGATGCGTTTCCCAACTGAATATGGTATGGGAGAGCTAAGAGGGGACCAAACAATAGCTCGCGAATGTTATGTCGCCTCTCTCAGAAAACAAAATCACAAGAGGCATTTACGATTGAGGGGCTGGAAGGGAAAGATAGACCAGACTTTCATAGAGCGGAACCTACAGAAGAGCTAGAATAGGTTATCCTTGGTGATGGTGAGCCCGAGAAAAAAGTGAGTATAGGGTCTTTACTCCCCCCAGGTATCAAAGATGAACTTACTCAATTCCTCAGGAAGAATCAAAACGTATTTGCATGAAGACATGCCGGGTATAGACCCCACTATCATGGAGCACCGCTTAAATGTAAATCCTGACTTTAAACCTATCAGACAAAAGAGGAGGACTTTCGTTCCAGAAAGGAATCAGGCTATATCAGAAGAGGTGAAAAAGCTCTTAAAAGTCGACTTTATTCACGAGGTGTATTACCCCGACTGGCTGGAAAATGTGGTCTTAGTGAAGAAGGCAAATGGAAAGTGGAGGCTATGTGTGGATTTCACCGGCCTTAACAAAGCTTGCCCGAATGACAGCTTTCCTCTCCCAAGAATCGATATGCTCGTTGAGGGAACAGCTGGATACGAACTATTAAGTTTCATGGATGCATATTTTGGATATAACCAGATATCTATGTACACCTCAGATAGAGAAAAAATGGCCTTCATCACTGATAGAGGTTTGTACTGTTACAAAGTAATGCCGTTTGGGCTCAAGAACGCTGGTGCAACATACCAAAGGCTAGTGAATACAATGTTTAAGTATCAAATTGGTAGAAACATGGAGGTATATGTTGATGACATGTTGGTGAAAAGCTTAAAAGCTGAAGACCATTTGACTGACCTGCAGGAGACCTTCGAGGTACTTAGGAGGCATAAGATGAAACTCAACCCCAGCAAGTGTGCCTTTGGGGTTTCCTCAGGAAAGTTCTTAGGATATATGGTAAGCAGAAGAGAAATTGAGGCCAATCCAGAAAAGATCCGAGCAGTCATTGACATGAGATCGCCAAGATCAACCAAGGATCTACAATGACTAACAGGGAAGATTGCTGCCTTGAGTAGGCTAATCTCTCGGTCAACTGACAGGTGTCTACCTTTCTTTCCTGTGCTAAGGAAGGCGTTGGAATGGACCCCAGAGTGTAAGCAAGCATTCAAAGAACTAAAACAATACCTTAGTTCTCCCCCACTAGTGTCTCGAACCATACCGAGAGAGGAACTATACATATACTTTGCAGTCTCCACGACAGCTGTCAGTTCAGCTCTGATACGAGAAGAAGAAGGGGTCCAAAGGCCAGTATACTTCATGAGCAGAGCACTTAGGGGTGCGGAGGAAAGATATCCAAGGATGGAACAGTTGGCCTTTGCTTTAATTGTGTCCGCCAGGAAACTGAGACCATACTTTCAAGAGCATACGATAGTGGTCCTAACAGATCAACCCCTTCGACAGGTCCTACATAAGCCAGAAAGCTCTAGTCGACTGATGAAGTGGTCAGTAGAGTTAGAAGAGTTTGACATTCAGTATAAGCCAAGAACAGCAGTAAAGGCTCAGGTGTTGGCTGATTTCTTAGCTGAGTTTACCCCTCCAGAAAAGGAGAAACAACCCCAATTTTCGACAGAACCAGGTTTAAGTGAGCAGATGGGCCCAGAAGTAGTCTGGGACTTGTTCGTGGATGGGTCATCTAATGTTCAGGTTAGCGGAGCCGGGCTTGTTCTTGTCTCCCCAGAGGGAGAAAGTATACAGTACGCACTTCGATTTGGTTTCAAAGCAACCAACAACAAAGCAGAGTACGAAGCCTTGATAGCAGGATTAAAATTGGCAAATGCCCTAGGGGTTGAGCAATTAAATATGTACACCAACTCCGAGCTGGTCGCTGGACAAGTTCAAGCGGAATATGAGGCACGAGACGAGAAGATGAAGAGTTACCTACAAAAGGTGAAGGAATTAAAGAATCACTTCCAAAGATTCTCAATTCATCAAATACCACGAGAAGAGAATGGGAAAGCAGACACTTTAGCCCGGCTAGCTATTGTATTGAACCTGAGATCAATAAGAATATACCACTGGAATATTTGGAAGAACCATCTATATCTCAGGAGAGACAAATTGAAGTGCAACAAGCGATATTGAGTGTGGAATGGGCAGATCCTATCATCAGATATATCAAGGATGGGGTACTACCAACAGACTGAGCAGAAGCTCGAAAGGTCAAGATGCGAGCAGCTAGGTATACGCTTATCAAAGAGGTGCTCTACAAGAAAAGCTTCTCCATGCCGTATTTACGATGCGTTTCTAGTGAGGAAACTGATTACATTTTAAGGGAGATCCGCCTAGGAGTTTGTGGAAACCATGCTGGGGGTAGGTCACTTGCTAACAAGGCCATCCGACTAGGATACTATTGGCCCACCATGCAGAAAGATGCACTTGACTTCGTTAAAAAGTGCGACAAGTGTCAACGATTTGCCAACATCCCGAGACAACCATCAGAGGAGATGACTCCCATATCAAGACCACACCTCTTTCCCCCTTAAAAGAATGAAATGTCAGCTTCATCTTCTTCCCTCGTAAAAAGATGAGGGGTTAACTACTTCCCTTGTTAAAGGGTGAGCTGAGTGAAGCTCATATTAATCTACTTCCCTTGTTAAAGGGTGACCTGGGTGAAACTCGTATTAATCTACTTCCCTTGTTAAAGGGTGAGATGAGTGAAGCTCGTAGTAATTTACTTCCCTCGTAAAAAGATGAGGGATTAACTACTTCCCTTGTTAAAGGGTGAGCTGAGTGAAGCTCATAGTAATCTACTCCCCCTGTTAAAGGGTGACCTGGGTGAAGCTCGTATTAATCTACTTCCCTTGTTAAAGGGTGAGATGAGTGAAGCTAATAGTAATCTACTTCCCTCGTAAAAAGATGAGGGGTTAACTACTTCCCTTGTTAAAGGGTGAGCTGAGTGAAGCTCATAGTAATCTACTTCCCCTGTTAAAGGGTGACCTGGGTGAAGCTCGTATTAATCTACTTCCCCTATTAAAGGGTGACCTGGGTGAAGTTCGTATTAATCTACTTCCCTTGTTAAAGGGTGAGATGAGTGAAGCTCATAGTAATCTACTTCCCTCGTTAAAAGGTGAGCTGGGTGAAGCTCATAGTAATCTATTTCCCCGATGAGTGAAGCTCATAGTAATCTACTTCCCCTGTTAAAGGGTGAGCTGAGTGAAGCTCGTATTCATCTACTTACCTTATTACGAGCTACGTGAAACTCGTCTTAATCTACTTTCCTTATTAAAGGGACGAGCCAACTAAAGATGTCAATAAAATCAAGTATAAAATAACGGTAGCATGCCAGCAGGGCAGCTTGCCAAATAATGGGAGCATGCCAGCAGGGCAGCTTGCCAAATAAAGGCAGCATGCCAGCAGGGCAGCTTACCAAATAATGGGAGCATGCCAGCAGGGCAGCTTGCCAAATAAAGGCAGCATGCCAGCAGGGCAGCTTGCCAAATAAAGGCAGTATGCCAGCAAGGCAGCTTACCAAATAAAGGCAGCATGCCAGCATGACAGCTTGCCAAATAAAGGCAGCATGTCAGCAAAGCAGCTTGCCAAATAACGGCAGCATGCTGGCAGGGCAGCTTGCCAAATAACGGCAGCATGCTGGCAGGGCAGCTTGCCAAATAACGGCAGCATGCTAGCATAATAGCTTGCCAAATAAAGGCAGCATGCCAGCAGGGCAACCTGCCAAATAACGGCAGCATGCCAGCAGGACAACTTGCCAAGGCAGCATGGCATGGCAGTTTGCCACATAACGGTAGACTACCAGCATGGCAGCTTGCCACATATACGAGCTGCCAATGTGGCACTACGATAAATATACAAGCTTACCAATATACGACAAATATACGAGCTTGCCACATATACGAGCTGCCAATGTGATACTATGACCCCCGACTGTATTCGCGAAATGACAATATAAGTCAGGCTAATGGACAAGGCTCTACAATTCTAACTATATATTATTGTGTGATATTTTGGAATTAACGTTCCGGTGGTTTGACAAGCAATCCTCCGAAACGGGGGGCAACTGATGGATGTATAATTTAAATATCCATAATTAAGGGAAGATTGCTAAATTAACGCACTATTGAGATAGGCTCTGCAGATTACGATAAGGATTACAGATTGAGATAAGCTTTACAGATTACGATAAGGATTAAAGATTGTGATAAGGATTAAAGATTACGATGAGGATTAAGTCTACAGATTACAATAAGGTAACTCTACGTGACATCTTAACCTAAGCCCTATAAAAAAGGCGGGGTAATCAACGTTTGGAGGTACGCAAAAAACCTTAACTTAAGTTCTTGATTTCTCTTAAGAGATTAGTTCGCACACTGACTTATTCGTCGAAGCCTACTCCACCGGTAACACACCGGTGCTTGTAGGATCACCTTTTCTTCTCTCTGTCCAGGAAGTTAGATTAGATCCGGGTCGCGCAGAATCCATCATCAACAAAAACTAAGCTAGAGCAGCCAATGCAGAAGCAAACAATCATACAGACCACCAGAACGACCAACCAACAAGCAATCAACTAACTACAGCAACAAGAACTTCAGAATTAAACAGCATCCGGACAAAAATACTAGCTTAACCAGTTCAAAAAGAAGATGAATGAACTAGCTAGTCATTGCTGGTAGGATGGGCCTAAAAACACGAACTGGCCTGGGAAGGTTCCATTCAGGTGCAAGCCTTCTCGTCGAAGCAGAGTCCTCAAATTTTAGAAACATGAGCTTGAATCTAATGGTATCCTCGACATTCCTAAGAACAATAGAAGGGCTAGAGTTTGGTGTCTAAAAACTCTAGCATTTCTTTCAGCCCAAATTGAATAGACATAGGAAGCCAAAGCCATTTTATTGCTGAAAACCTGCAAGTTTTTGGATGAATTTCAATGATCAGAAACCCAAAGCAACAAGGAGGGCCATTCAAGGGGATCAATGTAGAAGCAACAAAAATGAATTCTTCATGGTTCCAAATGAAGGCAGAGAATGGACATTTAAAGAATAGGTCGGATAATGATTCTCCATCTGACAAGCAAAGAGAAGAGTCATTTGGATCCTACCCCAAGCTGATAATGAAAGCACAAAGTTATGTTTTAGATCAAATACAGAGCAAGGACCTGATAATAACATGCATTAAAGTTTGAGTTTTGTGTCTAAGACTCTTACCATTAAGCATCAGGACTTGTTTGAGCGCCTTGAAGATATTTCATTTACCAAATTCAGCTCACGAAAGACGTCAGCTATGTCCATCCGATCTTTTGGCGACTCCATGGAGCATGCAACTCGACCTCGATCATTGACAACAGACACTCCATTCTGATGCCATTTCTTGATTCTTCAGGAACCTGATTTCTGTTCAACACTGCTGCTGCCTCTTCTTGATTCTTTAGGAACCTGATTTTTGTTCAACACTGCTGCTGCCTCTTCTTCATCATCAATGTTCAGAAGTATTGGGTCTACAATCTCCATAACACGGTAAGGCAAAGCCATCCTAGCAAAATTATGAAGGTTAAGTCCTCCCTCAAACATACTGTCAGTCGGCCTTCTCCTTGTCATCATCTCCAATACCAAGATCCCGTAACTGTATAAATCCCCTTTTGTTGACACTTCGCTTCCTAGACCATACTCTGCGATTCAAAAAAATTTTGAAATGAAAAAGAAAAAAATAATGACAAAGACGGAGTACATTTGAAAATGATAGGCTATTCAATATTTAGGTTTATGGGCTAAAAGCAACTTAAATTCTGATTAAAACAAGTTATTTGTAGTCCCACACACCATTCAATATTGGCACAATTGGTGTACGCAAAAATTGATTTGGAACCAATTAACAAATCCAAGAAAATGTATCCCCTGCCTCCATTCCCAGAAACTCTCTCTCTCACACCACGCGGCACGTGCACACACAGGGACTAACCTGCTATCAAATTTTAGTACTAAGAAGCTAGTCATCTATCTGAAGATGCAAGAAGTTCATTTTTACTTTCTCTCTCTAGAACTCTTACACTTCAACAGAATCTCCCCTTTTTTTCTCTATCCATTACTTCTCATATTTATAGATACTTACAAACACTAATGGACTGCTAGATCTGGGCCCGTTCCTCTGTGGATTTTGGTCATCTTTGATGGGCTATTTGCGTTCGGCCCATATGGCAGTATTTCTCTATGGGCTGGACCCATCTGCTCGAACCGAATGCCATGTTCACGGGTCATATCCGGCCCATGTCACTTCTGGCCTCCTCAACTGCCCCCATAATTACTCCTTGTTTAATAAGGGGGTAATTTTCAAAGGCGTCTCGTTATGATATTGACGGCTCGAGAAACCCTTATGGGGGAATGGACGGTCGGATTCGGAATCAATGTTCCGGGGTTCGATAAACTTCTCGCCTCCCTGACGCTTTGGCCCTCGGGTCCACTTCGCCTTTATAAGGCTCTAGAATGCCACTTCATGCCTTTTTACCGTCTCCATCATCAGTCAAATCTCTCGCTCATCTTTTTAGAACAGTGCTAAATTTCATCCGTTGAAATTCTTCAAGAGTCATTCTTCCAGCGATCTTGCAGTGCTCTTTGTTGCTTCTACCCTAGAGGTTAGTCTTGTTCCTTTTTACTTTCGGCAGACTTCTTTTTACTCTTTTAGATCCTTCAATCGCTTCCACCATGGTTGTAGATCTAGATGTTCTTCGTATGAGACTTAGACTTCCTGACGACATCCAAGTTAGGGTTTGCCCTAAGGATGTCAATATTATGACCGGTGTCGGCCTTCTTCCCGGCGAGGTTTTATTTACTAACCTTCAACTGAATGTCGTTAGGTTCCCTCTGCATCCCTTCTTTAACTATGTTTTCAATAGACTGGGGATATCCCCCCTGCAGGTAAACCCCAATTTCTTTAGAATCATATCCGTTATGTAACTGTTGATTCGTGACAGAGGTCTGGATCTTGACCTCATAGATCTTCTTCTTTGCTATAAGGTCAGTAAGATCCGAATTGACGAGCCATTCTACCAGCTCTACCCGATCAACAAGATGTCCATATGTACGGATACAATCAAATCTGAAAAGGGTTAGAGGGATAACATTGTGGGTGTTAGTGGGGCCTGGTCTTCGCCGGCTGCAGAGGATTACCCAATCCCGAGCGCCTTTGGCGTCTGTTCTGTCTCCTCGTATAAGAAATTAAAATCTCATAAAAACGATTGTCCCTGTGAAACATGTGTTCCTCGCTTTTGTACTTTCTTATGTCGCTCCTTAGGCATACCTTGTGATGACTTGAGCTACAGTGTTTGCAGGGATAGGAGTAATTACTTGAAGAAATACGTTCTGAACGATATTCCTTCTTGCTCAGACCTCCTCACTTCAGACAACCTTCTAGCGCTCTCATCCCTCGGCTATACAATGAGCAGGCTTCAGATTCCTTCCTTTGGTAGGAGGAAAAATCCTCCCCCAGCCACTACTGCTGCTGGAGCAACCTCCTCTCCTGCATCAGCCTCTTCTTCAGCCACCATCTCTGACACTATCCCGAGTATGGTGGCTATTGATCCTGTTGTCAGCACCCCTGCTACCAACCCGAGCACATCTCCACAGATCACTACTACCCCTGCTGCCGCTGGGGGTGCTCGGGACAAAGAGCGAGGCAAAAGACCTCATCCTGACGGTGGAGTCAACCTTGAGGAGGAATCTCTTACAAGAAGGACCTGAGTCTCTGGGCCGAGCGCTCTCTTGCATTGCCCAGTCAAAGCTCCTGCCCCCTCCGGGCCTGTTGCAGCTGGTGCCTCTGCTTCTGCTTCAACTTTTACCTCTGCCTCTATTCCTGTTTTACCACCATGGGCTCCTCGATACACCCGAACGGATGGGACGTTCGTGAAGCCGAACGAGACCATGTTGAAGGATGGCCAGACCGCCATGGCGTATTATAGGAGCATGTGGACTCCAAAAGACCTTGAGGCGGCGAAGGGTCTGTCACAAAAGGATGTGTTCAGCCGTTTTCCCCAATCTGCCATGGAGGTGACTTTTATTTTCTAACTCATGAATCTTCTCATACTATTTGCTCTTGCCTTCGTCCGACCAGGCGATCGGTTTAACCAGTATCCATGCATATCTATGCAGACTTTGTTCGGTATGATGGCTATGCAGAAACAGGTGGAAATGGGGAACGCCAGGGCCCGTAAGTTCTCTGATAGCCTGGATGTGGCTAATAAGGAAAACGACCTTCTTGCCGGCAAGAACATCTAGATATTGGCTCGGTTTGAAGAAACCGAAAAAGAAAGAGATGCTCTGAAGAAGGAAACCGACTCTCTTCAGGATGAAAAGGATGCCCTCCAACTTGAGAAGGGTGTCTGGCAGACTGAACGTGATTCAATCAGAGATGAAAAGGCAGAGCTCCAGCGCCTTCTAGCTGACGAGCAGTCTGCTCGGATGGCTTTTGAGAAAAGAGTTCTGGACGAGCGCAACGCTCTGATTGACACCATTAGCAGAGTGAATGGTGGAATGCTGGCTCTTCATGCTCGATTCTCAAGAGTTGGAGCTCTTAGATATGCTCAGGGATTCCGAGATGGTTTTTCCGACCGAGTACCGGCTGAGGGCCAGACCAGCTCAACTCTGGATAAAATTAATAAGGATCTAGGGATTGACCCTCTGGGGGTCTATGTTGACCCCGAACCCACCGAAGCCGAGCACATATTTGATGAATGTAAGGAGATTGCTTCCTCCAGGATCACTTCAGCTCCTCCTACCGTTCAGCGTCTAATCGCTCTTCCTTCGTCAACTGTGGTATCTCCCATAGTCACTGCTGACGTTGGGCCCCAGTAGAATGACTCTGTTATTCATCTCGATTCCCCACCTCGTGAGGGTGAGATGGCTGACGGGAACGAGGAGATGGATCAGCACAACCAGGCAGCTGTCGGTACTGAGGCAGCTAGCTAGGGCTCTTCCAGATTCTTCGATTCCATACTCTTTTGTAGTTATGTGACTTGAATACTTCACTTTTTGTAACCTCAATGCTTATTATGAATGAGATGATAAAACTTCTTTTTTTTTTCTTTTTTTTTTTTTTTGTGCTACACTCTATTCAAACCCACTTTCAATATTTTTTTCATATTAACTTTGTCGTGTGCGTGTTTTTTAGCAAGTGTCTGGCGTTCGGCTTATGGTGCCAGCTACCACTTATCTTGCTTAAGTGCCTGGCGCTCGGCTAGAATGCCACTTGCCACTTGGCTTTTCATTTTTTAGCAAGTGTCTGGCGTTCGGCTTATGGTGCCAGCTGCCACTTATCTTGCTTAAGTGCCTGGCGCTCGGCTAGAATGCCACTTGCCACTTGGCTTTTCATTTTTTTTAAAACCTTTTGAAAAGGAAAGCTATTTTTATAAATCTCAGGAATTTGCACATTCATACGTACTTGATTAAAAACAAACAACATCCAATAAAACAGAAACTTAGCTTTTATTGATAGTACCTCTTCAGAGACGTAGCAGTCCAGGGCTTGCTGACCAACCTTCCCGCCATGGTCTCTAATGTATATGCCCCCTTCCTTATGACTTCTGCAATTCTGTATGGGCCTTCCCAGGGTGGTATCATTTTTTTTACTATCCCCACCTTTCTTTTCAGAACCAGATCGCCAGGGGCAAAATCTCTGTGTTTCACTCTTTTGTTATGACTATTCGCCAATACTTGCTGGTATGATGCTAACCTTATTACTGCAGCGTCCCTCTTTTCGTCTATCATATCGAGGTTCAATCTTAACATTCTGTCGTTCTGATTTCGACTCCATGCTAAGCTTCTGATAGTTGGGACCAAGTGCTCAACCGGTATAACCGCCTCGGTACCATACGCCATTGCAAACGGGCTCTCCCCAGTCAGCCGCCTTGGGGTGGTTCTGTAAGCCCATAGGACATTCGGGAGCTCATCCAACCACTTCCCTTTATGGTCCTCCAGCTTCTTCTTAATGCAGGCGAAAATTGTTCTATTTGTAATTTCTGCTTGTCCATTGGCCTGGGGATGACTTACTGCAGCCAACTTCTGATTAATTCCATACTCCTCCAACAGCTCTCTTACTTGCTTGCTGTCGAGGTTCGTGCCATTATCCATGACTATTAACCTTGGAACGCCGAAACGACAGATAATATGGCTCCAGATAAATCGTCTCACATGAGTCTGAGTCACGCTTAGATATGGTTCTGCTTCCACCCACTTAGTGAAGTAATCCGTGGCCAGTAGCACATACTTATTCTGAGCTCTTGCAGTTGGCAGAGGACCGACCACATCCATCCCCCATTGCGCGAAAGGCCATGGCGAGGCCATTACGTGCAATTCCTTAGGTGGTTGGTGGATCAATGGTCCATACCGCTGGCATTTATCGCACCTTCGAGAGAACTCCTCCGCATCTCTTGACATGTTCGGCCAGAAATACCCTTGTGTCATCGCTTTGTGCGCTAACGATCTTCCCCCAGAATGATTGCCACATACGCCTTCATGAATAGCTCGCAACACCTGCTGAGCCTCTGTGGGGGTGACACACTTCAAGTATGGGCCAGAGTAGGACCTTCTGTACAGCTGGTTATGCACGATGGCGTATTTTGCAGCATTCTTTTTTATTTTCCTAGCTTCATCCTTTTGCATAGGCAAAACGCCCTCTCGAATATAAGTGATGATGGGGTCAATCCAACTCGGTTCATACGGTATGACATTGACTTGCCAAGGGTTAGAGTCTAAAGGTTCTTCAAAAATAGATGGCTGGGTCAGTATTCCTATTGGAATCACCCTCGCCAATGTCTCGCCAGAACTCGAAGCACTACATGCTAACCGGTCCACATTTGTGTTCTGTTCCCTCGGTAACTGTATGAATTCAATCTTTGCAAAGTCCTTGGCTTTATGCAGAACGGCAGAACGATATGCCTCCATCGTGTCATCCTTGGTCGCGTACTCACCATTTACCTGCCGAACAATCAACTGTGAGTCACTATAAACAGTCAAACTTCTGACCTGTAGCTCTCTGGCCAACTTTAACCCATTTAGCAACGCCTCGTATTCCGATTCATTATTGGTAGCTCGGAACTCAAGTCTGAGTGCTTGACTCAAAGAAGTACCCTCTGGGGTTTGCAGTTTAACCCCAATTCCTGCCCCCATCTGGTTAGAGGAGCCATCCACATAAAGTTTCCAAGAGCCGCATCTAAGGTCTTCTTCCGTATCCTCAGAGTCACATTCTAGCAGGAAATCGGCTACCGCTTGTCCTTTGACAGCTGTTCTCGGCTCATACGTTATGTCAAATAAGCTTAACTCTATGGCCCACTTTGTCATTCTGCCCGAGAGTTCTGGCTTGTGCATAAGCACTCTGATTGGAAAAGTTGTTAGAACAGCTATAGGGTAGGATTCGAAATAATGCCTCAACTTTCTTTTTGCGTTCACGAGTGAAAGTATCACCCGTTCAGCCTTCGAGTACCTTCGTTCTGCCTCGGTCATTGTCTTACTGACATAAAATACCGGGTGTTGCACCCCTTCCTTGCAACGAATCAGAACAGCACTTGTCGCAACACTAGATACTCCAAGATATAGATATAATTTTTCTTCTGGATCCGGGGCTGACAGGACTAGTGGATTCTGCATATATTCCTTCAAATGGGTCAATGCTTGTCATTGTTCATCCCCCCAGACCTATCTTCCATGACTCCGGATCGTGTCAAAGAACGGCTTGCAGCGGTCTGACAACTTAGAAATGAATCGACTTAATGCAGCTATTCGTCATGTGAGGGCTTGCACTTCTTTGATCGTCTTTGGCTCGGCATTCTTAATCAAAGCCTCTGCTTGAGTAGGGCTAACTTCGATGCCTCTGCGGTTGACCACGTGTCCCAAAAACTGACCGGAACTCACACCGAACGAGCACTTGGTTGGATTGAGCCTCATCCTATATCGCCTCAGCACATCAAATACATCTTGCAGATGTTTCAGATGATCATCCTTCTTCCTACTCTTTACCACCATATCATCAATATAGGCTTCCACAATCTTTCCTATTTGATCCTTGAAAATTTTGCTAACAAGTCTTTGATAAGTTGCTCCCGCGTTTTTTAGTCCGAAAGGCATAACTTTGTAGCAGTATATCCCTCGCTCGGTGACAAAAGAAGTTTTTTCTTCATCTGCCGGGTCCATAGGGATCTGATTATAACCTGAATAAGCGTCCAGAAAGGTTAAATGCTCATACCCGGTGGTGGCATCCACCATTTGATCAATCTTTAGCAGCGGGAAGCTATCCTTCGGACAGGCTTTGTTCAAATTGGTGAAATCAATGCATACTCGCCATTTCCCATTCTTCTTCTGCACGACAACGACGTTGGACAACCAATCAGGATAGTGCACTTCTCTGATGAATCCCGCATCGAGCAGCCTATTAACTTCCTCGGCTATGATTTGGTTACGTTCTGGAGCAAATCTTCGTTGCTTCTGCTTTACTGGTTTGAAATTGGGATTGACATTCAAGGAATGACAGGATACGGAGGAATTAATTCCAGGCATGTCTAGGTGACTCCATGCAAATACATCGGCATTGTGAGACAAGAAGTCAATTAGCTCCTGCTGCTCTTCCCTGGTCAGTCTTACTCCTACTCTGGTAGTTTGCTCTGGCTTGGACTGATCGATCTGCACATCCAGAAGGGGCTCTTCGGTCAAGTCAACTGACTCCTTCACCCTATTCTGCTTGGGCGGAGGTTCCTGTAATTGCTATCTGGGGCTCGCCGAACGAACGGGCGTCTTCCCTTTCCCAGCATATTTTAGTGTGATGGAATAACATTCTTTGGCTGCAACCTGATCCCCACGAATGTCTATCACCTTATTTCCATCGGGTCTGAGGCACCTCATGACCTGATGCAGAGTTGAGGGCACACCTCGGACTCTGTGAATCCATCATCTTCCCATCAGGAGATTGTACGAGGGGTGAATCTCCACAACCACAAAAGTTTCCATAAGAGCTCGTTCTGCAGCTTGAACTTCTACTTCCACCATTCCGATAGGCTCTACCCTCTTGCCATCAAATCCTAACAGGGGATTTCCAGTGGGCTTGAGCCTCTCTGGTTCAATCTCGAGCCGATCAAATGTGTCCCTCGGCATGACATTGGCACTACTTCCGGGATTGATCAGAACTCTGCGCACCAGGCAGTCCGCCACTGTCAAGCTGACTACCAACGGGTCTTCATGGGGGACTTGAACACGCTGCAGGTCTGTCCTGTCGAACTTTATCTGTATCGATGTGATCTGTTGGTGTAGAGTATTCACACTGCTGACCCTTTTCTTCATCTGCGCCTGCCATAGGCGCGTTCGGAGTAGCTCATCTGAGTCTTCGCTGGGCTCGGGTCGACCGTGGATAGCATTGATTATACGAACTGGCTGTGAATTGTGGGAGCTTTGTTTCTGACTCCTTTTTACTTGCTCCATCGGTCGATTCTGCTCTATCGCCGAGCCTTGAATATAACTCGCGAACTCCCCTCTAGCTATCAACATCTCCACTTGCCTTCTCAAATTCCTGCATTCGTTAGTCTGATGACCGAAATAGGAATAGAAAGCACAATGTTTAGTCTGATCCCTCTGTTCGAGGGGTTGCCTAATTGGCAGTGGTGGATGAAACTTATCTTTGTTCTCCTGATATAGTCTCGCCAGAGTGACCTTCAACGGAGTGATCAGCTCTTCCTCCTTGCACCTTTTTTCTGCCTTCCAGGAGGTCTGACGTTGCGGCTGAGCCTGCCTGATCTTTGCCTTGGACTTTTCCTCGGTCGACACGACCGACGCTGTCCAAGCATTGGCTGCCTCCTCTTCTTCTAGGCGCACAAAGCCATCGGCTCTTTCATTAAGTTCATCCATAGTCGTTGGTGTGTTCACTACCAGACTGGTATGGAACGGAGTGCCACGTGTCATGGCCAACTTGAAGGCTTGAACCGCTGTAGAAGGGTGGCATTTGATCACCATACTCTTAGTGAGATTAAACCTGGTGAGAAAAGCCTGGAGACGTTCATCTTTGTACTGTTTCATTGTGAATAGGCTCGAGATGTCCTTCGGCGGACGCTTGTTCCCATAGTACTGGCTTATGAACCGATCGCACAGGTTTCGGAAGCTATCAATGGAGCTCCTAGGCAAGTTCTTGAACCAGCTGAGCGCCGGTCCGGCTAGACTTGTAGGGAAACATTTGCACATTAAAGAGTCGTTCTTCGTATTCAGGGCTATTTTCAACTAGATATGGTACACATGATCGATTGGATCGGTTGTTCCGTCAAACAGAATAAAAACTGGTATAGCAAACTTCCTTAGATGCCAGCATTCAGGATCTCGTCAGTGAATGGTGAATCAACCGTCCGAGCCGCGGATCGGAGTGCTTCATTCTCTTTCTGGAGCCCAGCGGTAGCTCTATGAGCTACAGATCTGCTCTCCGAACTGCGATGAGTGATTGTAGCTATGGAGGGCCGGTAAGACGGATCGAACGACCGTTCCTCAATGAGCTCTCTTTGCCAAGGCGATACAACTCGGCGGCGATCAACCTCTATCACTTCCTCTCGGTTGAACCTTTCTCGATGCGGATCGAAGGTCATGGCTTCGTTCTATCTGATCTGCTCATGTCGCGGATCAACGTGAGTCGATCCTTCGTGATCCTCAACTCGACGAACATTTGGCGGCAAATTGTCCATCCTCCTTTCATCACGGTGGAGAGCTGACTGATTGTTCTCGTCCTGCTCGCCTTGATGTGCGATATTAGATTGAATACCTCCTTCACCGGCCGGAAGTGGACGCGGAACCGCAGGTATTTGCTGATGCTGCATTCCAACTTTCAATTCTGCATTCTCTTTTTTGAGAGCTTCGATCAAGTTCATCAACTCCTCAAGCTTCGTTTGCTGGACAGCCTCCATCGGATTGGAGCTTTCACCTATCATTATTCCTGAACGGAGTAAAGGCATTAATCTCAAGTTCGGGAGTAAATCTGAGCTTCGTGAGTGCGAATTTTTCAGATCTGGTTTCGAATTCTCCGAATTATGCTTACGGTTGACAAGATCTGAATTGTCCGAATTCTAAATCCGTCAGATCCGGCCACAATCGAACAACTCGTTGTTGCATAGATCTGAAGCCACTTCCGCCAAAGCAACAGGAACTAAAATTCCTCCAGAATAGGTCACAATCGCTCAGATCTGGATCCAACTCCCAAAGATCGAGTTTCGTCTTCACGAATTGGTCTGAATCCACGCGATATTGATCAATGATCAATCAATCTTCAACGTTTCCCACAGACGGCGCCAATTGAAGATGCAAGAAGTTCATTTTTACTTTCTCTCTCTAGAACTCTTACACTTCAACAGAATTTCCCCTTTTTTTCTCTATCCATTACTTCTCATATTTATAGATACTTACAAACACTAATGGACTACTACATCTGGGCCCGTTCCTCTGTGGATTTTGGTCATCTTTGATGGGCTATTCGCATTCAGCCCATATGGCAGTATTTCTCTATGGGCTGGACCCATCTGCTCGGACCGGATGCCATTTCCGCGGGTCATATCCGGCCCATGTCTCTTCTAGCCTCCTCACTATCAAATCTAAATCCTAAGAAGTTATGGTGCCTTTAGTGAGCAATTTTAAACCTAGAAGAAGAAAATACTAATAAAAAGAACCAATAATGTATTGTGCATGCTTACCTGGAGCTGCATAACCAACAGTTCCCCTTACTGCAATTGAACTACTTTGATTCGGATTTGTAATTTGTTGAAGAAACCTTGCTAGCCCAAAATCTCCTACATGAGCAACCATGTCCCTATTAAGTAGGACATTGCTTGGCTTTAGATCGCAATGGATTATTGGCATTTGACAATGATGGTGAAGATACTCGAGTGCACACAACACATCAATTGCAACATTTATTCTTTGAAGAAGTTTAGGCTCTGAATTTGATCATTCTCTCTATTACTAGATGTTGGACTTGGATGCAACCAACTCTCTAGAATCCCATTGGGCATGAACAGATAAACTAGAGCCTTAAAATCCTCTCCTTGAAAATCAATGCTTGAGCAAGAAGTTATGATCTTTACCAAATTTCGATGTCTGATATTTCTCAAGGCTTCACACTCGGCAATGAAACTTTTGGAAGCTCCCTGACGTTGGAGGTTTAGTACTTTGACTGCAACAATGGTTTCATTTGGATCAAGGATTCCTTTGTAGACAGAACCATAACTACCCACACCAATCAAACTGGCTGGAGAGAACCCGTCAGTTGCTTTCAGGAGGATTTCATAAGACACTTTCAAGAATGATTCCATCAACGGTATGCCAGAAGGTTGAGCTTTTCTTTTCTTTTTAACCCAAAAAATCAAGAAAGATAGCACCATTGTAACACCTAAAAGTGTACACGGTATCGAGATCACTAATATGAGCACAAGAGAACTTTTCTGTTTTTTTGATTCTTTGATGTTGCATTTTGGTAGTTGAAGTTTGGGTATGCCCCCACAAAGCCTATTGTTTCCGACAACTGATATTGCACTAGCATTTGCAAAAACTCCTTTAATGGACACCTGACCCTCAAAATCATTGAAGGATAAATTAAGATTCTTTAAGAAAAAATGCTCCAAGAATCTTGGAATATGTCCAGACAACTTGTTCCTAGAAAGATCAAACTTCAGAATGCCTCTCAAGGAACTCAATGATTGCGGAATAGATCAATTCAACGAGTTTCCTTCCATATAAAGGTTTTCAAGGCTAATGCAACTCTCGAGGCTAGTAGGAATTTCACCGGACAACTCATTCTCGGATATATCCAACTCCATCAAATTTTTTAGGTTGCCAACCTCTGCAGGGAGGGATCCGGACAAACCGTTGCGAGATACATCCAGTGAAATAGAAAAGGCTGAAATTCTAAAAAGTTGTTTGGGTATGGTGCCATTGAGATTATTTTGGGAAAGATCAAGCAATAACAGTGTTTTGCAATTTCCAAGACTGGAAGGTATGTTCCCCACTAATCTATTGTCACCCAAGGAAAGCTCGTTCAACAATGACAAGTTTCCTACAGAATCTGGAATTTCCCCATAGAATGTATTTCCATGAAGATATGCCCGTTGTAATTTTTGAAGATTTCCAATAGTAGATGGAATTGTGCCTTTGAAACGATTAGTTGACAAAGATAAATAATTTAAGTTGACAAGATTACCTATTGCTGAAGGGAGTTTTCCATTTATGAAATTTTGATGAAGTGTTAGATAAAAGAGTCGGTTTGAGAGATTACCCATGGAATTGGGTAAGAGCCCTCTGAATTGGTTAACAGCCAGATCTAAAGTCCCCAAATTGCTACAGTTGGCCATAGAATCAATGAAGTTCATTTCATATGGCTCTCCACTTCCTAAATTATTTTCACTCGGATAAATTTCCCTGATATTTTGGAGGCCTCCAAAATTAATTCCTAATTTCCCACTGAAATTATTGCTTCCGATATCAAGGCTTACTAGTGCTGTACAATTGGATATTGAGAGTGGAATGGGTCCAGTAAATTTGTTCCCCCATAATTGGAGGAGTTGAAGATTAGGAAGCATGAGACCCAAACTGGGCGAAAGAGTGCCAGTAAGTTGGTTACCAGCCAGAGAGAGATTAGCTAGAAAAGAAAGATTGTAAATGGAAGGATGGATTGTACCAGAGAGTTGATTGCCGCCAAAACCAAGCCCTTTTAGATTTTTCAATTGACCCAAAGCATTAGGAAGACTGCCCGTGAAAAGATTCTGAGCTGTGGACACAATTTCTATAGAGGTGAGCCTTCCAATGAATTGAGGGATCCCTCCCGATAAGTGATTCCGCTGAATGATAAGACGTTTGAGCTTTGACAAGGAGCCGAGTTCTTTAGGAAGATTCCCAACTAGATGATTGTAACTTACAACAAGATGCACGAGGTTGGAGCAGTGGGATAAGTTGGCGGGAATTTCTCCTCCGAAGTTGTTTCTGGTCAAGTGCAATGTTTGCAGCCTGAACAAATGACCAACTTGAGGAGGGATTTCACCTTGAAGGGTGTTGTTGAAGAGCTCTAACACCCGGAGGAAGCTCAAGTTGCCTATATAAGGTGACAAGGAGCCCACTAAGCCTCTGGACCTTAGATGTATGCTGATGACTCTACGATGGCGGGAACCACATGCAACACCTTCCCAATCGCAGAAAAGAAGGGAACGATTCCATGAGCTCATCACACCTTGAGGGTCATGAATGATTTTTGACTTGAAGGCCAACAAGGCAAGATGATCCGTCTCATTTTTGCCGGTTCTGGCAGTGGCATTAGGGAGGGTACTAATAATAATGATCATATGCAGCACCAATGTGATGAACACTAGAGATTGTGTTTGTATTCTGAAAGAGTACTGGAGAGGCATTGGATCTGATCAGAAATAATATCTGTGATGTTTGTTAGAAAGACTTTGTATGAATTGCCTCTTTTATGCGTGATATTTGGAAAGACTATCATTTATCAAGAAAGATGGAGGCACTTTCCAAAGTCTTCATTCTCTACCTCTTTTTGGAAGTCTTCTCTATTAGTAGAAAGACTCGGCCGTTCAACTTGGAGTAGACATTAATAACAGTAGAAGTTTTTCCCCATACATGCATCGCTTTTCCAAGTCTTCTGATTATCAGTGGGAGAGAGAAAGAGACTTTGGCATTCAACTTAGACTAGAAGTCTAGATGTTCTGTGGAATTATATGTGCCATAAGAAAGGTGAGGTGAGGAAAGAGACTATGGCATCAACTTAGACTAGATATTCTGTAAGAATTATATGTGCCATAAGAAAGATGAGGTGAGGAAAGAGACTTTGGCATTCAACTTAAACTAGATGTTCTGTAAGAATTATACGTGCCATAAGAAAGGTGAGGTGAGGTGAGGAAAGAGACTTTGCTAATTACGCTGCTAAAATCCGAAATGATCGATTCCAGTTAACTCATCTGTTTTTACAAGGAAAAAGATTAGGGTATGCATGCATAAATAAAGAAAGTGAAACCTAGACAACTAAAACAAGGTGCACCATGTATAAAAATCGTATTGTGAGTTCTCCATTTCATGTCAAAATTGTGAAAAAAAAAAAAAATTAGAAAAAAAAGGGAGATGATGAGACATATTGCTCTAGGAAATACAGAAAGTAGTTTTTAATATAACAGATTGAAGAAGAATCTTTCTTGAATTACTTACTAAAAAAAATCTTACTTAAATTCAACTTTCTTTTCAAGGTAAGATGTGTCAAAGGTAATAAATATGCAAATATGCAAGTCATGGCCAAATTAATAAATCAACTTACTATGCATTGTTTATAATAGGATAAATTACGGGAAACCTCAATATTAACCTAACTTGTTTATTAAATGGGTTATATGTGTAATCTTAATGAGTTATTTAGTAAAACAAAAAATTATATTAGTTAAATTATTAATAGTAGTCAATCAAACAATAAATATTAGGAAAATATAAATTTCAATCAACCAAATAATTAAATAATCTCTCATCTAAAAAGAGTAAATTATAACATACATGTTTGTTTAGATAGTTATTTTTTACTTAAATGTAAATGTATTTATTACACGTATAGCTAACCAGGTATAAACAGGTTACGCAGATTGAACCATCTCAACTCAAACATAACACGATTAACTCGTCGACCCGTTTACAACCCGAACCCGTTTAAGATTAACCTAAACCCGTTTAACTCATGTCCTCCGTGTTAGAGTCGTGTTGACAAATTGTTTCAAACTTTGTCACCCCTATAAATTACTCTGAACTCTCTTGAGGATTGTCACTTGAGGTTCAAAGTTTATTACTTTGATTTTCTTTTAACTCGTTCACGAAAGTGACTTTGAATGTAAAAAGTCAATAATATTCTTCTATTATAATAAAATATTATTTTTTATATAAGAGAATGACAAAATTTTAATTTTATAAATCAATAGATTTGTCGGAAAGTAAATGTTATGAGTGTCATTGCACGCTGAATTTTAGGAAAATCAAATTAATAAATGTTGAACACAGTATGTAATTTGTCCAAATTTTAAAAGAGGTTAGTGTAATTTAACCTTTTAAATTTAGCAATTGTTTGAAGGAACGTCCTGAGGATTATTAAGTCCAAATTTTGTATCAAATATATTTTATGGTAAATCATATGCTTTAGTCAATTTTTTACATTATTTCTTTTAACCGAAACGTCACCTTTAACCGGCTAGTACAATTTTTATTTGATGATATATATTTGTTATAATATCATCTGGGCAAAATGTTTTGAACTCAAAATATGTTAAGGATAGTTCTTGACATTTGTTCTAAGTAGGCCCTCTTTTGATCAGAAATTGGCAACGCAAATCCCAATATATATGTTCTATATTGAGAGAGAGAGGGGGGAGGAAACAATATGGGACGGATAAAAATTAGGTCAGAAGTGCCATTTTAAAAATGTGTGCTCAAACATAGAAATTCGTTATCAAAGAAGAATTTACCTTTAAAACTACGTTCTTTTGTCCTTCTTATTTTTATTCTTATTATGTTCTCTCGGTCTCAAAATAAGTGTCATATTTTTTTTTTTTGCTGTCCCAAAATAAATGTCATACTTCAAAAACCAATACACTATTTTTTAAATATTTCTAATATACCCTTTGTCTTGAAATTATAAAAGTTATTAAAACTTCTAAAAAAGCTATTGTGGATCCACAATTCAAGTTTAAAATGCGTCTAAGACAAATAATTTTTGTACCACTCATAAATCACTACAAGAGCATATTAGTAAATTTATCTCATACTACTATAAAAAAATAACACTTAAAAAGTTATATTCCCCCGGAGCGACACTCTTTGCGGGACGAAGAGAGTATTTATTTTGACCGCGATTCCCATAATGGATGGTACTTTGGGAATTGTAACCCATCTATTATGGGAAAAAAAAAAAAATCGACCGCCTAGCCTCTTCATTCATTTCGACGGTTCAAATCTCTTCATTCACTCTGCATTTCCTTTACTCACATTGAACGTTGCACATTATATTTATATATTACACATTATATTGTGTTTGCGTTTGTGTATAGAGTTGTGTCGTCGGGAAGAAAGGGTTTTACTATGTAAGTTTCTCTCATTTCTTTCTACACTTTTCTGATGGATGCAATTAATATTGTGTTTGTGTTTGGGTAATTTTTAGATAATGGATTGTAGTTGAAAATAGAGAGAAAATTCATCAATTTAATGACCATGTTCTATTTTCTCCACTGTTTGAAGATCGGTAACAAGGGACTGGTAGTTCTTAATTATGAAAAAATTTAATCAAAGTTTTTATGTATACAAGAACTCTGAATGTCGTGTTTGTAGAGAGAGTGTTTCTCTCTATCTCTAACAAATAAATAACACGCCAACAATCTAAACACACTCCAGCATAATGAAGTATTAGCTCTAGTGGTATCTTCTTCACTTTGTCCCCAATTTTGGTGAACCCCAATTGGGACAAGGACTGGCATAAACTTGATTTGGTATCTTTAGTCATTAGATTTCAATTGAATCCTTAAGCAATGCAAGTTCTTAGTTATCGCTTGATCCTTTTTTATTTAATGTTGGTAAGCTTTATGGAGTAGATGGAGATACATTGGAGGAATCCTCAACCTTCCACTTCCGAAAGTTGAGGAGATACCACTGGGTAAATACTCTTGGTAGTAGGTGTTGCAGCTTTTAAGGTTGTAAAATTCTTAACCATGCAGTATATTGGCTCATTTGCAGGTTATATTTCATATACTATTGAAATGTCGCAGCTTCCTGATTCCGATGTAAGTGCATTTTGCTCGTGCTTGGTCTAAATTACATCTTGTGTTGTTTTTAATTGTTTGTGTTTCTTGGCGAATGTGAATGCATCTTTTTAAGTTCAAATCCAAGGCATTTATGTCATGATTATAACAATACCCAATAAAGAAGGTGGTGCCCATTGGTAAACAGGGAGACCTCATTATGCTTGCTAATACAGACTTGTTTCAGCAATCCACTAAAGTAATGCTATAAATACTGCTAAACTTATTGCATTTCTTTCAACTACATAAGGTAGAGATTTATCTGGAAAATTGTACACATGTTTGTCTTACTTCTTGGCTTTGGTAGGTAAGGCACAGGGTTAAACAGATAAAACATTTATATGTGCTAAATGCCATATTCATTGGAACAAATTTGAATCTTTGTGATAATATAGTATATTATCTAAATGATTATTATTTTCTTATTGTTGCACAATTTGATATGTCAATTATTCCACTGCTAAAAAGGTTTTGATTAGTTGTGTTGCATTTCCTGAATTGATTTGATTTAATTGAATTCTTTTGCAAACGAAAAACATCTATTTCTGTTGATTTAGCTAATCCATTGAATTGATATGTTGAGATTTTTTTTAATTATTATTTTGATATTTACTAGTTTGTGTTGTATATTGTATAATTTTCTTCCTAAATTATATTGAACATATAATACTTTTCTGCTTCTATTAGGCTAACACCTTGCGATGCACCTTGCACTTAGAATCCAGGAGACCTTTGCGCCTAAGTGCACCTTGAGCCTTCTATAACTATGGGTTAAGGTTAGGTCTATTTTTAATCCACCCATCTCAACACTTAACGGGGACCATAGTTTATAATAAGCTATTATGATCAAGTTATCATAAATTACAGTCTCTGCATGAACAGTTTTTAACTAATTAATATCTAACTGACCAGAGTTTTGGATTTGATAAGTATTACATCTTTAAATACAACAATTGCCCTGGTAGCAATTCAACTTGTGGTACTTGCAGATGTGGTTTACCCATATGTCTAACATAAATGTCTATGCTGAACATGTTATATGACCAGGCTTTACATGCAAATTCTCCATAATTCTGATGCCTCATTTTATCTCCAATCTGGTGTACACAAGGTTGTCAAAAGTTGTTTCCGTATATAATAGCTTGCTTTGGCTTATATAAAGTTGTTTTTTGATTTGTATTGATGACTCCATGTTGTGTGTTTTTAGATTTTTGCGGGATATGATTCACTTCAAATGGCATGCCTGGAACAAATAAATGCTGCTGCAAATGTCTCAAGGCTTATTGCAGAACAAAAGGTCTGCACAGTACCAAAAGTTAGTTTTAATTGAAAGTCTCCTCATTACTTACAATGTGTTGATTTCCATTTATTTGTAGTTTCAATGAATCTGGGATATAATCATACACTATGTTATTGCACGTTATTTACAAACATGTCTTCATTTTATATCTATGGAATTTTTTTTTTTTTTTTTTTTTTCTTAGTTGGTACTCACACACACATACCTCCACTGAGGTTCGAACCTCTGATTTCCCTTTGGGAAGTAAGATCTTGATACCGCTAGGCCACTGGCCCGTTGGTATCTATGGAATGTTTTTTCTATTGCACCAAGTCACTCACATATATTCCTTGTGCCATACACTAAGTTGTTCAAATACATATATTTACATCCTATATTGCAAACAATAAATACACCTTTAGTCCATTACTGGAAGCTGTTCTCATAATAATTTACAGATCCTCTTCACTCCAGGAAATTGGTGTACAATTTTCCTATTATTTCTATTGTTTTCATGTCTTCAATTCAAAATTACTGATACTTGGATATGCGCCAAAGAAAAAGCAAAAAAGAGGGAACTTATTATAATGAAAGGAATTGTTTAAAATACTTAACAATAGGAGTTGCACTTTCAATGCATGGAATTTTCATTATCTGTAAGTTTTGGTATTACTCTTTTAGAACAGTGTGAGAAATAATTCACTTCAAATGCTGTCATGGAGCAGAAAAGTGCTGATGAGAATGTCTCGAGGCTGGTTGAAGAGCAAAAGGTGTGCTGCTTAGTATTAGGCTTTGACTGGCCGGATACCGTTGTTTGCAAATTAAATCTTAGATGTTTCATGATTTAGCAATCTGTGTAGATTTGACTAAGGGAGAATTTCAAATGTGCAGAGGGAGAAAGAGGAGGCTATTAGTAAGATACTTAACTTAGAAAAACAGCTGGATGCTAAACAGAAACTAGAGACGGAAAATGAAGAGCTAAAAAGAAAACTAAAGGTATCAGGATTTAATTTGATACTGTAGTTTGTAAATTTGACCTTTTATTTTTCATAATTTATTATTATATTTTAAATTTCATAACAAAGGTATTTTAGTAAATGTATAGCTCTGTTAAGGACTGTGTTATATGCACAATGTGCATTTTTAACCTTTTTTTCCCCATTATGTAGGAATTTGTGTAGCTTTTGTTGACCGGGTATTTCAAAATGTGCAGAGGGAAAAGGAGGAAGCTTTGAGTAAGATACTTGCATTGGAATATAAGCTCGACTCTAAAAATAAACTGGAGATGGTAATTGTAGAGCTAAAAGAGGATCTGAATTTGATGAAAAAACACCTGAGAGATGAAGATGATGCAGCAGTTCAAAAGAAGATGAAAGATATGATTGAAGAACTGGAGCAGAAAGTTGATGAAATGAATGATTTGGAAAATCTGAATCAATGTCTTATTATCAGAGAGTGCCAAATTAATGATGAGCTGATAGAAGCTCGTAATGAATTGATTGTGGTATGTATTCTTTCCCATTCTAGCCTTCCCATCAGCATGACGTTTCCTCTATGGTGGTGGAAACAAAAAGCAATGAAGAGATAAGAGAGACAAAATGTTTGTTAGGTATCAAATAAAAGGTTGGTCTATTGGAATGTAATATTTGATTGCAAGCATTTGAAATTATTGTTGATTGTCTTTTTGCAATCCTCCATTGTAACTGTTAGATTTTATTATAGGGGTATTATTGTACTTATGCTCATCTTAATATATAAGAGATTGAAGGCTAGAACACATTTGTATAAAGTATTAGGATATCAGAAAGGTTGTAGGTTACCGTCAAAATGCTGTTGTCAGCATGACTTCATGCTGACATCAGCAGCCTGTGGTCAACAACACCATGGTCTTGCTCGCCGAGCAACCTCTTTCAGCCACGTCACTTGGTGCAGCCGGATGCAATTGTCGGTTTTATTCTTTCTACTGATGCACAATCATATTTCCAAATGCTGCATTGTATTCATTACACTTTTATTCTAATTCAGGCCTGGAACGATATGTGGACTATTGGTAACAACACCCTAATTGGGATAAAGAGAGTGGGAGAAGTAGATGTGAAGCCTTTTCAGAACACATGCAAGCTAAAATTTCCACCTGAAGAAGCACAAATCAAGGCCTCAGAGCAATGCTCCCTATGGCAGGAAAAACTAAAAGACCCAGAATGGCATCCTTTTGAAGTAGTGTTTTATAAGGGAATACATCAGGTATGCATTCATTTTAAATGATGTAATGCTGTGCTCATTTATGTTTTTTATTCTGGGACTAATTTTTAACTCTCTATTTTGATAATTAATCTTTCAATGCTTTTTCACAAGGTTGTCTCTCATACATTGTGTTTGCATATGTTGTTACTCTTGAGTCATGTGATGTATCACAATGACCTATCAAATGTACGTGATGCTGATATATATTTTGCAATCCTGAGCTTGAGTTTCTTACAGGCACATAAACATTGTAGTTGGAAGGCTGGAACTTCCATATTTTTTTTAGTATGCTTCTTGTAGTTAGGAACCTGCCCAATTTTCAGTGAATTTTGTAATGTTGCTTCAATTTAAGAATTTGATGAAAGTCTTTGCTCCTCTCTCTTCCTACAACTGTAAATTAAGATAAGTTGTTGGATTAATTAAATGTAAATGATACTGCATAATGTAGGAAGTAATAGATCACGATGATGCGATGCTGCGAAATCTCAAGGAGGAATGGGGAGATGACATATATGAGGCAGTCACAACAGCCTTGAAGGAGATGAACGAATATAACCCCGGTGAGAGGAATGTGGTTTCTGAGCTATGCAATTTCACGGAAGAAAGAAAAGCCACTATGAAGGAGGGAATTAGTTTTGTTTTGAAGAATTTGAAGACACTTAAGCGCAGGAGACAATGAGCTTAAGGTTGGTATTTACTGGTTTTTATTGATATTCAAATTCATCTTTTATTGGTAGAATGAATTAAAGATATAAGTCAAAAGTGATTTTTGATTTGAATCATTAGCCATCTTGTCATTCATTATATGCTACATCATACATGGATATATTAAAAGACTAGCTGACGGCGTTTGAACTGTTTTAGAATCTCATGATTGGTTTGGTTACGATTTTCTTTTGCATGTGGAATCACGAGTGAGAACAAATATGTACATATAATGAGGTTTTGGTGAGAAAGTTTCTGGATCTTGTTCTAGGGACTTCGTTTCTAGGCTTTCTAGATTTACTGGACCTAGGGCTGATTCATTTGTCACTACTAAAAGTATATCAGTCAATTCTGCAAATGACAGGTTTTTTTTGGGACACAGTGCTCTAAACTCTGTGAAACAGTTGATTAGTTAATCAAGTGATAGTATAAATATTGACACCTCCCAATAGGTAATTTTTGTCATTCCAATATATATATATATGTGTGTGTGTGTGCATGTGTTTTCTTTCCTTTGTTCTGAATTCAATTGTCTAAGAAATGGCATGGAGTTTCAGAAACTTAGCTATACGCCAGTCGGTTAGTTCATGGAATGTTCTAGGTGGTGTCAATAAAATAGGAAAGCCAAAATTGTGCGTATCAAGTGTATACATTAGATTTATTAGTTCAAGTTCATGTATTCCTCGTACAATGTCATTGTGTATGATTTATTTGTGCGACCTTTCCATGCAAATTGAAACAGGGACCCATTCGGGGTTTATTGATAGGATTTATCTTTACATAGGACAACGAAGTGTGTGTGGCAACTGTTGGTGATGTGAAATTATGCTGTATATGCATAAGCTAAAAGGAAATGGATAGAAAATATAAAAGGTTTTACAAATGCATACAAGTGCTTAACACCCACATTTTTGTTCCTTTTTTTTTTTTTTTTTTGGGAATTTACATTGTTTTAACAAATGAGGTTTCATGCCAGGTGATGCAGAAAAGGCTATATATGAATACATTACAATATTGAATGTGGAGCTGCAACTGATGAACCCAGAATTCGGCACAAGATTTTCACTGCCTTTTGTTCTTTGTCAGCATTTTGATGGGATGTTTTTTATCTTCTTTTTTGAATGCCTGAACAATTGTACTTGTTTCTCTGGGAAATACCATTTAAATATCTGGTTTTCAGACATTATAATTGCTGCTCTTATTTGGTTGCTTCTAAATGATGTATGTACATATTGATGCTCATAGTATGTATTTTATGTTTGTGCTAATATGGTACATGCATATATAAAATCACACAGGCTTCAATGCTGATATTAAGTAGATGGTCAAATGGAGATGAAATGGAACAGTGAGTTTTGTGATGTTAAAAGGGAATTGATCCAGACTTCCACTGTGTATTGTATATGATTGGCACATATGCATGTAATGTTTTAATTGGTCATTGTATATGGTAATAATGTTAAAAGTAAATATTTTTATAAGCTGTGGGACCCACTCCAATTTTAAGTCATTACAATGACTAATGGGTCTCTTTTCTTCTCCCTCTGCCTGTTCTCTCTCTCCTGCTTGCTTCTCTTTTCTTTTTCTTTTTCTTTTTTTCCACACAATTAAGCTTGATTAATCTTCAACTACTTTGAATTTTTGGGCGCCGTTTACGGCAAATTAGAGAGCACGACGAGATCTATGTGTGGGTATAAACAACAATTCTTTGTTTGGCCAACTCTAGGAATTTCGAAATTATGACACAAAATTTGAGCATTTTCATGATTTTGGAGGTAGGGATTCCTAATTCACTTTTTCTTGCTCCTTTGTGAATCATCTTATTTAATTTATTGTCGAGCATGTTAAATTGTTTTAGTTTTCCCTTAAAATGATCATATTGTTGTAATGAGATATGTGTCTATGTGTTTAAATTGGTGTTACATGAAATAGCATGCTTATATGAATTTAATTCCATGTCTTACTTGCTTATCATGTTAGAATTTTGTTGAAGGAAGTATGTTATTTCTTTGGAACTTCTTGTGAAGCATGCTAAGTAGTTAAATTTTAAAATTGGTGTGTGATGATAAATGTTGATATGACATAAAAGGCATGAAGCATCTATGCACTTCATTGGAAAAGAGATGGGAATATGAAATTGAAATATATATATACATATATTTTTGAAAAAGAATTTTGAAAAGGATTTTGTAAAAAACCCGGCAGCCTAGGAATTGCCTAGGGACCACTGTGTTAGTGAGGCCTAGAAAAGATTAGGGAGATCGCCCTAATGTGATTGAGTTACCTAGGCCCCAAATGACATCAAGGAGTTGCCATGGGTCAGGGACAGTGGTCAATCTTCCTCTCATGCCGCCATGGAGTTGCCATGGAACGGGTTCATTAACAGTTTGGAAATGATAATGGAAATGGTTTTAGAAAATGGGGAGTGACATTACATGGCATGGTATATCATTGCATGGCATATTCATTTGTGGTATCGGATTAATGATATGGTATTGTGGTTATATATATATTTTTTCTTTCCCAGCATGGTATGATCCCAATTTCTTTATTCCTATTCATTGTGTGGATTCACGGGGTCTCAAGAGGTGTGCTTTAGGCACTTCCTACTGAGCTTATGCTCACCCCTTCATTTAAAAATTTTTTAGGAAACAGGAATAAAGTGGTGGATGACGTTCCACCATAGGCCTAGTATAGATTAAATGATCATTTTGTTATTTTTGTATCTAAGTCCCACTATTTTTGTAAAACTTAACATATTGTATTCTGTACTAAAACTTATGGACTCTTGTTATTGTAGTTGTATTCATGGGCTGTAATTTAATACAAGTTGCCTAAACATTGTAAGATATGGATTTTTGATCTTAACCATATATTTTTGGGACTGTGATTACGATATTTGGATTAAATGGTATATGGTTGTTCTACCATGAGATGATCTATGTTGAGACATAATGAATGGATGAAACGGATGTTGAAATATAATATTTGTATTGTGTGTTGGGACAGGTTGGATAAGTCTTGAAGGCTCAAGAGAGGCTATTACATTTTTTTGCATTTAAGCAGGTTATTGTAGAATCCCTTTTTAGCAGAGGCCGTGCCAAATTTTTTTTTTATTAGTATCATTTTAAGGTCGTTGCAGCACAGGTTTGTTTTGATTTAATTGTTTAGCTTCAGTGTGTTTGTATGTGTACGTAGATGTATATGTATTTATGTATTTATGTATTTTTTTTCCCTTCATAGTCGACCGTCTTATAGGATTAGTGTTTGGGCAATATAACAGCCCTAGCTAAATTCATAGTGTTGCATGATCAGGATTTTATCATGTCTGGGGAATAGGAGCTAAGGTAGGGGAATAATTGAAATGATTTACTGTACATCTTTCAAGTCGCCAAAATTTGCAGATGAAATTCACTTGGAGATAAATCTAAGTGTTTAATATAATTGCATAATTTATCCAGCTACATTAATGTTTAATGACATTTCCCTTTCTTTTGTTAAGTCTCGGTTTAGAAAATAAATAAGGATACTGGGTGACTGATTAGCAAATTGGCATGTTTCACATACGTGGCCCAATTTGGTTGGAAAAGAAAAGAAAAGTAATAGATTTTTATAGGATAAGATAGGAAACAGAGGGATTTAGAATGATACAATTTAGGGGTAGAAAAGGAAACGAAATGTTAACATTTTAGTGAAATTTTGTTAATATTAATTTTGTTTTTATTTTTATAAAAAATAAAATCTTTATAAAAAAGGTATAATAGTAAATTCATTAAAATATTATCTTTTACCTTAACATGATTACTATTTTTTTATTAATTAATCAACTAAACATAGTTGTTAACAAAATTATTGTGAAATATTATATGGTTCTGGTCCACTTGACACTTAAATGATATTATCTTTTATTTTATTTTTGCACCCTATCAAACATCTTGGACAATCCTTCAAATCTATTTACAAAAGAACCCAAAACATATGAGGAATTGTTGCCATTTGTGTCGCTTAGTTTGAATAATGTGTTAAATGAATGTGCATTTTTTTTTTTTAACAGATGTGGCTCGGATGATTTGGAAGTACTAAATCAAAGTCTTATTATCAAAAATCGCCGAAGTAATGATGAGCTGATAGAAGCTCGTAAATAATTGATTGTAGTATATGTTTTTTACCATGCTAGCCTTCTTATCAGCATGACGTTTCCTATGTGGTGGTGAAAACAAAAAGCAATGAAGAGATAGAGAGACAAAATGTTTGTTAGATATCAAATATAAGGTTGATCTATAATATTTGATTGCAAACATTTGAAATTGTTGTTGATTGTCTTTTTGCAATCCTCCTTGTAACCGTTAGATTTTATTTTAGGGGTATTATTGTACTTATGCTCATCTTAATATATAAGAAATTGAAGGCTAGAACACATTTGTACAAAGTATTAGGATATCAGAAAGGTTGTAGGTTACCGTCAAAATGCTGTTGTCAGCATGACTTCATGCTGACATCAACAGCCTCTGGTCAACAACACCACGGCCTTGCTTGCCGAGCAACCTCTTTCAGCCGGGCACGAATTCTCTGAAGAAGATTCTCATATGGTCCCGTGCAATGAGTTACTTTGAGGATTTGTTTTGGTCACGTTTTTTTGTATTTGTAATATATAAGTAGACTCCATTATAATTATAGAAAATGACTTTTTTCGTTATTTTTACTTCCGTTAACTTATACGGAGTAAGTTTATTACAGAAAAAAATAAAATAAAATAAAAAAATAAAAATAAAACGGATGAGTCATCATCAAAAAGTAAGCTTACTCTGATCTCAAATTCTTGATCTTTTATCCTCTTTTAATAATAGCTTTCTCATAAATGACCTTTTATAATTTTAAAATCCAAAACATCGACTAATGAGTATGGAATTGAAGTGCTAGAGATGAATTTTAGTGTCGAAGAAAATTTAGTTTCTGGGTTGGTGAAGTTGATACAGCAAACAAAAATTTTAATATGAAATTAAACATAGGCAATGCTAGAAGGGACTCACCTGTAATCTTGTTGCAAAATTGGACCTTCTTACCTAAAATCCTGTTTTCTGATTTTGTTGTTCTCTGTTCGAAACCCTTGCTTGAATTTAGGATTTGGGGTTGGTGAAGTTGATACAAGAAACAAATATTTTAATTTCTGATTTTGTTGTTCTCTGTTCAAAATCCTTGCTTGAATTTAGGATTTGGGGTTGGTGAAGTTAATACATGAAACAAATATTTTAATACACTTGCAAAATTAGACCTTCTTTCCTAAAATCCTGCCTCAAGCTTTTGTTGTTTTATGTTCTAAACTCTACTTGAATTTAGGGTTCTTTGGGTGGGAGCTCCCTCTTTGGCTTTTGTTTTGTTTAGGGTCGAATTTCTGATGATGACTCATCCGTTTTAATTTCTTATTTCCTTTTTTTTGGTATGTAATAAAGCTTACTCCGTATAAGTTAATGGAAGGAAAAACACTAAAAAAAACCTTTTTCTATGGTTATAATGGACCCCACTTATATATTATAAATACAAATAGACATGGCCCAAACAAGGCGCTTCACTTCAAAGACCTATTACTAAGGCTTGAGAACCGTAGATTGACTCCTCTTCGGGGCCAAACCCTTAGATATGGATCAAAAGAGGTTGAAAGCTAGCTACAATGGTCATTGAGGAGGTTTTGTTCTCAGTAGTTTGATTCTCTGCGACTTTGCTAAACAGGACTCCCGTAGACGTTATCCGCTGCGGAGCTAGCTCTAAGGGTGACTTTCAGGATCTCCGTTTCCCCGGAAGCTATGATCCAGGCGGCGTGACGAGAGATTGGCCAAACTTGTAGAAAATCTCATACAGAATTTAGTAGGATCGGCCCGATCGGGTGATTTGATTGTCTCCCTACTACTGCGTGTTGTACCAATTATGGAAGAAGAAGATCCGTTGGCCCTTTTTTATTCGGCCCATTTCATGAGGTCCGATCAGCTGTGTGTATGGATATTGCTAAAGGAGTCTTATGGGGCGGAACATATAGCACCCAGCCCATTACAACTATGACCATGTCTCACATGATCTCCATCAAGTTGTGGAACCCAGTCCAATTCAATGTATAAGATGCTCCTGACTTCTCACATACTAGGATCATATAAATTTAAGTTAAGCATAATTTTTAAGAGTGAAACTCTCTAGTGTAACTGTATTGTTGCATTTTTCAACACGTTTAAATTTTGTTTAACATATATATTTTATATTTTAATATAATTTCAACACAAAACAAATATGTTGAAACATAATTTAAGTACGTTGAAATTAGATGTTGAAAATAAATTTTAACACATTTATATTTATTTTTCACACATCTGTTCTAGATTTCAATACATAAAATTTATAGCACACATTTATATTTATTTTTCACACATCTGTTCTAGATTTCAATACATAAAATTTATAGCACCGATACGGTAAAGCCTACAACAGCAAAGGGTCCAAACACGTTTTTTAGATGCAGTTTGAATTGCGGATAAAAATTCAAAGTGTGGCTCTAGTAAAAATTCAAAGTGTGGCTCTAGTAGGGTCTCAATCGGCATGTCCAAGTTGTATCCTTGTTTCATACAGTTTAACAAGAAACTATTATAGTCTCATCCTTCTTTTGCTTTGTTTCCTTGACATGTCCACAATAAGAGTGCTTTCATTGAACTTGCATCTTCATCTAGACTTTAGAATTGTAAATTATGCAATCAAAATAACCAAAAGATACATTTTAGGCTCATTTGTTTGGATGTACAAATATTAAAATTTAACAAAAATAACTTATCAAACAATTTTCAGTAAGTTATTTTACATATCTTACCTGATGGACTTAACCTCAACCCCAGTAAGTTATTTTACATATCTTACCTGATAGACTTAACATCAACCCAAGGGAGGCCTTTTACTTCGAAACAAACATAACCTAGATGTATAAGCAAAGGGCTAGCAAGAGAGAGCCATATATCTACAGGCAACACGACATAACCAAATTAGATCTCCAAAGGAAAAATCAGGACAAAAATTCACAAATACAAAGAAAAATATTCTTCAAATGGAGCATGGGCAATTTAAAAACAACAGTACTTATAAAAAAAAATATTTACAAAAATGTCCGCACACTTTACAACCCTTTGGGTTTGTAGACATGCCAGAGTCCTTCATTTAGACTCGAGGTAGGGTAAATACATTCCTTTGGTCACCATGACCATTAACGAAATCCTAAATGTGTCATGTTGATAGAACGATTGCGAGGAAGTAAGGGAGGTCCTTGCTGTGGGGTTGCAACTCAGGCTTTGCCAAGTACTACATATTTTGCCTTGTGGTTGGTGGTCAAACGGGCACAGAGACGGTGTGGGGTTTACGGTGCATCTCACCATACATTTGGCCTATCATCGTACTCATACCTGGATGGGGGATACTCATATGGAGGTTGAAATAGTACTCAAATTGCACACATGGAGATGGAGGTGCATGAATCCTCATTTCATTTTGAATATTGTGACATTTTGAATATTGTGACATAAGAATCGATCATTGATACACACATTAGACGCATAGTGATAAAGTTACACTTAAAATATTCTTTTTTGAAATTTGTAAAATATTATTTTATTTTTACTTTTTGAGTGTTTGAAAGTAGAATTGATAAATAAGTTATTTGTGTTAAATTAACATACATATTATATAAAACATAGTATATTGAAAAAAGTGTGATACAGGTGGAGAGAGTTTGAGGCCAGCAAGAGTGTATGTTTGCTTCATATATACAAATAATTAAATAAATTCACACCTAATATTTACCTTTTTGAAATAAATTCTCTATTTTGAAATGTGGTAAAGTAGTGGGACTAGGATTCCTTGATGGAGGAGGTGGTGTTGTAACTTTGATGTAAATGGAGTTACATGGGCGTTGTCACTTTGGATCCTCTCTTCCGGAATCTCTATTCTATATATTTTTTCTGAAACTATATATGACAATCCCAATCGAGTCGCTTGACAGCACCATACCTTTTTCGAATCGACTTGTTGGAGAAATCCTCACCACCTCGAGTCTTTCACTGTGCTCAACATGTTTGTTCTACTTCTACTTCTACTTCTTGATCCTTGCTTAGTGAAGAAAATGTCAAAGAAAATATAACTCAGAATACCCATATCAAATATTTGAATCAAACCAAAATCTTAGTGACCGACCTTAGAATATCGAATGAAGATAGATTTGAGAAGAGCGAAAGAAAGTACCTTTTGGTATGGCGAACGATGGAGGAGGTGGTGTCGACAAATGTCGTCTCTTCCGTGTTGTTATGTGATTCACTTGATAACGTGGCCTTTTTATAACCCTCAGCTCTGATCTAATCCGCTGGAAAGATTCAAATCTGATCAAATTTGTGATACAAAGATGGAGGAATATGTGATAATTGCAAACCAATTGACAACTCAGAAACTTGCTGATTCAATTGAGACAAATTAGGCGATTTTTTAGCTTGACCTTAGCTGGCAAGCCCAACAGTGTAGATAGGACTAGAGAATCTTGATACACTTTTCTTGGGGGAAAAGAAAGAAAGGTAGTTTTGACTTTACACATGACCCACTTCTGAAGCCCTAATACACTTCTGGGACTATAAAAGTATTTTCTTACCTTAATTCCTTTTTGTGTGTGACTCCTTTGGGATGGAGGTAGGCAGCTATGGAGAAGAAGAAGAAGAAGTAGATCATCACCAATTCTCTTGAGGTAAATCCCTTTTTTCTAGAGAGAAGTCTCAAGGGAAAGAGATCCATAGGGATCTAAAGTTTGTTTTGTTGGTTGGTGTCAACTATCAATGGAGAGAGGAAAAGTTGGTGGTGAAAGAGATATTTTTTCTTTCAATTTCTTTCTCAAATATTGTGAAGAGAAGTTTAGATCTGTGTGTTTGGTAGAGTAAATATGAGAAGTTCGTCCTCGTTGCCTTGTTGGTATGTTTGTTGGAATATGTAAAACATAAAAAGTTCTTTTCTTTTCTCAAAGTAAAATATGTGAGGTATATGATTGACCTTGGGGACTTAGAGTGAGCTAGGTTTGATTGGTCAATTTTTATTTTTATTTTTTTAATGATGAATCATCTGCATTTATTTGATCTTACACACCCTTTACTTTCACTATAAATCTAAAATTATAGATTTTTCATTAAAGTAAATTTAAATTTAGGGGCTATTTATAAAGCTCGATCTTGAAGTTGAAGTGAGGTTTGATTGGTTAATTTTTATTTTTTATTTTTTAATGATGTATCACCTACATTTATTTGATCTTACACACCTTATACTTTCACTATAAATCTAAAATTATTGATTTTTCATAAAAGTAAATTTAGATTTAAGGGCTATTATTAAAGCTCTATCTTGAAGTGAGGTTTGATTGGTTAATTTTTTATTTTTTATTTTTAACGATGAATGACTTCTATTTATTTGATCTTACACACCCTATACTCTCATCATAGATCTACAATAATTATTGATTTTTCATTAAAGTAAGTTTAGATTTAAGGGATGTTATTAAAGCTCTATCTTGTTAAAGCAATTGACATACATA
The DNA here is from genome assembly GCF_030987335.1 of Cornus florida. Taxonomy (NCBI): domain Eukaryota; kingdom Viridiplantae; phylum Streptophyta; class Magnoliopsida; order Cornales; family Cornaceae; genus Cornus; species Cornus florida. The sequence continues at coordinate 95,261,196 of NW_026775581.1, read as the reverse complement.
GGATGGGACTAAACCTTGGCCATTTTGGCCATAAGCACCAACACCTTGCCATTGGCCTATCACACCACACCCACATTATTAAGTGGCTTACCCGAGTCCACCCACTATAAAATATAGTAATTTTTATTTTAATTTGTACATTTATAAGAAAATTTCTATACAATGACCCCTAAATTTTAAATTTCTAAATTTTTTTTTGCTCTAAATATTCTTTTAATTTCTTTTTTTTTTTAAAGTTAAATTTCCCTTCTTTACCTAAACTCTATTTTTGTTTTTTCCAATCAAATTTCTCATTTTTCTTCCCTTTTTTTTCTTCTTGTTAATTATTATTATTATTTTTTTTTTTTGTTTTTTGCACATAAGAATCATATACAGTATGTAATTTTTTTTTGGTTCTTATTTAAATTTTTTTACACTACGCCTCCTCCGGGCTCCAGCCTTGCTTGGCATGCTTGTTTTGAGTTTACCTCCCTAGTGGGTGCTCGGCGTGCCTGGCTTGGATAGCGTGGATGCTCGGCGTGTCGTTTTTTGAGTTTACCTCCCCCGCACCCTAGCGGATGTGCCGTGTTCGAGTCTTCCTCCCCCTCCCCTAGTTTGCCTACCTGAGCGAGTGTGCCATGTTGGAGTCCCTCTCCCCCCCTAGTTTGCCTACCCAAGCAGGTGTGCTATGTTGGAGTCTCCCTCCACCTAATTGGCCCCCCTTGAATGGGCGTGCCGTGTCCCCCTCCCCCCTAGTTTGCCTCCTTAAACAGGTTTGCTGAGTTCCCCTCACCCTAGTTTGCCTCCATGAACGGGTGTGCTGTATTTCGAGTCCCCCTCCCTAGGAAAAAAGTAAGAAAAAGGTAGGAGCACAAAAAGTCATGGAACCGTCAATTTGTTCCGATCCGATTTTATACTATTTGATCCGGTGTAGGGGTGCACAAAAAGTCATGGAACCGTTAATTGATCTGATCCGATTTTGTACCATTTGATCCGGTCCCAAATTGAAAAACATGGAATTGTTTCGATTCTTTGGTGCTTATGTGGATACTTAAAAATTATACTTTTGCCGGGTTTGGTTTAGTTTAGTTCTATTGGTTTCACTGGTCCCCAAATTGAAAAACATGGAATTTTTTACAGCTATTTTGCCGGGTTCAGTTTGGTTTGGTTCTATTGGTTTCACGGTTGGACTTGGTCCCCAAATCGAAAAACATAGAAGGAGTGCAGGTTTGTAAATTTTTCTATATCTATATATGTTTTGTTTGTTTTTGTGTATGTATATGAATCTATGTATGTATAAATATATGATTCTTTTCTTGCAAACAATTTACACTCTCATTTGCCACTCGTCCTCTGTGTTTGTTAGCCTTGGCATGGAAGGATGGTGACATCGGAACTCACAAACAATGCCTACCGATAACTCTTCCAGCACCTCAAAAATTTGGTGATTCTTCCAGCTCTCTCTTGCTTCTATAAAATTTGGGAAATTTTTTTCAATGGGGGATTTCTATAGTTGTATGAAATTTGCTTTTTTGGATTTTAATTTGTTGATGGATTTTTACATATGTTGTCAAATATACAAAGTTCGGCTATACAATAATATAAATTTTTATTATATATATCTATTAAGTAATAGTATTATAAAATTTTAATTAATTTCTAATTTTTATAGTAAGCCTATTTATAATATTAAATTATGTTATTATTCTAGCCCCCCCCCCCCCCCCCCCCCCCAAAAAAATTGTTTGTTCACCTCTCCTATACATTAAAAATGGTGCGAATTAATGCCTTTTGGCCATTGACCTCTATTGACCGATACTGAAGCAACAAAAAGACTAAAATAGCCCTTTATCTATGATTTAAAAATAATAATAATATAACATAAAATGGGAAAAGACAAAGTAACCCTTTGTCAATAGGACATCGTTTTAAGTTAGGGCATATTCACACTATTTTGTTATGGAAGGTGACCTAAACCCTAGCCGCCCATAGTCACCACTGCTTCAAATCGATGATGTGTATATGGAAATCACCGATCTTGGTAGATCGCCACCATTGCCTTCACCTCTAAATCACATCTCCCTCTTCCAATCTTCAAAGTCATCAAACCCATTAACACCAACCACACACACACACACACACACACATATATAGTGCTCTCAGACGATCTATTAGGCAAAGGTAATACCTTTTGATCCCAGTAATTTACTTCATATAGATCCTAAGTTGCATTACGGGTCATGTGCCATGGACAAGAAAGTCAAAAAGCTTGTGGAAATTTTGAAATTGAAAATCAGAAAGCGTGTTGTGGTATCGATATAGTGACGCCACACAACTCTGTACAAGAAAGGAGGAAGAAGGATGAGTGAATTTTGTATGCATTTTGCCAAACCTTGTCCCCAGTCATGTAAGTTCCATCAAACAAGTTCCACCATTATTACGGGTTATGTGCCATAGACAAGAAGTTAATATGCTTGTGGAAATTTTGAAATTGAAAATCAGAAAGCGTGTTGTGGTATCAATATAGTGATGCCACACAACTCTGTACGAGAAAGGAGGAAAAAGGAAGAGTGAATTTTGTAGGAGGGAGGAAGAGAGGCGAAAGTCTGAGATGAGGGAGAGAGAGATTAGGGTTATATATATATATATATATAGTGAGGGGTAGGGTAGTAAAGGAATATAAGAAGGGCAATTTTGGAAATAAAGGGTTTAAAATGGTCATGTGCATGGCACATGACCTACTGATGTCCAATTTCCACTGGAATTCTGATTGAGGGTGCTTAAATGCACATTTTCATATCTTGTATGGATTTATATAAACTAATTAAACTATAGGAGTGTAATTTACACATATTTGAAACTATAGGCCTGCTTTTCAGACTTTCCCCTTTATATTATTTCACTACTTCATTGTAGTTTTTTTTTTTTTAAATATTTATTCTTCACATAGCGTTCATATGAATGTGTTTGTGTTTATTGTACTCGAAATGTTACAAAGTGTCAGCGAAGTGTTCGGCAGTTCCAGCCAACCTAAGTGTCCAAAATAATAAAATTTAATTTTTATTTATGGACACGTGTCTGAGGAGTGTCGGTGTTAGATAATTTTTATATATGGTCAGTGGTTGGTGTCCGATTCGGACGAGGAGTGTTGGTGTTCGATTCGGAAATGACACGGGCGGTGATGAACCCATAAATTTTTTTTTGGGGGGGCGAGGGGGGGGGTGGGGGGCGACCTTTTAATTTGTGGTCTATTTTTGTAATTTCTATGAGGTTTTCTTCATAAATTTTCAAAAATTTAAAATATAAAATGCAAAAAAAAAAAAAAAAAAAATTTAGTGGGGGCAAATTGTAATTTTAGTAGGGCCATCTTTATAAATTTTAAAAATTAAGGTATAAAATGAAAATATAAAAAATTTAGTAGAGGCATTCGTAGGGATGGCAACGGGGACGGGTGTACACTCTCTCGCCCCTTCCCCGTCCCTGCCTAAATCAGTAAAAACGAGGGTGATTCCCACAACCGTTTAACATTTTTACCTCATAGGTACCTGCCTCGTCCCATTTAAGACCATAATTTATTTATTGTTGAAATAGATTTGCTCTTCTTTTTTTTTTCCCTCGTTATTCACCATTGCAACTTTCCTTCTAATCAAATTCATTTGTTACTTTAATATTGTTAAATAAGGTACTTAATATATATATTGAAAAATATATATACTAATGAAATAACGGTACTTAAGTAATTTTTCTATCTAAGCGGGGCAGGGCAACCTCCCCCTGCCCTCACACCAAACCTGCGCGGATTTTTATTATATCAAACCATCTCCGCCCAAATAAGCTAAACGGTACTCCAAAATCGCAAAAACGGGGCAAGACAAATTGTCATCCCTAGGCATCCGCCCCCTTTGGTCCTATGTTGGATCCGTGCAGGACACGTATACTTCTCATTCATATAAGTGTCTATGCTTTGTAGATGAACATTTGGGCAAACACCCACCCTTCGGATTATAGTGTGTATATATATAATTCAATATAGTTTAATCTTGTTGTTCTATTATTCGATTCGGCTAAATCGGAATCGAATTTTTTATGAATAGTTTCATATTTTTGGAACCAAAGTCAAACCGTCAAATATTGACACTTGACACTTTATGAACAGTTATGTAGCATGGACACGATTCAGCGCTAATACGTCTATATATAAATATGAATTTTTATTTATATATATCTATTAAGTAATCGTATTATAAAACTTTAATTAATTTCTAATTTTTATAGTAAGCGTAATTATAATATTAAATTATGTTATTATTGTAATGACTTTTATATTATTTCACTACTTTGTCTAGTTTTTTTTTTTTTAAATATTTATTCTTCACTTAGCATTTATATGTATGTATTTATATTATATTCAAGATTACTTGGTACACTAGTACTAGAAATGATACAAAGCATGGGCCAATGCTTGCTCTAGATTTACCAAAATCTCCCAAATGGGCCAACGGCTTCACCTTATTAGGCAGACCCAAAAACCAATGCTAGCTCTAGATTTACCAAAATGTCCCTGGCATTTATACATTAATTACAAAAATCCGAGGACCAAAATACAAGACTGATGTGAATTCTAGGATGCAGATTCCGAAAAAAAAAAAAAAAAAAGGGAAAAAGAAAGAAGGCTACTCCATATATATTATATAAATCTCCCAATATCCTCAATGGGCCAACACCTTATTAAGCAGACCCAAATACCAATGCTAGCTCTAGATTTGCTAAAATGCCCCTGGCGTTTATACATTAATTACAAAAATCCAAGGACCACAGTAGCAAAACAAAAAAAATACAAGACTGAATGCTTTGCTGCAGATTCTGAGAAAGGTATCGTCAATGAGCATATGAGCCTTCAATTTCTGTAACTGCTTTGTCAATTGCATGAATAATCATTTTCTTTATCTGTCATTCAACAAAGTGAAAAAAAAAAAATTTATTTAATTGACCATGTCAAAACATAGAAATAAAATAATAATGATATTGCATGAATAATCATTTTCTTTATCTGTCATTCCACAAAGTGAAAAAATAAATAAATAAATAAAATAAAATTGTATGAGAAAATATTTTTTATTTATTTGACCATGTCAAAACATAGAAATAAAATAATAATGATATTCAGAACTGATGTTAAATAATAGCATGTATGTTGTACCTCTAGTTTGTCTTCTCTGGCCTTGTGGTCTTTAGGTAGCCGTCTGAACTCTTCAGTTAATTTCATGCAGTCTCGTACATTTTCAGGGGAAACAAAGTCTACTGCGACTTTGGTGCATGACTTGTTTTATGGATAAAACAAAAATTGTTATGAGAAACTATATATAATATAAACAAAAATTGTTGTGAGAAAACTATATAATGTTCATGGGAAATGCATTCTCTCCGTTTGATGAACGGAATATCGTGTATTCACTACGATATGGTCACACCAAGATTGTTAAAATAAAGATTTTATTTAGAATCGTTTTGGATATCGTAAAATCGAATAGTAAATCGTAAGATTCTACCAAACTAATAAAAATATAATTAAAACTTTCTCAAAAAAAATTGTCTTCAAAATAAATAAAAAATGAACCAAAAACACAAATATATAATATATAATATATAGCCTAAGTTTAGGATTAAATCGTACTGATGTCTTCAAAAGGTGGTACGTGTGGTTCAGAAGGTTCTACCACTGTATGGGCCAATTTCCTACTACAAATCTTAGTCTTGATACTGTCTTGTTCAAGGTGTTCTAAGGAATCATCTTAAGCTAAATATAAAAAAATAAGTCTTTAACTAAAAATATATATATAAAAGAATAAGTTTATATAAAATTATCAATAGATTCTTTTAAAATTTTATTTATTTATTTAGTTTTTGGAATGTAATACAAATTTTATATAAATGTAAATATTACATTGGGCTTCAAAAACTTAAAGTTTGCAAAGCCCATGGCCCAATTGTACAATAGAACAATTAGAGCACAAGAAAAGTATAAGACCCAAGACCAATCTTTTTTAGGCAAGTATGACCTAGTTCAACTTGCCCATCTGAAGAGAGCAAAATTCCACAGTTGCAGACGAAGAGAGCAAAATTCCCGACTAACCTTCCCCTGTTGCAATTCCCCGCGCCAGCTCCTCTCGTCTTTTTCAGGTAAGCTCTCTTAGCCTCTTGTTCCCTTTCTCCTCCTCTTCTGCTTCTTCTTCCCCAAAACCCTAGCATTCTTGTTGTCCTCTGCATCTTATCTCTTCTCGGAGTTGTGCTGGAGACCGCGAGAGAGAAGGACTTGTTGCACTGTGGTAATCGATTTAGGGTTTTTTCACAATTCTTAAACCCAAAACAAGACCACAATCATGGATAATTCAGAATCGTTGGGATCATATAAAATTGTACAATTCCACGATTCTGCACAAGTCACGATTTTTCTGCGATTGGATCGATTTGGGCATTTGGATCGCAAATCGTTGGGATTGTATAGAATTGTACAACTCCACGATTCTGCACAAGCCACGATTTTTCTGCGATTGGATCGATTTGGGCATTTGGATTGCAAAATCGCACGATTCTACGAGTTAGAATTGCGATTTTAACCACCATGGGTGTCACACCATTGTTTGTCGCCGGTAGTTTCAGACCGGATTTTGTACCCACCGGTTTACCGACTGGCCGTTTTTCATAAGCGTTCTAATTTTTTATGAGGTGATATGGTTATCATATGTACACAATTAAATCCTAATAAAAGTGATGCCGTGACATGTTGATATTATTTAGATGATGACTTGGAAAGAAAAACTAATGGATGTATGTTCATGAATGCCATTCTCGACTTGAATATAAAAAATAAAATAATAAATGAATAAAAACATCAAGGAATACCTTCATGTTTCTGACTTGATGCGGACATCCAGCAGGAATGAACACTGCCTCTCCAAGTCGTTGCTCAAACGTCCATGGTTCAATTCCTATAACAAAATAAATAAATAAATAAATAAATAAATAATTCATAAATTGCAGTTTTATTCCTCACTTGTAACAAAAATTAATAATGCATCTTTACATACTAACCAAATTCCTCCTTGAGTTTCCTCTTGTGATCCAAAGTCAGGTAAAAGGATTGGTCATGAATTGGATGAACCACCTAATAAAAACAATGATTTTTCTCAGATCCTATAATACATTTGAATAAGCTGAACTGAAATGTTATTTGTCAGAAAATTACCTGTTCTATTGGAGAACAATAGGTATGTCTAAATTCTCTTGAGTGCTTTGTAAGATATTCTTTTAACTTGGGTATGTCTTCCCTTCGAAAAATGTCCCATAGTGCATCACCCATTTCCTCAATTGCACCTTCTGGTGAAGAACAAGGAAAAGTACATTGTCTTTCATGCTCATCTACTCTTTTTTCATTGATGTCACTACCAAGTTTCTCTCGATCTAAGCGTTCTCTTTCATCTTGTGCCCTATGTTTCTGTTTCAGGATTTTGATTGCAGAATGCTGCACCTTATCCAACACAACTTCAGCAGTGTGTGTCAAAATGTTAACCTGCAACAGCCAAAATTTGGAAGAAGATAAGTTCCCAGTAGAAGGGGGAGAACATATTGAAGACTTCAATATCAAAAAGATGCAACAAGAGCCCTACACAAAAGCAGGAACTATGTACAAAACCATGTTTGTGAAATTTGGTCCGTAATACAGATGAAATGAAACATCTTTGAGGACACCAAATTAACAAAAAGAAAAGGAAACACATAATGGTCACATTTTTGTTTAATTGTCCAAGTTTTGTGCATTGCCAAGAAGTTGGTTTATAATTGAACTTTGAAGCTAACATCTGGTCATTCACATATATAAAGAGACGATTTTCACAAAAAAGACCTCTTCTTAGAACTAACAATGAACTTTGAATGGAGAATTTCTAAAAATATAGTAGTTCTAATTACAAGAGATGGAAGAAGAGATAGATTGTCAAATCAGGAAGGAACAATGGCTGGCCCAATTCATTACTACCCAAAGTGCAACAATACTAGATAGTTTTTAAAATCATACCGCATCTGACATATCACAATGAAGCTTTGTCACAGAATCCCCCCTTCCAAGTTCTTCTGTAGTACCGTACGCAATGTATGTCTTTGGACCCAAGTCTGGTTTAAGAACATCTGAAGGCAACTTTACAGCAAGATTAAGAAAACCAGACCTAGGATCTGTGTATTCCCGGAAAGGTAATGCGCTGATAAACTCATCAGCGTGGCGTGGCAAGAGATCCTCAAACTTATCAGATGGTGGCCAGTCCTTTAGCTTGAGCATTTCAGGCCAGAAATTATCATATCTTCTGCCACCTGTATAACCTTTGAAAAAACTACAGGCATTGATCTCAACCTACGCAATATATAACAAAATAAAATCAGAAGGAAAATTAGCAAGTAACAATGGGTCGTAAAAGTATAAAAGGAGTCTCACAACAAAGTGGGTGTGTGAGTGTGTGTCTTGCCAATGAAAAAAAGATAAAAGGATTTTTGCTAACAAGAATTATTAAATGTGTAATGGAACCAAAACCAAAACATGCTACAAATACTGAAATGTATTTTGAGGTATCAAAATGGAACACAGAAAGAGTTTACCTCGCAACCTGCCAGACAGTCAATGGCCTTCACTTCTGACATTTTTGAACTGGTCCTTGAATCCAAGTTTTCACATAATGCACGCCAAATCACCATCGGCTCCCAGCTTAAACCAGTTGTCTGCTCAAGAACATGTCGAACAATCACTGGTTCACCTTTGGCCCAATGGCTTTGGAAGCGCAAGAACTCTTCCTCCTCTAAGACATCTTTCGAAGTCGGCCAATACAAGTAGTTGTCAGCAGAGTCTTTTCTAGAAGCTGCTTTAAGTAACATACCAGTGCCATTTTTGCGAAAATTGGGCCTGGAAATTGTTCGGTCATGTTTAGAGTTCCTTAAAATGTGTTCTGCTTTTGCTTCCAAATTTGAAATCCAGCCCTCTGGAAGGATGCACCTGAGCTCCAAAACACAACTACCACATCCACCCATTTCTTTTGGAGGGCAAGTGATACTTCCATTACTTTCAGCAACCCATACAGTTAGTGGCTCATTATGATCTTCAGAAGTTTCCTGATGACAAGATTCTGGTAGAGGATCTCCTCCATGCATGTAATCATAACCTCTATTCAGATATTTGAAACCAACTCTGTTGCCGCCTCTTGAAATGTCTCCCTTGCGAAGCTCCCGGCAACAACTAAGACAGAGCTCATAAGAGCAATTTGGGCAACTTCGATGGAGGTCAGTGATTGAAGTTGCACAGTGATTGCTGCTCCAGGTGCAAGAAAGGTTAAAAGAAGAAGCTAGCTAGCTATTGTAAAAGAAGAAGTTCTAGCAGAATTATATATAAACTCATACAATTACTCCAAAGCAAATAAATAAACTTACCAATAGATACGCTCATCAGTGCAGCAAATGGTCCTTTTTATTTCAATTGGAGACGACACCACCCCTATAACAAAAGATTGTTAGTGAATAATATAATAATTTATTAGTTTCAAGAATTCATACCTATATTTTGAGAAATATACCTTTAATACCAGACTCCTTTTCTGTTTCGAGAGTTTGTTCTTCATGAATTTGTTTTAGAAATGGAAGAAGCGTGTTGATTAAATACTGAAGATGCTGAAGCTTTTCACGATCAGTGAGATCCCTTTTAGACATCTGAAGATTAAAAATTCCACTTTTTTATAACATGAATTTCTAAAGGTACTTATCATATATATATATATATATATATATATATATATATATAGTGCCTCGTAACTAGAGCAAGAGAAAATATAATCAAACCTTAAGCATGCCACTTGAGTGCAAGCACATGGTGCAATTGCAAATTCCTCGGCAAAATGGGCAAAAGTCTGCAATTTCTTCTTCTGACAAGTCAGGATACCTATTTACCCAAGGAAAAGAAAAGAATATCATGAAAAGGGAACGGTATGGAAAAACAAAAGAAAACCAATGAAAAAAAAAAAAGGTTCAAGAGTAAACCAGGGTATAGGTAGAAAAGTTACCACCGCCTGATACATTGGATACAATATAGTAGTTTTCTGCACTTGGTGCAAGGAACAACAATTCTTCTATCATTTCTCCTGCACTGATGACACATATAGCACTCTTCTCCATTTTCCTGCTTAAGGCAATAATATAATGTTAACCAGTAAATCCTTTATTTCAAAAGGGATGAAGGAAAAGAAAGATATAATTCATATATTGGACAAATGAACAAAGATGGGATTTTGACCTTCATATTCTTCGTTATGCATCTGTGATCACTTTTTGAAACTGAAACCAATTGACAAGAATTGGAAGGTGAGGAAGAAGTAGATGAATGATTGCAAGACAGATCCTTATAGTCATTAATTTTCTCTCCTTTGCAACTTCCCTTCTTCTTCAAAGCATTTGAACTCGAGGAAGAAGTAGATGAACGATAGAAAGATGTATCCTTATAGTCATTATTTTTCTCTCCTTTGCCCTCCAAAAATCTTTTCTTCTTCACAGCATTCGAACTCGAGGAGGAAGTAGATGAATGATAGCAAGACAGATCCTTATATTCATTAGTTTTCTCTCCTTTGCCCTCCAAACTTCTTTTCATCTTCACAGCATCTGAACCTTTGCATCTGCTCCTCGACTCTATTTCCATATCTTCCATATTTTCTTCATCATCAAACCACTCACAATAATAAAATTCATTATCAAAGACTCTTTTCTTGTTTGACGCAGCAAGTTGTCTTTCTGAAATTCTTTTACCAGGGCCTTCGACTTCTAGTGTTACCTTGCTGTCTTTAGTTGAAATTTTTGTTCCAATACTGGATAATGAATCTGCAATATTGACTTTAAATTCCTCTTCTTCATCAGAAGAAAATCCAAAAAGAAGTCTTCTCTTTCTTAAGACACCCTGATGCTTCTTTGAGACTCCTTTACCATGAGAGCATTTGGTATATGAAGTCACCCTTCTTTTTCTAATTGAACTTTTTATTCTTGGCGATGATGTCCTGAGTTCCTCTTCTTTTTTCTCATAATCATCATCCTTTTCACTCATTGAGGATTCATCTTCAAGGATTCTGTACTTATTTGAGGGACAGTTATGCTTTCCTGAAGGTTTGATGCTTTCTGATCTTTCAGTTCCCTGAGTTGACATTGTCTTCTTAACTGAGCTTATTTTTTCGTCTGATGGCCCCACTTTCTTTTCATCACTTTCCTTTTCACCTGAAGAAAGTTCATCTTCTACAGTTCTTTTCTTGTTTGAGGCACTCCAATGCTTCTCTGAGGTTCTACCATATGAACATTTAATATCTCTACATGACCTTTTCTTTTTCAGTGAAGTTCTGGTGTTCTTTGGTGATGACCCCCCATTTTTCTTTCCTTCTTCTCCTTCTAGTATATGCTTTACACTATCATCGAGTTCTGCGGATTTTCTCTTTCTTGTATAATAAATGGTTGGGGTATCTGTGCTCGTCTGTGTTTTAATGTCAATGCAACGGTTCACCCCTCCTTGCTGTGCAAACAACACTGGCATCATCATCTTTAGTCTACAAAAGTAGAAATTTTCGGGTAAATTAAATCATCAAATTCAATTTTATCCTTGATAGTAAAAGGTGCGGGTTCGAAAATTGAGTAAAATTCGGATTTAATAACCAAATTGTAACAATTATTATGCACATGAAGTAGCAGGTGCAGGTGCCTCTTACAAAAGGAATGCATACAAATAATGTGCGCATTATTATTATTATTATTATTATTAGGGATTTTTACATAAAAGCACATATTTACACTATTACGTAGTCAAAATAGTTTCTCACAAATGAAATTGACCCAGATATAAACATGAAAATTTATGTTATGTTTGTTAGGAAGAAAAATAAAAAGTTTATTTGTCTGTCGTTTCAGTCATCCTTCCTTCCCTTCCTTCCGTTTAATGTTTTGTCCTTCCTACCAGCTAAAGAAGCATTACTGTTCATTTTAATTTGTTACCTAAAATACCCTTTTACTTTTTGAACCAATTTACGTTTTTGCCCCTATTCTCTATGAAAGCTCGATACTATACTGTTGCCGAATCATTCCTCTCCCTCCATTACCTCGTTCCCATCAGCTCTTGAATTCTTACCTCAAATAAGAAAAACATGAGACAATATATATTTTTCTTTTTTCCCGATCAGATCTTGGATCTTGTGTCAAAAAAAATTTCTTTTTTTTCTTTTCTCCATTGCGCAAAAAATCTGCCCATAGTGTTACCTCAGAACAGGGCTGAAGGCTGTATCACTACGCATACGAAACAAAAAAAAAAAAAAAATGAGGAAAAGCAGATGCTTCTACCAGGTTAGCCGATGAACAACACCAACGGTCCGAACTCTACGCCGCCGCCTTTGTGGTGGTGGTTGTGGAACTGGGTTTGAGGAGCGTCGTGCCCGCCGTTCGTGACCGGAATCGGTGCTCTCTCAGACCGTCGTGTTCGTCGTTCGTTGTGGGTCGGATCAAGATCGGGCTCCACGGTCGCGTCCTCGGGTTTTACGCCACCGATCGTCGAGTTTGGTGAGGATTGAGAGGTTGGGTGAGTGTGTTTCAGATCAGCTGGTCAGAAACGCTCTTGGTCGAGCTTTCTCATCCCTCCGTCTCTGTGATGTGATCAGATTGCGATTGAGAGAGGAATTAGGGTATATTTTTTGAGAGGGCAGCGTGGTAATTTTGTTCAAAATGTGAAGGGTTATTTTGGATAACAAATTAGAGTGAACAGAGTCATTAATTTGGTCAAGCTTCATATATATATATATATATATATATATATATATATATATTTTTTAAGAAACTATAGAACTTTGCCTACATAATATTGTAGATATAAATCCATAAATACATTTATATGTAAAAATTTCTTATTATTATTGTAAGTAAGAAACACTCAGCACCCATTAATCGATAATTCATAGTCGACCGGCTTATTGTATTAGTGTTTGGCAATATACTGAATTCATAGTGTTGCATGATCAGGATTATACCATGTCTGGGGAAAAGGAGCTAAAGTAGGGGAATAATTAAAATGATTTACTGTACATCCTTCTAGTCGCCAAAATTTGCAGATGAATTACACTTGGAGATCAATTTTACAGTGTTTAATATAATTGCAAAATTTATCTTGCTACATTAGTGTTAAATGAAATTTCCCTTTCTTTTGTTACTCCTCAGTTTAGAAGATAAATAAAGAAAGATCAGAGAGAAATTGGGGTCACTAATTAGCAAATTGGCACAATGGCACGTTTCACATACGTGAATGGTTGGTTAAAATGATTTACTGTACATCCTTCTAGTGGCCAAAATTTGCAGATGAATTACACTTGGAGATCAATTTTACAGTGTTTAATATAATTGCAAAATTTATCTTGCTACATTAGTGTTAAATGAAATTTCCCTTTCTTTTGTTACTCCTCAGTTTAGAAGATAAATAAAGAAAGATCAGAGAGAAATTGGGGTCACTAATTAGCAAATTGGCACAATGGCACGTTTCACATACGTGAATGGTGGGTTAATCTTTGCAAATTGCCATAAGTGAAATCCAAACCCACCTTTGTCCCAATTTGGTTGGAGAGTAAATGGTTGAAAAAGAAAACAAAAGAAAAGTAACGGAAGGAAACACTTCTAAAGGATAAGAAGGAAACACTTCTAAAGGACAAGAAAGAAACGGAGAGATCCAGAAAGATACAATTTTGGCATTACCTGTGGTGGGAAGAAAGGAAATGCTAACCTTTTAGTGAAATTTTGTTAATATTAATGTTATCTTTTATTTTATTTTATTTTCTTTTTTTTCCACGGTACCAAACACAACTTGGACAAACCTTCAAATTTATTTACTAAAGAACCTAGAGCATATGAGGAATTGTTGCCATTTTTTTTTTTTTTTCCAACTACTGCAAAAACCAGAAAATTCAAGATAATACATCAGCAACTGCAAAACCACTTAATTTGGCAGGCAAAACATAGAAAACCTGCCCGTCATGGCCATAAGACAACTTAGTTGCATGATGAGCAACAGAATTTGCTTCCCGTCGAACATGCGCCAGCTTCACCACTTGAAAATCCTCCATAAACTTCTGAATATCAAAAACCATAGCTACGGGGCACCCTCTCCCATCCAAAACTGCCTCACATAAAACAAGAGAATCACTTTCGAAACACAAATTTTGCAAATTCAAATCCTTAGCCCAGATAAGTGCCTCACGCAAGACAAACGCTTCTGCTGAGAGGGCTAAAGAAGCATGGAAAAGTGGGAGCACAACTACGCACACCACAACTCTCTCATGATTTCGAAACAAAAGTCCACCTCCAGTGCTTCCATCAATGGTCTTAAACGCCGCATCCAAATTACACTTAACCAAACTTGGATTCGGAGGCCGCCATACCCCTATAAGAGGACGGAAACATAGAAGGATGAGACTTCACAACATCCAGAGAATTCAATCCAGCATCCCTAAATTCCCAGATAGCTTTAATGTCCACTTGAACAGTATGGTGAGGGGAATAATGTGTTAAATGAATGTGCATTTTATTTTTATTTTTTTGTTCAAAAAGAGTGAGAAATAATAGGACACAGCCAGAAAAGAAGAGAGAAGAAAGCCGAAAGACTGTGTCATGAGAGATACGGGGGAATGAAATGACGTGGCATTGCCACGTGCTATTTATCGGCCATTTGTGTCCCACAGAGCATCACTACTAAAAAGTCAAAACAAAATTAAGTGACGTTCAAACCAAATGCTTTGCTGACACCGACAGTTCCAACTTTCCTTTTCCATTTTATTGGAAAATTGGACCGTTTGAACTTTATAAGGTTAATCATATAAAGTACATATACATGTGTCTGTATATATAGATTGAGAATTTGTATTTGAAGAGAGGAGAGTTTACTGCAAACTATTGGACTTCTGGACTTCACATAGAAAAAAAAAAAAAATGAAGATCCTTTGCCATGATCATGAACACCCTTTTCACCCTCTCTCTCTCTCTCTCTCTCTCTCTCTCTCTCTAAAACCCACCTCAAATCTTTCTTCTCTCTCAAACCAATCTTAACCTAAACCGTTCTCAATCCATTTCTCAACTCATATAATAGTTTCAGAATCTTCTCAAAAATGGTTACATCTAGTGATGATGGTTCCAAATCAAGAGACAAAATGCCAATGGCGGAACAAAACAAAGAAGAAGAACATAGGTGTAAGCAGGGGAATGATTTGCACACTGAGGAACAGCAGCATTCCTTCCTAACTCCAGAATATGAGGAACTCTACCATAGAGATTTTATGCTGCGAAAAATAGTCTCTGGTAAAGTTCTCACCTCCTCTTTTTGTCTCTCAAATCATTTAAGAATTTTTGAACTGTTTAAAGCCATAGTGTGGGATTCGTTCCTGGCCTTGGACCAAACTTATTATCCAACCCTAGTTAAACAGTTCTACACCCACCTTGAGTTCAAAGAAAACAATAGTAGCTTTGAATCATATGTCAAAGGAAGACCCATTCAATTTGATGCTTCCACTTTAGGGTTGATTTTCAATGTTCCATCCGGGGGTATCCAAAGATATGCTTTTAGTACATGGATTCAATATGAAGGATTTGACCCGGGTGAAGCCCTTAAGGAAATCTGTGGAAACCGTAGAATCTCCACAGCAAAACTACCTTCTTTTCATCAATTAACAGTGGAGGCACGATTTATTCATAAGATTATAGGGTTTGATGTTCTGCCAAAGGGAAGCAGCAAGAATAATGTCACCTGTATGGATGTTTTTGTAATTTGGTGTGTCCTAAAAGGAAAGGAATTAAGCCTCCCCTTCTTAATGATGAATGTCATGAGAGAATGCAAAAATCGGAACAACTCTATACTTCCCTATGGGATTGCCTTGACCACCCTTTTTGAGAAATTTGAGGTTGATCTAAAATCCGAGATAGGACAAAAAAAAGTGGTGTTTTTTGATCGAATGACTGAGACAACGCTCACCCAAATGCATTTAGAGAAAGATGAAAATGGTTGTTGGATAAAATCATCATCACCCCAAACAATAGTTGATGAAGAAGAAAACAATGAAGATGACCCTCGTACAGATGAGGAGCAGATTCTTCCTCCTGAAACAATTGGATGTTCACTATCTCTAGAGTCTTCTGACAGTACATCGCTTCTCCGTCCACTAGTAAATGGTGGTTTAGCTCTCACCACTCAATCCACTACTCTGTCAACCCAAGTACATACTCTCTCGACTCAAGTTACTCAGTTGCATGGATTGGACACTCGTTTTGAGAAATTAGAGACAAATGTGCATGGGATTCAGCAGTCTCTTTAGGCATGGCTTACCCCCCCCCCCCCCCCCCCCCCTCCTTTTTTTTCTTTTTGACAACAAAGAAGAATTTGTTGTGGTTTTATGGAGTCTGATTAGGTGGAAGATTTTTATGAAGATTTAATTATATGGAAACTTTAAGAGTACTGAATTGTAAGGAAAATTCAGTTTCCTAATCTGTTAGGGAAAATTCAGTTTCTTAATCTGATTTGACTTCCTTATTGGTTTAAGGAAAATTCAGTTTCCTAATCTGATTTAACTTCCTTATTGGTTTTGGATTCTACAAAAGACAAATTCTTATAGGACAAGTTTAGGGACTCTATAAATATGGTGAGAAAATTAGATATAGGTGTGTGCCAATATAAGAGAGAGCACTTGAGAGAGATTGAGAGAGAATTCTCCTTATAATTCTTCATCTTTTTCATAGTGAATTTGTTCGGTGTGCTCCATGGACGTAGCCCTAAGATTTGGGTGAACCGTGTATATCTTGTGTTCTTGTGTGTGATTTTTTTTCTTTGTGATTGTTTAATTATTCCTCAAACAACGTGCGTTGTTATTTTGCGTTTCCGCCACACAACTGGAATCAATTTTGGTTGATTGTGTAGTGCAACTCTAACAACTGGTATCAGAGCCTTTGGTTGAGAATCTAGGGCACAGAAGGTGTTTGACGAAATTCTGAAAGTTTTTCGATCAGATCTGTCCGTTCGAATGGGAGTAATGACATCAGAAGATAAGACATCCACATCCATGATCGAGAAGTTCGATGGCACAAACTTCGGTTTCTGGAAGATGCAAATTGAAGACCTCTTGTTTCAAAAAAATTTGTATCAACCTTTGGGAGAGAAGCCAGAGGATACAAAGGATGTAGATTGGGAATTACTTGATAGGAAGGCTCTTGGCACCGTCAGATTGACATTGTCAAAATTAGTCGCCTTCAACATCAAGAACGAGAAGACGACGATGTCTCTCATGGCAGCCCTTTCTAGTATGTATGAACACCCTTCTGCAGCGAACAAAGTGCACTTGATTAAGAAGTTGTTTAACATGAAGATGGTCGAAGGTGGTAAGTTCAACGAACATCTAAATGCGTTCAACGAGATAGTTGGGCAATTAGAGTCTGTTGATATCGACTTCAAAGACGAGGTCCGAGCACTGCTAATTCTGGGGCAGTTACCCGAGAGTTGGAGTGGCACAGTTACAGCGATCAGTAGCTCTGCAGGGAAGACCAAGTTGAAGTTTGATGAAGCTGTGAGCATGATTCTGACTGAAGAAATTAGAAAGCAAACAACAGGAGTTTCCACCAGTGGTTCGGCGTTGAATGTTGAAAGCAGAGGCAAGGGTTCAAACAAGAAGAAGGGCAACAGTAATAGAAACAGAGGCAGATCCAAGTCAAGGAATGGAAGGACACAGTCTCAAAATTTCAGGAATTCCATAGATCTCAGTGACGTTGAGTGTTGGAATTGTGGAAAGAAGGGACATTACCGTGTTGATTGCAGACTTCTAAAGAAGGGAACCGAAAGAAAAATTGAAGCAAACTTTGTCTCAGAAGAATCAGATGATGCATTGATATGCTCTTTGGAGAGCAAGGCGGAGTCATGGGTTTTAGATTCTAGCGCATCTTTTCATGGCACTTCAAACAAAGAGCTATTTAATAGCTATAAACCGAGTAACCTTGGTAAGGTGTATCTTGGTAATGATCAGCCTTGCAGCGTCGTTGGCAAGGGTGAAGTGCAAATCAAGTTGAATGGGTCAGCTTGGAAGTTAAAGGATGTAAGACACATCCCTGACTTGAGGAAGAATCTGATTTCGGTGGGACAATTGTCAGATGAAGGTTTTGTTACAACCTTCAATGGAAACTCGTGGAAAGTTTCCAGAGGCGCTATGACCATTGCACGTGATAAGAAATCTGGCACTCTCTACACAACTACCAGTGCTTGTGGGTCTATAGCAGTTACAGAAAACAGAGAAGATCACAACCTTTGGCACCAAAGACTAGGTCACATGAGTGAAAGGGGGCTCAAGATTATGCACTCAAAGGGGAAACTGCCAGGCATACCGGCAATTGATATTGACTTCTGTGAGAGTTGCGTGATGGGCAAGCAAAAGAAGGTCAGTTTCAAGAAGAGTGGCAGAGATCTCAGAAAGGAGAAACTTGAGTTAGTTCACACAGATGTTTGGGGGCCAACCACTGTTTCATCCATTGGCAGAAAATCCTACTTCGTGACTTTCATTGATGATCACACGAGGAAGGTATGGGTTTATTTTTTGAAGCACAAATCTGAGGTATTTGATATGTTCAAGAAGTGGAAGGCCATGGTGGAGAATGAGACAAATTTGAAGATCAAGAGGTTGAGATCAGACAATGGTGGTGAGTATGAAGACACTAGGTTCAAGAAGTTCTGTTTTGATAATGGGATCAGACTAGAAAGGACTGTGCAAGGAACCCCACAGCAAAATAGGGTAGCAGAACGGATGAACCGAACATTGACAGAAAGAGCCAGAAGTATGTGTATACATTCGGGGCTACCCAAACAGTTTTGGACAGAAGCAGTTAATACAACATTCTACCTAATTAATCGTGGACCATCAGTGCCTTTGGAGCATCGAATACCAGAAGAGGTATGGAGTGGCAAAGAGGTAAATCTTTCATGGTTGAAAGTTTTTGGTTGTATTGCATATGCGCATATTAGTGACCATGCTAGGGGAAAGCTCGACCTTAAGTCACTAAAATGCATCTTCGTTGGGTATGGCGAAGATGAGTTTGGTTATCGACTCTGGGATAATCAGAACAAGAAAATCATCAGAAGTAGAGATGTGATTTTCAACGAGAAGGTGATATACAAGGATAGAGATGCAGCACAGTTAACTAGTCCTGTACAGAGTAAGCCTGAGTTTGTTGAGTTGGATGATGATCCAGAGAGTATTAACGCAGAGCAGACAGATGAGGGTTCTTGGCCAGAACTCACAGAGCATAGTTCACCAGCAGATTCCAACTCCTATGCCTGCACCTAAAAGGTCTACGCGACCTCATGTACCGAATAGGAAATATTTGGGTTATATGTTGCTCACAGATGATGGTGAGCCTGAATGCTATGATGAAGCATATCAGGTTGAAGATACTAGCAAGTGGGAGCTTGCAATGGAAGATGAGATGAAGTCCCTTATCTCCAACAAAACATGAGAACTAGCTAAGTTGCCCATGGGGAAGAAAGCTCTTCACAACAAATGGGTGTACAAGGTAAAAGAGGAACACGATGGTTCCAAGAGATACAAGGCGAATATGGTGGTCAAAGGCTTTCAGCAAAAGCAAGGCATTGACTACACAGACATTTTTTTCCCGGTTGTGAAACTGAGTACCATTCGCTCAGTTCTTAGCATTGTTGCAGCAAAGGGGTTGCACCTTGAGCAGTTAGATGTCAAAACTGCTTTCCTCCATGGTGACCTTGAGGAGGAGATTTACTTGCAACAACCGGAGGGTTTCTCAGTCAAAGGGAAAGAGAAACTACTGTGTAAGTTGAAGAAAAGCTTATATGATTTGAAGCAAGCCCCGAGGCAGTGGTACAAGAAGTTTGATGGTTTTATGAAGCGACATGGCTACAACAAGTGCAATGCTGACCATTGCAGCTACTTCAAGAGGTTCAAGTCAAGTTTCATTATCCTTCTACTTTATGTTGATGACATGTTAGTAGCAGGTTCTGATTTTGAAGAAATTAGCAAATTGAAGAAGCAGTTGTCTAGTGAATTCGAGATGAAGGATCTTGGTGCAGCGAAGCAGATTCTTGGGATGAGGATTAGCAGAGACAAACAGAAAGGTACTTTGCAGTTGTCTCAGGCTGAATACGTTGAACGGGTTCTGAAGAGGTTCAACATCAATAATGCTAAGGCGGTGAGTACTCCCTTAGCTAATCACTTCCGATTATCTCAAGATCAGTGTCCGAAGACAGAA
Organism: Cornus florida; assembly: GCF_030987335.1. Taxonomy (NCBI): domain Eukaryota; kingdom Viridiplantae; phylum Streptophyta; class Magnoliopsida; order Cornales; family Cornaceae; genus Cornus; species Cornus florida. The sequence continues at coordinate 95,240,880 of NW_026775581.1, read as the reverse complement.
GATGAGAAAAACTTTATGGCTAAAATTTCATATGCCTCAGCCATTGGAAGTTTGATGTATGTCATGGTGTGCACAAGACCAGACATTGCATATGCAGTGGGAGCAGTAAGCAGGTTCATGAAAGATCCGGGCAAGCTACACTGGGAAGCAGTAAAGTGGATATTGAGATATCTACGAGGTACCACAGACAGATGTTTATGTTTCAGAAGGGGTGAAGTGAAGCTACATGGTTATGTAGATTCAGACTTTGCTGGTGAGGTGGACCACAGAAGAAGTACTACCGGGTATGTGTTCATGGTGGGTACAACTGCAGTTAGTTGGGTTTCGCTAATACAGAGGATTGTAGCATTATTTACTACAGAGGCAGAGTATGTGGTGATGACAGAGGCTAATAAAGAGATGATTTGGTTGCAAGGTTTGTTGACAGAGTTGGGATTCAAACAGGAGAAGAATGTTTTGCACAGTGATAGTCAGAGTGCGATACATCTGGCAAAGAATTCAGCATTTCATTCAAGGACCAAGCATATAGGACTTCGGTATCACTTTATCAGATCTTTGTTAGAAGATGGGGTGTTGACACTTGAGAAAATACTTGGCACCAAGAATCCGGCTGACATGTTGACCAAGACAGTGACCATGGAGAAACTGAAATTGTGCGCAACTTCAGTTGGTTTTCTAGCTTGAAGACAGAAAGAAGTGCACCGACATGTATGGGACATGCATGAGAAGAAGATGGAATGGGTTTACAAGTGCTCCAGACTCCAAGTGGGAGATTGTTGTGGTTTTGTGGAGTCTGATTAGGTGGAAGATTTTTAGGAAGATTTAATTATATGAAAACTTTAAGAGTACTGAATTTTAGGGAAAATTCAGTTTCCTAATCTGTTAAGGAAAATTCAGTTTCCTAATCTGATTTGACTTCCTTATTGGTTTAAGGAAAATTCAGTTTCCTAATCTGATTTAACTTCCTTATTGGTTTTGGATTCTACAAAAGGCAAATTCTTGTAAGACAAGTTTGGGGACTCTATAAATAGGGTGAGAAAATTAGAGATAGGTGTGTGCCAATACAAGAGAGAGCAATTGAGAGAGATTGAGAGAGAATTCTCCTTGTAATTCTTCATCTTTTTCATAGCGAATTTGTTCGGTGTGCTCCATGGACGTAGCCCTAAGATTTGGGTGAACCATGTATATCTTGTGTTCTTGTGTGTGATTTTTTTTCTTTGTAATTGCTTGATTATTCCTCGAACAACGTGCGTTGTTATTTTGCGTTTCCGCCACAACAACTAGAATCAAATTCGGTTGATTGTGTAGTGCAACTCTAACAGAATTAGCGAAATGTGTTGTCGTATCTTTGATATTTCATCTTTCTCTTGTTATCTTTGGAAAACTGCAGGTGACGAAACATCTGGGAGATGAAAATGATGCGGTTCAAAAGAAGTTGAAAGAGATGATTGAAGAACTGCAGCAGAAAGTCGAGGAAATGGGTGATTTGGAAAATCTAAATCAAACTCTTATCGTCAAAGAGCACCAAAGTAATGATGAGCTGCAAGAAGCTCGTGTAGAATTTATTGCGGTATATTTTGTTTCCCCTGCTGGTTTCTCCTTTGGGACTAATTTTTTTTGCTTTAGTTGGTATGGGAATTAGACTGATAGGGGTTGTAATGTGTCATGTGTAATATGTGGTTTCATAGCACATGTGAGTTGACTTGGCACCAATCAAAGTTCACACTCCAAATATTTCTCAAGGCATAGAAGTTATTCTCAGATGAAGATAGTAACCATCCTATCATCGTGACGTTTCCTCGTATGGTGATGGAAACAAAAAGCAATGAAGAGAAAATGGAGGCTAAATGTTAGTTAGCTATCAAATAAATGGTTGTTGATCTGTTGATAGATTATTTGATTGCAACCATTTGAGGTTATTGTTGATTGTCTTACCTAGATACTCCATTGTAACTTAGAGCAACCTCTTTCAGCCACATAACTTGGTGCAGCCAGTTGCAATTGTCAGTTTTATTCTTTCTTTATATTTCCACATGCTGCAATGTACACATGACACTTTATTCTATTTCAGGGCTGGAGCGATGTGTTTACTGTTGGTAGCAACACCCTAATTGGGATAAAGAGAATGGGAGAAGTAGATGTGAAGCCTTTTCGGAACACATGCAAGCTAAAATTTCCACCTGAAGAAGCACAAATCAAGGCCTCAGAACAATGCTCCCTGTGGCAGGAAAGACTGAAAAAACCAGATTGGCATCCTTTTAAAGTAGTGCTTGTTGAGGGAAAACATCAGGTATGCATTTTAAATGACGTAATGTTGTGCTCATTTAAAATTTGTGATTCTTGGACTAATGCTTTTATTTTTTTTTATTTTTTTTTTGATAATTAATGTTTTAATGCTTTTTCACAAGGTTGCCACTTATACATTGTGTTAGCATATGTTGTTGTTTCTCACGAGTCGTGTGATGTATCACGATGACCTATCAAATATGATGCTCATATATTTTGCAATCTTGAGCTTGAGTTTCTTACAGGCACATAGACGTTGTAGATGGAAGGCTGGAACTTCCTTATTTTTTTTACTATGCTTTTTGTAGTTAGGAACCTGCACAATTTTCAGTGAATTTCGTAATGTTGCTTGAATTTAAGAGTAGGATGTACGTTTTTCTCCTCTTCCTCCTTTCTCTTCCTACACATGTATTAAGATATGGTTTTGGATTAATTAAATGTAAATGATACTGCATAATGTAGGAAGTCATCAATCATGATGATCAGATGCTGCGAAATCTCAAGGAGGAATGGGGAGATGACATATATGAGGCAGTCACAACAGCCTTGACAGAGATGAACGAACGTAACCCCAGTGGGAGGTATGTGGTGTCTGAGCTATGGAATTTCAACCAAAAAAGGAAAGCCACCCTAAAGGAGGTAATTAGTTACATTTTGAAGACTTTGAAGTCACTTAAGCGCAAGAGACAATGAGCTTAAGTTTGGTATTTTCAGGTTTTATTGATATTTATATTTTTCTTTTATTGGTAGAATGAATCAAAGTTGCAACTTAAAAGTGATTTTTTATTTGAATCATTAACCATCTTGTCAATCATGATTTGCTACATGGTTATATTAGAAGTCTAGCAGATGGCTCACGAACTGTTTTAGAATCTTATGATTGGTTTTAATACAATTTTCTTTTGCATGTAAAATCACAAGTGAAAATAATTATAAAGTATGGTTTTGGTGACAGTTTCTGGATCTTGTTCTAGAGATTTTGTTTTAGTTTTTCTAGGGATGATCCATTTGTCATTGTTAAAAGTGTATCCGTCAATTCTGAAAACGACAAGTTCTTTTGACATATTGAAGTGTAGACTGTGTAAAACAGTTGATTAGTTAATCGAGTGAAAAAATGTTGGCACTTTTGTCATTTCAATATATATGTATATATATGTGTGTGTGTGTTTCCTTTCCTTTGTTCTCTATTCAATTGTCTAAGAAATGGCATTGAATCTCGAAACTTATAGATGGGCTGGTTGATTAGTTTATGGAATGTTCTAGGTGGTATTGGTCAAGTGAAAGGGGTATCTTGTCAATAAATTAGAACAGTCAAAATTGTGCCTATCAACTATATATATTAGATTTATCAGCTCAAGTTAATGTATTCTACATTCTATGTCATTGTGGAAGATTTAATATTGCAACCTGCAAATTTAAAAGGGAATCATTCTGGGTTCAATGGAATTTTCTTTTATGTAGTCAATTCTAGTTCATCACTTCTTACCTTATATTATTGATCTAGTTAGCATGAAGCCGTGAACTTATCAAAAAAAAAAAAAAGATTGAGATAATTAGCATGATCGTTGAAAATAATTGCATATAAGTGCTTGCACCCATATCTATAATTTTGTGTATTGCACTGTTTGCCATACGAGCTTTCTATGTTACATGATGCAGAAAATGGTTGGAGATGGAAATTTTATGGGAAAATTAGTGTTGCAGCCGGCCATACCCATTTTCCTCTCAATTTTCTTGCTTATCATTTTACATGTTTTAGACCAAAGTTTCATCTAGCTAGAGGGAATTGTAAGAGGCTGTAGTTGAAAGAATTGAAGATCTTCTCAAGGTCTTTCATCTTATGGTTTTTGCATTCTATTTGGAGTAGTTTCACATTTGGGACATTCAGGGTTTTGCTCCAAACTTGAGGTAGGGGTGTCTAACGAATGATACTCCTTGGTTTATGCAAGTGATTGTTTGTTTTTCCCTTATCTAGCATGCTATTGTAAGTAGATATGGTGCACAATGCTTGTAAGTTTACTATCATGCTTGTAATCCATGTTAATTGTGATGTAATAGGTGAATTGCATTTTCTACTTGAGTTATAGCATGATTAGTAGGTTAATTTCAAGTAAATTGTACACTAGTATGCTCCTATGTTGCAAATCCTAGCTTAGACTATCTATGTAGACATGAGTAAATGGATGAATTATGCATTCTCAAGGCTTTAATTGATTTTTAGCATACTTAATTGTAGAATGAATAAGTTTGAAGTGCCAAATGAGTGAATGTTAGATGATAGCTATGCAATATTTTTAAACAAAATGCCTACATTAATGTAGTCCTTACTAACTATCTACCTTGGAAACATGTACTAGCATAACATCTTGACAATTTCAGGTTACGAGCTAGCGGAAGAATGAACTCCGCCATCTCACCCTTGATGTAGCTTTTGTGATGCCATGGATATATTTTGTGACTACTAGCATGTCATAGCTTTTTGATGTACGTTGATGCTATATATGAAGTAATGTACATATGTATTTTGTTGCAAGTATGTAGTACAATGATGTAACTATGCTACTTGAAGGACTTGTACCGTCTTTGATGTATGGCATGTAAGACATGTAGCTAAGGCCTTGACGGCTAACTAAACTTGACACTTTGTATATGTATATTTTGGTTTTGTGGTACATGGCATGTGTATGGTAAATGTGACGATTCTAGGCAGGTTTTGTTACAATTATGTGACCATAGCAGGGTCCATTTGGATGCTTGTGACCTTGGATACTAAAACAGGTGATTTGGGTGCACTTCTAGGACATTCGGACAGCTGACAGGTCATTTTGCGTTTAGCCTTGAGTAAGAGCCAGTTTACATCATTTCTGGTTCATGATTCGGATCCTATGGATTTGGGTCATGACATAAATTTTCATTATTTTAAACGAGTTTGTAGTCGGAAATGTTTGCATTCAAGTGCTTACACCCACATATTTTGTTCTTGTAAATTACAGTGTCTGACAATGAGGTTTCGTGCCTGGTGATGCAGAAAAAGGGTAGAGATGAACATACTACAATTTAGAATGTTGGAGCACAACTTGCAACTGATGAATCCAGATTTGTACACTGTTTATTAGGTACTATTTTTTTTTTGTGCTACTATGGTACAAGCATATATAAAATGGCTAAATTGCACAGGCTTGATATTAAGTAGATGGTCAAATGGAGAGATGAAATGGAACATATTTGCTGAAATTGCTTGTTTTTCGAATAGGGTGTTCTAGACTAATCATTCGATAAATCATCATGGTCATTTGATGAATTTATGGTCGTATCTAATCTGATCCGAATCTTACTGCAGAATCAAATTTTGGTCCATAATAGTACATTGTTATAGTTGAATATGAGACAGTTTGGTTTTGTGATATTAAAAGGGAAGTGATCAACAGTCTGTGATTTCCACTATTTATATATATTTTTTTTATATGATTGGCCCAGTTTGTTTTGATTTAGTTGTTTAGCTTCAGTGTGTTAGTATGTATGAATGTATTATGACATTTCATATTCATTTGTTACAATACATATCCATTGGAAATCTCAAAACGGGGGCTCTCCGTGCAAGTCTTATTATATACAAGGGGTCTCATGCTTCTAGGTTGATGTGAAGTAGGTGGCACTTAAGTTGCTTGTATTTCCATCTTGAATGTCCAAGGTCAATCATTCAAGGGATCATCATGGTCCTATGATGATTTTCTGGCCGTCTGATCTAACCTGTTTCAAATCTTTGTGCGTAATTAGAAATTGGTGGAAAATTATATATACGTGTTCTATGTTGATTCTATGGATATGAAAGAGAGACATTTTGTGATGTTAGGCTCAGAGTAGTTAAATCCAAAATGATAATAAAATTCGTATAAATTACATTGGGAAATTCATAACGTCCAAAAAGCTCAAAATGGTGAGAAAAATTTAGGTAATAGTTCTAGTATATTATTGGTTAGCATAGTTCGTCTTATCGTTTGTAATTTTTGTTTTTAGGGTCTAATACCGTTATATACTTTTATGAATTAGTCAGTTGGATCGATTTATACCAATATTTGCTCGAGTTCATTACACCGAGACTGCAAACCATGTTGGTACGAAAGAATATTCTAACGGTAATTTGGGAAAAGAAGTATGTAGCATAATATCTAGTAGTCCAAATTTCATGTATACTGACCAAGCATGCTAGCATCCCAAGTACTTTGGACATGAGTATTTTAGTAAATCCACTATATATTAAAATATTATCTTTTAGATTGACGTTTCAGAAAATTTTAATATTTGGGGTCATGTGAGAATTTGAGGTAAATATGAATCTCATATATAATTGTTGAATATGACTACACATATTCGACCCATTTAAAAATGAGTTGAATATTATTCATTTTGACTCATATTTTAAAATAGGGATAATTACACTAACCTTTCTTACGTTAATATACACAAATCTCTCTTTTTATTTGTCAAATTACACCGATCTCCTTCAAAATTTGTATACTGATAACACGGACATCTCCTGCTGTTAAACAACTAACAGTTTATACTGATGTCAGTAAAAAAAACTATAATTTTACACTGAAATAACATTTTTAACCTTAATAACCACTGTAAATTTACAACACTATCATTGACTTTTAAACTCAAAATGACATTGGTGCCCTCATATCAATAAACCAGAACACCCAATGAATATAAACTGCAGCCACAAAAATCCAAGCACACTGACGGTCACCATCATCGACGGTCTCGTCATCCTTGCCAACCATTTAGTTATTCTAATCTCGCCGCCGCTACCAAGTCGGTAAGTTCCATTGCCGTAAAATCCTTGATAGCAAGTAAGTTCTCTTGTCGTCGACAGTACAGACCCGCTTGGGTCATCACCAGTAAAGCACAGTCCCAACATCTGAAAATCAGTCTCTTACTCCCCGAGACAGTTCCTTCTAAATTCACTACGGTTTAGTTAGTCCATGATCGTCGGTAAAGACATCTTCCTTCGCCACCGGTAAGAACAGTCCATTGCATCGTCGTCGTTCCGTGTGTTTGACGATACACTCCGCCATCAAGCACATCGCCGTCCATGCTCTTTTCCGTTGATGTCACCCATCTCCAGCACAGACCCATTACCAAGGTGGGAACATATAAGAAACAAATATGCATTTGGAGCAAGGATAATAAAGATTCTTTTCGTTCTTTTGCTTCATTACTTTAATCATGACTTGACCACTTTATTGGAAGGAGATGGGATAAAGCAAGTAAGCATGGCTGCCGGGGATTCGTCGGGGACAGAGGACAGAGAGAGGGGGCTTGTCGGCAGTAGCAAGGCAGTGGGAAAGGAGAAGGAAAAAAAAAATCTTAAAATGGGAACTATTGGTATTTTATATCCATGATATTTCATATTTTTTATAATAAATTAATAAATAAGGATAAATTACTAATTTTAATCTTTCAGTTAACAGCATCCCTTGACAAGGGAGGTCAATGTAATATGACAGACAATAAGGGAGGTCTGTATAGGTTCATGAAACCTAAGAGGTCAGTGTAATTACTCCTTAAAATAATTCATCCAACTTTATTTTAATGTGGACAGATATCAATTAGTTGCTGGGTCATAATTAATTTTGCCATACACACACTAGTAAAAGTGCACTCCCTATATACGATTGGGCCAACTTAATGGAGCATATGACATGTCTCTTTCTTTTGTTACATCAGACACTTCAATCTAAGTCCCATGTAAGATTTGGGATTCAAAAGGTCCAGCCTTGGCACATATCTGCATCCAAAACACCATTCCAAGTCAATCTCTACCACAATAGAGGAGGACTCCTTGGATCTTTTTACAAGAACTAAAATCTCTTAAAGAACTTCATATGATTCTTTCCTACATTCACAAGCTCCAACCAAAACTTTACACATTCGTCTTCACCGACAAATATCAATGCACTGCGTACTCGGGAACCATATAACCACTAACCACTGCATTTAACAAAATAAGTTGCTTATTGTACTGATCTTCACGTAAATTTTGACGTGAAGACAAGAAAAAGAAAATTCCTAATGAACCAACATGTTATCAAGGTGACTGCTAGTCTTGGGACAAAAAGTTGAAAATAAGACAGAAAGGTGAAGTGACAAACTACTCACCGAGTACCATAAATCCTACATGTATTTTTACATGGGTGTCTTCCCCTGGGAAAAGCCAGGCCAAGGCAAAATCTGAGATTTCCGGATTTAACTGCTCATCCAGCAAAAATATTATTACTAGCTTTTAATGCCTCTATGAATAATCCTTGCAGGAGCTTCATGTTGGGAGAGAAGACCTCTAGCAACACCTGTAACCATACAATATCGCTTTCGACCAATCCAAGGATGGAGACTTCTTTTTATCTGAAAATTTTGAAGTAATCAACTTTAACTTCAAGATTTACTAAATATTCTTCAAAATATTTATTTATACAACCCAGATACATAAAAAGAAATTCCAAGTCAAAGGGGCTATTTTACCAAAGAGGAAGGGCTCACGGCTCTTGTTTTGCAGATACTTATAGACAAGCATCTTCTAAGGACCTTCTGCATGACACCCCAACAACGTCACCAAGTTTTTGAGCTGAATTTTCCAACAACAGTTTCTCCTTGTTAATGAATTCTGAGTCCGTCTTGAAGTCAACGAAAGCTTCTTCATAGACACTTGTTGACCATTTGGCATCAATACCTATAAGAAAATATATATACATTCAAACACAGATACAATCAGATGGACGTTATGGAATACTAGTTTGATAGCCACTGTACAATGTGAAATTAGACATCCAAGCTGCTGGCTTGACATCATTTAATGATTTTGAAATATATGATAAAGCATTGAGGAGACAAGTAGTCTCGAGTTACGTTCTGTAATATAAACAAAGGGAGTACAGCCTAACAGTTCTGCTTCTTATGATCTTACATTTCCTTCTTGTATATGAGGTACTAACTAATAGAGCTCTTGCACCCGTCCTTCAACCTCTCCAACTTAGTTGCATACCTCATTCTAGTATTGAAGAAATTTGGGCCCTATTCCCTACAAAAATTAGCCTCAAAACATTTAAGTCAAATGCTGATCCTACAGCTCAAAAATGCAAAACAAAGCCATACAAAAGGTTCCCAAATTTAGAAAACCCTCCACAAAGGATTTCATTGTGAGAAAGGATGATATATTTACCAAACTCCGTCCTTCTTAAGTTAATGGAAAGAAAAATAAAGCCCAAAGATTGTTAGAACTTCCAAGCTATAATAACTTCTTCACCATATTCACTGCAGTATTCTTGGTGTGTACCTTTACCAACTGTTATTAATACCCCGCACTAACTTCCATATCTAATTGTTCATTACTTCAGTGTGATCTAGCTGAAATAAACCTGATTTTTGAAAAATGATTGGCATCGACTGTCAAGGATGCAGCAGCGTTCGTTTCTGTTTCAAACCCAATTCCTAGAATGGCTACGCGCTTATATTTATCACACACAAATAAAGCAATTGCTGACTAATAAGCAGGCTTCAAACTGCCAATCTCACCAACCAATGTGAACTAGGCATCAGAGATTCAACTAGACCAGTCAAAACCTTACCCTGACAATTTGGGTCGGCTATATGAGTCATATATTGTTATTCATTTCTATATGGGGCTTTTAATTTCATCAGTTAAAACTTAAAATATCACGCCGCCTTGACAATCATTAATACAGCATGTCACAGAACACACTACAATTCGTCACAACCTGACCACCTAAAACAGGTAGATGGAAAAAAAGAGAGAGCATATCAGAAAGAAGACCAACAACATGCTGTGCTCTTCCAGTATGAGTAAAGGATATGCAAGGACAACTCTAAGACCATTTCAGAGATAGGGAGGGAAAACTCTGACAGATATTTTAGCTGTGTAGGCTATATGTTCCAGGCACCATTACTGCTTTGAGAATTATGAAAAACAATGAGTTTCATAAAATGCGTTGGGCCGAAAAATGATGATGTCAGATGTATTACCCTTCCCAGGTGGATTAGGTTAGGTGGAGACTTGGACCAACTCTAGAGATAAAGAGAGAGCGATAATAGTATAATGAAACCGCTTCTCTCTCGAGATTATCTCGATGTAGTCATCTTTTTTTGGAGCTCTTTTGGATGTAATGGAGGAAAACTGTGTTAAGTGTTTCTGCTGATGTCTTCAAAGCAAGCATCCTTCTAATGATCAGAATTGAGTAAGAGAAGACAAATGGTTGATTTGTAGGATAGCGGTTGATTCAAACGCCCGAGCTTCTTCCAGCTCAACCATCGGGATTCCTTACCTTATCAAAGCGTTGTATTTCTAAATTCTCATAGGGCCCCCCCGGAATTCCTTCTAGAGCCTGTTGAATAATTTTTATGGATTCTTTCATTTCACCGATTCGTACTAAATAACGAGCTAATGATATAAATAGGCAAATGTTCCTTGCCATTAAGTAAGTGAAATAGATAGTTCATGACATCCTGGTGCACGATGTACCTGCGACCCTATAGTGGGTCAAGATGGTTGATCTGATGGGATTTCTACGTGTTGGTTTGTTGAGAGACATCTTTTGTCGAGGCCTACCCCGTTGTCCATTGACCTGTCTCGGAGAGATTAGAGATATTACCCTTTGAATGACTTCTCTCTGAATTTCCCGTTATTGTCTTGTTGCATTAATTGGCAGTGATGCCTCATGTATTTGCCACATAGTCACCTTATATAGCTGTTCTACCACATTAATTCACCACGTGATCCTGTTGTGATCATGAACGTCATAGTTCTAATTGTCTCAAACTAGAATGTGCTAGGCCCATGTGGGGTTCCTGCTCCTTGCTCAGGTTGTGTACAACAGTACAAGGTGTATCAGTCCGCCTCCATATCTTCAAGAAAGGCTTATCTGAAGAGAAGAATTATTGCTACTTGCTACAATATTTGGGTGAGCCTTGTCTAAAAGAGAATGTCCCTGCTAAAATCTTCAGACGAGGCTTATCTGAGAAAAAGTCCTAACAGTGTCTTCAGACAAGTCTTATAAGAAATGAATAAGTCCAGGGATAGTCTTTGAGCAAGATTTATCCATAGGAAAGAGGTCCTCAAAACAAAGTTTTAGTACAAAGAAGAGATCATTTTCATGTTTTTTGCCCAGCAGCAAAGCTTATCTAAGAAGACGAAGTGTTCGTGAGGTAGGTACCTTAGGAAGGAGACAGCCCCTCATTAGAGATCTCTTGCTTAATAGCTTCCTCAGTACCCATAATCGATGAGCAATCCTTCACTTAGAGTGGAATCAAATGGATAACTGTTTAACCTGAAAAGTAGGTGGATAGTATTTGTAGAAGTAAAAAATAGTCAGGAATGATAATTAAGAAATGTCAAGATCCTTCGCAGTACATTTGCCTAAACCTTCTGACAAGTTGTGCCTATGGTGATACACATCAGCTATCACATCATCCATTCATGTCAAGCCATTGTGTTGTGTGCGGATGCAAGTGTGGACTGGAAATCAATGACCTACATGAAGAAAATAAATCTTCTAGGCAAAGATATTCTAAAGAATGAATATAATGCACATATCATCAAGAAAATTATGAAAGAAAAGTTGCAAGTGTAAAGTTAGTTTGAATTCATTCAATCATGAGATACAATAGCAATAACAAAATATAGTAGCAAAACTAAACACCACCTAGTACCTACTACATTTGTTTCAACAAAAAATGTTGAAAGGAATTACTGATAGACTCAGCTAGGGGCCAGTGTCTAAATTTGTGCAAATGTGGCTAAAACATGAAGGGACCACACAAATATATTACCAAAAACTGCTAATTATTAAATATTCCCACAATTGAAACATAATGGGCAAACGCGCATAATATAGTTACAAGGAGCGAAGATACCAAAAATTACGTGAAAGAGTAATGCTATACATTACGAAACAGCCAAATGAGGTTAAGATGACATCTAGGCACCAAGGTTCCATTGTCAACTCCAATTGTGGGGAAAGTTTCAGACAGATAATACTGGTGTGCAACAAAACTATTCTAATCATATTAAAAAAACATGAACCACAGGAATAGCCACAGAAAATAAATTCATAGAAAGGAAAGGTAATGTGTCTCCTCTCACAATGATCGTAGAACCTCCCAGACTGCAGCTATGAGGAGAAAAGGCACTGATAATAGTGTAGATGATTTTATATATACATACAGAGAGATAGAGGGGGGGGAGGAGGGATGTGTCTAAAAACTACAATGCAACGCAAACTTTGATGCTTCCTTGAACGGACAAGAATAATTGATTAAATGAAATTCAGAAAAGAAAAAAAAAAAAAATGAAAGAAAAAAGAAAGAAAAGAAGAAGAAAATTAAAAGACAATCAAGACCTGAGAAACAAAATAAACTGGAGGCCCCAATTTGCAATGTGCCTGACACTAGTTTGAACAAATCTGAAGCGTCCACCTTTAATTGTCCAAAAATGTGCAGAAAAACAAATTTAATATGGATTTTGTTATCAAAACTCTCATGTCTATAAATCAGTTTGAAAATTTTAATGAATAAGGAGTATACAACAATGGAGTAGGACTTGCAGAACAAAGCTTTTTTACATAAGCAAAGCATCCTAATACCATTATATCAAAATAAAATTAAAATTTATAACAGGGTCGACCAGAGCAGCAATGTCATTGGAAGGCAGGAATAATGGTTGTTGTGGGTGAGCAGCAATAACTGGCAACAAAAATGCAACGGCTGTTGGGCGATGGCATAGAAAATCTTTTTCCCAAATCTTAAATCAAAAGATCCAATTAACTACGTAGTAAAAGATAGCAAATGAGTCAGAAAAGAGGGAAAAAAAAAATTAGTAAACAGAAAACAAGAAAAGCTATAGAATCAAAAAGAATTGCTTCAGCCAGTAAAAGTTGTCAAATGCCTACCTGCAGATGGAGCTAAATGATAACTTATTTATACTTCAAATTAAAGTGAACTAACTTTATTAATTTACGTCCCAGCAATGGAGGTGGAACCAAGTTGAATTTATATAACTATCCAACTCAAGGAACTTTTGAACAATCACACAAGACATTTGTGCTACACCCATAAGAACAAGAAGATTTAATCCATTATAAGGGAAAATTTATAAATTAATAACAGCTTTTGCCAACAGTGTACAACGAAGTGGGTGTCATCACACACACACACACACACATAGTTCAATAAACACCTATGGTTTCATTCTTTTTAGTATTTTTTTTTTCAATGAGTATTCTGTCCATTCTCAACACCTAGACCATACAAAACACCAGCATACTTATCAAGCGATCCACTAAAGAAATTTTCTTGCAACTTCCTGAAAGTACAAGATGTGAGCAAACTATCTGAACCCGCCTGGTGACTGACACCAATTCTCTCAACTTCCAACAATTCCGCAAGCTTGTTCAATCCACCATGAAGGCTATTGCAAAACTTCATGAGATGCTTGATGTCATAAAGGTTGGGGAAGTACATATTGATCAAATCGAAGAACTCTGTTTGTGTATCGGGCAAATTCTGGCAACTCAATAGCTTGAGCAAGTACCCAAAATCATATCCACTATGAAAAGTAACCCAATAAACACTATTATTCAGTACAATCCCTGATGACATCAAAAGTTCTCCAAATCGTTGCGCATCAATACCATTTTCATTGTTTTTCTTGAAATCAATGCCGCTCTGGCGCAAAAGCTCAATCGAGTCATTGGCAAATACATCCTCGTTAACATTGAACTCGCGAAAATTAAATTGCCAAATGCAAAACCTATCGGTGCCACAGGTGGGTAAATTCCCTTCCTCATCCGAAAACGTAAGCCCTAATTGAATCAATTTCAACATGTTCACATTATCCTTCAACGTCTGGTAATGATAATCACTACTGTTTTTGAAATTTCCCACGGGACGAAGAACAACTCCAGGAAACTCCGTATCCATCGCAATATAAGGAAATTTATCCACAATTTCGCGAATCACAAGAAACTCTTCTTCGAGATTGTCATTCCACACTTCTCGAATTTGAATTGAATCGCTTTTAGGAAGAATTGACATTTCTTACAGTACGAATGAAACAAAACAAAATTTCAACAAAAAATTGATTTTGTGAACAAACCATACACAACCAAAACGTCCAAACCGTAACGAATATCCACTGAATCCTCTTGATTTCAAAAAGATCTGCAAAAAAAACAAACATAATGAGCTACAAAATAAAATCAAATTTCAAAAATCAACAAAATAATAACAAATCAACAAAAATTAGGGTAAATAGACATCGAACCTCGCCTACAATCAACAAAATTTGAGGACTTGAATCATAGATCTATTAGTCAACGGATAGAACGTGTTTAAACAGAGGAACAACGATATTTATACAGAGAATCGGGATCGAAAAGTTAAGGCCTGAACATGAATATGTATTATAGGGCGGCGAAGGGAGAGAATTCTAGGTCAAAACTGGGGATACGTATTATCAAATATCTAGAGTTCTAAAGAGAGGGAGAGCGCGTTAGAGAGAGAAAGAGAGAAAGGGCTTCGAGGGAACGCGGCTGAGGGCCCTTTCCTGCTTACCTCCAATCGAACATTGTAGAGAGAGGGAGATAAAGACAAGAGAGATAAAATGGAAATATATATAGAAATAATTTAAAAATATATGTGCGTGTGACATGAGAGAGACACTGTGGTGGTGAGTGGAAATTAAAAAAATGTGTGTAAAGGAATTTGAATTTGAATTATCATTTTCTTATTTTTTATGGGTGGAACACAATATTTGGAGATATGTTTCGCTTTGCCTCGTAAGATGTTGATGGAGACCGGGGACCACCGGATTAGGGATGGCAATTTCCTGATTCGGGTTTCAACTCCGCCTCTTACTCATGGAGCGAATTTGGTAACTCTTAAATAAATTTGAAATAAATATAATAAAATAATTAAAATTTTGAAATGGGTTTAGGATAGAAGTGAATTTAGTAATAAACTCAAGCCCGTCCCGATTATATATATATTTTTAAAATTTATATATACATATACTTACATATTTAATATTTTTAACACCATTTGTTATTTTGTTGTAAATGTTAGTTAATATATTAATATTCACTACTTAATAATTTAAAAGTCGGGCCATCTTATTTATCAGTCCAATTTGAGCACATTAGGTTAATTTTTTTTTTCTAAATAATAAAAGTACTATAACCCACCCCGCCCTTACAATTAAACGCAGTACACGGGGCAAAGTCGGTAATTTGTTTGCAGAAGTAGGGACGATGATGGTATACTAATTATAAACCCGTCCCGAAGTAATGACGGAGTTAGTATAACGAATTTTCTACTTGGGCGGAGTAAAGTTGAGCTAACTCTGTCCCGTTGCCATCCTTACGTCGGACTACTAAGAATCGACACTAGGTCATTTTGGAGAACACGAGGTGAGTTGTGAAACGGGTGGGTACGTGAGTTTGATTTTTTTGGTCGTGAGTGAGATTGCTTCTTTTTTTTTTTAATCTTTTATTCTAACAAAGAAGCTCAAATTCACACATTATTAGGGTCTGTTTGGTATGCGTTTTATTTTTTGTATGTTTTCTTTTTGTTATGCATTGTAGCAGTGAACAATAGAAAAAACACGTTTAGTAAAAACTAATTTGTTTTGTACAGTACCGAAACGTTTTGTGAATAGTAGTCAAAAATCGAAACACTAATTATATGTTTTTGCACTGTAATATTTGGTACTATAGCGATTAACAGTAAATTTGTTTTTTTATAAAAACTTTGAAATGATATTTTTAAACTAACCATTATATTTTTTAAACTTGTAATTAGGATTGCAAATGAACCGAGTTGTTTCGCTCGGCTGATTAAAAGCTCGACTCAGGTTCATTCATGCAGTAAACGAGCTAAGTTTGAACACATTTTTTAGGCTCATTTAGTAAACAAGCCGATTTTAAACAATGCTGAGCTCGGCTCGTGAACAAGCTCGTCTAGTAAGGTCTATTTTTTATTATTTTTATTTTATATACATTTAATATAAATTCATTCCAAACTTACACACCTTTCATAGACCACCTCATTTATTTTTTATAAGCCCAAACTCAAACATGTTTATAAGCCCAACTCCACTTAACCTTAAACCCAATTCTATCACACGCGTATCTTGGTATCAGCCGTTGGATTACTTAAACAATTTCTTACATTTGTGAGAAACCCTAATTTTGTACGGCCTAACATCTCTTTCAACGATGCAGCACTTCCCTTTCAAGTTTCAACACAGCGTCACTTCCACTCTTGCTGGCCGTCAACGGTGTCAAACAACAAATTTGTCTCTATGTGAATTTTCCCTCTTTGCTTCCTGTCCTCTCTGATGATGTATCATCACTGAATACAAATCCAGATGCAATGATTTTCTTCAAATCAGCGAAAGAGATGGAGCAATTTTCTTCAAATCGGTGAAAAAGATGTAATCATACATAGATTTTCTCAAATCAACAAAGAGATCTAGCGATTTTCTTCCATATTTGTGACTCTATAGATCTGTAGGCTTTTTTTTTCTTTCTTTTTTTTTTTTAAAGGCAAGCCCGAACTTGCTGAAATTTTGACAAGTCAAGCTTGAGCCTGGTTTGACCAAGCTCGGCCGAGCCCGAGCAAACTTCTGAAATTGGCGAGCCAAGCCTAAGCAAGGTAAAGCTCATTTTCAGTCTTACTTGCAATATTTTTTTACCAAATACATTTTCTGTTTTTTTTTTCTCAAAAATCTTGCAGCTAATGAATGTTACCAAATATAGTTCCGACTTCAAAACACTTGTTTTGTTTAGGATTAAAATAAAACGCATAGCAAATAAGCCTTTAGTAAAAAATTTTATTTTAAAAGACTAATTTCAATACACATTAGAATTTGAACAAATTTCACATGAATAAACCCCAAATCACTTGGTATGATACAAAATAAAATTTAGCTCTCGGAATAGATTAAACTAAGATTTGGTTATAAAATTTAGCTATCCGAATATATTAAACTAGGATTTGGTTAGTATATATCTAATATTATTATTGAATAAAAAATCAAATATAAGAACAAAATTATAATTTATCACTATAAAGAGGCTAGAGCGAGGTGACCTTTTTTCATCTCCTCTCGTAAGTAGCGGGTTTTCAATCCTAACACATCTCTACTCAAAACCATTTAACCACCCCCATAATCATTTTAAATTGGGGCTAATGAGGTGGGGCATTTTTGTATTTTTGGCCCTTATAAATCGGGGAGAGGGGGACTCGAACACGAATACACCCACTTAGATAGTTGGGCGTTCTACCAACTAGCCCACTAAGATATGAAGCACGGATACATATACGAGGTGTAGATACGACACGATATGAACATGGCGACAAATCTCAAAAAAAAAAAAGGTGTACGTGGGATACGTAATTTTTTTTACTAATTTTTTTTGTAATATTATGAATCTAAATATAATCATTAATATAATATAAAAATTTGTTTCGCGACGCATAAAACAAACATTCTTGGTCATCGTTTAATCAATAAAATAAGTATCTTTAGACTTTAGTCATCACTTAATAAACTTTACACTTTTTACGCTAAGTTATTATTGTTAGAAAAATTACATTTTAATGTAAAAAACATATTAAAAATGTGTTATAAAACATGTGACAAATTTTGGATATGACAACCGAAATATATGAGAAGTATTGAATATATGTTATAAATTAAAATATGTATTTTAAAATTATAAATGCATTTACAAAGTATAAAATATATAACTGCAAGTATTTGATATGGATGCCTTGTAAACGTATCCTAGCAACTAAGTAATACCCAAGCAACCCAAGCATTTGGACTATGGTTTTTGCCATCCCTATTTTATGAGTGATTTTTTTTTTTTAATTGGCGCGTGAGATTGACTGTGAGTCTGTGATACTCTATGATGCTCAAAACTTTCAACTACTAGTCAACTACCGGAATTAATCTAATAGTAAAGCCTAATGTTTGATATAATGGAAAAGAAAAAAGAGAGACGAGAGAATATTGTTAGTTACTTATTGTGTTTGGTTGATTAATAAAGGAAAAGAAAGAAAATGATAGTAATTATGTTTGGGGAGAGAAGAGAAGAAAACTAATGTAATGAATTTACAATCATACATTTTTTCATGGAATTTTTCTCTTATAGATATAAGGGCAAATTTAGTATTAATAAATTTTCATTCAAAATATTAGTTTTCTTTCAATTTCTTCCCATTTTTTGAAAGAATAACAAAAGTTAGTGTTTATGCTTTAGTCTTTCCTTCCAAACCCCTCCATTCCCCCCTCCCCCTTTCCATCCAATATTTTATACCAAATACAACTTTTTCCCCCCTCCCCCTTTCCATCCAATATTTTATACCAAATACAATTTTTTATTTTCTTTCATTTCCTTTATTATCTTTTCCCCATTTCCATTGTACCAAACTAAGCCTAAAGGAAAACCTTGAAATAATTTTATGCGTTGGTAAAGTAAATTGTAAAATATCATTAAATTATATGTTACTTCACCCATTTAGTAGCAGCGTGCAATCTCATACTTCTTGGAGTGCTAGTCTCGTGCAATCAACCCCATCTAAATGTGCTCTTTGATAAATCTTAAAAATAAGTAATGGAAATTTTGAGAGTTTAATTTAAGTGTAGGCATTTTAAGTAATAATCATAAATTAATAATTTTAAATAATCTTAGATGTTTGTTAAAAATTACAAATAAATTAAGAGGTGTTTGAAAAGACTTAATACTCAGTAGGAGCGGAAAAAAGGATAAAAAAAAAAAAAAAAAAAAAGGTATAGAAGAATAATAGAAAAAAGTAATGCTATTATAAAAGTTCCTCTTTTCTTAGTGAGCTAATAAATTAATTGGCTCGTTAAATTTTACAGGTCTTAATAAATTATTTCAATTAAGAGAGCCTCATGTCAATTGCTATTCGAGGGCTCTCGTGATAAGATTTTTTTTTTTTTTTTAAATACACTACTCAATATGAATATGATTCTCACGGGGGCAATTTTGTCAAATTACACGTAAAATAGGGTTTTTTAGGGTTTCATACCCGCCCTCCATTTAAAAGCCCAAACTTCGTCTTTCTTCTCTGTTTTCCTTCGCAGACTGCTTCCGTTTCCGGGAAAGTCATCGTCATCGTCAAAGGTAAAGGTCTCTCTCTCCCCCCTCTCTAACACACACACTAAAATGTGTAATATACTATCTGTAACCTTCAGATTTTATAACTCTAGTAACTATGTTGAAGATCTGGAATATTTATATGCTCAGTGCGATTACAAAATGTTTTAGGATGATTATAGTATTACCTTGTTTTTTATTTTTTATTTTTATTTTTGATAAGTAGTATTACCTTGTTTTTGAAGTTTAGCCGTTCCTTTCTTATCTCTGATTTTCCCCTTCTTCTTTCAGCAACAGGCTCGGTGAAGGATTTGAATCAAGAAGGAAAATGGCAAGGTATGTAAATATGACTACCTAGGAATACACACCGAGATTATTTCATTTATTTTAGAATTGTCATGATCAATGGGCTGTTTACTACTCTGTAAACTAAACTGTTGACAAGTTATTCACTTTATTTTGGGGTATATCTCATAGTGGACAGTTGACTTATCAAATTACACAAATAAAATGCCTCCTTTTATTTTTATTTACTTTTTTCAAGATCTGTATTGCATTTTAATTGCATTTGTATTTTAAAGCATATGGTATTGTGGTTATAAGGCTCCATTTCTTTTTACATGAAACATTTTCTGAAAAATATTTTCCTATTTTCAATATTTAATTGCGCCTAGGGTGTATTTTATTCCTTGTATCATAGAAGTGAATTTTATGGATCTAATATCATGTGAATTATTTTATGCTTCTCTTGATACATTCAATGTTTTGTTCTGTTTTGTCTCAAATACCAATTTTAAAACCCACGTTCCCGTCTTTCTTTCAATCCGATAATCCGATCTCAGGGCGATTTTTAAGACTTCAGATTTGGTCTCTACAACTCTAAACAAACCCAACTTCATTACACTATGCAAATTACTTCAACAACTTATGTTAATCTTTCATGACTGCAATTTAATCCAATTAAAACTCTTAATAATCAATTCAAGGTATTTGAGATTGGAGATCTAAGTCCTAGAATATCATCACTGCTTTGTTAGTCAAATTTGTGTCAATTTCAAAATTTGGTAATTGTTCAGAGCTACATCATAAAGTGTTAGGTTTATTTGATTGAAGTAGTAATAGCAAGAAAAAATGCCATTTTGGTTTCTTTTCTGTGCCCCTTACCCAGTTTTTGCTTGTTCTTAAGCTAATGGCCAAAAGCCCACCACCATTTTCAACCTAGCCAGCCTCTAAGTACTGTTATGTTATGTCTGCAGTTATTATGGGGAGTTATCTGTCCATTGATTGGTATGGCTGAAGGTCTCTTTACTACTTCCCAAACTTTGCTGTTGGAATGGTGTGGCTGAGATGAAAAACAAAAGCTGTTCTCTTCGCTCTCTATTGTATTATACAGTTCACTTCCCTCCTCCCCCCTTCTCTGTTGCCTATCTCTTTTCTGTTTGCCTCCTTGTTCTGTTTTTCAGAAATTGTTAATCGGAGTCAATACAAGCACTGAAAAGTAATAGAAACATTATTTTACATGGAATAATTATGTTTTACCACAAAATAACAAACAGAGCTTTAAATATCATAGTTTCTTCCTCCCCTCTTTCTCTCCCTTGGCTATCTTTGCTTCTCTCTTATTATGTTTGTTGTTTATATGAAGAGAGTTGTTCTCAATTTCCATTATTTTCCTTGTTAAAAGAATTTATTTATTCAGATTTCAACATTTTGCTTTTGCAGTGAAGATGTTGTTGTTGCAGTCGAGACACCTGCCCCAGCTCTAGGTGAGCCCATGGATATCATGACAGCTTTGCAGCTTGTGCTGAGAAAGTCACTGGCTCATAGTGGGCTTGCTCGAGGACTTCATGAAGGTGCAAAGGTGATCGAGAAGCATGCTGCCCAGCTCTGTGTACTGGCAGAAGACTGCAACCAGCCAGACTATGTTAAGTTGGTCAAAGCACTTTGTGGTGACCATAATGTAAGCTTGATAACAGTTCCAAATGCTAAGACCCTCGGCGAGTGGGCCGGTGTAAGTAATAGCACATCCACAATTACCAATTCTGTCTGTCTTTCTTTTATTGTATGATATTCTTACTGTAGTTAAATGGTATAAATATCTCTAATATAGTTTATGGAGGTACATATTCCCATTGTAATCTTAGATGCGCAATTTTTTGTTTGCCTTATTACCCTAGTGAGACGTTATGTTATCCAGACTCTGGTACAGGTGCGTGTCTAGAGGTCAGATTCATCTATTTTTAAATTTATAGGATTGTGGACTCGGTTAAAAAGAGTCCAAGGATACTTGAACATATGTTGTATAGACAAAGGACATGTAACTCTTGATTCTCGTTATTAATGTAAGTGACATTCTTACAGAGGGCATGCTTCAGTTCGTCCCTCTTAGCAAAAGAAAATTTTAAAAGAGCAGGTTTAAGTACTAAACATTTTAGGCCATCTATTTTATAAGTAATAGAGTAATAAACACTTTTCAAATAAATAGGAAATTTGACCTCTTTCACTTGCATTCTATCCCTGACCTAACAACTATCCTGGTTTTGGGGAGGGAATCACTTGCTGGATCGAACCCATGGGCAGCTCTGTCCTGTCTTCCGTTTAAAGAAAAGAAAAAGGATAAGAAAAAAGAAATGTCATTAGTTGCATAGGTCAACATTAATATATTAATTAAACAATTAGTTCTAGTCTTGTAGCAGCAGCCTAAAAGATAGGCATAAGAAGTAGTCTTGTGGACGTCAAAAAGATAGAAACACACGGGTCAATGTAATAAAAGCGCACAGCAACAGAGGAAATGTGGCAGCAGTATGACTGTTAACTGGGCATGAATCCAGACGTTGAATAGAGATCTGAACAGTTTTGCAATGCACGTGAATTTACTCTTTGGCCAGGCGCAGAGAATCGTAGAAAATCGTGCAACTGCTGCGCATGGGAAAAACTATAGTATTTAACCTTTAAAAAAAAACCCTATTTTCGAACCAAAAAACCCTATTTTCGAACCAGAGACCTTCACAAGAATCCACTGAAAAGGTATTCCATGAGCATTTCTTTATAAACTGTGTCGGATAGATGTGAAAGGGTGGCAGACCCATATCCTGTGTTGGTGTCTACATGGATACTGGGTCATTCAATCCTGACACACTGGGTTAACACGGCGAGTCCTGTTTACAGAGGTGAGACATCCTCTTCACTGTTGCTTCCCACTTTTACCATCCTTTTTTTTTGTTTTGTTTTTTCCTTCCTAGTTGGTACTCACACACACTTGTCTCTTCTGAG
This sequence comes from Cornus florida, assembly GCF_030987335.1. NCBI lineage: Eukaryota > Viridiplantae > Streptophyta > Magnoliopsida > Cornales > Cornaceae > Cornus > Cornus florida. The sequence goes on along the minus strand of NW_026775581.1, from coordinate 95,218,120 downwards.
ACTTGAATCTCCTGACCTTCCTTTGGGAAGTAAGAGACTGATACCGCTAGGCCACTGGCCCGTTGGTCACTTTACCATCTTAATGAACTGTCATCTTAGTCTGAGCTTCAAAATACTTTTGCTTACATGAGATATTTTAGTTGAATATTGAAAAGGCTAATTGTTCTGTCAGCCACTAATGATGTGAGCTAGCAGAATTCAACAACCGGATGTATTTTGATCTAGCGACGTTCTATTGCGAAGTAACAAATTAAATACCATCCCAGTTTTCTCTAAAAAAATAATAAATCATTAATATTGAGCTTACCACATAAGTCATGAAATCCGTAAATCCAAATCTTCATCCAGTTATACCAATTTTATGAATTGGAAGTCAATGTCAAGTTGTCGACTGTTTTAAGTGAGAATTTTGATCTGCTTATGCAGTTGTGCAAGATTGATTCAGAGGGCAAGGCAAGGAAGGTTGTCGGCTGCTCATGTGTTGTTGTAAAGGTAACAATCTTAAGCAATAGAGACTTCACGTTACATTTGCTGGTGTAGCTTTTATTTCTACTGGTGTACACTAACAGGTAGTTCACTTCTGGAATTTGCTTCGCAGGATTATGGGGAGGAAACTGAAGGTCTCCATATTGTTCAGGAGTACGTCAAATCGCACTGACTTATTTGCAATTGATCAATATTCAATGTTGCGTGATTTGGTGGTTATATGTAGAAACTGTTCTTTTAGTCTGTTTGAGAATTTTCCCTTTAGAAATTTTTTGATCATTTGAGAACCTATACTTCTATAAACAATATTTTCATTACCGCAGATTTGTCCTATTTACTTTTTCGTGTAAGTTACTGGTTCTAGAAAACAAGTGTTGGTTAATGTTACGGATCCTGAATTTTAATTAATTTTCATTCAGTAGAAATGGCATCTTGATTAAAGAAAAATTCATGTCTGAACTGTTATAATTGGGTTGAATTCAGCTTATAACCTTTATGTTCGTATAAAATTTTCTTCAATATATATATTATGTTCTGTGTACTCTGTAGGATAATTTTCCTCAAATTTAGGTAAAATTGTGACCATTAAGAGCCCAGGCTGAAGAAAAGCATACCTATAATATCTCCATGTTAAACAATATGTTCGAACGTTTAGCACGAGAAAACTGAGCTTGCTTTCTGTAACTACCGCTTGAGCCAACCACAGGAATGCTACTTCTAGTAATAACGCTGGTCTTGAGAAAATTAGATCCAGCTCTTATGTTTTCTGTGTGTCGCTGCCTTGCTGTTTTAATTTGATTTATAAGTCGGTTTCCTTCGAAAATTTTACATTGCTTCTAGTTTGACAGTTTATTGTCTCAGGCATCCCTGTTTAGCTACACGATATGATGTGGTTTTTGAGGGTATTACTAGCTTCTCTGCCGTGGGTTTTCATTACCTTCAATTTGAAGAATCACTGACTGTTTCAGGGTACAGAAATTGATCCACTTGAATGGAATTGTCAAAATAATGTGTGGTTTAATCTGGTTGGCCTTTTGATTTATTACAATTTGGTAAAAGGATTGATGCAGAATTCGAACTTGTAATTTCTAATAATAAGTACAATTGCATGCATATAAAAGGGGCAATACAATAAATGGCAGAATTTTTATTATTTCTTGGTAATGAAAAAATCAGTTCTCCAGTGGATGGTCGGGCACATTTTTCACGAACATTTCTATTTGAAACATATAAGTTGTTTACAAAATGAATCTGAAGTAAATTAATGAGAGTTTGATTGTCAAGATCAAATTTGGGCAAAATTTCAATTCTAATAATATTTATACGATCTAAAAGTACACTTTCATCCCTGAAGCCCCAAGGTGGTTCTCTTCTTTTTGTTACCTAATTAGAGGTGTTTTCAGCATGATTAACATGACATTGTTACTTATCTCAATTATTTAAACTAGCTAACAAGCCAATTAGAGATGTTTTCAGCATTCCATAAAATGAACACATCCAAATAGAATCTGCAACATTTTACTTGTAACTAATGTGAAAAAACACTCGCATATGTTATGTGAAAAAGAATGGTTAACTTCGATCTATGAAGCCATGCCACAATCTCCAGAAATTTGAGATTGAAATTTTTTTTATGACCAAAGTCACAGCAGCGTATTGAAATCTGGATGGACAGATGAAAAGTATAAAACTATCAAATAAATGGGTTAATAGTCGGTACTTGTAATACGAAAATTGATCAAGAAAAGATGGTTAAACACATAACCATGCATGAAATTCAGAATTCACTATGCTTACTAATGCTTAGATTCTCCTCGCAGATGAGAAGAGGTACAGCTAGCAACATTAGGAACCAAAAGCCTACACGCTAGTTTTCAGGGATCTTGAAATTTACGCAACTATCACTTCTTCTGGGTAATTGGGAGGTACACACCCTCTGCCGCTAACCAAACATTATCAGCTCGCTTCTCTCTAGTACCACAAACCTGCAGAATGTACAAGAAAGTTGTAACACTGACAATCTAAATGGAAGAACATGAGTTATTTGATTCAAATGAATGAAAATAGTGCCTGGAAAAGCCAATAAAATGCAAACATTATAAAAACAACGGGTCAAAATGACTTGTGTTAAAATACCCCCACACACACACACATATATAAAGTCAATGAAATGGATTGTGCATTATCTGTCAGAATGGGAACCTTAAAAGTTTGATTTTGGTACCACACAAACTCGTGTGTCGATCCGTTGTCCCCCTTGTTAACTGGGGTCCCACAAGATCCAAAGAAACACACGTTGATTCTCTAGTCTCAAAATGTCAATCATCACATTTGGACCTCATCTCACAATCAAGACATCCTTGGGATGTTTTATGTTCATCATACAGAAATAGAAATGTAGAATGCGGCCATTCTCACACAATGTCAATCATTGCATCTGGGCTCATCTCTTGATTCAAGACAGTGGTCTCTTATGAACTATCATAGGGAGAATGGGATATGAAGAATGTAATTGGAAAAGGCAATCTTCATTAATAGTTCCAAAGATGCATCCTTGAAAAAACAGAAGATCGGGAGCACATTTAAATTACATTACAGAACTAAATTTTCACCTCTTGCTGACCCCCAGCTATACGGGAATATTTCTTATTGTGACTGTGTAGGTAACCACCTGTGTCCACATGATGAAGCCTAATTCTTTGATCTTGCCTCCAAGTCTTCCCACTTCCCTCAATTTCAAGTCTAACAAAAAGAGAGAAGAAAAAGGGAAAAAAAACTATCAGCCAAGCAAGTAATCGAGATTTATGAGCAATTGAGCATAGTTCAAGACAGATCTACGTCTCACCTCCAATAATCTCCAGTATCAGATTCACCATCTCCTCCAAAGCAACTCACCTGAAAACATTTTATGCAGGATCAGTTTCAGTATTTCAAGGCTAAAATTCCAAATGAGTCCAAGATGAATTGAATACATAAGGCCAAGTGAATTTGATTTTATGTTTATGACAAACGATTCAAGGGAAGACATGCAATTAACCAGATAATAATGATTTTATCAACTTAGAACCAGTAAAGCAAACTCACCAAGCAGCCCATCTCCCGAAACAACGACACGACGACGATGAAACAACAAAACAAATATAAAGATGTAAGAAACATAACAAGGCGATATATAGTAAATGCTAGAGGCAAAGTGGCTGTCATCTTCAAATTTTTACAAGTGGTATTGTTGCAACATGAAACGTGTTGTAGTGAACATTAGAGAAAATGGCTGCTAGTTTAAGTTCCTAAAGCACAGACGGTCATACGATGTTTCAGGCTGAGTGGGCATGTATTGCTGTTGTGTTGCACTTGGCAGTTCAAAGAGTCCACTACTTACCCCATATGGGTGAATCACCATCCTAAGGCTCTGTTTGTTTCGACGTAAAATATTTTTAATGTAAAATGAGTTCCATGTAGAATTATCTTCTTTAGTTTTCAATGAACATTTGATTCTCATTATAAAAAGAGTAAAAAGAGGATTAGACTATCACATAAGCTTGATATGTCGAGCAACAATACTTACCCAGAACTCAAATGCCACACCCCTCATTTATACCTTCCCAACAGCCTAAAAGAACTAATATTATATATAAACACATCTTGCTTTAGCACTGTTATTTGCTCTCCTCGTTTGTAAAATCCTCCACCATTATAAGCACATATACACTGTTTATCTTCACTATCTCTCTTCGTGTCCTTTCCTCTCTCTCTCTCTCTCTATCTTTCTAACATTGTAGTTTCTCTCTTCTATTGATGTAATACTGGAGGCGAAAGGAGAGCCTCAATGAACAAAGACCAGCAGAAACCACAGATACAATTCCACCTAATGATTACACAGGGAACCAACAACAAGCTGAGACACAAAAAAAAAAACTCCACCTTGAGTGTACAACAGAGCCGAAGGCAGCCGAGATACGAGATTGTCAAATGACTCACCCATTAAGTTGTTTTTGTTAAAAGGCAATAAAACAATTTACAACTAAAATGTTTATTCAAGATCTGAATGCAGCCAAACACCGAAAAATACGGAAATGTTTTATGAAACAAATGGAGCCTAAAATTCAATATAGAATATAAATGAGTTCAAATTTGAGCAGAATATGGAGGGAAAATTCAAAACAAAACAATGAAGACTATTTCAAACTTGGACAAAAAAGAAGGGAAAAAGCCAAGTTGTGAACCTCCAAGTTGCCCGAAATTGGAGAAGCATGCAAATGGCTATGAAGCCATCTACGAGTACTCATGTGTTGCAATCTAATGATTGTTCCAATTTTGATAGTGTCTCCTTGTTTTGCAGTTGTGTCTGGGTCAGGCCTAACAATCTGGCAAAAGAATTTCCAGTCTAAATTAAAAATTCATACCCAACCAATAAAAGAATTTCCAGTCTAAATAAAAAATTCATATCCAACTGATAATGTGAATTTTTAACCAATGCATTTAGTTAAATCAAAAGATATTAAAAAAAAATTAGAAACGAGTATCATCACCACATACCCAGTAGCTATTTGAATCATCTACATTAGGGAAACCAGTGACAGATTGCTGACCGCTGCCAGAGCCATAAGGCACATCATGGGAATGCAACCTGAATTTAGTCTTTTCATGCATCAGCTTAATCACTGATCCATAAGTAATCTGCCAATACAGATCAAAATCAAAGTAAAAACAAAAAAGAATTAAGAATGAGATTTCATATAAACAGGTGACCTAAATTAAGCCTGCATCAACAACACCCTCTCAGCATTTGGATTGTAAAACTAGCAACATCTTTCCATATCATACAAAACTCCAAGCACTCAAATTTCTACAATATTAACATGTGATAAATATGATTTAACAGAGTCCTAATTCACCCAACTGTGAGCAAAACAAAAGAACCCAAAAAAAAAAAACTCAAACAAGTTAACAAGCCCAAATGGAAAACCATCAGATCTCACACAATTCAAATGATAAATTGTGATATTTTTTGGCCCTCGACAATCATCATCATCGTCCTTGCCAAATAATAATAACAATAAATAATGAAAAAGCGAAATAGAAAATTTTCATAATTGAGACATTCTTTAACCCCTCAACAAGTAATCCAAACCGGAAAAGAACAAAATAAAATGAAAAGCCAAATGGTAAACAATGAAAGTTCACACTAACCCAATTCAAGAAATTCAAATTGGGGGGCTAAGAAACATATACATACATACATACATATATATATATATATATATATATATAAGTAGTAGTTACCTGGACGCCTTCAGAAGGAGCAGCGAAAACAGGAGTGAATGTGTAATGGGAGTGGAGGGATAGGAAGAGAAAGAGAATAATAGAGAAGAAAGAAAGAGCCATGAATAGGAGGAGGGACCGACCACTATGAACCAGGCCCAGGTCAAGATCAGAATTTGATGATGATGATGGGTTTTAGAGTCTAATTCCAGAGTCGGGCACGAAATGAGGGTTCAATATTGATTATGTTCTGACGGAGCCACTGTTGGCGGTGTCGGAGCTCCGGCAAACAATGCGGGTGCGGATGTAATAAGTTTCTTTTTATAGTTACTGATGACTTGACTTGTTTGAAGCCCACGTGGACGTAAAAATTAGAGCACACGTGGAGGTCTAGTGACGTGGATTGTGTTGATTGGAAAAGGTGCGTAGATCTCACTGGATCTTCCCACGTGTCCAATAATAATCCAGTCAGCACTTTGAATAAAGCAAGAGTTGACCAAGAGTTTAAAGAGAGAGTATTCAATGTTTTGTGCGCAACAGTCTTACATGCTACAGTAGGGATCCAAACGCGTGATAATTGCAATACGCGTGTTCACAATATAAATCATGTGTTTGGATCTCCACAACAAGAATCTTGTGCACTCCAGCAAATTCTGACCCTTCAGTGAATGAATGAAAAACATTGAACTCTAAATTTTTTTTTTTGAATGAATGAAAACATCGAACTCTTACATTTTTTTCATCATTGTGTCACATTCATGTATTTATAAAATAGTGTATGATCATACTTACTAATTTGTAACAGTTAATTTTAAAGCAATTGGACTATGTTTAGTTCAAATTTGATTAATTGACAAATACAATAGGGGGATACAATGTTAAAACAACTTATTTTCAGGGACAAATAATTAAAGAGATTTTATTAAACTTTTAGTAGTTATTTTTATTTATTTATATATATATATTTTTTCCTCTTCAAATGCTCAAAGGCCAAGCCAAAACAGCAGTACGGAAACATAAAGCCAAGTCAGAAAAGGCATACAAATCTTGAAGCATAGATAAAAATGAAGAACAGACTCTATATTTGGAGAGAAAATATAGTCCAAAACTCTGTAAACGGAACCAATATGGGAGAACGCAGCAAACAGGAGAGACCCAAAGGTCTGGCCATCATCACGGCAATCGCTCCAAAGTTACAATTGTTGATGACCGCGCCACGATAGCTGACTAAGTGGCGCCACCTCGGCAACATAGGCACAACTGGCCAATGTTGACCTGGCGTGCCCGCGGTGGATTAGGTATTCTCGAGGTACCTATCCAATGACGGAACTCACTGGTCGAGGAAGGGGTCGCTACCCTTCCTCTACTGTGGACGCGCCCCGCTCTAGTCGGATGGGCTCCTCCCCCCCCTGGCTCGCTCGAGGGTGCTCTCTGAAAGAGCAACCTCGACTAACCTGTGTACACGCTTCCCTTCTTGGCAAAGAAGACCTCGGGATAAAACCGGGATGGGAACCTGCGAGGTCATGAAGGCAGGACCTCAAAAGAGGCTTATCCCCACTGAAGCACGGGAATTTGAGGACATGTGGATAGGTGGCTGAGATCTAAGGGGTCGCCTCAGTCCGAGGCCAGCACAAAGGGGAAAGGATACCCGGTATCTTAGAGCGATAAAGGATAAGTAATGCATTAATTGCGAAAGACATTTGATAAGACCCGCATTAATTAGGGAGCGCCGCTACCTCCTTTGACCGGGGGGCAAAGCGCCGCTACTCATCCATCAGTGTCTCATCCGTCAGAGGAAGAAACCATTAAACCTGAGGATAAGAGCGGGCTCAGCTAAAGGACCAAAAGATATTGACCGAGGAGGAAAACACTATAAATAGGGGTGTAAATCAGCCTTAAACACAACACAACCACCACATTAACACTTATCCTCTGACAAGCTCGAGGTTACACGGTACCGAGGTCGGCCTTCCCTTTCTTAATCTTCATACTTAGAGAATCCCTTGTGTTGCTTGGATCTCCACTTGGATACTGATCTCAGATCTCTTGGCTTACGTGGAACGATCTCCTCATCCTACTCACGAACCATCATCAACATTTTGGCGACTTCACTGGGGAGGAGCGCTTTGCATATGTCAAGCATACGGGAGATCAGTCCACCTTCTCAAACTAGCCCTGCTTTAGATGAGGGCTATAACGGATCAGTGAGTATGCCTGGGTCGTATTTTCCTGGGACCAGGATTATCTATCCTGATGCCCTGGTCGAAGCTCACAATGTTTTATCTCATAGAATGGAGCAGTTAGAGGGCACGCAAAGAGAAGTGGTGACGTTGTTGCGGGAGATTGTTGATAGAGGGATACCTCGACGAGATTTAGGCCCAAGCAGTGTCCCTTTCGACGAGTTTGCTGGGGAACACGTGATCCCAGAAAACTTGACACGACATTCGCTCTCATCATCAGCTGAAGTAAGACGAGCCACTGGCCGATGTAGACGGTCATGAGAAGCGCCGCCTCAAGCCCGTCGAACTCTTTTCAACACTCCCCTTACGGCACCTGCAAGGTTGAGTATACGGAGCACCAACCGAAGAGAGGCACGGCGCGGGAATTGGGGATCAGAGGAGCTTGGATGTCAACAAGATCTCGCGCAGCGGTCGCCGTATGTAACTATGGCGGATTTGCAAGTACTGTTACGAAATGAAAAAAACATGCTGATGCAGGAAGCGGCTCCCGAACCACCTTATGCGCAATCCATTGCACTTCTCCCTTATCCCCCGGGGTATCTGACCCCTAAGTTTAGCAAATTTGATGGGAGGAAAGGAAATCCGCGGGAGCATGTGATCCGGTTTATTGAAGCTTTGGGGCCCTTTGGAAACGATCATACACTGCGACTTAGAGAGTTCACAAAAACTCTCACAGATAGGGCCTACAAATGGTATGCGAATTTAGAGTCTGGGTCGCTCACTACCTGGAACCAATTAGCCACGATTTTCCAATCGAAGTTCTTTCAGGCGGAGGAAAAGGTGACTACTCTCTCTTTGACTAAGGAGATTCAGGGACCTGGTGAGGACCTGCTTACGTATGTCCATAGATTTCATGATCGAGCCATGGAATGTTACGAAACCCACGAAGAAGAGGCACTGGCCAAGATATTCATACAGGGCATGCAGGGATCCTACCGAATCCATCTCATTAACTTAAAGTTACCCATCTTTGTTGATTTAATAGAGGCATTTCAGAATTTGGCAAGTAACCTCGCTATCTGTGCACAGGGCGCTACGCAAGAAGAGTACCGAGGCAGACGTAGACCCCAGGTTTCGGCTGCAGATGAGCCAAACAACAAAAGGAATGCGAGGCCAGCTCGCGCCCCTCGTACAAAGAATCCGGACGAGGCACCTCCTCCATTCCCATGCACCCCGGAAGAGGTGGAAACCATTCTTAAGAAGTAGATCTAACATGGAGATATCAGACTGCCTGAGGTTCTTCGTGAGCCTACTGCAGAAGAAATGACTCACCCTAAATACTGCATGTATCATCGACATACTCGCCACCCTACCTACGATTGTTGGGCCTTGCGAAATACTTTCCATAGACGGATTGCTAACGGTGAACTCATTCTACCTCCCAGGGACGTGAGGGAGGAACCGTTTCTTGCACATGACTGAGGGGCTGCAATGATGGTCTCCGGCGTAGCAAATGATGGAGAGCGAGTCGAGGAGGATGTTTCCTCCCCAAGCAATGACTACCATCAGCATGGGGACAGTGTCGCCCAGGTCGCGCTGGTAAGGGCGAACGATCTCGATGCATTCCGATTGCTGGAAACCGCTCCAGTAAAAAATATCCTTCAGAAGATGGATTTCTCTCTTCTTGCTCAGAAAGAAATTGCTAAATTCCTGTGGTTGGCGGCGAAGGAAGGTGTAAAGGAGGTCGCGTCGATCACATCGCTCCCAGTACCTCAGAGATCGACTGGTTTGGCTATAGTCTTTACTGAAGAAGACAAATGTGTTCCTACACCGCACAACAGGCCATTGTATGTTACGGCCTCTCTTAATGGGGTCGAACTCAAGCGGGCGTTTTTTAACAATGGTTCATCCCTGAACATCATGCCGTCGCTCTGGATTACTGAGTGAGAAGCTTATCCGGAAGTCGACTGAAATTGCCGGATTTGGGAGTCATATTCGGAGAACTGAGGGATATGTGACAACCGAGTTGGTTATTGGAAAATTCAAAGGCCCAGTTAAGTTCCATGTCATTGATTCAGACACTTCTTATTATTTACTTATGGGTCGCGGTTGAATGCATAAGTCTGGAATTGTTCCATCTTCGTACCGCCAGTGTATGAAAGGGTTCTGGAACGGGAAGCAAGTAACGGTCCGCTGCTCTGATCGGCCGTTCACCAGCAGGGAATCTCATATGGTGGAGGCTGCATTCTTTAATGAACTAGAGGAGGCGGAAGAACCCCAACCGTTGAAGGCCTTCTCTCTGCCGAAGTGGGAGGCCATCGACCGACAAGGAAGTGAAAAGATGCCAGGAGCAAATACCAGTCAGAAGGGGCCGGTCGTTTACAAGAGAGTACGTCTAGCCAATGGGAGGATCGCCTACCGCTTATGACGGTGTTGAAGGGCACGATCTCAGGCGAGGCCGCGACCCCGTGTGGAGACATGTCATGCGGAGTCTCCTTGTCATGAGAACGAGGTTAGAATGGAAGCTGAGTTTGTTCGGCTCACCTAGGGAGAGCTGGAGGAGGTCAATCTTGCCACTGACGGTTGTCACCGGATGGTCTATGTAAGCAAGTAGTTGGAACAAAATGAAAAGATAACATTAATAGCCCTACTAAAGGAATTTGAAGATGTCTTTGCCTGGACGTACGAAGAAATGCCAGGATTGGACCCTCGGGTAGTGGCTCATCATCTTAATGTGCGACCAGACGCATGCCCAGTCAAGCAAGCGCAAAAGAGTTTTCGACCGGAGCTCGAGTTACAAATAACAGAGGAGGTACAGCGGCTTTTGCGAGCCGGCTTTATCAAACCGATTCAGCATCCTACGTGCTGGCAAATGTGGTCCCAGTAAAGAAAAAGAATGGAAAGATCAGGATTTGTGTTGATTTCAGAGATTTGAACAAGGCATGCCCTAAAGATGATTTCCCGCTCTCTATGATTGATAGTTTGGTAGACTCCACCTTAGGGCACGAAATGTTCTCTTTCATGGATGGATATAGCGGGTACAATCAGATCAGAATGGCGCCGTGTGATGCCGAAAAAACGGCATTTCGTACCCCCATGGGGAATTTCTACTTCATGGTTATGCCTTTTGGCCTAAAGAACGTCCGGGCCACCTATCAGCGAGCCATGACAGCTATTTTCCATGACATGTTGTATAGGCAATTAGAAGATTATGTGGATGATCTGGTGGTAAAATCGCGAGCTCGGGCTGATCATTTGGCTGACTTGAGAAGTGTTTTCGAAAGGTGTCAAAAGTACAAGTTGAGAATGAACCCGTTGAAATGCGCCTTTGGTGTTGAAGTCAGCCGATTCATAGGATTTATGGTTTATCGGCAAGGTGTGGATATTGAGGAGAGTAAGGCTCAGGCTATCATGGAGATGCCCCCGCCGCGGTCCCTCAAACAGCTAAAGAGTTTGGTAGGGCGGGTCTCGTACCTACGACGCTTTATACCAGCGCTTGCTGAGATAACACACACTTTTGGCACCTTGATGAAAGGAGGCTCCGAGTTTAGGTGGAATGAGGATCATCAACAGGCTTTTGACCAACTCAAGAAGTTGTTAGCATCGACCGCTACCATGATAGCTCCCCAGATCGGGTTCCCCCTCAAACTTTACATCACGTCGACTGAACGCTCCATAAAAGCGCTTTTTGCCCAGGAAAAGGATGGCCGGGAGTGCCCTGTGTGTTACATAAGCCGAATCATTCAAGGAGCCGAAGCGCTCTATTCTCCGATAGAGCGCCATTGTCTATCTCTAGCATTTGCGGCCAAAAAGTTTCGCCATTACTTTTTGGCTCATACCATTCACCTCATCACCAAATGTGATCCTTTGAGGTACCTGCTTTCGCCACCCATTATTGCGGGAAGAGTGGCGCGCTGGCTTCTAATGTTGGCCGAGTTCGATATCCAGTGCTTCACACCCCGCGCCATCTTAAGTCAGGCTATGGCTGACTTGATAGCCTAATTCCCTTCTGGAAACTTCGAGCCAGTGCACGATGACTTGCCCCATGATGAGTTCGAGTCGGTCTGTTGCGCGGATCAAAGCATGATGTGGACCCTGTCGTTTGACGGATCGTCAACCTCCACAGGAGGTGGCGCGAGAGTAGTGCTAACACCCGAGCGAGGGAAAGTCCAAACTTTATCATTTAAACTCACTTTCGGATGCTCCAACAATACGGCAGAATATGAAGCCCTAGTATTGGGCTTATTGGCAGCACGGGAAGCTAAGATCAAGCGGTTGCGTGTCCAAGGTGACTCAAATTTGGTGGTGAAGCAGTTAGATGGATCCTATGCCATCAAGGAGCCGGCGTTGGCGACGTACAGAACAATCATTCAAAAACTTAGCAGTAATTTTGACGAGCTCTGTATAACTTATGCACCTCGAATAGCCAATCGACACCCGGATGCCCTGGCAACCTTGGGATCTAAAGCTGAAATTGCAGGAGAATCGGTGGATATTCGAATCCAAAAAAGAGAGGAATCCTACTTACATAATGAAGAATTTGTTGAACGAAGAAGTGAGGAGGACTGGCGAAGCCCGTATGAAGCCCAATTGAAAGGCAATACAGGAGAAATTCCCTTGCAAGTACTCAGAAATTACACTCTGTACCTCGGAGTGTTGTATTTTAGAGCACCTGGTGGAACCATGGCGAGATGCATCGGGAAACAGGAGGCCAGTCGAGTTTTGAACGAGGTTCATAAGCACATGTGTGGCGACAACTCACTGAGCCCGTATTGAAAAATACAAAGGCAGGGATACTACTGGTTGACAATGGCAAAAGATGCAGCGGCTGTTCAAAAAGCATGTCCAGAGTGCCAAAACCAACTCGAGGAAGCCCAACATGTGGCCAATATTGAGGAGGACTGAAGGCAGAAGTATATGGAGTATCTTGAAAGGTGATCGCTCCCACAGGATCCCGAGGAGGCCACGCTGCTTAGGAAGGATGCCGGGCGATTCTTTATCTGTAATGGTGAGTTAATGAGGCGAGGCTTTGATGGTAATGCTAAGCGATGTGTCAGTCTGACCGAAGCCCGTGAAGTCTTGAAGCAAACACACGAGGACGAACACCAGGGTTGGAGAAAAATTGTACAATCGCATCATACAGTTGGGTTATTACTGGCCTACAATGCAAACTGATAGTAAAGATTATGCCCGAAAATGCCGGGAATGCCAAGTTCACAACCATGCTATCCACGCACCAGCTGTGGAGTTACATCCCACGGAGGCTCCTTGACCATTCCACACTTGGGCCATGGATCTGTGGCAAACTTCATCAAAGAGAATATTATATGCCGTTTTGGCATACCTCGGGTTATTGTATCGGATAATGGAACCCTTTTTGTCAATAGCAGAGTCCGTGCGCTTCTTCGAAGATATAAGGTGGCCATCGAAAATCAACACCCTATTATCCTAAGGGGAACGAACAAGCCGAAGCCACTAATAAGAAGTTGATTCGAATTTTGAGCAAAACGCTGAAGGAACAGCACAACAAGTGGGTTGAGTAGTTACCGCTCGCCCTTTGGGCTTACCGTACCACCATAAGGGGCGCTACAGGCACTACACCCTTTTCCTTGGTATTTGGGACAGAAGCAATGCTCCCAATTGAGATAGCAATCCCATCTGGAAGTCTAGTCGAGCGAAGCCAACTGCAGTTCGATCAACGGATTGGCGAGCTCGAGGGACTTCAGGAGCGGAGGAGGCAAGTGTAATACCCCTAGTTTTCAAAAGGATAAAATTGGAATTTAAATTATTTTTAGGGCATTTTTGTGTGTTTATTTGATTTTGTGTTTAATTATTTTTTTTATTTGATTTAAATGATTAGTTGTTGTGTTGGAATGTTTAATTGGTTAATTGAATTCTTTGTTCTAATTGAATTATATACTTAAGAGGCCTTTGAAATGTTTAATTAAATGCATTGTTTTATTTATTTATTTTTAAAACAAGGTTGGGCTTGGTTAGGATTCACGGACTTTTGGATAGTGTAAATGGGTACAGTATATACCCATGGAAGTATATACATGTATATATGGGTATATATGTATATGTGGATTAGGTTAATAATTAGTAATTATTATTAATTAAATTATAATATTACCGTCATTTAAGGTGTATTATAAATTCTAGGGTTTTAAATCGTATAACAAAATTGGCCGACTAGGGTTTAGTTGTGATTCCATCTCTGAATATAAGTAGACGTAGGTTTTATATATGCCTATATATATACTGTGATAATTTTGCAAGGGTTTTTTTTTTAAAACCCTATTCGTATATAGAGACATAGAGAAACAGAGAGGGTATTGTGTGGAAAAGAGAGAGAGAGTTTCGTTAGGATTTCTGTTATGCATTAAAGGTTGGACCAAGGAGAAAGGACTGAGTTGCTCGTGGGGTTAAACCAAGAGCAGTAAAGGAGATTCAATGGCAACTAAGGTCGCCGAAAAACCTAGAAAGAAGACAATGTTGAAAGGTTTCAAACCGAAACCGAAAGGCAAGTTCTATTCTGTCTCTCTCCCTTTGCCTGTGTTCTGTGCATCCTTTGATGATCTCTAGGATTGTATTTGAATTTTAATTGAATCTTAAATGCTTGGAATATGTTAATTATATCATCTGTATATGTGCATATTGTCTGAAAACAATTCTTGTAACTTTGTTCTTCGTTGTTTGTTTCAAAGTATTAAATTGGTCGTTGTTTTATATCACTATATTAACTTGTACTGTGGTAAATTAAGGACTGGGGATTAACATTGTATATATATTAGACAGTAAGGACAAGTTTTAAGGAAGAACAGAGGGGTAGGAAAGGGCCGGAGACGAGGCAGATGGTCGGAAACGAAGAGGGAACAAAGTCAAGGCTCTCAAAAGGGAGAGAGCCGGCTCTCCCATGGAGAGAGCCGGCTCTAGGCAAGGAGAGCCGGCTCCCCCTTGTTGGAGAGCCGGCTCTAGGCAGATTGAGCCTTCTCCACTATTTTGGAGAAGGCTCTGTGATCCTATTTGTTTATAGAAGCAGTTTTGTGCGTTTTTTGTTTCGATTGTGGGTTTTTGGGTGCACTGTGTGGATGATTCTTGAGTATGGAACTGTGTGGGAAGTAGACTAAGATGATTAACATGCAATCTAGGTATTGTTATAAGCTTTCAGTGCATAAGAAATGCAATTATGCAGGTGGAATAGGAAGCAAAGGAGAAAGCTCAAAGGGAGAAAGAGAAGGCTCTAAAATGTAGAGCCTGCTCTAGGTGATTTAGAGCCTTCTCTAGTTTTTTAGAGAAGGCTCTAGGTGGTTTAGAGCCTTCTCCAGTTTTTTGGAGAAGGCTCTTTTCAATAGTGTTCTCTGAATTTATTTATTTATTTATTTTTTTTTTACGAGCAGTTTATTTACTTTTGGAGCATGGGAACTGTTCTGTTGACTCTGGGGTTTTACAGAGGGTCTAAGTGGTTAATTCTAAGTGTTATTAAACTTATTATTGCATGGTTTAAGTTTCTATGATAAAGGATGAAGCAGTGTAAAAATATGCAACTGTGCTTGCTATTAACAGAAGAAAGGAACTGAGTGGCTTGTTTAAATTTCAGAAATTTAATGGGACTTCACAGAGGGGTTAAATATTTAATTTTGGGTGTGATTAAAACCTTGAACTGATTAAAGTTGATTTCTAAATCAATGGGACAAACAATATAAAATTAATGAACTTTCTATGCTGTTAACGGATGGAAGACGGATTAATTGCTTAATTAAATTTTAGCAATTTGATCGGATTTAGCATGATTATAAAACTTGTTTAAAATGCATGAGAATGTCATTTAATTATTAGTTCTGATCTATGCATGCTCGGGATGTTATTTGTTGAATTATTAAATCGGTTCCTGCAACTATATGGTTATAAGCTTGGATTTGAATTGCTGAATGTTAAACACAGTTCTGTAATTATTTGAATATTGGTTTGGACTGTGAATTGCTAAACTTCAATTTATATGTTGTAATTTACATGGTTTTGGATGTTAATTGTGAAATCGTATATATTATTCTACAATTAACTGGATGATGGTTTTGAATTGAAATTGCTGAAGTATTATATGAACTATTATGCAATTACCTGGCTTTTGGTTTTGGATATTAAATTGCTGTACTATTTATCATAGTCTGTAATTTTTACATGGTTTTGGATTTTAATTGCTGGATTAATATATATTCTGTCAATTACATGGATATGGAGGATTGTATGCACCGGTATGGGACGGTGTCATACTAGGGATGGTTTAGCTCAAAACGCATAAACCTAACCTATTGGATTAAAGGAAAGGATTGTAAAATATTGAATCCTAATTTTGTTTAAGTCAGATCAACTGAGTAAGTTGAGTGACCATTTGGATTTACTGTTGTTTGGAATTAACTTATATCAACTGAATAAGTTGAGTGGTTAACTGATTATACGTCTTATGTCAGATCAACAAAGAAATTGAATGATATACTCTGGTTTGGACGGATTTTAGATATATGATTATGGTACCGCGAGATGAGCTTGAGTCTCAGACTCTTTGGTTAGAGTGCGTATATGCAGTGGATGCGTAGCTGGTTATAGTAGGTTGAGGTGTACCTTGTTAGGTCTAGGTACTCATGCCCACCTTTGGGTGCGTTTTTGCATGTTGCCTTCTATTCAGGTTGAGACCCCCTACATAGTCCAGTGAATGTCCCTTAGTGTGGATATTTATATATATATGAACTAGATAGCTATTGCTGAGATATCTAGGGTGTATCTGCGTATCGGGTCACTGTTTGGATTGCAGTTAGGATAGAACTTGCATGTGGGCCTGACCCACTCTTATTTTTACAGGTGTTCGTCAGTTCCAGGCTTAGAGCTTGATCGTGTTGAGCAGATACAGTTATTCACTCCACCGACGACGTAGGAGTATTTTCTTCCCATTATGATCATTGGTTTTCTTTGCAGTTGTTCATGTTCAGTATTGGAATATTTTTAGTAGGGGTCCACGAGATGGATTCCCGAGTTGTATTAGAAGTAAATGAGAAGTTGGTGTATTCAAACTAGTTCTTGCATATAAAGTTTATTCGGAGGTTTTTTCCATTAAAGGATTTTCATTTTAGTTCTTTTCAGCAAAATTTTATTCATTCCTGTTTCCTATATTGTATTCTGTGTTCGTTAAATTGCTAATTGATTTGATATCCTCGGGTTATCGGGCGTGGGCCTGGCCAACCCGCATCCGGAAATCCGGGGGTATCACAGCAAACAAAGGATAAGATAGTGGTATATATCAGAGAAGGGTGGCTCGGGCCTACAATGCCACTGTCCGACCTGAGCATTTCAAGAAGGTGATTTGGTTCTGAAGTCCGCAATGCATGTAATGCGAAACCTGGCCGCCCCAAAATTCACTCCAAAATGGGAAGGCCCCTTCGAAGTCAAGGCTGCTAGCCCCAGTGGATACTATGACATCGAGAAAGTGGGAAGCAACAAGATATTGGGTACATTTAATGCCAAGTGGTTGAAATTTTTTTATTCTTAACCTGTAAGCCTTACTCGAGGCCCTATGATTGTATTAAGTTTTGAATTTCAAACTACTGTATTAAAGGTCCGAGGGACCCTGTGCTTCCCTATCAGTGTCTAATGTCTGAGTAATTCCCTTTGAATCTAATTCCTGGATTGACCTCATCTCTGGTAAAGGTCATAAAAGCATGTGTAATGAAACTCTGAATGGGTGTTGGTATACGCCTCTAACTTTTTACCCCTGGAAGAGGTCTTTCATAATCGCCATATCATATATATATTCTTTTGGCATTTGTAATAACTACTATACAAAAATGAATAACACTTCAAAAAAAAAAAAAAGAACTGTTCATTAATAAATAAATAAAAAAAAAAACGTTCACAAATAACTGATTCATTTCTTATACATAAACTGTTCTCAGCAATACATCATTAAGGTAGATCGCCTAAGGCTAAAAGGGCAGGGCCGAGTTGTGCCGACTTGCGCTTGATCTCGTTCTTCAAAGAGGTGATATGTTGTTCCCTCAGATTCACTTGTTGTTGTAGTTCAACCAAACGTATCCTATCATTTTCAAGGATACCTTCTTCCTCAAGGACCTGATCACGAAGATCTTTAATTTCCTCTACCATTTTCTCGCGTTCCCCAAAGGCCTTGATTCGCGCGAAGAGTTCCTCGGCCCAAGTCACGTCAATTTGTGCTCTTTTCAGATTTACAAGAAGACGATCTAGGGAGTCGAGCTCCTTTCTGCCTAGGGAACGATCCCTGGCCCCTCGGAGACTTACCACGAGCTCGCACGTGGTTTTGTATACAAACTCCAGGAATAAAGGCAGCTTCCCCTCGAGATTTCCAAAAGTTTGCGGATACTTGGCCTTTATCTCTTCTAGGATCTCTACCTTTTCCCTCGAAACAGCGGTACCACCCCATGAAATGCATGAAGTAACGCGATCTCCTTGATCTGGCCTGCTAAGACTTTGTTCGGTGTCTTTCCTCTCCTTATCACCTTCAAGGGAACGGTGTCTTTCGCTGGCCGTATGCGGGTCCCGCCTTGGTTCGGACAAAGCCATGGCCTCGACTTAATCAACACTTAGATCATTTTGCTCTGGACCATGTGAGCCCGAGGCCTCGTCTTTGGAAGAGTCGTTGAAGGACGAGCTCCCCGTCTCATTTAAGCTATCCTCTTCAGGGGGAGGAAGGGATTGGATGGCTGACTCAACCATCTCCCGCAGTTCGGCAATGGGCTCTCGCGGTAGTACGTGAACGATCTCAACCTGCGAGCTAGTGTCGCTATCCTCACCTCGTTGACCAGAATGATAACCCTCAGAACCATTAACTGCCTCGGCTGCATCAGAGGCGGTCGCTTCGACGTCTGTAACATCATAAAGACAAAGGCGTCTTTCAAAAAATATATATATATTTTACCTACGTTTGAAGTCGAGTGAGACAGGCTTCTCTTAAAGTTAAAGGTCCCCATAGCAGGGTCCACCTCGGTATTGACTTCTCCCGTCTCTTCGTTGAGACGGCCTAAGCCTCGAGCCAAGGGGATCAGCTCTTTCCCCATCCCGAGACGGGAAGGTGCAGGGAGATTTAGGTCCGATGCCAGAATCTCTCTTACTGCTTGTTCGGGGTCTTTAAGGACGCTTGCAAGAGTGTGAAGTGGATCAGAAGGAACTACCAAGCCAGTACGAGTCGTTGAAACATGAACTGTGGCACCTACAGTAGAGGTCTTCTTAAGTAGCACGGAGTGGGATCTTGTACTCGAAGCCACCCCCGCTCGAGTAGATGGAAGAGAAGCATCCGCGGTAGCAATAGAACTGTGAACGAGGGGGGGATCCTTTGAGGTGTTCTGAAAATAAACAAGGAATGGTTAAGTATGAAGAAATGATGGAAATTGCGAAGACAATAACTTGCACTAACCTTAGGTTTCTTGGAAGAAGTGGCCGCGGGGACAAAAGTACTAACGTCCCGATCGACTTCGCGCTTGTCTCGACGAGTCTTTGTAGCTCGAAGAGCTATCACGGGCGCTGCGGCACTAGATGAAACCAAGGGAAGCAAACCCGAGGTACTGCAAATCTTCCCGCGAGTCGCTATCGACGTGTTTTTAAAGGGACGAAATGAGGTGTCACTTTTCAACAAAGAACGAGCAGGGACAGGAACTGGAGTGCTAACCACAAATTGCTTAAAATAATTGATCACTTCCTTCCAGTATGCTCTCGTTTGCACTCCCCATCGTCCCACTCGCGAGGTCGAGGGAACATAAAGAATCTGGCGATCTTTCAAGAGCTCGGTCTCCTCAGAATCAATGAAGCGTAGAAATCCCAAGGCATAGGTACTATGGTCTTAGCGCGCACCATATCCATAGTCTCGAGCAAGCCCTTGATTCAATCCAAACTGTCGAGCCACCTTATGGGGATTGTAAACTTTACCCACACCTGAGTTAGGTGGAAGGAGGGCAGGAAGGTAACCCGCAGTGTACAGAGCAATCATTGTCAAGGCTGGGGTACGTCTCAGATACTTGCCTGAGATAACCATGCCATCTTTTGAGGCACAACACTTCACCCGCGGTCCGTGAGTATAGGGACGAGCTAGAAAGCAACTCTCCCTATCAATATACTCCGCCAATTTCTTTTTTGTGGAATGTTTATGCCATTGAAAAGATCGCTTCAAACCTCTGTCCCGAGGAAGTGCTGTCGGGCGAGGGCCATAACGGGGAAAATGCTCATATAAGAACATTTGAAGGAAGATTGTGTTGACAGGAGAAACCACGCTCATACGCCCAATGGAGCGTTCCATCCGGGCATGCGCCAAGTCGAGCTCATGATAAAGCGTACCGAGAAATAGCACGGCTAAAGGAAAGCTGTTGCCGCAGGATAGCCTAACAGCCAAAGGAATACGATCCGGACACGGTCCATCATCAGGAGGACCTGGAAAAATGAACCTCGACAGCCAAGATAGAAGAAAAACGGCGAGGCGAGCTGAGTCTTTTCATTTAGGGCCATTGAAGGAGGCCTCTCCTTCTTGGTCCTGAGGAGGAAAGTCCCGAAAATAGTAACGAAGGAGCAACACGAAAGTGCATTTCTTTCCAGTCTCTGGAAACTCCTCGCGAAGGCCGTCATCTTGATAGCGCAAAGCGATCTTCTCGGCCGCGGTGACATCGCTGCGAAGCTTGGCAACGAGTTTGACCTCGTCTTCAGAAAGCACCCAGGAGCCAGGGTTGTGCTCGCCAAACACATTCAAACACATAAGTTGTACTACATCCTCTATTGTGGGGGTAAACTCGCCCCATGAGGTAACAAAAGTGTGAGTATCGCGACTCCACCGAGATACGAGAAGGGCAAGATCATGCACGTCTCGGGGGATGGTTAGCTCGCGGGTGTTCCGGACCGCGTCTGCAATCCTTGAAGCCTTCAGAGTCTCAAGAAACTCAGCATCAGATAATATGGCATCCGTCCATAGATCCCAGCCTCGGCCGTGACCGGTCTGATCGGTAAAAGCGAGACTAGAATGGGGAAAGTCACCACGTTCGACTCTAAATCACAGTACCGAACTAGGAAGGATAGGTATTCCTGCCTGTGCATAAGGCTCGCCCTCAAACAGGAATGTGCCCGCTGGGGTCTCATCCACCTCGCTAGGCTCATCGCTGTTCGCCCAAAAGGTATCCTTCGGGCCAAAATAGGGAGCAACTCGCCACTCAGCCATGGGAGGGACGTTAGGGACATCGTCGCGTAAAGCCATCAATGTTATCCTACCTCGAGTAAAAGTGGGGGAGGGTGAGATTTCTAAGAAGTCGAACTTGATTTGCACGATTTCATGAGAAAAAAACAAGTGTGGGCTTAAATAGTAGGGATCGATATCCCAAGCATCGCGCCTCTAACAAACGAAAAGACAGAGGCTCGACATTCGAAGCGTTGCAACTCGGCCCACCGGTAAAAAAGCGACATGTGGCCTAGGAAGTCAAAGCGACATAACTCCTCGAGACTGAAAACATGCGACTCTTTAGTACCAACAATAATGACGGCAAACCTGAACCAAATTAATAATTTGCTCGAGCTCTCCCTTGGTGACCTCGAGCTGGGGGGCAAAATGTTGATGACCAGCCACGATAGCTGACTAAGTGGTGCCACCTCGGCAACATAGGCACAACTGGCCAGTGCTGACTTGGCGTGCCCGCGGTGGATTAGGTATTCTCGAGGTACCTATCCAATGACAGAACTCACTGGTCGAGGAAGGGGACGCTACCCTTCCTCTACTGTGGACGCGCCCCACTCCAGTCGGATGGGCTCCTCCCCCCCTGGCTCGCTCGAGGGTGCTCTCTGAAAGAGCAACCTCGACTAACCTGTGTACACGTTTCCCTTCTTGGCAAAGAAGACTTCGGGATAGAACCGGTATGGGAACCTGCGAAGTCATGAAGGCAGGACCTCGAAAGGGGCTTATCCCTACTGAAGCACGGGAATCTGAGGACATGTGGATAGGTGGCTGAGATCTAAGGGGTCGCCTCAGTCCGAGGCCAGCACAAGGGGGAAAGGATACCCGGTATCTAAGCTCGAGCGATAAAGGATAAGCAATGCATTAATTGCGAAAGACATTTGATTAGACCCGCATTAATTAGGGAGCGCCGCTACCTCCTTTGACCGGGGGGCAAAGCGCCGCTACCCATCCATCAGTGTCTCATCCGTCAGAGGAAGAGACCATTAAACCTGAGGATAAGAGCGGGCTCAGCTAAAGGACCAAAAGATGTTGACCAAGGAGGAAAACACTATAAATAGGGATGTTAATCATCCTTAAACACAACACAACCACCACATTAACACT
Source organism: Cornus florida (assembly GCF_030987335.1). Taxonomy (NCBI): domain Eukaryota; kingdom Viridiplantae; phylum Streptophyta; class Magnoliopsida; order Cornales; family Cornaceae; genus Cornus; species Cornus florida. Next base: position 95,195,857 of record NW_026775581.1, on the reverse strand, counting down.
TATCCTCTGACAAGCTCGAGGTTACATGGTACCGAGGTTGGCCTTCCCTTTCTTAATCTTCATACTTAGAGAATCCCTTGTATTGCTTGGATCTCCACTTGGATACTGATCTCAGATCTCTTGGCTTACGTGGAACGATCTCCTCATCCTACTCACGAACCATCATCAACAACAGTTACAAGGCACTTTGACACATAAAACCCCGCACAAGATCGAATCAAAGAGAAAAGGATCCAATCTAGGCAAGGAAAAACCCAAAACCGACCTAGATCAGAGATCTACCCGGAGAAAAACAACAAATCCGTCCATGCGAGCCGAAAACAAACCTATCATGAGCGAATCTAGCCGTACAAAACCAAAAACGAAGTAAAAAAATATTCACAAAGCACATTTATTAAAACATGCCGAGTTTATTGAAGCCGTGGGAGGCAACTAGCACCTCCCCACTCCCATGGAAGGGAGCAGGGAGCAACTGAAGAAAAAGACGAAAGCTGGGATAGAGAGAGAGAGTTAGAGAGAGGTGGAAGGAATGTGTAATGTGGCCTTCTAACCGTCTGTCACTGTTTTTTTTTTAGTTATTCATGAAGTAAAAAATTGAGTATTCGAACATCTGTAGACACATTTTATATAATGTCTTTGTGTTTGCTTGAACTTTCAAGAAAAAAATAAAAAGGGCAATCAACACCCAATGGGACTTTTAGAAACCAACCAAAGTATAGCAATAACTCTTTACTCTCAAAGCAACCCACCAGTAGATAACTAATTCATGAGGTCCAAAGTTTTTCCCCGTAAAGGAGAGAATTGAAGCGAAAAATATAATCCTGCCTGTCGAAAGGTGGTCATTTGTCCTCGAAATTAGATAGGAAAGGAAATTACAACACAATTTTACTGGTGCCATTTTTATAGCAGCTCTTTATAAGAGTGGTAAAAACAATCTAAGAATTTTATTTTCTGTTTCTCGCATTTCTACTACTAACATGAATATTACATGTAACATCACAAGACATACAATGCACTAGCGATCTGTTCCCACCAACATTGAACAGAAGCCCCAAAGATTGTCTGAAAACAAAGCCCACAAAACTTGTACGAGTACTACGTATGAATAAAATTATAATAACAACACAACAATATCACCCTCATAACAGTAGGAATACGGTCAAAAATTAACGAAAACCAGGTGGCACGCGAATGGTACCGACTTCAAAGGAATTAACGAAAACCAGGTGGCACGCGTATGGTACTGACTTCAAAGGAAATAGCTCCTCCATCCAGTCCAAGCATCCACTATAAATAAGAATATTCAAGTTCTCGTACGCATGCTAGTCTCCATGTCTCGGATCCATGAAATTCAATCAATATCCAACTTGAGAAAGTTAATGGGATAAAATCTCTGTCACTCGATCCTGAGCATCAACTGGAATCTCCCTTCCAGGGACCTGAACCTTTAGAAGATTAGAGTACCTATAAGAGAGAATTTCTCGTCAATAACTGGAAGCAATGCACACGTGCTTGACAAATAACCCATATAGAGAGATAAGGAAACCTTTGAAAAAAAAAAAAAAAAAATTTGAGGGGAGTTGGCAACTTAGCAAGTGGCTAATGACCTTGCATATTTTGAATTACTTAAAATTATCAGTTGAACATTTGTCTTCTTAATTGAAAATAGTGACACGGGTAACATGATGAATAACGAAAAGATCAACATGCCAACCAGTAACCAACCCCAAAAGTAGGGTGTGGCTTGCTTTTTAAAGTAGGATAGGTATGTACTTATTCTTTACTAAAAACATATATCTAGATTTGCTGTAGGCCTGTAAGAACTCACTCTGCAACCGTGAACAACTGCTCATGCTCTGCAATGAAGGCAAGCAAGGCCTGCAAACAGTAGTAGAATAGTTATCTCTGATGGCCACACAAAGTTATAATATGGTGGGGAAGTATGAACTCAGATGACTTACCTCAAATGGCATGTTCAGCAATTCATAGTAAGTCCGGACACGATCTAACCTCAATTGTACAGATTCACTATCAATAGATGGGATAGCAGCCAGAGCCTACATAAATAAAATTAAGTTCGGGTATATTATATATAGTTTAAGAGAAACACAATAACATGAACAGATACTTATTCGCCAAACATTGGAATTAAAATAACATTCCATGCAGCGAGAAAGGCCATTTTTATCAGTAAGGTCAATGTGTAAGGCCAACTTCTCCACAAAGTAAATTGACTCAAGAGAACCTCAGTCTTGGCCATTTGTGTTTGGCTATAGGAGAACTGTTTTCAGAAATTATTAAACAATGGAATTTTATTTATTATTATTATTATTATTATTATTATTATTTTGTTGTTGTAACACACAACTTCCCCAATAATATAGTTTTATACGCAAAATCAGAAACCTTAGATACAACTTTCTCAAGTGTCTCCAATTTATTTGGAAAAGAGGAAAATTTTGTTCCAACCATTTAAAGACGAGAAATAAGATATGGAAAAATTAACCTGTTCTAATGCAATTGAATTCCGACATATCTGCTGAACCCCAAAAAGGTTGATGGATTTCATATCAGCCAAAGCCTAAAAAGACATTTTGCATTCTCTCATTAGTAATGAATTGGAGGAACATAACAGTTTCCAGCAAAATTTCAGTTAAATATAAGCAACAGAAAATTGTGTGCAAAGTAATTTTTAACTCAAAACTTCAGAGTAAGAAGACATGCAAAGTTGCAAACCTTGATGGATGCATTTGCGGCAATGCTACATATTCCACCAAATATATAATCCCGCTTTACTCCAGCAACAAAAGGGGCCATTTCCTCATCCCTACGTGTTATCTATAAGTACAGAAATGGAAGAGATAAGAAATTTGCTTCTATGTATTTTCACAAGGATTCAGAATTTGACAAAAAGTTGGAGAAGTGCATTTCAATAACAAGAGCATTTCCCTTCAAATTAAATTATTTCAACTTTAATACTTCTTCTTCCTTCTTTCTTTCTTTCTTTCTTTATTTATTTTTTACATTTCCCTACTTTCACCAAGATAAGATAGCATAAAGCTCCTAGAAATCAAAAGCACAGAACAATAGATGGAAAACGAATTAGGACAAGCTTCTTCCTGCACCAACAAAATTTCTACAACCAGGGTCATAAAGGTGTATGGTCATTCAGGATTTTCTATTGAACGAAAGTGCTTCAACTAACACTGAAGTTAAAATAATGCTCTTTTGGTTGCCAAAAGTAGGAATACAAAAGAAATTAAACTCTAGAGTGTTTAGAATTTCCATTATTTAGACATGAGGGAGAAAAGAAATAACTGCAGTCTACTATAAGCAAATTGATTTTTAAATTTTCTTTTAGAAGCCAAAACCACAAGAACCAAAAATCAACATTTACATATAACATTTTTTCTATTCCTACATTTTCTCACCTATCAAATAGACAAATAAAGTGTAAGCCTCTCAATCTTGCTACAACAATAGATTGTTAGAGTGGTCCTAAAGAGGTTTTGTTCACGAGGCACTTAATATTTCAATTCAATGGATGTTTACATTAGTATTATATTGAAAATCTGAATACTTTATTGTTCTTCAGTGGACCATACAGGGATTATTGTTGAAAGGGAACGTTTGGCTTATAGAATGATACTTACTTTTTTTTGCCAAGGATCTAGTTGGTGTATATTTTATTGAAATCACCAAATAATTATCAAACAGTTTGACTGTGAAGATGCATCTAAAACTCAAGATCGTAAAAAACAAAAGCACTGAATTTTGAACTTCACATAAACATATTTTCTGCAAGACTAATAATGTGATGATGTTTGCTGTACTTGTCCACAATAATACCCACCTGCGCAGTTAAAGAAATGATGAAATCATCAGGCTCCTCTGCATCTTGGTCCTCCAAGTATTCCCTACTTGTCATTTCCTGTTTAAATTGAAATTCTTGGTAACTTGAAGTATTACCTTTGCATAATTGCTTTCATAAATGCACACTGTAAATTGAGAATAAATATCAACAATAAAGTTATATTTCCAAACCTGCAGATGGAAAATTGTCTCCAACTGCATCTCTACACGTAAAACCTTAAGGCAATCTATTGCCAATTTTCTGTACTCTTCCGCAAATGATGGCAGATCTTTAGGAGGTACACTACTTGTACGAGTATGATGTGGGGTTTTCTGATTTATTTTCTCTTCTACTTGATTAGATGCCCTTGCAGATATTTGCCCAAGCCTGTCATGAGAAATGTGCCCCATATAAGCCACCACAGACATCTTACAACATAAACATATTCAGAAGCTGCATGTTCCTATTATTATGCGCCTAAAAGTTGATTTCATTTGGGAGTATAATATTCAGAGTGAAGTTATACTTATATTACATGTGCGATGATAAGAAACTAACCAATTCATACAATATGTTTTGACTTTTAAAGATATTACTAATTTCTATTAAAACAAAGTATGTTGCATACATAAAAAATCATGTATGTAGAATCACTGGAAAAAATCTAAACATAAGCTTTGCTAGATACCCCGAATATTTAAGTATACTGTATCCATATAAAAGAAATGGTTTGGTGTAACCTCAAATATACATAATGCAACACAAGCCTTCTCAGAAGATCAAGTAACATTATCTCTTAACTAAGTCAGGCATCTAGGTTAGCATCAGTTTCATCATTTAAATAAAAGGTCATGCAAGCAGTGACCATTGCTGAGTATTAACTGTAAAATAAAAGACTAGCTGCAACGTTAAAAGTTGACTTATCACCTGACATCAGTCCAAAAATCTGACAGACAGAAACCTTGTAGATAGACACAGGCAAATATAAAATATAACAATATTATCATGCTCCATGAGAATTCAAGGATTGCATCCCTGAAACTGTTGCAGTAAAGCAAAAGTTGGTGAAAGGAGATAGAGCCAAAGATTAAACAGTCAAGCAGTGCAAAGTTAATCCTGCATATAGTCCAGACACCACAAAACACAAGATGGGACTGAATATTATTGATTTGTTTGGATAAAATGTATTCTTGCGATTTATGGGAAAAATGTGTTCTTGCAATGTACAGAATAAATGCATTTTTGCGACCAACCTAGGGATTGCTACTGGTAGGTATATGGATCACGTGTTCACAATTTCCTACTCAAAATTTTGTGTTGTAATGCGTGTCAAGTCATACTATCACAAAAGAAAGTGATATGAAGAAGAACGATAAACACACCGCAAATCTCTCACTGCTCAATCACATATCTATGCAAAGGTAAATGGCTTTCAACTCTTTATGGAAACTCATTCAAATCAGAATTTTAAAAGGATTTTACTTACCACTCTACATGGGTCTCCTATATTGGCTACAAATATGGAATTATAGTCGGTCTAGAGTATCTCTCACAGGAGCTTTCAACTCTTTACATATTATTAAGAGAATTTATATTTTAGAGAGAGTTTTGAGAATCAATTGGGGTTCTTCTTAGATAACCATACTATATGATTGAGATATCAAAGCAAGTAGATAAATTGGGAATATCCATCAGAGCATCAACAGGATGGCTCATTAAGAAAAAGTTGATCGGACATCCCTGGTCATTGGAGATCAGAAGTCCATGGATAAACACGTTGTGTGAGGACTGAGGAGCAAGTCTGTCAACGGGTCAGCGGCTCGAGGATCTGGGGAGATCTAGCGTAAGTCTGAGTCGGAGGGACTAGGTGATTTTAGGTTAGGGTCTTGTAACTTAGTCTGTAACCTCTCTCATATAGTGGATTATGATCTGGTTGGACTAGGTCCCATGGTTTTTCCACGTACAAAAATATAAAATTTAGACATGTCATTAACTAACTAAATTTTCAATAAGGATTAATAGATTCAAAAAGTTAGTTGAACATATCAGAGCCTTGGGTAATAGTCCAACGCACACATCAGATACCTTGGTAAGAATTGAAAGCTATATTACAATGACCATATTACCAAGGCATTAGATACAAAAATGGTGTTCCATGGATCATTCATAAGCATATAACAAGAAGAATTTGGAAGCACACGTAAGCCCAAAAAAATTGCCTTCATGGTGCTTAAAGTTAGTTTTCTTTATCTTATGCAGTGCACTAACAACACCAAATTAAAGACAGATATCTCAAGGTGAGAGCAACTTTTTTGATCATTAATACATGCATTACTAAACAAATATTTTCCCTTTGAAATTAAAGTCCAATAATTGTCTTCTTCAATAATATGTTTCATTATGTCTTGGGTGTAGTTATCTGTCTAAGCATCCGATTTGATCAAATCCTGAACCAAAAGAAACAGGTGACATGGCAAAATATACTAATTAAGAGTAATACAAGTGTGTACTATGAAGAAGAAAGAGCTGCATTGTGAACAGAAACTGAGAATTCAGTATTTCTGACGCATACTATAGCATAGCCTCTCAAACTTTCCGTATATATATTCATTTGAAGCCAAGTGAAGCTTCATAAAAGATGATTTTAGGATCAGTTTACAACTTGCAACCAGATGAGACAACTTGCCTTTCTATTGAGTGTGCAACATACTCCAATGAATCACTTAGTGAAGCCAACAAAATAAGTTTATTATCATCACGAATTAGATTCTCCTGCACAAGAGCCACAATAAACAACGTTTAATTTTGATATCTCTATTACCACGAAAGATCCTTTAATCAGCAAACAGTGCATACATAAATTCCCAACACATGCATACCTGTAGAACTACACACACACACACATATATAAAGTAGATTCCCAACCTATGCAATACCTGCTTGATCGGCTGCAAATTCAATAATAAGTCACTCATTTCCATTTCGACCTCAATATTTTCAGCATCAGAAGCACCGGTTTCCATATTTGGCTGACCAAAAGAATTTGGTAAACATGCACTGGCTGGATCAAGTCGCATTAAATTCTCAACATCATGCCTCCCAATAAGCATATAACTCTGCTTCTCAAGAACTGCCTATATTACCAGGGAAGAAAAAGAGAAATGAATGGTAAGAATATGCTTGCACTAAGTCCCTCGCAAAAATACAACATATGACCTAACTGGTTTGTATTCTCCGTGTTGTATTGTCTTGGAATATTCTTTCTTTTAAAAAAATCTAATATACAAAAATAAGTAAATAGCAAGGCCTAGGTAAGACTTTTTCATCATATTTCAGTTTGAAGACACAACTTCGTAATTCTTCTGCATTATACTACATCAGTTACATATTTAAGTTCAACTAGAGTTAGTCAAGATTCAAGAATATGACTCTCAACAAAACACTATAAATGATACTCAAACTGAATATATAAGGAATTAGAGAAATATATGTACCTCCATGTATGAAGTCCGACATCTTTCATATGTTCTTTCGAGGAAAGTTTGCACATACGTCACAAGGTCACTAGCAAATTTAGGCATTGCTTGAGCCCAACCAAGCACCTAGAGTAAAAGATGTCTAACTTACACAAATTCAAAATGCCATGTAAAAAGTATAACTAAGAGATGGGAAACAGTTTATCAAATAACAATAATACTGCAAAGGCTTCCCCATGCAAATCAGGTAAATCAAATATTGTTATTTCTGCACTGCATAGGACCAGACCCTTTTTTGTTTTGAAGAGACACAAAAGTTAAAACACCCCTCTTTTTTTGTTCAGTAATAAAAGAATTTTGTAAAAAAGAGTTGAAAAAATACCTCTTTTGCTAAGAAATCTATAGCCAAAAGTCCCTGTAAGACAGGTCGCCCCTTCTCCACTAATGGTGTATAACTAGCAGCCGCATGTGCTCGGGGCCGAAATGCAGCTGGACCTGTAATAATTAATAACTCGTGTAAATCAGATATTATATGGTGGAAACAATGACAGAGCTAAAGACAACCCAAAATTCTATCATGCAAACAATTCCTAGTGATAAGAGTTAACCCCTCAAGGAAGTCAGATAATTTCTTAATCGCATAAAGTTAAAATTGTGTCAATTTGTTTTAGGTGTTAAATTATTTTTTTATATTCTCTTTTCCTAAGCTTGCAAATGCCAGGAAAAGATGTACGCATATGTTGCATTGTTTTTTTGTTTTTGTTTTTGTTTTTTCTAAACGGTCATATGTTGTATTGTTCTCAACTCATTATTTCCTATAGAAAAGGTCTTGTAACAATCGGGCACTTGTCATCCAACCCCAAAGCTTAAGTTGTTAAATGGTACTGCCTATCTGCCCTTATAAGCCAAGACCCATCCCATCCCTATCCGATGTGGGACAAGAATCTGTGACATTCTCCCCACCTGAACCTGAGATGCTCTCGTTGCGGTAGGACCATCCTGCCTACTTGTCCACCCTAACAGCGGAGGACCCAGTAATGACCTGGACACCTCCATGTGGGCACTTGGCAATGGGTTGGACGCTTGCCATCTGACCTAAAAGCTCAAGTTATTAGGTGATGGTGCCAAACGTGTAAAAGGATCGGATTCAGACCGAATCCGATCCAATTCCGATGAATAATTCATGAATGAATCCATATCCGATAATTCGATCCGTCAAGGGTGTAGCTTTTTTCACTTTTAAAAAAAGAAATTAATGTTAAAAGAGAAGGGCAAACAATGATCAGAATATAATGGAGAGAAAACAGAAGACAAATAAAATATGAAAGAAAAAAAGAGAATAAAATTAGATCTTTACTCTTTGTCAAAGAAAAAACAATTATAAGAGAAAATAGGGAGAGGGAAGAGGAAGAAGGATTATAAGACATTTTGATAATATGTAAATACTATATATATTATACCATTAGATAAATATATGTTTAAAATTATATATTATGTTGGATCAAATTATTATCGGATCGGATTGACCATAATCCATATCCGATTTGTTTACTTAACGGATTATTGGATTCGGATCATTAAAGGGTTATTAGAGTCAGATGGTCAATCCATATCCAAGTTATCGAATCAGATTCGGATCAAAATCCGATCCATTGACAGGTCTAGATGCAGCCTCTAATCTCAAGGCCCATCCCATCCCTATCCAACGTGGGACAAGAACCTATGAATAATAGCCAAAATGACATTGAAGCTCTAATTTTCTTTTCCATTCACTGATATAAAATCAGTGTGCATAACATATAAACATGTTTTGGTTCTTAGAGGTCATCTGCAATTGATCACATGACACCCATTTAAAAAAAATCCTGGAAAACTGACCCATTACCAATACCCATAAATCCATTTCTGAAAGAAAAATAATTTGAATCATTTGATGGACAGTACACTTTTAGCAAGTAGATGGCATACTAGATCAACAAAAATAAATTCCCAAACATTTGCTGTGAACTGATTGAAGTTTTAATAGTTCAAAGAACTTGCTTGATATGGCTTGCTGCACGCTTTTTCTGTAATCTACAAACATTGTTGGTAAGAAGTGGTCCTTCACGAAGTTCTCCACAAATGCTAGCAATCCGTCATTCCTGTGGTATTTAGAAGTGCAAAAACACAAAACCACATAAATAGAAACACAATGATAGAAAAGGAGGAAAAGCAACACCCATGCTCCAAATATTCACTTGGATCAGAAATTCAGAATGGTATATCTAAGAGACTTGTGCAGAACAATGGTAACGAGAAGGTGGAGGGAGTGGGAGGTACTAATATATCTATTAGATGCCTGGCAAAGTGAAGAGATCATGAGAACAACAATATAATCAGCTTGAAACAAGGAGCAATAAGAGTGAGCATATCTAGGCCCAAAGATATAACGTCACACCTTTATGAACAATTTAATATTTGGACATTAAGCTGACACTAAAAAGCAAATTTTGCGGAGTAAATTCATTTTACCTACAAGCAATAAATTTTCTAGAAATTATCTATAATGGATTCTTAATGCACAGCAAAGGATATTTATATCCCTAATAAACATTAGCTAGGAATAATCCATGCAAGGTTTGGTAGTGTCCAAAAGCATATGATGTCACAACAATGAATGCAAAAACAGTACTCGGGGTTGCCAGCAGTAATTGGAAGAAAGGTATGGCCTGCGTATCGGTGAAATGGACAGAACTTTGGTAGGATCCATAAGCATGTTACATCACACAAACGAGTAGTTCATCATTTAACTTAAAGCACAAACTGCTTCCGCTGCAACCCATGTAGAAGCAAGGTTACAAATGCACAATCAAAATGCAGTGTTTGTCAACAAGCTGCAGGACCAAGTTCCCCCATGCTCAAGTTGGTTCAAACTCATCATGTTGTTGGCAATTGGCAAAATGCAAACCAGCAGACACATGCAGTATGGATATTAAGCCCTTTAACATCTCAATATATGGCCAGTACAAGGGGCTCACCAAGGGCAAACGACCAAGAAGCATTCACATCTACTTGCCATCAGCAGCAAAACACCCTTTTATCCTTCGAGCCCATATAGAGCTACATCTTCTTCTAAATCTTAGGTTATCATCTTTCCTCACTAGATTGACTGATGTCCCCTTTAGAACTCCTCTTGTCCTTTTAGTGCCTTCAAATTGAATGAAATCATACATTACTGCAAATCCACAATATGAATCTCCACTCAACCCCAAACAAATACATCTACCAAACTACAAGATTGTGTGAAGCAAGTTTTTCAAGCCCATGTTATGACCTTTATGTTCATCGTTTTTGGAAACCCCCATCATGAGTTTCTGACGAACTTATCTATATTGCCCATCGTTTATCCCAGAAAGTGAAACAAGCTATAACCAGATAACAAAGCTGACCTTGCTTTTTTTATGAATATCATATTAACAAATGTTTTCCACTAGTTATATGTTCAGAAAGGACCAAAATTTGAGAGAATTTAGTTGCTCTTGCATGCAGCTAATGCTACCTCCCCATGGTGGAACCCTCTTGGCTTGGTGCTTGAACATAACATGCATGAGACTCTTTGCCGGGTATGTGTTTGTGGTGGGAACATATGAGAGATAGGTGTGGTGGCACTAACATTGCACTACCCTTTGAATATCACGTAGCAAGATTATAACAGAACAACTCAATCCAGAAGAGAGAGAGAGAGAGATCCATGGCAATGCAAAAATAAATGCACTACAAACCAGAGTTCACGCAGGAAAAAGCTTATAGTCTTACCAAGGGCGTTGTAGCCTAATGGTATCTCCTCTACCTCTCAAAGTGAGAGGTGAGGGTTCAAGTCCCCATATGGGAAAATGGGTGTGTGGACTTTCTGAAAAAAAAAAATGGGTGTGTGGCTTTTTTGCCAAGGAAAAAAAAAAAAAAAAAAAAGCTTATAGTCTCCACCACATCTGGGCTAGGGCTAGGGTTAGAAGTCCCTAGTCCTAGCAGTGTGCTTCAATTGTTTTATATCAGTCTCCATACAACGAATCGTTTTATATTATTGTGCTTCAATTGCTTTACATTAAACCAAGCAGTCCGATTAACAGTTAGTATTTCCCTTCATCTTGAACTGCAGTAATCCTTCCAAAAGAACTCTAAAAGTATATATGTAAAGGTTTTCAAAAACTACCATATATCTTGAAACCTTTGAAAAGGTTAAAACTCAAAACAAAATACAAGTTTTAAGTAAATGACCAGGATGACCCACACACATCTACTTTTACCTTAAACCTAAGGGTTTGATTTGGACACACATCAAGTGAAATACAAGAACTTAAAAAACCCAGCCGTCCCTCAGTTGGCCACCAATCTTCTTACATTGACAACGGTTTCAATGTCTCACTCTCCAAATACGTTACCATGATCCTTCTAAGTGTCATAATAACCGTATATCAGTGTGTCGCCACACTAAAACAACTGAATAAAACTCTATTCTAGCCCATCCACAATCTTCAAGAATCACAAGTTCAAGAAAACTCATCAGGCAGACAGACTGATTATACTTAATTATGTGCATCTTTCAAGCTTAACAATAACTCTTCAGTCTGACCAACTACTTGAAGTTGGAACGAGCATGAAGAAATTCACAATACTCCTTTATCTTTTGAGTTGTTCTGCTGGGTAGGTCGCTCAAGATCATTACCAGCTACATTAAGTTAGGTAATGTTTTTTTCATTTTAAGATAGATTATTAAAAAATAGTGGATGCTTTTCAACTAAGTAATTCAATTGTGTATCAAGTAAATTCTTATAACACTACTGATATTAAATTGGGAAGAAAATTATTTAGGAAAAAAAAAAAAGTTGGAAGAAAATTCTACCTTGAAAACCTTTAGCTTCATTTACAGTAATTTCTCAGCACCAACACTCAAATCAGTTAATTATCTTTTATAAGAAAACAAATAGTTACAACCACTAGACTATCATCAAGTCAAACTGCTTTTATTCCCCCCCTACTGCAAATTCTTATTCCAATTTTTTTTTTTTTTTTTTTTTTGATAAGTAACATTCTATTAAAGGAGCTCAAAGGGGAGCACACCCGAGGAACAAACTGAACAAAAACACTATACATATCACATACTCACACTATCCAAAAAATCAACAACATCAACTACAGATGTACATAATCACCCATTCACCCCAAAAAATAATGAACTCAAAGTAGAGTGCTTCAGCACCCTCAAATAAGGTTTCTGCCCATCATAACCACTCCAGATGTATTTCAAGTACAATTCAAACCTTACAGCTTCTACATGCTTAAGTATTAATGTAGCAATAATGTTAATCGTTGAAAGCTGATAATCATGTTCTGTTAAAATTAAGTGATCCATCAAAGCCAAACAAGTTACTAGGAATTCGACCAATACAGAAAGATAATGATAGGATACAAAGCATTATTCTCCAAAAGTTTCAGTAAACCCCGGTGAATTCTCAATTTCAGTCTGTAATGTGCAAGTGAAAAATGTGAAGAGTCGTAAGGTTTTTCACTTCCAAGGATTCTCATAATGTCCATGAGAACTGAGAAGTGAAACTGAGCATCAACATGCATCATGGAATACAAAAAAAAACGTGTAATCAGCTCAAAGCTTACCCAAGCTGAGAATACTTCTGAGGCAGCATTGAAGCAACCTTATCTGTGAACTGCAGACAAAAGAATGTCAGATAAGGCCAACGACTGCTGTTTGTATCCAAAGGCTACCATTAAAAAAAAAACCTGAAGAACTGGTCGGTATATAGATGCTGCTAGATATATGCCTTGTTCAGGTAAGACAGCCATAGACCCATAACCTTCTTGGAGGACATTTTGTCCTCTCCGACTCCATCCTTGGCGAATGAGATCAGCCCCTGAATAACAATTATGCACACCACCATAAAAGTTAATCACAAGTAGACTGTTAAAAGCCAATTTGCCAAAAGAAAAACAAATGAAGAGTCAAAATAAAGCAAAGAAGGGAAGAAAAAAAGAAAAGAAAAGAAAAAGCATATATATTGATGTGGATAGCAGCCCCATTACGATAGATGCAACATATAGAGTTTATGTACTTATCTTTCTCTCATCTTCCCACAACTTAAGGAGAAAAAAAGCTGAGTAAGCACCAAGTGTTTCTTCTAAAACAGCAAGACAATCACAATCAATTTCAACACTCATAATTGTGCCAAGCATGCTGACATTTATGGAATTTGGATATCATTGACAAACTCATAAAACTAACTATTGTGCTCAGGAAATAGGTAAGGATTCCCTTCATGACCATTTTTACCAAAACAGCTTCTTTCAAGTGCTTAACATGTTTCCAAACATCACTGTGTCCCCTCTTGGAAAGTTAGCAACTTAAAAGGCCTCCAATATATGCGGAAAAAGTTCATTGACTTGCTCTATAAATTTAAATCAGGAGGTTACAATTACTTCTTGATAGATTAAATTCAGGCTTTAAGCTACCATGCTTAGTCCACTCAGGCAACAATGGCATTAAAGCTTCTACTTCTATATAGTCAATAATCCATATACCAAATTATAACTGAAGACTTAGAATAATGATAGGGTGTTTTACGACAATAATGTCAAAACTGCATGGCCATGAAGTCTGTCACTGGTGTAAAATAGTCAAAGTTCAAATTGTAATTCAAGGGTATAGTAGAGAATGATTAATTCATTAAAATAATGATAAAAATCATTTTTTATTTAGAGAACTGAAACAGGTTAAGCAAGCATGAAAGAGTAAAGTGTTTGGCATACCTTGGTTAGGAATGGATATAGTAGCATCTGTGAAACGAAAAGCGAAGGTAAGACCATCTTCTGACCCATCCCTGAAACCCATAAGCAATAATTGTACAGCAATTATATGCAAAAAGGGAATACAAATGTAAAGTTACAACAATGTCTAACAGAAGGCTGTTAAATACAGTAAACACAATGATAAATGTCATTTTAGAAGAAGGGGCAGAGACATGAAATCTATCATGGAAGAGACAGCAAGATTTTTTAGGGAACCGAAGCTTGTATATTGTCTAACATTGATTTCCAAGTAAGAATACATGTGGACGTTTTTAATTCTGTTAAAAAGAAGGAACATATATAAAAAAAAACCAATTTTGCAAATCACACATATATTCCAATCAATGAAACTCATACTTCCTTTTCAATATTAGTAATTTGTTTTAATAAAGACTTCTATTACAATATGCTATCATTAGAGGCACATCAAATATTGGGCACTGATTTTCTATTAAAAAGTTGCACATACAATATTTGGACCTAAATCTATTTCAACTATAATAATAATATGTATTATGGTAAAACAACTTGCTAAATTGTAGGGACGGAAAGCCAAGGCTCTGATATGTTAGAGTGTGAAAAGTCTTACCGATATTAATTTTAATTCTATTTTTTAAAAAAAATTTAAATTGTTTTTGGGTAGTTAAGCTGATTGTGATTTTAATTTTAGTTTGTACGCGATAGCTTTTGCAGTCGACCATCACATATATAACCATGCATCTATAAAAAGTAAATTCAGAGCAGAAACGCCCAATTTTTACATGAAAACCCTAAACAGGAAAAACCACGGGACCTAATTCAATAGATAACAATCCACCATATCAAAAAGAAGTCACAACTAGGTTAACAGTTCCCACACCCTAGAACCCCTAGTTACCTCTTGAAACAGACTGGCATCTAACTCTCGGACTGTCTGTCCATTTCATCAATAGACTTTACTCCTCATCAATTCACTTCTCCAATGGTTGTCCTTCCTTTCAGTCAAAATAAGGTGACTCAAGCAATTTCTCTATTTTTTAGAATTCAGAGATAGTGCAAGTACTTTCTGCAAGCATTCCCTTATTCTGTATTTAAATTACTTTCTGAAGGAAACTCCAACATTTTTTCTTACTTTCACTTGGAAAAACAGTGACTCAAGCAATTTTTCTACTTTTTATAGTCTTCAGATATAGTGCAATAATACTGGGCTTAAGCAATCTGTCACTTGACAAAATCTGTATAGAACTTTCTCGTATAATAAAGGAACTTCCAGAATAAGGTAAACCTATTTACTCTTCAAACTAATCCATAGAACCTCAAATGATAACATTGATATCAGAGAGAATTCCACTACTGCCATGTAAAATTGTATTAGGGGTTGGATTTGGAGCCCTTAGTGATAAATCATGTGTTTAATTGTAAGTTGCAATCCTCCATGTAAAAATGAAATTTATTTTACACTGAATCCAAGACCTGGATTCAGGTTATACAAAAGAACTTTCTTAAAGAGAGAGGTCCAAATATATTATCATGTCTTACTGTTTGAAAACCCTACAAAACATGATTGTCATAGCGAACTACACCGACATAACCCTGGGCACCATTCGCCACCATGTCCTCAGTTTGGCAGTTGGCACCATTAAGCACCACAGCTGTTTGCTGTAACTGTAGCAACCATCTCCACAACTGCAGCTTCCAACTCTTGGCGTACCCAGCCAACAAAGGTGAAATGAGAAAAGAAACGCATACTAAAAGAAAATGCCACTGTGGCTGCTCACTGCACAACTATCAACTCTCTTCAGGTGATGTATAACTACCACGTGCCTTCAACCCACACCATCTGTATTACCTTATCAACAACCCAAAGAAACTTTGACATTACCCTACCACCGTCTCCCACAATCTTTGGTGATCATCAGTGTCATTATTAATACCTTGTCACTACTACCGCTTGCACCATCTCTGACACTCATTTCCAACTGCGATGCATATAACTATCACAACATCAAAGCCTTTACCTCCCACCATCCGTGGTAACTCATCACCAACACCTAATTTATCCCGTAATTATCCTATAATCACCTCATCCAGCTAGTCACAAGCATATCTACTGCATCCACCATAATTCATAAATTTAAAACCATCTCACAACCATCAACACACTAGCACCTTGCCAGCATGACCACCAAGCTAAACTACATATTGGAACCGTGACTTTAGGGTATCTGCACAATTTCCTTTTTCTGGCAACGAAGAATTTTTCAAGGAGACAAGAAAGAACGACAAGCTCATGAACAGAAAAACAAAACAAAATTATGGGCCCAAAAAAATAAATAAATAAATATATATATATAGATGCAAGAAAATCAAATAAAAAATGAACTTTTAGTTACTTGCCTCTTTTCTTTTGAAGGGACCTTGCTTGCAAGTCTAGCTGTTTGCACAGCAGCATCTGCAGACGCAGCTTCAGGAGTTGCTCGCAGAACTTCACATATAAGTTGTTGGCATTCACTCTATTAGAGACATTTTTTTTTTTGGTAAGTACAGCATTATAGGCAATTAATGGGAAAAAAATAAATGAACAATAAGACATTGGACTAGTATTTACACTTCCAAAACTGTTATATTCAGTAGATGTAAATTTAGCAATTGGACATTGGATTAGCATAAGAGTACATATGACAAGTACAACAGTAAAAAGACTACCTGTAAAACCGTAAGGGAAAAACCAACACTGTAGCCTCCAGTGTCACGAGATGCTTCAGTTTCAGGGTTCCAATTTATCTCTGCCGCCATCGACTTTGGTGTGTTCATGTCAAGTTGCTGAGAGGATTTTGTTTCCAGAAGCTCTCCAACAATAACATGGTTCTCTGAACAAGTACAGGAATCAAATTTATATTCAACATAAGAAGAAAAAAAGAAACACTGTAAACTTAGAATGATTTCTCACCAAATATTCGAACAATAATGTCCAAAATTGAACCAAGCAGCTCCTTTGCTGCAGCCTGCGCTGTTCCCATGGGAGCCATCACAGGTGAGACAGGGCTAACAGCTACTAGTGTACCAGCAAGCGACATTCCGTTCTGACGCTTCTGCTTTGACAATTGGTAGCTATTCAGATGTCCCTTTGAATAATGCAGACCTGTCATAGCACTTCGGGCAGCCTGACCAATGCCAGATCTTGAGCAATTGACATGTTCTGCGTGAGCTTTAATCTTGGTAGTGATAACCTCATGAACCGTGGGTCGCAATCTTTGGCTGTTTTAAAACAAAATCGAGGAAGGAAAGATCATCTTGACATACAAACCGGATACAAACTCATGAAATCGCAGTAAAAACTATTCAATTCATATCCAGTAAAAACTACATATAGAGAGCAACAAATAGGAAGAATTTCATGCCTATCAACTTGGTGGGCGAGCATACAAGCTGGTGGCCAAAACTGGCCCATAGAATGAAGAATGTGACAAGCAGCTTGATAGGGTCATCAAAATTTGAACGCAACACCTAGCAAATTAATGTGCAGATATGACAATTGACAGTGGGAAAGAGGACTCATTTGCACGCTTGACATGGAGAAAACACATGATCATGTTCACCACGGCTTTCTTCTGCACATTAAAGATTGTATGGAATTTTTATTGTAAAGAGGAAATAGATCAAGGAATAACACCAACAGTCCATGATCAATGCTGTTCCTGGGTTTGAGACATGGATTCTTTTTTTGATATGATGGAGGTTTGAATTATCAGCAGGATATTGGTGAGGGTTATCTTAAAGGGTTTAAGCTTGGTAATGTAAGATGGACGCCATTGTTGTTTCTCATTTCTTAAATGATGATGACAACATATCTCTTTACAGGGAAGAAAGACTCAATTGAGTTTATATCACATGTATTCTTATATGCTTTTAAAAAGTGGTAGGCATGACTATATCAACTTGATCAAGAATGAGACTATCCCTGTGGGGTTTATAGGGAACGCTTTTGACCTGGCAGATAATAAAGGGCACATATTTGAAGCCGTTATTGGGTGCTTCATTTGAAGGATATTTCAGTTTAAAGCCAACTATGAAAATCTTAAGAGGAGACTGACAAAAAGAATATCAATCTAAGGACGGAAGATGAAACCTATCAAGAATACCCTCTCAAGGTCACTACTTCATGTCTATCTTCACCACCTCAGCCTTAATAGCGAAAAGGTTGAAAAGTTTCAGCTTTTTATAGAGTGGTTATGGAATGATTTCAAATATAAATTTTTTTTTCCTTGGTAAAGTGGAATTTTTTTATAAATATGAAACATTATAGTACAAGGCAAAAGCAAGGGTATCCCTTGCAAGGAGAATCAAAGCTATAATTTTTTTATTGGAATACAGTGTGCTCTCCAATGCAATCAGGAGAACTTGGTGTAAGGATGCTCAAAAGGTAATATGGCTCTGCTACGCAAATGGTTGTGGAGTTATAGAGTGGAACTTGAGAGTCCATGGAGGAAGGTCCTGCTGGAGAAATGAGGAGATAATCAGACTCATGGGTTCAATAAGTTAATGGCAAAATTTCTAATGTGGAGATGCACTTCTGAGATCATCACCGTTGTACCTTTTCTATAGAGGATTCCTGGTATCAAAATACGTTAGATTTACCAAGAGTGATGTGGTTTGGGAACCATTTCTATCTCTGTGTGCAAGGTGAGGGGATATCCAATGAGGTGAATCCATGCCAAGTATCTGTTAGATCTTTCTATAAAGTGCTATGTGGAGGTGACTAGATCAAATTTCCCTATAATGGTATTTGAAAGGTCCATATGTGTCCCTCAAACTATCCTTTTTTTTTTGTATAAACACTTCTTTGGAGGCAATACTGAATGGGGACAGTATGAAAATTAGGCATAAGATTATTTGAACACATTTTTTAAGGTTATTCGAGGATCCAATGCAAGCAGAGAACGAAGCTTTATGACAGGAATGAGTGCAGAGTACTTTAATGAAGACTATTGCTAACAACCATCTACTCTAAAAGCATAAGCTGTTGTTAACAACCATCTACTCGAAAAGCTTAAGCTGTTAAAAAGGGTGTAACTTATATATTTAAATCCTTCAACATGCCCCCTCACGTGTGGCCTTTTTTTGATCAAACACGTGTTTCAATTTTAATTACTAGGGCGACGGTGAGGTTTGAACGCATAACCTTTCGAATCTTCCAACCTATTTTCTCCCTGTTCCCACTGTCGATTTCTGTTGCAAAGAGAATTAAAAAGCTGCAAAGGAAATTTGGGGTGGTGTGGGGGAGGAGTTTAAGTATTACCTATCAATTGGGAGCAGGTTTGCATGCCGATTCAGCTAGGGGGATTGGGGATTAGGTGTCTGGATATGTTCAAGGAGGCTTTGTTGGGTAAGTTGTTATGGAGGTTTGGGGTTGAGAGGCACAGACTATGGAGGAGCGTTATTAGTTGTAAATTTGGAGAAGGCATGGGTGGTTGGTGGTTGGTGCTCTTTGGAGGTGAGGTTCCTGGCAGGGGTGGGGATTGGAAGTTCATCTGGAAGGGTGGGAAGAATTTTCAAACACATTCGTTTTAGAGCGAAGAGTGGGAGGCATATTCGGTGGATGAATGTGATGAGCGCTGAAAAGTGCGCATTTAAACCCCTTAAGTTTAGGTATTCTAGGAGCTTTATCTATCTTATTTTCCCGTCTTAGACTAATTTCGTGTTATTGCATTTTTCAAGCGCTTATCCCAAAAATAAGTTAATTCAACCAAATAAGAGCTTAAAAGAAGCAATCTCAAGCTGAATGGAAGAAAGGAGCAAAGTGGAAGCAAAGTGTGGAAAAATAGCAAATTCGATCGATCTCAACAATTTTTCGATCGATCTGGAGGTGATCGATCTAGACATGTCAGGATGGATCCAAGCCTTTGTCCTTATCCAAAAGATTCCACGACCTTTGATCGATCCAACTTACCTCAGATCGATCGAAATTGTTTGATCTTATCCTCACCTGCCACCCCCACCTACCACTTTTGTCTTTTTCCCAAAATATCTCAGAGATTTGTCTTTATTTAAAAAGGCGCCGCCAAGGATGATCGATCTCTGCAGCATTCGATGAATCTCACCTAGTGAGATCGATCGAACCTCCTCAAGTCCGAATTAAAACAAATTCCAGCTCATTAAAAGTTGGCTCGTGGTGTAATCATTGCAAGGGCCCTAGTGCACGAGTCCAGAACATTGGATGTGACACTTGAGCCTCCTATATAAGGATTTGGAGCCATTAAAAATTCAACATTCATCATACTTACACATCTCATATCTCATATCTTGGAGAGGAGGCTAGAGACTAGAGAGAGCTTTACACATTTTGGGAGTTCTTCCATTCTTCTAGGGTTTCCATCAAGAAGGAGGTCATGCCTACCATGAAGATAGCCTTTGAGGGTTGGATGACTACTTCAATGAGTGGCTAGACATCTACTTGGGGCTAGAGTAGCCCCTAAGTTGGCTTCCTAAACTTAGTGCTTTGTATATTTTGGGGATTTACTTGTAATAAATGTTTTGATCTTGGATTTATATATATATCTTGTGGTTTCTACTTGATGTGTATGGATTAATGCTTTCAATTGATTATCTATTTCTAATCATATGTCTATGTATGCTAGAATGGATGATTCATGTGCTTTTCTCTAGATTTAATGGAATTTATGCATGTCTATGTGTATGGATGAAGTTAATCTAGTGATGATCAAAACATAGTGCTTAATTGAACACTCTTGTAGTTTATTTGATGGTTCACACTAGTTTCTTGATGGATTGTGCCACACCTTTAGCTTACTTAGTTTAATTTCCATGTCTTTAGTGTAGATGTAGTGTAGTTGCTTTAGATTCATAATAGGTGGACAATCTATTCTTGTTCCTTGGTGTTTTATACTTATGACTGCAAAGGGTGTATGTTTCTAGGTAGTTGTGTGTGCATAAATTGTGGTTTCATTGAATGGATTTTGGTCTCATTTGATAGGTTGTACTTTCCATTTGAATTGGCTAGACAATCTATACTTATTTGCCATTCATGCCTAGTTTTAATTAATGTCACAAACACACACAAAAGTTACAATTCAATTTCCCCATTAATATACAATTGCTAGTGTCTAGTGAAGTCAAGCTTAGTGGTAAGCTCTAGTACCCCAAGTCCTCTCCTCTATATCTTTTTCCCTACTTTCTAAATTGTTACCTTTTACTTGCTTTAATTTCAATTGCATTATAGTTTAATTAACCAAACAAACCATCTTTTGATCACTCGACCTACTAACCCTATATATTGTTTCCATTGCAAACACGCCTAAAATCCCTTGGGACGATCCCTACTCACCCTATCTATATTTTTAGTTAGAGGTAGTAGTGGCATTTATAAATTTAAAACTTGGCCACATTGCACATTCACATTCTTAGCACATTTTTAGACTTTGGTGCGGTGACAACACCAGAGTGCTGTGGAGGGAGACCGCTAGCGGGTGTTTTCCTGAGTCTCTTTAGATTGCTTCGAACAGTGGCACATAGCTATTGCCTTGAAAGCGGTAGATTGGCTTGGTAGTTGGTATATTCAGTTTGCGAGGCAACTTCAAGATTGGGAGGTGGAGTACTTTGTTCAGTTCTTGGCTTTGTTGTACAGTCAACAGATAGGTGGAGAGGGGGAGGATGAGTGGAATTGGATGACTGCCACTCACAGGAGAGTTGAGGTCTACTCATTCTATAGGAGATTGCTGAATGTGCTGAGCCTTTCCTTCCCTTGGAAGGCCATTTGGCACACAAAAGCTCCGTTAAAGGTGACTTTTTCGAATGGACGGCAGTCTCGGTGAGGATTTCAACAATTGATAACTAGAGGAGAAGACGGTATAGGATCGTCAACTAGTGTTGCATGTGCAATTGGGCCAAGGAGCCAGTGAATCATCTCCTCTTGCATTGCGCAGTGGCTAGGAAAGAATGGGATTTGCTTTTTGCCTTGTTTGGTGTGAGTTGGGTCATGTTGTTTTCCACGAGGAGCATGCTCGAAGCTTGGAGAGGGTGAATAGTAGGGAAGCAAGCTCGAGGTGCTTGGAGGGTTAAACATCAAACTTATTTCAGGAACTAGACATAAAAAGCCTGTCTTAACTCACTAATAGAAGTCCTTCCGTATAAAAATAAAAGAAGTGAATCGGACTGATAACATACCATATTATGGCACCAGCAGCTGCAACTTTGCCAAGCATGCAGAGGCACTCGACCATGGTCTGCAAATACTTCACATAAAGGGGAGCATCACTCTTTCTCAAAGTTTCCTACAGCCAATTTCAAAATCCAAAATTCAGCCCATTAGACAAGATAAAACTATTAAAATGTCGACAGATGCGATCAAGTAGTATGAACAGTAACCATACAACAAATTCATCCGGAGTGGAATATGAAAGCCATGATGGAATTTGACGTGAAACAATTTTCGCATCCTTCTGAGTAACTGATGTTGTATGACCATCTGATGTAGCATCATCTTGTAATTCAAATGCACCCTCCTCATCATGGCCATCAAACGATGAACTGAAAAGCATATTAAGGGATAAAGTTAAAAAAGAAAAAATAAAAATGTCACACGCACACTCGAGTAAGAAGTTTAAAAAAAGAAAAAGAAAAAGAAAAAGAAAAAATAAAATAAAAGAGTATTGTCTATCAAATAAGCAATTTAATGAAGCTTCTAGTATACTTTATGCGTGGGCATGATTAAATTCATCTTCATCATCATACTTGCCTTAATCTCATATGAATGAGGTTGGCCACATGAATTATCTTTGTTTTTTTCTTTTTCTATTACACCCCACCTCACCTATTATACTTAACTTTTAAAATCATTTCTAATAGCTTCATCTCGTGATAATTGGCTCATCCTCTCTATCTTTTCCTTCTATTGAAACTAATCTTCTTCTTCTTCTTACTGGGCATGTATAAGTCTTTGTTGTATGTATCCATGGTTCATACCATCTAAGTCTCATCTCTTTTATTTTCTCACTAGCGGCTGTAACTCCTAATTTTTCTCACACTTCCATTGTGACCCTGTCTCTTCTAGTCACTCCAACTATCCACCTTAACATTCTCATTTATGCTACACAAATGATTTATCAAAAAAAAAAAAAAATTTATGCTACACAAATGTGTTGTTCTTGTTTCTTTTTTCAAGCCCAACACTCTGCTCTATATATCCAATGACGGTTCTATAAAATATTTCTTTAAACTTATTTGTTATTCATTTATCGCATAGCATGCCACTAGTCGGTCTCCATTTTGTCCACCCTGCTCAAATTTTATTAGTTATATCACCTACTCCAAATATGGGAAGTGGTTATTTTGAATAAACCTTTTGTTTTGAAGTGTGATCTTTTATATTATCAAAATTTAAATTTTTTATTAAATTTATATTCCATATACTCTATTTTAAGCTCAACTAATTTTCAATCTTTTTGACCCTAAGGTGTTTCTCTACATTTGTAGTTTTATTGCTAAGTTTTCTTTAGAAGCATCCAATAAGACTATATCATCAACAAACAACATGCACCATGGGATATCTCCTTGTATGTCTTTTGTGATTTAATCTAAAATTATTGTGAATAGATATTGGCTTAGTATGGAGCCTTGGTGCAACCCTACATTTATAAAGAGCTCAATTGTCTTAAAACATGTAAATGGACCCTAGTTTTTGTGTCCATATACCCTATTTTGGATAAACTTTATTAGTTGTATAGGATTTTCTTCTTCTTCTCCCTTTTTTTGTGGTGTGTGTGTATGTAAAGCCCCCCAAAGTATATCTGTTGGGACTCTATCAAACGCTTAGTCTCTAAAACTGGAGTAGCACCAATCCTTAATCTTAAGAATACACCAACTCCAAGAATGTTTTTTACCCTTGAGGCTGAGACAAATAAGACCAAACAATAATAACAACAATTGCCACAACAATTAACTCATAGCATAAATGTTGGATGAACTATCGTAAGATTATCAAAAGGAGATAAAATTGACAATAAATCCTATCTAACAAAGAATATTTCAAATCTATTAATAACGTAAGCAGAGAAACTTAGAAGCACGAATTCTTCTACAGTGACATACCCATATTGTATCCATATCGGATACCAATACTCCTCGCATACTCATGGATATGTGTCCGATACTTCCTAAACGTATCCATATTTTTTGAATATATATATATATATATATATTATTTATTTCTAACACGTATCAGATACTTCTCACACACATCGACCACGTATCCGAGACTTCTCAAATACTCCAAAACACACATTTAACAAGTTTTGAACATTAAAATGTAACTTTTCAACAATAATGTCATAGAATAATTATTAAGAAAAGTTTTGAAAAAATCAAAAAAGAAATATTGAGATATATATATATATATATATATCATGATTTAGTCCAAAATTTGTCCATGCAATATACCACTTAACTCTTACTTTCTTTGATAATCATAATATTTTATAAAGAAATGTTAATGACAATATATACAACATAAACAATTATTATTTAAATTTATCCATGGATGCATATATATTGTTTTTTATACATATCTACGTTTATAAAAATATATTTATTGATGTGCCCTTGCGTATTCATATCCTATCTTTTAAGAATTTGTCTTATCATCATATCCATATCATATCTTGTCCATATCCATGCTTCATAGCATAGAAGAGGGAAGGGTCAAAAGCTGAGAGAAATACCCACCAGTAGTTGGCTCCATCGGGTGGGAGGGATGAAAAATTGAGAGGAAGGATAGGTAAAAGGGATGGAAAAGGTGCACCAAGGCAAAGGGTATTTTCTTCCTTCTTGAATGAGCAGGAAGGGAAAGGAACAGTGCTACTTTACCTGATCATTATACATGTATACTACTGCAAGGGTGTTATTTGAAGCTTAAAAGTAAATAAGTTATTTGTTTCCACATTTATGCCCACTTTTGGGTAAAAAGAAAATGAAGAGATTGGGATGAGAGATTTTACTTCCCCTCCTCTTTACTTCCATTGACCCTGTCATTCCTACCAAATCATGGGATCTCTCTACATCCACTTCTTTCTTCTTTCCTCCTTCCCTCCTCCCACCTCCAAAATAAGCCTTAAAGAAGAGCTAAAAATTTTAGTTGGAATCACAAAGAAGAAGAATGATCATGACTTACCCTCCATCAACAGAACTAGGCCTATAAGATCCATCTCCAAGACCAGAAGCGCCAAACTGGTTGTCACCTTTAAGTAGCCTGGTTCTTCGAGACAGCGATTGTGAATTATTCATTGATAATGCAACAGCTGTGGTTGTGGGCAATTCATCATCCCTCTCATTCATACTTGAGGGAGCTGAGCTGTTAAAAAGCAATCAGATTAACAACAATAAATTATTCTGAAAGAAATACTTTTAATAAATGAGCTTGCATTGATGATAGGAAAGCCTAACAGCGGTACTAAACTGAACTAACAGAATTAGACCCATGGATTCCAATCCAAGAGGGAGGGAGGAAAAGAAAGGGAAACCAAAAAAAAAAAAAACAGAGAGAGAGAGATAAAAATAAATATTTCCCAGGTTTTCTTCATAAACTTCAAAAATGGATAAAATAAGGTAAGACACTGCGTTTGGTACTTCAGATTGAGGGAGTTGGAGGTACAGAAGAGACAAAGAGGGAGAGCTTATCTCGTGTTTACTCAACACATGATGAGGGAAAGGATAGGAATGGGAAGGAAGAAGGACGGGGTGCCTAACCCCTTTGAAAAGTGTCTTAGCTACCCTCCCAAAAAGTAACACAATTTGGAAGGAAGTGATAAGAGACCTAGTGATCACCCGTTTTCCCTTAGTGAATTTCTATTTTGCCCTTCACACTCAAAAAATAAAACAATAATTTCCTTCATTTTCTACCACTATCTTTTCCAAACACGACGAAGAATTACCCCTATTCTTTTCTTTCTTTTTCCTCTTTAATCTGGCAAGAAGTTAACACTATCCACTCATTTCCTTCCTTTTTCTCTCGTAACTTATGTTATCTTCTCCTTTCCTTTCCCTCCTACTTATTCAAATACACTGTTAGTAATATGCTTCAGAATGTAGCATCTCAAGACAAAATGGCACGTTGTATAGCCAAAATCCATTGTTCAAAATTCATAGAATTTGTAGAATAGGAACATGAAGTGTATAAGAAAGAAGGGTTGTATTTATTAAACACGTGCAGATATATCTATCTATATATGCGCCTTCTCCTTTATTGCCGCTCTATTCAAGACAGCACAGGTATAAACCTAAATGAGAATGGCTTTTAAGTAAACGTGAAAGCAATACCAAATACTGACCTCCCCTCTCCACCACCTAAAAGACTTCATAATAGATAAAAACGAGGACTTCAAATATTTTGGATGCTAAACAAAGAAAAGTTAAAATAAATAAATAAAATGAAAACAGAGAACATAAACAAATAAATAAAAATAACAAAAGATATACCTGTATTCTCCCTTGTTGTAAAGATGTGCATGCAAATCCTCCAAAACTTTATAAAAAAGAACTCCTCGCAACTTTGTCAATTCCGATCGGACATCTTGAAGAGCACCAACCTAGGACATCAAATAGGATGTAACTTATACAAATATAACACCAAAACATTTGTCCTTTTTAGTCAATGGTGTGCCTCACACATCAATGTCAACATGAGCCAAACATTAAGCATTTGGAAAACAGAAAATCTTATATTTGTAGCTTTTATGCTTTGACTCTAAATCCATGTTCAGAAAGGAAAGGATAGAAATGAGCCAGCAGATACAAATCATACAAGACCAAAAGAGTGACACAGTAATCTGTATTGTCAAGAAAATCTGATCAGATTTTGCAAAAATGTAATAGGTTTATTGTTTAAAAGGTATAATTGTAACATTACTCTTATACTAAATGACACTTCACTAACTAAGGAAAAAAACGACACTATACTCTTGTGCTTCAATCCCTGTAAATATTGTATTTACGTATTAGGAATCTGTGGAAATCTAAAGCTTGAAGGCAAGATGAATTCAAGAAATTTTCACTAAATAGATCAGTTCCAGCTATAATACAAATGCCTGATGGCTACAAAAGGAAATATAATATATATATATATATACATATATAAAATAAAAAATAAAAACCAACCGTTTGGAGGCCTTCCCTCTCAAGCATCAGTGTTGATTGAACATATAACTGTACTGCTGCATAAAACTGCTTTTCAGCAACAAGCTGCTCAATACGAGCTGGAACCTGAACCATATTTAAAGAGGCAACAATAAACCTTGGGCCATATAGGAGTTGCAGGACACAAATATATAAGCAGCTTAATGGTGGCATTAGATCAAAAAGGTTAAGGTATACGTCAGTAAAGTGTGCCTAATATAACTTAATGAAAAAGGAAACAATTCAAGTAAACATTTAAAGCTTTAGTGGCAACATTTTTCAGATCTTCTCAAGCCAAGTGTCTCCATTAGCTGACACTTACAGCAACAGAAGTAAATCTATTAGCAATCAGCCTACATATTCGACCAGAAGCAACCAGCAATCCAAATCTATTTACAAAAAAAGGAGAAGATTGAAAGAGGTGAACTGAACAGAGTGAAAAATCGATGATTACAATTTAGAACACAACAAACAGACCTTTGCTATGCCCTCAATTTGATCTAACAGGGAGATTATGTTGCGCAATGTAACTGACCGATACCATAACTGATGCAACTGCTTGTTACGGGCACCAAGAAGCTTCTTTGCCTCAGCCAAATCAACCTTTAAGACGGCAATGCTTTCAGCAGATTCGCTAAATAACCGCAAAATCTGGAGGGAAAAAATGTAATAAATCAACATGAAAAGACAACTATTGCCTTCTTGAATGGAGAGAGAGAGAGAATAAAATAAAGGTTTAATGAGATAGAAATATGGTATTAAATGAGATTATGTGCACATAAATACCAACACTACCAATGGGCCAGTGGCCTAGCGGTATCAACCTCTTACCTCCCAAAGGGAGGTCAGGGGTTCAAGTCTCAGAAGAGACGTGTGTGTGAGTACCAACTAGGAAAAAAAAAAAAATTCCAACACTCAGATTCATTGAGAGAGTTGACAGGTGGTGTGCAGTTACCCAACAAACACAAAAGATGGGAACACCCTGATTTCTGACATAATGCCTATTAACAATCATCTACTCTAAAAGCTTAAGCTGTTAAAGAGGGTGTAACATAAATATACAAATCCTTCAACAGCGTGCTTGCTTAAGTATCGATGTATATGTTCCACATAAAAAAATATGTACAGTCATTTCTTAAAATATCAACTGTATGTTCCGTTCGTAGATACCATAATATAACGAACAAATATTGTTGTTTAATTCTCTAAAGATGGTGGGAAGACAACTACATAATCCTACACAAAAATTAAAAAAATTCTAGTAAAGAAGATCCCTGAGAGGAGGAGGAAAAAAAACCAGGAAGATTTGCACCAACCAATCTATCCTTCCTAGCAACCCAGGTAACCACCAAACCTTATGAAACAAATATTTAAATCATAATCAAGGGAGAAAAAAAGGTCAAAGTCAGAATGTATAGATTTTCCCTGCGCAAAAGAAAACAATTTGGAAAGTAGCATAAAGTATAATTTCTTATGCTCTTTCCTTTAAACAAAAGAAGATTCACCGGGAACCTCGCTAAATTGCCTTGATTCACGTGCCTGATGCCTGGCAATATGAATCTGGGTTCCAAAAGCTTCTGAGTCTTAGAACCGTGTTTTTGAATGAGTATGACTCGAACTTTGACTTTTGACCCAATAAAGTAGTGCCAATGATCAATAGTGCCTTATGTGGACTTCATCAAAAGGATGGAGAGTCCTTGAGATTGACTAGAGGAATAAAAATAAATAAAAGATAAAAGAAATGCATTTGTAAGTTACTATAGTAAATGAAACATTTTCTTGTTTTGCTCTAAAAACCTAATATATAACAAATGCCACCAAAAATGAAAAGAATAGTTTTGTGATTTTAGAAGACGGTATAACTAATTTAATAGGAACTTATAGTAAATTAACAGAATTGTAACACAGCAGATAAGCAGGAACTGGATCCAACACAATAGCAATTTGGCGATCCTGTGTCAACTAATCAAAATTCATAGTTGAGATCAAAATTCCTAAGATTCTACACTTCATAATGGGATGTCAACACCACTTGACCAACACACCCATCAACTTGTGATTAAATACTTCATACTTGACATGTGATAAGAGAACGATGTATCAAAATCAGAATAACAATGAATAAGTTTATTGAGAGGATGCAAGAATATTTCTTTCTCCACCTCAGATACTTGTAAGAGTGAAACTGGAGAGTGATACCCTAAAGAGATGCAATATCTTTCAGAAAGAGAAGAAAAAGGGGAGAACTGTCAGGAAACCTGGGAATAATTTTGAATCGCTTTGTTGAAGCCACTATGATAGGCATGCACTACTTCATCCACAACTTCCTCAATAACATCACTCTGCTCCTTCAAGAATTGAACTTCACCATCACGATCTTTTGACGTCAATATGTGAACAACATGAGGTAGGGAATCAAAACGTGCAGCAGCCCAGCTCTCGTCTATTCTTGAAAGCTCTTCCCTTAAATACTGCATAAACCAAAAGAGCACAATGGAGAAGATGAGAAGCAATAGAAATAAAAAAGAAAAGAAAAGAAAAATACGGGTAACAACTTGTGAGGGATAAAAAATTAGTACAGTTTACACTTTATAAAAGATATTGATTACTAATCCAGGGTCATCAAAAAAAAAAAAAAAAATGCCACAGCCAAGAAAAGATTCTCCTTATCTTGTTTTACTTTGAGCACAACAAACAATATTGTGTGGAGTCCATGTTAGAAAAATATAATCTCTCTGTGTCTGTGTCTCTCTCTCAGTAATACAAAGTCCAGTGATTCCTTTGGAATGCCGGTAAATATTGATCAAGCTAACAGCTGGTGGTTGAGCTCAGGAAGCTTCTATAATTCATGTAGTAGAAGCTTCTATTAAAAGATCCCCTGATTACGTGAATTTGAAGGCCTCAATCATGTAGTAGTTGTATTCTCAATACAAGTACCTCAAGACTTTATTGCAATAATTTTTTTCCATCTACTATTTACAAGTGTCAAATTTATGAAAAATAAAAAATAAAAATAGCCTACTAACCCCTAGAATCTTACTTCGTGGAGTTCTAGCACCAATCCTTACACAACCTTTCTATTCAGATCAAATCCATACAGAGAAAATGGAGGTTGATGGAAAGTTCCTGGCGGATGAGGGGACATTGAGGTTATCAAAACCAAGGCTCCTATGTCAAGAATCTTGCCTCTAAAGTTTTTAGAACAATTAAGTCCCTTTTTAAGGACAATTGAGTCATCACATAAGCACTGACAAGAAAGGCCGTTTAAGGTAAAAGATGCACCTAGGAAGGTAAGAAAATCGGGAGGCGACTCCAATTCCAGAAGGAATGACCGTATTTTTCATCTATATAGAACAAATACAGACAATGGGGGCATAGACGTGACAGAATACTGAAATGCAGCCACTACAAATTATAAAAAAAGTAAAGCAAGGACACATGATGACACGACAATGTACATAAATGTTTGCATGTACATGACAATACGTATATCTATTTATGATTGATCTATTCAAAATTTATATCAACAATTGCATGACTCGGAAGATGAAGCATAACAATCATTATATCACATAAAAGGTGCATCATACAGTGCCTTAAAAGTGTCACTTGCATGCTTGACTTGTTCTGGACTTGTTTAATAAATCAAATTTCTTTTGAAAAAGTTCTAAAGCGAGTGTGTAACATTGGACAGGTTTCTAGGAGTGTAAGATGGTTGTTGCAGATGTAAAGTTCTCCTATGAGGTGCTGTGCTTCGTGACATTTCATTCAAGTAGTTGAAGGTGATTAAAAATGATATAGATGTAAAAGGTTGTAACACAAACCTATAAGGAATTTGGATGCTGTAATTTGCAGAATATGGGTATCAATTGCGCTTTTATACAATTGTCTTACTGATCAAAAAAAAAAAGAATATGGGTATCAACATCCATTAACTTTAATCCATGAGTTTTCATGAGAGACCATAAAATTATGCCTAAGATTTTTGCAATGACCAAAGGAAATGGTGTGGAAGGTGATTTTCCCAAGTGAGGACAAGTGTATAAGGGAAAGAAAATAATATTCTTATCTCTAACAACAACTGAAAGCTGTGATTTATATTTTTTGGAGGAAGGGGGGGAGGGGAGGAGATTTAGGTCGGCCAACAAGGAGAGTGACTAAAAAGTAATATTCAAGGTTGCCTTGAACAGGGATACAAATGATACCAATTAGCGCTCCACTCTCTATGCGTAGTAAAGGATGGATTTCCGGAAAAGCATTGAATGTATTGTGTATTTCATCGATTTCAATGTCTGTTTCCTATTGGCAATTTTTCTTTCTTGTAAATAGTGTCGCCTATTGGAAGTTCAATGAACTTCTCTAAGAAACTTTACAAAGAGGATTACGATGACTTAAATAAACTCTCTTCGTTTGTGTATAATAGCTATGGAGATTCAAATAAAATACTTAAGTAAGCATGTGATGGGAATGGGAGAGCAGAGAGTAGGCATAGTTCCTCATCTATTGAACCCAAATGACATCTTAATACTATATTCATAATGCTATGTGCTACAGACCAGTGTAGAATCCAAAATTTAAACCCCTGAAAGAGTGATGTTACATGTGTAGAACTCTGAATCATAGACAGTTTTTAGAAGAGACTAACCAAATGGAAAAACCCTTTTTATTCAAAAAGGGTTGAAATAGTTAAAAATGCACTTTTGAGCAACCTTCTCGACTATTTTTCTAATCCCCAATTCCATCTTTTAACAGTCTCGAAGGAAGATATTACATATGACAATCAAAATTGAAAAGAACGCATTCGAATTGTAAAACCATAATCAGTTTCAGAAATTGAATGAAAGAATACTCACAGATTTCTCTTTAGAAACAGGCAATCCATCAAAAAGTCCCATCTCAAGCCAATCAACTGACTACGAGCCAATAAACTGAAAATAGACCGGATATTGCAATTTTCGAATCAAATTTGAGTACATAACAGGTTAACGAACTTTGAGCTATAATAATGAATGAAATGTAAACACTGACCTCGACTATATGATCTCTGAACTGATAATTTGACGGAGAATATAGGAGGAGGAGCAAAACTCAGGGGAGATTAACTACCCGGTCAGATCTGATTTATCTGGCCCTGAAATCGCAAGCGAAGGAGGAAAAGGATGTCATTTCACAATTGACACGTTGTTTGGGAAGACAATTCTGTTCGTTAGGAAGAAGAAACCATGTGTCATTTAGTTTTAAAATAAAAGTTACTAAAAATCTATTTTAATTGATTTTAAATAGGAAAAACTATCTTCCAGTAAAATATTTTATCGCTTCTAAAATATTGATGACATGTAATTGCCGGGTCAGAGCCACAATTACAATAGCAGTAGGGCACAATGTAAAAAATAAAATAAAATAAACTACTACTTGATAAATAAATTATTCGAATCAAGGGACAAAGAAGGAAAAACAAATTATTGTATAGTGATGTGATAAAAAAAGAGAAATAAAAAAAAAAATAAGAAAGAGGCGAAAAAACGTAGTTTACTGTGGTGCGAAAAAAAAGATTTTTAAGAAAAAAAAAAAAATATATATATATATATATAAAGAAGAAAAATAAAAAATAGGTTTTAATTAAAGAAAAAAATTTAACTTTTTTTACAAAATAACTAATATTATGTTTAGTGTGTAGGAATGGAATGGTCATTCTCATTCTATTGTTTGGTTGTAAATATAAAATGTATAGAAATGAAATGATAATAATCATTCTAGTGTTTGGTTGAACTAAAATTTAAAACGAAATAAATTGAATTCTCTAAAATATCCCTCTTAGTAACAAATAAATTAAATTAAAATAACAAAATGATATTCTCTAATAATTTTTTAAAAATAAATGGTGGCAGTGGCGGTAGTGGATGGTGGAAAGCCGTAGTAGTGTAGGTGGTGGTATTGGAAGGCGACGGCGGTGGCAATGGTGGAAATTAGTGGCAGCAGTGACGGTGGAAGGTGGCAGTGCTGTTGGTGGAAGGTGGTGGCAGTAGTGTGGTGGTTATGGTGGAAAGAGATAGTGGTGTGACTATGATAATGGTGGAAGGCAGTGGAAATGGCGGCGGTGGTGGTGGTGGTGGAAGGTGGTGACGGTGGTGGTGGTGGTAGAAAGCGGCGATAGTGGTGGCAGTATCAGTGGTGGTGGTGAAAGGTGGTAGCGATGGCGATAATGGAAGGTGGTAGAAGGTGATGACGGCGGCGTTGGTGGTTGTGGAAGGCAGCGGCGACGGCGGTGGTGGAAGGTGGCGGTGGTAGTGTAGGGCTGTGGCAGTGGTGGTAGTGAAAGATGGTAGCAGTGGTGGTGGTGGAAGGTGATACCAGTGGTGAAAGGCGATGGTGACGATGATGGTGAAAGGTCGTGAAAGGCAATGGCAGTGGTGGTGGTGGTGGAAGGTGGTGGCGATAACAATGGTGAAAGGTAGCGGTGGTGGTTGTCGCAAATGGTGACGGTAGCAGTGGTGAAAGGCGGTGGCGGCGGCGGCGGTGGTGGAAAGTGATGGGCGATGGCGAAAGTCGGTGGTGGTGGAAGGCAGTGGTAGTGGTGGTGGTGGTGAAATGCGGAGATGATTTTTGTGGAAGGTAATGGTGGTTTTTGGAATTGGAATATGATAGTGTTTTGAGAAGTTGATTTTTTTTAATAAGTTACTTGGGAATGGAATGGCCATTCTATATGTTTAGTTGTGGAATGGAATTTCATTTCAATGGAATGATCATTCCCACCAATGGAATGGGCATTCCATTCCATTCCTGCACACCAAATAAAGGAATTGTTGGAATGAACATTTCATTCCATTCCTGCACACTAAACATAGCATAAAAGAATGTAAAGAGTAAAAGAGAAAGAAATAAAAAATTTAAGAGATAATTTTAGAAATTTTAAAATTTAGAGAGGGCATTATATAAAATTTTTCTTATATATATATAAGAAAAATCAAAGAAATTACCTTTTATATACATATAAATATGGTTGGGCCAGATAGGGGCTCATGATCCCAACCTTAATTGACTCCGCCCCTACTGACACCCACTAAAATAAAATAATTTTATTTATGTGATAAAGTATAATTAGTTAGAATGACTTAGTATAACGGGTGGTACCTAGGGGCATAACGGTGTTGGTAGAAATCCAGGAGGTAAGTTCTTGAAGTCTCGATTTCGAACCACACTCTCACTTGAATAGTGAGTGTGTTGTGGAGTCGGTACACGTGCTAAAAATAATAATAATAATGCGTGCAGGAAAGATCTCGCAAATAACCCAATAAAATCTGCCGCCTCAAAAAAAAAAAAAAAAATTACCCATTTTTTTGCTTCTCTTACACCTCCCACAATCATATATTTACACCATGTTCTTCATTAATAAATTTAGATAAGAGTAATGATAGGAAGCGCGAAAGAGAAACTGCGAAAATTCCCTGAATATGATTTGGTTAAATCACAATTAAAAAAGAAAAAGTCCCCTCACCAATAGGTAACTAAAAATTCACCAAAATTGAATATATACAATACTTCTTTTCAAGCGTTATCTTTTGTAAAATTACTCTCGACCCTTACTTTTTCTCTAAAAGGTAAATATATTTTGTAAAACAATAAATATTTGATTTATGCACCGTATAGATAATCAATAAACAAAAAAATAGTTGACACCACTCACATAAAAAAAATTCATAAGGGAGACTGCAAGTGATTCCGAGGCAAGTTTTTTTTTTTTTTTTTAACTGCATTCCCGCTATAAAATATATTATATAATATAGATATATAAAAAGGGTAAATAATAGTAGTAATAATTAGAAAACTATGGGCAGCTTTATTGGCAGTTAAACGGGCTAAAGTTATATATATATATATTCCCGCTATAAAATATATTATATAATATAGATATATAAAAAGGGTAAATAATAGTTGTAATAATTAGAAAACTATGGGCAGCTTTGTTGGCAATTAAACGGGCTAAAGTTATATATATATATATATATATATTTTTTTTTTGTAACTTTGACGAGTGCGGGGTATAAGAATAAACGGCCAACATTTTTTTTCTTAATTCAGGATAAAAACAAGACTTTTCAATGTTTTAGAATTTGCATTAGTCAAGGCCAATTACCAAGCAACAAGTACACAAACATAATCAATACATAAACATAGAGTATAGGGGTATTATTATCGAGTGTAGAGCGGCCAGTTTTTTTTAAGTGGATGTGCTTGTGTTTTGTCAGATGCAAATAAAAAATAAAAAATTATAATAGTAAAGTAAATCATTTCACATTCATTCATTCAGCTTTACAGATTTAGACTCCGGTAAAATATTTTCTTTCTTAAGATAAAATATATATATGTATATTTTATTTTTTTGTATTTGATAAAGATCTAAATCGAAATTGATGTCAAGTTTATTAAGGAGATATGTAAAATAAGTTGTCTAAAATTAATGAGTAAATTATATATATTATTAAATTTTAATATATATATTTTTTTGTAAAATAACCAAATATCAAAAAATAAAAAAATATATTTTTAAAATTATTTTACATCTAAACAAATGTAGCCTTAAAATCTAACCAGATAGCAAAGATATACTATGATTAATCTTTCTCTAATTCTTCATGTAACCATAAAAATGAAAGAAAATTAATGTAGCAATTGACTTTTTCACCCTCTCTTTTCTTTTCTTTTTTTTTTTTTTATCATTTGTGTTTTTTTTGCCCTCTCTCTTGTTTCTTCGGGCTTCTCTTTGTTACGATGATTGAATTGCAATTTTTAACGTGACCCAGGTCTCAATCAAAATTGCATGGTATTTACGTCAACAACCAAAATATGGAATTTCATTAATGGATAGTAAAACCCTTATTTCTGTAAGTAAATCTTAAACAGAAAAAACAATATAAAAAAATTATTTGAACTCTTCAAAAATTATTTACATTATAAGTTGGATCCTGTGAAATCCTTCCTGTCCTTGGTGTCATCTGAATAGAAAGGGATGGACCTTCTCCAATATCGTCCACAATTACAATAGCAAGACTACCAACACCAGCAGCAAAATGCGACGCACATATATACTTGTCCTTGGTGGCGGGTCTAACCTCACCGTCATCATCCTCTTCTCCGCTCTATTCTTTCCCCTCGTTCCCATCGCTGCCATCCTATGCCTCAGCCATTTCCACCATCTTTGCCATCATTGAAACTGGGAGGTGCAGCGGCAGAGTGCACCATCTGCTGCTGCACCTCCCAAACACCACCGTGGCTGGGGTTCTACTGCTCCGGCCTTTGGGTGGTTTCACGACGGGAAAGATGGCGGCGATGGCGGAGGCAGGGGATGGCGGCAATGAGAGCAAGGGAAAAGAAGAGTATAATGAGGGGGAGGTAAGGCCACATTGTGGCTGCGTACCATATTATTCGGAGGACGCTAAGGACAAAGGTAAGATTTCACAGGATCCCACTTGTAAAATCGTAGAACACTTGAGCTTAAGTAATGGGGGAGGGGTGGGAAATTGATCAAACAGACCGGCCACATGCTCGCCAAAACAGACCCATCACATGTGCCCCATCAAGTTCTTTAATTCCAAGTTTGGATCAGGTGATTCCAATGGTTTCAGATTCTCTGCTGAGAAGTTAAGGACGAAGCCGATTAATTACAGTAACCATACATAGACCAAATGACTTCAATGCCACTTACCAAACAGACCACATGCACTGTTAATGTTCATAGAACAAATGACATGAATATCAGTTATACCAATCAGACCACATGCACCATTAATTGACATTCACTGTGGGTGATTCTGATTTTGTGAATTTCATTAATAGAGTGAATTCAAATGTACTTGGAACAGATTTTTCTTGCAATGATGCTTGTAATTCTATTTTGGTGTTGCTTTGAAAGGTTGGATTTTAAATGATTAGGAGTCTCATACCTTATTGTTGAAATCTACACATGTAAGGCTATCAAATTAACATACCCATGTTGTTAAAAACCTAAATTAATCCCTCTAAATTGAGTATGAATTGTTGAATTGTTTCACACTTTAACCACACTAAAAGTTTGGCTTTGTTGCAACTGTACATAACTAGTGTGTGTTGGGAGAGAGAATAATTTGTTATGAGATTGATGACTTTGGTATATACGTGCAATAATATTGTTACGAGATTGATGATTTTGGTATATATGTGCATGCATATCATCATCGTCCATTGCGAATTGGTTTATTATATTGGGTTTAGATAAATATTTTGATACAATGATTACTGATGGATATAGATAATGGTAGTGGTAGTGGTCTAAAGAACAATACTCTT
Organism: Cornus florida; assembly: GCF_030987335.1. Lineage (NCBI taxonomy): Eukaryota > Viridiplantae > Streptophyta > Magnoliopsida > Cornales > Cornaceae > Cornus > Cornus florida. The sequence goes on along the minus strand of NW_026775581.1, from coordinate 95,158,207 downwards.
ACTAAGATTCGAACACCCCATTTCTGATCTTTTTACTAACTGAATTTTGGCAAGTAGTACTACTTAGTTGTTTAATTGGATAAGTAAAACAATGGTTATGCAATTTGAATCATTTGATACTGAATAGATGTAACAAGTCAACTTTACCTTTAACATACTAATTCAGTTTCCTCCTCCTCCTCCTTTTTGATTTGTTTTCATCAAACCTTAGTAAATATTAAAAGCTAAATTTTAAGATTTCCCAAATTGAAGAAAATTCAACTCGAAATTTTTTAAAAGAACAATGTTGATTGAATCAATATTCTTGCTCTCTTTGGCAAGAGTGACCTTGGTTTTTCTAATAATCATACTCTCAGGATTTCTCTTTAAAATGGTTATCAAGCACTATTAACAAAGTCACTTTTTTTATTTTTATTTTTTAGGTGCACTATTGACAAAGTCACTTAACTTGGCATAGAACTATCAAAAGTTTTGTACTCTTTTCATTCTAATCATTTCAAAGTTATTTGTGAGCATTTGTAATACGGAGACCTTAACAATTGTACCGTCATGTATAATCAAGCATGAAACTCAAAAGGTGACACAACGTTAAAAATTAACATTTCATGCTTTAGAATTAACATTAGCCAAAGTCAATTCTTAATCATTCCACAAAGCACAAAATTTTATCCACACCTATCCATCCACCCTTTCTAGGAGAATCCACAATTTTTCAATAACATAACTTTTCAAAAGAATTTTGAAAAAAAAAAGTACTGAAATCTTGCTCAGGATTTAGAGCAACCTGCTCTTATACCAAGTGTGAGTACGCAGAATACTCGCAGAGATTCCAGAATACTCAGGCCTTAGAATCAAGAGTTTCAGAATTACTTGTCTTTGATTATCTTTTACTCGTGCCTTCGATTCCTGTGCCTTCAAACTTATCACCTACAATGATCCACGGCAATGCAATCACGATCCGCTTCTTACTTCAGCTAATTCTGGTTGTTGAATGATTTCGGTAGCTTGATTGAGTGACAAATCCAAGTAGCAACTTCAATGATCAGGTACAAAAATCATTTTGCCTCTGGTGACAAACCATCCCTCCACTTCACCATGCAACCAAATGTTTGCTTCTTATGTCTCAAGGCTGCAGAAAACCATCAACACTTATTTCATCAATGTGAGTATTCAAAGGCGATTTGGGGAAGATTACAAGAAAAGTGTGGGTTCTATACGAACCCTAATTCATGGAAAGATTTCTTAATTTGGGCCTCATCAAATCGGAAACAAAAATTGAAATACAATAGGGTTCTTACATGGAAACTCACTTTAGCAAGTTTTGTCTATCACATATGGAAGGAGGGAAACAATCGCATCTTCAGGAACAAATTAACTGTTCCATTGAAGATTCTGAACTTGACAATCGATTCGGTGAGGTTACGGATATTCAACATCAAGAAATGTGAATGCTCTTATGACTATAGCAAATGACCTTCCCCCTCCTTTGAGCCAAACTTGACAAACCCTTTTTTCTCCTTTTCTTAGCTGCCTTATAGAACCCTCTCTGATACTTTCAATGTATGAATGTTGATGCTCCCGCAATGGCCTATTTGGGCTTCTAGCTTGGGCCTATTTTCTATGCCTTGGTGTTTTCACTTGGCTTCCTTTTGCTTTTTTTTGTTTTTGATCTGTTGCCCAAATGGGCCAAGTTTCTATATGTATACACTTTAACATTTATGAATTATCTTACTTACCCCAAAAAAACTCAGATGATGGCATTTTTAAGAATTTTAATTCAAGTGGATTTACTTGTGTATTATTACTCTTTGAAAAATAATTTTAAGGGATTCACAAAATCAAGGGCAGTTTCAAAATAAATGCTCTTTTAATGATAGTTTTGCAGGAAAATCATCTTTTAAGTTATTTCACCATAAATGTACAAAAGAATTTGACTGACCCACGAGGTAGCTTCTCCCCACTTAATAGACTAGACCTAGATTTGTTCATGCTCATTGTGCCTCCCATACTAACTTCATTTTTGTCTAATTTCTATACCATTCTATGATAATCTAACTCTATTAAGAGTGTTCATTTGATCCATGAATCCAATCCAACTCAGTCTGATACGTGCGTTTTAAATTAGTTTTTAGTCAATTGGTTCGATGGTGGATTCATAAATAAGTAATCTGCATGGATAACATCAGTTCACGAATTTAGGTCTCAAAAAAACCAATCCGATCTGTGAATTCAATTCATCCATAACCTATATAATATATATAACTAGTACATATATATGACACTCTTTTTAACCCTAAACCTAGCTTAATCTAATTTCTTTCTTTACTATTGATTTCTTGCTCCTGTAATATATAAACTAGACATTGATCTGTTGCCTTTTTTTAGTTCATTATTAGCTACCTTTATATGTAGTTGAAAAGGGTACAATTTGCTATTGTAGTTGCAATTTCATCAACAATACTATTTGCATGACTGCAGAACAAAAAAGCTTCTACAATGTCATGTGATCAATAAGTGAAGAGTAACAATCTGAGTAGCCAAAAAGCATGCCATGGCAACATTTTTTATGGATCATTACAAACCATCAACTAGGGCTATGTTTGGATTATGTTATCTCAATCTCACATTAGTCTAAAAGAAAAAATTATTGGACCATTTATAAAAAGACCAATCTGTAAAGCCAATCCAATGTTTCACGGATTGGATCGGATCGGTTTAAGACTAATATAGGATTGGATTAAATTTTATGTCTAATTTGTTCTGTGTGCACCCTTAACTCTCTATGTAATTCAGCTCCACATATCACGATGCTTATCTAGCACATTTAAGAGAAACTGGTAACTCAAGTACCTGAGCAGTGAGCTTAGTGGGACAAATGCTGCAACTTTAGGCAAAATGGTTAAAAATAATTATAGATGGTGAATAACTTAGTTGACAGAAATAAATGAGACTAACCGGTCTACCTCTGTCCTAGTGGGTTTGGGTCTAAACACTCAATCTCATGGTCGAAGGTTCGAGCCCTATACAGAAAAAAATTATTACAAATGAGACAAAAAAAAAAAAAAAAGAAAAAAAAGAAGAAGAAGAAGATGACGATGCCATGATGTGATCCTACATAAATGTGTCTAAGAAACAACCCTTCATCTCCCTTTTTTTTTTTTTTTTTTGTCTAATTTCTAGACCATTCTATGATAATCTAACTTTATAAGTAATCCACCTCCAACCACCCCTTGATGCTTATCTAGCACATTTAAAAAAAAAAAAAAGTAACCAAATATATGAACCAAGCAGCTTTAGAGGAAAATGTTAAAATTGACTAGGGTATTTACTTGAGCACACCAACTTTGTAGATAAGTTATCTTCAAAGTTATTTCTTCATAAATGTACAACGAATTTTGACTTTAGTGACCCCACGAGCTAGCTAAGTTGGGATAGTCTTTAGAGAGTGAGTACCTTTTCCCACCAGGTGCGCCCCATCTAGCTTCGTTCCTGATCAATTGTACCTACCATATTTACTAATTTCAATACCATTATACGATAATCTAACTTTATATTTTAAAAAAAGGATTATTACATATAAATGGTGCTAATGACCCATATTTACCATTTGATGGAGTCAAAGTCTCATAGTTTCGAAAAAATGAAGACAAGAAAAAACACTGTTTACCTTCACAGAGATACCACATTTAGTCACATAGGTACCACCTTTTATGCATGCAGGTACAACTTTTTATGCTACACAAAAAAGTAGTACCTCTATGCCCAAAACAAAAATGGTACCTAATGCACAAAAAGTGGTACCTGTGTGCACAAAAAGTGATATCTGTGTACACAAAAAGTGGTACCTATGTGCCTAAAAGTTGTACCTTTGAGAGTGAACAGTGTTTTTCCATGTCCATGTCAGCATTTTGGTCAACTCCATTTTTTCGAAACTATGAAACTTTAACTCCATCAAATGGTATATTTAGGCCATTAGCACCATTTATATGTAATAATCCGTTAAAAAAATTTGAAAAGTAATCCAAATACCTGAGTGTAAGAGTAAATGCGCTCCACTTGATACTTATCTAGCTCATTTAATTAAAAAAAAATCAAAAGAATACAAAAACCTGAGCCTAATAGTAAATGCGCTCCACTTGATGCTTATCCGGCATATTTAATAAAAAAATTTGAAAAGTAATTCAAATACCTGAGACCAATAGTAAATGCACTGGATAAGCATCAAGTGGACCACCACTTGATAATTATACAGACCATTTAATAATAAAAAATTGAAAAATAATCCAATAACCTGAAACTCTTATCCCTACACTTGATGCTTATCCAACGTATTTAATAAAAATTTGAAAAGTAATCCAAGGACCCGAGACTAACAATAAATGTGCTCCACTTTGATGCTAAAATTTTACTTGCCTCGTGGATTGATTCAAAAAATTATTTGAGAAAAAATATAAAAATATTAGTGCATGTGAAAGTGAAACGTTCACTAAACGAGGCAAAATGCTATATGAGCATGAGAGAGAGGGATACAAAAACAATAATAGATGGTTAAAACATAGCATGAATGTGGCACGTGTTGCGTCTTAATGTAATGGGCTTTTCGTCTTAATGTAAGGTGTTGCGTTTACATCAAAATGACGTTGTTTTGATGCGCTGGAAAGTAATGATCCCCTCCTTGTACGGGCAAGGCCAGTTTTGTGAATAAGATAAGATGGAGTCATCAATAAATAGTGAAGGTTGGATAGAGGAATGGTGAGTGCAAAGTCAAGGTCAAAGTAGAAATTCGTAAATAAGATAAGACGGAGTCATCAAGAAATAGTGGAGGCTAGATAGAGTTTTCGGGAGAAATCGAGAATGGCGAGCGCAAATTAGAGGTTAGATTAGTATAAAACTTTGGTGCTAAATTATTTTCCTTTTCGTCTAGATCTAACTATTTTTGGTCGGATTCATTTTCAATACAATTTTTATTCTCTCCATTCTTTACTGTTTTCTTTATTTTTCGATCTTCCACCCAAAACTGTTTTTCTTTCTTCTTGCATGCCTATCCCCACCATACCTAAAAACACTACCTTTAATGATTTGCTTATCAAACTTCAAAGGTTGTTTATAACCCTTATGCTTACTCTTACATCAACCACAAACATCGATTCACATCCGCAAATTGATTGAAAATCGAACTTTTCATGTTTATTTCTTGAGCCATAACATAAAAGTTGTAACAAGGCAAATCCGTAAACACAAATGTTTCATTTAAGAATCGCGATTACTGCAAGGTACATTTTATAATCTTTGTTGACATGATATTATTTTGTTGGCATAATTTTTTTCAATCGTGTGGCATAATTTTGTTAGATTTATGATTTTATCAGTCATTTGCTTAGTTTTATTTTATGGTACTTTTAACATTTCTCCATTGAAGGAAGGGGGTGTTCATTTGATCTGTGAATCCGATTGATCCATGTGGATCAAATTGGTTTTTTAGTCCGTTGGTTTGGTGCAGATTCATAAACAAATAATTCGTAGGGATCAGATCGGTTCACGAATTTGGGTCTCAAAAAACCAATCTGAAATCCGATCTGTCATCTATATAATATATATTTCATATACACATATAATGCTCTTTTTAACCCCAAATCAAACCCCACCCCTTTTACTCTTCAGTCTTCAAACTTCACACACAATTCTTCACATAATGTTATAAATAACTTGATTTTCTTTGATTTGTTTTACAAGTAAGAGATGCTATTATACTATCGTTACGGTGGTCCTGCTGGATTTCAATTGATCTAAAGACTATCAAAACTAAAGGATGGACAAAGATAAAGATTGTTTACATGTAGTTATAATGAAATATTTCATCTCAATCACACATTGGGCTAAAAAAGTTCAAAAAAACTATTGAGTTGTTAATACAAACCCAATCTGTAAAACCAATTCAATATTCAACGGATTGGATCAGATTGGTTTTAGGCTCCTATCAAATCAGACTGATTTTGGTTTTATGTCTAATCCTAACCAATTTGATCCGTGTGCATCCTAATTGAAGAAGTCTCCCTTCTTGTTTGAAAAGTTACGCTAACCTTCTTACCTGACACTTCCATCCAATTCCTTTAATGAAGTATTTAGTTTCGCTATTTTGCCCATAAAATCGAGTTGTAATTTTTAATTGAATAAAATAATTCTACAATGGTAAAATTAGTTCTAAAAATTTTCAAATTGCTGATATTAATAAAAATCATTGTTGACTGATGTTTAACTATTAACAGAGAGGGAATTATGTAATAAATTTAGGTCTAGCGGGGAAGTTAGTATCATTTTTCAAAGAAGAGAGAAGACCAAGGAATTATATCAAAACTAAGGGAGGTTATTGTAATTTAGCCTATTCTACAAATCAAGCAAAAGATTTACAAAAAATAAAAATAAAAAAATCATGCAAAAGATTCAAGGAGCATGAAAATAATTTCCTTTGAATCAAGTTAAGAAGCCCTTGAAACATAAACTTTATCTACACATAGCACCTATAATGATTATAGCAACAATATATGCAACTATAATAAACATGTCAATACATCCAACTACTAGTTACATAAACCTTTTTTATGATAAGGGCAATATTGTCTATTAGATAATAAGCAAATTTCTTTCCCTCATTGCCTTCGGATAATACTTTGTTGAACATTTCGCTTTATGACAACTTTAACATGATTTAAGAAACAATTTCTTACTTGTGCCTTATATAGTATAGACGTCTAATCCATTATACAAAACTTTCTCATGCTGTCCTCTAGGAAGCACAGATACGGATCGACACTCGACATGGGTACAATAAGTAATGAACATGGCAATATGGCAAATCTCAAAAAAATATTTCCTCCTAGAGACAATGTGGGACATTACACTCGCGCTGCATTCATGGCTAAAAGGTATGTCTTAAGTCACTTCAATTAACAAATTATTATTCTTTTATTTTCTTTTTTTACCCTGACTTTTTTTAATTAAAAAATAAAAGAAAATTGTATAAGATCCCTTCTTTCTTTTTCTTTTTTTATTTTCTTTTTCTCTCTGTAGAGTTGATAATTGTTGTATATCCATCTCTCTTTTTCTTACATTGTGCACATTGTCGAACATCACACCTAAGCAAACTACACTATAAAGTTAAAAGCCTTGATGAGAATATCAGGCCTTGTAACTTCTTCAGTTATCATCTTTCTTATATTTCTTTCACTTTAGGTATTTGAAAATGTTCCCGCATGCTCTAATTCTACCCAGTCCTCTTCTTCAAGCATTTCAAATAATCCAAAGACCCAACTATTACCCATTGCATTCTAACAAGTTTTTATGCATCTTCCTCCATCCTTTTGCAAATAATTTGTGACATGGATCATCTGTTTGGCTCAAGACTGACCCTAAACCTGCCCTAAGCATTTTAGGTGTTTAGTGATACATTTTATAAAAACATTTTTATACTTAAAACACTTTTAAATGTGACAATTTAAAAATTAAAAATAAAATTTTATTGTAGCAATTTGATAAAAAAAAAAAATTTTCAAAACAATTTGATCCTCATAATATTATTGAAGCCAATGAAATTTTATAATAATTAATATTTGGGTAATGCATAGGTTTATTAGTGCATGGATAATATTGTAAAATCAGTAATAAAAGTGCTTTAAGTAAAAAATAAAGAGGGATCAGATTGCCAAAAAAACAGTTACCTAAAATATTGAACTACTCAGAATGCAATTTTAAAAGTTATAATTTTTAGCTTCATCAAAAACCTCTGCTGAGCTAAAATATGTATACTACTTAAAAGTGTCCCTTTTTTTACTGTTTCCAAAACCTCTAAAAGCAATTTTTAAAAAATAAAGTACCCAGGAAAAAAAGAAATTTTGTTTTAAAGAGATGGTCAAAGCCGAGTCCTGATGTAAAGACCCACCTGCTCTTTATAGATATTTCAACTACATGAATATATGTTGTATCCATATGTACACAAGCACATTTCATTTAATTGTTTGTTGATCAATGCTAACTTTTTATGGGTTGATAATTGTTAGTGAATCACTGTTTTCTTTCTGTGGATTTTAGTTTATCCGATTGTTTATAGATAAAATTTGCTATAATTGAATTGATGATTGTTTGTTAATCAGTGGTAGAGTGTTTGTGGGTTGATGACTTTTGGTGTCTGATAACAAATCTTTTTTTTTTTTTTTTTTTTGCTTCACATTGGAGCCTATTGGGTTGATGATTCCTTGTTTGATCACTAGGTGGTTGTTTCATCTTGCTGCATGTATGCTTTTTATTTCTTACCTGACCTCTTATCATTTTTGGTTGGTCAATTTGGGCAGGCAACAAAAGAAAGCAAGAATGAAGTCAAAGATTTTATTAAAACAAGAAAAAATGGACTATTGGTCAAAAAAGGTTGGAGATTATTTTTTAAATATATATATATATATATATATATATATATATATATATATATATATATGCAGGGTTATTTGAAGAAAAAAAAGGAAACCCTCTCTCTGTTATCAATTTTTTTTTTTCTTTTTTTCCCTTCCAGCATTGCACTATTTGGCATTGCAAGGCCAACTGAAAATTCTGTGTTTTCTAGCAGAGGTGGAGTCTCTGTCGGCAGATCAATGTCAAAGCCCCAAAATCAGGCAGTAAACCCACAGATGATTCTGTTGCGGACACCCTTAACATTGTTGATAAATTGAGAGATGATGCATCTGAACCACACAAAAATTGAATGATGGCGAAAAAGCTGAAACACCTAGGACAATTCTGAAGATCAAGAGTGGCACATTCCCAATTGTAAGCAACGATGAAAGTGCCAAAGTTGGTGACACCTCCCAAATTATAACCAAAAGTGAAAGCACTAGAGTTGGTGACACGTCCCAAATAATAACCAAGGGTGAAAGTGCCAAAGATGATGACGCCCCAAGAGTGAAAACAGAAAAGTAGATAGCGAATCCAATACTAACAATGCTAAACAGAAACATATATCCTCTCAGGAGAAATTGAGTGGAGATATAGAGAAGTTGACAGATCCAGTTGACACACAAAAAACCGAGACACCAAAACCAAAGAAGAAGCGCCGTATATTGGTAAAAAGCTGGGAGAATCACTCCCCTTCCCAACCTGATCTTATGCAGAGTTAAAGTGCTTCTGCTGAACAATGTAACTGATTCTGGTGGGATAATAGCTCTGTCCATAAAGACTTGATAATTCTTCCCAAATTGTAACGAAGGGTGAAAGTCCGAAAGCTGGTGACACTTTCCAAATTATATCCAAGGGTGAAAACAAAAAAGACGATAGTGAATCCAATACTAACAATGCTAAACAGAAACATATATCCTCTCAGGCGAAATTGAGTTGATATATAGGGAAAGAGAAGTTGACAGATCCAGTTGACACACAAGAAACCGAGACACCAAAACCGAAAAAGAAATGCCGAAAACCAAAGAAGAAACGACGTAGATTGGTCAAAAGCTGGGACAATCAATCTCTTTCCCAACTTGATCTTATGCAGAGTTGAAGTGCTTCTGTTTTCTTTATGTAGTTTTTTTTTGGCTGTTGGGCTTTTCTAATTAATCTGAACTGCCTGGATTTTATTATAGATGTCTTTATCCATAGTTTTGATAGATCTTGTTAGCCATCATTGTTGAGCTTTATGTAACAAAGCCCACTCCACCATATGGTATAATATTATCTGCTTTGGACCCGAGCCCGCAAGGTTTTGTTCCTGGGTTTTACCCTAAAATGCCTCATACCAGACAGCACTAGCACATATAAACACTTCATCTTCACCCTACCTAGGCAATGTGGGATCGTGCACCCATAGCCTGACAATGCCTTGCAACCGCCCACGCACACCCGCCCATAAGGTCGCCACACTTTACAACCTTTATAATGATTGCAATCGAAATTTAGCATGTTAAGTTTGATTTTTACATTTCCATCTCATAATTTTAGTAGAATGGCTCTGTTTCTTTTGATTCTTCTTAGATCCACTTAGTCGACAGTCTCATTCATGGTAAGCTTACTCTTCATAGGGCTAGAGAAGGGAAACAATGATAGTTTCAGGATTGTCTACGAGCATAGATGGCTATTGATCTAGTTTCAGCCACTAGAATCTAAATTTCTTACTAGTTCCTAAACCTCACGACATTCGTTGCAGCACCAAAAACTAGAATCTAAATTTCTTACTAGTTCCTAAACCTCACGACATTCGTTGCAGCACCAAAAATTAAGATGACACTCCATGCCTCCAACCCACATTAGAATTACATTTTATACCTAAATAATCTAGTTCACTTTTAGATTGCTGTAGGTTTTTCAACATTTCATTTCAAATATTTTATTTAATATTTATTATTCAATTTGCAAGTGAAACATGTTTGATACCTATAAACACATAATATCACCTATAAAGCACCGGTGTAAACTTACCAAGCATGTACTAACCAACTTAGAATTTCCAAGATTCAGCTAGTAAAATTCTCAAATCAAGACATTACATATGGACAATATGTTCATCTAACTGATTGAAAATGACAAGAACACATTCAAAATGTAAAATCATGATCTGTGTCAGAAAATGATGAAAAAGAGACTCACCGATTTCTCTTTAGAAACAGGTAATTCATCAAAAATTCCCATCCCAGGCCAATCAGCTGATTCCAACAACCAATAAACTGATAAACAGACCATATATTGCAATTTTCGGATCAAAATTGAGTGCACAACAGGTTAAAGAACTTTGAGCATAAAATTAATATATAATAACGAATGAAAATGTAAACACTGACCTTGATTATATGATCTCTGAACTGAGAATTTGACAGAGAACAAGGAGGAGCAGCAAAACTCAGGCGAGATTAGCTTCCCGGTCATATTTGATTTATCTGCCCCCGAAATTGCCAGCAAAGGAGGAAGAGGATGTCTTTCTAAATTTGGGTATTGCGTTGTTTAAGAAGACATTTGTGTTTGTTAGGAAAAATAAAGCATGTGTTATTTAGTTTAGAAGTTATAATCTCTCTATTTTAATTGATTTAAAAACTAATATAAATCAATAAAAGAAAGTGTAAATATATATATATATATATATATATAGAATTTTACGCTTTTTTTATTTTTTATTTTATCAATTATACTATTAATATATAATAAATTAACTAGGTGGAACTGGAAGCTGGTTATACTTGCTTCAACATAAAGTACAACTTGAATATATGTATATATATAGTTGTGGTTTTCATAAATTTCCTCTACAACTTTCATGTCTTTTTTTCACATTGACGAGAGTTATCAACTTCAATCTTTGCCCAATTTGAGAAGTTTGATGTCAAGTACTACTGTACTCGAAGGTGCCTAAGGGTCTTTTGCGTTTTAGTTTGTTTTAAATATTTGACTTGTTCCCCTTTCATTTTGGATAAATTTAGATTTTAATAAATAAATAAATATAACATAATGAGTTAATAAATAAATAAAACGTATTTATTAAATCATTTATAAAAACTTCATGCTTATCTAAGGCATTTAATAGAAACTGAAAGGTAACTCAAGCGCCTGGGACAAATGTTGCAGATTTAGGCAAAGTGGTTAAAATTGAATAAATTAATTAAAAGAAGTAATGAGAGGTAAAAAAGAAGATAAATGCATCTAAGAAACAATCTTCATTTCCTATTTTACTTTAAATTTTGTATTTGTCCAATTTCTTGACGATTTTATGATAAATACTTGATTCGAGTAACAGTAAATGCGCTCCACTTGATGCTTATTCACAATTAAGCTCATGTGTTACTTTTCAATTATTTTATTATTAAATGCGTGGGATAAGCATCAAGTGATTAAGCACATTTAATTTAAAAAAATTGAACTATAATCAAAATACCTGACCCTAACAATAAATATGCTACATTTAATGCTTATCTAAGGCATTTAATAAAAAAAATTAAAAAACAATCCAAATACATGTGAAAGTAAATGAGCTTCCAGGGCATTTAACAATTTTTTTTTTTTTTGAAAAGTAGTCCAAATATCTGAGCCTATCCATAAATGTGCTACATTGATACTTATCGACCACATTTAATAAAAAAAAAAAAAAACTAAAAAGTAATCCAAATACCTAAATAATCCACATGTGATTGACTTGAAGTGGCCTAGCGGTACCAGGCCCCTACTTCCCAAAGGGGGTTAAGGGGTCTGAACCTCGGTGGAGGCATGTATGTATGAGTACCAACTAGGAAAACAAAAAATGTGATTGACTTGATGCTTATCAATGCATATAATAGATATTTGAAAAGTAATTCAAATAGTATATGCGCTCCACTTGATGTTTATTCATTTAATAAAAAATTAAAAAGTAACCTAAATACCTGAGCGTAAAAGTAAATGTACTCCACTTAATGTTTACAGGTGTTACTTTTCAGTTTTTTATTATATGCGCTCCACTTTATGTTTATTCATTTAATAAAAAATTTAATAGTAACCTAAATACCTGAGCGCAAAAGTAAATACCCTCCACTTGATGTTTACAGGTGTTAAATGCGTTGGATAAGCATCAAGTGGTCCACCGCATTTAATAAAAAAATTAAAAAGTAATCCAAATATGAGCCTAACTGTAAATATGCTACATTTGACACTTAATGAAAAAATAAAAAGTAATCCAAATAGTTGAGCCTAACAATAAATGTATCCAACGCATTTACAAAAAATAAAAAATAAAAAATAAAAATAAAATTATAAGTAATCCAATTACCTTTCAGTAATTGAGCCTCACTTAATGTTTATCTAACGCATTTAATAAAATAAAATGTAAACTAATCCAAATATATAAGCCTATCAATAAATGCGTTCCACTTGATACTTATCCATCAAATTTAATAAATAAATAAATAGTAATCCAAATTCCTAAGCGCGCTTGACTTATGCTTATTTAGTGCATCTAATGAAAAAAAAAAAAAAAATGTAATTCAAATACTTAAGCTTAATAGTAAATGAGCTCCACTTGATGCTTATTTATTTAATAAAAAAATTTAAAAGTAATCTAAATACCAAAGCGTAACAGTAAATGTGCTCCACTTGATGCTTATCCCGCGCATTCACAATTAGGCTCACGTATTACTTTTACGTTTTTTTATTAATTGCACTGCTAAGCATCAAGTGGTCCAGCACATGTAATAAAAAAAAAGTTTACAAGTAATCTAAATACCTGAGCATAATCGTAAATGCGTTCCACTTGATGCTTATCCAGCGGTTAGGTTCAGGTATTAATTTTAAGTTCTTTATTAAATGCGCAGGATAAGCATCAAGTGGTCCGGCACATTTAATAAAAAAAGTTAGCAAGTAATTGAAATAAATATGATACATTTAATGCTTATCCAATGCATTTAATAAAAAAATTGAAAAGTAATCTAAATACTTGAGTGTAATAGTAAATGCGCTCCACTTGATGTTTATCCGCATTCATAGTTAGGCTCAGGTATTACTTTTAAGTTTTTTATTAAATGTGCTGAATAAGCATCAAGTGTTGAACAGATTTAATAAAAAAGTTATAAAGTAATCCAAATATGAGCCTAAAAATAGATATGATACATTTAATGCTTATCCGCATTTAATAAATTTTTTGAAAATCCAAATAATCCAAATACTTGAAAAAAATAAAATAAAATTGAAAAGTAATCGAAATAATTGAGTAATCTTTGTTATCAGTGGTAGAGTGTTTGTGGGTTGATGACTTTTGGCGTTTGATAACAAATCCTTTTTTATTTTTTGTTTCACATTGGAGCCTATTGGGTTGATGATTCCTTGTTTGATCAGTAGGTGGTTGTTTCATCTTGCTGCATGTATGCTTTTTATTTCTTACCTGACCTCTTATCATTTTTGGTTGGTCAATTTGGGCAGGCGACAAAAGAAAGCAAGAACAAAGTCAAAGATTTTATTAAAACAAGAAAAAATGGACTATTCGTCAAAAAAGGTTGGAGATATATATATATATATATATCTAGGGTTATTTGAAGAAAAAAAGGGAAACCCTCTCTCTGTTATCATTTTTTTTCTTTCTTTTTTTCCCTTCCAGCATTGCACTGTTTGGCATTGCAAGGCCAACTGAAAATTCTGTGCTTTCTACCAGGGTGGAGCCTCTGTCAGCAGATCAATGTCAAAGCCCCAAAATCAGGCAGTAAACCCACAGATGATTCTGTCGCGGACACCCTTAACATTGTTGATAAATTGAGAGATGATGCATCTGAACCACGCGGGAAATTGAATGATGGCGAAAAAGCTGAACACCTAGGAGGCTAGGACTATTCTGAAGATCAAAAGTGCACATTCCCAATTGTAACTGTTGTTTATCATGAGAGACAGAGAGAAGGAGAAAGAGGAATTGTTCTATATCACACTTACACATATACAAACCTAATAAGCCTAAATAGGCTTATATAAGGGATACAAGTTACCTTAATAACACAAGGGCACTACTAACATAATGTAATTACATAATGGCCCAACATATATATATATATAACATTCTAACACTCCCCCTCAAGCTGGAGAATATATATCAAATAATCCCAGCTTGGAATATATAGTTCTTAACCGGTTATGACTCAATGCTTTGGTAAACATATCAGCTAATTGATCTTCAGACTTCACGAATGGAGTAGAGATGCTCCCACGCAATATCTTTTTCTCGAATGAAGTGACAATCAACTTCAATATGTTTAGTCCTCTCATGAAACACAGGATTTGAGGCAATGTGAACTGTTGCTTGATTATCACAGAACAATGGAGTAGGAGCTTCAACTGTCAACCCAAGTTCTTTTAGAAAATATTGTATCCAGGTCAACTCACTAGTAGTATGGGCCATTGCCCTATACTCAGCTTCAGCACTAGATCGAGCTACCACCGTTTGCTTTTTACTTCGCCATGTAACAAGATTTCCTCCTACAAATGTGCAGTAGCCTGTAGTAGATCTCCTATCTGAAGGAGAACCAGCCCAGTCGGCATCTGTAAAACCTTCCACTCTGAGATGACCATTTGATTTATATAATAACCCAACACCTAGAGCTTGCTTGAGATATCGGATAATCCAAAGAATAGCAATCCAATGTGGCATTCTAGGAGCTCCCATGAATTGACTTACAACACTAACTGCATATGAAATATCAGGTCGAGTGATAGTGAGATAAATTAATTTCCCAACAAGACGACGAAATCTGCCCGGATCATTAAATAGAGCACCCTCATCAGACACAAGTTTTGAATTCGAATCCATAGGAGCATCAACCGGGCGACCACCCAACATACCTGTTTCTTCTAATAAATCCAACACATATTTTCGTTGGGATAAACTTATACCTTTCTTGGATCTAGCAACTTCAATACCCAAGAAATACCTAAATTTACCCAAGTCTTTAGTGTGGAATCGATATTGCAGAAACAACTTCAACTTAGCAATCCCTTCAGAATCATCACCTGTGATCACAATATCATCTACATATACCACAAGAAAGATGAAGCCAGCTTTAGTGCGCTGGTGAAATACCGAATGGTCTGTCTAACATCTATTAAGACCAAATTTTAATGCCGCCTCAGAGAATTTTCCAAACCAAGCCCGTGGAGATTGTTTCAATCCATATAAAGCCTTTTTAAGGCGACAAACAGTGTGAAGAGACTCCCCCTGAGTAACAAACCCAGGTGGTTGCTCCATATAAACCTCTTCAGCTAAGTCACCATGCAAAAAAGCATTTTTAACGTCTAACTGAAACAGAGGCCAATGTCTATTAGCAGCAAGAGAAACCAAAACACGAATAGAAGAAATCTTAGCAACAGGGGCAAACGTCTCATCATAGTCAATACCATAAGTCTGGGTATAACCTTTGGCAACAAGACGAGCTTTTAAACGCTCAACGGACCCATCTGGAAGATACTTCACAGTGTATACCCAGCGACAACCAACCGGTTTGACACCTGGAGGTAATGGAACAAGATTCCACGTGCCATTTTGATGCAAAGCATCCATTTCATCTTGCATTGCTTTCCTCCAGCCCGAATCAGACAAAGCATCTTGCACAGTCTTAGGAACAAATGTACTAGACAATTGAGAGGAAAAACATGAGAAGGATGGCGATAGGGAATTATAAGAGACATTATGAGTAATGGGATGATTAGTGACACACGAGCGAGTACCTTTACGAAGTGCAATAGGCAATGAATCAGATACAGTGGACTGTGTTGGATCCAAAGACTCGGAAGACGATGGAGGAGGCACGACAGCAGATGGCTTTGGTCTTTGTGTGTACACCTATAACGGGGCAGGCAAAGGAGATCTAGGTTGAAGAGAAAGTGAAGGAAGTGGAATTGCAGGAAGAGGCGACTCAGGAGTAATATCAAGAATTGAATCACTATCTGAAAAATATGGAACGGACTCACAAAAGGTCACATCCGCGCTAATAAAGAATCGTTGAGAAACAGGACTATAGCAGCAATAACCTTTATGGGAACGAGAGTATCCAAGAAATACACACTTTGTGGACATAACATTCTAACAGTAACATTCTAAACCCTAGTAGTAAGAGAAAGATTGTGGACATAACATACACATCCAAAAACTCTAGTAGTAAGAGAAAACAAAGGAGAATCAGGAAATAAAATAGAATGTGGAGATTTACCATCTAATACAGATGACAGCATACGGTTAATTAGATGACAGGCAGTAAGAACAGCATCACCCCAAAACCGTTTAGGCACGCGCATATGAAACAAAAGAGCACGGGTTACTTCTAAGAGATGTCGATTCTTACGTTCTGCAACTCCATTTTGTTGAGGAGTATAAACACATGAATTTTGATGAAGAATTCCTTTATCACTAAGATATGTATCAAAAGGTGTTGAAGAATATTCCTTAGCATTATCAGAACGTAAAATACGAATTGGACAGCCAAACTGAGTTTTGATTTCTTTTCAAAATTTTTGAAAAATTAAAAATAACTCAGAACGATCTTTCATCAGAAACAACCAAGTCAGATGAGAATAATCATCCACAAATGCCACAAAATAATGAAATTTATTGATTGAAGAATGTTTTATTGGACCCCATACATCTGAATGAACCAAATGAAAAGGACTAGAGACACGTTTATTAACCCTAGACTTGAAAGACACGCGATGGTGCTTACTAAGTTGACAAACTTCACATGACAAGAATTTCAAATTACTAAGACTAGGAACTTGACGCTGCAAAACTTGAAGTGACGGGTGACCAAGACGACAGTGCCACTGGAATGGAGACAAAGAAGACTGAAGAGCCACAGGATAAGGTGCCACATCAAAGTAATATAAGCCACTAGCTTCATACCCCGTACCAATCATCTTCTTTGTCTTGAGATCCTGAAACACACAAAAAGTAGGATAAAATGTAACAGAGCACTGAAGAGATTTAGTAAGCTTACTGACAAACATTAAATTAAAGGCAAACTGAGGAACATATAAAACAGACGAGAGAGACAAGGAATCACTAAGTTGAGTTGTCCCCAAACCTGAAACCTTAGCGGAGGAACTGTTAGCAAGGGTAACTCTGTGAGAAGGAGGTACAGAAGTAAAATCAGATAGAAGAGAAGAACATCCAGTCATATGATCAGATGCTCCAGTATCTATGATCCAAGGACTGCGAGTGGAAGACAATAGACATGTGCGTGCAGTACTTAACTGGGCAAAAGTAGTTGTGGAAGATGAATTAGATACTTGCTTATAAGACAAAAACTGAGTATACTCGTCACATGGGACAGGGACCGTATCTGATTCAGCTACATTATGAGATCCAGAAGCAACATAATTCGGAAAGGAGGAAACTTGATTTGCATAACTAGATGGTCTGCCATGAAGATCCCAACAAAAATTCACAGTATGATTAGAAAGACCACAATGAGTACATTTTCGTAATTCCCTATCACGACCACGTCCTCCCCGTGAATCACGACCGCCCCGTGTGGAGCGTCCCCCACGACCGCCACGGAAAGCAGTATTTTCACCCTTTGAAACGATTAATGCTGAACGCTCACCACTCTGCCCAGTATTCAAAGTTGAAGTATCACTGACAAGTGTAGCGCGCTGAAGTCCAGAAAATACTTCAGCAAGAGATGGAAGTGTGGGACTGCCCAAAATCTGTGAACGAAAAGACTCATAAGCTGATGACAAACTAGTAAGAAAACGGACAACATTAAAGTCATCACGTTGCTGTTGCACACTTCGAACATCAGCAGTAATGGGCTGATACATATTCAGCTCCTCACAAACTCCCATAACTGTGGAATAATACTCTTCTATATTGTGATAACCTTGTTCAAGATTGAAATACTGCTTACAGAGCTCATAAACACAAGTGATATTACCTGTTCTAGAATACAGTTGCTGCAATCTGTCCCATATCTCCTTGGCAATATCCAAATAAAGTAAACTTGTACTGATTTGGGGTTCAATACTATTTATCATCACAGAGATGATCTGAGCATCTTCCTTTTCCCATGCATAAAAAGAAGCATCAGTTTCCTTGAGTTTCTCTTTAGTCAAATGAGTACCGAGACCTTTACCTTTGAGAAAATTTTTAACAGATTTAGCCCACAGTATGTAATTCTTCCCATTGAGTTTAACAGAAGTCATGGGAGAAAACAAATCTGAACTGGATGCCATGTTGTACTCAGCAAATCAGAGAAAAAAAAAAAAAGCAGAATCGGTATTCTGGCCGGATCTGGGCTATCCAGGGTTGGAATAGCTATTCCAGGTTTAGTAAACCAGGATTGGAATAGCATAACAGTGTAGCCAAACAAGGGTCTTCTTCTTCACACCTTCACAAACGCCGGTGAACAAGCAGCGGAGACAATGGCGACTCAGGCACAAGCAACGGCTGAATCAAGAAACCGCTACCTCTGCAACTTCCGGCCAAAACAAAAATTCGATGAATCTCTCCTCTGTAAATCAAGACGGCAGATCTGATACCAGATCTGATGACGAGCTCGCTGATAACCAAAACAAGAAGCTGCCGGCAACGACGACGACGAACGCTGCAGATCTGACGATGACGAATGACGATGCAGATCCGATGATAGTGAACAAGGAGCTGCCGGCAATGAACGAAACACCAACACCACAATCGCGATTCTGATCGTGATTCCGATCTTAAACCACACAATTACAGACCCTCACACCCATGAATTCGTAGCGCTCTGATACCATGTTATTTATCATGGAGACAGAGAGAAGGAGAAAGAGGAATTGTTCTATATCACACTTACACATATACAAACCTAATAAGCCTATATAGGCTTATATAAGGGATACAAGTTACCTTAATAACACAAGGGCCCTACTAACATAATGTAATTACATAATGGCCCAACATATATATATATATATATATAACATTCTAACAGTAACCAAGGATGAAAGTGCCAAAGTTGGTGACACCTCCCAAATTATAACCAAAAGTGAAAGCACTAGAGTTGGTGACACGTCCCAAATAATAACCAAGGGTGAAAGTGCCAAAGATGATGATGCCCCAAGAGTGAAAACAGAAAAGTCGATAGCGAATCCAATACTAACAATGCTAAACAGAAACATATATCCTCTCAGGCGAAATTGAGTGGAGATATAGAGAAGTTGTTAGATCCAGTTGACACAAAAGTAACCGAGACACCAAAACCAAAGAAGAAGCGACGTATATTGGTAAGAAGCTGGCAGAATCACCCTCTTTCCCAACCTGATCTTATGCAGAAGTGCTTCTCCTGAACAATGTAACTGATTCTAGTGGGATAATAGCTCTGTCCATAAAGACTTGATAATACTTCCCAAATTGTAACGAAGGGTGAAAGTGCGAAAGCTGGTGACACTTTCCAAATTATAGTGAATCCAATACTAACAATGCTAACAGAAACATATATCCTCTCGGGCAAAATTGAGTGGAGATATGGGGAAAGAGAAGTTGACAGATCCAGTTGACACACAAGAAACCGAGACACCAAAACAGAAGAAGAAATGTGCAAACCAAAGAAGAAATGATGTAGATTGGTCAAAAGCTGGGACAATCAATCTCTTTCCCAACCTGATCTTATGCAAAGTTTAAGTGCTTTTGTTTTCTTTATATAGTTTTTTTTTGGCTGTTGGGCTTTTCTAATTAATCTGAACTGCGTGGATTTTATAATAGATATCTTTATCCATAGTTTTGATAGATCTTGTTAGCCATCTTTGTTCAGCTTTATGTAACAAAGCCCACTCCACCACATGGTATAATATTATTCGCTTTGGACCCGAGCCTGCAAGTTTTTGTTATTGGTTTTTATCCTAAAATGCCTCATACCAGACAGCACTAGCACATATAAACACTTCATCTTCACCTTTTTTTTTATATAAGTAAAATTGTATAAAAACGCTTAGAAGGGGAGCGGAACCCAAGAGAAATACACAAGACCACAAGGGGCCTCTAAGCCTTCAGCGAGGCCAAAAAATTGACAATCTCCTATAAAGATCTATGATCTCTCCCTGAAACCCAACAAAAAAAGAGTGGAAAGAATAGAGAACTTAAGCATAGAAATCGACATCTCCTTCCCATCAAAATATCTCATATTCCTCTCAAGCCATAAACACCACCACACACAGAGAGACGTAGCCCTCCAAGCATCCTGAATGTGGGCCCCCACATGGCAACCTCTTCAAGCCTCAATAAACCCTCTAACAGTTCCCAGCAAAACCCAGAGAAACCCAAACAAGCCAATCATCAAATCCCACCAATCTCTAGCCATGGTGCAATGAATGAGAAGGTGATCCACTGTTTCCTCATCTCGAAGACAGATATATCAACGATTGACCACCACTTGGTTTCTCCTTCTCAAGTTATCCTAGGTTAAGATCCTTCCCAGAGAAGTCCACGCAAAGAAAGCCACCTTGAGAGGAGCCTTTGAGCGCCAAACAAACTTCGAAGGAAAGCGAACTCTAGGATCATTCGAGAGACACCTGAAAAAAGACCTCACCTCAAAACGCCCCTGAGAGTTGGCAGCCCAAGTCCAACTATCAAACTCCTCAACCATAATCCTCTGGCGATACAGCAACTCCAAGAAACGAATGGCCTCATCAATCTCTCAATCCTAAAACAATCGTCTGAATCAAACATCCCAAACCAGTCTCCCATTGATGATAACAGTTGACCACCAAGGCTTGCCTATCCGAAGCAATCCTGAAAAGCTGAGGAAAAGCGAGAGCGAGAGGAACATCCCCACACCAAACATCCTCCCAAAAACTAATCCTCCTCCCATCCCTGAGTCGAAACTGAACATGTTTGGAAAAGACATCCCACCCCTTTCGAATAAAATTCTAAACCCCCACCCCCCAAGAACCCCTCACTTCTAGAGAACTCCACCCTCCTTTCAACTCCCCTAAACGGCTCGCCACGACCCTCCTCCAAAGCTAGTGTCTCTCCACACCAAACCTCCACAACCATTTCCCAAGGAGGGTAAAGGCACCAGTCTTCGAAGACCCAAACCTTCATTCCGAATCGGCTTGCAAACTTGCTCCAAATGAACCAGATGAAACTTGAACTCTTCTCCTCTACCCCGCAATAGAAAATTTTGCTGTAATCTCTCAATCCTCTCCGCAACTGAAGAAGGAATCTGAAAAAGAGAGATAAAATAAGTGGGAAGGTATGAGAGGGTGCTCTTAATCAGAGTGACCCAGCCTCCCTTGGAGAGATACTGCTTCTTCCAGCCCGCGAACCTCCTCTCAAACCTATCCACCACTGGGTCCTAAACCCCTACACACCTCGAAGGAGCTCCCAGAGGCAACCCTAAGTAAGAGATGGGAAAAGAGCCAGTACGGCAACCAAGAATGTCAGCAAAAGTCTCTATCTCAGGGACCTCCCCCACCGGCACCAAAACGCTCTTTCCAACATTCACCCTAAGGCCAGAGACAACTTGGAACCAAATCAGAACACAATTCAGATATCTAAACTGGGACACATTCGCATCACAAAGAACTAAAGTGTCATCAGCAAACATCAAATGTGAGATCTCCAACTCGGAATCAACATCCCTGCCCACCCGAAAGCCTCTCAAAAAGCCTAAATCAATAGCCCTTCCCAACAATCGACTAAAGGCCTCCATCACAAACAGGAACAAGAAGGGGGAGAGCGGATCCCTCTGTCTCAATCCCCTCGAGTTAGAGAAAAAACCCAAAAGAGCTCCATTCACAAGAATCGAAAAACGAGCATTGGAAATACAAAAGTGAATCCATCTCCTCCACCTATCACCAAATCCCATCCTCTTCATCAAATAAAGAAGGAAGCTCCAACTTATATGGTCATAAGTCTTCTCAATGTCTAACTTGCACAGAACTCTTGGGACCCCACTACGCAACCTGGTATCCACACACTCACTAGCTATAAGGACTGAATCCAAAATCTGAAAGCCTCCCACAAAAGCATTCTGAGAGTCTGAAATAATGCCATCCAATACTTTCCTCAACCGTGAAGCAAGGACCTTGGCTAACAACTTGTAAAAACACCCCACCAAACTAATAGGGCGAAAATCACTAACATCCAACGCCCCGCCCCCCCTAACCACCTCCCAGCACTCCAAAAGAAATCTCATGATAAACCCATCTCGACCTGGGGCTTTATCTCCATTATAACTCTTCAAAGCAATCAGAACTTCCTCCTCAAAAAAAAGGCTCTTCCAAACCCGAGCCCTCCTTACTAGAAATAGAGGCAAACTGTAGCCCATCAAGCAAAGGTCTCCACCCAACAGACTCTGTGAACAACTTCTCAAAGAATTTTGAAAAGCCTTTGCAAACCTCTTCCTCCTTACATAAAATCTCCCTCTCCACCCGAATCCTCCCAATATGATTGCCCCTTCTATGACCAGTGGCCAATTTGTGAATTTTTTTTTGTGTTTCTGTCCCTTTCCTTAAGCCACAAAACTCTAGACTTTTGTCTCCACGAGATCTCCTCCATGATAGCAATCTCAACAAAATTCGCCTGGCACTCCACCCTTATAACCTTCAAAGAGTCCACCAGATCCCCTTGACCCTCCATCTGGTCAATATCAACAATCTCAGCAAGAACCCGATTCTTCCTCCATTCCAGATTCCCCAAGACCTCTTTATTCCAAATCTTAAGATTCTCCTTTAAGAGACGCAAACTGCCTGTAAGCACATGACTTGGGGTGCCAACCACCCCAAACCCCTCCCACCAAAGGCGGACCCTCTCCAAAAAACCCTTAGCCCGAAGCCATATATTTTCGAATCTAAACGGAGAACGTCTGCTACGCAACCCGCCACAATCCAACATCGACGGAACATGATCAGAGATAGGACGAGCCAGAGTAGCCTGCAAAGCATCAGAAAACCTCTCCTCCCACAACCCCGACACAAGAAATCTGTCAAGCCGAGAGAGGGTAGGGGGAGAGCGGCCACAAGACCAAGTAAACAGCCCTCCTTCCAAAGGCAAATCCACCAGCCTAAACTCATATTCACCTTACCTAGGCGATGTGGAATCATGCACCTATAGCCTGACAATGCCTTGCAATCGCCCACACACACCCGCCCATAAGGTCGCCACACTTTACTACCTTTATAATGATTGCAATCGAAATTTAGCATGTTAAGTTTGATTTTTACATTTCCATCTCATAATTTTAGTAAAATGGCTCTGTTTCTTTTTATTCTTCTTAGATCCTCTTTGTCAAGGGCCAGTCTCATTCATGGTAAGCTTACTCTTCATAGGGCTGGAGAAGGGAAACCTGGTAGTTTCAGGATTGTCTACGAGCATAGACGGCTATTGATCTAGCTTCAGCCACTAGAATCTAAACTTCTTATCTTTTCAAGTTAGACATTCTTGCTTTATTTGCTTGGCTCATTTGAGTTTAGTGGCTTTACGGGGAATCACGTTGGCACAAATTCTGATTTAAATCAGAACTTATCAACATAGCATTCATCATTTCTTCGTGAATGATACCATGTTCTAAACAATTATAAGAGTGTGGTGTTAGAATCATCTCTTTTGATTTTGCAAACTACGTAATCATGAAGATGAGTGCCTTCTTCTAACCCTAGGGTTTGTGGAATTTTGTGAGTTACAAAACCTCACGACATTTTTTGCAGCACCAAAAATTAAGATGACACTCCATGACTCCAGACCACATTAGAATTACATTTTATACCTAAATAATCAAGTTTACTTTTAGACTGCTGTAGTTTTTCAACATTCCATTTCAAATATTTTAAATTTAAATTTATTATTCAATTTGCAAGTGAAACATGTTTGATACCTATAAATACACAATATTACTTATAAAGCACCCGTGTAAACTTACCAAGCATATACCACCCAACTTAGAATTTCCAAGATTCAGCAAGTAAAATTCTCAAAGCAAGACATTACATATGGACAATGTGTTCATCTAACTGATTGAAAATGACAAGAACACATTCAAAACGTAAAATCATAATCAGTGTCAGAAATTGAATGAAAAATATACTCACCGATTTCTCTTTAGAAATGGGTAATTCATCAAAATTTCCCATCCCAAGCCAATCAGCTGATTCCAAGCCAAATAAACTGATAAACAGACCATATATTGCAATTTTCGGATCAAAATTGAGTGCACAACATGTTAAAGAACTTTGAGCATAAAATTAATATATAATAACGAATGAAAATGTAAACACTGACCTCAACTATATGATCTCTGAACTGAGAACTTGACGGAGAACATAGGAGGAGGCTAGCAGCAAAACTCAGGCGAGATTAGCTTCCCGGTCAGATTTGGTTTATCTGCCCCCGAAATCGCAAGCGAAGGAGGAAGAGGATGTCTCTCTAAATTTGGGTATTGCGTCGTTTAAGAAGACATTTGTGTTCGTTAGGAAAAATAAAGCATGTGTTATTTCGTTTAGAAGTTATAATATCTCTATTTTAATTGATTTAAAAACTAATATAAATTAATAAAAGAAAGTGTGTGTATATATATATATATATAGAATTTTACTCTTTTTTATTTTTATTTTTTATTTTATCAATTATACTATTAATATATAATAAATTAACTTTTTTTTTTCTTTTTATTTTTTTATTTTTTATGATAAAGCAAACACATACCCACCCTTTTGCCTACATCGAGACTCGAACTCCTTCCCTCTTCTTTGGAGGTGAAAATGTTATACCATTGGGGTATGATAAATTAACTTGGTGGGACAGGAAGTCAGGGACGGAGCCAATGAAAGCCTAGGGGGACACGTGCCCCCCCTGAATTGGCCAGCAACCTATAATATATATGGTAATTTTTTAAAAAAATTTCATATATATATGACAAAATTTATATAGTGCCCCCCTCAAATTTGTAATTCCTAAAATTATATTCTTATTTTTTCTTTTACCCTTCACATTCCTTAAATTTCCTTAATAGAAAAAGTCAAATTTTTCACTATTTCCTATTAAAATTTTTTCATTTTTATTTTCCTTTTATATTTTAATAATTTTTTTCTTTTTTGTCTTTTTAAATTTTATAGTTGTTATATAAATATACTTCGTATTATTAT
Source organism: Cornus florida (assembly GCF_030987335.1). Classification (NCBI taxonomy): domain Eukaryota; kingdom Viridiplantae; phylum Streptophyta; class Magnoliopsida; order Cornales; family Cornaceae; genus Cornus; species Cornus florida. The sequence goes on along the minus strand of NW_026775581.1, from coordinate 95,132,626 downwards.
TATTTTTTTTTAGCAGTATGCCCCCCTCACTTAAAATCCTAGCTTCGTCAATGCGGGAAGCTGATTATACTTGCTTCAACATAATATATGTATATATATAGTTGTGGTTTTCATAAATTTCCGCTACAACTTCCATGTCTTTTTTCACATTGACGAGAGTTATCAACTTCAATTTTTGCCCAATTTGAGAAGTTTGAGGTCAAGTGCAACTTTACTCGAAGGTGCCTAAGGGTCTTTTGCGTTTTAGTTTGTTTTAAATGTTTGGCTTGTTCACAGTTCATTTTGGGTAAATTTAGATTTTAATAAATAAATAAATATAACATAATGAGTTAATAAATAAAAAAACATATTTATTAAATTATCTATAAAAACTTCATGCTTATCTTACGCAAGGTAAGTCAAGCACCTGACGGGGACAAATGTCGCAGATTTAGGCAAACTGGGTAAAATTGAATAAATTAATTAAAAGACGTAATGAGAGGTAAAAAAAGAAGATAAATGCATCTAAGAAACAATCTTGATTTCCTATTTTATTTTAAATTTTTTATTTTTTCAATTTCTTCACGATTTTAAGATAAATACTTGACTCGAGGCGTATTCAGTTGAAATCCAGTTTAGATTCCTATTTTATTTTAAATTTTGTATTTTTTCAATTCTTAGATGATTTTATGATTGATATTTGACTGGAGGCTTATTTACTTGAAATCCAACTATCTAAGCGTAATAGTAAGGGCTTATTTGGTATGCATTGTCTTCTCAGGCTTTTTGTTTTACCCTAGAACAAAACAAGTGTTTTGTAATAGAGTGTTTTGAGATGAGAACAAAACCATGTTTGGCGACAAACATTTGCAGTAAGAATTTTGAAACAGAAACATGGTAGAACATGTTTGGCAAGATATTTCATTTTTGTCCTCCATTCACAAAACAGCAACCCAACAAAACTAATCACAGTCCCAAATTTCATTTTTGTCTCAGTTTATCTCTACAACAACATCGCAGTGTATTTCATTCAAGTCCCACAGTTCAAATTTGTTCAATTTCAGTCCATAGTGTTTTTTCAATTTTCTGTTTTTCAATTTGTTTTGATTTTTCAGTTTTCAATTTATAGAGAATGGGCATATATATATATATATATATATACAAAGATGAAATATAAGATAAAATAAAATAAAATAAAATAAATATGAAAAACAAAATTAAAAGAAAACTCAACATACCCGTCCGATTTAGGCGTTTCTCCTTGGCCTAAATTGGCTGAAAAAAGAGATAAGAGAATCCAAGAGTGGAGAGAGACGCGATGAAGAGAGAACTCGCCGGAGTGATAGAAGGCAGCGGCGAAGCATTGGGTTTGCCGAAAAACGCAGAGGTGAGAGAGAGGGAGCTTCTGTGATGGACATTCGGTAATGGTGGATGAGGGACTGAGGGTAGGGTTGTGGTGGCTAGGGTTTGGGTGAGGGAAGAATGGTTCGGGTGAGGAGAGGAGAGCTTGAGATGAAGCACTCTGAGTCGCTTGAATTGCCTTTCTGCAGAGCTCGTGGAAATCCTAGCAAATGAGGAACATTTCACTTTTCTATGAGGCGCACGTGTTTCAACCGCTACAGTAAAATGAACCAATATGTATCCTCCGCTACAGTGCTATGGTGCGGGCCACATAGTGTAGAACACCAAAAAAGTGTTTCAGAATTTGGGCCCTTTTTTAGTATGTTTCAATACTATTTAAAACATAACAAGCCTACCCAAACATATTTTGGATTAAAAATTGGGTATTATAGCGGGCCTGGAACAAAAAAAGACAAACAACATACCAAATAGGGCCTAAATGCGCTGAATATGCAAAAATTTGCTCTCTTTATTAGGAAAGTAAAATCGTTACACTTTAATCAAATCCCTTTACATTTCTTACCCTTTTCTATTTATAGAAGTCTACCCTTGCCTTAAAAATCATTTGGTCTTATCTAAAGCTTTAGACAATATGGGTTTCATCCCTTCTAAACGGGCTGGATCTCTTCTTGGGCCTCACCCTCAGTCAAAACAGGCCTTATATGAGAGAGAACAAGCTGAAGGGTTGTTGGGCTCTTCCCCTAACTGACGGGCTGGGCTGAAGTTGGTTCAGTAGGATATTATGCCACTTCATCTTGCCCCTACAGCTGTCCCTCATAAATGCGGGATAGCTGTATTCAATTACGTCCTTGAGTCGTGTGTATACGCGTGGCTGCGCAGTTATTAGGTGCAAAACTGTATAAATTCTGTGCTGCCATCATTGCTTGACTTTTGGACTTCTCGATCGCAGTTACCCTCTTATCTTTATATATTTTTCCTCTTTGATTTGTACATTTTTCTCTGTTTTTTGTGTACTTTGTTTTGACTGACTTAGTTCTTTACTCACAAATTTATGTTCCCCCTTCTCCGGCGACTCCCTTTCTACAGCAAACTTTACCAATGTGGTTCCCTCTCTTCCTTTAGCGAGGTTAGTGTGCTTTTTGTCCCACTTGTCCCATACTCTTAGGCGTCTTCCACGCCAACGTGCCGTGGAATAGGGTGCCAGGGATGAGAGCCAGCTTGAAAGCCTCAATTGTTGCTCACTGATCACATCCTTCGACCAGGCTCAGCTCAAGGTTAAACCTGGTGAGAAAAGCCTGTAATCTTTCTCCCTTTATGTTGCCTCATAGTGAATAGGCTGGACACACTCTTCTGGATCTGCTGATTGCCGAAGTATTGCGTCATGAACACCTCACATAACCGACGAAAATCTCCGATGGACCCCCTTGGCAGATGCTTAAACCACTTAAGAACTGGCTCGGTCAAACTTGTCGGAAACACTCTGAACATCAGGGCATCATTATCGTTGTGCAAAGTCATCTTCAACTGGACATGGTAAACGTGGTCTGTTGGGTCTGTTGAGCCGTCGAACGATGTAAAGGGTAAAATAACGAACTTCCTCGATTCAGGTGCCTTCAATATCTCCTCAGTGGAGGGTGAATCAACCATATCAGCAGAGGCCTTGGCGGCCATGTCTGCTGGTGTGGGTGCTTTCAAATCCTTATGCTGTACGTTGACTTCTTGTTGAACCTGTGTTCGAATTTCTGACCTTGATATTTCTTCGAACGCCTGGTGTGTGCTAGACCTCTGAGCGATCATTTTACTTATACTCTCCTGATCTACCGATTGATTTCTCGGTCTGTCGTCAAGCTCCTTTAGACATGAATTGCGGTGGATGGATCCAACACTGTCACGGTAAATGGAGCCAACGCGATCTTTTTATGGGTCGATCTCATTCATTGCTGCTTGATTAGGTGGCGGTGGTGGATGGTGGGTCTCCAATCCACACTCTAGTCGTGATAGGGGCTCTGCGTTCTCTTGGTGCAACATCCCCATGACCTCTGCGTTCTCCTTATGCAAGGTCTAGATCAACTGCCAGAGATCCCCCTGTCGGTCGTTTTGGCTGATCTCTTAGTGTTGCGTGCTCCTTTTGCCGATCATTGTTCTGGAACGTAACTTTGTCATCAATTGGATTAAAAAATCACTTGTCGACTTCCCACAGACGGCGCCAGATGAATGTGCAAGAATTTGCTCTCTCTATTAGGAAAGTAAAATTGTTACACTTCAATCGAATCCCTTTACATTCTTACCCTTTTTAATTTATAGAAGTTTACCCTTGCCCTAAAAATCCTTTGGTCTTATCTAAACCCCGAGATAATATGGATTTCGTCCCTCTTAAACGGACTGGATCTCTTCTTAGCCTCATCCTCAGTCAGGAACATGCCTTATATGAGAGTGAACGGGCTGAGGGGTCGTTGGGCTCTTCCCCTAACTGACGGGCAAGGCTGAAGTTGGCCCAGTGGGATATTATACCCTTTCATGCGCTCCACTTGATGCTTGTCCACAATTAGACTCATGTGTTACTTTTCAATTTTTTTTATTAAATGTGTAGAATAAGCATAAAGTGATTAAGCACATTTAATAAAAAAATTGAACAATAATCAAAATACCTAACCCTAATAATAACTATGTTATATTTAATGTTTATCTAATGCATTTAATAAAAAACTAATCCAAATACATGTGAAAGTAAATGAGCTTCCAAGGGCATTTAGGGTCTGTTTGGTGTTTATTCTCTTATTCCCAAAATGCTACAGTACCACTATTCTGGCCCAAAACATGTTTGGCATGGCCTATAGTGTTTTCAAGAGTGGTGGAACATTTTGGAAGAATGGCCCAAAAGTTGGAACAAAATTTTTGTGTTCTAGTTTGTCCCCAAAATTTGGGCAGCCCACTAATTACTGTAGCGGGTGGAACAATAGCCCAAACTTGTTCCATTCTGAGAACAGGTATAAAAAGAATTGTAAAACATTTCTAAGGTTCAAGCAAGGCGATTCACAGTGCTGTACTTGTCACAAAAGCGGGGTTGAAATCGACACCATTGAAATAGATCTGAAGTTTTTTGATAGTCGTTTTCTTCTCACTGGTGAGTTCCTTTGCTTCTTCTTCATCAAAATTTGTTGTGCTCTATCTAAAATTGCTATTGTTGTTTGAAGATTGGGCTTCAAATCGACCAGTGTGTATGCAAATCTGAAGAGAAACTCCCTCTGTCTCACCTCTGTGTTTTCCAGCGAACCCAAGCTTCACCGCTGCTCTCTGCACTCTCGGATTCACAGGCGATTCTCAGTCTATTACGTTCATCGTCGACACCAAGTGAGTTTTTATATTTTGGAGTTCTTAAAAAATCTTTAAAAGGTAGTTATTCACCAAATCTCGTTTTCCATTTCTGGTTATGTGTGTGAGTGTATATTTATATTTGTGTGTATATACACACACACTGTCACACATATGTATATATATGGATACATGTATGTGTGTAACTCGCATTTTCAAACATTAGTTATATATACTTCAACTACTGTAGATTTAAGAATAAGCTCAAGTTTTTATTGAACTTTGAGAACGAACGAGTACATTTAAAGAGATTACTCCAAGTTTTTACTAAAAAACATATATATATATATATATATATATATGGAGTTAGTTATTGCTAGTTATGCTGATGAGCTTGTCAGAGGGCTCAATTTAATGAATTAATTATTATTTTTATAGTTGATTTGTTAGTCATGCCCAGTTGAATCTGCAAATTTGAAACAACATATGATTTTTTAGTTTTGATAATGCTAATCATTCTATGGAATCGATTTATTGATAGGCACCAGATTTCTAAGTTTAGTGCTGGTGTCATTTTAGCTTCTTAATTTTATAAAATTAGGAACCAACTTATAAATTTAGAATATTAATGGGATTATAATTTCTTTTACAATTACTGACTTTGATTGAAGGCCTTTGATTGCATTAAATATTTTTTACTTTTTTTTTTTTTTTTGAGCCTCTTTCATCAAACTGCCTTTTTTTTTTTTTTTTTTTTTTTTTTTGTCAAGTTTATTTGCTCTTTTATCTTCTCTAAACTACAAAGTGTCAGGACAAGCACCGGGTAATGCAAATGTAAAAAGTTCTAAAAATCATTAGGTTTTGTTATCTTTTCATACATTACAGTATAACAAGAACCAATAGGTTCAAATTCTCATATTTTAGAAATGAATCCTAAATGTTCCCAGAATGTAGTAATGGAAGCACGAAATATAAAGCCAATCACATAACAATAAAAAAGGTCCCAGGTGTATATTAGGACAATAATTGAGAGATATTTTCTATTGGAATGGGAGCAGTCCCAGAAAATGACTCCAACACTGTATCTATTATTTCCAGAGGCCTTCATTCATTCCACAGTTTCCATGCCTGAATCAATTATTTTAGTCATTTTTATGTCATAACACAATATACAAACTAGAATATAGAATTTGAGACTACTTAGAAGACAAAGTAGATTTATGTATTAAGGAAATTACAGTTGTTAATGACCCTTTTAACTCATTCTTATTAAAACTATGTAATTAGATGGATATCAATGCTGACAATGTGGTGGGAGAAGAAATAGAGGACCTTATAGACAATACCGATGATGGAAAACTAGTATGGGATAATTCTCCGCTCGAAGCTTTCATCATCTGTATGGAGGAAGAAATGAGGGCTGGTAATCGGAATAACACAACTTTTACTCCAATTGGTTGGAAGAATATACTAAAAGGCATGACGGTCCATACAGGGAAGAAGTATGTACCGAAACAACTTAAGAGCAAATTCAACCACGTGAGGGTAGACTACAAAGCCTTTGTGGGTTTGTTAGCAGAAACCGGCGCGGGATACAATGCTGAGACGGGCATGGTTATAGTTGAAAAAGAAAGATGAACTAGATTGATCAAGGTTAGTTATTCAAATAAATGTATGTTGATTTTACAAAAAAGTATACTTAACTTAATATTAATAGTAATTTAATAATTTGTAGCTGAATGCCCATTATGGCAAGGATCGAAAAAAGCCATGCAATCATTTTGACAAACTCACCACCGTATTTGGAGGCACACACGCTACAGGTACACATGTGCATATTTCCTACAATCCACCCATTATCAACCAAGCCCCTACACACCATACAGGCATACATACCTTATTTGACCTTAATGATAATTTTGCTGAGTTAGGCGGTTATGAGTTCAGTCCTTCTCTTGAACCTCGTGGTAAGAAACCAAAGAGAGAGAGAGTTTTGCCTCCATAATGAGCGATGTCATACGTGAAATGAGAGAGACTTATAGAGAGAAAACAGATCGAATTAAAAGGGCCATAGTCGTTTCTTCATCATCTAATATGAAAACAGTTCATGAAGTAACTGTGAAGGTTGAAATCAATTATCCGGACAAGTCAAAAGGTGATTTTAAGTTATGTTGTTATATTTTGAATAAGTTGGAGGGCGTTGATATGAAACAATATGCTAAGGTCACCCAGATGTTACGTAATGATGAAGTTTGGAGGGATTTTTTTCTTAATAACCTTCCTGATGATAAGAGGGTTAATAGTAATCTAATAATTTGTAGGTGAATGCCCATTATGGTAAGGATCAAAAGAAGCCATGCAATCATTTTCACAAGCTCACCACCATATTTGGAGGCACATACGCTATAGGTGCACATGTCCATACTTCCTACAATCCAACCATTATCAACCAAGCCCCCGCACACCATGTAGGCATACATACCTCATTTGACCTTAATGATGATTTTGCTGAGTTAGGCGGTCATGAGTTCAGTCCTTCTTCTGAACCTCGTGGTAAGAAACCAAAGAGAAAGAGTTTTGCCTCCACAATGAACGATGTTATGCATGAAATGAGAGAGACTTATAGAGAGAAAACAGATCAAATTAAAAGGGCCATAGTCGTTTCTTCATCATCTAATATGAAAACAGTCCATGAAACAATTATAGAGGTTGAAGTCAATTCTCCGGATAAGTCAAAAGGTGATTTTAAGTTATGTTGTTATATTTTGAATAAGTTGGAAGGCGTTAATATGAAACAATATGTTAAGGTTATCCAAATGTTACGTAATGATGAAGTTTATTTGGATTTCTTTCTTAATGACCTTCCTGATGATAAGAGTTAAATCAATGGAATTTGATTTGGTACGTTGCTTTTATTATGACTTTAGATGACTGTAGTATTAAGTATACTTTATTTGGTGTGTCGCTTTTATGAACAAGTTGGTTTTGTTACGACTTTGGTTGATTGTAATATTAAGTACACTCGTATTTATATTATTTGGTTTGATTGTAATGACAATATAACTATTTGGCTTGCTTTGATTTTATTTATTGTCTTATGTTGTTATTTATTATTTGATATTTCGCTTGAGATGATTGTAATTTATCTCATTTATTAAATTTTGTATTATACAAATGGATATTAGGATAATAATTGAGTTGTATGATGATGGTGATGAGCAGAATGATAATGTCATCATAATGGCATGCATGTTAGAGTATTATATGAAACATTATGATAAACAACCTTGTAGGGATTCTCTTTTAACCTAGTAAACATATATAATGGAGATCTTGCATAAGCATGGAAGTAGATGTTTTGAAAATTTTAGGATGTCCACCCTTGTTTTTTTAAATTTGTGTGGGGAGTTTAAGTTATTAGGGTTGAAAGACTCTACAGGTGTAAGTGTTTATGAACAAGTTGGCATATTATTGCTTACTTTAGCTTATAATGAAAGGAATCGTGTGGTCGTAGAAAGATTTCAACACTCTACCTATATAATTTCAAAATACTTCCATGTGGTTTTACAAAAAGTTTGTGATTTAGGGAAACAGATTATTGTCCCCCCAGATTTAAGCCAAGTTCCTAACCATATAAAAAAGTCAAAAAAGTACCACCCTTTTTTTAAGAATTGTGTAGGGGCAATTGATGGAACTCATGTCCATGCGAACGTGCCTGTGGACCAGCAGATACCATTTTGTGGTAGGAAGGGGGATACCACACAAAATGTAATGGCTATTTGTGATTTTGATATGATGTTCACGTACGTCGTAGCAGGATGTGAGGGGTTTGGTAATGATTTTAAGATATTGAATGAGACTATTAATAATGAGGATTTGCATTTCCCAATACCTCCAGACGGTAAATGTCATACTTGCTATAATTTTGCAATACGTATTTAAAATATTATGGTAAAAAAACGTGCCTTATAGTTTGTAAAATGGCAGGGAAATATTATTTGGTGGACTCCGGATATGCCAATCAACCAGGTTTCTTGGCTCTTTATAGGGCCAACGGTACCACTTCCAAAAGTACTGTAGAGCTTCTCGGCAACCCCAAGGTAGATTGGAAATATATAATCACAGGCACTCGTCATTGCGAAATATAATTGAGCGTTGTTTTAGGATGCTTAAGATGAGATTCCCCATCTTGAAGCAAATGCCCCCATATAGGTTTGAAGCTCAAGTTGCTATTGTTTTAGCCTGTTGTACACTTCATAACTTTATAAGAAATGAGGCGTATGTAGATTTAATATTTAATTATGCAACCGTGGAGGCGATGATAGATGAAATTTTTGGAGATGATAATGTTGATGTTCAACCTAATGCGTCGTAGTCTTGCTCGCGGCCAATGGATATTGTACGCGATCATATTGCTGATACTATATGGAATGCAAGTCAGCACCCATGAAATAGGATTTACATGTTTATCATGTTTGGATAACTGTAAGAACTACTTTATACTTTTTCCATTTGTTAGTATTTAGATAACTGTAATAACTATTTTATTTTAACTATTTATTAGGATTTGGATAACTGTAATAACTACTTTATTTTAACATTAATTTACGATTTCGATAAATGTAAAAGTTGTGGTAACTATATGATTATTATTATTATTATTATTATTTTTTCGGATCAGTTTAATAACTTGTATATGCAGTCATGTATAAGATACAGGGTGACGGGCCACCTTGTGCATGTGGAAGGGGTCGAATGAATCTTTATACGGCTGGAACTTCAAAGAATTATGGATGTTCATTCTATTGATGTCCAGCTTGGGAGGTATATGTAATATCCCTACTTTTCAAAAGGATAAAATGAGAATTTAATTTTGATTTTTTTTTTTATTGCATTTTTATTTAACTAAGTGGCTTATGTGCTTATTTGACTTATTTGACAAATTGTATTTATTGAATTATTGTTTTTAAATTACTCTATTATTGAATTGTTGTTTATGGGCTGAATGATTGAATTATTTGTATTATGCAAATTATATTATATTATTTATTTGTGTTTTTGAATTAATTAATCATATTATTTCTTTGTGTTATTTGAATTATTTAAATTAATTTAATAATAGGTAACTGTAGATTGTTCAGTTAAGTGTTTAATTATTTTTTAGGTTTCACGGATGGGCCGACTGGAATTATAGCTAGATTTAATAGTTATACATGGATTAGGGTTTATTGTCTAAGCTTATAAATATGTGTGTTACCGTGATTTAGTGTTTGAAAACAGAAAAACAAAATGTAAACATATTATGAAAAACAGAGAGTTACAGGGAAGAATACAGAGAGAGATACAGAAAAGAAGTCTAGGGTTTTGCCTTAGGCTACGGTTGAATCAAGGAAGGATTGAAGGGGTTGTACGTGTGTAGAACCAAGGAGAAACAGAGGAATTGATCGGTGAAGGATTTGCCTGAAAATCTAGAAACGACAGTTAGAGATTTTAATCTAAAGTCTCAAAGGCAAGTCTATGTTCCTCTCTTTCCCTTAAACTTGTGATTTGTACATGCTTAGATGGACTCCAGGAGTTTCATAAATGTTTAAACAATCTTCTATGCATGTTTAAATTGATAAGGAATCTCGTTGAATGAAACTGATATATAAAATTCTTTAAATTTCTGTTAGTTGGCTCCCTCTGTATACATGTTTAATTCTTGCTTATTTGAGATTAATGATACATATGGTTGTCTTGTAATTGGTCTGGAATGTTAATCGAACACTGGAACAAGAATTGAAACACATTACAGAGGTTTGGAAATCACCGGAGTCGAAGGAGACAAGGTGAAAACAGGAGACGGCTGCCATAGGAGGGAGAGCAGGCTCCCAAAACCTAGAGCCGGCTCCAAAATTTAAAAGAGCCTGCTCCACTTTAAATGGTCCAGTTTTGATGTTTAGGGACTGTTTGGACTGAATAGGTGTTTCTTGGTTGGTTTAAACTATTCTAAATAGTGTATGTGTAATACCCCCGGATTTCCGGATGCGGGTTGGCCAGGCCCACGCCCGACTATCCGAGGATATCAAAGCAATTAGTAATAATCAAACACAGAATATAATTAAGATAAATATGAGTAAATAAAATTCGCTGGAAAAAACTAAATGAAAATCCTTTATTGAAAACTTCAGAATAAATCTTATAAAAAAGAACTAGTCTGTTACATCCAACTTCTCCAATTACAATACAACTCGGGAATCCATCTGGTGGACCCCTAATCAAAAGCCAATACTGGAAAGTGAACAACTAAAAAGAAGTCCACTGCTAAACCATGAAGAACCCCCTACATCGTCGGTAGAATGAGTAGTCGTCTCTGCTCAGCACGAACAAACTCTAAGACCTGGAACCGTCCGTTACCTGAAAAATAATAGTGGGTCAGGCCCACGAACAACTTCTATCCTAACTACAATCCAAACAGAGACCCGATACGCAGATACATCCTAGACGTCTCAATCATATCTATATAGTCCGTAATAGATAAATATATATCCACACTACAGGACTCTCACTAACTATGCTGAGAGTCTCAACCTGAATAGAAGGTAACATGCAATACGCACCTGAGTGGGCATGACTACCTAAGCCTAACAGGGTATACCTCAACCAACATAGCTAGTTACGCATCCAACTGCATATACGCACCCTAACCGTCGACTATGGGACTCAAGCTCAAATCGCGGTACCATAATTTATATATATAAATTCACATCCAAACCAATGTAGCTCAACTGATTCATTGCCATGACACGACATAAAATTAGGATTTAAATGTTTTAGTTAATACCCTATTCATCCTAACGCAGAAATATAAACAACCATCCAGCATATCGTTCAACTGTTTTAGTTGATAGGACATGAAACCATGTAGGATTTAACTGTTTTTAGTTAATCCATTCTGTATGTATGAATGGGTAGGAATTAGCATTGTGACCTAATCCACCCCTCCGTATGCCACCGTCCCATACCGGTGCATATATGCAAAAGATCCGTAAATGATGCAACATTATAAGCAGTACATCAAATAAGTCCATAGTATCCATATAGTTGATAAACACAAAATTTAAACAAGTCATCAACTAAAAATTCAGAATCCATCCTTGTAATTAAACAAGACAAAGTTTACTAATTCGTCAAGTTAAAATCCAAAATCCGTCCATGTAATTAACGAGACAAAGTTTAATAGTTCATCTAGTTAAAATCCAGAATCCATCTATGAAGTTGATAACTTAATTTATTTAACTTAAATTTTAACTAACTTAAAACACAGTCTGGCAGTTGACAACATTAGCAATTAGTAAAGTGTCAATTATGTCAAAGAATGATTTAATATCATTCCGGAAACCCACAGAGCATATCATATTCAATTATATTTATTATATATAAGAACAACCATACAAATCCTTTTAACTTGCTAACATCACAACAGGCAGTTAAATATTCCCTATCCGTTTACAATCAGTGATTAAATCATCCAAAAATTCAGGGACTGATATATTACAATTCAGATAACCAACAAAGTATATTATATCCATTTATCTTAAAGTATAATCATACCAACTCTTACTACTTGCTAGAACAGCAACATACCGTCAAATCCTTCCCTTCCATGGACAACATACAATTAAACCATTAAATTTTCTGAAATCAATTATGTTTAATTGCAGAGACTAACCATCCTGGAACTATAATAGCTTATTTAAAAATTGCTTAGAAGCCCATTTACACCTTTAGAATCACCCCACAGCCCCTGAAGTTAAAAAAAACACAGAACTACACATACCGTGTAGTGTTTTGCATAGTGCCGGCTCTCCCACAAGAGGGAGCCGGCTCTCCCTAGCCTAGAGCCGGCTCTCCCACAAGAGGGAGCCGGCTTTCCCTAGCCTAGAGCTGGCTCTCTCCTTTAGAGAGCCGGCTCTCACTCCTTTGAGAGCCTACTGCTACTTCTGCAACTTCTCCTGCCTTTCAGCTTCGTCTCCGACTGCTTCAACCCATTCTGTTTTTCATCAAATTGATCTTAACAGTCTAATATACATCTAGTGATATCCCAGTTCTCATTCCAACCAGTTTGCATTCAAAAGAACCATAAAACCCCTTACCGGTTTAGTTACGTTTAAATATGAGGCGATATATTTCAATCTTCCAGAAACCATTACAGCTTAAACTAAATACACACAGACGAGTACTTTATCATTAGTTACGCATGTAATACTCAAATAATATCTAATTAAGTTCCTAGAGATCATCTAAAGATGCACAGAACACAGGACAAAGGGATAAAGAGAGAATAGAACTTGCCTCTATGGTTTTTGAATAAAAACCTTGTCGTTGTCTTCCTAAGCTTTTTCCGGTGATCATGATTGTCGTCTAGGACTCCTTTGCTCTGGTTCTGATCTAAGAATAACTCTCAACCGTCCTCCTTAGTCCAGTTCACTCCGTTGGCCAAAACCTTAATAAAAACCCCTCTGTTTTCCTCACCACTCTTCTCTGTCTCTCTCTGTTTTCTCTCTATCAACTATACGTGTATAGGATTCTCACCCCTTGCGAAGACATATAACAATATATATATAGGTACCCACTAAAACCCTAAGCCCAATCCTAATCCATCATGGAAACCTAAATGAGTCTTAGTCTTAGTCAGCGTGAGATAAAACTGCCTAGAATCCTACTAACCTTACAATTTTATACACTAATAATTTAAACCTAATTACCTTATTAAAACAAATTTAATCCAATTACAGAAAATAAAAATAAAAATACAATTAAACACATAAATCACTCAAAATCAATTAACAAATAAATTTAATTAATAAACATTCCAATTCACACAATACGTAATTTAATTTCACATAAAAGAGGAAACCACCAAAACACCTAGTCACAAAAACACCTAACAATACTAAAAAAATAATGAAAACAATAAAATAAATAGTAAAATTCCAATTATACCCCTTTTAAAACTAGGGGTATTACATTCTTCCCCCCTAACAAATGGAATTCCGTCCTCGGAATTCACAAAACTTTGAATTATTTTTATTAAAATTCATTTCCATTCTCGTGTAGACTTCGCTCTATCAGTACGAATAGATTGAGTCATAACTTGGTAACTAACCCATACCTTCCTAAGTATAGTTATTTATACTTTGGCAAATAAACCATGCCCCCTTGTTGTATATTGTGATAACCGCTGCAAATCAGCTATGCCGACAATTCAACCATGTCTGTGGCAAATCACCCATGCCACCTTAAGTATATTTAGTTATACTTGACAAATCAACCATACCGACCATTCAACCATGCCTTTGTAACCATATACCGATTTTAAACTTAACAAAGAACTAAATCTCACCTAATTCGAGAATACATATCAAACGTATTAATTTAAAACAACCAATCCAGATAGACAAATGAACATGTCTTACATTATCCGGTTCACGTGACCCGACAGTCGAAGTCCTGTTGTACCGTATAATTATCCGAGTACATTAAGAAGAAGTGCCGATTTTAAATCGCAATTCATTCCGACAACCCTAACAGAAACCACTAAATCTCCGTCAGTACCTTAAGCTCTAGTTAAGCAAAGTAGCACCTCCACAAAGATCAACCTTAATATTTGCAGTTGTCTTCCTTAATTTCCGTGATAATAGCCTGTGTCATTATTATACAGGCGAAACTACAACTACGAACTCAACAAGGAATCGTAATCTCCTAGCGGTTATTGAAAACGTCCACTTCCCTATTCCCTTCAACCGAACAGAACTTAATGCAAAATGTGAATCATCACATTGAGGCATCTAAGTCGTCTTGTAATCCCCTCTATTCATACGAACTGATGACCCACCAGTTTGCAATAAACCAGAATTTAGCTGACTTAATAAAGAAATGAACCAACATCCTAACCAAATTCGAATCCAAATCCGTGAAAAGGGTCTATCAGTTGAACATAGAAAATGTCTACAAGGGTCTCATATCTCGAATGGTCCATCGTGATCATATGAGAAATGGTATCCAAATCTCCACATCCCTCTGCTTGCCAATCCGCCAAACAACTGCTTCATACCATGAAGCATTTTATGATGCACCGAGATGAATAAAGAACTAAGAGATGTGAATCTCAATCCTTATATCCTCCTTCCCGTTTGTCTATAGAAAGTACCAACTGGTCTGGTACCACTAGCTTCCGTATGCACCCATTGCTTACATCGAAGCATTGTCAAAAGTTAACCCAGAAAATGTATCTATGCATCACCAGTTAGTGATAAACTTACCGATAATAAAATTAACCGGTAATTCCATTTATCGATGGTCAACTCATTATGACTTTTTCACACACACCGTGCACCGCTTCCTTATATAGGTGTTCAGTCTTAACTTCCTATCCTTAACACACCTTACTTCTCTATTATGGGTAAGTGTCAAGTTAACTCATTGTCTTGTTTTCAATTGAATTTGAAACCTTTCGCATCCTCCATATAGTCATCAATGTCGGAGCAACAGCTAATTGTTGCGAAAGATAACCCTAAATAAAAAAAATTTCCACTTTTTTTTTATACAGTGTAGAAACTTTGTTTCCTCCTCCAAGTGTAACACCAGCAACTCCTCCAAATGACACCCTCGTAAAATAATGTCTTGATTACGAATAGACTGCTAAAGATTTTATCAGCCCACTATCCTTTCTCAGCGTCATTCTAATAAGTACCTACCAGTACAAAATCTTCCGTCTGAACCATAGTGGAATTACAGTGATCTTTACCTACCACAACCTCACGAATCCCCAATACACTAACAACCACCATTATTATAGCGTTGTAAAAAAACGAATCCCCACCTAGCATTGAGCATATCAAACTAATCCTTTTTGATTATTTGTCTCATTTTGATAGTTTAACTATCCCATCCTAACTAGCATACCATATTGATGCATATCCAGATCCATTAGATTGGCTAGAAGTTTGTATTTCTACCCAATCCTATGACCATACTGTCACAAATCCTAGCGTACATAGCACTATTATCCATGTCATCAATATAATAGTTGGTTGATCACCTACTTGTGTTCCCAACCAATCCATACTCCCAATCCGGACTAATTAATAAAATGAAACACGTAATAACAAAACTGAAACACATTACAATTAAAGATGAAACACGTAGTACATACAATACACAAAACAACCAAAATATAATTCCACTTGAGACATATTCCATTCCAGAGAAGAAAACCTCATTTGAACTCAAGTTCGCAAAAGTTCATTCCATAGTTTCGTTGGTAATTATCCAACCTCGAAACTTCTCCATTAACCGTAGTTTAACTGCACAATCGTTTGCTTAAACAAATATCCAAAGGCTTAACCCTCATCTTCCTAATATGCGGAATATAAACTGTCTATCGTGGCTTTACAAAGCAACTTAGAATATCACAACTTAATCCCCATACTCTCCGGAATGTGATATAAAATCACGTCTTTGTTCTGATAAGAACTCCATTAAATTCCCAAACTCCTAAAGAGTACTTTGCAAATGACTCTCTGAGAGACGACATGAAAATTCATCCATATATAGATTGGTTCACACCAACTCTACTAGTATCATGCACTGTATTGCTGGTGAACGAGAGCACCATCGTGCGATCCTTCATCTTCAAGCTTCAATATCCCCTTTCTTGGAGACGCTGATATCTCCTCCCTTAGGATCCTCTTCAGAATCTTACTCTTCATTTGTCTCCTTTTTGAGATCATCCGAAGTTATGTTGGCCCCGACATGCGGTGACCTAACACCTACACCCTGATCCATTCATGGCGTATACTTTCTAAGTAATGCCAACCTTAGAACTAAACTTTCGATCCCAAGTTCTGCTTCTGGCAAAGAACTCGACAACCTACTCCTTTACTCCTTTCGGTCTATATCGCTTTCGCCTTAAACCCCATCCTCCTCCTAGTGTCAACCATATATGGAATATAATTAACATCAACTTCTCCGAACGAACCGTAAAGAGAGTACAACGAATCCTAATATGGCTCTAAGTTTTAAGAGACGCAACGTGGAAATCCTATAACGAAAAACACTCTTAAGGACACTAGAACCTGGAGTGCTCTGATACCAACTATAATACCCCCGGATTTCCGGATGCGGGTTGGCCAGGCCCACGCCCGACTATCCGAGGATATCAAAACAATTAGCAATAATCAAACACAGAATATAATTAAGATAAACATGAGTAAATAAAATTCGCTGGAAAAAACTAAATGAAAATCCTTTATTGAAAACTTCAGAATAAATCTTATAAAAAAGAACTAGTCTGTTACATCCAACTTCTTCAATTACAATACAACTCGGGAATCCATCTGGTGGACCCCTAATCAAAAGCCAATACTGGAAAGCGAACAACTAAAAAGAAGTCCACTGCTAAACCATGAAGAACCCCCTACATCGTCGGTAGAATGAGTAGTCGTCTCTACTCAGCACGAACAAGCTCTAAGACCTGGAACCGTCCATTACCTGAAAAATAATAGTGGGTCAGGCCCACGAACAAGTTCTATCCTAACTACAATCCAAACAGAGACCCAATACGCAGATACATCCTAGACGTCTCAATCATATCTATATAGTCCGTAATAGATAAATATATATCCACACTACAGGACTCTCACTAACTATGCTGAGAGTCTCAACCTGAATAGAAGGTAACATGCAATACGCACCTGAGTGGGCATGACTACCTAAGCCTAACAGGGTATACCTCAACCAACATAGCTAGTTACGCATCCAACTGCATATACGCACCCTAACCGTCGACTATGGGACTCAAGCTCAAATCGCGGTACCATAATTTATATATATAAATTCCCATCCAAACCAATGTAGTGCCGCTCAACTGATTCATTGCCATGACACGACATAAAATTAGGATTTAAATGTTTTAGTTAAAACCCTATTCATCCTAACGCAGAAATATAAACAGCCATCCAGCATGTCGTTCAACTGTTTTAGTTGACAGGACATGAAACCATGTAGGATTTAATTATTTTTAGTTAATCCATTCCGTATGTATAAATGGGTAGGAATTAGCGTTGTGACCTAATCCATCCCTCCGTATGCCACCGTCCCATACCGGTGCATATATGCAAAAGATCCGTAAATGATGCAACGTTATAAGCAGTACATCAAATAAGTCCACAGTATCCATATAGTTGATAAACACAAAATTTAAACAAGTCATCAACTAAAAATTCAAAATCCATCCTTGTAATTAAACAAGACAAAGTTTACTAATTCGTCAAGTTAAAATCCAAAATCCGTCCATGTAATTAATGAGATAAAGTTTAATAGTTCATCTAGTTAAAATCCAGAATCCATCTATGAAGTTGCTAACTTAATTTATTTAACTTAAATTTCAACTAACTTAAAACACAGTCCGGCAGTTGACAACATTAGCAATTAGTAAAGTGTCAATTATGTCAAAGAATGATTTAATATCATTCTGGAAATCCACAGAGCATATCATATTCAATTATATTTATTATATATAAGAACAACCATACAAATCCTTTTAACTTGCTAACATCACAATAGGCATTTAAATATTCCCTATCCATTTACAATCAGTGATTAAATCATCCAAAAATTCAGGGACTGATATATTACAATTCAGATAACCAACAAAGTATATTATATCCATTTATCTTAAAGTATAATCATACCAACTCTTACTACTTGCTATAACAGCAACATACCGTCAAATCCTTCCCTTCCATGGACAACATACAATTAAACCATTAAATTTTCTGAAATCAATTAAGTTTAATTGCAGAGACTAACCATCCTAGAACTATAATAGCTTATTTAAAAATTGCTTAGAAGCCCATTTACACCTTTAGAATCACCCCACAGCCCCTGAAGTTAAAAAAAACACAGAACTACACATACTGTGTAGTGTTTTGCATAGAGCCGACTCTCCCACAAGAGGGAGCCGGCTCTCCCTAGCCTAGAGCCGGCTCTCCCTAGCCTAGAGCTGGCTCTCTCCTTTAGAGAGCCGGCTCTCACTCCTTTGAGAGCCTACTGCTACTTCTGCAACTTCTCCTGCCTTTCAGCTTCGTCTCCGACTGCTTCAACCCATTCTGTTTTTCATCAAATTGATCTTAAAAGTCTAATACACATCCAGTGATATCCCAGTTCTTATTCCAACCAGTTTGCATTCAAAAGAACCATAAAACCCCTTACCGGTTTAGTTATGTTTAAACATGAGGCGATATATTTCAATCTTCCAGAAACCATTACAACTTAAACTAAATACACACAGACGAGTACTTTATCATTAGTTACGCATGTAATACTCAAATAATATCTAATTAAGTTCCTAGAGATCATCTAAAGATGAACAGAACACAGGACAAAGGGATAGAGAGAGAATAGAACTTGTCTCTATGGTTTTTGAATAAAAACCTTGTCGTTGTCTTCCTAAGCTTTTTCCGGTGATCATGATTGTCGTCTAGGACTCCTTTGCTCTGGTTCTGATCTAAGAATAACTCTCAACCGTCCTCCTTGGTCCAGTTCACTCCGTTGGCCAAAAACTTAATAAAAACCCCTCTGTTTCCCTCACTACTCTTCTCTGTCTCTCTCTGTTTTCTCTCTATCAACTATACGTGTATTGGATTCTCACCCCTTGCGAAGACATATAACAGTATATATATAGGTACCCACTAAAACCCTAAGCCCAATCCTAATCCATCATGGAAACCTAAATGAGTCTTAGTCTTAGTCAGCGTGAGATAAAACTGCCTAGAATCCTACTAACCTTACAATTTTATACACTAATAATTTAAACCTAATTACCTTATTAAAACGAATTTAATCTAATTACAGAAAATAAAAATAAAAATACAATTAAACACATAAATCACTCAAAATCAATTAACAAATAAATTTAATTAATAAACATTCCAATTCACACAATACGTAATTTAATTTCACATAAAAGAGGAAACCACCAAAACACCTAGTCACAAAAACACCTAACAATACTAAAATAAATAATGAAAATAATAAAATAAATAGTAAAATTTCAATTATACCCCTTTTAAAACTAGGGGTATTACAGTATGGGACTGTATTAGACCTATAACAGCAGGGGAAAACATTAATTCATAATTGGATTAAGGGATGTAGCGAGATGGATTTAGGGAAAAACCTATAAACGGCACACTGTTATGGTTAATTAACCTATGTGCTAGGTTTTGAAGCTTCAGTTGTATATAAATTTTATACAGTTTAATTATGTTTAAACTTAGTTATAAGCATAGCAATCCTCTTGAAATCATCTATATGCTTGGTTTGGAATAAATTGATACATATATTATGTTAATTGTGCCAATTACTAGGTTATGTGGAGGACTTAAATGTTATAACTCGTGTTAGCCATTTAAGTATTCGGAAGGTGATTTTTAGGTTCTGTAATGAATGCTTAATGCCGTGATATATGTATTGAACTGTACTTGGGTATATTCTGGCTAATGGTTGATAAACAACGATTATGTATAATCTGCAATTAACTGGGCTTCGGATTTGGACTCGATAATGGTTTTGGGATTTAATTGTTGAAATATTAAATATTATTCTACAATTAATTGGAATATGTTTTTAAACTGAACTTGCCGAAATATTATAATATATTCTGCAATTACTTGTATTATGGTTGGTAACTGGAATATGGATTTGGATTTAAGTTGTTGAACTGTTATCTTGGTTCTGTAATTTATATGGTTGTGGAGAATTGTATGCACCGGTATGGGACGGTAGCATACTAGGGATGGAGTAGTAAAACATTAACTCCTACCTATTTTGGAATAAGTTGGATTAACTATAAATAGTTAAGTCCTACTTACGTGGATGTTTATGCACCGGTATGGGACGGTGGCATAATAGAAATGGCTTAGTTTAGAACACTGAGACCTACCTATGCTAGGGACGGATTAGTTCTAATACTAAGTCCTACCTATACAGGAATAAGATGGATTAACTACAAAAGTTAAGTCCTACTTATATTTAGGTGTCAGGCCAATAAAACTTTTGAATGACACACCTGGAACGGACTTTATATATCTATATTATGGCGCCATGGTATGAGCTTGAGTCTCAGAACCATGGTTAAGGTGCGTATATCGCTTAGGATGGATAGCTGGACAGAGATGTTATTCCTTGGTATGTTTAGGTACACCTGACCACATTATGTGCGATTTGCATGGTATTTCTACTTAGGCTGAGACAGACCTATTGGAATAGTGAGCGTTCTATAATGTGTACTTATACATATATGGACTACTCTAGATATTGTTGAGTCTATCTAGGATGTATCTGCATATCGGGTTTATGTATGGATCGTAGTAGAATAGGACTTGCATGTGAGCCTGATTCACTCTCTTATTTTTCAGGTATTCGTTGGTACCAAGCTTAGAGTTGATCGTGTTGGTGCAGATACAGACACTCACTCTTCCGACTACATAGGATTTTCTTTCCTTTTCAGTTTTGGATTTAAATTCTGTATTTTAAATTATCGCTTGGGATTATTAGGGGTCCACTAGATGGATTCTTGAGTTGTACAGATTGGAAGGATTTAAATGATAATAATTCACTATTTAAAGTTTAAGGATTTTTATTTTAGTTTTCTTTCAGCGTATTATTATTTTATTCTTAATTCAATTTTATTCCTGCTTGTTTACATATTAAGTGTTTGCTATCCCTTGGATCTGTGCTCGGACTTGATCACCTGTGGCTCTAGAATCGAGGGGTATCACAGTATACAATTTTCTTTGAATTAATAATTTTTTTTTAACTACATCTTAGTGTCATAGGTGCATCTAATAATATACAAGTCTTTGTTCTAATTCAGTCACATGCTCGTACATTTATATAGTTGGATGACATGCAACAACGTTTACAAGTGGGTGGTCATGTGGAGGAAGAGTTGGAGGATGTAGTTGTTGTTATGCAAGTTCAACAAAATCGGCAAAACTACATTATCTATGATTATTGTTGTTGTCTTGCTATAACTATATTCTTTATGTTATTGCTCATGTTGATGCTGTTGATTATTGTGACTATTGATAAATGATGTAATATATTAGTTTAATTTTATTTCATGAACTTTTATTGTGCATGTTGACAAAGGCTGTAATAATTTGAAACTCATGTTTGTAATATATCAAAATTCATAAAATGTATAATATGTTGAAACTTTATTTCAGTTCCATATTAAAACAATGTAGTCCACAACTGTCAAAACAATATGCAGCATTAATAGGTTTTACATTTTAGAATTTATTTTATTGGTTTTTATAATAAGCTAAGATAAACTTTTAACCATATATCTATTAAAAGTTATACCAATTGTATATTAAAATTATATTGTAATTAATTTTAACTTTATATTTAATAAAGTGATAAAAAATATAATGATGAAAACATTATTTACCAAACAACCCACCCCTTTTTTTTTTTGTTACACTTTTACTCTGCCAAACATGTTTTGTTTTCATATTTTTTAGAATAAAATACTTTGCCAAACATGTTTTACCATGTTTCTTTCCAAAATTCTCAGCACAAATTTTCGTCGCCAAACATGTTTTGTTCTCATTTTAGAACACTATATCACAAAACACTTGTTCTGTTGTAAGCTAGAGCATTATATTACACCACACAACACTTCCAAAACGGACCCTTAACAACTTTTTTTTGAAAGAGAAGTCCACACCAGCCTATTCATAAATGTGCTCCATTAATACTTATTCACAACATTTAATAAAAAAAAAACTAAAATTTAATCTGCCTAATAATAGTTGTGATTGACTTGATACGCATTTAATAGTATAAGTAATCTAAATACCTGAACGTAAAAGTAAATGCTTTCCGCTTAATGTTTACAGGTGTTACTTTTCAGTTTTTTATTATATGCGCTCCACTTGATATTCATCCATTTAATAAAAAAATTTAAAAGTAACTTAAATACGTAAAAACTAAATGCCCTCCAGTAGGTGTTACTTCTCAGTTTTTTTATTAAAATACCTTAAATGTTAGGTTCTTATTTGGATTACAGAATATTTTTTATTTATTTTTATTAAATGGGTTGAATAAATATCAAGTGGTCCACCGCATTTAATAAAAAAAATTAAAAAATAATCCAAATATGAGCCTAACTGTAAATATGCTACATTTGATACTTATGAAAAAATAAAACGTAATCCAAATAGATGAGCCTAACAATAAATGTATCCAACGCATTTACAAAAAATAAAAATAATAAGTAATCCAAATACCTTTCAGTAATTGAGCACAAGTCTTTATCTAACGCATTTAATAAAAAAAATAGTAAACTAATCCAAATACATAAGCCTATCAATCAACTTATCCATTATATCTAATAAAAAGTAATTCAAATATGCTTATTTAGTGTATTTAATAATTTTTTTTTTAAAATTTAATTCAAATACTTAACTCTAATAGTAAATGCGTTTCACTTGATGCTTATCTATTTAACAAAAAAAATTAAAAAGTAATTTAAATATTTGAACGTAACAGTAAATGGGCTCCACTTGATGCTTATTCAAGGCATTCACAGATAGGCTCACATATTACTTTTAAGTTTTTTTTTTTTTTTTTTAAGTGTACTGGATAAGCATCAAGTGGTCCAGCACATTTAATAAAAAAAGTTAACAAGTAATCTAAATACCTGAGCATGACTGTAAATGCACTCCACCTGACAATGCACTCCACCTGACGCTTATCCAACGGTTAGGCCCAGTCTTAATTTTAAGTTTCAAGTGGTCCAGTCCTTTTAATAAAAAAAAATGATACATTTAATACTTATCTCATGTATTTAATAAAAAAATTTGAAAAGTAATCTAAATACCTTAACATAACAGTAAATGCGCTCCACTTTGATGTCTATCCATTCATCATAGTTAGGTTCATGTATTACATTTAAATTTTTTATTTAATGCGCTGAATAAGTATGGTTGAACACATTTAATAAAAAAAATTAAAAAATAATCCAAAAAGTCTAAAAATAAATATGATACATTTAATGCTTATCCAGGGCAAATAAATAAGCGTATTTAGGGCCGCTGTAAAAGTTTATAAACAGTTCAACAGTGAAAGTTATAAAAACAAAATAACATAATAAGAACGTAATAAGTTAATAACATACATCCATATTTACCTTCCCAAAAAAAAAAAAAAAACAAACATACATCCATCCATATGTGTGCAAAATACAAGTAGTTCTAAAACGTAAAAAGGACTTCTTACTCTGCTTATAAGGACTTGGATATTAATTTTCGTTTGCTATTTTTTTTTTTGACAAACAATTGTTGACACAAATTGAGTCTTACAATAAAAACTGAATCCTTTAGAAGAAAAGGGTACAATATTTTGGCCATTTGTCGAATGGTGCTTGCAGTAGGCATTGACTTTGCAGATACGATACAAATCTAATCTAATCCGATACTCTTGAATTTCTTAATTTTTTTTTTTTAATTTTTTTTACAAATTTCTAATGGTAAAATAAGTACCTATTTATGCTATTTGGAAAGCTTATTCTCCAAATAATTTATTTTTATTGGGAGTGTAAAAGTGAAGGGTGATTCTCTCTCTCTTTTTTTCCCCCAAAATCAAACAACAATAAAATATCATATTCTTGCAAAAACACAAACCTAGTTCAAAAATTCAAATTGAGACAACACCTATCTATAAATCAAATGAAGAAAATAAATTAATTAATTAAATCCTAAATACTTGACTGTAAAATATTTTACGGAAGTTTGGTGGGTAAGCTAGTTTTGTAAAGTTTTGGAAAAATATTTTACCCCGTAATGCAAGTCTTGTTCATGCATTTCTGTTCAAATCATCTTCAAATTTTATTTATTTTATATTTTTTGTTGAAAATTCACAATATCTTTAATTTGTTGTTTCATTAGAAATGAATATCTGCAATTATATGATAATTCATGTTTGCGGGTTATATTCATGTCATATTGACCTAATATTCTGTTGTATAGGTTAACCTGGACGCTACAAATTTAATAATCATCTCAAGAATTCTTTCATTAACACAAATTGTTTACCAAACAAGTAACACGTCACAACCTGTTTGATAACCTATTTAATTAGGGATAGTAACAGGGCGGAGTTGGGACGAATTTTACTCCACTTTGTAAGAAAATTTATCATACCAACTCCGTCCCTACTCCGGAACAGGTCCCGCCCATGTACTCCGTTTAATTGCGGGGTGCGGCAGGGGTGGGCCGGGTTATTATGTCACTTTTATCATGTAGTAAAAAAAATAACCTAATGTGCTCAAATTGGTCTGATAAATAAGCTGACCCAAATTTTAAATTACCAAGTACTGAATATTAATATATTCACAGACACTTTCAGTAAAGTAACAATAGTCTTAAAAATATAAAATATATATTTTATAAATACAAAAAAATTAGAAGGTACATATATAATCGGGGCGGGGTCGGGTCAGGTCATCACTAAATCCATCCCCACCCCAAACCCGCTTCGGATTTTCAATTATTTTACCATATCCATCCCAAACCCATTTAGGGACGGGCAGAAACCCGTCAGGTCGAAGGAAATTGCCATCCCTTTATTTATTTTATATTTCTTGTTGAAAATTCACAATATCTTCAATTTTCTATTTCATTAGAAATGAATATTCTGTTGTATAGGTCAACCTGGAAGCTACACATTTAATAATCATTTTTGTAATACCCCTAGTTTTCAAAATGATCGAATTGGAAATTTAATTTTTATTTTTCATTGATTAATTGATTTAGTTATGTGTTAGTTTACTTGATTGTTTGTGTAATTGTTTTTAATTGCATTTCATTGTTTAAGTTAATTAATTAATTGTCGTAATTATGGACAAATTGTTTTATTTAATTATTTTAATTGGATTAATTTTGTGATAGTTAATTTAGTTAGTTCTCAACGTGACTGTTACATAGCTTTTCATTGAGTTTATAGTTTTCATAGGCAGCCGTAATTGATTGTAACCTAGGTTTACATGTGGGCCGGGTTATATATGGATTAGGGTTTAATGTCTAAACCTATATATATGTATATTTCAGTGGATTAGGGTTTAAAACAACACAAAACAAAACGTAAGTTTTCTGTAGAACAGAGATACGGTGAGGTATTGAGAGACATAGAGGAAGATAAAGAGAGGAGGTCTAGGTTTTGGTCTGGATCAAGGTTGGACCAAGAAGGAGGAAGGAGAGGTGTTTCTGGGTTGAACCAAGGCACTGGAAGAGCAGACTTGCAGTTTAGGACACAAACATATCATATAGAGACGGTGAATTAGAATTTCAAATCTGAAATTCAAAGGCAAGTTTCTGATCTTCTCTTTCCCAGGAATTTGTGTTTTGTGCATACTTAGATAGCCTCCAGGGATTTAATTAAAGCTTAAATACATCTTTTATGCATGTGAAATAGTTATGTGATTCCATGAAATTAATCTGGTCTCTGTTGTTTTAAAACTTCAACTTGTGTTCTTACTGTCGATGCTTAAAACTTGCATTAAATTTCCTGTCATGGTTGGATTATACTGCTTTAAAATTAATCTGGAACAAGGATGGGACTTTAAAACATGTAATTAAACTTATTACAGAGACTGTAAGTGTGGTTGGAGACGAGGAAGAAAACTGGAAGGGACAACGGCTGCTAAGGGAGGGAGAGAAGGCTCCCAAAGTCCTTGGAGCTGGCTCCCAAAGGGGGGAGCCGGCTCTAGAAGTATTGGAGCCGGCTCTAAGGGTACTAGAGCTGGCTCTAGGCAAAGTGGAGCAGGCTCCCAATTTTGGGAGAGCCTGCTCTCTCCTTAGGCTTCTCCGAAGTTGATTTTAGGGACTATTTAGGTGGTTTAGGGACTGTTTGGGCTATACAAAGGTTGTGTACTTTGTTTAAATTGTTTCAAATGGTGTATATTATTGTTTTAGACCTGTAAGAATATATGTAAACAATAATTCATAAAGGGGATTAAGGAATGGACAGTGTACAGTTAGGGAACGATCCTACAAGTTGCACTTTAAATGTTAATCTATTTGCACTTTGGAACTTGGAGGATTGTTTATATGTGATTTAACTTTGTTTAATCATATTTGAACAGGATTATAAGTAACACAAATTACTTGAATTTAACTATGCGTGTGTTGAATCAAATTAATATTCACCTTGCTGTTCAACTGCAGCAGTTTAGGGACTAGTTGGAGGATGTGAATGCTTCTGTTACTTACTGTTTTTGAAGTTTTGATGTCTCTAAAAAATCTTAAATTGAGAATCATATTTTCAGCTGTGTTTTAAGCATATAGTAATCTAAATATGTGTGTGCTTAAATGGAATTAACTGGTGTTGAAATATGTTATACATTGCATTAATATGGCACTGTTTGGAGAGGTAGATTGTGTAATCTTATTTTACAAATTTAAAGGACTGGGATTTGGATTCTAACTCTGTTAGTGGATGCATGATTTAGTTTTACACATGTGAAATTATATCTGTGTTTATTTTGGAATATAGTTGATAACTATT
Source organism: Cornus florida (assembly GCF_030987335.1). Lineage (NCBI taxonomy): Eukaryota > Viridiplantae > Streptophyta > Magnoliopsida > Cornales > Cornaceae > Cornus > Cornus florida. The sequence continues at coordinate 95,105,353 of NW_026775581.1, read as the reverse complement.
TATACTGTTTTTGGTCAACTATGGTAAATGGAGAATTTAAATGCTATGACTCATATTAGCAATTTAGATGGTTGGAATGTGATGTTTAGGTTCTGTAATAAATGCCTAATGTCATGTTATATGTATTAAACTGTATTTATGCATATTCTGGATAATGGTGGATAAATAACAATTATTGTCTTACAATTATGTTGTTTGGAGGATTGTGTGCACCGGTATGGGACGGTGGCATACCAGGGATGGATTAGTAAAACACTAAATCCTACCTATTTTGGAATGAGTTGGATTAACTATAAAAGGTTAAGTCCTACTTATGTGGATGTCTATGCACCGGTATGGGACGACGGCATATTAGGGACGGCTCAGTTCAAAACACTGAGACCTACCTATATTGGGGATGGATTAGTTCAAACACTAAGTCTTACCTATATTGAAATAAGATGGATTAACTACAAAAGTTAAGTCTTACTTATAACTAAGTGTCAGGTCAATAAACTATTTGAATGACACACCTTGAATGGACTTTATATATTTATGTTATGGTGACATGGTATGAATTTGAGTCTCAGGACCATGGTTAGGGTGTGTATATCGCCTTGGATGGATAACTGGACAGTGGTTTTGTTCCCTGGTAGGTCTAGATACACATGACCATATTACATGCGATTTGCATACCTATTAGACTAGTGAATGTCCTATAGTGTGTAATATATACATATATGGATTACTCTAGTTATTGTTGAGTCTATCTAAGATGTATTTGCGTATCGGATTCCTGTTTGGATCGTAGCAGATCAGGACTTGCATGTGGGCCTGACCCACTCTATTATTTTTCAGGTGTTCGTCAGTACCAAGCTTAGGGCTTGATCGTGTAGATGCAAATACAGACACTCACTCTTCCGATTACATAGGATTTCCTTTCTTATTTTAGTTTTGGATATTGGTTTTGTATTTATTGTTCATTTGAAATTATTATGAGTCCACTAGATGGATTCCCGAGTTGTACGGATTTGAAGGATTTAAATGATATTAATTTATTATTTCAAGTTTGAGGATTCTTATTTTAGATTTCTTTCAGCGTATTATTAATTTATTCTTAATTCAGTTTTTATTTTCTGCTTGTTTACATATTAATTATTTGGTATCCCTCGGATCTGTGCTTGGACTTGATCACCCGTGACTTTAGAATCGAGAGGTATCACAATTTCAAGAATTCTTTCATTAACGCAAATCGTTTATCAAACAAGTAACACATCACGACCCATTTTATTACCCTATTTAATCCATTTATATATAATAAATCATGTAACCCGTTTATTAACTTAAATATAAAATAAAAATATAAGAAAAAATGACATAATTGGTGACTAAAATTGTGAAAATGAGGATAATTAGGACAATATAATTACAAACGCAAGACAAATGTAATATTCATATTGGGTTTATATTGAAATAACAAAAATGACCATGGTAATTGGGTTAAAACACGTTACGAGTGTATCGAGTTGATTGACAAGATTTATAAAACGGGTCTAATCAGGTTAAACAGGTTGAAGTCCAAAATATGAACACGACACAATAAATTAAATGAGTTTGACACAATTATGATATGGACACAATTAAGGTCAAGCCAAACCTGATAACTTCATGTCATGTTGGTGGGTCGTGTTGAATTTGGCCAGCCCTAGTTTTGAGAAAAAATCATCCATTTCAAGAAAAGTTATCAAAACATCTTGAAATTATACAATAAACAATCCTAACCCAACCCTAAAGTTTTTCTATATATTCAGTTTTGACAAATCATAAATTCATTTTTTAACTTTCTATCCTATATCTCTACCAGTGTTTTCCTATATTTTTGTAATTTTATAGTTTTGGCAATTTGATTTTTAGTGTCTATCTTCAAAACTAAATTCCCTAAAGATCACTTACCTAACATCCTGATAATTTAGAGGCACATTGACACCAGTGTAGCTAAAATTGTACTTGTACATGGATTAATTCAAAGTTTTTTGGAACAAATAATAGTGCATGTGAAACATTCACTAAACCAGGAAAAATGCTATATGAGCATGAGAGAGTACTATTAAAAAATAGGGTTAATTTCACTGACACCCCATCAGATTTGACTAAATATCACCTTGAAATATTTTTTTGAAAATACTATCACTCATATCCCAAATTACTTTTCCGTCAATGACACTGTCAAACTGGGTGTGAAATGACATTTTTACCCTAAATTTTTAATACCTTTTAATTTAAAACAAAATAATTGTATAATGACAAAATTACCCCCATCACTCTCACCCTTACCCTCTCTCAGCGTCGGCTGGCCACCTCCCACCACCACACCACTATTACCAGATGAATCAACCTTTTATCTAATCTACCTACTCTTTCATCTCCACTGCCTAATTTACTAGCAGCTGCCTTTCATCATCAATGATTTATTTTATTTTAATTATTATTATTTATTCCATAAATAGCTCTTTTGGTTTCTTTTCTTTTCTTTAGAAGGATTTGGAAAGAAAAGGAAAATTAGAGAAAACTTAAGTTTCCTTGTTTGTTGAAGGTAGAGAGAAAATAGAATAATATATATATATATTATACACATATATACATATGCGTATGGTGTTTCTTTGGCAGTTTAGAAAATTCCTAGAAATTTCAATTTAGAATCCAAGCAAAGTCGTTGATGTGGCATCTCAATTGGTTTCTTCAATTCTCTGGATTTCTTGTGGCATCTCAATATTGGATGGATGCGCTAAGTTACTTTCAGAAGAAGAAGATGTTTGTTTGTTTCATCTCATTTTCTTTCTATCGACACTTCCTATGTTGCTCTATCAACATGATTTTGTAAGGACAATGGCCTGATCTATGACCACCCTAAGGTTTAAGGAATCTAAAAGTTTACTTCGTCGCCAATCTTAATTCTTCCAACCACCAAGTTTATTAATCAAACCTATATTTGTTCAAACTCTAATTTGCTCTCTTCATCGATTCAATTCACAAACCATAATTTTTAATTTATGATTTGTTCTTTGCAACATCAACACGCCACTAAACTTGGACCTCCCAAAAGTGCAACAAAAACAGTAAAAAAGAGAATGAGATACCTTGAATTTCTCTCTGTTTCCCTTTTCACCTCTTCCCTAACTACAATTTCTTCCACATCTAAACACAACAATTCATTAGAACAACAAATCACATCACTTGTTGTCAATAGATTGGCGCCGTTGATGAGTGCATGATTTGGTGGTGCAACTGTTAGTGGTGGTGCAGCTGTCAGTGGTGGTGGTGTATACAACTATATATATATATATATAATTGTAAATTTGTAAAACATTTAGGGATAGTTTAGTCTTTTAGCATATGAAAGATGTTTTTGATAAAGTCAAAGGGTATTTAAGTCATTTTATATGGTGTCAGAGGTTTAGAGATGACGGTTGGGGTATGAGAGAAAGATGGAATAAACGTTTACCATATGAGTGATAGTAATTTTCGAAAGTTATTTTAAAGTGATATTTGGCCAAACTTGAGGGGGTGTCAGTGAAATTAATCCTAAAAAATAAATAAAAAGTCAAAACATTGCACGAACATAGCACGTGTGTTAATATAATGGATTTTTTCGCCTTAATGTAAGGTGTTGCATTTACATCAAAACGACATTGTTTTGATACGCTGGAAATGGTGGAGGTTGGATAGATTTTCTGGAGAGATCTAGAATCGACAAAATTAGCTATAAATAATGAAGGTTGGATGACTAAAAAATTCTTGAATAAAATAAGATGAAGTTATGAAGAAATAGTGGAGTTTTGATAGAGTTTTTCTAGAGAGATTGAAAATGGTGAATGATGTTCTTAGTTATTTTTGTTTCTCTTGTAGAAATACAAATCTTGGCGCTTAATTATTTTCCTTTTGGTCTGGATCTATCTATTTTTGGTCTATTTTATTTTTAGTACAAATATTTTGCTTAATTATTATTTATTATTTTTTTTATCTCCCACAAAAAATTGTTTATCTTTTTTCTTGCAATCGATGTTTAGTACAAATACTCTTTTTAACCTAAATCTAATCCCACCCCTTTTACTCTCAAGTCTTTGCACTTCACATAGAATTCTTCACATTTTTAAATGTTCTATAACTCAAATTCCTTTAATTTTTATTTTTTATTTACAAATAAGAGATGCTAATATATTATTACATTGGTTCTCCTAGATTTCAATTAATCTGCAGAGACATACTATCAAAACTTTCAATAATTGATAGCCAAAACATTGCACGAACATAACACGTGTGTTAATATAATGAATTTTTTGTCTTGATTTAAGGTGTTGCATTTACATCAAGACGTTATTTTGATGTGCCGAAAATAGTGGAGGTTGGATAAAGTTTTCTGGAGAGATCCAGAATTAACAAAATCATCTATAAATAGTGAAGGTTGGATAACTAAAAAATTTGTAAATAAAATAAGATATGAAGTTATAAAGAAATAGTGGAGGTTGGATAGAGTTTTTCTAGAAAGATTGTAAATGGTATGCAGTGCGCTTTTCGTTTCTCTTACAGGAATACAAATCTTGGTGCTTAATTATTTTTCTTTTGGTCTAGATCGATCTATTTATTTTTGGTTCATTTCATTTTTGGTACAATTTTTATTTTCTCTCCATCCTTTATTATTATTTTTTTAATCTTCCACCCAAATTCTTTATCTTTCTTCTTGCATGCTTATCCCCACCATATCTAAAATACTATCTTTAGTGAATTGCTTACTCTTGCATCAATCATAAACATCAATACACATTAGCGAATTGGTTGAAATGATCATGTGATGTAATTCATTTATTGCGTTATAACATAAAAGTTTTAATGACGCAATTTTGTAAACACAAGAATCACAATCAGTAATCTTTTGTTGTATTGATATTATTTTGTTGACATAATTTTTATCAACCATGTTGACATAATTTTTAATTTTTTTTCTCCAATCATATGCTTTGTTTTATTTTATGACACTTTTAACATTTCTGCTTGAGGTTGGGAGTGTTTATTTGATTTGTGAATCCGATTCGATCCGTGTAGATCGAATTGATTTTTTAGTTCATCGGTTCAGTGATGGAGTCAAAAAATAATTCATAGGGATCAGAAAAGTTCACAGGTTTAGGTCTCAAAAAATCAATCCGATTTGATTTGTTATCTATATAATATATAATACTCTTTCTAACCCTAAATCTAACCCCACCCCCTTTACTCACAAGTGTTTGCACTTGACATACAATTCTTCACATTTTTAAATGTTCTATAACTCGATTTTCTTTTATTTTTTATTTTTACAAATAAGAGATGCTAATACATTATTATTACAATGGTCCTCCTAGATTTCAATTAAACTGCAAAGACATACTATCAAAACTATAGGATGGACAATGATAAAGAGTATTTCATGTAATTATAATAGATTATTTCATCTCAATCTCACATTGAACTACTTTTTTTTTTTAAACTTTCGAGTTGTTTATAAAAATTCAATTCGTAAAACCAATTTGATATTTCACGGATTGGATCAAATTGGTTTTAAGCTCCCATTGGATCGAATTTATTTTAAATTTTATGAATCGTTTTAGATTGGATTGAATTTGATTTTATGTCTAATCCGAACCAATCCGATCCACGTGCATCCTAATTGAAGGAGTCTCCATTCTTGTTTAAAATGTTACATACACTGACATCCATTTCCCTTAATAAAGTATTTAGTTTTGCTACTTTGTTCATAAAATCTAGTTGTAATTTTTAATTGAATAAAATAATTGTATAAGGGCAAATGTTTTTCAAAATTGAAAATTGCTGATCATTGTTGATTGAAGTTTAGGTATAGCAAGGGAAGTTAGTATCATTTTTTAAAGTGAAGAAGGAAAAGTTGGAATTATATCAAATCTATGGGAAGTTATTGTAATAAAACCTATTTTAAATATCATGCAAAAGATTAAAGGATCATGAAAATAATTTTCTTTGAATCAAGTAAAGATCCACTTTCTCTTTTCCTCTCTCTCACATTGCCTTGGATAATATTTTGTTGAACATTTCATTTTATGACAACTTTAATATGATTTAAGATTCAATTTCTTACTTGTGCCTTGTAATACCCCTAATTTTAAAAGGATAGTCTAATTAAATGTTTTCTTTTCTTTTATTATTTTATTTTATTTTTCTTTTATGGTTATGGTTAGTAGTAATGGGCCAACCAATTGGGTCCCATGGACTACTTGGATAGGAGATTGGATGTGTATAAATTATTACCCATGGATAATGTATGTATATATATAAATATATATTATATACATATATAAAAAGGAAAGTATTAATTATTTTTATGATAACTTGGGTAGTAATATTTAATCTGATGTATATGTTTTATATTTAAATAATAAAAATATACATAGATTTGATACGTGTTATGTTTTAAGTTACTTTATAATATTATGGTAACTTAAGTATTATTGGATAATCCATTAATAAATAATGGAATGTGTATAATTTATTTATTTAATAAACATATACATAAATTATATACGTAACATATTTTACTTACCTTTTTAATATATATATAAAAGAAAAAGTAATTTATTAATTACTTTTATGATAATTTGGGTAGTAATATTTAATCTGATATATATGTTTATTTAAATAATAAAAATATACATAGATTTGATACGTGTTATGTTTTAAGTTACTTTATAATATTATGGTAACTTAAATAGTATTGGATAATCCATTAATAAATAATGGAATATGTATAATTTATTTATTTAATAAACATATACATAAATTATATACGTAACATATTTTGCTTACCTTTTTAATATTTTTATTTTCATTTTTTTTTAGTTGACTTGGATTGAGAAAAGGGTTAGGGTTATTTTATTTAGCCTATAAATATATAACTATAGGTTGTAAAAGGGGGTTAGAAATATTCACGTGATATATACTGGAGAGATAGTGTTAGAGAGGGAAGGAGGAAAAGGAAGGAATGAGGAGAAAAACCCTATAGAGAGAAGATCAAGGAAGAAGAAGTTTAACTTTCGATCCGAAAGTTTAAGGCAAGTTCTTCTTCTATCTCGTTCCCTTTGATTCGTGTTTCTGTACATGCCTAAGAAATTCCAGAATTTATTAAACACATAAAATTAAATAATTATGCATGTTTAATTGGGTTAGAACATAGGTTTTATGAAATTGGTTCATATCTGTTCTCGTGTTATGAATTGATAAAATGCATGATTTTGATTCGATTTCTTATGTGAATTTTTACATGTTTAAATTATGTATTTTTCATATCTGTGGAATGATGGAACGTAGAAACATGCCTAAGATTCCTGAACATTAAATAGGGGTTAGGTTTGGGTTTTAATAAATTTAAATAGACTCAATCATAATGATGCTTGCTATTTAAATGTTTTAAACAAACGAATGGATTTAATCTTTTAAAATATTTTAGCAATTGAGATTAAATGTGTAGGATGAATTGGATATGGAGAATCCCTATTTAACGGTATAGTAAAATATCATCATTATAAGATTCAGTTTGTGTAGGACATATGATATAGGAAGTTTAAAGAAATAATAAGTCATTTCTATTATGTGATAACTTGATATCATATTTATCATAGTTATTTATGGAATGTTTAATGTATTTCCTTAATTGTTACATTAATTGTTGGACTGTGTGGTTTAATGCACCGGTATGGAACGGTGGCATTCTAGGGATGGATTAACTTATTAGTTAAGTCCTACCTATTTTATATAAGAGAATGGATTAACTAAAATGTTAAGTCCAACTTATATTTAAGTCAGGTCAGCTGAACAAGTTGAATGACTTATGGATGATTAATTTATTATATAAGGGAATGGATTAACTAAAATGTTAAGTCCTACTTATATTCAAGTCAGGTCAGCTGAACAAGTTGAATGACTTATGAAAGATTAATTTATACTGGATATGATGGTTACTAGATTATATATATATAAATATGGTGCCATGATATGAGCTTGAGTCTCAGGATCAATGGTTAGGGTGCGTATATCGCCAGGGATGTGTAGCTAGATATAGTATTGTTGTGTACCCTGGTAGGTCTAGGTACTCATGCCCACTATATGTGCGTTTTGCATGTTGCCTACTATTCAGGTTGAGACAACCCTATAGTCTAGTGAGGTTCCTTTAGTGTGTATATATATATATACGGACTACTAGTTACTGTTGGATTGACTAGGATGTATACGTGTATCGGATCTCTGCTTGGACTGTAGTAGAGTAGAATTTGTTTGTGGGCCTGACCCACCATTATTTTTCAGGTGTTCGTCACGAGTAGAGGTGGTTCGTGCTGAGCGGGGATCAGTCTACTTCATTCTTCCGATGCTACATAGGAGTTCCTTTATGATTCAGTTTCCTGTTTTAGATTACTGTCATTTGTTTAGTTTGGATTTTCTATGGGTCCACACAGTATGGATTCCCGAGTTGTATTTTGGAGGATCAGTTGTATTAGAAGAGTTTATTAATTAATGGAAATATATTATGAGGTTTATTATTAGATTATCATTTTAGTTTCTTGTCAGCATTTTATTTATTCTTCTTTATTCTTTTGTACTCTGTGTTCGTTTATTATCAATTTGTTTTGATATTCTCGGGTATTCGGGCATGGGCCTGGCCAATCCGCATTCGGAAATCCGGGGGTATCACAGTTGGTATCAGAGCACTCCAGGTTCAAGTGTCCTTAGGTGTGTCTTTCGTTATATGATTTCCGCGTTGCGTCTCTTAAAACTTAGAGCCCATATTAGGATTCGTTGTACTTTATTTACGGTTTTTTTGGAGGAGCTGATGTCAATTATATTCTGTAGTCATAGAATGGTTGGCACTAGAAAAAGGATGGGTTCAAGGCGAAAGCAATAAAGACCCAAAAGAGTAGAGGAGTATGTTATCGATTTCGTTGCCAGAAGGCAGAGTTAAGGATTGACGATTTAGGTTCGTTTGGCGTTACTTTAAAAGTATAAGCCAAGGAAGGATTTAGGTGTACGTGATAGGTCACCCCATATCGGGACCAACACGACTTCAGTTGATCTCAAAAAGGAGACAAGCAAGGAGTAGGAGCCGAAGAGGATCCTAATGGAGGAGATTTATGTGTATCCAATAGAGCGGGTACTAAATCTTGAAGAGGGATGATTGCACGAGGTGATCTGAATTGCTAGTAGTATAGCGAATGTTATTAGTAGAATTGGGGTTGATCAATCTACAAATAATTAAATCTTTCTTATCATCTCTAAAAGAAGTATTATTCAGGAGTTTGGGGATCGGATGTGTTCTTATCAGAACGAAATACATAATTTTTAAATCACATACAAAAAGGCATTGGTATTATGTTGTGACGTTCTAATTCGATTTATAAAGTCAAGTAAGACAGTTTACATTCCGCATATAAGAAGGATGGGGGTTAAGCACTTGGTATTTGCTTAGGTAAACATTTGGGTTTTTAAGCGATGTTTTAAAGGATATGTTTCGAGGTTGGATGATTATTTACGAAACTATAAAAGAAAATTTTAAAACAATCTAGTAAGGTTGATTTCAAAGGAGACTTTCTTTTCTAGAAATAACGATGTCCTAAGTAGAAGTATATTTTGTTTTATTGTGTTTATCATACGTGTTTTATTTTTTTGTTAATTACTCGGGTTTGGTATATGGTTTAGTTGGGGACACAAGTGTGTGATCAGCTAACTATTGTTTTAATAACATGGACTAATAGCGCTATTTACGCTAGATTTGTGAGCATACGGTTGTAGGATTTGGCAGATACACATAAATCTAGCCAATCTATTGGACCTGGACATGTGTCATTATGGTATGTTTTGAGATTGGATAATTAAACCATCACTACGAGTCAAACAATCTAGAACGATTAATTTGATATACTTTACGTTAGGTATGGATTTGTATCATATTACAACGCCATGATATTGGTGATTGTTAATGTTTCGGTATGCGTGAGGTAGTGGTAAATAAAGATCACTAAAACGCCATGATGATATATCAGAAGTGCTGGATTTGCTAAACATCTTCTTGAAAATTTCAGAAGTTGTTACCAAGTCAGAAGGAGGATTTAGTATTGGATTAAGTACTTATTGGAATGACACCGAGTGAGGATAGGAGACTAAATAAATATTCATCAGTAAATTCTTAATCAAGAATTTATTCAAGAGGGTGTGTCATTGGGAGGAATTTGCCGGTGTTGCACATGGAGGAGGAAACTAAGTCTCTTCATTTCCATAAATAATATGGAATTATTTTTTTAGTCACAATTTGCAACAATTAGCTGTTGCAAGGAAATTGATGACTTATGTAGAGGATGGGAAGATTTCCATATTCTTTTGAAGTTAGATAAAGAAGTCGGATTGTCATTAACTTGTCTTAAAGAAACAGGGTGTGTCAAAGACAAGATGGTGAGACCAAATACTTATATAAAGATGAGGTGCTTGGTATGTATGGAAAGGTCGTAATTTGTTGACTTTTGTTGAGTTAAAGTCATAGTTAACTATTGATAAATTGAATTACCGATTGATTTTTAATATCGGCAAGTTTATCACGGATCAGTGGTGGATAGATTTAGTTACAGAATTCGCTTTTGAAGATGCTCCAATTTAAACAATGGGTACAGACGAAAGCTGGTGATACCGGACTAACAGTACTTTCTGTAGACACATTTGATGGAGGATGCAAGGATTGAGTTTCACAACTCTTAGTTCTTTATTCACCCTGGTAGAAACATGATGCTTCACAGTATGAAGCAGATGTTTGGAGGACAGGCAGGAAGAGGAATATAATGTTTTTTTTCTAAGTCTAATATTTATTAAATAGTAGAGATGGACCATCAGAGATCACTGGATTCTTGCAGCTATTTTCTATACTGAAGTGGAAATGACAGAGCATTTTCACGGATTTAGTTGAGGGATTGCTGATTTGATGCAAGGGTCAGGATTCTAGATGGGATATTGGTTGACTGATAAAATTAAATCAGTTTCATTTTGTCTATTTTGATCGAGCTGGTAAGATATCAGTTCATACGAATATAACGGATCATGAGACGGCTTAGATGGATGCAAAGTGTGAATAATAACACTTGTTATTACCAAGGTAGTTCAGAAGGTCAATTTTGAATATCGGAGCTGACCCTAAAGAAGGTGTTATCTTACTTAGATGGAGTTTAAGGTACTGGAGGAGGAGTTAATAGTTCCTATAAATAGTGATATGACTGTCGGGCGACTGAGATGGAAATTTATAATTTTTCTTGGTACACCCAGACGGTTAGAAGGTACATCACGACATCAAATGTCAGTTTTGGTGAACAGGTACGGATAGGGACGTGTATATAATTGCCCTAAGTGTAAAACCTGCTACAAAGGTGGAAAGTTGATCATTAGATATCATAGGAATCTTTAGCCACTTCCTATAACAAATATGGAAGTTGAACTAAACAGGAGTGATAGTTGGTGGGAAGGATCGACATTGATTTGGAATTTCAATTTTCCATATGGAATCCGAGTGATGGATTGAGAAAGATCGCTTGAGGACATAAATTTGAGTGATGCTTATTTTAGAACTTCATAGTAGTTATATAATTCAGTGATAGTGGTGTTATAGCATGTGGATGTTCATATTAGTGGATGCAAAGTGCTATTTCGAAGGAGCTTTATGAAGATTTTGGAGCAGCAACTCTACTTCATATATATAGACGGAGGAATTAATCGAGAGATTAAATTAGACCATAAAGGATATGTTTGAGGCGTATATCCAAGATTTTCATGGACTATTGGAAGTGTTTACTTCACTTGTCGGAATTTTGTCTGTGATATTGTTGGCACAAGGAGGTTAGTGTGACAACTTTGGAGGTTTTGTATCTTTCACAATGCGTACCTCTCATTTGTTGGTTGGAAATGGAAGTAAGGGTTGTACAATCAAATCTCGACTTCATTTAAAAATATGTCGGAAATAGATACTTCCTTTTATATTGAACTGCGCGCGGTTGGGAGGCAACAGTAGGATGTTGTAAATAGTTGAACTCGTATACTAGAGTTTTTCTATCAGGGAGTAGTTTGCTCGTTCTGTAATCTATGTAGGAAGAAAGGCGATTTTTGGAGAAAGGTCAATTTTACTTATTACATTGACTTTTAGAAGATTGTGTTTCGCAATTGAGGCAGTCACCTCTGAATTAGCGTAACCAAATTATTAGCGCTGGGTGCATAGGAGTTTGTGCGTATATTCTATGGCACTTAGAGGTATGTAGATCATTCCCTTGTTGACATAGAAAGATTACGTTGTTTTTTGATATAACCTACGCATTGTATGATTATTGTGTTTCTTAAAATATAGGAACTCTGTATACCACTTGGTATATTGGAGTTAAGTGGAGCCCTTATAATGAGGTTGAGTCTATTTGGGAATATGAGGATGTTTTTCGCTCACAGTTTTTGTGATACCCTTCGATTCTAGAACTACGGGTGATCAAGTTCGGGCACAGATCCGAAGGATACCAGACAATCAATATATAAACAAGCAGGAATAAAATTTGAATTAAGAATAAAATAACAAAACGCTGAAAGAATTCTAAAATAAAAAAATCCTCAACTTAAAAATAATAAATTAATAACATTTAAATCCTTCAAGTCCGTACAACTCGGGAATCCATCTAGTGGACCCCTAATAATTCCAACTGGTAAAACATTTACAAAATTAAAATCCAAAACCAAAATAAGAAAGAAAATCCTATGTAGTCGGAAGAGTGAGTGACTGTATCTGCATCACCTCGATCAAACCCTAAGCCTGGTACTCACGAACACCTGAAAAATAAAGGTGGGTCAGGCCCACATGCAAGTTCCATCCTACTACAATCCGTACATAAACCCGATACGCAGATACATCCTAGATAGCTCGGCAATATCTACAATAGTCCATAGATATATATATACACACTATAGGATGCTCACTAGTCTATAACATAGTTCGGCCTGGGTAGAAGGTGACATATAAAACACGCTTTTCAGCGGTCAAGTACCTAGACCTACCAGGGAACATTAGCTATATCTAGCTACTCAACCTTTGCAATATACGCACCCTAACCGTGATCAGGAGACTCAAGCTCGTATCACAGTACCATAAATATATATATAAATTCCTTCCTAATGCCGAAAGATAAAACAAGCATCCATTATGTCGTTCAACTGTTTTAGTTGACAGGACATGTATCCATGTAGGAGTTAACTATTTTAGTTAATCCATTCCGTATGTAAGAAGGGGTAGGACTTAACTTTTTGATCTAATCCATCCCTGATATGTCACCGTCCCATACCGGTACATATAATGCAAATGATCCATAAACGATGCACATTCATTAGAACATCAAATAAATCCAGAAACCAGCATAATAGAAAACAGATATTATTAAAATCCTATTATGCATCCAGTATATGATTATAATCATTAATCCTCCAAATAAATTGTTAAAGTATTGATAAACAATTTATATTATCCACATCCATACAATTGATAAAACAGAAGTTAAACAGTTCATCAATTAACATCCATAACCTATTATAATAATCAGCCAGAAATATGAACTAAATACATTATACTAGATATCCCAAACCATCCTCTCATACCATATTATTTAAATTGCCAAAACAAAGACAAGTAATGAAATCCTCCATAAATCCTTAACAGCATGAAAGTTAGCGTTTACACCACATGACGTCCCTTTGATCCTCCACTCAAAACCTGTGCCTGATATAATATGACACTCTGAATTCCAAACTGCTCATTATATGAAACCCCAACAGTATTCCCATACTAGTCCATTTAGTTCGCTAATCCAAAACTAGCAACTAAAATTCCTACCACTCCTGACAGCATACCATTTAATATTTAAGTTAATACTGTCTATGCCCATATCCTACACCGAACTTTCTGGCCTCCATTAAAGTATATAAATAATTTATATAATATCCCAAAAGTAATTCGATACCAGTCAGTTTAAGTTATTAAAACAAACTTATTAACTTAAACATTCATCCTTACTTGACAGCATGCCTATTCCATGTTTCTGTTTCTTGATGCCCCTTAAGATTAGCACCCTAGCATAAACCAACTATTTAAGGGTCTTAATAGGTTAATTTTAACATATTTGAAACCCCCTTTAATTTTCAGTATTTGCGTTTAACCCCAGAACTCCGGAAAAATTGCAGAAAACACCCCGTAGGGGTTTTTTTCCATGGGAGCCGGCTCCCCTTTATTGGAGCCGGCTCCTAGGCTTCTAGAGCCGGCCCTCCCTCATGGAGAGCCGGCTCTCTCTTCATGGGAGCCGGCTCCCAGCATTTAGGAGCCGGCTCTCACCCCTGAGAGCCCCTCTGCCTCGTCTCTACTTCGTCCGATGATTTTTCTGCGTTTCCGGCGAAGTCCGACGTTCCTGTCCCAAGTATTTTAACATTCCTAGGGTTTAATTTAAATTCTTAAAGCCCTAGAAACTTCTCACCATCCCGCATGCATTAATTGACAAAAATCTAAAACAAAAACAAAACCGTATCCAAAAACGCCAGTCACAGTTAACTGAACGTATGAACAATCTAAAGTCTGATCACATGTGTCAAAATTCCATTATAAAGGTTAACTAACTTCCTAACCATCCTAACAACACCTCACATTGCATTATGAATTAATTTACAGAGATTTAATACATAATCTAACAATTTATGCAAGAAAAGCCATCTTCAGTTATTATATGGTTAACCAAATTTCAGACTAAACTAATATGCATAAAATTTGTTTTAAAAGTTTTAATTAAATTCCTGGAGTCTATTTAGAATGCACAGAACACAAGTTTATAGGAAGGAGAGAATGAAACTTGCCTTAAGATTCCGGTTTGAAACCTTCATCGCCGTTGCTAAATTTTGCAACGAACTGTAGACTACCTGCAACTCTCCCACTATTCCAGTTTTATTCCACAAGCCATCGACTCTTTCTTCCTTGATCCCACCTTCAATCCATGGCTGCAATCCTAATTGATTCTCTCAATTTCCCTCTGTTTTTCCTTCTCAAGAAACCTCTCTGTTTTTCCTCTCATAAACCCTTACGTGAATTGAGTTTTAATTTCCTCACCCTAGCAGACGTATAAGATTTATATATATACACGTCCCAACCTTAAGTCAAATTATATAACCGTATATTTATAAGATTTACGTAAAACCTAATTTAAGTTGGCGACTACACAAAAATAAAACCCTAAATCTAAACCATAAATACAACACACCTAAATTATATAAGCTACCAAAAACTACATGTCAATTACATAAATACAACACACCTAAATTATATAAGCTACCAAAAACTACACATCAATTAAGTCACTAATAATCAAAACTTTAAATTAACCAATAATGAAATTAAAAATAATTACAATGAATTTAAACAAACACAATTATCAATTAAGCAAATAAAACCCTTAAACACATAACCAGATAAATCATATATAAATGCACATAAATCAACTAATCAATAAATCAATAAAATGCACATAAAATAAATAAAGAAATTCCAGTTATACACTTTTAAAAATTAGGGGTATTACATTCTTCCCCCCTAACAAAAGGAATTCCGTCCTCGGAATTCACAAAAATCTGAATTAATGTCTTTGCAAAATTCATTTCCGTTTTCGTGTGGCACAACCCCTTTAAATGAGCGCCACCCAAATTCCAACACATCCAACCATATACAAGATTCCTATGTTTAAGAAATAGCATAAATGTGCAACTTCTAGATTGTATCTAGCAACGATCCAATCCTACCCAATATTTAATGAAGGGTAACCATTCCTCGTCCTTCCAATTCCATAAAACTAACACATAAAAGTCCTATGCATCCAACGCTTAACAAGTTGGTAACGCTAAACAATAGGCTACTGTCGAAACTAATAACCAAAACCCGTGAAGAGTCAGTGCGATACATAAAACTGACTTTCCTCCAAAACACATTGCTTCCGATACGGCAAACCGCTCAAACAACCCTTCCCTGATAGAAAACTCCCATATACGAGTTCAACTAGCTACAAAATCCGACTGTCGCCTCCAAACCGTGAGCACTCATTACCAAAAGAGAGCATGGTTCTCCAATGTATCCTTACATAAAGTCAAGGTCTTATTAGATAACCTTGCTTCCATGTCGGACCAACCAGTAAGAGATCGACACAACCCGACTATCTAAAATCCCAAACATTGTCGCACGAACCTCCTTGTGCCAACAATAGCACAGATAATATCTGAAACGGTAAGTAACGCTTTCAATTACCTATGCTAACCTAGGATACATATCCTAAGCATATTTGCCATGATTAAATAGAATATCGCGGTCCAATTTCCCGTCTAGAGATGCAAAGCATAGTTGTTGCTCCAACACCTTCAGAAAGCTCCTTTGACATAGCACCAGTTATCTTCCATATTGAATAACCACATGCCATACCTCCATTATCAGCGCAATGTACAACTGATAAGAAACGCCAAATATTCTAAGTTGACCACTTCCATTTCCCTAGTAACAGCAGGTGTTATAATTTCCACATGTTAAACCACACTGGTTTGCGCAATAACCACCGAAGGTTCAATTGCCATACCGGTTAATAAGATCATCCTCTGCCCCATCACTTCCACCAGACATTGCTTAAAGCAAAGTGTGAATCACCACATCTACCCATCTAAGCCGTCTCGTGATCCGCGCTATTCGTAGGAACTGATATCTTACTAGTTCCCAAAATAGACAAAATGAAACTGATTTAAGTTTATCAGTCAACGATCTCCCAACCAGAATCATGACCCTTGTGTTGAATCAGTAATCTCTCATCTAAATCTGTGGAAACCACTCTGTCAGTCCCGCTCTAGCATGAGAAGTGGCCGCAAGGATCTAATGATCTCTGATGGTCCATCTAGATTATGTACCAGATATCAGACTTTGAGACAGATATTAGATGTTTGGTCTCATCCTCAAGTCTTTGACATCTTACCTTTCTAACATAAATAAGTGGCTATTAGACATCCCGTCTAACTGCAACCGCATATGGAAATCTTTTCATCCTTCAAATAGTCAAAAATTTCCAAGCAACAATTACTTGTTGCGAACGGTAACCTAAAAAAAAAATTTCCATATTATTTGTGCAAATGAGTGACTCTGCCTCCTCCTTGATATGCATCGCCAGCACCTCCTCCTAATGACACCCCCCTGATGGGAAAAATTCTTGATTAAGAATTTACTGATGACTAGTAAATTCGTCTACCAACCTCAGTCAGTGTCATTCCAACAAGTACTTAAACCAGTACCAAAATCCTCTTACTGACTTAGGAACACCTGTTTAAAATTTTCCTAGAAGATATTCAGCCAAGCCAGTTCCTTCGATAAACCAGCATGACGTTACAGCTTATCCACTGAATCTATATCATTTGACTCAAAACTGCTGGTTTTTTTTCTTATCCCATCCTGAACACATACTACAACCACGCATGTCTAGGTTCATTTGATTGACTAAAGTTAGATATACTAACCAAATCCTATGATCACATGCCTACAATCTTAGCATAATTAACGCTATTCCTCCAAAATGGTAATTAACTGATACTTGATGAAAACAAACATATAAAGCACACACAATAAAACACAATAAACTCCTACGTAAAACATCGTTCCTCCTAGCAAAGAAAATTTCTTTTAGAAATCAACTTTACCCGATTAGTTCACAATCTCCTTTCTACAGTTTCGGAGGTAATCACCCAACCTCAAAACATAGCTCAAAACCAACTCCATTTGCCTCAGTAAATGCTAAAGGCTTAACCTTCATCCTCCTTATACACAAGTTACAAACCGTCTAATGTAGCTGTATAAAGCAACTTAGATCATCAAAACCTAATCCTCATACTCCCCGGAACGTGCTATATAATCTTTGCTTCGTTCTGAGAAGAACTTCATCCGATTCCCAAACCCCTGAAGAGTTCCCTTTATCTACCTCGTTTAAAGGTAATACACAAAGTCAACTATCCACCTCAACTCTATGAGTATCGTTCACTATACTATTAGCGAACAAGATCACTTTCACATGATCCCTGATTTTCAACATTTAATACCCTCTTTCTTGAGTTTGTTGAAATCTCCTCCACTAGAATCCTCTTTAGACCCTATTCCTCGGTTGTCTCTTTTAGGAGAATAACTAAAATCGTGTTAGTCCCTTTATACGGGGACCTAAAACACACTCCTATATCCCTCATTGGCTTATACTTCTAAAAGTAATGCCAACCGGAACTAAACCTTAAATCCCAAGTTCTGCTTCTGATAGAGAACTCGATAACGTACTCCTCTACTCCTTCGGTCTGATTTGCTGTCGCCACAGACCTCATCCTCCTTCTAGTGTCAACCATTCCATAATTATGGAATATAATTGACACCAGGAGCTCCTCCTAATGAACCGTAAAAGAGTACAACGAATCCTAATATGGCTCTAAGTTTTTTAAGAGATGCAACGCGGAAGACTTCTAATGAAAGACACTTCTAAGGACACTAGAACCTGGAGTGCTCTGATACCAACTGTGATACCCTTCGATTCTAGAACCACGGGTGATCAAGTCCGGGCACAGATCCGAAGGATACCAGACAATCAATATATAAACAAGCAGGAATAAAATTTGAATTAAGAATAAAATAACAAAACGCTGAAAGAATTCTAAAATAAAAAAAAATCCTCAACTTAAAAATAATAAATTAATAACATTTAAATCCTTCAAATCCGTACAACTCAGGAATCCATCTAGTGGACCCCTAACAATTCCAACTGGTAAAACATTTACAAAATTAAAATCCAAAACCAAAATAAGAAAGAAAATCCTATGTCAGAAGAGTGAGTGACTGTATCTGCATCACCTCGATCAAACCTAAGCCTGGTACTCACGAACACCTGAAAAATAAAGGTGGGTCAGGCCCACATGCAAGTTCCATCCTACTACAATCCGTACATAAACCCGATACGCAGATACATCCTAGATAGCTCGGCAATATCTACAATAGTCCATAGATATATATATACACACTATAGGATGCTCACTAGTCTATAACATAGTTCAGCCTGGGTAGAAGGTGACATATAAAACACGCTTTTCAGCGGCCAAGTACCTAGACCTACCAGGGAACATTAGCTATATCTAGCTACTCAACCTTTGCAATATACGCACCCTAACCGTGATCAGGAGACTCAAGCTCGTATCACAGTACCATAAATATATATATAAATTCCTTCCTAATGCCGAAAGATAAAACAAGCATCCATTATGTCGTTCAACTGTTTTAGTTGACAGGACATGTATCTATGTAGGAGTTAACTATTTTAGTTAATCCATTCCGTATGTAAGAAGGGGTAGGACTTAACTTTTTGATCTAATCCATCCCTGATATGTCACCGTCCCATACCGGTACATATAATGCAAATGATCCATAAACGATGCACATTCATTAGAACATCAAATAAATCCAGAAACCAGCATAATAGAAAACAGATATTATTAAAATCCTATTATGCATCCAGTATATGATTATAATCATTAATCCTCCAAATAAATTGTTAAAGTATTGATAAACAATTTATATTATCCACATCCATACAATTGATAAAACAGAAGTTAAACAGTTCATCAATTAACATCCATAACCTGTTATAATAATCAGCCAGAAATATGAACTAAATACATTATACTAGATATCCCAAACCATCCTCTCATACCATATTATTTAAATTGCCAAAACAAAGACAAGTAATGAAATCCTCCATAAATCCTTAACAGCATGAAAGTTAGCGTTTACACCACATGACGTCCCTTTGATCCTCCACTCAAAACCTGTGCCTGATATAATATGACACTCTGAATTCCAAACTGCTAATTATATGAAACCCCAACAGTATTCCCATACTAGTCCATTTAGTTCGCTAATCCAAAACTAGCAACTAAAATTCCTACCACTCCTGACAGCATACCATTTAATATTTAAGTTAATACTGTCTATGCCCATATCCTACACCGAACTTTCTGGCCTCCATTAAAGTATATAAATAATTTATATAATATCCCAAAAGTAATTCGATACCAGTCAGTTTAAGTTATTAAAATAAACTTATTAACTTAAACATTTATCCTTCCTTGACAGCATGCCTATTCCATGTTTCTGTTTCTTGATGCCCCTTAAGATTAGCACCCTAGCATAAACCAACTATTTAAGGGTCTTAATAGGTTAATTTTAACATATTTGAAACCCCCTTTAATTTTCAGTATTTGCGTTTAACCCCAGAACTCCGGAAAAATTGCAGAAAACACCCCGTAGGGGTTTTTTTCCATGGGAGCCGGCTCCCCTTTATTGGAGCCGGCTCCTAGGCTTCTAGAGCCGGCCCTCCCTCATGGAGAGCCGGCTCTCTCTTCATGGGAGCCGGCTCCCAGCATTTAGGAGCCGGCTCTCACCCCTGAGAGCCCCTCTGCCTCGTCTCTACTTCGTCCGATGATTTTTCTACGTTTCCGGCTAAGTCCGATGTTCCTGTCCCAAGTATTTTAACATTCCTAGGGTTCAATTTAAATTCTTAAAGCCCTAGAAACTTCTCACCATCCCGCATGCATTAATTGACAAAAATCTAAAACAAAAACAAAACCGTATCCAAAAACACCAGTCACAGTTAACTGAACGTATGAACAATCTAAAGTCTGATCACATGTGTCAAAATTCCATTATAAAGGTTAACTAACTTCCTAACCATCCTAACAACACCTCACATTGCATTATGAATTAATTTACAGAGATTTAATACATAATCTAACAATTTATGCAAGAAAAGCCATCTTCAGTTATTATATGGTTAACCAAATTTCAGACTAAACTAATATGCATAAAATTTGTTTTAAAAGTTTTAATTAAATTCCTGGAGTCTATTTAGAATGCACAGAACACAAGTTTATAGGAAGGAGAGAATGAAACTTGCCTTAAGATTCCGGTTTGAAACCTTCATCGCCGTTGCTAAATTCTGCAACGAACTGTAGACTACCTGCAACTCTCCCACTGTTCCAGTTTTATTCCACAAGCCATCGATTCTTTCTTCCTTGATCCCACCTTCAATCCATGGCTGCAATCCTAATTGATTCTCTCAATTTCCCTCTGTTTTTCCTTCTCAAGAAACCTTTCTGTTTTTCCTCTCATAAACCCTTACGTGAATTGAGTTTTAATTTCCTCACCCTAGCAGACGTATAAGATTTATATATATACACGTCCCAACCTTAAGTCAAATTATATAACCGTATATTTATAAGATTTACGTAAAACCTAATTTAAGTCGGCGACTACACAAAAATAAAACCCTAAATCTAAACCATAAATATAACACACCTAAATTATATAAGCTACCAAAAACTACACGTCAATTACATAAATACAACACACCTAAATTATATAAGCTACCAAAAACTACACGTCTATTAAGTCACTAATAATCAAAACTTTAAATTAACCAATAATGAAATGAAAAATAATTACAATGAATTTAAACAAACACAATTATCAATTAAGCAAATAAAACCCTTAAACACATAACCAGATAAATCATATATAAATGCACATAAATCAACTAATCAATAAATCAATAAAATGCACATAAAATAAATAAAGAAATTCCAGTTATACCCTTTTAAAAATTAGGGGTATTACAGTTTTCAAGCATAATGGAAGAAAGTAAGGGCGAATTCCGAGGACGGAATTCCTTTTATAAGGGGGGAAGAATGTAATACCCCTAATTTTAAAAGGATAGTCTTGGTATTTATTTATTTGTTTTAATTGTAAATTAAATGTTTTCTTTTCTTTTATTATTTTATTTTATTTTTCTTTTATGGTTATGATTAGTAGTAATGGGCCAACCAATTAGGTCACATGGATTACTTGGATAGGAGGTTGGATGTGTATGAATTATTACCTATGGATAATGTATGTATATATATAGATATATATTATATACATATATAAAAAGGAAAGTATTAATTATTTTTATGGTAACTTGGGTAGTAATATTTAATCTGATGTATATGTTTTATATTTAAATAATAAAAATATACATAGATTTGATACGTGTTATGTTTTAAGTTACTTTATAATATTATGGTAACTTAAGTATTATTGGATAATCCATTAATAAATAATAGAATGTGTATAATTTATTTATTTAATAAACATATACATAAATTATATACGTAACATATTTTACTTACCTTTTTAATATATATATATATATAAGAAAAAGTAATTTATTAATTACTTTTATGGTAATTTAGGTAGTAATATTTAATCTGATGTATATGTTTATTTAAATAATAAAAATATATATAGATTTGATACGTGTTATGTTTTAAGTTACTTTATAATATTATGGTAACTTAAATAGTATTGGATAATCCATTAATAAATAATGGAATATGTATAATTTATTTATTTAATAAACATATACATAAATTATATACGTAACATATTTTGCTTACCTTTTTAATATTTTTATTTTCATTTTTTTTTAGTTGACTTGGATTGGGAAAAGGGTTAGGGTTATTTTATTTAGCCTATAAATATATAGTTATAGGTTGTAAAAGGGGGTTAGAAATATTCACGTGATATATACTGGAGAGATAGTGTTAGAGAGGGAAGGAGGAAAAGGAAGGAATGAGGAGAAAAACCCTATAGAGAGAAGATCAAGGAAGAAGAAGTTTAACTTTCGATCCGAAAGTTTAAGGCAAGTTCTTCTTCTATCTTTTTCCCTTTGATTCGTGTTTCTGTACATGCCTAAGAAATTCCAGAATTTATTAAACACATAAAATTAAATAATTATGCATGTTTAATTGGGTTAGAACATAGGTTTTATGAAATTGGTTCATATCTGTTCTTGTGTTATGAATTGATAAAATGCATGATTTTGATTTGATTTCTTATGTGAATTTTTACATGTTTAAATTATGTATTTTTCATATCTGTGGAATGATGGAACGTAGAAACATGCCTAAGATTCCTGAACATTAAATAGGGGTTAGGTTTGGGTTTTAATAAATTTAAATAGACTCAATCATAATGATGCTTGCTATTTGAATGTTTTAAACAAACGAATGGATTTAATCTTTTAAAATATTTTAGCAATTGAGATTAAATGTGTAGGATGAATTGGATATGAAGAATCCCTATTTAACGGTATAATAAAATATCATCATGTATAAGATTCAGTTTGTGTAGGACATATGATATAAGAAGCTTAAAGAAATAATAAGTCATTCCTATTATGTGATAACTTGATATCATATTTATCATAATTATTTATGGAATGTTTGATGTATTTCCTTAATTGTTACATCAATTGTTAGACTGTGTGGTTTAATGCACCGGTATGGGACGGTGGCATTCTAGGGATGGATTAACTTATTAGTTAAGTCCTACCTATTTTATATAAGGGAATGGATTAACTAAAATGTTAAGTCCTACTTATATTTAAGTCAGGTTAGCTGAACAAATTGAATGACTTATGGATGATTAATTTATTATATAAGGGAATGGATTAACTAAAATATTAAGTCCTACTTATATTCAAGTCAGGTCAGCTGAACAAGTTGAATGACTTATGAAGGATTAATTTATACTGGATAGGATGGTTATTAGATTTTATATCTACAAGTATGGTGCCATGATATGAGTTTGAATCTCAGGATCAATGGTTAGGGCGCGTATATCGCCAGGAATGTGTAGCTAAATATAGTGTAGTTGTGTACCCTGGTAGGTCTAGGTACTTATGCCCACTATATGTGCGTTTTGCATGTTGCCTACTATTCATGTTGAGACAACCCTATAGTCTAGTGAGGTTCCTTTAGTGTGTATATATATATATACGGACTACTAGTTACTGTTGGATTGACTATGATGTATACGTGTATCGGATCTCTGCTTGGACTGTAGTAGAGTAGAATTTGTTTGTAGGCCTGACCCACCATTATTTTTCAGGTGTTCGTCACGAGTAGAAGTTGTTCGTACTGAGCGGGGATCAGTCTACTTCATTCTTCCGATGCTACATAGGAGTTCCTTTATGATTCAGTTTCCTGTTTTAGATTACTGTCATTTGTTTAGTTTGGATTTTCTAGGGGTCCACACAGTATGGATTCCCGAGTTGTATTTTGGAGGATCAGTTGTATTAGAAGAGTTTATTAATTAATGGAAATATATTATGAGGTTTATTATTAGATTATTATTTTAGTTTCTTGTCAGCATTTTATTTATTCTTCTTTGTTCTTTTGTACTCTGTGTTCGTTTATTATCAATTTGTTTTGATATCCTCGGGTATTCGGGCGTGGGCCTGGCCAACCCGCATTCGAAAATCCGGGGGTATCACATGCCTTGTGTAGCATATGCGACTAATTAATTAACTAATTCATCATATACGACTCTAGATGTCATCCTCTAAGGAATTAAACATGGATATGGATAGACACAAGACATGTGTACAAGCACAATATGGACATGGCGATACGGCAAATCTCAAAAAAATAAGACTCCCTTCTAGTGATCCCCTCTCCTGGCAACAATGTAGGGTGTTACATTCGCGCTCATGTTTAAAGGTATGTCTTATGTCACTTCAATTATACCTTACTTTTTTTAATTAAAAAATGTGAGAATAATTGTAGCAGATCACTTTAGCTATTCCAAATGAAAATGTTCCCGCATGCTCTTATTCTGTTTAATTGTAATGGGTGGACGCTTGTCCATTTATCTAAAAGTTCAAGTTGTTAGGTAGTACTGCATACCCACCCATTTATACTTAATCACTTTCTCATCCGAATTCGATGTGGGATAAATGACCCCTTGTAACATTCTCCCCCACTCGAACTCGCTACGCCCTCGTTGCGGTTCAGTCACCTTGCCTACTCGGGGTGGCTTACTTGGACACCTTTTGAGCCGGACTCTTGGCATGGCACTGAATTAAGGACTGGATCTGGCTCTGATACCAATTGTAATGAGTGATCGCTTGTTCATTTATCCAAAAACTCAAACTGTTGGGTGGTACCATATACCCATCCATTTATATTCAATCACTTTTTAAACCGAATTCGATGTGAAACAAATGGCCTCCGCAACATTAATGCTCTTCAAGAATTTCAAATAATCCAAAGACCCAACTATTTTTCCAATTTCAAGTGAGAATGTTATTTATTTATTATTTTTCAACCTTTTATTTTCATCTAGTACAATAAGATTTGATTACACACCTTTGACTGTAGGGTAGCCTTTGACTTGACTAACGATGGACTATAAACCAAAATTAAAAACTAGAAATAAAAGTACATAAAATTGTGTTTTAGACAAAATAAATGCATGAGTTAGTGTGCAAGAACACCTTCTTTTTCATAAGTGAGTTCCATTTACATTGTTGAAAGATTGAGATTTTTGCTTAGATGAACATCACATGTGGGAAATTGGTAAAGCTTAAGATAGAACTCGTTTTGTCACTAAGCGGAGAACACGTCTCGTACTTTGTACTGCTGATAAAAGGAATTTGATTTGACCTCATTTGTTTTCACTTAAAATATTATTTTTAGAATTTTTTTTTATTTTTTTAAGTAAAATATATATATTATTATTTTTATTTTTATTTATATTTGACAAAAGTCTAGATCAAAATTGAGGTTGAGTTCAATAAATAAAATGTGTAAAATAATTTGTCAAAAATTATTGAGCAAGTTATTTTTTTAAAATTTTAAAATTTTTTCTTTTCGTAAATATTTTACGATAATCAAATACTAAAAAATAAAAAAAATATTTGACATCCAAATAAATGAAGTAGGCAAGACTGTTCCACCAAAACCTATCCCAAGGCTTGCAATAAGAGGGTTTTGACCCCATGGACCAAATACCAATACATGATGTGCTTTTTTTATTTTTATTTTTTTGTTTTTTAAATATGCTTCTTTGGTACCTATAATATTATGGTTGCAAATTATATGGCCACTTCTCTTGATTGTGGACATTCTTTCCTTCAAATTATACATTAATATTGGTCGTCTTTTATGACCCAATTAATTAAATCTATAAAAATAATAAAAAATTTGTTCATCACTTTATAAAATTATTAACTTGAAATAAGGTTCATTAAATGCATCTGATAATTAATACATATTTAATTATCACTTAAAAAAAATCACTTAAAAAGTATTGTTAACTCAGAGTCATAACTCATAAAATTATGTTAAATGTATTAAATGAAAGGTGGTTTTATAATGTAATATTGTAATACAACTACACAAACTTATCCTTAAACTTTTTCTAACATGCATGCTTCTTTGGTGCCTATAATATTTTATTAGCAAATTTCTTTAAAGTACCCCCTTCGAATTATATGGCTATTTCTCTTGGACATTCTTTCCTTCAAATTACACATAAATATTTGTCTTCTTTGATGACCCAATTAAATCTCTAAAAATATTTGTTCATCAACTATAAAAATTATTAACTTAAAATAAGTTTCATTAAATGCATCGATAATTAATACATATTTAATTATCACTTAAAAAAAATCATTTAAAAATTATTGTTAAACCCAGAGTCATAACTCATTAAGTTAAATTTATTAAATGAAAGGTGGTTTTATAATGTAATCCAACTACATAAACTTATCCTTAAACTTTTAATTTTACAATTATAACTTCTTAACAATGTATTAAAAAATATTACTTGAGAATTACAATTTTCTAATTTTACCAAACAACAAGATAGTCACTACAAAATCAGGCATTGCAAAATAATACTCCTAATAAACGCTTTACAAGGTGGTTGTAAGAATAAAATACATCTGATTATTTATAGTCTAGGTACTATGTGTATGTACACTAACATCATTCATAAAGTACAATTATGTTAGATGATATATTCTATAGGTAATTGTGTACAATTGCAGTTGTAAATAATAAAATAAAACCACCCCAAAAAAATTAAAAAATAAAAGTCAGAAAAGGTTTTGTAACCAATAGCTGGCTGCACATTATGGAACTTCTTATCATTCCATGATTAGACAAATTTCACAACATTTCACTTCCCAAAATTCAAAAACCAGAGGGACAAACCAGTAAATTTGAGAAGATGACACCACATTCACACAAATACAACTTTAAAGCGCCAATGGGTTTGCAAAGATAGGGTATCGGATTTGAAACCAAACGAGAGGGTCTTTGCATGGTTTACATTTTTCACAAAACCGCTAAATCACTCACTAACTCTCACTTTAACTTTCTATAAATATCTCTACCTCTCAACAGCATTTGGCTGTGTCTGTACTTGCATTTCTTGTTCTTGTGTGCTGTGTTCTCTAGGGTATCCAGAGTGCGAGTTTGAGTGAAATTTGATAGAGTGTCCCGTGTTTGTTTCTGACCAAAAATGGCTTCATCTTCATCTTCATCTTCTTCTCAAAAGGAGCTTGAATTTGAGGTCATAGATGGTGGGAATAAGCTTCCTATGCCCCCCTCTTCAGTCGATGAACTCCTCAATCTTTTTGATGTAAATACCCACTTGCTCTTTTTTATAGATATTCTCTACTACATATAAACACACACACACAAGTTAACAAGCACATTTCTTTAATTGTTTGTTGATAATTTTTGGTAACTGATAACAAATCTTTTTATTTATTTTATTTTGCTTCACTTGGTGCCTATTGGATTGATAAATCTTTGTTGAATCACTTGGTAGGGTAAATTGATATTTGTTAATGAATTTTCTATCACTAATTATAGAAATCTGATTTGTTTGGTGATTGTTTGTTCAATTAATTTTAGATGACTTTGAGGTGATGTTTGCTATTGTGGATTTTTTGCTATATAAAAATTTCACTTGGATAATTTTTTGCTATTTTACCAAAAAGGGAAAAAAAAGAAGAAGAAAAAAGAGAACAGGTTTTAATTTTTATTTTCTTTGCCATTTACACATGACTTACCACGAGAGGGGCAAAAGTATTTTAGTACTTGTATATAAAAAATCGAGGAATGTTTATATATGGTACTGCAAATTTTTTATTGTTATATCAAATTAGTAAGTACTTAATGTCATATGGTGTCTACTTTAACTTATTTTCTTCATCTTGATGTATGTTGAAAACAGTCTTTTACGGACATAAGTCATAAGTGAACTGAAGCTAAATATATATATATATATATATATATATATATATATATTTTCTTAGTTAGTATTCACATACACGTGCCTCCACTAAACCTTGAACCCACGACCTCCTTTGAGATCTAGAGGTCTGACACCACTAGACTAAGTAATGACTCATAAAGTGGCTACTTTATCTAATTTTCTTCATCTTGATGTTTGTTGAAAATGGTTTTTGACATAAGTCAGAAGTGAACTGAGGCTAAATATTTTTTAATTTTTAATATTTTTTAATTTTTTTTTCTTAATTGGTACTCACACACATGTCTCCTCTAAGCCTTGAACTCACTACCTCCTTTTAGAGAGTAGGAGTCTAATATGTAGCTAGGTCACTAATCCGTTGCTAAATATTGTCTTCTCTCCAATTTTGCATGTTGTGGTTTCCAATTTTTTATGCAATTATAACATTTTTATCTTTTATTATTATTTTTATTCCATCTTTTATATGTTTTCTCTCTGCTAGTTTTTGTTTTTGTGACTTGATAGTGAGTGTGATGTTTACATTATTGTTCTAATTTGCATTGGTTTCTAGGAAATGTTTAGCATTTTAATTACATATTTGCCTACCTTCTTGTATTATTATTACTATTATCTGAAAGCAATTACCATAGTTTCCTGCTCTTCTTTTACCGTGTTTTTGTAGAAACTAGAGACTGTTTTAAATAAGGTAGAACAAGATCCATCACAATTGATGATGGATGCGCTTTCACCCTCAAAGAAGGCACTGATTTCGAATGAACTTTTGAGGCACCCAGATATGGATGTAAAAGTTTCAGTCGTATCTTGCATTAGTGAGATTATGAGAATAACGTCAGCAGAGGAACCTTACGAAGATGACCAAATGAAGGTATGGTGAACATCTCAAATGATCTCTTTCAATTGAACCAATTTACTGTATGAAACAATAATTATGAAAGTACCACACATATTTATAGGCTCTAATGTTTTCTGCTTTACCTTTTGGTTAATTCACAGGAAATTTTTCAGCTTACAGTGATGGCCTTAGGAAAATTATCCGACATGTCTGGTCGCTGTTATACTAAGGCTACATCCATACTTCACACCCTTACGAAATATAGGTCATGCTTGGTGATGCTTGACTTGGAGTGCGATGAGTCAATTGTTGAGATGTTTAAACATTTCTTACGCACCATCAGGTAAGAGCCACAATAGAGTTCTTATTTCATTATTAAAATAGTTATAACTTCGATGATCTTTTGCTAAGTAATACATTTATGGTTTCTTCTTATTCAATTATAAAGGTCCAACCATCCAGATGAGGTGTTCTCAGACATGGAGACAGTTATGACCTTGGTCTTGAAGCAAAGTGAAGAAATATCAATGGAGCTTCTTGGTCCTGATTCAGGAGTAGATGCGCATCCAGATTAGGTCTTGAAGCAAACTAATCAGCTTGAAGGTACTGATTCAGGAGTAGATGCGCAACCCGAGAATTTAGACTCCTCAAAGGCAAGTAAACCAGAAGCAGAGCCAGAGGCTCTCCCAAAGAAAAGGGACAGAAGACCCAATTGTTTAATGAAACCAGAGGAGGGCTACAATCATTATTCTTGGGTTACTTTTGGAAGAAAATGTGTTGAACTACCTCGTCGCAAGAAGAAGAAAATTGGCACTTCATCTTTTACATTCCCAGCTTCCGTGGAGCAAGCATTGGCACCAGAACCTGAGAAAGAGGATACCCCTCAGCTTTCTTCACCTGAAACATCACATGATGAAAGCACAAGTACTTCTGAGAAGCATGTTACTGAAGAATCAAGAAACAAGGTAATAATGAAAAACTATGTCTTTTTTCTATTCTTCTTGCATAAAAAATAATATATATATATATATAAACCAATTTAGCATTGGTAATGGCAAATTGTGCTCATACAATTTCTTGCACAAATGATATATTGTATTTGTATGGCTTCCTCTCTCTTAGTGAGTCTATCTCCAAGCCCCAGTTAACTGCTGTAAATTGAGAACTTCTGCTAATCCCAATTCTATATGCATGTTAATCAATTCAATTCAGGGTTCTGAAATGCTCCCTTGTTTCAAGGATTATGGTGAAGAACTGGTTGGTCGCAGTATTAGGGTTTGGCGGCCGATGGACCAAATGTAAGCACCATGAATAAAGAGATTATGCTGTGACATTTATAATTGGTTGAAAATTCTAATATACATTTCTTATATACAATTCATCATTCTACAGGTTGTATGAAGGCGTTATTGATTCTTTTGATCCTTTAGAAATGCGTGAGTAAGGGTGTTAGACAACCTTAAACTCAATTTTTAGAGTAGCTGGGGTTAACACGTATTACTTTACAACTTATCCAAACTTGTCTTGGGGTCCTTTGTGCAATAATCCTTTTTGCTTCTTGGCTATATCTTATCATATTTAATGTTAAATTTTAGGCTATGTTGAATTTGTGAGTCTTTGACTAATCACTTTTCGCATGCCGATTAGGAGTCATTGGTAGTTGCAACGGTAAAATCTTGGATTGAATAAGCATGAGGAGGTTGGTTTTCTCTGAGAACAGTCACTTTATTAATCGACTTTTCTCATCTTTTTTTACTTAGTGCTACACTTATATTCTTTTCTAGTTTTTTTCTTAATCTTTTCATCCGTTCTATGGCTTCCTTTTTAGGTTTTATATGCTGATGGAGATGAAGAAACACTGAATCTCTGTTTGGAACGCTGGGAACTGGTTGGGATGGACATTTTGCCAGATCCAGTGAGCATTTTTCCTGATTCTGTTATTCTCCCTTTGTCCGTGCTGTTTTCTTCATTTTTGTTTCTCTAATCTGCCTGACTCACTTTGAATAACCGAGTGTAGGTGCAAAATTCCGCTCAACCAATAACGATTGAGAAAAAATAATACAACACACTCAAGAATAGTAAAGAATAAACAAGAACAGTGTCTAGAGAAGAATTGAATTGCTCGCCCTTTTATTGGAGGTCTAGGCCTCTATTTATACACAAAAGTTGGTAGAATTATGATAGGATTCGCGTTACTTATCCTCCAATTCTTACCATACATGACTTTCTTTACAAATAGAGTTCTTTCTATTGTATGATATTTCCAATGTAAAACTTGCTTTGTATAAAAACTTTCCTTCCAGGTTGACTCCTTTGCTTAATAGAACTGAGCCATATTTAATTATACTTGGGCCGGATGTGGTTTGGTGTAAGTGACTTGACCAATGGGCCAAAACTTCAACAGCGGTGACGTTGGGCTGATCGATACTCTTACTTGGCCTTGGAGGCCCAACATAAATGATAATGGGTTAGAGTACAACGTAACTTGGGCTTGATCCGGATGGGCTTCTGAAATCTCCCAAATGCACATTTATATAATGGTGACGTGTTCCATTCTTATTTGAAGAAGATTTTTCCCTCCACACTTTGCCCCCAATTTCACTTTAATTGGGTTACGGCTCCTAATTAAAGGGGAATTGAAGTCGTGCAGTTGCCATTCTCGCACGAGGCGTTTTCAATTTGTGTCTATTGTTATTCTGACTCAAGGGCTTCTTCAAGACTCGCTTTTGTTCTTAGTATGCTCGTTCTGTCTACTGCGTTCTACATATTCTCATATCTTCAGGTTAGTTCTTCTTTCCCTTCTTCCAATCTTACATTATGAGTACTTCGATTACTCCCGAGCGTATAGAAATCGTAGATTCTGAGTCCACGCCCTCGTCTTCCCTTAATCTCATTAGGGTCCCTCCTCCTAGGGTTTCGAACTTCCCTAAGCCTGCAAATGACTCGGTTAATTAGCTGGATGTTTCCCCAATCTAGGCTGAAACATCCACCTCTGGGTCAGACAATATCTTTACTAAAAAAGAAAGGAATGCAATTTTATCTATTCGTCGTATCCCGTTTTCCATTGAATCCGTAATGGAAGAGTTCGAGATTCCCGAGAGGGTAGAAATTGTAGAATACCCCAAGGTCACCGATTTTTGCGCAGGTGAGGGCGTCGGAGAAGATGAGTTGCTCCTTTCTGTTGGGCATCTTAACGCTCTTAGGTTCCTCCTTCATCCTTTCTATCACTTAGTCTTTAACAAATTGGGGATTGCACCCCTACAAGTAAACCCTAACTTCCTTCGAGTAATCTCGGCACTCCTTATTCGCCGATGGCTAGAGAGTCTTGACCTGACTCTGGCTGACTTGCTGATTACTTATTCCATTTCTAAGCACGGGACCGAACCTAGTCATTTCTTTTTCACCTCCCCCTTGCACCAAAGGATATGTACAGACCTTCCTACTTTTGAGAAGAAGTAGAAAGAGAGGATGATAATTGTTAAAGGGAGATGGGCCGTGCCCCAATCGAGCAAACTCCCAATCCCACACAAGTTCAGGAAGTTAGGTATAGAACGTCCCCCCTCTCTTCATGAAGATTGTTCTGGCTGTTTCCCATGTCGAGTCTTATTCTTTCGATATATTTATGAGTTTCTTGGTGTTTTTTCAGTGACATTTCCTTCTTCTGCTGCCAAGAAGAGGTTTTCCTTCCTTGAAGGGTAGGTTTGGAGAGATCCTCATTCAGTTGAGGACTTGCTTACCTTTGCAAACCTCAAAGCAGTTTCTTCCAGAGCCGTAGCCGCTGATCTCATGGACTCTCACTTCCATCGTTTGACAGCTTCCCCATGACTGAGGAAGAAAAATAAAGGGCTGAAGCCTTGAAAAGGAAGGCTGCAGAGAATGCCCCATTAACTATATTATGCTCAAACGAACAGGAGAAGGAGATTGACGAAATTCCTTTGAACAAGAAGGTGAGGTTGACTTCTTTTTCAACCACGAAACCCAAGGGTGCTTCCAACCCAAAAAGTAAAGGAAAGAAAGCTAAAAAGACTAACCCTGAAGATGAGGTTAGAGCTTACGTCCTTGCTGAGGCTGGAGCACCTTGGACTCCTTCTTTCTCGAGGGCTGACAAGTCCATCCTCTATGTAGGTGATTCTATGATCACTGATCCATCTGCAGCGCTGGCTGTTGCTCAGGGAAAGTGCCTCCCCAAGGATGAAGAAATTATTGGTAGAATGGGGTTGGAACAACTACTCCCATCTGCCCCTGTTCGAGCCATAGAGGTTTGCTCCTTCACTCTTCTTCCATTATTATAATTATCTCACTAATTTTCTTATATTGTTATTGTTTCTATCTAATAATGTAGGGTCTGTATCACACCATGCCTTTTTGTGCCACTGCTGAGGCTCAATCTTTCTCCATTCAGAAGTTGGAGAAAGACCTCAGCAATTCTGAGAAGAAGGCATCCCATGCCATTGCAAATGCGCAAATTGCATATGAGGCTAGGGATGTTTATAAGAAGCGTCTGGCTGCTTCTGATGCAAAAGTGGAGTAGCTGGAGGCTGAAGTCTAGCGTTTGAATGATGCCCTTAGCACCTGCATCATTGCAGGGAGGCAGATGCAAGGGCGTTACTCTAGTTTGGTGCGCTTATCTAGCGCTAAGGCCTTCAGGTCCGGCTTCAATCAGGGTTCAGGGGAAAAAACAACATATCCCGAGGCTTTTGATACTCATATGGGGTTATCTTTCCCTTATGATGAGGGTCCGAAGGCTCAGGAAGCTGAAGTTCTTTTCGCCGAGATGGTGAAGGCTCATCCTGAGGTCCCTTCAGCTCTAAGTGTCTCCACTCATGCAACTGGCCCATCAAATCCTCCACCTGCAAGTCCAGCTATGGTAGATGCTTTTGAATCTACCCCGTTTGATCCGAAGAGGAAGTAGGATCAAGTAACTCCTTTTTTTTTTTTTTTTTTTTTTGTTTTTTTTTTTTGTGTAATGAAACAATATTAGGAATGATAAACATGAATGATATAACCATGTTTCTTAAGCTGTGTCGTTTTTATTTTGCTTCGGCTGAGTATGCTTGTATGCTTTTAATATTGCACACACTTTGTTGGATGGGATTATTTTTAAGGAAAGTACTTTGCCTGAGGGTTCCTTATCTGTTCTAGTCCGAAGCAAAATAAATAAGATGTGAAGAAGAGATCTCCTCTAACGGTTTATCTGATAATAAAGGATTGCTTTTTCCTTTGGTGATTTAACCGTCAAGGGAACCCTTCCTGAAATGGATTTGTGTGAAGTAAGTAT
This sequence comes from Cornus florida, assembly GCF_030987335.1. Lineage (NCBI taxonomy): Eukaryota > Viridiplantae > Streptophyta > Magnoliopsida > Cornales > Cornaceae > Cornus > Cornus florida. Next base: position 95,070,955 of record NW_026775581.1, on the reverse strand, counting down.
ATTTATACTTGTTTCTTCTTGTAGTTTTTCGATGTGGGACAATCTCGTGGCTTATATTACCGAACTTAGAATCAGTGAATATGAGCGTAAGAGTAAGGTTTGTTGAGCCGGACACTTAGGGTCCGAAGCGAATAAATTACTCCCCAGCGCTGAGCCTGAGGGGAGGTTTGCCGAGCCGGACACTTAGGGTCCGAGGCGAGTAAATTACTCCCCGGCGCTAAGCTTGAGGGGAGGTTTGCCGAGCCAGACACTTAGGGTCCGAGGCGTATATATTTTTTTAAACAACTTATCATGAGGCTGAAGACTCAAAAATGATAGGAGGCCAAGAAAACGAGTAACAGTGGCTGGGAAGTTTCCTATTTGTTTACTTTGGAGACTTTCCTCCACTGAGACTCCCTTCTTGGCAACCAAATGTAGTGGACTACGCATATATTAACCACATTGCTTTTCTATTTTTATCCGATGTGGGACATAGACTAAACTTTGTCAAAAAGGTCAGTGTAAGGAATGCCTCTGGTATTGGGCTTGCCGGCCTTTAATACCAGTGGGCCCTCCTTACACCGCAATCAACTATTTGAATATTCCCATATATAAGAGAATGTAATACATACTTTTTTTATCGATGTGGGACAGAGAGTTTTAACCATAGGCCATAACTCATGCTTTAAAAATCATTGTGACAAATGCTTTTTAATAACTTGCTTCTAACATTGCTTTGCATAAAAATTTCTTTGCATAAAAATTGCATAATCATAGAGTAGTATGGCCCCCATTTTTATAGAAAGAAATAAATGGAGTAGAATTGTACTTAATATGATAGAAGCAAAATAAAGAAAAACTTGACTGACTGTGGGCATACGCAGCCTTATTTGTGAAGAATTCTTAGCAAAATTGACAAACTTATCTAATGGAAATACATTTTAAGGTGTATTGCATTCTAAGGATGCGCAATGGGGCGTCCATCAGCTTTGGCCAAACGATATGCTCTCTTCACCACTACTTCGGTAATCCTGTAGGATTCGGTCCAATTAGGTTCCAATTTCTTTACATGAGCTGTCTCTTGCTTCAAAACCCAATCGCCTACCACAAAGCTCCTGAACCTGACGCGTTTGTTATAACCGTTGCGCAGCTGTTGCTGATATGAAGTAAGCCTAATTGTTGCAGCATCCCTTTTTTCGTCTAGAAGATCGAGACTATGTTCGAGCTGCTCTGACTGTTGTTTCCTTCAAGCAATAAGAATGTCCGAAGGGTTGGAACTGCCGCTTCGGTTGGGATCACAGCTTCGGATCCATAAGCTATGGCAAAGGGACTTTCCCCCGTGGGCCGCCGTGGAGTGGTTCGGTATGCCCAAAGTACCTGAGGGAGATTCTCGTACCATTTTGTTTGAGTTTCTCCAGCTTATTCTTTAAACAATTGAAAATGGTTCGGTTAGTTATTTCAGCCTGTCCATTCCCTTGTGGATGACTGACTGCAGCTAGCTTTTGTACAATTCCATGCTCAGTGAAGAATTTTCTTGTACTTTTATTGTCGAGGTTCTTACCATTGTCCATCATAATGACTTTTGTGACCTCAAACCGGCAAATGATGTTGTTCCAAAGGAAACTTTTGACCTGCTCATGGGTCACACTTGAGTAAGCCTCGGCTTCTACCCATTTAGTAAAATAATTTGTAGCCAGTAGCACGTACTCCTTTTGTTCCACGGTCTTGGGTAAAGGGCCTACCATATCAATCCCCCATTGTGCGAATGGCCATGGATTTGCCATTGCATGCAAATTTTCGGCAGGTTGATGCTTCATTGGACCATGGCATTGACATTTGTCACATCTCCGAGTATACTCTTCAGCATTCCGAGCCAAGTACGACCAGAAGTAGCCTTGAGTTAGAACTTTATGTACAAGGGATCTACCCCCAGAATGGTTGCCGTAATCTCCATCATGGATTTGTTTCAACACCACAAGAGCCTCAGTAGGGCTTAAACATTTCAGGTAAGGACCTGAAAATGACTTCCGATATAACTGGTTGTTAATGATGGCATATTTAGCTGCGGTGAGTCAGAGCTTCCGTGCCTTAGGTTTCTGGTTTGGAAGGATTCCATGCTTGAGGTAGGCTTCCAATGGATCAATTCAGCATGGCTCTCAAGGAATAATTGGAATCACCATTACTTCTTGCTGAGGGTTAATGCTGGGTTCGTCCAAGACGTCAATCGGCACAATTCGAGTCAGATCTTCATTTGAGGATGACGCTGCTGTGGCCAATTGATCTGCTTCGGCATTTTCAACACGAGGTACCTGATAGAATTCGACTTAATCAAATCCTCATGTAACATTCTCCACAGCTTCTTTATATGCCTTCATTCTTTCCTCTTTGGGATGATACTGACCTGTCACTTGATTTATAACAAACTGTGAGTCACTAAAAATCTTTAAACAACGTACCTGGAGGTTGCTGGCCAATCGAAGACCAGCAAGTAACGCCTCATATTTGGCCTCATTGTTCGTAGTAGGGAAATTCAAGCAAATAGACTACTGCAACTTGGTGCCTTCGGGTGTTGACATAACAACCCCTACTCCTGCACTTGTTTGATTCAAGGAGCCATTGACTCGAAGCTCCCACTGTGGTTCAGGGGGTTCTGGCTCTTCGGGAGTGTCTTCATATTCTAAAAGAAAGTCTGCTACGGCTTATCCCTTATGCGACACCTTCGGTTTATATGTTAAGTCGAAGGAACTGAGTTCGATAACCCATTTGGTAATTCTCCCAGATAGATCGGGCTTAGAGAGTATACCCCGTATAGGATAGTTGGTGAGTACCACAATGCTGTGAGATTCAAACTAATGCCGAAGCTTTCTCTTGGCATAGACCAAGGCTAGGATGATTTTCTCTACTTTGCTATACCGTGTCTCCTCATCCATCATTGTTTTACTTGTGTAAAAGACTGGATATTGCCGCTTTCCTTCCTCTCTAATCAATGCTGCACTTGTCGCTATGCTAGAAATTGCTAAATACATAATAAGAACCTCCTCGGGTTTTGGAGCGGATAGAATTAGTGGTTCGGTTATATAACCTTTCAACTGATGGAGGGCCTCCTGCTGCTAAGGTCCCCATATATCTTTATTCTTAGATCTTATAGCATCGAAGAATGGTTTGCACTTATCTGATAATCGGGATATAAACCGGCTGAGGGCTGCGATCCGACCGGTAAGAACTTGTACCTCCATACAATTTTTTGGTTCCTGATTCTGTATGAGGGCCTTAGCCTGAGCTGGACTTACCTCTATCCCTCTTTTATTCACTATGTGGCCGAGAAATTGACCCAATGATATCGCAAATGAGCACTTGGATGGATTCAGCTTCATGTTGTACTTCTTCAAGGTATTGAAAACTTCCTGGAGGTGCTTCGGATGGTCTTCCTTCTTCACACTTTTGACCACCATGTCATCTATATATGCTTCAACTATTTTTCCCAACAAATTATCGAAGATCTTATTGACAAGGCGTTGATAAATAGCCCCAGCGTTTTTCAGCCCGAAGGGCATGACCTTGTAACAATAAGTCCCATTTTCTGTAATGAAAGCCGTTTTTTCTTTATCTTCAGGGTTCATAGGAATTTGATTGTATCCCGAGTACGCATCAAGGAATGTTAGCCTCTCGTAGCCGGTAGTAGCATCAACCATCTGATCTATTTTTGGCAGAGGGAAACTATATTTAAGGCAGGCTTTGTTAAGGTTGGTATAGTCTACACAAACCCTCCACTTTCCATTGTTCTTTTGTACGACCACTACGTTTGACAGCCATTGTGGATATTGCACTTCTCGAATGAAACCTGCTTACAATAACTTGTTCACTTCTTCAGCTATAATGAGATTGCGTTCGGGGGCAAACCTTCGGTGTTTCTACTTAACCGGTCGGAACTCCGGATCCACCTTCAGGCTATGACAGGAGACTAAAGGATCGATTCCTACCATGTCCAAGTGATCCCATGCAAAAGCATCTGCATTACTCCGAATGACATCAATTAATGCCTCATTTTCTTCGGATGTGGAGGAAGAGCCTAAATAAGTGACCTTCTGAGGGTCACCGAGGATAACTTCCACAGCTTCAAGGGTCTCCTCGGTAGGCTTCGTAATTTCCTTTTCCTTCTTTACCTTAAGATACTTGGGCAGAGGGCTCTGTAATTGCTATTTGGGTATATTTTTGGAAGCCACACCTGGTTGCTGCTAAGTAGACACCTTCTTTGCTTTAGCCTGTGTCAACATATAGCATTCCTTCGCAGCGACTTGATTGCCCCATAGATTAATCACTTCTTTTTCGTCCGGAGACAAGCACCGCATTACCTGGTGAAGGGTGGACGGAACTCCTCTCATCCGGTGTATCCAATCTCTTCCCACGATGAGATTATAAAAAGGATGGATCTCTGTTAAAACAAAGTTCTCCTTCAGAGTCCTCTTCGCTGCAGTTACGGATAAGTCTATTACTCCAAGGGGATCTACTCGTGCCATCAAATCCCATCAATGGGTTGGAGGTAGGTCGAATAGATGATGACGGGATCTCTAGCTGTTCAAAGACCGTTTTTGTGATGATGTTGGCGCTACTTCCTGGGTCTATCAAAACCCTCTTGATCATACAATTGGCCACTAAAAGACTGACGACCAATGGATCCTTGTGGGGGAGTTAAACTTTGGATAGGTCGCCATCTCCGAATCCAATACTGATGCTACCCGAAGCGATATCATTGACTGAGGATATCTTCTTGAGCTTGTGGGATGCCCTCAATCTGGATCTGTATACCCCCTCAAACTCTTGATCATCTTCAGACCTGCCATGTATTGCATGAATGACCTTTACTTGTGTACCTTCTACATTGCGAGGATAGACCTCGCGGGGCTTTACATACTCTTTTGTCATGAGGTAGTCCGCCAACTCACTTCTGGCTATCATATTTTCCACTTGTCGCCTAAGGGATCTGCAATTATTGGTTGAATGCCCATAATCTCGATAATAAGCGTAATGCTTGCTTTTGTCCCTTTGCTCCAGGGGTTGCTTTATTGGCTGTGGGGCTGTGAACTTCATCTTATTCTCTTGGAAGGCCGAGCTAAGGTAGTTCGGAGAGGTGTAAACCTTTCCTCTATCCTTTGCCTCTTCTCAGGTGCCTGGGTGATCAGCGTTGAGGCGCGTTGGTTTTTTTGAATCTTTAAATTTGGAATTCTCTCTCGAGGCTTGTTCTCCACTGTCACGAGGGTGGCGTGCTGCGCTCGGTGGGCTATATTTTCCTCGAGCAGAATGTAGATCTGGGCCCTGGCATTGAGAGTTTGCATGTCGGAAGGAGAATATTTGACTAAGGAAGTGTGGAACTTCATCCCCTGAATCATCGCGAGTTTAAACGTTTCTATAGCAGTCGCGAGATGACAATCTGCTATTTCCGAGGCTTCTATATTGAATCTAGATAAGAAATCCTGCAATGTTTCCCCCTTTTTTTGCCTTACAGTGAAAAGGCTGGCAATGCTCTTCTTTTGTTTCTTATTTCCGCAATATTGTGCCAGGAACATGGTGCACAGAGTTACGTAATCCGGGATAGACTTATGCGGCCTATTCCTGAACCACTCTAGTGCTGCTCCTGTCAAGCTGGTAGGAAAAACTCTGCACATCCAAGGGTCATTACGATCATCCAAAGCCATCTTTTGCGCATAATGATCTAGGTGTCGAGAAGGATCCCCCGTTCCATCAAACTGAATAAAAGAAGGCATGGTAAATTTCTTGGGCCTCTCAACCATATACACATCATCAGTGAAAGGAGTTTTGACCAATGAGTTTTTATGCTCTTTAGCCATCTCAGCAGGTGTCTGAATCTTCAGGAGTCTTTTCTCATCAAATGCATCCTGAACACCGGCACCATTTGGAATTCCATTGGACCACACTGTGAGCTTATGGCTAGACTCGACTTACTCGTCCTGTGCGCGACGAGGGACGTTGTTTGAAGCCACAGCCTCAGATCTTGCCCTCTGTTGTTGCTGAACCTCATTTGGCTGAGCCTTGTTGGGTCGTGCCCCATTAGGTAGAAGCCCGGTAACCGGAGGAATATTCTAATTAGGGGGTGCTGCTGTGTCACCCATTGGTGGCGGTGGTGCCAATTGAGCCATCGTCATTTACAGAGTGTTATTCTGTTATTGAAGCAAGGCGTTCTGAGCCACGCTTGCTTCGTTTACCTGACGAAGTACGTCAAACTGGTGTAGAAACTCTTCACGCATCTTCTGCATCAACTCCGTCTATTGATCTGTTGAAGATCCTCCATTCAACATTCCGGATGGTAGTTGTAGGATTCACTAGTGAAACAAGAGTGGGAATATATTTGCACACGTTCCCACAGACGGTGCCAAAGTGTAGGTGCAAAATTCTGCTCAACCAATAACGATTGAGAAAAAATAATACAACACACTCAAGAATAGTAAAGAATAAACAAGAATAGTGTCTAGAGAAGAATTGAATTGCTCGCCCCTTTATTGGAGGTCTAGGCCTCTATTTATACATAAAAGTTGGTAAAATTATGGTAGGACTCCCTTTGCTTGTCCTCCAATTCTTACCATACATGACTTTCTTTACAAATAGAGTTCTTTCTATTGTATGATATTTCTTACGTAGAACTTGCTTTGTATAAAAACTTTCCTTCCGGGTTGACTCATTTACTTAATAGGACTGAGCCATATTTAATTATACTTGGGCCGGATGTGGTTTGGTGTAAGTGACTTGACCAATGGGCCAAAACTTCAACAGCGGTGACGTTGGGCTGATCGATACTCTTACTTGGCCTTGGAGGCCCAACATAAATGATAATGGGTTAGAGCACAACGTAACTTGGGCTTGATTCGGATGGGCTTCTGAAATCTCCCAAATGCACATTTATATAATGGTGACGTGTTCCATTCTTATTCGAAGGAGATTTTTCCCTCCACACAGAGGTAAGAAAAGGATGTTCCAAGTACCGAGGCTATATCTGACATGTTAGTATTGTTTATTGACTGATGAGGCTTTTCCCAATCCTTCATAAATGTGTTTAATATGTGATGTTTTTAACCCAAAAATCTTTAATTGGTAAAGACTAACATCTTTTTAAATATGTCACAAAACTTATAATATTGCTGGAAAACTGATGGTCTTTTTTTGTTATTTGTTAAAAAACTTCTTCCAAAAAACATGATTGTTTCGAACTGCTTACATTTTTATATTTGTAATGCAGCATCAATAGTACTACTGCTATAAATAGGAAATATTTTAATATTTCTATTATCTGTCTAGACTGTATGTAACTAATAGGAAATATTTATTCAGTTTTTATTTCCTAAGCACTTTAGAGTACAATGGATCACAGCAAAGAACTAATGAAAAATAGTCAAAAGATTTACTGTATGGGGCAAATCCTTAAATCCTGAATTGGCATGCTGTGGTGGTTGTTTCATTGTACTACATGTATGGTTTTTATTTCTTATTCAACCTCTTATTGTTTTTGGTTGGTCAATTTGGGCAGGCCAAAGACTTAAATAAAACAAGAAAAAATGGATTACTTAGCCAAAAAGGTTGGCAATGAGCACTGCACCGTTAGGCAATGCAAGGCCCGACAACTGAAAATTTTGGGCAATGCAAGGCAGAATAGCTGATACTGTCGGGGACACCCTTAACATTGTGATAAATTGGGAAATGACACAGCTGAACCAAGCAGAAAACTGAATGATGGCAAAAAATTGACCAGCAAGCCAAAAGCTGCAACACCTAGGATCATTCTGAAGATCAAGCGTGACACTTCTCGAATTGTAACCAAGAGTGAAAGTGCCAGAGTTGGTGATGTTCGTAAACGTGTAAGTTTTTAAAACTTTTTGAAGGATTTTCATACATAGATCTTGATTCATCACATAGAAAGAAGTTTTATGTAAAAATAAAATATGATGTATCATTCAATTAATAAATTGAAAACTTACATCAAGATTTGAGTAAACCTTAGATCTCTCCTCTAAAGTAAATGTTCTCACTTATTGTAGATCCCTTTGTTAGATACTTTCTCATTGGATCTTCATCTTCTTGGTAATGGTTTTACCTTTAGGAATCACTTATAAGCTTCCATGAATGACCTTGGAAAAATAGGCTTGTTACATTAGAGTTGAAATTAAATTTTAACACGTATAATCCCTGCAGACGATCCCTACTCGCTATACTTCATTAGTTGTAGTACTGGTTATCCAAATTAACATCATTTACCAATCTCTGTTTTTCTTCGGTTATTTATCTTTGCTACGCAAACCCTAAAAATTAGAGAGAGAAAATATATTCTTTCTTTTCTTCCAAAAGTCACTCTTCAAATATATACGAATCCATGTATATATATAAGCAATATAAAAAAAAGAAAATGAAATAATAAATCCTTCTCAATCTCTAATTCACATATCTCAAATCTAATAGTATTTCAATATCAAGTTGGGTTATGAGTGAGAATTCTATTGGGCTTATTATTTTTTTGGCTATAATGAATCAATAATTGGCCAGGTCCATAGACCCAATTAAATTAATTCATTAATTAATTTCTACTCCACTAAAAGAAATTAATTGAATTCCAATTAAATAATAAATAACCTCCAAGTCAATATTGCACTTTGACTCTTCTATACATAATTAGTTATCGGATAAATAAAGCCATTAATTGGATTACTTAATTAATATATTTATTTTGGTGCATTTGATTATTTCGGCTTGATTATAATAAAATATTTGTTTGACAAAAATAATAATTTAAATAAATAAATATATAATCAATCATTTTGTCTAAAAACACACGAAGACCTTCGAATTTAATTTGTGATTAACTATAATCAATATAAAATAAATACAAGTAACATTGATACAAATATTGAGAGTATAACCCTTTAACTATTAATTACATAACTACCCAAAGTGTTGGTCTAAGGATCTCGAAGTATCCGCCGCACAAATCAAAGTAATTATTAATTAATAAAAGAGTTTATACTTCTCTCATGCTTAAGAGTCAAATGTTATAACAGTGATAGGAAGCAATTGTATACGATGGCTCTCACAATATATCTCAACCTAACGCGGATCCAGTTCAAGTTTTAGTTAATAACGAGTCCATCCATAATTACCGACTATGAACTATTTATGATCACTATTTATATTCATGTATTGATCGCCATTACATACATATATAAATATATCTTGTAATCAAATGGACACTATCAATTCCATAATGAATCGAAACATAATACATTGAATTCACTAATTATATAAATCATAAATATCTCAGATATGTCAGGTACATATGTTACTATAATCCAAATAGGAATTTGTCATGCCAGGGCATATAAATCCTAACAGGTGACACCTCCCAAATGTAAACCAAGGGCAAAGTTGAGTGGAGATTTGGGAAAGAGAAGTTGACAGATCGATCCAATTGACACTCAAGAAACCAAGACACCAAAACCAAAGAAGAAGCAACGTAGATTAGTAAAAAGCTGGGAGAATCATTCTTTTCCAACTTGATCTTATGCAGAGTTGAAGTGGTTCCGTTGAACAATGTAATTGATTCTAGTTGGATAATAGCTCTGTCGACTAAAAAGACTGGATTCTTTTCACAATGGTGTTACGGAACTGATGAAATTTTCGTTCCACATTTTCTTGCTGTTACATTGACGAGTGAGGTCTTTTGTTGCAGTGGTTTCTTTGACTGCTGCTAATAATAATCTTCTATCATAACTCTATTTTGTTGTAGTGATCATTTTGTCTATCAAATTTACATGTGGATATTGTTAAAATTTAAACCTAAATTACTTGCTCTAAATTTATGTCAGAATTAATCTTTTAAAGGATTAAAACATATGTTCATTCTTTTCAAATCCTTCAATCAACATGAAGCCTAAGGAACCGTGACGACGGCCGTTCCAATACGCCAAACTAAATGTAGTGAATGTGTGGTTCAAGAAAAGCCTTTTATGTTAAATTTAAATTTATAAAAACCACTACCAACACCACTACTAACTTAGCAAGAGTGAGTAGGGATCGTCCTAAGGGATTATACGTGTTGGAATTTCAACTTCGACTCTAGCGTACCAAATGATTGCAAAAGAGAGTTGAGTTGGTTGATTAAGCTAAATTGAATTCAACTAAATAAAATAATATGAAGTAAACAAGAGAGAGAGAGGTGTTGGGGTGTAGAGATCACCACCAAGCAATACTATTCCAAACCATAATCAAGTGACTAATGAGGGAAATGAATGTGTTGCAACAATGTTATGTGTGTAAAAGACATTCAATTGGTAAGGGTGACTCAACAAGTGCAAATTGTCTCAATCAACATGTGTGAGGCCACAATACATCTATTGGTAGAGGAATATATTGTCTAAACATCATGTGAAGATAACAAAATAACAATTCAAGTCATTGAGCCTTTCATTAAGCTCATAGTCCAAGCAATCCATAAGGATGACTTAGTTAAACATGTATTATCTAAACATCATGTGAGAGGTACAAAAGATCTATTAGGAGAGGAATAAATTGTCTAAACACATGTGGAAGATACAACATAGCATAACTAGTCATTAATCCTTCATTAAGCTCACAATCCACATACAACACAATATTAGAGGAATATGCCATTTGGACTTACAAGCATGGAACATCAAACATCAAGAGTAGATTGTCCTCCCATCTAACATTACACTACCACTACACTAAATCTACAGTACTAGCATGAAAATAAAGCTATCTAGACTAGGGGAGAGGCACAAACCATCAAGAATAGGCATAAACCATCAAATGAACCAAAATAGCATTCATTAAGCATATTATCTTGATAATCTCTAGATCTATAGCATCAATACACATAGACATGCATAAAAAACACTAAATCTAGAGATAAGCACATGAATATCCTACTCTAGCATACATAGACATATGGATAGAATAGAATAGTCAATTGGAAGCATTAAACCATACAAACCATGAAATAATCAAGATTTATATATACATGAATATCAAGATGTACCATACAACACTAATCCCTCAATAATACACAAGATTAAAGTATAGAAAGTATGCTTGGGGCTAACTCTAGCCCCAAGAGGATGTCTAGCCACTCATGGTAGTGATGATCCAACCCTCAAGGGCTAACTCCATGGCTGCTCCTTGTTGGTGAAGATCTCCTCCAATGGTGCTCTAGCTTCCCTCCTTCCCCCTCTCCAAGAATAGCCTCCAAGATGATTTTCAATGTGTGACAAGAGACTCTAGAGACTCTCTCAAAAAGTGTATCATATTCCTTATATAGGTAGGTCAAATACACCCCATGATGAGCTGTGGTCGTGCAAGACATATTCTCCAATCATTGGATGAAGGACGGAATAAATGAGCTGGACTTTAACTTTTTCTCGCTGGAGGAAGTTCGATCGATCGAACCTTAACTTGGATCGATCGAAAATGGGTTCGATCGATCGAACTGCATCTTGGATCGATCGAAGCGGTCTGACTCCTCCGGATAAGGACAAGGCTGAGATATTTTCAAGATATTTATGGGGAAAAAGACAAAAGTGGTTGGTAGGCGTACAGCTGTGGATAAGATCAATAATTTGAATAGGACAAAATAGGGTTCGATCGATCAAAGGTGATGTTCGATCCATCGAACTTGGAATTTCAGCAAAGGCCAAGGTTGGATCTATCGAGAAGTACTGTGATCGATCATAGATGTTCAATCGATCGAACTCTAAGTTGGATCGATCGAACTTTTCAGCTGCACAACTTGATTCCTTTTTGCTCCTTTCTTTTTCCACTTTGCTCCCTCCTTTGGTTTATCTCAGGATTGCTTCAATTAAGCTTTTATTTGGCTGAGTTAGCTCAATTTTGGGATTAGTGCCTGAAAATATAAATAACACGTAATAAATCTAAAACGACAAAGTAAGATAGATAAAGGTACTAGAATGCTTAAGCTTAATGGGTTTAAATGCGCACTTTTCAGTGCTCATCAAACTGTATGGAAGCACCAAAACTTGCATGGAGATCGACTGTGTGAAGAATTGAGTATATGAATTGTTCTATGTTTTGGCGATTTTCTTTGTTAATTCAGCACTTTAACCACACTAAAAAAACTATAAGACTTTTTGGCTTTGCTGCAAGTGTAATCACTTCATTAGACTCATTTTGACTTGTTTTCATCAACCTTTGTAAATATTAAAGTCAAATTTTAGATTTGTGAGATTAACTAAAAAATTTAAGAGAATCAGTGCTGTTTATTGAATCAACATTCTTGCTCTCCTCAGTAGGGGTGACTTTGACTTCAACTGTAAAGGGTAAAGATTTTAAGATTTTTTTTAACAATCCTACTCTGAGGATTTCTCTCACCAAAGTTAAAGTTAAAATAGTTAAAACTAGCCTTATAGAAAGGCGATATGGTAGACATTGTCCTAATTAAGTCAATGCTTCCTCCCCGTGCGGGTGTTGGTGGTAATATCGGCTCAAAAATATAACCCAGAAGCTGGCAAGTGGATTTTTCGAACAATACATCAATCCGCCTTTCATGTTCAGATTGGAATTGTGTCCTTGGCCTCAAGGCAAGTCCAAAGGAAAACAGGGTAAACGTGTCAAAGTCTCGTTGCCTATAAACTCATCAAATATTACTTTAAAATATGTAGAGAAGAGGAGGAAAGACTAAGAACAAAACATTACATATTACTCTAAGGATTGCAAAGCTCTAGAGCCATTGCAGAGCCATTAGGTTTTGTCTACAACCCTAACTGTGAGTTTTAAGCAGAAGAAGATTTAGAAAGTTTTGTATTTTTAGAAAAATAAAGCAAAGTAATAGAGTTAGAGATGACACTGGGATTTTTAGCGAGGAACCCTAATTGGTAAAATAGACCAATTGTTTGCATGGGAAAAACCTCGTGGATTGTGTAGTCCAAAGTAAACCGATCCACTATATTTGAAACAAAGTACACTGAACTTTGACTCAGGCTCACACCTTATTCTTCTACCAAACACCAATCGCTAACCATCCTCTGACTTTGCGACATCCCGTCCAATAACACTTGACCTTAGGCTTACTTTTGATCTCTGTAGAAGGGTCGCAGGTATATCAAACAACATTGCTCGAATGCTTTGACTATTTCAAAGTGTGATTGCTTTTACTTCTATTCTTTAATATTTGAATTCGATGTAGAAGTAGATATGCTTTTCTCTGATCGTTGTAGATGCAAGACTTTGATCACGATCAGGATTTGAACAATACTGTTAACTCACTCTTGTGTTTATGTGTGTGTTTTAGAAAGAATAACAAAGAAATCAACTTTGATTTTTTGCAAAAATTTATTTCTAAGGCTTTTATGAAATATGAAATTGTAATGTAAAAGCCATACAAACCTAGATGAATATCAGGGTCTATATAGAACTTTCAAAGACCTAATCCTTTATAAAATAATGGAAATTTTGTGCATAGGACTTTTGGTAGTATTCTAAACCAACTAAGAAGTTTGAAACAGAATAGGACAAAGTTACCTTAAACTGTATCAGCAGTGGTACCGCTAGCCAGATGTGGAACTAGTTCCCAAAGGACAAAATGGTTTCCTTCTATAGTGTTCTAAGTGGGAAGCAATTTCCTAAAAGTATTGTTCTTTCCTGTTTCGATGATCTCAGTATGTCATCTTCGAACAACCTTCCAATTCCATAGTTGATCTCGATCTTGATATGGTAACTTGAAATTACAACTCGATGAGATTTGTTTTGACATCGAAATTTGCCAATTACAAAAATTATATTTTACACCAACTGTTTTTAAAATGGCAGTTGGTGCATTGGACAATGTTCTCTTTTTAGACTTGTTTTATTTCTGCCTCCGGGCTTGCTAGGCTTTGCACTTGTTTTGTTTGCCTGCCTTTGGGCTTAGGCCTCCTTTATACTCTTGGTGTGCAAAAAAACTGTCAATCCAAAAAACCAAACTGGACTGGATCGAATCGGGCGGTCTGGGCTGGTTCCACAACGGTTTGGTCCTGTGATAACCCTGTGGGCGGGTGTGGCGTGGGCGGGTGCGAGAGACACTGTCAGGCTACCACACTGGCGAGCTACGGGTGCACAAGTCCCACATCGCCTGGGTAGAGGAAAGGTGAAGTACTTATATGTAAGTGTGTCACCTCCAATTGGTATGAGGCCTTTTGGGGTGAAGCCCAAGAGCAAAACCGTGCGGGCTCAGGCCCAAAGCGGACAATATCATACCATGTGGTGGAGTGGGTCGTTACAAATGGTATCAGAGCCTGACCCAGCCGGAAGTGTGCCGACGGGGACGTCGGGCCTCCAAGGGGGGTGGATTGTGATAACCCTGTGGGCGGGTGTGCCGTGGGCGGGTGCGAGAGACACTGTCAGGCTACCACACTGGCGAGCTACGGGTGCACAAGTCCCACATCGCCTGGGTAGAGGAAAGGTGAAGTACTTATATGTAAGTGTGTCACCTCCAATTGGTATGAGGCCTTTTGGGGTGAAGCCCAAGAGCAAAACCGTGCGGGCTCAGGCCCAAAGCGGACAATATCATACCATGTGGTGGAGTGGGTCGTTACAGGTCCCGTCACGGTTTCAAAATAATGGAACCGTGAATTTTTGGTTTAGTCCCAGATTAGGATCCTACAAGACCGGACCAGCCTAGACCAAACTGTTATAATATGTGTATATATGTGTTATATTAAATGTATATATATATATATATAGCTATATACCTATATACTACTCGTAACTTTGTAAGGGATTTCGATATAACGATCAAACACGAGCCAACATTTATCACTATCGGATATATATATTTTGCTTTTTTTCTCCCATTGTTTTGATTTTTGGGTGCTTACCAACATTCCTCTACTATCTCTTTGCTCACGCCGTCTCATTCACTTCTTAGTTCTCATTGCCACAAGATCCAGTTGTTGATCAATCTCTCTCATGCAACCTTCGAAGTTTTGTCATTGCCATCGATCTTTTATCGTTGCCGTCGCTGACATCATTTCTCATACTCTCTTCCTTTCTCTCTCACTTTCAGTTCACAGATCTTTGAGCCTCACAACGTGTTTGCGCCTTAAGCACAACCAACAACGATAACGAATCAAGTTTTTTAGTTTTCAACCACGGATTTGTCATCCTTTTCAGTTTCAGCAAGATTCAACCTTATTTTAATTTATAGGGTTTAGTTTTTGGGTCTATTTCATCCATTTTACCCTCTCTTTTTCTATCTCAATTTTAGTCTTGGATTTGTGAATGTGAATGCTTTTATTTTTATTTTTGTTGTATGTACAATTCAAGAGAAAAATAGGTAAATAAAATTCAACTACAAATGTGGAACCGAACCGAACCAAACCATTTTTACACGGGTTGGGTTGGTTCGGTTCTATAGCTCAAATGGTCTGGTTCAGTTTAAAATTTTTTGGAACCTGAGTGATTTGGTTCAAAAAATCCTCAAAACCAGACTGTGTGCACCCTACTTAATTTATACAATTTTCCATTCTATTTAATATATTGATTTACCATCTCTTTATACTCCCTCCTTCATCTCACTCTGGAACCAGTCCGTTTGAAGCTGCCATCGTAATTTTTCAATGACTCAATCCATATTAGGAGACTAATTGTGGAATGGGAGCTTCCGGCCTCTATTTTACGGCCTCCTCCAGAGCCACCGGATTGAAAAGATTGAGGAATTTCTTTCATGGTCATCTCTGTATGAATGTGGTGCCAGCAACAACTTTTCCATTTCTCTGCCTGGGTTGGGTTGCTCCTCCTTGGGCCTGTTGTTCCTTTTGGGCTGTTTTTATCTCGTGATTAGCCTGGGCTAACTATGACTCTTATGTACTACTTTTATTCCCCTTTAATACCATCTTAATTTTCACAAAAGAAAAAAAAAATGAAAAAAAATACAACTTTGTATAAAAAGTGACAGTAAAACTATTATTTAGTTGTTGATGAGGATTTGATCAAATACGGCAACCAGTTATTTGAGAAGTTCTATAATACCCCGATGCCGTACCCAGATTCTTCCAACTATTAGGTAGGCTGCAACACCAACTTATGAACTAGTCACTTGACCAAAGATAATTTAATTTTTGAAGGAAAAAATAGGAAACAGAAGAAAAAGGAAGACAACCACGTAATAAAATGCTCTGCAAAAGTATGAGAAATATCATATATAAACCTTGTAATGATTTTGGGATAAAAATTAGTTAGATACACACGGTAAATAATTTTGCTGTACACAACCATAATTTAATTCCTATAATGACTTCGAGTACATCCTTATATATTAATACTAAAATGCTCGACAATTATTATTTTTTCTTCATGGATGAAAGATCAGCGAAGTACTTTGTGATCCATCCTTCAATAGCCTCCACCTCTCTCTGTCGTTGCTTGACCAACCAATCTGGATCAGTACTTGGGTTTGATGCTGTTAAATCTATCCCATGGCCTCCTGCAAATTAAAGTAGATATTGTAAATCTCTTGAAACATTAATACTATTTTAATTTAGGAATAAATTTGGTAAATTTTCATGTGTATATATACACACACATCTATTCTAGTGCTAACTGCAAACCCCTCCCCCATTGACATTCACGACTCTGTAAATATCCCTAGTGATGCAACTAACCCCTTAACTAATTTATAGTTGCAATTTATGGAAGTTAAAAATGTTGTTAACACGATTCTAATTTACCATTTTACCTCTCAAAAAATAAAAAATAAAATAACAATAGTTGTAAAATTAATGACAAAAGAACCCTTTATGACAAAAATAAAATAAAATAAGATTAGGGTTGTATTTATATAAAACACGAAATATGGTGATTCATTTACTGGCAATTCATGGATTTAAAAATGATCCTAGGTCATTTTGATCAATAAAAAAAGGTATTATAAAGATTTCAGGTCCAAAAATATCAATTTTGTGTCAGGATTGAAACAGTTGACACATGGCAGGAGGGTGTTGACATATATTTGGAATAGAATAAGGTGTTTCGTACAAAAATAAAAATTCAAGAAAATTTTATAGAGAGTACAAAAAAAATGGTGAAAGTTGGGATGATTTTATTTTATTTTTTTACCGCATATGTTTTTGTAAAAAGATTTTGGTTAACTTACCAATGTCACATATTATCCTGCATCAACTATATATATATAAAATATATTTTTTTGATATAATAGTTAAGGTTGCTCGAAATATATATATATATATATATATATACACACACGTAGATGTATATCATCTCGTCTTATTTTTGTATTACGCCTTTTTATTGTAAGCTAAGCTAAGCTACCAGGAGTCTATATATAAATTGTTTGGCCTGATTGATAGGGTCTACCTACCCTTATCTGTATTGACGGTAAGAATGGTGTCTGAGATGTCCTCCAATACACTGCGATTAGAGGAGAAAACAAACATATTAGATCAACTACACTAAGACAATTTAATTTATTTTATCTATTTACAAAGGATTGAAAAAAAAAAAAAAGAATTTTTCAGATGGATATATACCTGGTAAGACTATAAGGATCTTGCAGTCCATTAGAGAAAAGGATGTTGCTACCAAACCTTTTAAGAACCAATCTTATATCCTACAATGAGCCATTGAAAAGCACTTTGTAACTTCTAAAAGTTATTAATTACTACTACATCCGTCCCTTTTTAATGATCCATTCTTCATTTTATAACTTTTTAAGGGGACATGCAATTAATACATTGTCCCTTTTAAAATTACCAAGTTATCATTTTTAATTTAAATATATATAGTTACAAAGTTTGAAATTTTTAAAAAAAATAAAGACAATGATGAAAATATAAAGAAAAGATGTTTTGACTTTTCAAAGAGGACAACTAATTTAGGACATGTAAAAAGTGAAAAATGGACTATTAATGAGGGGCGGAGGGAGTGTATAACTAAAATGAATAATAACAATTATCGGAACGCATTAAAAAAAAAAAAAAAAGCTGAAAAAAAAACAAAAGTACATACATTGCCTCCGAAATAGGTTGTGGCCCAATAAGGCCTTGGTGGAACGCCGAAATCCTTAGTGCACCCTTCAGTGAAGTTACTTATATCGTTATTATCCACTCTTTGGAGCATATTATCGTCATTCACACGATTATCGACCGGATCCACCAATTCACTGCATGACTAAATACACCAACCAATAATTCAAATGAAGAAAATTTAAAGATCTATTTAGTTTAATTTTCTGAAAATAATAATAAAAAAATAGTATGAAAAATTATTTGCTCGATTGATAGTTTTTGAAAATTTAGTTAAACAAATTGCATGTTTTCAGATAAATTTATTTTATAAGTTTCCAAAGCCAGTTTTTATGTTTTAGCTAGAATTATTGAAAAGTTTTTTTATTTTTATTTTTATTTTTATTTAAGAAAACTAATTCAAAGATCAAATTTACAGTTTTATATAATATATTGTGATAATTAACTCTCTCTTTATATGCAACTTACTTGCCAGCGCCAACCATCTGGTTCATTAGGATTGTTTTTGGAAGGAAAATTTTTTTTTGGAAAGGTATCTGGTCTAGAATCTGGCTCCATCTTATAGCATGATTCTTTGCCTTCAATGGCAACGAAACCGGCAAATATTCGGCCAAGAATATCTGTTCCTCTAGGTGCTCCATCAATGGCGTTACATATCTTAGTAACTGGATATTTTGGTGGACTATTATATTGAGCTGCATTGTTATACTTTCCTTCTAAAGCGTTCTTCAGAAATTCTGAACTGGTTAAGGGCCTGATCGAACCAATTAATTCATTTGAGAATCATTCAGTTTTAATTTGTCAAGAAAATTAAATTATACAAGTAACATAATTAATTAGAAGAAACATACATATATATATATATATATATATATATATAAAGAAGAGTAATTATTCTTTTACTTGCAAGTCTTGAATTTTTGGCTAAGGATTGAAAGGCCATTTGGCTGAGAAGCGACTTTATCAATTTCGGACCATGAATTTTTTATAGTCTGGTAGCAACTCTTACTGGTATCCTGCAATGTTAACACCCGTGCTTGAATGACTCAAATTAATTTGGAAGGAAAAATAATTAAGTAATAGTTAAATTAATTAATTTATTTGTACCTTGAAATCCTTTGTGACACCAGAAGAATAGCTGCCGACGAGGCCTTGTGGATAGATGCTATGGAAGGAAAGGATAGGTGCTGATGAAGCTAGAGCTCCCATGGCGATGTGGGGATACTTTAACCGAAACCATGTTGCAAGCACTGAAATTTTTTAAGTATGCATGGGAATTAATTAAGATAAAAATTAAACGGAGTATATCTTAGTTATATTATATATAATTGGAAAATTAATGGTTAATTGATGTTATATGTAGTTGCTTGGTTGCTTACTTCCTCCGTAGGAGCCTCCGAAGACGATAACAGGAGAGTATTGAGCAGAAAATTTCTTCTTGAGGTATAAGATTACCTCTGCATAATCTGCTAATGCTTGAGCTGAATTGAAATAACCACGAAGAGTAGCATTCTTCATTGCTTTTTCAGCTGATCCAAATGGAACTGATTTTCCGTAGAACCGATGCTATATATATGAGCAAACAAACATGCATGCAGTTCAACATAAATACATACTCTAAAACAGTGAAAAAATACATACAAAGCTGGAGGTCTTGGATTTAGTACACTACCTCTATATAGATTAAGAGAGCTTTAAAACGAGGGGCATTCTCAATTAGAAACCCACTATATCCGAAGGTTTCACCAGTCAATGGCTCCTCCAGACCAAGATAAACGAAGATTGGCGCGTTTTTCTTCGCACCACCCCAGTATTTGGAATTTATCATATATTTTTGATTGAAAGTGGTATAGCTCTCAGGCTGGTAATTGAAGTGATCAAGCGTTTGGGGGTAGAAAAAGGTTTTAAAGTCTTTTGGGATTTTTGCTTCTGCTTGTGTTTGGAATTCTCTTCCACGTTCTCCTCGGAAATAATGGTCGAGCCTCGGCATTTTATATAATTGTGCAGACACATTAATGATTGAGGAGATTAGAGAAAGTAAAGAAAACCACTGAAATAAAAGTGCAAGAATGGTCGACATGATTGTATACGGAATAGGTTGAGATAGCTAAGAGGAATATGTTTTTCTTAACTCTGATTTGAAGCCCAAAACTACCTTCCGTTATATATATGCATTTACCTCCTATATATGGATGCACAGAATTTAGGTTATTCTATTGGATATTTGTTTTTAAAATCTTGGGATTAGATTTGTTTTTCAGTCTTCCCTTTTGTCACCTTCCTTTTATGACTCTTGCTATAAATGGTGTTGGATCATTTTTTATACTTGTGGCTCTTGGTGGCTTTTGTTTGAAATTATGTTTTTAAGCCTTTGGGTTGTAATTGGCTATATTTGCTGTTAGCCAGGTGGTTTAATTGTATATTCTGTCCAGTATATATATATATATATATATATATATATATATATATTTGTTTTTTTGTTTTTTGTTTTTTTTTTGTGGATAATCGGGATGTCCAATCCTGCATGAGATTCGTATAAAATAATCCCTCCACACGATAAAACTTTGACTATGACGGTGATCATAAGTCCTAAAGAATTAGTCATACCCGAGAAGATTCGAACTTGCACGAAGTCCGAGCCTTAGTGCAGTTCTTTCAATAGTAGTCTATTAATGTAATAAAAATTCCCAAAAAAAGATCAATCCACGCTCTCTCCATCTCTCGCTATCTCTATTCTGCCGGAATTTATGATTTAAAAAACCTTCACCGGAAATCTTCTCTCTCGTCTCTCATCCATTCTCTCTTTCTCTTTCTCTATCCTATCTCCATTATGGGGCCGGAAAAAATTAAGAGAATCAACCAATCAACGTTCTTGCCCGCCTCAGTAGGAGTGACTTTGGCTTGACCTTTAAGAGGCAGCTGAGTTCTCAATATTTTTCTAACAATTCGACTCTTAGGATTTCTCTATCGTGTTTATTTTATTTATTTTTAATATATATATTTTTTACTATTGACAATGTCGCATAGTATGGCATAGAACTCGATCATCACAAGTTTTTTAAAATAGTGAAAAGAAGGCTGATTTTTATCCCATTAGATTTAATTAAAAATGGGTATGTTCTTCTCTTCTATAAGGGGTGGGCGCTTGCCCATTTATCGGAAAGCTCAAACTAATGGATAGTCTGCATATCTACCAATTTATACAAACTTCAACCCCATCAAAATCCGATGTAGGCAGGGGCGGAGCCAGCATAGGCCCCGGGGAATGATGGCCCATTAGTTTTAATTACAAATTGACCTATAATTTATAAAAGTTTTCAAAATACCCCCCTAAAATAATTTTTTTTCTAGAAAATATTAATTTTTATTACACATATTCTCTTAAAAAAAAAATTGCATTCCTTTTTTCAAAATTATTGCAAGTTAAATTTAAAGACGATAAATTACAAGTTAAATTTATTGCTAAAAGGACTCTTAAGGTAATTTATCGTCTTTAATACGGCGCCCCTGAAACAAATTCTTGACTCCGCCCCTTATGTAGGACAAGTTTCACTTGTAACACCTGCTTACTAAAAAGCAGTTGAACGCTATTATCCTACTAATGCTCCCCCAACAATTTTTTTGTTAAAAACCGCTCTCACTCACAAACTTCTCTATGTTCGTCCCTGTATATAGATATGTTTTAAGGTTTTCATAAATCTCTACCATAACTTCCACGTCTTGTTTTGACATTAAAGAGTGATAGTGACGGTCGCACTAGCACTCCTCCTCTTTCATATTTATCAGTTTCAATCTTTGCCCAGTTAGGGAAGTTCGAGTTCAAGAGTATTGCCTACGGGCCCAAGGGGTCTGCTGTGTTTGAGTCTGCTATGGCCCTTTTGGCTTTTATTATGGGTAAATTTGATTTTAAGAACTGTTTTTGAATGGTACTCGTAAATGAGCTAATAGCTATGTCATTATTTATATTTTACATATTAAGAGAGAATATATTCATTTGAGTTCTCCATTAAATTGTTTACCATTTTTTTTTTAACACGGTTAAGTGTAAAAAAATGTAAAATATTCTCTCGTTATATATAAAATGTATAAAAAATACTCCTACTACAGAACCTTGTATTTTCAAAATTTGGAGCAAATTGTCCCCTATTTGTCAATTTTGATTAATTTTTTTCTTTTATAATTCCTTTTTTTTATAAAAAATGCAGGTAACAGGGGCCAATTGCATTTGGGTTGCATGGACCTACAAGTATCTAATCAAGACTAAGAGCATGTGGACTGTGAAGCCAACTGCACTCAGTTCTGACTTTCGGAGAGGGCTTCTTAAATTAAGAGGTATGGCTAGAGGTCCAATAAGGCATGAGATTGGGAATGGGATGGATACAAGTTTATGGTTGGACTATTGGCTATCAAATGGACCAATTTCTTCTCAGCTTAATCTCGCCAATGTGGAAATTTGTCAACTGAACACTCGGGTCAAAGCTGATTGTCTAATTTCAATTCCAGTTGCATTTCAACAGTTGCATTGTTTGGGAGTTCATCCAACATGCTGTTGGGTTCTACATCTTGCCACAAAGCTGGAATGAGCTCATTGAATGGCGCTCTTCCACATGGACTAATCCACATTTTATCACGCATAAGATGCTCCTCTCTGTTGCAATTTATTTTATTTGACCGAAAAGGAATTCAAGAGCATTCAGAAACAAATCCTCTACTGCTCACCACATTGTTTGCCTCATCAAGAGTTGTATCCGAGCCAGATTTGCATCCATAAAGTTGAAATGTGGTAGTGACATCAAAAGGTAGTAAAAATCACGGAAGAGTTGCAGCAACTATTCTTGCATGGTTGCTCCCTTGCCCAGGGACAATCTTGGTTCATTGTTGATTGACATAGGTTGGGTTGGATATGTACTCTTCTTCTTGTCTCTTCTTCTAGTTACTTTTTGGTTGGATTTGATTGTTTCAATCCTTGGTCTTTTTATTGTTTTTCTCGGATCTGTTATGGCCTATTGTGGCCCAAAGTGGGCATTGTACATTACTTTTTTTTCTGTTATACAAGCTTACCATTCAACCCAAAAAAAAAAAAAACAGAATCAGGGGGCAATTGCACATTCAAACCCTTTTCTAATACTACTATAATGTTGAATTTGAAAAGATACAATTTAATTATACAAGTAGTATATAGTGCGTATGTACATATAGTATATAGTGCGTATGAATATTGTTTTAATTTTTTCCACCAAGTTTGATTCAAACCATCACCATACCTCATTGACCAATTTCTCTGTGCTCTCTCTTTTAAAACAGCATAATTTTTTATTTTATTTTTAATTTATCTATACCACATGTACATACACACTATATACTACTTGTAAAACTCAAAGATTTTTTATTTCTTATGTTAAAATCAGCAGGCTAGCTATGTGCAAGCAAAAGATGTATGTTGGTTTGGGTATTTCAAAAACTACTTTACTTCACCATTACATTAACCTCTAGTCCATATTTATCATTGACCTTTAATGCACAGACATAAAAATTCTCAACACCGTCGTATGTTTATGTATATGGAAAGTAAGAAACGGCACCAATTCCTAGCAGCTCATCTCAAATTTCCTTGGAATAACAGCCGGATCCCTCCCAATCAAGTACCTTGGGGTACCACTAATCACTACTAGGCTTAGGGCCAGTGACTGTAGAGCATTGGTTGACAAAATCACTGGCAGGGTTGGGCATGGACAAGCAAATCCATCTCCTATGCAGGGAGGATCCAACTTATAAATTCCATTCTTATCAGCACTCAATTGTATTGGGCTAACATGTTTATCCTTCCTAAGTCTATCATCAATGACATCAACAGCGAATGCAGGAACTTCCTTTGGTTAGGTAATGGCCTCAACAACAAAAAAGCTAAAGTAGCATGGCTTAGTGTTTGCAGGCCTAAGGCAGAGGGTGGGCTGGGAATCCCTAATATATGTTAAGCTTCTTAATAGTTCCTCTATGCTAAAGCATTTGTGGAACATTACCTCTGATAGAACCAATTGTTGAGAATAATTAACTCCCTCCAACCCACTTAACGGTCTACTATTATTGAGAGTTAAATCCCCATTCATCATACACAACGGAAGTATTATTACATCACATCAACACAAGCATATATGGAGATAAGAATCATACACATCCACGCACAACACAATATTTTATATGGTTCACTCAACTCTAGGGTTACGTCCATGGAAGAGAGAGATTTCACTATTATGAATCAAGGAAGAGTATATACAACCACATGTCAAAACCCCACTCACTCACTCATTATCTCTTTGAAGGCTACATGTATACATTCGGGAATTACATACATTTTCCCCTCTCCTCACAACACTCACCCTTAAACCCCTTACATCTTTTTTTTTTTTTTTTTTCCCTCTCTAAACCTCTCATACCCATCTCTATTTATAGAGTTTTCAAACCCCATTTCTTATTGGACAAGTATTCCTCAACTTGCTTACAAGAAGTTACCATAATAATCAAAACACTAAAATAGAAATATAATGGGATACACTTTCCTTTACAAATTTTAACCTTCCAAAACGAAAAAGGAAACTAATTTTTTGTACACAAAATTTGAGTCAAAAATCCAACACCAACAGGTGCTGGGTGTTATGGATCAAGGACCACCATATCAAGAACAGATGCCTCTAGGAATTGAAGATACCTCAAAAGTGCTCTTACAAGTTACAACTGGAGAAGCCTGTTGAAGCTCAGGCGTGCACTTCAGAAACTAGTCCACACAAAAATTGGAGATGGATTCTCAACCTCATTCTGGAACTCTAACTGGCTTTCAGATGGCCCATTGTGTAACAGGTTTGATCAGACTACTATTGAAAACTCTGCGATTCCTTCAGACTCTTTGCTTGGCTCATGGCATTTAGGTCACTCTTGGAACTTCCCGGTCTCCATCACCGCCATGCTGCCAGAGCTGCACTCACTGGCTCCACCAGGTGGAGGAGGAGACCAACTCATATGTAAACCATCCCCCAATGGAAAATTCTCACTCAAACACACACCATCATCAATATCCAGACCAATCCCTGATATTCCATGGTTACAAGCATATTCCCAATCATTGTACTCTATTCTTGTCCTCGGAGGAGACCCTCGACCATCAATTCTTCTCTTGCCCATTCACTTCACCATTCTGGTCTCACATACAAAGCCTTTTGTGGATTTCATACGCATTCTCCATGGTGGAATTCATTTTGTTCACTGGGCATCGCACCATTGGGCTACAAGGAATGTCTCGAATGCAATAAAAAAAAAAAAAAAGAAAAGAAAAGAAAAAAAAGAAGAAAAGAAACGGCATTTTTGAATGTAGTAGAAAAGATAACACCAATAAATAAAACGGTGGGATCTCAACATCACTTATTTTCACTACTTAGTTCTACATTGAAGAAAATAAATTCCAACTTTTATCATTTCCAAAGAGGTATCCAACTATTGGTTCATTATTTGAATATCTAATTTCCTTCTTAAATTTGATAATTAAGATGCTTTTTTTCAAGACGGTTATATAATCGAATAGTAGTTGTAAAAAATAAAAAGTAAATAAAAAATTACAAGTGAGCCATGTGAGGAACCTTTATCATATTAGGTTCCAAAGGAGTCTTTTTGGCCAATTTGAGACAATCTACCACTAGTTCACTGCATGGTATGATCTATGTTCTCCTTGCAGAGATTAAGGGTAATGTTAGGGGATATGTTGTGAAAATGCGTTTCTTAACTTTCAAAGAAAAAAAATGAAAATGAAAAAGAACCACCTATTAAATTGCTCCAAACAAAGTATAAGAAATAGCATATTTAAACCATGTAACGAATTTGGGATGAAAATTAGTTACATAAATATGGTTAATAGTTTTGCTGTACACAACCATTATTTAATTTCCTAGAATGAATTTTTTTTTTTTGAAAGTTAAATCAGTTCATTAGAAGAAGAGAACTGTACAATATAACAGTACCCAACAGCAAGTTAGGTTCCTATAGTGACTTTGAGTACATGCATCCTTATATATTAATACTAAAATGCTCAACAATATTTATTTTTTCTTCATGGATGAAAGATCAGCATAGTACTTTGTGATCCATCCTTTAATGATCTCCATCTCTCTTTCTCGTTCCTTGACCAACCAATCTGGATCAGTACTTTTCCTAAATGCCCCTAAGTCTGACCAATGAGCTCCTGCAAATTAAAATAGATATTGTAAATCTCTTGAAATATTAATATTATTTTAATCAAAGAGTAAATTTGTTACATATTCATGCATATTACACACATATTCTAGGATTAATTGCAAAGTGCAAACCCTTTAGGACACAAAAAAAAAAAAAAAAAAGGGTTGCGAGTGTATATAACACAATATTGGATAATTCATTTATCTTACCTGGCGATTCTTGGATCTAAAAATGATCCAAGATCATTTTGATCAATAAAGAAAGATTTTAGAACAATTGGTTTCTCAAATAATATATACATACATATATATATATATCTATATATCTATATATATATGTACATAGGTAGATATATATCATCGATCTTCTGTCTTAATTTGTATTATGCATGTAATTCTAAGCTATGCTATCAAGGGTCTACATATAAATCCTACCCTTAGCTGTATTGACGGCAACAATAGTGTCCGAAATGTCCTCCAATACCCTGTCATGAGAGGAGAAAACAAATATATTATTAGGTCAACTAGACTAAGACAAAAGGATAGAAAAAAAAAAATCAAAAATGTATTTTTCAGATGGATATATACCCGCCGGTAATACTATAAGGATCTTGCAGTCCATTGGAGAAAAGGATGTTGCTACCAAACCTTTTGAGAACCAATCTTATGTCCTACAATGAGCCGTTGAAAAGAACTTTGTAACTTCTAAACGTTATTCATTAATTATTATATAATTAAAATGAATATAATAATCATCCGAATCACTTAAAAAAGTTTGGAAAAAAAAAAAAAATCAAAATTAAGTACATACTTGGCCTCCAAAATAGGTTGTGGCCCAATAAGGTCTTGGCGGGACGCCAAAATCTCTAATGCAATCTTGGGTGAAGTTACTAAAATTGTAACCATCCAATCTTTCAAACATACTGTCCTCATTTCTACGATAATCAATGGGATCCACCAACTCACTGCATTCCTAGATACAGTAGCCAAAACTTCAAATGAGGAAATTTTAAGATTTGTTTGGTTTAATTTTTTAAAATTAATAAATAAAAAAATCTTATGAAAAGTTATCGATCACTTGACATTTTGAAAATTTAGTTAAATAAATTGCAGGTTTTCAGATAACTTTATTTTTGTAAGTTTTTTTTTTTGGGTAAATTTTTATTTATTTTATTTTATTTTATATTATTTTTATAAGTTTCCAAACACATTTACTGTGTTTTAGCTAGAATTCATGAGATTTTTTTTTTGGAAAACTAATTCAAAGGTCAAATTCCACAGTTTTATATATAATATATTATGATAATTATATATATATATATATATATATATATATATATGCAACTTACTTGCCAGTGCCACGCCCCCTCATCAATTCTTGGTGCTGACGTCATGTTATAGCATGATTTTTTGCCTGCATGAGCAACGAGACCAGCAAATATCTGGCCAAGAATATCAGTTCCTTTAGGTGTTCCATCAATGGCTTCACACATCTTAGTAACCGGATATCTTGTTGGACCATTATATTGAGCTGCATAGGCATACTTTGTTTCTAAGAAGTCCTTTAGCAATTTCGAACTGTTTAAGGGCCTGATCCAACCAATTTATTAATTTGAGAATCATTCAGTTTTAATTTGTCAAGAAAATTAAATTATACAAGTAACATAATTAATTAGTACGTTGAAATATATATATATATATATACACACACACACACAGACATACATAAAGAGAGTAATTAGTTAATTAATTAAGATTATATGAGTAATCAAGTTATTACTTGCAAGTCTGGAATTTTTGGCTAAGTATTGAAAGACCATTTGGCTGAGAAGCGACTTTATCAATTTCAGACCATGATTTTTTTATAGTCTGATAGCAACTATTACTAGTATCCTGCAATGTTAACAGCCAATACATACTTCATTATACCACCAGGCAAGATGCCACTTGAATGACTCAAATTAACTTGGAAGGAAAAACAATTAATAGTTAAATTAATTAGTTTATTTGTACCTTGAAATCCTTTGTGACAATGGAAAAATACTGGCCTTCTGGATTGAGACTATAGAAGGAAAGGACAGGTGCAGAAGAGGCTAGAGCTCCCAAGGCGACGTGGGGATAGTGTAGACGAAACCATGTTGCAAGCACTGCAAATTTTCAAGAATAGTATGCATGGGAAATAATTCAGACAAAAAAATAAACGATATATATATATATATGTATATATATAATTGGGTAATTAATGGTTAATTAAGACTATATATATAGTTGCTTGCTTGCTTACTTCCTCCATAGGATCCTCCAAAGACAATAACTGGAGAGTAATGTGCATGAAATTTCTCCTTGAGATATAAAATTATTTCAGCATAATCTGCTAATGCTTGAGCTGAATTGAAATAACCACGAAGAGTAGCATTTTTCATTACTTTTGCAGTTGATCCGAATGGAACTGATGTTCCATAGTACCGATGCTGATACATGAACAAACAAACACGCATGCAGTTTAACGTAAATGCTCTAAAACAAATGAAAATATATAAAGCTAGAGGTCTTGGATTAATTTAGTACTCTACCTCTATATAGATTAAGAGAGCTTTAAAATCAGGGATATTCTCTATTAGAAGCCCACTATTTTTCAACATGTTACCATCCAATGGCGACTCCTCACCAAGATAAACGAAGATTGGCGCGTTTTTCTTTGCGCCACCCCAGTATTTGAAATTTATCATATATTTTTGTTTGAAAGTGGTATAGCTCTCAGGCAGGTAATTGAAGTGATCAAGTGTTTGGGTGTAGAAAAAGGTTTTAAATTCTTTTGGGATTTTTTCTTCTGCCTGTGTTTGTACTTCTTTTCCACGTTCTCCTTCGAAAAGTTCGAGTCTTGGCAGTCTGTATAAACTTGCAGACACATTAATGGTTGAAGAGATTAGAGAAAGCAAAGAAAACCACTGAAATAAAAGTGTAAGAAAGGTCGACATGATTGTATACGGAATGTGTTGAGATAGCTAAGAGGATTATGTGTCTCTCAGCTCTGATTTAAAGCATAAAGGTACCTTCTGTTATATATCTATATATATATATATGCATTTATACCACTGTACTTTTTTGTTTATTAAGTAAATTATCATTAAATTATGTTGAGCAAGTCATTTGAATACTTGCATATGATGGATATAATTAGTTTATTCCCTTTGACTTTGTAGATATAGGTTGTCAATGTCCATGATTAGGCTGAATTAGTCTAAAATCTTGGGATTGGGTATCTCACCTTTCGTCAACTTCCTTTTATGACTGCTTGCTATATATAGATATATAGTGTTTGATATATATATTTTTTCTTTCTTTCTTTGAATTATGTTTTTGAACCTTGGAGTTGTAATTGGCTATATTTGCTGTTAGCCAGGTGGTTTGTATATTCATTTACCACCCCCCTCCTCTCATATCAGAATCGACTCTCTCTCTATATATATTCTGCCAGAATCCATGGCTGAAATGCTTCTCCATTCTCTCTCTCTCTGTGTTTGCTTTTTTTTTTTTTCATTTATAAATCATACATCTTTCATTAGTAAAAATTAGTAGAGGCAAATTAGTTAATCGACGGGGTGAGCTAAGTGCTTTGTAGGAAATGACTAACGTACAACTCCTATAGCCATGTGAGTCATGCTCAAACAACCACGAGGAAACAAGGATAGCATGGATAAAGGGATCATACTTGGGAAGGGAAAATATAATTCAACAAGCATACTTTGATATGTGATACATGATGGCAATAGTAGGACATAATATAATGGAACAATGGAATGCATGTTTTTTTCGAATGGTTAACAATGGAATGCATGTTGTGCCTCACTAACTCACACACCAGCCATCATAATCACCACCCAACTCAACCTGCATCGAAAACCTGTTTACACAACCCGGCACATGGCAACTTCCCGTCACCATGAGAAAATTTGATTAATTATCCCTACCATAGGTAGTCCCCCATCATCATTTGAGGCCTAGATAACTCAACTGTATACAGAGCATTTTCCCTGTACTCCCTCTAGGTTGGTTTACAGACCTAAACATAGGCAGCCCCGCCTTCCGATTTTTTGCAATTGTTTTCCAACAAACTTTGAAAAATCAACCACCACACGGCACCCATACCATGCTGTGTAATGAGATGACTTGTAGGGGTGCAACTTAGGCTTGCCCAGCCCAGATGAGCTCGAACCCGACCTTAACCCGATTTCGGGTTAGGTTGGACCGACCCGAGGTAACACAAATCTGGGCTTCAAACCGTGGGCTTCAACCTGAATATTCACGAGTCGGACGGGTTATTCAAATCAACCCGTTTTCTTTCCTTTTTTTTTTTTTTTTTTTCAAAACAATAGGTCTAATTTTTTTTCCCCCTTTTTACTATTTCAATTTAATTTCAAAAAGATTTTTAAAATATCATTGCAAAAGAGTAATATGTATATATTAGTGATATTTTTTAAATATTGAAAGGCAGTGTATATATATTTTTATTTGGCAGATTAATTGGATTGACATATTGTTATTACTATTATTTTAAAATATCTCTCTCTCTTACCTGCATATTTACACCTATCCACCACAATTGACCATTCAAATAAAATTATAGCTTAATCCTAACCATCTAGTCCAACATCTAAAGATCTCATCAAACCCTAGAAACATTAAGCCCCTCTTTCTTCTCTCTCAAAAAAATAAAAAATAAAAAGACTTGAAATCTTCAATTTGGGTTTCAAAAACAATTGACCAAATCAAAAATTTTATTTTTTCACCACCCAACCCCAAACAACACAACCACTTTTCTCCTCGGCATCAATCAATTTAAAGATCTGTTAAAAAAAAAAAAAAAAATTCACAACCAAACTACACCCTTTCTCTACATCATTTTTTTTTTTTTTTTTTTTTTTTTTTTTTCCCCAACACCCACTCCCAAACACATCAGGAGACTGAGATGGAGGAGGAAAACAGCGGTGGCAGAGGAGGAAGAAAATGGCGGCGATGGAGGAAGGCGCGTAGCGCCAGAGATGGTACTTGGTAGGCGGGCGGTAGGTGGTGGACTAGTGACGGCTTCTTGTTTGAACATCTATATATATATTTTGGTTGCCAATGTATGGTTTTTATTTATTTATTATTTTTTTAAAAAAGTTAAAAAATAAAATTTGGGTTGGTTGGGTTCGGGTTAGAACAATTCTAACTTGTGGCCAACTCAAATTGGGCAGGTTGAGAATTTCCAACCCAATCCTAACCCAAGATTCTAAAATTGTAAGCCTAACCCAAGCTTTTTGGGTTGGGTTGGGCTAGGCTAACTCGCCCAACTTGCACCCCAAGAGAAACGCCTTATTTTTAACTCCCTGAGCCATGAAAAATGTAAGTTAGGCACCCCTATCTCAATTGTGGAGCAAAACCCTAACTTAATTGACTCCAAATAAAACTCCTCCAAATCCCACAAAAGGTGCACCAAATGATAGCTGTTGTCGTTGTGCTCGTCAACTTTCTCAACTATGGCCTTGGCAAAATCTCAAAGCAAATAGATGAAGTAGGGAAGTAATATAAAGTAGGGAAGTAATATATTTAAAGAATATTTTGAAAGCCTTAATTTCTAAAAAGAATAATGTTTTGAAACACGTTCCAACAAGGGCTACGTCTATGGAGAGAGGACTTTCACAATAATGAATGAAAAAGAGATATTACAAGTAGAGAATACGCTAAATCCATTCCATAAGAAGTTTAGCTACCAACCAAGGACTCATTTTTGTCTTAAAACCAACTCGCTCTTGATTTTTGGTTAAGAGCTAATTCATTTCTGTAATACCCCTAGTTTTCAAAAGGATATAATAGGAATTTAATTTTTATTTCTTGTGCATTTTTAATGGATTTTGTGGTTATGAGTTTCTTTGAGTCTATTTACTTGTTTATTTGAAATACATGATTTAATTGTGTGTTTTATTTTGATTGATAGTGTAAAGTTGCTTGATTAATTGTGTGAAATTTCTTATAAATTATTTGTTGGTTTTAAATGATTAATTGTTTTATTTTAATTTTAATTTTAATTTTAAAAGGAGTTGGATTTGAATAGTAGTAGTGGACCAAATAAATGGGTCACATGGACTACTTGGATGGACCTACATGGGTAAGAATTTTGACCCATGGGTATTGGAGGTTATTATTATTATTATTCTAATTAATAATGAATTAATAATGATAAGGAGGAGGATTTAGTTTTATATATATATATATATATATATATATATATATATATATATAAAATTATATTATATATATAAATGGTTACATATTTATGTAAATACGTAATATTACAAAGTAGTATTAGTATTACTATATAGTAGTATTATTTATTTATTTATTTTTCTTTATAGCTGACTTATATACATATATTTATTTTATATTAGATTTTCTTTTCTTTTTCTTTTTCGTCTCCTCATATAATTGGAATTAGGGTTTTTATAAACCTATATATATACATAATGTTGTCTGCCTTAGGGTTCTTAAAACCCCATTCACGCTACCTTATAGAAAAGAGTGGTAGCAGAGAATTGAGAGAGAGAACTGTGAGGAGAGAAGGGAAAACCAAGGGAGAAAGGAACGGGGTCTGCTTGTGGGTTAGAACCAGAGCAGTAGGAGGCTTGACGGTAATCAGAAGTCGCCGAAAAATCTAGGGAGACAACATTGAGATTTTAATCTGAAATCTCAAAGGCAAGTTCTATATCTTACTCCTTCCCTTAGACTTGTATTCTGTGCATGCCTAGATAATCTTCAGAATTTAATCAGGTTTTAAAATTGATATTGTATCCATATTAATTTAGAATTTTAACTGGATTATATGTTGTTAATTGAAAATTGATGTATCGTATCAATTGTTTCATACTAGGCATTTTAAATTGTTGTTAATGATGCATACTGTGTTTTATAAATTTTTAGGATTATTTAGGACATAGATTGAAGCCTAGGAATCTTAATAAAACATTACAGAGGGTTCTGCAATATCGCCGGAGGCGAAGAAGATGAAAGGTTTTAGTGATGGCCCTCTGGGAGAGAGAGAGCCGGCTTTCCAAAGGAGGGAGCCGGCTCCAGGAGAGAGAGAGACCCGACTCTCCATGAGGGAGAGCCGGCTCCACAAGGAGTAGAGCCGGCTCCCCATGGGGGAGAGCCGGCTCCATAAAGGGAGAAGTTGGCTCCCTCTTTGGGTGAGGCAGCTCTCCTGCTGGCAGTGCACCTACGGGTGTATATTTGATATTTTTGGAACTTCAGGGGCTGAAATGTCGCTCTAGAATCGAGGGGTATCATAGTTGGTATTAGAGCAGTCCAGGTTCAAGTGTCCTTAGGAGTGTTTTTCATTATATGACTTCCGTGTTGCGTCTCTTAAAACTTAGAGCCCATACTAGGATTAGTTGTACTCTATTTATGGTTCGTTAGGAGGAGCTGGTGTCAATTATATTCTGTAATTATAGATTGGTTGACACTAGGAGGAGGATGGGGTCTAAGGCGAAAACGATAAAGATCCAAAGGAGTAAAGGAGTACGTTATCGATTTCTTTGCCAGAAGGCAGAACTAGGAATCAAAGGTTTAGTTCCATTTGGCGCTACTTTTAAAAGTATAAGCTAAGGAAGGACTTAGGTGTACCTGATAAGTTACCGCATATTGGGGGTAACACGATTTCAGTTGATCTCAAAAAGGAGACAAATGAGGAGTAGGAGTCCGAAGAGGATCCTAATGAAGGAGATTTCAACGTATCCAAGAAAGAGGGTACTAAATCTTGAAGATGAAGGATCGCGCGAGGGTGATCTTATTTGCTAGTGATATAGCATATGATATTAGTAGAGTTGGTATTAATCAATCTACATATAGTTAAACAGTATTATCATCTCTAAAAGAGATATATAAAAAGTACTTTTCTGGAGTTTGGGGATATGATGGAGTTTTTATCAGAATGAAGCAATGATTTTATATCACGTTCAGGAGAGTATGGGGATTATGTTGTGACATTCTAATTCACTTTATAAAGCCAAGTTAGACAATTTACATTCCACTTGTAGGAAGAATAAGGGTTAAGCCCTTGGTATTTGCTTAGGCAAACAGAGGTTGCTTTTAAGCTATGTTTAAAGAATTTGTTTTAAGGTTGGATGATTACTTACGAAACTATAAAAGGAAATTGTGAAACAATCTGGTAAGGTTGATTTCAGAGGAGACTTATTTTCCAGAAAGAACGATATCTTAAGTAGGATTATATTTTGTTATTGTGTTTGTCATACGTGTTTTATTTTCGTTAACTTTTCAAGATTTTGGTATGTGGTTTAGTTGGGGACACAAGTATGTGATCAGTTAACTATTGTTTTTAATAACATGGAATAATAGCGTTATTTTACGCTGGGGTTGTGAGCAAGTGGTAATAGGATTTGGTATATATACATAATTCTAGCTAATCTATTGAACCTGAACATGCGTCATTATGGTATGTTATTTGGGATGGGATAGTTAAATCATCACTATGAGTCAAATAATCTAATACGATTAGTTTGATATACTTTACGCTAGGCCTGGATTTGTATCATATTACAATGCCATGATAATGGTGGTTGTTAATATTTAGGTATTCGTGAGGTTGTGGTAAATAAAGACCACTGTAACGCCACGATGGTTTATCAGAGGTGTCAGAGTTGCAGAACATCTTCTTGGAAATTCCAAAAGTTGTCACCAAGGCAGAAGAAAGATTTCGTGCTAGTTTAGGAACTTATTGGAATGACGCCGAGAGAAGATAGTAAACTGACTAAATCTTCATCAGTCTATTCTTAACCAAGACACTATTCATGAGGGTGTCAGTTGGAGGAGTTGTCGGTGTTGCACATGAAGGAGGAAACTAAGTCTCTTCACTTGCGCAAATAATATGAAGAATTTTTTTTAGGTCACAGTTTGTAACAAATAGTTGTTGCTAAGAAATTGATGACTATATAGAGGATGGAAAGATTCCATATTCTTTTGAAGTGAGATAGGAAGTCTAATAGACACTTACTTGTGTTAAAGAAACAGGATGTGTCAGGGACAAGATGGTGAGACCGATCACCTATAATAAGGAAGAGGTACACAATGTGTGTGGAAAAGTTATAGCTAGTTAACTTTTGATGAATAGAATTACCGGCTGATTTTCTTTATCGGTAAGTGTATCACGGATCAATGGTGCATGGATTAAGTTACAAAGTTAGCTTTTGAAGATGCTCTAATTTAAATAATGGGTACCGATGACAGCTGGTGGTACCAGACTAACAGTACTTTCTGTAGACAAATTGGAAGGAGGATGTAAGGACTGAGGTTCACAACTCTTACTTCTTAATTTATCCTGGTGGAAACATGATGCTTCACGATATGGAGCAAATGTTTGGAAGATAGGCAGGAGGAGGGACAAAGTGATTTTGTCTCCAATTCTAATATTTATTAGATAATCGAAGATGGACCATTAGAGATCACTATATCCTTGCAGCCATTTCCTAAACTGAAGTGGAAATGACAGAGCATTTTTCATGGATTTAGATGAGGGATTGTTAATTTTACACAAGGGTCAAGATTCTGGTTGGGATATTGGTTGACTGATAAATTACATCAGCATAATTTTGTCTATTTCGAATTGGTAAGACATCAGTTCATACGAATAGAATGGATCACGAGACAGCTTAGATGGATAGACGTGGTGTTTCACACTTTGCATTAAGTTCCGTCTGGTGGAAGTAAATATGGAAGTGGATGCTCTTAACAACCGATATGGTAATTAAACCTTCAGGTAGTTGTTGAGAAATCAGTTGAATTTATAGCATGTGTAATAATGACACTTGCTATTACCAGGGTAATTGCAGAGGTCAACTTAGAATATCGGAGCTGACCTGGAGGCAGTGTTATCTTACTCAGATAGAGTTTAAGGTACTAGAGGAGGTTTAGTAGATTCTGTAACTGATGTTACGGAGGTCGGAATGCCTAACATGTAAATTACATAATTTTACGGTGCACTTAGATGGTTATAAGTTACATCAAGACATCTAATGTTAGTTTTGGTGAGCCGGTACGGATAGGGACATGTACATAACTGTCTATAAGAGTAACACCTGGTATAAATGTGGGAAAATTGATAATCGGATATCATTGGAGATTTTTACCATTTCCTATTTCAAATTGGGGGTAGGACTAATCAGGACTGGAAGGTCGGTAGGAATTATCAACATTGATCTGGAATTTTAATTCTATATAGATTAAGGAATGCTAAATTGAATAGGTTCTCGTATAGACATTGTTCGAGTTGTGTTAACTTTGAAGCTTCATATCAGTTCTACATCGCACTGATAGTAGTGTTATAGCATCTGGATGTCCGTTATAATGGATGAAAAGTGCTATTTAGAAGGAGCTTTATGAGGATTTTGACTTTATTTAAGGATACATCGGAGAGAAATACTCTCATTTGTAATGGATTGCGCGCAGTTTGGAGGCGGAAGTAGGATTTTGTAAATAGTTGAACTCGTGCACTAGAGTTTTCTATCAGGAAGTAATTTGCTTGTGATGTCTTCCCTATTGGAAGCAAGGAGATTTTTGGAGAAAGGTCAGTTTTATATATTAAGTTGACTTTTCAAGGAATGTGTTTATAAATTGAGGTAGTAGCTATAATTTAGCGTTACCAAAACATTAGCGTTGGGTGCATAGAAGTTTTGCGAATCTATGCTATAGAATTTGGAGGAATATGGATTTGTACCCTGGTATAAATATTGGGTAAGGATGAGTTGTTGTTAAATACAACCTATGTGTAGTATATTTTTGTGTTTTTTAAATATAGGAACCATAAATTTTCTATGAGGAGTGGGGATTCAGTGGAGCCCACACACAAAGGCAGCGTCCACAATGAAACGGAAATAAATTTTAAAGAAAAGAATTCAGAGTTTCGTGAATTCTGAGGATGGAATTCCTTTTGTTAGGGGGGAAGAATGTAATACCCCTAGTTTTCAAAAGAATATAATTGGAATTTAATTTTTATTTCTTGTGCATTTTTAATGGATTATGAGGCTATAAGTTTATTTGAGTCTATTTGCTTAATTGTTTATTTGAAATATATGATTTAATTGTGTATTTTATTTTGATTGATAGTGTAAAGTTGCTTGATTAATTGTGTGAAATTTCTTGTAAATTATTTGTTGGTTTTAAATGATTAATTGTTTTATTTTAATTTAAAAAGGAGTTGGATTTGGATAGTAGTAGTGGACCAAATAAATGGGTCACATAGACTACTTGGATGGACCTACATGGGTAAGGTTATGACCCATGGGTATTATAGGTTATTATTATTATTATTCTAATTAATAATGAATTAATAATGATAATGAGGATTTAGTTATATATATATTTATAAACATATATATATATATATATATATATAAATTGTTACATATTTATGTAAATACGTAATATTATAGGGTAGTATTAGTATTACTATATAGTAGTATTATTTATTTATTTTTTTCTTTATAGCCGAGTTATATACATATATTTATTTTATATTAGATTTTCTTTTCTTTTTCTTTTCCGTCTCCTCATATAATTGGAATTGGGGTTTTTATAAACATATATATATACATAGTGTTGTCTGCCTTAGGGTTCATAAAACCTTATTCACGCCATTTTATAGAAGAGAGTGGTAGCAGAGAATTGAGAGAGAGAACTGTGAGGGGAGAAGGGAGAACCAAGGGAAAAAAGAACGGGGTCTGCTTGTGGGTTAGAACCAGAGTAGTAGGAGGCTTGACGGTAATCAGAAGTCACCGAAAAATTTAGGAAGACGACGTTGAGATTTTAATCCAAAATCTCAAAGGCTAGTTCTATATCTTACTCCTTCCCATAAACTTGTGTTCTGTGCATGCCTAGATAATCTCCAGGATTTAATCAAATTTTAAAACTAATCTTGTATGCATATTAATTTAGAATTTTAACTGGATTATGTGTTGTTAATTGAAAATTGATGTATCGTATCAATTGTTTCATATTAGGTATATTAAATTGTTGTTAATGATGCATACTGTGTTTTATAAATTTCTGGGATAATTTGGGACATAGATTGAAGCCTAAGAACCTTAATAAAACATTACAGAGGGTTCTGCAATATCGCCGAAGGTGAAGAAGATGAAAGGCTTCGGTGACAGCTCTTTGGGAGAGAGAGAGAGCCGGTTCTCCAAGGAGAGAGAGAGTCGACTCTCCATGAGGGATAGCCATTCCATAAGGAGTAGAACTGGCTCCCCATGGGGGAGAGCCGGCTCCACAAAGGGACGAGCTGGCTCCCTCTTTGGGAGAGGCGGCTCTCTTGTTGGCAGTGCACCTACGGGTGTATATTTGATATTTTTAAAACTTTAGGGGCTGAAACGTGGTTCTGGACTTTAATAGGGGTTTTTAAATGATTTAGATAAACATGTTAAAATCCTAGGATTGTTAGTATATGCCAATGTGCTAAAATATTATACATCATGGAATTTAAATACTTATTTGCATGCTGTCAATGGATATGGAAGATTTAATTGTTGGTTGCTGTTTTAACAAGTTAAATGGATTAATATGATTATACTCTTGGATGATTCAATATAATGTGCTCAGTTAGTTATCTGAATTTCATTATATCATTCTCTGGATTTTAATTGATGAATTACTTATTTCTGTTTTATCAATTATTTGATTATTTTGTGGATTATATGCACCGGTATGGGACGGTGGCATATTAGGGATGGATTAGTTTAAAACACTAAATCCTACCTATTCTGGAATAAGGGAATAGATTAACTAAAATGTTAAATCTTACTTATATTCATGTCAGATCAACGGAACAGTTGGATGACATGTTGGATGTTTACTTTATGTTCTGGATTAGGGTGGAATATATATATATATATATATATATATATATATATATATAGTTATGAGTCATGATATGAGCTTGAGTCTTAGGATCATGGTTATGGTGTGCATATCGCCTAGGATGGATAACTGGACATACCCACTTTATGTATGATTTGCATGTTACCTTCTATTCAGGTTGAGACAGACCTATGGACTAGTTAGCGTCCTATAGTGTGTATTTATACATATATGGACTATTTAGCTATTGTTAAGTTGTCTAAAATGTATCTGCGTATCGAGTCTATGTTTGGATTGTAGTAGAGTAGAACTTATTCGTAGGCCTGACTCACTATTATTTTTAGGTATCGGACGGTTCCAATCTTAGAGCTTGTTCGTGTTAAGCAGAGACAATCACTCATTCTTCCGACTACGTAGGACTATTATTTATGTTTTAGTTTTGGATTTCCTTTTTAGTTCAGTTCTTTATTTCAGTCTGAATATTATTAGGGGCCCACTAGATGGATTCTCGAGTTGTAATATTACTGGAGGATTTGGAGATTTTATTGGAGGATTATTTAATTAGTATTTTAAGGATTATTATTTAGATTTCTTTCAACTTATTTATTCTTTAAATTTTTCTTGTATTCTATGCTTGTTTATATACTTAATTGTTTGGTATCCTTCGGATTTGTGCTCGGACTTGATCACCCGTGGCTTTAGAATCGAGGGGTATCACAATTTTTTATGAGGCTACATCTTCTATAGTTACTCTCTCTCTTCTCTGCTTACGCATTCAACTCATGCATCTTTTCTTTACCTTGTCGATCTGCACAACTTAACCTCTATTTATAGAGTTATTAGTACATTGCTTATTGAATAATGATTCCCACACCTTATTCAAAAAGAAGTTATCATATCAACCACACAACTCTAAAGTAGCAGCTTAATATAAGAAAACTTCTTTAATTACAAAGCAATAACTTGTTTTATAAGTCTGTAGTCTTTAGAAAATCAATTTTTTAAATAAGAAAATAAGTCCCACACATATTAGGCAAGTGCAACCGGTTCGTAAAAAAATGACTGGTCTTTTCCAGAACCTTAGTCTTCATTGCTTTGACAAGTGCAACCAGTCAATCTTAATTGGACAGATTAGACTCTTCTAGAACAACATCCTTGGACATAATTTGAGACATATCCTACTAATAACTGAGTACGGCACGAGTTAAAAGGGTTTGGATTTGGCATAAATGGATTTGAGTCATAAAAGGGTCGACACGATTAACCCGTTTACTTAACTGTGTCGGGTTAGGGTTGAGGGGTTCAACCCGTGTAACCCGTTTATGACCCATTTAACTCAGCATGTTATAATCATGAATATGACCTATGTAATATGTTACCTATTTAAATCCAATTATTATGAATAGTGAAGTTATTTCAACATAAACCTTGTCTATAC
This sequence comes from Cornus florida, assembly GCF_030987335.1. Taxonomy (NCBI): domain Eukaryota; kingdom Viridiplantae; phylum Streptophyta; class Magnoliopsida; order Cornales; family Cornaceae; genus Cornus; species Cornus florida. The sequence goes on along the minus strand of NW_026775581.1, from coordinate 95,030,366 downwards.
CTTATAATTTTTCTTTTTATTTTGAATATTTGGATTAATTATGACAATTTTTTTTCTATTATTTAATATTTGATTAAATATTAAATGTCTCGTTTTGATAAACAGGTCATTAAATGGGTTAACACATTTACATGTATAATAAACGGGTTGGGTTAGTGTTGAGAATTTTTGACATGATTATTAAATGGGTTTGGTTTGAGTTTACCTATTTAATATAATATCCTTACATCGATATGACATGAACACGATCTATGAACATGAATTGCCACTCCTAATAGTGAATCACATTATTCCAGTATACGTATGTATTAATGTATGTTTATCCATAAGTAGTATAAGAAAAGACAATTATGAATATACATACCACTATCACCAATAAACAAAATGGTAGGATCTCAGCATTACTAATTAATTTTCACTACTCAGTTCTATATTAAAGAAAATAAAGTCCAACTTTTATCATTTTCAAGAAGGTATCCAACTATTGGTCCATTATTTGAATATTTAATTTCCTTCTCAAATTTGGTAATTAAGATATTTTTGATCAAGACAATGGTAGTTGTATTAGTTGAAAAAAAACATAAATAAATAATGGAAAATCCTTTTGGTGAGCCATGTGAGGAAACTATGGTTCCAAAGGATTAAGTCCCTTAATTAAAAACAAAAAGTCTTTTTGGCCAATTTGAGACAATTTACCCCAAGATCAATGCTTGGTACAATCTATGTTCTCCTTGTAGAGATTGAGGATAATGTTAGGGGTATGTTTGTAAATATGCATTTTTTGACTTTTGAAAAAGAACTACTAACTAAAATGCTCCACAAAAGTATAATAAATTGCATATTTAAACCATGTAACGATTTTGGGATGAAAATTAGTTACATAAATACAGTTAATAGTTTTGCTGTCCACTTTGTTTTACCAAACATTATTTAATTTCCAATAGTGACTTTGAGTACATGCATCCTTGTATATTAATACTAAGATACTCAACAATATTTATTTTTTCTTTATGGATGAAAGATCAACATAGTGCTTTATGATCCATCGTTTAATAATCTCCATCTTTCTTTTTCGTTGTTCGACCAACCAATATAGATCAGTGCTTCGATCCGATTCCGGTAAGTCTAACCAATGAGCTCCTGCAAATTAAAGTAGATATTGTAAATCTATTGAAACATTAATACTATTTTAATTTAGGGTAAATTACACTCAGACTACCTGATGCTAGGTCATTTCTCACCTAGATGAAGATTTTAGTTTTAATTTTTTACTTATATTTGAAAGAGTGATTTTGTATTTCACTTACATCCCAAATATCAATTTGTAGTGATGTCAGAGAACTTTTAGGTATAAAATGACTATGTTTCCCTTTGACCTCCTTATTGACTATTTTTTTTACCAAACTATCTCAAACACAATCACCACCGCCCCTGCCTCTGTTTTTCCACATGGCATGGCTTTCTCTCTCCTCCCCTTTTCTTCCTTAACTCCACTCATCAATCCCGCTCATCCCTCACCCAAATCCCACCTCACCAATCTCCGATGGCCCTTTGGCCTGAGTACCGCGACTCACTGTATTTCATTGACGGCCACCACGAACCCATCGCCGAACCACCACGGACGTCGTCGGCAGCAGTAGAATCGTGGCATTGATCTTTTTCATTGTTCACTGTGTCTCTTCCCACTTAGAGGAATGTTCCCAGATTTTCAAGGTACGATTACAATATATATATATATAATGATTAATAAATAATTTCCTCATTATCATTTTTTGTATTTGAAATTGTATGAGCTTCTGAATTGATATCTGCGATAATATTTTATAAACCCAAAATTGATATTATCAAGTTGTTATATTTATTTACATTAATCTTATTTACTATCCAAACAATATATATATCACACAGGGCCGGCCCTGGGGGCAGGCGACCAAGGCGATCGCCTAGGACATCTGATTTGGCCCAATTTTGAAGGGCCTCATGAAAAATAAAATTACTAAGGCCCAAAACTTGAAAAGCCACACTTTAGCCCAGCAAACTTATATAGCAAGCAGTAATAATTGAACAATAACAATAGGAAAAAAAAACAGGATGGTATGCAAAAGATGGTATGTAAAGTTAATACGATAGTGTAACACTAAAAGTTAATGCGAAAGTGTGACACTAAATTTTTTTTGGTCACATGTGACACTAATTACTAATACGGAATCTAATACATATTAATCAAAACAAATACAGTTATCAGATTATATAAATTTAACATATATTACTTTGTTATTAAATTAAATAAATAAATAATAATTAAACTAACAACCAAAGAAACAATTAATTGAATTAGCCTTTCCAAAATAAAATAATAATAATTGAATTAGATTAAAAAAAAAAGTTAAAAAAAAATAAAAAAGGAAAACCAATGGCATTGTGACGACCCAAGTTTTTCAACCCTGTGCGTTAGTGATGACTCGAAAGTTGACCAGGTAACTGGTCCAGAATGCGGAAGCAAAAAATAAAACCATAGTCATTTGAGCTATAAATCATCTCTAAGGCACCAATGTGACATTCCATGATGTCACAGAACTTAAGGAGAGCGAAAGAGGAAACTAGAGTTAAAACGGGCTAAATCCGTCAATCAAGGGCAAAGTGGTCAATTCACAAATAAAAAGAAAAAATTGACTCTAAACAAGTTAAACAAGGTGAATAAAACCTAATCTAATTATTTCACAACATTCCAAGAGGTTCTAAGAACTTTGGCCAAGAATCCCACAAAGTGTCCTTTCCCGGTTTAAGCGAAAACTGACACTACCTCACTAAAATATGAATAACTCCCACTAAGATTTGAATCTAAGAATGGAATTGGTACCATTGGAAAGCTGACTTAAAATCCTTGAGTTTAGGTTCGAGAATCACCTCATTTGGATTAGAAATGAAGGATTTATGACCCTTTGGAGTTGGAACATCAAAGCTGAAACAAAATCTGGAAGGCTAGTGAGTGAAGGCTATTTCGGTCGACCAAAATGGAGTTTCGGACGACCGAACTGGATATAATTTTCTTAAAAACATGTTTTTGAGGGGAGGTTGTTTCGATAGACCGAAATTGATCGGGTCTCGTCGACTATCAATAATAATCAACCATTTGCAATAGCACAAATCATTGTAAAATAGGGCTATTGGAAGGGTAAGTCGAACCAATGGGACTCTTAGTTTATGGCAACCAAGGCTTTTAAATTCACTTTTAGTTTGATAAAAGGGGTATAGAGTTTTGATTGGTTTGTCACATAGAACTAGGGATTAGAGAGTGCATAAAACAATAATTGCAAAGAAATTAAGAGGAAATAAATATAGGTAGGGAGGACTAGGGAAGTGAATCCACTACCTACCTATAAACATGCTAGAACTTGATTTACTTGGGGAAACAACATATACATATGACCATGGAATGTAACAACACAAAATTGCTACATTACTTTCAAGAGATTCATGAAATCAAAAGGCAAGAATAACCTATCAAAGTTTTACATGCTTGAACTACCTAAACTAGGGTGTAGCCTTAGACATGCTCACTAAGCTAGAGATTATCAAGCTCTCAATTAAATGATAAAAACACATGAAATCAAGATTCAAGTTCAATCCATCAAAGGGAGGCCCTAAGCTATGGACTAATAAGTTCTTATAAAACATGCCAATAAAAACACTTCCACAATCTCATTTCCATTGTCACTATGAAAATGAAAGCAATATAATCATAAGAGGAAACAATCTAAGACAAGATAATTAACTCAAAATGATCATTTATAGACATTGAAGTTCATTACAACTTGTAAAGTGCTCTAGATCATGAAAAAACCACATATATACATCATTACCCCAAAATTAAACCAAAACTAAGGCATGTTTACAAAGTAGGGCTTCACCACCTCTCTAGAAAGGGAGTTAGTTACCCATAGGAGTAATGGAGGAAGGAGAAGAGAGGATGAGGCCTTCCATTTTCGCACCTTAAGGGTCAAGAACAACCCACACACTCAAGAACACCTGTTTTTCTCTCTAAAACCTTACCAATTGTGAGATAGACTTATTTTTACAACCATACATGCCTTATATCCATCAAGATAGCCTCCTAACTACCCTTAATTTCGTGGCCTCTCATCTTTAGACAATTGCAGAACCACCCATTGGGTCAAAGGGGACAAGATGAGCTAAATCATGGAATGGGTGAGCAGTTCTCTGCAGATTGGCGGGTGCCCGCGGATGCACGAGCCCGCTGCCCATTTTGGCGGGCGCCTGCAGATTGTCCTTAGCTCTGTGCACCTTTGGTAAAATGGCCATAACTCTCTATTCCAAACTCTAAATGATGAACCGTTTAATGATTTGGAAAGCTAACTCAAATTTCTAAGTATGTCTTGTTTTAATAAGAGTCCAATTCTCAAGTGTTGTAGGTCAAAAATGAATAACAAAGTCAAACTTTACTGCTGCGAGGCTGCTTTTTGGAAAAAGGATATAATTCTCTGCTTCGAACTCCAAATGATGAACCGTTTGATGATTTCGAAAGCTAACTCAAAGATCTAAATATGTCATGTTTTAATAGAAGTCCAATTCTCAATTTTGGTAGGATAAAAATGAAAAACAAAGTCAAACTTCACTGCTGCCAGGCTGTAAATTTCAGCATTGCACACTTGGGGTAAAAATGACATAACTCTTTAGATACAAATCTAATTGAGGCAAACTTTATGTTTATGGAAAGCCGATGAACTGATCTTAGACAAAATAAAGGTCCCCGGCATCTGTATGCTCTGATTCTTCAACAACTTAACAAAGCAGCACTTTTAACTATCTTTGGGGAACCAACCTGAAAGTAAACAAAAACACGCAAATGAAGCAAATATGTACAATATGATCAACTAATGGACTTAACTGTGATACTCCTCGAATCTAGAGCCACGGGTGATCAAGTCCGAGCACATATTTGAGGGATATCAGATAATTAATATGTAAACAAACAAGAGTGTAAAAGAATTTAAAAATAAAATAATACGCTGAAAAGAATTCTAAATATAAAAATCCACCAAATTAATAAATTAATATTATTTAATCTTCATAATCCGTACAACTCGGGAATCCATCCAGTGGACCCCTAATAATTCCAAATGAAAATAAATTACATAACCAAAATTTAAAACTAAATACGAAAGGAAGTCTTACATAGTTGGAAGAGTGAGTGACTGTATCTGCTTCATCACGATCAAGCTCTAAGCCTGGTACTGACGGATACCTGAAAAACAAGAGTGGGTCAGGCCCACATGCAAGTTCCATCCTACTACAATCCATACATAAACCCGATACGCAGATACATCCTAAATAGCTTGGTAATAACTAAAATAGTCCATATAGATATAGATACACACTATAGGATGCTCACTAGCCTATAGTGTAGTTCAGCCTGCATGGAAGGAAACATGTAAATCACACTTTCTAGTGGCCATGTACATCTTCTATCAGGGAACATCAACAATATCCAGTTACCCATCCTTTGTGATATATGCACCCTAACCATGATCCTAAGACTCAAGCTCATATCACAGTACCATAAGTATATATATAAATCCTTCCTAATACAGAAAAATAAAACAAACATTCGTTATGTCGTTTAACTGTTTTAGTTGACAGGACATGCATCCATGTAGGATTTAACTATTTTAGTTAATCCATTCCGTATATATGAACAGGTAGGACTTAGTGTTTTGATTTAATCCATTCCTGATATTCCACCGTCCTATACTGGTGCATATAATGCATATGGTCCATAAATGATGCACACTCAAATGAACATTAAGTATATCCAAAAACCAATATATTAGAAATCAGATATAGATAAGATCCTATCATGCATCTAGTATATGATTGTAATCATAGAACCTCCGTTTAAATTGCTAGAGTAAAGATACACAATTTTAACTATCCATATTCATCCAATTGACAAAATAGATATTATAATCGTTTATCAATTTAAAATCCATAGCATGTTATAATGATAATCAGAGGTAATAACTAAGCACATTATACAAAAATCCCATAAATCCTTTCATACTAGTCCATTAAATTTACTAAACAAGACTAGCAATTTAAACCTTCCACAATCCTTAACAGCATGTGAATTATTATATAAATTTCATGATGTTCATTTAATCCTTCATTATGAATCCAAGGCATGATACAATCATACTTAAATCCTACAATTTCATTCATATTAGTCCGTTTATTTTGCTAGTCTAACCACTAGCGATAAAGCTTCCCTATTCCGTGACAACAAGTAAGTTATTATTTAACAGTCCATTAATACAGTATAAACCAACATTCCTGGCCTTCATTAAATTATATATAAATAACATTTATATAAATTCTAAAACATAACTCTCATACCAGTCCATTTAGTTTGCTCAACAAACTAGAAACTAAGTTTTCCTCCTTGCTTGATAGCATGCATAGTTTTCTTTAAAAATTCATCATACCCCTTTCCAGATCATAAATTAATATTCCTGGGTCTTTAAATATGTTACATATATTATTTTAAAACCCCTAATTAAACTTCTGTATTGCATTTTAGCCTCTGTAGTCCGAAAAACCACTAAAACCACTTACTGGGCATTTACAAAAGGTAGAACCAGCTCCAATTTAAGGTAGAGCCTACTTTACCCCCCTTAGAGCCGCCTCTACTCCATGTGGAGCTGGCTCCACTTCAATGGAGCCGCCTCCGTTGAAGGTTAGAGCCGCCTCCACTCTCCCAGCCTCCATTTTTCCTTTTCTGGTGTGTTCCAGACCCTCTGTCTTCCATTGCTAGGGTTTTTAAGTGTCTGAACTAAATCCCAACACATTCCGAACATGTATACAACACAATATGCATCACAAATTTCAATTGAAAACATCTAATTAGGTATCACAATTCAAGATTACACAATTTACATAAAACTATTGTAGTTTAAAATTGACATGAAATCTGGATCAGTTTTAAAAATAGCATGCAATCCAACTATCAGTTTTAAAAGTTGAATTAATCCTTGGAGATTATAAAGAATGCACAGAACACAAGTTTACAGGAAGGAGATAGAATGAAACTTGCCTTTAGGTTTCGATTTGAAACCTTTCAACGATGTCTTCAAATTCTTCGACGATTGCCGACTACCGGTAAACCTCCTATTGCACGGTTTCAATCCCACAAGCCATCCAATCCTTCCCCCATGGTACGACCTTTAGTCCATGGCTGAAATCCTAGCGGGTGGTTCTCACAGTTTCCTCTCAAGCCCCCCTCTGTTTTTCCCCTCAAATCCTTCTATGTATCTCTCTGCCTCACACTACGTGAATAGGGTTCTCTAACCCTTGCAGACATAACCAAGAATATATATATACAGCTAAACCCTAAGTCAGATTATACAGTATATATATAGGATTTCACTAAACCCTAATTCTAAACCCCAAATGAATTACAAGTCGGCGACTATATGAAAAAATAAAACCCAAGAATCATTAATAATTAAAATAGTATAAATGAAATTATTAATAAATCTTAATAGTTAACTTAATTCTATACACACACACACACACATATATATATACGTGTATATCCATCTATGGGTAATAACTGTACCCATAAAATCCCATATCCAAGCCCAACTCCATTTTGAAACATTTAATTTAACCATTTAATGCAAATGCAGCTAAGCACACAATTAGTTAACTAAATAAAACAAATAAACAATTTGTGACACTCCACATAAGCATATAATTCAAGTAAACAACAATATCAGTTAAATAAAATAATAAAACAATTAACTTAAAATAAATAAACAATTACAATAAAGAATTAATTTAAATAAATACACATTTAACCAATTAAGCAAATAAGCACATAACTCAAAGAAAATTAAATTCAAATTCCAACTATATTCTTTTGAAAATTAGGGGTATTACATTCTTCTCCCCTAACAAAAGGAATTCCGTCCTCAGAATTCATGAATCTGTGAATTCTTTTATTTGTAAATTCATTTCCGTTCCATTGTGGACTCTGCTTCTTTGTATGGGCTCCACCAAATTCCAAATCCTTGAAAATTTATGGTTCCATTATTTAATAACCACCAAAATTACACATAGGTTGTATTGCACAATAATTCATCCGTACCCAATATCTACACCAAGGTACCAATCCATAATCCTCTAAGTGCCCTAGAATATAGGCACAAAATGTCTATGCATGCAACGCTTAACAAGTTGGTAATGCTAAACGATAGGCTACTACGTAAAACAAAATTCATGATAAGGCAATTTAATACGTAAAACTGACCGTCCTCCAAAAATCACATTGCTTCCCACACAAAAGACATACCAACCAACCATTTCCTGATAGAAACTCCAATACACGAGTTCAACCATCTACAAAATCCGACTGTCGCCTTCAACTATGCGCAATCCTCTATAAAAGAGAGTATTTCTCTCAAATAAAGTCAAGGTCTTATTACAACCTAGCTTCCATGACAGACCAATAAGTTAGAGATCTGCACTACATAATATCCAAAACCTCAAACGTTGGCACACTAACCTCCTTGTACCAGCAACAGCACAGATAATTACTAAAAAAAAAAAAATGAAATAATACTTTCAATTACCCATGCAAACCTAAGATATATGTCCTAAGCATATCCTCCATGATCAAATATAATGTCTCGATTCAATCTCCCGTCTAGAGATCCGAAGCAAAGCTGTTGCTCCAACATCTTTAGAAAATTCCTGTGATATAACACCCTTTTATCTACTATACTGAATAACCACATGTTATAATTCCTTTATCAGTGCAATGTAGAACTGATAAGAAATTCCCAAGTAAAAACTACTAGAAATAATGTCCACAAGTGAACTTGCCCTATCCACCACACTTAATCCATATGGAATTAAAATTTCCAACCAATGGTGGTAACTTCTACCCACCATCCACTCCTGATTAGTCCTACTCCCATTTTGATATAGGAAGTGGCTAAAACCTCCAACAATATCCAAATATCAATTTTCCACTTTGCTAACAAGTGATACTCTGGAGATAGTTATGTACCTATCTTTATCTGTATAGGCTCACCAAAACTAACATTGTATGATGTGATGCAAACCATAACCATTTGATTGTACCGTAAAATTTATAAATTTTAAATCTCAGTCACTCCGACCTTCCTAGCATTATTGAGACAAACTACAAATCCTCCTTCAGTACCCTAAGCTCATCTGAGTAGGATACTACCTCCTCTAGGGTCAGCTCCTATATTCTAAGTTGACCTCCTCAATTTCCTTGGTACAACAAGTGTTATTCTACACATGCTAAAACACAACTGATTGCGCACTAACCACTGAAGGTTCAATTACCATATCGGTTGATAAAATCATCCTCCTCCCTATTACTTCCACCAGACGAAACTTAATGCAAAGTGTGAATCATCACATTTATCCATTTAAGCCGTCTAGTGATCCGTGCTATTCGTATGCACTGATATCTTATCAGATCCAAAATAGACAAAACGAAGCTGATTTAATTTTATCAGGCAGGCAATATCCCAATCGGAATCCTGACCCTTGTGTAGAATCAGAAATCTCTCAACTAAATCCGTGGAAACTACTCTGTCATTTCCACTTTAGTATGAGAAATGGCTACAAGGATATAACAATCTCTGATAGTCCATCTGGATTATCGAATAGATATTAGACTTTGAGACAACATCACTGTGTCCTTCCTCCTATCTGTCTTCAAAACATCTACTTCATTCTGTGAAGCATCACATTACCTCCAAGATAAATAAAGAACTACGAATTATGAACCTCAGTCCTTATACCTTCCTTCCAATTTGTCAAACTTACTGATTATAAAAAGTCAATCGATAATTCTATTTATCAAAAATTAACTAGCTACAACTTTTCCACATACACCGTGCACCTCTTCTTTATTTAGGTGTTCGGTCTCACCTCTATGTCTTTGACATCCTACTTCTCTAACACAAGTAAGTGTCTATTAGACTTCTTGTCTAACTTCAAAAGAATATGGAATTTTTCCATCCTCCAAAAAGTTAGCAATTTCTTAGCAACAACTATTTGTTGCGAACTGTGACCTAAAAAAAAAAATTCCATATTATTTGTGCAAATGAAGAGACTTTGCTTCCTCCTCGATATGCAACTCCGGCAACTCTTCCTAATGACCGTATGAATAAAAATTCTTAATTAAGAATAGACTGATGAATAGTTAATCCATCTACGATCCTCAGTCGGTGTCATTCCAATAAGTACTTAACCTAGTACAAAATCCTCCTGCTAACTTGGGAACAATTTTTGAAATTTTCAAAAAGATGTTCAACAAAGTCAGTACCTCTGATAGATCATCGTGGCGTTATGGTATATCTAACCAATCGTACTAGATTATTTGACTCGTACTGCTAGTTCTAATTATCCCATCCTGAAAACATACCATAATTACGCATGTCTAAGTCCAATAGATTGGCTAGAACTCATATGACAACATGCTCACAATCCTAGCGTAAATAACGCTATTCCTCCAAAACCGTAGTTGGCTGATCATACACTTGTGTCCCCAACTAAACCACATTTCCAATCCTGAATAATTGACGAAAATTAAAACATATAAGATACATACAATAAAACAACATATAACTTACTTAAAACATCGTTCTTTCTAGAAAAGAAAGTCTCTTTTGGGATCAACCTTACTAGATTGGTTCACAATTTCCTTTTATAGTTTCGTAGGTCATCATCTAACCTCGAAACATATCCTTTAAATATAGCTTATAAACAAAATCCATTGGGCTAAGCAAATACCAAAAGCTCAATCCTCCTCTTCTTTATACGTGGAATGCAAACCGTCTAACTTAGCTTTAATAAGTAACTTAGAACGTCACAACCAAATCCCCATACTCTCCGGAACGTGATATAAAATCATTGCTTCATTCCGATAAGAACTCCATCCAATCCTAAACTCCCGAAGAGCACTTTTACCTACCTCTTTTAAAGGAAACATGAAAATTTAACAATATCTAGGTTAATCCACACCAACTCTACTAGTATCATTCACCATATTACTAGCGAATGAGATTCCACTCGTGCGATCCTTCATCCTCAAGATTTAGTACCCTCTTCCCTGGGTACACTATAACCCCTCCATTAGGATCCTCTTCGGACTCCTACTCCTCGCTTGTCTCATTTATGAGAACAACTGAAGTCGTGTTAGTCCCATTATGCGGTGACCCACAACACACTCCTAAATCCTTCCTTGGCTTATACTTTTAAAAGTAGTGTCAACCGGAACTAAACCTTCGATCCCAAGTTCTACTTCTGACAAAGAACTCGATAACGTACTCATTTACTTCTTTGGGTTTGTATCGCTTTCGCCTTGGACCCTATCCTCCTCCTAGTGTCAACCATTCCATAACTATGAAATATAATTGACATCTGCTCCTCCTAATGAACTGTAAATAGAGTACAACGAATCTTAATATGGCTCTAAGTTTTAAGAGACGCAACACGGAAGTCACATAACGAAAGACACTCTTAAGGACACTAGAACCTGGAGTGCTCTGATACCAACTGTGATACCCCTCGATTCTAGAGCCATAGGTGATCAAGTCCAAGCATAGATCCGAGGGATATCAGACAATTAATATGTAAACAAGTAAGAGTACAAAATAATTTAAAAATAAAATAATACGCTGAAAAAAATTCTAAATATAAAAATCCTCCAAAATAATAAATTAATATTATTTAATCTTCCCAATCCGTACAACTCGGGAATCCATCTAGTGGACCCCTAATAATTCCAAATGAAAATAAATTACATAACCAAAATTCAAAACTAAATACGAAAGGAAGTCCTACATAGTCGGAAGAGTGAGTGACTGTATTTGCATTATCACGATCAAGCTCTAAGCCTGGTACTGACGGATACCTGAAAAATAAGAGTGGGTCAGGCCCACATGCAAGTTCTACTCTACTACAATCCATACATAAACCCGATACGCAGATACATCCTAGACAGCTCGGCAATAACTAAAATAGTCCATATAGATATAGATACCCACTATAGGATGGTCACTAGCCTATAGTGTAGTTCAGCTTGCATGGAAGGAAACATGTAAATCACACTTTCCAGTGGCCATATACATCTCCTGTTAGGGAACATCAGCAATATCCAGTTACCCATCCTTTGCGATATACGTACCCTAACCATGATCCTGAGACTCAAGCTCATATCACAGTACCATAAGTATATATATAAATCATTCCTAATATAGGAAAATAAAACAAACATTCGTTATGTCGTTCAACTATTTTAGTTGATAGGACATGCATCCATGTAGGATTTAACTATTTTAGTTAATCCATTCCGTATGTATAAACAGATAGGACTTAGCGTTTTGATCTAATCCATCCCTGATATGCCACCGTCCCATACCGGTGCATATAATGCATGTGATCCATAAATAATGCACACTCAAATGAACATTAAGTACATCCAAAAACCAACATAATAGAAATCAGATATAGATAAGATCCTATCATGCATCCGGTATATGATTATAATCATAGAACCTCCGTTTAAATTGCTAGAGTAAAGATACACAATTTAAACTATCCATATCCATCTAATTGACAAAACAGATATTATAATCGTTCATCAATTTAAAATCCATAGCATGTTATGATGATAATCAGAGGTAATAACTGAGCACATTATACAAAAATCCCATAAATCCTTTCATACTAGTCCATTAAATTTACTAAACAAGACTAGCAATTTAAACCTTCCACAGTCCTTAACAGCATGCGAATTATTATATAAATTTCATGATATTCATTTAATCCTTCATTATGAATCGAAGGCATAATACAATCATACTTAAATCCTACAATTTCATTCATATTAGTCCGTTTACTTTGCTAGTCCAACCACTAGCGATAAAGCTTCCCTATTCCGTGACAATAATTAAGTTATTATTTAACTTTCTTGGAGTCCATTAACACAGTATAAACCAACATTTCTGGCCTTCATTAAATTATATATAAATAACATTTATATAAAATCTAAAACATAACTCTCTTACCAGTCCATTTAGTTTGCTCAACAAACTAGAAACTAAGTCTTCATTCTTACTTGATAACATGCATAGTTTGCTTTAAAAATTCATGATACCCCTTTCCAGATCATAAACCAATATTCCTGGGTCTTTAAATATGTTACATATATTATTTTAAAACCCCCAATTAAACTTTTGTATTGCATTTTAGCCTCTGCAGTTCGAAAAACCACTAAAACCACTTACTGGGCATTTACAAAAGGTAGAGCCGGCTCCATCCCCTTTAGAGCCGGCTCCACCCCCCTTGGAGCCGGCTCCACCCCCTTGGTGCGGCCTTTACTTTATGTGGAGCCGCCTCCACTTAAATGGAGCCACCTCCGTTGAAGGGTGGAGCCGCCTCCACTCTCCCAGCCTCCATTTTTCCTTCTCCGGCGTGTTCCAAACCTTCTGTCTTCCATTGCTAGGGTTCTTAAGTGTTTGAACTAAATCCCAACACATTCCCAACATGTATACAACACAGTATCCATCATAAATTTCAATTAAAAACTTCTAATTAGGTATCACAACTCAAGAGTACACAATTTACATAAAAGTGTTGTAGTTTAAAATTTGCATGAAATCTAGATCAGTTTTAAAAATAACATGCAATCCAACTATCAGTTTTAAAAGTTGAATTAATCCCCAGAGACTATAAAGAATGCACAGAACACAAGTTTACAGGAAGGAGATAGAATGAAACTTGCCTTTAGGTTTCAATTTGAAACCTTTTAACGTCGTCTCCAAATTCTCTGACGACTGCTGACTACCAGTTAACCTCCTACTGCACGGTTTCAATCCCACAAGCCATCTAATCCTTCCCCCATGGTACGACCTTCAGTCTATGGCTGAAATCCTAACTGGTGGTTCTTATAGTCTCCTCTCAAGCTCCCCTCTGTTTTTCCCCTCAAATCCTTCTCTGTATCTCTCTGCCTCACACTACGTGAATAGGGTTCTCCAACCCTAGCAGACATAACCAAGAATATATATGTACAGCTAAACCCTAATTCTAAACCTCAAATGAATTACAAGTCGGCGACTACATGAAAAAATAAAACCCTAGAATCATTAATAATTAAAACAATATAAATGAAATTATTAATAAATTCTTATAGTTAACTAAATCCTATACACACACAGACACATATATATATACACATGTATATCCATCCATGGGTAATAAATGTATCCATAAAATCCCATATCCAAGCCCAACTCCGTTTTAAAACATTTAATTTAATCATTTAATGCAAACACAGCTAAACACATAATCAGTTAACTAAATAAAACAAATAAACACTTTGTGACACTCCATATAAGCATATAATTCAAGTAAACAACAACATCAATTTAATAAAATAATTAAACAATTAACTTAAAACAAAAAAACAATTACAATAAAGAATTATTTTAAATAAATACACATTTAACCAATTAAGCAAATAAGCACATAACTCAAATAAAATTAAATTAAAATTCCAACTATATCCTTTTGAAAATTAGGGGTATTACATTAACTAATGCAAATAAGAGCGCTTGAATATGCAATATTCGGCACTTATCACACCCCCAAACTTACATTTTGCTAGTCCTATAGCAAAACTAGAATGAAAATACTTAATGAATTGACAACAAATCTCTTTTTTCGTGGGAGTGACGGTTGCATTTAGCATATGTAACAAGCCTTTTAAACCCCTAGGCATCCCTAGAGGACGAGTGAAGTCTCGTGAGGGTTTAACAGGAATGTTACCCACAAATATCAACATGGTGCATGAAGATGCACAAAGCTCATTTGCAAACTTGGAACATAGAGAACATTGGAGATGGAATCATTATGAAGACTATCTTGTGTATATGAAGCATTGATAGAACAAAATGGCTAATCATCTTTTAACTCTTATGTATTAACATCATAGTCTATATAAATACTTCAATTGTCATATCTATAATAGAAATCATCTCAAGCTTCATTTAAAGTGAACTGGATTCCCAATATGCAGCTTTTACCTTCTTTTTCCAATTTAAAAAACACAAGTCTTCAAATCATTGACTTTCCCTTTTAAATGAGGTCTCTGAGGCATGATTTTATTCAAAATACAATTTCTTTTTCTTTTTCTTATTTTATTTTATTTTATTTTTATATGATACATATTATGGTTGTGCAATGCCGAAGTCCCTTAAGCTTTCTAACAGACCCATGTAGCAAGTGTTAGGCCAGCAACTCCCAAATCGGATGACTTTAGGGTGCTAAATGTAAAGACACTCCAAGGGCTTAATAACTCAAGTGGGCAAGGCTACGAACTCCAACGAACCATATTTATTTATTTTTTTATTTCATGAATGACCGTGCAATGCCTAAGTCCCTTAAGTTTTCTAACCAACCCATGCAGCAAGTGTTAGGCTAGCAACTCCCAAACTAGATGGCTTTAGGGTGCTAAGTGTAAGGACACTCCATGGGCTTAATAACTCGTGTTTGCAAGGCTACGAACTTAAGCTAGTCATTTTCATTATTTAACTTCTTCTTTTATTTATTTATTTATTAGTTTCATGCTAAAGATATCCATTCATTAGGGTTATCAATCCAAGTCAACTGAGTCATGGTCAAGGTAAATCAGGTTGCATTCCTCATAATTAAGTTTCCGGTATACATATGTGAAATGTGAAACATAGAAGAGAGTGATACTTGAAGATAAACTAGTTAAAGCATTTATACCAACCATTTTGAATCCACATGTTCATTTCAGTTTTTCCTTATTTCATAACTATCATTTACCTCTATACACAAAGTATTCAACACATGCTTCAATGGGATGATGAGGATGATGGAGATGGAAGGATGATAGATGGACTAAGGTAGATTATATGAAGGAGGAGGAGATAGAAGTGGGAGATGAAAGGTTGAAAGGTGCAGGAGGGGTTTGGGGTCGCAGGTTGAGAGAGAGGGAGAGTTAGAATTTGAAATGGGCTTTGTTTAAGGCCTTTTTAATAAGTTAGCGACGTGTGGCGGGCGCCCGCACGTTGTTAAGGCTCGGCCCAAGCGTTGCTGAAGACACATGGTGGGGGCCTGCAAGGTTCGGCGGGACCCCGCAAAAATCGCAACTTACTGCCTCGTTTGGCGGGCGCCCGCCATACTTCTGGGCAGACCGCATTCTTTAACTGATTTTTGGCCTACGGAGGCCGGATCGGGGTCAAAAAATTCCCAAATTTGAAATTTAAGCTCCTATGGACCCGAGACACCTTGCAAAACTTTCGGAACAAGAATTGGAGCTCATTTGCAAAAGCGTTATTCTTGATGCCCGAATTTCCCGTGATTTTTGGATTTTTGTAAAAATTGCCGAAACGACCTTGAAAAATTCCAAAAATGGTATCGAGACCTTAGAATGATTAAGAAAACCAAATGTGACTTTTGGAACATAATTTGAGATAGTTCTGGAAAAGGTCATATTTTGGCTATACTTAGCTAATTTCTGGAAAATTCATGGCTTAGGCAACTTGGAAGAGGGAAGTTTGGAAGTTGAAAGAATTGCTTCCCATGAGTGCTAAATTTAATGTCGATAGTTAGACGAATCTCAAGCAAGGTTTACCCTACACCAAGTCTTTCTAGAGAGTTATACTTTCCCAAATAAGAAAATTCTTTTAAAAGTGGAGGAGAAAGAGCTTCAAGATAAAAGTTGAAAAGAGGTAACGGAAAGACTTTAACCCACTATTCTTCTTCAATGAAGAACTTTGGATTATTTATGGGCTATTTTGGATGATGGAAAGGTGGATCAAGTGAGGGCACATCAAGCAAAGACTTGTGAAGGGTCATATTGAGCACGGGAATGCTCGGAAAAATATCCTTCACACTTTCAACATCCTCCTCACATTTATCTGGTGGTTCGGGCTCAACAGTTTGAGATAACTTAAGTGAGGGAATGAGAGGAGATGCAAGCTCCCAAGAAAGAGATACATTTGATCTTGCCCAAGGAAGAGAGTGAATGGGGGAAGGAATATCAAGTAAAGAATTTACCTCACAAATAGAATTGTCAACATCAAAATCCTCACAATTGAAATGAGCCATGCAAGCTTTTAGAGGATCCTCCATTAAAGGGTATCAAGTAAAGCATTCTTTAGGGGCTGTTTTGGATTAGGGGAGACAAACTCTTCATCATTATTTTCCTCATTTTGAACCACAATTGCTTCATTTTTATGTGTGGCAACAACTTGATCTTCAACCACCATTTCTTCATCTTCACATATGGTAACCATTTGATCATTCTCATGATGAAAGTTACTAGGAGTAATCTCATCATTCATAGACTTTTCTTTTGGATTGACCACAAGTTCAATAGGAAATTCTTCTTCCTTTTTATGATTTAAAGCATTAACCATTTGTTGAATTTGGGCTATTTGGTCATCCAACTAAACTCTAGATTGGGAATGAGAATATGTGGTGGATTGCATGTTAATAGTGTGGTCCAACATTTGCTTGTTGGAATCCATCATTTGCGTGTTAATAGACTCTATCATTTATTTGTTGGCAGCAATAAACTCATCCAATTGAGACGGTGGAAAAAGAGAAGAGGGCTGGAAATCATGATCATTGGGTTGAAAATTGGTGTGAAAATGTTACCTATGAGATTGTGGGGCTGATTTCCCATGTCATGCCACAAAAAGTTTTGATGATCTCCCCAACCCGAGTCGTAACCATTGAAGTATGTATCTTTATTCGGTTCAAAGAAATTCACAATTGGTTGCTCTAGATAAGAATCTGAAAATTGTCCCGGTGGAAGACAATCTCTTATATGATGTGTATAACTAGAGTAAAATGCACAAAACTCATGTGGTGTGTAAAATTGAGTTGGAAGATAATTACCCTCCATCTAGGACTAATTCAATAACACAATTCACGCAACAAGCACAACACCCCTTCACCATGACATCCACATACAATGTTCCCTTTCTCCTCAATTATCACAAGACAGAAAATAAATGGCCACGACAAAGACCGATGCTTTGTAAAACAATAAAACAAGAATAGTCTCGATAAGGGCTTCACAAGTTAAATATCACTAAATTAAACACAAGCGAGATATTCACAATTTAAAACTAGAACTTCGAAAACCTTGAAGTCCTCTAGACTTATGATATTTTCAATTTTCCTTCGGCAAGTCTTGTGTAATGACCCGGATTTCTCAACCCGGTGCGTTAGTGATGAACCGGAAGTTAACCCGATAACGGACCCGAAATGCGGAAGCGAAAGAAGCCAAATGACCTCAAGAGATGTACGTCATCCCTAAGGCCCCAAAGTGACTCTCCATGAAGCCACGGAACTCAAATGAGCCAAGCAAATGAAGCAAGAATGCCTAACTCGAAAAGAGATGAACTAAGGGCAAAATGGTCATTTCTCACTAAAAAGGGTGCCACTGTGCACACCATTGGAAGGACAACGAAAAATGAACAAAATTAGACTCAAGAATCGTCTGATTCTGAGTTCGGGCAGAAAAGATATGAAATTCCAACACCCGATGCGAAAGTTATGAAGCAATGACTTAACATTTTCTAATATTTTCATAATAAACTTTGAAAACAAAAGTGCATAGAAAATGAGATACATGTCATTGGCCTCTGGCCTCATCTCATACATGTTAAATACATTAAAAAGAGTGCACTTACGTACACTTTACATATATGAATCAACGAATACAAGAGTAAACAAATAGGGCTACAAAGAGGCATCTTATGCTAACACTTGCATAAAATAGAAACTTAGAAACTGTAAGCCATCCAAGGAGCAATGGAATCTTTAAATCCTGAGTCCTGTACCTGAAATATGCCCCAGTATCGTAGGGGTGAGTAACATAAAGCTACTCGTAGGAGATGAGCATGCATCGACCTAACATTTTACAATTTTATCACCTTATGGTGAAACATGTTAAATGGGCTCATGCCACCTAACGTCTAGATCATTTATATCATAATCACATTGTTCATACAATTCAAACAATATGGAAATATGTTATACAAGGCAACAAGATATAGATTCTCAAAGTCTTCAACTTGAAATCTAAAATACGAAAACAACAAGTATGGGTCTTGCCACCTAACATCTTTGTTCAAAATGAATCTACAAGGTTATTCCTAAACTACATTTGAACATCAAAATACAAATTATGATATCGATACAATTTAACCAACAACGGAACTTCCAATACAACGCATGAAGCATGCTTGCACAAAGCTACATCTTAAGCTCAAAATAGGAAATCAAATAAGGAACAACAAGTTACGATATCATCTAGTTATCAACTTGAAATGAAATACGAAATCAAACAAAGTGGATACTCGGACGTCACGCCAGATCAGACCGACAACATAGTTACTTTAGGGTTACTAGCCCATGGGTAACCTCCCTATGTGCGCACTAGACTATATAGAGGGACAATCCCCCGTACTAGAACTAAGTCCTAGCCGTAGCCAAACAACGACTTCCCCAAGTTTCCAAAATCAACAAATTGTGCAACAACGTATATATATCAACATGTATATACAAGATATCAACTATTTACCAAGCACAATCCAAATTTTGGAAACTTATACAATACATGCTCAAATTCACAACTACTATGACATGTAAGATGTCAAATACAAAGTGTGCAATTCCTTACACATAGCAACAATATATTTAATAAGGAAAAACATATTCTCATGAATATAAAAGTAACAACTATGTTATCCAATGCTCAAAAGTAATCAAGTGAACATGCATCAAATCCAAATCCATGATTTAAATATAAAAACAACTTCCAAAATGCAATTAAATCCATGGAGTAATAAAGTAGAATTTAATTAAACATAAATAGTTAAATTCTCTAAATTCCAAGTTAATCCAAATAACCTCAATTTAATATATATTGAAAGACATGTCATGGTCATCATATATATTACATCAAATGACAAGTTAAGTAATTAAAACACTTAAAACAAAATTAATCAAGCTAATTAATTAATTTCCCCTAAATTTTTAAACAATTCCAAATGCCCTCAATTTAATCAATGTTAGAGAACATGTCAAGGCCTTTTTAAATACCACATACAACTTGATTTAATGCTTGATACATCCATGTGAATTAAACTTTCACTAAAGATAAATATTAAATAAAAGTTGTAATTCTTAGTCAAATAATCCAAATTTAATATATGTTAACCAACATATCTAAGCATAATTTCCTAACATGTTACAATTCAAATCAAAGTTATACATTATCATAAATTTTAAATCTTATACAAAGAAATAAAAATTACTAATTTTCTAGATTTGATACAAGGCATACATATATGTTGTATAATCATGGTAAACACACAATATAACACACAAATAATCCTAAAACATTCCCTACCTCAATTGGAATGAAAATCCCAATTACTACCGAAATGAAATCGCCCCAAATTTTCGGTCCGCAAAACAGAATTTTCAGCTTGCTACCTTCAACTTGTAAAATTCATAAAAAATTCAATTCTAATTCAAATTGAATGAATCCAAAGCCCAATGAAAGCTTAAACACTGTAATTTGATAATATCAATTTAGTTTAACAAAATATTTTCCCAATTGAAATAGTTTTGACCCACAACTTTGAAACAAATTCTTCCCAGAAAATACATTTTCAGCCTGTAGCTTCCAACTTTGAAAATTCATGAAAAATTCATTTGACATCCAAATTGGGCAAACCTAATTTATTTTGGAATTAAACATATGAGAGTGTAAAACTAAAAATTTAAGCCATGATCCAATGTCAAAAGGTTAGTGAAATAAATCATCTAAAAATATGTTTTCCAGCTGCAATAAAAACATGGACAGCAGATAGTTTCAGATTTAAAAAAAAATTTAAAAATGCTCTAAAATTGTGAAAAAATTCTGAGTAGTGTAAAACCCATGGAGAAAGTTCCAATAAAAATTTCATGGCAATTAAAGGATCACAGCTCCATATAAAAATTCATTTCCGGACTGAAAAGGAAAAGCTTCAAATTTCCAACAACTAGCTTACAACTTCAAAAATTCATAACTAATTCATTTTAAATCCAAATTACATGAAACCAAAACTAAATGAAAGCTAATTGAGTATATTTTCATATTCTATATTTAATTTGATAAGATTAATTTCAAGTTAAAATAGTTTGAGGGCAAAATACAAGTCCTTCTCTTCCATGCATGTAAAACACTCAATAATGACATAAAAAATACTTTAAAATAATAGATCAATACCTCACTAGAGAATTGAATCTCTAGATACCAAAGCAAAATTAGGAGTTAGGCTAGATCCTTCAAGGGTTTTGAAGTGGAGGATGAGGGGAACAAAAAGTATTCCAAACTTTATGGTCTAAAGTAAGTAGAAGGGCCTCAAAGATCAAGGTCAATGCCTAAGGCTTCAAGCTCCATCCATGGAGGCTAGGGTTTTCTTGTAAGGAAGAGAATGAAATAATGTGGTTAAGTGTGAGTGGAGGAAATAGAAATCCTCCACTCACTATGTGTTCTTACACTATGGTCAACATACACATCTATGGTCAATTGCACAAAAACCCTCCTTTAAAACCATAATCCCAAAGTGGCCCAAAGATATTTGCAAGACTAAATTGTGAACCTACACTTGTCACCAATCCATGGCTCCTTCCTAGGCTTAATCCCACACCTACACTTGTTAACCATCCAAGCCAATAAGTGCACCAATCCTAGGCCAACAAGTGGGTGAATCCTCACCCTCCAAATGTCATCATCCAATGCATTAAAGTGTTTCCACACAAATGTCAACAAGTGGACCAATGAGAGTGTGACACTTGTCACACTTTTCAAAAATTTCAAAAAGGTCCTTTTTGAAAATATCTTCCAAATTTAATTACAAAATGGTCCCCAAGATGAAAAATAATTACTTTATTTAATTACACTAAAACCCCACAAGTTAAGAACAATTACATTAAAGTATGCATTAATGCCCCTTTATGAAAGAAGTAAGCAATCAACATGTTTTTCTAGAAAAGTAAAAGTACCACTATCATGGAAATCAAATATCATGAATGCATGTAAAACCGGAATCAAATCCGAGCACAAAAAGTGAGGTTGTGCAAGGAAAAAGGATAAACGAGAAAAAGACAAAATGTAAATAGTGTTCGGAAAAATAAATTATGGAAATGACACAATCCCTAAAGGAAGTTGTCAATCCAAGAAAAAGAGTCTCAGAAATCATTGCAGAGCATTCGAGACGACATCAAGTGATGAAAAACCGAACCCAAAAAGGAAAAGACAACGGAAAAAAAATATTTGTTAAAATCTGAGGAAAAGAAAAGGAAGAAAAATGACCGGGTCATTACACCTTGGGTACTTAGATTTTCACTAGAAAACTTAGAACACCACAATAATTAAAACTGAACAAGAAAATATTCACAATACATGATATTCACAATCAAACCAAAGTTAATCTTTGAACCTCAGTTACAAAACCGTTTGCAATCCCTGGCAACGGCGCCAAAAATTGATCGGGTCTTGTTGACTATCAATAATAATCAACCCTTTGCAATAGCACAAATCATTGTAAAATAGGGCTATTAGACGAGTAAGTCGAACCATTGTGACTACTAGTTTATGGCAACCAAGGCCTTTAAATTCACTTTTAGTTTGATGAAAGGGGTATAGAGTTTTGATTGGTTTGTCACTTAGAACTAGGGATTAGAGAGTGCATAAAACAATAATTGTAAGGAAATTAAGAGAAAAGAAATATAGGTAGAGGACTAGGGAAGTGAATCCACTACCTACCTATAAACATGCTAGAACTTGATTTACTTGGGGAAACAACATATATATATGACCATGGAATGCAACAACACAAAATTGCTACATTACCTTCAAGAGATTTATGAAATCAAAAAGCAAGAATAATCTATCAAAGTTTAACATGCTTGAACTACCTAAACTAAGGTGTAGCCTTAGACATGCTCACAAAGCTAGAGATTATCAAGCCCTCAATTAAATGATAAAGCACATGAAATCAAGATTCAAGATTAATCTATCAAAGGGAGGCCCTAAGCTATGGACTAACAAGTTCTTATAAAACATGCCAATAAAAACACTTCCACAATCTCATTTCCATTGTCACTATGAAAATGAAAGCAATATAATCATAAGAGGAAATAATCTAAGACAAGATAATTAACTCAAAATGATCATTTATAGACATTGAAGTTCATTACAACATATAAAGTGCTCTAGATCATGGAAAAACCACATATATACATCATTACCCCAAAATTAAACCAAAACTAAGGCATGCTTACAAAGTAGGGCTTCATCACCTCCCTAGAAAGGGAGTTAGTTACCTATAGGAGTAATGGAGGAAGGAGAAGAGAGGATGAGGCCTTCCATTTTCGCACATTAAGGGTTAAGAACAACCCACACACTCAAGAACACCTCTTTCTCTCTCTAAAATCCTACCAATTGTGAGATAGCCTTATTTTTACAACCATACATGCCTTATATCCATCAAGATAGCCTCCCAATTACCCTTAATTTCGTGGCCTCTCATCCCTAGAAGATTGCAGAACCACCCATTGGGTTAAAGGGGATAAAATGAGCTAAATCATAGAGTGGGTGAGCAGCTCTCTGTAGATTGGTGGGCGCCCACAGAAGCAGGGCTGGCGCTCACAGATGCACTAGCCCACTACCCATTTTGTCTGGCGCCCGCAGCTTTCTTGCAGGCACCCGTAAGTTGTCCTCAGCTCTGCACACCTTTGGTAAAATGGCCATAACTCTCTGCTCCGAACTCCAAATGATGAACCGTTTGATGATTTGGAAATCTAACTCAAAGATCTAAGTATGTCATTTTAATAGGAGTCCAATTCTTAAGTGTGTTAGGTCAAAAATGAAGAACAAAGTCGAACTTCACTGCTGCCAGGCTGCTTTTTGTAAAAAGGACATAATTCTCTGCTCAAAACTCCAAATGACTAACCGTTTGATGATTTGGAAAGCTAACTCAAAGATTTAAGTACGTCATGTTTTAATGGAAGTCCAATTCTTAATTTTGGTAGGACAAAAATGAAAAACAAAGTCGAACTTCACTGTTACCAGGCTGTAGATTTCAGCATTGCACACCTGGGGTAAAAATGACATAACTCTTTAGATACAAATCTAATTGAGGCAAACTTTATGTCTATGGAAAGGCGACGAACTGGTCTTGGACAAAATAAAGGTCCTCGGCAACGGCATGCTCTGATTCTTAAACAACTCAACAAATTCGTACTTTTAACTATCTTTGGGGAACCAACCTGAAAGTAAACAAAAACACGCAAATGAAGCTAATATGTACAATATGATTAACTAATGGACTTAACTAATGCAAATAAGAACACTTGAATATGCAATATTCGGCGCTTATTAGAAGTAGAGTTTCGGTCGACCAAAATGACTCTGAATAGCGAAAAAGGCTATTGGAAATGAGTTTTTACTGTGCAACGAGTTTCCAAAGAGCCATCGGTCGACCGAACTAGCATTTCGGACGACCAAAATGACTCGAAAAACTACTGAATGACCTGCTATATGCTGAAAATATTGAGGCTTAACCCATGCCTCAAATCCCATCATGAATTGGTTCGAAAACAAAGGTTTAAAACTGATTTTCAAGGAGATGTGAATATGTAGGCATGTTAACCACCTCAAAATGAATAATTGAATGTAAAACAATGGTTCATGGCCTCATGCATATCAATTATAAGAATTTCATATACCAAACCTCCAAAGTTGGTTTAAATACATTTTTGAAGCGAAATTTAGTACCAAATGGATACAAGTACTAAAGTAAACATGCTTGGCCCTTGGCCTTATTACATACATGCTTATAGTGTCAAAAGTAAGTACTTAAGTATCATTACACATCAAGGAAGCTACATTAGCTTCTAAAATACCATACACCCATGGTATACAAAATATGACTTCAAAAGTAAAGTATGCTAAACACTTGCATATCATTATACAAAAATACTTCAAATTGCTCATAAGCCTCTAAGGATGATGGGCATCCAAGAACATATTTTCTTTACCTATAAAATAACCCAAACCACTAGAGTGAGTAATCAAGTGACTCGTAGGAAGAAATATATACGTATACCCTAAAGTTTCAATATCATTGTAAGATCAATATAGATGAATACAAGGGATCATTCCACTTAACGTCTATGTTCAAGGTATTCTAAGGGATCATCTTAAGCTAACTTAAATGATTCTTAAACAACACATATCAACATCAGTATACTTAACAACATCAATTCGTCAATAACAAAAATTATAAGTTACAATTAAGCATTGGTTGTTAACTTCGAATTGAATGCGAAATCAATTAGTGGAAGACTTGGACATCACGTCTCGGGGTAAACCAAGATCAAAACGGTTATTCCGGGCATTAACCCGTTGGGAAGACCACCTTAGTGCGCATTATCTAAATTGGGGAGAACTTATACCTCCCGCACTAAAGCCAAACTCTAGCCATGTCACTTGTAACAATGTCTCAAGAGAATCCAAAATATATCAAGTTCAAAACTTATATACAATAATTTAAGGCATATAAACCACATTCCATGCATAAGTATTTTGAAACCACACAAACCATGTCTTAGGGTTCCAAGTCTAAAATGGCATACCAAATGACAAGTCTTTAACATGATATAATGTGCAATACAATACCACCAACTTATTAATTTAAATCATGCCTCAACAATAAGCTTTATATACTAGATTACAACATTATAGTATTAAGCTTCTAAAATAATTATAATTACTAATAGTAATCAACTAAAATGTAGAATTATCATCATAATAGTATAGTAACACAAGTCAACAAGAGTTCTATACGACATTAATAATCCTACACAAGATACATACACAACATACATGCTTAAATCAATAAACCCTAACTTAATCATAAGGATTTCCTATAATATGCAATACTACAATTCTAAAAGCATGTACACAATATATATTAAACCCCAAAGGATTATAAAACACTTAAAATATAAACACACTACCACCCCTACCTCAATAGAGAATTGAATCTCTATAATCCAAGCAACCAAACTTAAAAATGGAAAACAATTCTAGGATTTTGAAGAGAAGGGCAAGAGGAAACTTTTACTTCCCAAGGTTTTTGGTCTAAGGTGAGTGGAAGGAGGCCAAAATGAAGGAATTAGCTATTAACGAAGCTTTCCTCCAAAGGTGGCTAGGTTAGGGTTTTGAAGAACAAAGGAAATAAAAAAGGTAAAATGAAAATGGTGAGTGGAGGATCTAGTATTCCCCCACTCATTATGTGTTCTTACACTACCTCTCACACACGCACAATGCAAGACTAATTTGTGAGCCTACACTTGTCACAAATCAATGGCTCCTTCCTAGGCTTAATCTTAAACCTACACTTGTCAACCATCTAAGCCAACAAGTGCACCAATCCTAGGCCAACAAGTGGGTGAATTTTCACCTTCCAAATGTTAAGAGATCATGTTTCCAAGTCACTCCACCCTAATGCCAACAAGTGGCGCCATGAGAATGTTACACTTGTCACATTTTCCAAAAATTGCAAAAATGTCCTTTTTCAAAATATCTTCCAAATTCAATTACAAAAAGGTGTCAAAGACAAAAAATAATTATTTTACATAATTACACTAAAACCCCAAAAATCAAGAATAATTACAATAAAGTATGCATCCATGCCTTTTACGAAAAAGTAAGCAACTAGAATGTATTTTCTAGGAAAGTAAAAATACAAATATCATAGAAATCAAATATTATGGATACATGCAAAACCGGAATCAAATCCGAGCACAAAAAGTGAGGTTATGTAAGGAAAAATGATAAACAGAAAAAAGACGAAAAAAGAAAATTACCGAAAAATAAAAGGGAGGAAAATGACCGGGTCATTACAGGCATACCAAAAGTAGTCAACGTTGTGGAGGTTTTCAACACCATCGGAGCATAACCATTGACCCCGTCAACTGGACACTCCATAAAGAAGAATAAAGATGAAAAAAATATATATATTATGCCACACCATGATGCTTCTTTTTGTACTTTTTTGTTAAGTACTTATAATATATTTCATAAAATATTGTCGAATATATATTTGAATATGATTAACAACAAACTGAATCTTATTGCATAAAGACAGATAAGAAGTGGTATTGTCGAAACTAGAAATCAAAGTCATGGTACACGTTCTTCATCTAATTATTATTATTATTATTTTTTTTTCTTTTTCTAACTTACTGAATTTGATTTATTTTTTTCTTACATTATTTATTGGTGGTGATAAATTTATTATTATTGGTTGGTTGTCATATGCAAACTATACTGGTATACAATTATTTGTTAGTGGTGATAAATTTATAATTATTAGTTAGTTGTCTTATATACACTGCACATGCGCACAATTATTTATTGATGATGGACAAAATTATATTGTAGTGTGTTAAGTTTTGGTTGAATGTATTTCTTGTAGAAATTGAAAACATCGTATGAATATATTTTATGTACTCATCGTCTATATTATTATTATTATTATTATTATTTGTGCGTGTGAAATTTTATTTGTAAAGGGTCTCAAATGTGAGAATTTGTCTAAGGCCTCTCAAAATTTTAAAAGTCTCAGAGCCGGCCCTGATATCACACACATAACTTCTTTCTTTTATTTTTTATTTTTTATTTTTTTTTCTTCTGAATTATCACAATATTATTTTCAAGAATCTTCATATGATAGTTGATTTTGATTATCATTAATTTTATCTTCTTTACGGGTTTTATTAAGTTATATTTCCTTTTTTTTTTTTTTTTTTTTTTTTTTTGCTATTTTGGGAATTAATACTTTTGTAAGTGCAAGCCTTTAGAGTACAGTTTGAACGTTGAATTCCCAATTTCGACAGTGTTTTCTGTTCTTTTCAAGAATTTCAATTTAAACCCATTTTCTTTGAAATTGGTTTTCTTTCTACCTAATATTTTCTTCAGCAATTTTCTGCTAATGCATACACATCATACAAACACACACATATATAAGAGTGTGTATGTATCTGTACAACAATGGTGTATTTGCAATAGTGCCCTTATGGCTGTATTATCTTCGCATCATTGACTGTTCTTTGGGTTATGTCAGAGCTTGGTGGGGATGCGAAGACGGATTGGATCTTAGAGTGCTTGAATATATATATATATATATATATATATATATATATATATATATATATATAGGAGCTTTTTGTCATTTAAGATTACAGATATTTTGTATTAAAATATTGAGGGCAAGATGGTCAATTCGCATGTATTAGAGGCCAAAAAGTAAATTGGGGTGTAAGTGAAAGTTAAAACAAAATCTTCATCTAGTTGAAAAATAACCTAACCTTAGAGGGGTTTGAGTATAATTTACCCTTTAATCTAACAGTAAATTTGGTAAATATTCAAACACACACACACACACGCGCGCACACACACCCTCCTAATATTCATGGTTTTGTAAATATCCCTGGTGAACTATTTTAAAGTTGCAATTTAAATGGTAGTTAAAGTAATCTAATTTACCATTTCACCTCTCAAGAAATGAAAATTAAAATAGCAATAGTTTTGAAATTAATGACAAAAGAATCCTTTGTGACAAATATATATATATATATATATATATATATATATATATATATATATATATAGGGGTGTGTCGTATGTAACACGATATATCATATAGGATAATTCACTTATTTTACGTTTTGATCAAATAAAAAAATGTCAATTTCTTTCACGATTGAAACGGTCCACCAACTCTTGGAAAGAGAGTATTGACATATTTTTGGACTAGTATAAAGGGTTTTGTACCAAAATAAAAATTCAACAAAATTTTTTAGGGAGTACAAAAAAATGGTGAAAGTAGAGATGTTGATTTTTTTTTTTTTTTTTTTTTTTTTTTTTTTTTTTTTTTTTTTTTTCTACAAGAAAAGATTTTAGAGCAGTTGGTTAACAGTCAACTTATCAAGTCCCATATATGAAAGAAATTTTGATATAGTAGTTTAGGTTTCTCGAATAATATATATATATGTTAAATTTAGGTTGAGGAAATATAAGTGTAAAATAGGAATATAGAAGAGGGAAAGATAACACAACATATACATGGTTCGGCACTAAAGCCTACATTCATGAATCAAGAGCCACTGAGGCTACATTTCTATTATTATTTTTGATATGTTTACATTGTATTGATACACAATATATGGGAAATAAAGTTGACAAAATGAATAAATTAAGGAGGAAAGAAAGGAAACCGAATATAAAATATATGTATAATACATTATACATATATATAAGGAAAGAAGGAAAAGAAAATGAATAAATCAAGAAGTAAACCAAGGAGAAAAGAAAGAAAACCGAATATAATATATATATATATAATATATAGAATATATATTTCAATATTCTCCCGCAAACTCAAGACGGGTTTCTCGAAGCCAACTTGAGTTTGGAGATGAAATCTTGAAAATGGTGATGGAGCAAAAAACATCTGAAAGGCCAGAACAACGCCAGGGAAATGGGTCAGAACAAAGCCGAGAAATGGGCTGGAGCAACACTGGAAGCATCCGGGTAATCCATCTGAGAAATGAAAAAGATCCAGAACAAAGCTGGTAAAAGGTCGAAACAAAGCCGGGGAAGTGGCCGGAACAACGCCTGGGAAGTGGCCGGAACAAAGCCGGGGAACTAGTAGGAACAATGCCGAGAAATAGTTAGAACAACGCTTCAGAGCATTGACTACCATCGGTGAAGGAGGAGCGCGTGTAGCGCGAGTGAGATCTACTCGCAGGAGCGTCGGCGCGTGACGGGCGGGATATTACTTGGAAGCACGTGGTTGATCGAAAAAGGAAAACAAAGAGAGATTTAAACCAGAAACGGATAAGATTTTATTGGTATTCTCATTCACTACTCTCTGTAATCAGTAAAGGAAAGGGAAAAAAAAACATGTTGCTCTAATACCGTGTTAAATTTAGGATGCGAAAATATAAGATGTAAAATAGGAATATGGAAAAAAGAAAGATAACACATCATATATATGATTTGGCACTAAGGCCTACATCCATAGATCAAGGGCCACTGAGGTTACATTTCTCTTATTATTTCTTAAAATGTTTACATTGTATTGATACTAGGGACGGAGCCAAAATTTTTGTTTAGGAGGGCACATTGTACACTAAATACATATAAATTAATATTTATGGAGTATATATATACATAAAGATAAATAGGTGGATAAATATAAATAGAGATTGATATTTTTGGAATGAGTTAAATTAATAAATTACATATTTAGAATATAATGAAACAATTTAAGAAATTTTTTTTAAGGAAACATAAATATGGAGTATACAAAGAAAGGAGAAATTTGAGGGGGACACTTTTACACATTTTCAAAAAAATTATATCTATTATAGGACAATATATATATATAAAATAAGGAAAGGAAAAAATCCAGGAGGGGCACTTGCCCCCCGGTCCTATACCGGCTCCGTCCCTGATTGATACACAATATATAGGAAATAATGTTGATAAAAACAATAAATTAAGGAAGTAAATCAAGGAAGAAAATAAAGAAATTAAAAATAATATATATGTATAATATATATATATATATATATATATATATATATATATATATATATGATGAGCGCTGAAAAGTGCGTATTTAAACCCCTTAAGCTTAGGCATTCTAGTACCTTTATCTATCTTACTTTACCGTTTTAGATTGATTTCATTTTATTTATATTTTCAGGCACTTATCCCGAAAATAAGCTAACTCAGCCAAATAAGAGCTTAATTGAAGCAATTCTGGGATGAATCAAAGAAAGGAGCCAAGTGGAAACAAAAGGAAGAAAAATGTGAAAATTAACATCTTTGATCGATCTCAGATCAAAGTTCGATCGATCCAACATGATCGATCTCAGCACTTCAAGATGGATCAGAGACATAATGACATTTTCAGAGATCTTAAAAGTTCGATCGATCCAACATCATTCTTCGATCGATCGAACTGCTTTGTCCTTATCCAAATGATTGATCTTATCTAGTTGTACCACCTTACCAACCACTTTTGTCCTTTTCCCAAAAATATCTTCAAAATATCTCAGATTTGTCTTTATCTAAAAAACGCTACCATTGAAGATCGATCCAGCCTAAGTTCGATAGATCTCAGCCAAGTTCGATCGATCCAAGTCCAAGGTTCGATCGATCGAACTTCCTCCAATGCGAAAAAGTTAAATTTCCAGCTCATTGAAAGTTGTCCTTTATCCAATCATTGGAGAATATTGTGTGCACGACCCCAGCTCATTTTGGGTGTCAGTTGACATACCTGTATATGGATAAGGATTGCTTTTTACAAGGGAGAGCCAATATCATATCATATCATCTCTTGGAGAGCAAGCTTAGAGGAGGAGGAGGCTAGAGACACAAATGGGGGAGTTCTTCATCAACAAGGAGCAGATTTCTTCCATGGAGTTAGCCCTTGAGGGTTGGAGCAACATCACTATGAGTGGCTAGACATCCTCTTAGGGCTAGAGTTAGCCCCAAGTATGCTTTCTATATCTTAATCTTATGTATTATTGAGGGATTAGTGTTGTAATTAATGTTTTGATACTTTGATATATATAGATCTTGATTGTTCAATGATTTATGTGATAAAATGCTTTCAATTGATCATTTCATTCTATTCATATGCTATGTATGTTAGAATAGATGTTCATGTGCTTGTCTCTAGATTTTGTATTATTGTTGCATGTCTATGTGTATTGATGCTATAGATTTAGAGATTGTCAAAACATAGTGATTTTCTTGATGGTTCATACTTATTCCTTGATGGATTGTGCCTCTCCCTTAATTTATTTTCATGCTAGTAATGAAGATGTAGTGTAGTTGTAGTGTAGTGTTAAATGGGAGGACAATCTATGCTTGTTGTTTGATGATCCATGCTTTTGAATGCAAGTAGCATATGTTTCTAACCTTGTATTGTATTTGGATTGTGAGCTTAATGAAAGGATTAATGACTTGTACGTTTTGATCTATTGTGTCTTTCACATGTTATTTAGACAATATATGCTTCATTGCTTAGATATATTGTGCCTTTCACATGATGTTTAGACAATACATGCTTAACTAGTCATCATTGCTTGTTGAATCAACTAAACACACACACACACACACACACACACACACCAATATTGCAACACATCATTTGCCCTCATTAGTCACTTGTCAATGGTATAGAAATGCATTGCTTGATGGTGATCTCTAAACCCCAAGACTCTTCTCTCTCTTATTTGCTCTTAGTTGCATTCATTTGTTATCACTTGGTTTAATTTAGTTGTTCTCTAGTCTAATCAACCAACCAACTAATTGTTTGATCACTCGACCTACTAGCCCTAATAGCGATTCCATAACCTTGTTCGACTCTCACAATCCCTTGGGACGATCCCTACTCGCCCTAACTATATTTATAGTGAAAGGTAATAGTGGCTTCTATAAATATAAAACTTAGCCCTCGCCTTAATGCACACTCTCTAAGCTTGTGGTAGGACGACGACCACCACGGCCAATATATATACATATATAAGGAAAGAAGGGAAACAAAATGAATAAATCAAGAAGTAAATCAAGGAGGAAAGAAAGGAATATAATATATATGTATAATATATAGATTATATATTTCAATAATATATATATATATATATCATCTCATAACTTAACTTTGCATTATGCATGTAATTGTAAGCTAAGAAATTTTATTTTTATTTTAATTTTTAATTTTTTTTTTAATCCTGGCAAGAAAAATAGCCATACGGCAACTACAAACATGGCCATAAACGCCGTACAAAGGTAAACAAATTAATAAGCAACAAAAGAAAAAATTGAAGAACAGGCCTCCGATTTATTGAGAAGCAAGCCAAAACACAGTAGCGGACTACCCAGAGAGAGAGCAACAACGGAAGTGACTCAAAGGTCAGGCCATCATCAAGGCAACAGCACCAAGGCTGCATCTACAACAGATCCACCACGTCTAGCCAGAAATAAGTCAAACAGGAGTAGATCTATCAAAACAACAGCAAAACGGTGTGAAACCCACCAACTGAACGAACTTATTATAACATGCGCCGAGTTTATTAAGCGGTGGGAGGCAAGGATCAGCACCTCCCCATTCCCATATATGGGAGGGAGTGGGGGGCAAACAGAAGGGAGAAAACGAAGGGGAGGTGGCTGAAGGGTTAGAGAAAGGCTTAGAGAAAAAGTAATTAATTGTAAGCTAAGATATCAAGGGTCTATATGTAAATTGCTTGGCAGGATTGATAAGGTGCACTTACCCTTAACTGTATTGATTGCAATAATGGTATATGATATATCCTCTGATAACCTGTGATTAAAAAATAAATAAATAACTAAATAAATAAAATTTAGGTCAACTAGACTAAGACAAAAGGAGAGAAAAAGAAAAATGTATTTTTTAAATGGATACATACCATTATATACTATAAGGATCTTGCAGTCCATTGGAGAAAAGGATGTTGTTACCAAACCTTTTGAGAACCAATCTTATATCCTACAATGAGCCGTTGAAAAGAACTTTGTAACTTTTAAACGTTATTCATTAATTACTATATAATTAAAATGAATATAATAATCATCCGAAGCACTTAAAAAAAGTTTGGGGAAAAAAATATATCAAAATTAAGTACATACTTGGCCTCCGAAATAGGTTGTGGCCAAGTTATTGTAATCGTAATTATCCAATCTTGGGAATATACTGTCATCATTCCTACGATAATAATCAATCGGATCCATCAACTCACTGCATTCCTCAATACAATAACCAATAATTCAAATTAGAAAATTATTAGATTTGTTTGGTTTTGTGATATTGTGGCCCGAATTTTGGTGTTGTTGTGACCCAGTTATGACCCGATGACTCGTTGGAGGAGTTTTGTGTGGGTCTAAAGAAAATTTTTAACCCATTTTTTGCTTATGGGTCGTGGATCCTAATTATTCTATTGTAGCTCGATATATAAGGGCGCTTAGGGTTTGGAGTGGAGGATGAGAGAGATTATGAAATTCGTACAGAAACAGTATAAGGGGCTAAAAACTTGTAATTTTCGATTTTATACATAATGAAAATTTTTGTCGGATTCCAATCGTGGACGTTCGTGGTTACTGAACCACGTATAAATCTTTGTGTTCTTTGTATGTCGTGTTTACTTTCCTGTCGTGATTCTTGATTCAACTTAGGATCGTTGCGTTTGTCATACCAGGTTTAATTTTTTTAAAATAATAAATAAGAAATTGTACAAAAAAATTATTTGCTCTATTGACAGTTTTTGAAAATTTAGTGAAATAAATTGCATGTGTTTCATAAAACTCTATTTTTATAAGTTTCCATACATATTTATTGTGTTTTAGCTAGAATTCTTGAGAATTCTTTTTTTTTTGGAAAACTAATTCAAAGGTCAAATTTCATAGCTATATATATATATATACGCCACCAAATCTATGTTAAGTTTTGACGGAACATGATAGCATGATTCATTGCGTACGAGACCAGCAACAATCCAGCCAAGAATATCGGTTCCTTTAGGTACTCCATCAATGGCTTTACAGATCTTAGTTACCGGATATTCTGGTGGACTATTATATTGAGCTGCATCGGCATACCTTTTTTCGAAGTAGTCCTTCAGCAATTTCGAACTGTTTAAGGGCCTGATCAAACCAATAAATTAATTTGAGAATCATTCAATGTTAGTTTGTGAAAAAAATTAAAATAGACAAGTAATATAATTAATTAATTAGTGAAAACATATATTTAAAGACATATATTTAAAGAGAATAATTAATTAATTACGACTATAATTAATTTATTACTTGTAAGTCTTGAATCTTTGACTTCATCAATTTTAGACCATGAATTTTTTATTGTTTGGTAGCAACTCTTACTGGCCTCCTGCAATGTTAACAATTGGTATATACCATACAAGCCACTTGAATGACTCAAATCAACTTGGAAGGAAAAACAATTAATAGTAAAATTAATTATTATTTTATTTGTAACTTGAAATCCTTTGTGACAAAGGAAAAATACTAGCCTTCTAGATCGAGGCTATAATAGGAAAGGATAGGTGCTGATGAGGCTTAGAGCTCCCATGGCGATGGGTTCAAATCCCCTGCTGTGAGTTACCCTACAGTCCCCTGCTGTGAGCTGATGAAAAGCCTTAGTTTGGCCACGTATGCTTCAGTTTGTAATATGTCTGTGGGCTCCACTAAAATGGTACAAAACGCATTATTCCATTAAATCTGTCTTCCGTTAACTTATATGGTAAACATCCATCTCTCGGCATCTCTGAAAAAGCCCAAAAGAGCCGGCTCTACAAATTAATTGAGCCGTCTCCAAAAAATTGGGTTGAGCCGTCTCCACATTTCTTCTCGAGCCGGCTGTCCATTATTTTTTTTTTCTTTTATTTTTATTTATTTTTTGCTTTGCAGAGGTGTGAAATTAGTTTTACAGAACTGTGTGAATAGCTTATTTTGATGGTGAAGGTGATCAGTGTCCCTACTTATTAAACTTCACAATGTATTTTTTCTCATAAATGTGACATAATAACCTGTGAAATGTGTAATTGCCGCATACATGAGAAGACAAAATATTTGGATAACACATTGGTATCTAATGAAGCCAACTCAGTTAAAAAAAAAAACAATTATGGAAGATTTTACATTCATTAGAATGGTTATTGAAGATTATAGAAGAAAATCCTATAATTAACCAAGATTTCAAATACGATAGAATGCTTAACTAATGTCAATTTCAAGTAAAAAAAAATCATAATTTACACTAATGGATGACAAATGAAAGAATTAAAAAATGTTAAATTTAGGTGTGAAATTAGTTTGGCAATGGTGTGAAATTAGTTTATTAGAACTGTGTGAATAGCTTATTTTGATGGTGAAGGTGATCAGTATCCCTACTTATTAAACTTCATAATGTATTTTTTCTCATAAATGTGACATAATAACATGTGAAATGTGTAATTGCCGCATACATGAGAAGACAAAATATTTGGATAACACATTGGTATCTAATGAAGCCAACTCAGTTAAAAAAAAAAAACAATTATGGAAGATTTTACATTCACTAGAATGGTTATTGAAGATTATAGAAGAAAATCCTATAATTATCTAAGATTTCAAATACGCTAGAATGCTTAACCAATGCCAATTTCAAGTAAAAAGAATCATAATTTACACTAACGGATGACAAATGAAAGAATTAAAAAATGTTAAATTTAGGTGTGATATTAGTTTTGCAGAGGTGTGAAATTAGTTTAGTAGAACTGTGTAAATAGCTTATTTTGATGGTGAAGATAATCAGTGTCCCTACATATTAAACTTCACAATGTATTTTTTCTCATAAATGTCACATAATAACCTGTGAAATGTGTAATTGCCGCATATATGAGAAGAAAAAATATTTGGATAACAAATTGGTACCTAATGAAGCCAACTCAGTTAAAAAAAACAATTATGTAAGATTTTACATTCACTAGAATGATTGTTGAAGATTATAGAAAAAAATCCTACAATTATCCAACATTTCAAATATGCTAGAATGCTTAACCAATGTCAATTTCAAGTAGAAACATATCATAATTTACACTAACAGATGACAAATGAAAGAATTAAAAAATGTTAAATTTAGGTGTCAAATTAGTTTTACAGAGGTATGAAATTAGTTTTACAGAACTGTGTCAATAGCTTATTTTAATGGTGAAGGTGATCAGAGTTCCTATTTGTTAAACTTCGCAATTTTTTTTTCTCATAAATATCAAATATTAACCTCTGAAATGTCTAATAAATCACCTAGAGCAGGCTCCAATAAATATTGGAGCCTGCTCTAGGTTATTTAGAGCCTTCTCTAAATAAAGCAGGCTCAATTACAAAGTGGAGCAGGCTCTACTTTGTAGTAGAGCCGGCTCTACTTGGTAGTGGAGGCGGCTCCACTTTGGGTGGAGCCGGCTCCTTTATGCATTTTTTCATTTTTTCGTTTCCAGCCCGATTTGGTTGCCGCATGCATTTAATACCAATTTTTTTGATAACACATTCATACCTACTAAAGCCAATTCAGTTCTAAAAATCAATTATGGAAGATTTTACATTCATTACAATGATAGATCGATGACAAATGAAAGAATCATAAATTTCCTTCCTGTAGATGAATAGTTGACATTGCATTGAGAAATCAGCACACTGCAATCTGAGTTTTGATTCAAAAAAGATTATAAAAAAGTAAGAATAAAGGAGAGAGGAATTAGGGTTTCCAATAAAAAAGAAATTCAAAAGCAATATGTTTTTTTGATGGAACAAAGAGAGAGGAATAAGGGTTTGGATTAAAATGACAAAGGAAGGAGGGAAATAACAAAAGCAAAAGGGAAGAAGGAGAAAGTGAAACTGCAGAAGGGCGGGGGCGGCAGCTTATTTCAACTTTCCCTTTTTTTTTTTATTTTTTTTATTAGCTTTACAGTTGGCACGTTAAGTTACTGTGCCGTTTGTGGACTTCTTTTTCTTGTGCCAAGCCAAACACGGCATTAAGCAACTCACAGCAGGGGACTGTAGGGTAACTCACAGTAGGGGATTTGAGCCCCATGGCGATAGGGATGGTGTAGCCGAAAATATGTTGCAAACACTGAAATTTTTTAAGAATAATATGCATGGGAATTAATTCAGACAAAAAATTAAATGATATATATATATATATATAGTTGGGCAATTAATTGTTAATTAATTAATATTACATAAAGTTGTTTACTTGTTTACTTCCTCCATAGAATCCTCCAAAGACAATAATAGGAGAGTAGTGTGCATGAAATTTCTCATTGAGGTATACGATAATCTCCGCATAATCTGCTAATGCTTGAGTTGAATTGAAATAACCGCGAAGAGTAACATTCTTCATTGCTTTTTCAGCTGATCCGAATGAAACTGATTCTCCATAGAACCGATGTTGATATAT
The DNA here is from genome assembly GCF_030987335.1 of Cornus florida. Classification (NCBI taxonomy): domain Eukaryota; kingdom Viridiplantae; phylum Streptophyta; class Magnoliopsida; order Cornales; family Cornaceae; genus Cornus; species Cornus florida. The sequence goes on along the minus strand of NW_026775581.1, from coordinate 94,992,153 downwards.
GAGCAAACAAACATGCATGCAGATTAACATAAATACTCTAAGACAATGGAAATATATAAAGCAAGAGGTCTAGGATTAATTTAGTACTCTACCTCTATATAGATTAAAAGAGCTTTAAAATGAGGGGCATTCTCAGTGTAATGACCCACCCCACCACATAGTATGATATTGTCCGCTTTGGGTCCAAGCCCGCACAGTTTTGCTCTTAGGCTTTACCCTAAAAGGTCTCATACCAATTGGAGGTGACACACTTACATATAAGCACTTCACCTTTCCTCTACCCAGGCGTTGTGGGACTGTGCATCCGTAACTCGCCAGTGTGGTAGCCTGACAGTGTCTCTCGCACCCACCCATGGCACACCCGCCCACAAGGTCATCACAATCCACCCCCCTTGGAGGCCCGACGTCTCTATCGGCACACTTCCGGCTGGGTCAGGCTCTGATACCATTTGGGCCCGAACCTGCACGGTTTTGCTTTTATGCTTTACCCCAAAAGGCCTCATACCAATTGGAGGTGACACACTTACATATAAGCATTTCACCTTTCCTCTACCCAAACGCTGTGGGACTGTGCATCCGTAACTCGCCAGTGTGGCAGCCTGTGTCTCTCGCACCCGCCCATGGCACACCCGCCCATAAGATCATCACACTCAATTAGAAGCCCAGTATTTCTTAAGGTGTCGTCATTCAATGGCGACTCCTCACCAAGATAAACGAAGATTGACGCGTTTTTCTTCGCGCCACTCCAGTATTTGAAATTTATCATATATTTTTGATTGAAAGTGGTATAGCTCTCAGGCAGGTAATTGAAGTGATCAAGTGTTTGGGTGTAGAAAAATGTTTTAAATTCTTTTGGATTTTTTCTTCTGCTTGTGTTTGTACTTCTTTTCCACGTTCTCCTTCGAAAAGGTCGAACCTTGGTAGACTATATGATTTTGCAGACACAATGGTCGACGAGATTAGAGAAAGCAAACAAAACAACTGAAATAAAGGTGTAAGAAAGGTCGACATGATTGTAAACAGAATGGGTTGAGAGAGCTTAAAGGAATATGTGTCTCTTTAACTCATGATTTGAAGCCCAAGGGTAACTTCTGTTATATATATATATATAGATCACTGTTCTTTTTTGTTTATTAAGGAAATTATCATTAGATTATGTTGAGCAAGTCATTTGAATACTTGCATATGATGGATAGAATTAGTTTATTCCCTTTAACTTTGTAGATATATGTTGTGAATGTCCATGATTAGGCTGAATTAGTTTAAAATCTTGGGATTGGATGTCTCGTCTCCCCTTACGTCACCTACTTTTTATGACTGCTTGCTATATATAGATATATAGTGTTTGATCTTATTATATAGAGGGTTTTTTTTTTTTTTTTTTTTGAAAGATAAAGGATAAATTGTATTAATAAATAGATAAGGTACATGCAAATTAAAGCAGTTAGCCCAGGCTAACTTCAATACAAAAGCAAGGCCCAAAGCCTACCCACACATAAACTCGGTCCATGTTATAAGTAGCCTAGTTGAACAAAACAAATCATAACAGTTGGGGATGGCCGTTACAGACCAACAATCCGATGAACATGGCAAGGAGCCCCAAATCCTAAGATTCAATCCCTGTTGTCTGGCAGTTTTGCCGGCGGTCGGATGGTAGACTTTGGGATATCTCATTCAGTTGCAATTCTTGAAATATTGATGCAATCATTGATTGATAAGGAGAAGAACTTGCTTCTGACAGATTCCAATGTTTGGGGAAGAATTGAGTTTGCAGAGAGACATTTCTTTTTGAAAACTCGACGGTTCCTTTTAGTCTAGATGTTGTAGACTAGAGATAAATAGCACTATAGGCATGGAAAATTAACACATTAGGCATATTTTTCATACAATTCAATTAAATACACGTACTCATATATTTCATATACACAATCAACTCACTTTAAAGAGCAATCAACACAATTTAGCATGTTAGGACACTAATCAAGTAAAATTAATTCACAAAGGTGCAAGATTGTATGGATTAGAGACCCCTACCTTAAGATAAGATAAGCAAAAACCCCCAATTTATGCCCTAGATCACGAATTCCCTAGAGTGCTTCAAACAGGAAATTGGGCCGATCAAATTGTAGATCTCGGCAAGCTCTTTAATTTGCCGCAAACGGCATCTAAAAACTCCAAATGATGAAGGAGAAATCAAGGATCAAAGTTTTGAAGTGAAAAGAAAAAGAAAAATTAAATTTGAGAGGGTGAGAGAGAGACCAGCGGGAGAGGAAGAGAAAATAGAGACCAAGAGTGTGGTCTTATGACCACTTAAAGTGGTGGTGGGTTCCCCTCAAAAAAATAATTTCTTTTCCTTTTATTTTCACTTTCCTTTTACACCACACACACACACACACACACACACACACACATATATCACCACACCATAGCCACATAAAACACATTAAATAAAAATGTATGTGATGCAAATGGACCCAACCCATACCCCCGTACACGACAATTTTGGTAGCGAGTCCCACATGGGACCGTCAGGACCAGAAAACGAAAAAATACAAAAATGATAAACCTTACATTTCAACGAGTCTTTAACTTAATGAAATGCCCCAACCAACTCTCGGACATAACCGACACACTCCATGGTGTCCGGTACGCAAAATAGCAAAAGACGAAAATACCCTTACAACGACTAAAATTCTAGAAAAATGAAAAATGGCGAAAAATGGAAACATCACATTTCTATTGAATCTTGAGGATATGGGGTTGATGAAAAATAAAGTGTTGGAATCTCCATCTTTTAGCTATCTAATTCTGGACTTCTGCCTATATGATTGCTCTACACTAGTTTTGAGTTTCGTGTATGAGGACAACAGCTGTTTTCCTAAGGTTTCTAAGGTCTCGTTTGGCATAACTTTTACTTATACTTTTACACAGAAGAAAAAGAGAAATAGAAGTTATCACTTATATTCAGCTTATTTAAGTGGGATATCATCTGATGCTGCATCAAGTGAGGTTTGACAGTTTGAAATGAAGTCTTTGGCAGCTTGTACTTCTATTTGATAGCACTGAAGTTTGAAGAAAACTTCCTCTTGAGTGGCTGTTTGAGGTTTTCAAGCTTGGTAACAAATTGGAACATGGTGAAACCCCCTACATCCTCTCTCTAGAGTTCATTGATCAGTGGTAAGAAGTCATCATTAGAGCTCAATCAGTTAAAGAATCTGAAAGGGACCTTTCTTGGTGGCCTTGGGTTACCAAGTTGGATGATCATTGGGCTATGGTCAGAGATTCTTAGTGTTAGAAAATTACAGTGGGATAGGGGAAAGGCTTGGGTTCATGATTCATTGATGAGAACTCTGTCAAGCTTTTTATAAATGTTGAAAGTTCGAAGACTTTTGTTGGACCACGAGTGAAAAACTCCTGAGAAGTTTTAAGTCATCAAGGTTGGAGTTGTACAGGCAATTTCTAAAGCCAAGCATTCCTTTGGAAGTTTTTTTTGGAGCCCCCATGGTTTTCAGATGTAGATTTGATGATATTAAAATCACCCCCAAGGACCCAAGGTAGAAAGGAGAGGGTAGTGGAATGCCTTTCAATGTCTGCCTAGAGGCTACATCTCTCAGAGGAATCATTTACACCATAGATGAAAGATATATATAAGGTATTTCTACAATTGAGAATGGTAACTTGACAATGAATTGCTTGTTTAAACATCTGTAAAACCTGAAGATTAATAGATAAAGGGTTCCAAAGGACCCAAATTCTGCCTAAATCAGAGTAATGATAGTTGTGGGATAGGTTACATGAGCCTACAATGAAGTTGTGGATCCTGTCCACATTGATTGGGTTGACTTTTGTCTCAATGATAGATACAATATCTATCCCATTTTATTAGAGAAGTTGATTTACTTCAGCTTGCTTCAAGGGGCAGTTGAGCTCCTTGATGTTCCATATGTTGGAAAACGTGCAAGTTTTAAAAACTTTTTGAGGGATTTGATTCATAGATCTTGATTCATCACATAGAGACAAGTTTTATGCAAAAATAAAATATGATGTATCATTCAAGTAACAGATTGAATTCTTACATCAAAGGTCTGAATAAACCTTTAAATCTTTCCTCTAAAGTGAATGTTCTCACTTATTATAAATCCCTTAGCAAGATGCCTTCTCCTTGGATCTTCATCTTCTTGGTAATTGTTTTGCCTTTAGGAATCACTCATAAGCCTCCATGAATGACCTTGGAAAACTAGGCTTGTGGGAGCCTCCATTAGATAAGAACATAAACCCTAATTTTCTAGAGAGAGAAAATATATTCATTTTTCCTTCTACTAAAAATTACCCCTAAAATACACATAGACCATGTATATTTATAGGCAACATAAAGATAAAGAAAAAGAAACAACGAATCATTCTCAATCTCTAATTTACATGTCTCAAATCTAATATGATTCCAATATCAAGTTGGGCTATGAGTGAGAATCCATTGGGCCTATTATTTTATTGGCTACAATGAATTAATAATTGGCCCAGTCCATAGACCCAATTCAATTAATTCATAAATTAATTTATACTCCACTAAAAGAAATTAATTGAACTCTAATTAAATAATAAATAACCTCTAAGTCAATGTTGCACTTTGACCCCTCTATGCATAATTAATTATCGGATAAATAAAGCCATCAATCCGACTACTTAATTAATATATTTATTTTGGTACCATTGATTATTTCAGGCTCAATCACAATAAAACATTTGTTTGACAAAAATAATAATTTAAATAAATAAATATATAATAAATCATTTTGTCTAAAAACATACGAAGGCCTTCGAATTTACTTTGTGATCAACCATAATCAATACAAAATAAATACAAGTAGCAATGATGCAAATATTGAAAATATAACCCTCTAACTATTAATTACATAACTACCCAAAGTGTCGGTCTAAGGATCCCAAAGAATTCGCCGAACAAATCAAAGTAATTATTAATTAATAAAAGAGTCTATACTTTTCTCATGCTTAAGAGTCAAATGCCATGACGGTGATAGGGAGCAATTGCATACGACAGCTCTCGCAATATATCTCAACCTAACGCGGATCCAGTTTAAGTCTTAATTAATTATGATTCCATCCATAATTACCGACTATGAACAATTTATGATTACTATTTCTATTCATGCATTGATCGCCATCACATACATATATAAATATCTCTTGTAATCAAGAGGACACTATCAATTCTATAATGAATCGAAACATAATACATTGAATTCACTAATTGTACAAAACATAAATATTTCAGAAACGTCAGGAACATATGTCACTTTAATCCAAATAGGAATTTGCTATGCCAGGGCATATAAATCCCAACAGCTCCCACTTGCCCTCATAGCCAATTCAAATTGCACCTAACTCGAATGTTATCCAGATGATAATCAAAATTATTAATCAATGACACCTTTGATAATGGATTATCAAAGTTGTGTTCCAATGCAATGTTCTAGCTACAAGTACATTTTCTTGCCGGACAATATCATATAGAACATGATACTTCCTCTCAGTGTATTTTGTTCCTCTATAGAACCTTGGGTCATTGGTTTGGATTATTTCTGCACTATTGTCGCAACATAGCTCAATAGGCAGGCTAGTATACTCCACAACCTCTAAATCAGTAAGATCAAACCATAGGCTTCCTTTACCGCCTTTAAGGCTGCGATATATTCCACCTGTAGGTTTGAGTCAGCAGTTGAAATCTGCTTAACAATCTACTAACTGATTTCCCTCCCATTGAGTGAACATACACTAAGTCATGAACTTCATAGTATCTACTTCTGATTGAAAATCAGAACTAGCATACCTGACTAGGACCATATCATCACATCCATAAATGAGTATGATATCATTGGTTCTCCTTAGGTACTTAATGATATTTTTCACAACAGACCAGTTATCAAGTCCAGGATTGGACTGATATCATCTGACTATCCCTACAATGTAGCGGATGTCATGTTCGGTATAGACCATGGCATATATGAGACTCCCATATGCCAAAGCATATAGTTCCAGTCTCATTTGCTCAATCTCCTTTGCTAGTCTTGGAAAACTACTTACTAGAGAGAGTAATCCATATCAATAAAGCAAGAACTCATTATTTGAGTTATGCATACCAAACCTAGTCAAAACTTTATCAATGTAGGATTATTAAGATAAGTCTATTTTCCTTTTAATCTGATCTTGCAAAAGCTTGATCCTAGGAATATAGCTTACATTTTGAAAATCCTTCATTTAAAAGTAATTGAACAACTACCTCTTTATTGATGACAAAACTTCCACATCATCCTAAATGAGTAGGATGTCATTAATATATATAGAATTAGAAAAATAATGACATTTCCTTGTACACTCATGATTTATTCACTAGAAATCTTCTGGTGTCTTTTTGTAGATTAACTTGTCTTCCATAGGTATCACCCTACTAGAAAGTTCTACAAGATCTCAGAATTTATTAGAATACATAGATTCCAACTCTGATTTCATAGTAACTCGCCAAAACGATCTGTATCCATATCGGTTCACGCTTCCGTGTAGCTTACTGGGTCTAACTCATGTTTAACAGGGATGTCCATAACGGTCTCACCTAAAAATATGATTATATCGGATTGGATGATAATCCTCCCACTACATCAATGTACTGATGTAGGAATCTGTGTACTAGATGATACTGACGCATCAATAGGGAATTCATATATTATTCTTAATCTCTATAATAAGTGTGTTTATCATGAGGTACATTTGGTACTCATACCATAATCTCTAATATTATGCTACTAGGTATGTGATTCATAATATGATACTCCTATAGATAAATAGTGAATGTAAACAATCAACTTTTATCATTGAGATCATAATATAATCCATCCTAGTGCATTTAGAGTAGCCATCAAATCAAGCATGCCTATGATCTGCTTCCAACTTACTTGTCCATATCACGTGCACATGTGCAAGACTACCACATATGTACATATGATTTAAACTAAGATTTAGTAAAAAACACAGCTCAAACGGTATCCTTGAGATAGACTAAGATAGAATGCAGTTCATAATGCGCATCGATGTCGCTAAACTCTTAAATGAAAGAGATAATGTGGCATAATTGTTCATAGATCTAACCATGTTAAGCGGAATTCTGTTATTCCTATTTGACACCTCAATTCATTGAGCGTCAATTGTGGAAAACTGGTACACAACACCCTCATTGACTATATAGTCTTTGCACTATCCCAAGAAATACTCATATCCACGATCAGATGGAAGTGTTTTGATAAGTTTACCTAATCTGTGCTCCACATCAGTCTTGATACTTTCAGAATATACCAAAAGTTTAAGACTCTTGTCACATCAGATAAATTTATCCAAAACTTGAGTAACGTTGCTTGGATGTTCATAAGACCACACGTGTCTGTGTGTACCGACTCCAATTGTTCTTTATGTCTATTTCATTTGGCTGATTAAGCCCTTAGGGTTTTCTATCCTTCAATACAAGATTCACAAGTTGGTTTAGGCTCCTCTGCCTCACTATGTAATAAACCTTCTTTGACCAATCTTTGAATCTTATTTTGATTGATTACAACCCAATAATAGACACTAAAAATACAATGAGTCAAGAATGACAATTTTTCTCTTAACATTCAATCTAGAAGATGCAATATTAGTTTCTACATCCTACAAATATTAAGAGTTTGTGATTATAGTAAATTAACCATCTTTCAATACACTAGAAACAATCGCATATCTATTCAATTTTATAAAACCAGTTTTGTAAAATAACAATCCAGTTTTTATAAACCACAAATGAAACAATAATTAGATAGCGTTTAACTTCTGTGCATAAAGATAGTTCTCTAATACTAATATCCTCATACTCTCTAATTTTAGATGTAATACTCCCACTGACTTAGCTATAACCTTGACATCAGGTCAAGTACAAATATATTCCATATCATCGAGGTTTCTGGATTCCTGAAATCCTTGCAACTAATTGCAAAAATGTTTAGTGGCTCTAGAATCTATCCATCAGGAATTAATAGATACAACCACATAACATGTCTCAATGATTAAATATATATTTTCCTTTGCCACGTCATTGCTTAGACAGTTCATCCTTTAGTGTCTTCGTTGGCAGCAAAAAAAAAAACAATTTAATTTATCCTCAACATACACTGCCTTATTCCCTTTAACCTTTTGGATACCCATGTTTTGTGCTAGCCTAGTCCTATTATCATCCTTCTTCTTTGCTTTGCCGGTCCACTTAGGCCTAGAAGAAGATGGTATAAACTAGGTTAGATTGATAGGAATGCCCATACTATTGATTATCCCTTCATCTGTTACCAATTCTATAAGAATATCAGCGAGTGTGAACTCAAACTGATTCCTTATTTAGTTTACTCTAAAAGAGTCGAACGAGTTTGGTAACAAGGCAATAATTATGTCAACTTGAAACTTACCACCCAAGTCAGCCCTATTGATCTCCAGCTAATTTTTAAATTATAAACAATCATTTTCAAAATACAATTTCATACTGGAGTTCCTTAGGCTATCTCGATGGTGTTCAAGTCTGACATAGTACGTAGGCATACGCCCTATCTAATCTCATTAAGTATCTTAAAGTGAAGGAATTAGGTATAGGAGTATTCAATAAATTTTGTACCCTTACGTTGTGAATAAAATATCTAAGTTCCTTTTCCAGTCATTATAAATGAGGTCCACATATATTGAATATGTTAGCAGGCAGATAATATGGATTAGACATAATAAATCTGAATATAAATGCATTCATACAAAATGCAAGGTGAATTATTAATATTATCATGCATATTTAAAATTAAAATGAGTTTGTTAACCACATAATATAATAAATCTTAAATAGAATAAGAGATCATTATCATTATTGGTAAACAATCCCTTTTAATTAATGCCGATCCCTCAACTCTGTAGCATAATAAATCAATCAATCAATATGTCAATAACTTATCCTGTTGAAGGAGTTCATTATTACTATTGTTGAGATTCATTTGTTATTAGGCGAACACTTCCATTAAAATAGTATGTGGGTCCCTTAACCACTACATGAAAAATTGGATAACTAATACGCCAATAACTTATTCGGTTGGCGAAGTTCATTATTGCTATTGGTGGGCAAATCCCATCATCTCCATATCTCTTAAGACAATGCCTTGTCTATCTATATGAAATGATTCCCGATTTTGTTTAGCCTTTCTAAAATCAACTAGTGTAGACCACTCCGTTGGGGAGCTAACACTGTTGATTTTAGATTGAGTGTATAACGTTATTAATGCTCCAACGAAAAATAAAACATTAAATATCTTGTCATTATAATCTAGACTCTTTAAATCATGCATATGGCCTTATTTTTAAAGATCTAATTACAATGAACATTTAATATTTTTATTTTCATGAGACAACCATTCTTGTAATATTAAGACTCTTCAAATCATGCGTGGGGCCTTATTTTTGAAAATCTAATTACAATGGTTTTAATCACGAAGGCCATGGGGTAATGTATAAAAATCCCCGCTCCCACTCAATTTTTTAATCATTCATAATTAGGGTTTTAAATTTATTCATTTACATGATAATATGCATGCAAAACGCCTTGATTTTAATCCAATTAAATTTAAAAAATATTTGGACTTTAAATGATTCACTAATATTTAATTTGAGGCACACTTTAAAAAATAATTTACAAAAATAATTTTTCGTTTCCCAATAAGTGCCCTCAAATTAATTAGTAATCAAATCCAATTAATTTTCATAATTTAATTAATATAAATCAAGTTAAAAGAATATATAATGGATCCAATGCATGAATAATAATTAATAAATAATTATCTATTCCATGCATCACATAAATAAATAAACAACAAACAAAAGTAATTTAAATGGCCAATGGATTTAGCTTTTAACATTTAATTGCTCTAATCACTGCACGAGGGTCTTCTAAATGCTTGTATATACCCGCAGGAGGCTGTAACTCGATCCCACGTGCCACCAGACACAATTGGACGCCTTAAAACCTATCTGAACCACCTACAAGCACTCCAGGAGGTTTCCAGCGCGTGTCACGCGCTCCTACGTGCCTGCACGCGCTGGGAGGAGTTCAAGGCGCATGTCACGCGCTCCCACGCTCCTCTACACGCGTGGGGAAGTTGCCAACGCGTTCCACGCGCTGGCACACGCCATGTGGTACTGACTTGCCTCTGGCGCGTGGTCCTCCCCCGCCAGTCCATTGGTGGTGCATTCCAGCTGCGAATCACCTGATTATTTCTTAGCCTCTGATTGCAATCCAATGGCTGCTGATCCAAGTGCATATGTACTGCGCCTCACCTGATCAGCCTCCCACCTCCGGTGCTGCCCTCGCCGCCGGCGACGCTCCGGTCGCCGGGAAAATGTCGGAAAAATTCCAGAAAATTAATTAAAAAATTCCAGAAATTAAATTAGGCACTTTAAAAATACAGAAAAATCCCAGAAAAATTCTAAAAAATTTCAAAAAATTCTTGAAGCCTAATTTAACCCTCTTGAACCTCCTTAAAGCTTCATAGCACCCTTTGATGAATATTACATGGCTTAAAAAAAATATTTACACTTTGAAATACACTGAAAAAAATTAAATTACATCATTGAACTTTCAAACGGCTAAATCAAAGCCTTAATTACATTTATCCAAAGATAAAATTACATTCAATATTCCTATAAACTTCATCCATGGCCCAAAACACATATCATCATCCATTCACAATTATACATACATCATCATGTATCAATATATATCAATATATTAATTCATACATCAACATACATCAATAAATAAATATATGCATATCAAAATTGGATTCATGAATGATGAATTTTGATAAAAACATGATCTCTAGTAATGAATCAAACCATACTCTGATACCACTGTTGGGAAACGTGCAAGTTTTAAAAACTTTTTGAGGGATTTTGATTCATAGATCTTGATTCATCACATAGAGACAAGTTTTATGCAAAATAAAATATGATGTATCATTCAAGTAACAGATTGAATACTTACATCAAAGGTCTGAGTAAACCTTTAAATCTTTCCTCTAAAGTGAATGTTCTCACTTATTGTAGATCCCTTAGCAAGATGCCTTCTCCTTGGATCTCCATCTTCTTGGTAATTGTTTTGCCTTTAGGAATCACTCATAAGCCTTCATGAATGACCTTAGAAAACTAGGCTTGTGGGAGCCTCCATTAGATGAGAATATAAACCCTAATTTTCTAGAGAGAGAAAATATATTCATTTTTTCTTCTACTAAAAATCACCCCTAAAATATACATAGATCATGTATATTTATAGGCAACATAAAGATAAAGAAAAGAAAACAACAAATTCTTCTCAATCTCTAATTCACATGTCTCAAATCTAATATGATTCCAATATCAAGTTGGGCTATGAGTGAGAATCCATTGGGCCTATTATTTTATTGGCTACAATGAATTAATAATTGGCCCAGTCCATGGACCCAATTCAATTAATTCATAAATTAATTTCTACTCCACTAAAAGAAATTAATTGAACTCCAATTAAATAATAAATAACCTCTAAGTCAATATTGCACTTTGACCCCTCGATGTATAATTAGTTATCGGATAAATAAAGCCATTAATCCGACTACTTAATTAATATATTTATTTTGGTACCATTGATTATTTCTGGCTCAATCACAATAAAATATTTGTTTGACAAAAATAATAATTTAAATAAATAAATATGTAATAAATCATTTTATCTAAAAACATACGAATGCCTTCGAATTTACTTTGTGATCAACCATAATTAATACAAAATAAATACAAGTAACAATGATGCAAATATTGAAAATATAACACTCTAACTATTAATTACATAACTACCCAAAGTGTCGGTCTAAGGATCCCGAAGAATCCGCCGAACAAATCAAAGTAATTATTAATTAATAAAAGAGTTTATATTTTTCTAATGCTTAAGAGTCAAATGTCATGACGGTGATAGAGAGCAATTGCATACGACGGCTCTCGCAATATATCTCAACCTAATGCGGATCTAGTTCAAGTCTTAATTAATTATGATTCCATCCATAATTACCGACTATGAACAATTTTTGATTACTATTTATATTCATGTATTGATCGCCATCACATATATATATAAATATCTCTTGTAATCAAGAGGACACTATCAATTCTATAATGAATCGAAATATAATACATTGAATTCACCAATTGTACAAAACATAAATATTTCAAAAACGTTAGGAACATATGTCACTTTAATCCCAATAGGAATTTGCTATGCCAGGGCATATAAATCCTAACACCATATGGCTATTGATACTATTTAATGGTATTGAAAAAAATGCCACTTGGGAGAAGATTCCCTTTCTGTGCAAGTGAGGATTTCTTTACTGTCTTCCTTTTTTATTTGCTTAGCCCCTTGCCTTTGGGTTTGGATAAGTCAACTGGTAGGCTTGTTGTGGAGTTGCTTTCTGAAAGGTTGGAGGATTCAGGTTCAGCAGGTTATGAATAAGTTCTTGGTATATCAAGTAGGTGTATGGTTATGTTACATTAGAGTTTGGAGGTGTTAGGTTCAGCATTTCAGGTATCATTTGGATTGATTTGTATGGGTTAAGGTCAATGGTGAAGTTCTCATTCTAGTTGAAATAGTTGGTGATAATGTTCTGTCCTGAGTGAGGGGAGATAGGGTTAGATAACAGGTTGGTTGGTGATTAAGAATGAGGTGATGGATGGGGTTGTAGTGAGGGATTTATGGTGGTATTATAGATGTGTGAGGATTTTTTGGAGGGCACAATTTTCCATTCATAATTTAGTTGTAGGGTTCTGTTTGAAGAAGGAATGCAGTGACAGTTTTGATGGTGTGACCAAAAACCTTGCAAAATAATCATATAGCTGGGCAGTTTTGGTAATCCACATGGACATTAGCAACTTTCCCAGTGCTGAGATGGATCTTGAGTTGTGAGGGAAAGTCTGAAGTAGCCTTGATATTAATATAGACCCTTGCAAACCTAGTCTTGAGCATGCTTTTGGTGATAGAATCAAAGAATAGAGGTTCACCAAATTTGCTCGAGATGAAACTTAGTCCATTGTCAGTCCAAAATTGAAGTGGTAGACCAAAGAGCTTGATCTATATAGGAATGGAGGAGTGCTGGCTTTTATGGAAGGATGGTTCCCAATGGCATAACATTAATGGCTTGTTAGCGAGGAACCATAGTCCTTCAGCAAGAATGGCATTACACTAGTCTAGCTGTAGATGAGAAATGGAATTCAAAAATTCCTTTCTCAGAGCTTGTAAACTTATGAAGACCCCTATCAGCCCAGAGGGCAGTGGAAAGATCCTTGACCATTCCAAATGGCAGGTATTTGTGTACAAAGCACCCTAGAAGGTTGGTTCTCATGTTGGATAAGCCAACTTTTTTAATCTCAGGTGGAACAATAGTGCATTCACCTAGTTCAGATAGGGGGATAAGGGGTAATGGATGTCTAGATGCGTGGGATTTGACAACAGAGGCCAGTTGTAGTTATGCTGTGCATTTGGATTTGAGCTAGTTACATTAGTTGTAGGGAGTGGTAGATTATTCGGGATTGGACAAGGGAGTGTGGTGGTGCGGGTATGACTGACGTAGGTGTTGGGATTTATATGCCCTGGCATAGCAAATTCCTTTTTGGATTAAAGTGACATAAGTTTCTGACGTTTCTGAAATATTTATACTTTATACAATTGGTGAATTCAATGTATTATGTTTTGATTCATTATAGAATTGAAAGTGTCCACTTAATTTCAAGAGATATTTATATATGTATGTGATGGCGATCAATACATGATTATAAATAGTAATCATAAATTGTTCATAGTCGGTAATTATGGATGGACTCATAATTAATTAAGACTTAAACTGAATCTGCATTAGGTTGAGATATATTACGAGAGCCGTCGTATGCAATTACTCCCTATCACTGTCATGGCATTTGACTCTTAAGCATGAGAAAAATATAAACTCTTTTATTAATTAATAATTACTTTGATTTGTTCGACGGATTCTTCGGGATCCTTAGACCGACACTTTGGGTAGTTATGTAATTAATAGTTAGAGGGTTATATTTTTAATATTTACATCATTGCTACTTGTATTTATTTTGTATTGATTATGGTTGATCACAAAGTAAATTCGAAGGCCTTCGTATGTTTTTAGACAAAATGATTTATTATATATTTATTTATTTAAATTATTATTTTTGTCAAACAAATGTTTTATTGTGATCGAGCCAAAAATAATCAAAGGTACCAAAATAAATATATTAATTAAGTAGTCGGATTGATGGCTTTATTTATCCGATAACTAATTATGCATAGATGGGTCAAAGTGCAATATTGACTTAGAGATTATTTATTATTTAATTGGAGTTTAATTAATTTCTTTTAGTGGAGTAGAAATTAATTTATGAATTAATTGAATTGGGTCCATGGACCGGGCCAATTATTAATTCATTGTAGCCAATAAAATAATAGGCCCAATGGATTCTCACTCATAGCCCAACTTGATATTGGAATCATATTAGATTTGAGACATGTGAATTAGAGATTGAGAAGGATTTGTTGTTTCCTTTTCTTTATCTTTATGTTGCTTATAAATATACATGGTCTATGGATATTTGAGGGGTGATTTTTATGAGAAGGAAAAAGGAATATATATTTTATCTCTCTAGAAAATTAGTGTTTATGTTCTCATCTAATGGAGGCTCCCACAAGCCTAGTTTTCCAAGGTCATTTATGGAGGGTTATGAGTGATTCCTAAAGGCAAAACAATTACCAAGGAGATGGAGATCCAAGGAGAAGGCATCTTGCTAAGGGATCTACAATAAGTGAGAAATTCATTTTAGAGGAAAGATTTAAAGGTTTACTTAGACATTTGATGTAAGTATTCAATCCATTAATTGAATGATACATCATATTTTATTTTTGGATAAAACTTGTCTCTACGTGATGAATTAAGATCTATGAAAGAAGATCCCTCAAAAAGTTTTTAAAACTAGCACGTTTCCCAATAGTGGTATCAGAGCATGGTTTGATTCATTACTAGAGATGATGATTTTATGAAAATCATCATTCATGGATCCAAAATTATATTCATATATATTTTTATTGATGTATGTTGATTTATGATTTAATATGTTGATAGATATTGATACATGATGATGTATGAATAGTTGTGAATGAATGATGATGTATGCTTAGGCCATGGATGAAGCTTATAGGTTAAATAAATGTAATTTTATCTTTGGATGAATGTAATTAAGGCTTTGATTTAGCCGTTTGAAAGTTCAATGATATAATTTAATTTTTTCCATTGTATTTTAAATTGTAAATTTATTTAAAGCCATGTAATATTCATTAAAGGGTGGTATGAAACTTCAAAAAGGTCCAAGAGGGTTAAATTAGGCTTCAGGAATTTTCTGGGATTTTTTAGAAATTTTCCAAAATTTTTCTGGAATTTTTTAAGGCCTAATTTAATTTCTGGAATCTTTTATTTAATTTTTGATATTTTTCGGCGATTTTTCGGCGACCGGAGCGTCACCAACGGTAGGTCAGTACCGAAAGGGAGGACAGATAATTCAGTGGTTCGCGATGCACTCTAATTAGGTGCAACCGTAACCAACAGCCATTGGATCACTGATGGCAAGGAGAGATGATAGGGTGTGACGCGGCCAGGATACATCTCATGCGCCTCCAATGAGAAGGCGCGTGGTGCTCACTCGCGGAGGAGCCAGCATCCAAGTTTGACTGAGCGCGTGGGATCACGCGCTAATGTGGCTGACGCGTCGTAACTTTCTCCCAGTGCGTGCAGGCGCATGGGAGCGCGTGCCACGTGCTGGTAACTTCTAGAGGCGCGTCTAGGCGTGTGTAATCTTATCCGGGCATGTAGTGTGCGCTATTTTGCTTCTCTTAGCGCGTTCAAGCTCCCTACAGGTGTATACAAGCCGTTCATGGTTGCCATTACAACTAGAATAGCAATTAAATGTTAAAAGTTGATTCCATTGGCCATTTTTATTTATTTATTCTGTCAATTTTTGATGTATGCGATGCATGAAAGAGATAATTATTTATTAATTGTTGTTCGTGCATTGGATCCATGATATTTAATTAAATGACTTGATTTATATTAATTAAATTATGAAAATTAATTGGATTTAAATACTAATTAATTTGAGAGCACTTATTGGGAAACGAAAAATTATTTTTGAAGTGTGCCTCAAATTAAATATTAGTGAATCGTTGAAAGTCCAAATATTTTCTAAATTTAATTGGATTAAAATCAAGACGTTTTGCATGCATTATATCATGTAAATGAATAAAATGAAAACCCTAATTATGAATGATTAAAAATTGAGTAGGAGCGGAGATTTTTATACATTGCCCCATGGCCTTCGTTATTAACACCATTGTAATTAGATCTTCAAAAATAAGGCCCCACGCATGATTTGAAGAGTCTTAATATTACAATAATGGTTATCTCATGAAAATAATAATATTAAATGTTCATTGTAATTAGATCTTTAAAAATAAGGCCCTACGCATGATTTAAAGAGTCTAAATTATAATGACAAGATATTTAATGTTTTATTTTTCATTAGAGCTTTAATAATGTTATACACTCAATCTAAAATCAATAGTGTTAGCTCCCCAACGGAGTGGTCTACACTAGGTGATTTTAGAAAGGCTAAACATAATTGGGAATCATTTCATATAGATAGACAAGGCATTGTCTTAAGAGATATGGAGATGATGGGATTTGCCCGCCAATAGCAATAATGAATTTCGCCAACCAAATAAGTTATTGGCGTATTGGTTATCTGATTTTTCATGCAGTGGTTAAGGGACCCACATATTATTATTTTAATGGAAGTGCTCACCTATTAGCAAATGAATCCCAACAATAGTAATAATGAGCTCCTCCATCAGGATAAGTTATTGACATATTGATTGTGTGATTTATGATGCTACGGAGTTGAGGGACCCGCATTAATTAAAAGGGATTGTTCACCAATAGTGATAATGAAATCTTATTAAATTGAGATTTATTATATTATGTGGTTAACAAACTCATTTTAATTTTAAATTTGCAAGACAGTATTAATAATTCACCTTGCATATTGTATGAATGCATTTATATTCAGATTAATTATGTCTAATCCATGTTATTTGCTTGCTAACATATTCAATGTATGTGGACCTCTTTTATAATGATTGGAAATGGAACTTAGATATTTTATTCACAACGTAAGGGTACAAAATGTATATAATACTCATATACCTAATTCTTTTATTTTAAGATACTTAATGAGATATTTTAGTGAGATTAGATAGGGCGTATGCCTACATACTATGTCAGACTTGAACACCATCAAGATAGCCTAAGGAACTCCAGTATGAAATTGTATTTTGAAAATAATTGGTTATTATTTAAAAATTAGTTGGAGATCAATAGGCCTGAATTGGGTGGTAAGTTTCAAGTTGACATGATTATTGCCTTGTTACCAAACTCGTTCGACTCTTTTAGAGTGAACTAAATAAGGAATCAGTTTGAGTTCACACTCGCTGATATTCTTATAGAATTGGTAACAGATGAAGGGATAATCAAAAGCAGAAGCATTCCTATTAATCTAACCTAGTCTATACCATCTTCTTCTAGGCCCAAGTGGAAGGGCAAAGTAAAGAAGAAGGATGATAATAGGACTAGGCTAGCACAAAACATGGGTATTCAAAAAGGTTAAAGGGAATAAGGCAGTGTATATTGAGGGCGAAGAAAACTATTTCTTTTGTCGCTAACTAAAACACTAAAGGACGAACTGTCTAAGCAATGACGTGGCATAGGAAAATATATATTTAATCATTGAGCCATGTTATGTGGTTGCGTCTATTAATTCCTGATGGATAGATTCTAGAGCCACTAAACATGTTTGCAATTCATTGTAAGGATTTCAGGAATCCAGAAACCTTAATGATATGGATATATATTTATCTTTTGACCTGATGCCAAGGTTGTAGTTAAGTCAGTGGGAGTATTACATCTGAAATTAGAGAGTATGAGGATATTAGTATTAGAGAACTATATTTATACACAGAAGTTAGACATAATCTAATTTTTTGTTTCACTTGTGGTTTATAAAATTGTGTTGTTATTTTGTAAAACTAGTTTTATAAAATTGAATAGATATGCGATTGTTTCTGGTGCATTGAAATATGGTTAATATACTATAATCACAAACTCTTAAGATCTGAAGGATGTAGAAACTAATGTTGCATCTTCTAGATTGAGTGTTAAGAGAAAATTTGTTATTCTTGACTCATTGTATTTTTTGGTGTCTATTTTTGGGTTGTAATCAATCAAAATGAGATTCAAAGATTGGTCAAAAAAGGTTTATTACCTAGTGAGGCAGAGGAGTCTAAACCAAACTTGTGAATTCTGTTTTGAAGGATAGATAACTCTAAGGGCTTAATCAGCCAAATGAAATAGACATAAAGGACAAGTGGAGTCGGTACACACAGACACGTGTGGTCTTATGAACATCCAAGCAAGATTACTCACGTTTTGGATAAATTTATCTGATGTGACACGAGTCTTAAACTTTTGGTACATTCTGAAAGTGTCAAGACTGATGTGGAGTACATATTAGGTAAGCTTATCAAAACAATCCGATCTGATCACGGAGATGAGTATTTCTTGGGATAGTGCAAAGATTATATGGTCAATGAGGGTGTGGTGTACCAGGTTTTCCACAATTGATGCTAAATGGATTTAGGTGTCAAATAGGAATAACAGAATTCCGCTTAACATGGTTAGATCTATGATCTGTTATGCTACATTATCTCTTTCGTTTTAGAGTTTAGCTTTGACGATATCAATGCAAATTATGAATTGCATTCCATCTTAGTCTGTCTCAAGGATACCGTTGAGCTGTGTTTTTGACTAAATCTTAATTTGAATCACATGCACATATGGGTCTTGCACATGTGCGCTTGATATGGACAAGTAAGTTGGAAACAGATCATACGCATGATAGATTTGATAGCTACTCTAAAAGTTATTAGGACGGATTATTTTATGATCTCAATGATAAAAGTTGATTGTTTACACTCACTGTTTATCTATAGGAGAATCATATTATGAATCATATACCTATTAGCATAGTGTTAGAGAATATGGTATGACTACCAGATGTACCACATATGAACACACTTATTATAGAGATTGAGAATATTATATGAATTCCCTATTGATGCGTCAACATCATCTAGTACACAGATTCCTTCATCGGTACATTGATGTAGTGGGAGGATAATTATCCATTCCGACAGAATCATGTTTTTAGGTGAGACCGTTATGGACATCCCTGTTAAACATGAGTTGGACCCAGTAAGTGTAATACCCCTAATTTTAAAAGGATAGTCTCGGTATTTATTTATTTGTTTTAATTGTATTTTTTAATTATTTAATTGATTATTTGACTAATTGCTTATGTGTTTAATTGAATTAGGTATTACTTGATTATTTGATTATGTGTCTATGTATTATTTGTATTTGTCTATGTGTTAATTGTTTAATTAGATTATGTGCTTAAATGGTATTTTGATTAATTGTAAATTAAATGTTTTCTTTTCTTTTATTATTTTATTTTATTTTTCTTTTATGGTTATGGTTAGTGGTAATTGGCCAACCAATTGGGTCTCATGGACTACTTCGATAGGAGGTTGGATGTGTATGGATTATTACCCGTGAATAGTTATGTATGTATATATATAGATATATATTATATACATATATAAAAAGGAAAGTAATTTATTAATTACTTTTATGGTAACTTGAGTAATAATATTTAATCTGATGTATATGTTTTATATTTAAATAATAAAAATATACATAGATTTGATATGTGTTATGTTTCAAGTTACTTTATAATATTATGGTAACTTAAGTATTATTGGATAATCTATTAATAAAAAATGGAATGTTTATAATTTATTTATTTAATAAATATATACATAAATTATATACGTAACATATTTTACTTATCTTTTTAATATATATAAAAGGGAAAGTAATTTATTAATTACTTTTAAGGTAACTTGGGTAGTAATATTTAATCTGATGTATATGTTTTATATTTAAATGATAAAAATATACATAGATTTGATACGTGTTATATTTTAAGTTACTTTATAATATTATGGTAACTTAAGTATTATTGGATAATCCATTAATAAATAATGGGATGTGTATAATTTATTTATTTAATAAAGATATACATAAATTATATACGTAATATATTTTACTTACCTTTTTAATATTTTATTTTTTTATTTTTTTATTTTTTTTTAAGTTGACTTGGATTGGGAAAAGGGTTAGGGTTATTTTATTTAGCCTATAAATATATAGCTACATGTTGTAAAGGGGGGTTAGAAATATTCATGTGATATATTCTAGAGAGAGAGAGTTAGAGAAGGAAGGAAGGAGGAGAAAAACTCTGTAGAGAGAAGATCAAGGAAGAAGAAGTTTAACTTTCGATCTGAAAGTTTAAGGCAAGTTCTTCTTCTATCTCTTTCCTTTTGATTCGTGTTTCTATGCATGCCTAGGAAATTTCAAGATTTATTAAACACACAAAATTAAATAATTATGCATGTTTAATTGGATTAGAACATAGGTTTTATGAAATTGGTTCATATCTGCTCTTGTGTTATGAATTGATAAATGCATGATTTTGATTTGATTTTCGGTGTGAAATTTTATATGTTTACATTATGAATTTTTTCATATCTGTGGAATGATGGAACGTAGAAACATGCCTAGGATTCCTGAACATTAAAAAAGAACTAGGTTTGGGTTTAAATAAATTTAAATAGACTCAATTATAATGATACTTGCTATTTGAATGTTTTAAACAAACGAATGAATTTAATCTTTTAATATGTTTAAGCAATTGAGATTAATTGTGTAGGATGAATTGGATACGGAGAATGCTTATTTAACGGTATAATAAAATATCATCATGTATAAGATTCAGTTTGTGTAGGACAAATGATATAGGAAGCTTAAATAAATAATAAGTCATTCCTATTTTGTGATAACTTGATATCATATTATCATAGTTATTTCTGGATTATTTGATGTATTTCCTTAATCGTTACATCAATTGCTATATTATGTGGTTTAATGCACCGGTATGGGACGGTGGCATTGTAGGGACGGATTAACTTATCAGTTAAGTCCTACCTATTTTATATAAGGGAATGGATTAACTAAAATGTTAAGTCCTACTTATATTCAAGTCAGGTCAGCTGAACAAGTTGAATGACTTATGGAGGATTAATTTATTATTTAAGGGAATGGATTAACTAAAATGTTAAGTCCTACTTATATTCAAGTCAGGTCAGCTGAACAAGTTGAATAACTTATGGAGGATTAATTTATACTGGATAGGATGGTTACTAAATTATATATATATAAGTATGGTGCCATGATATGAGCTTGAGTCTCAGGATTAGTGGTTAGGGTGCGTATATTGCCAGGGATGTGTAGCTAGATATAGTGTAGTTGTGTACCCTGGTAAGTCTAGGTACTCATGCCCACTATATGTGCGTTTTGCGTGTTGCCTACTATTCAGGTTGAGACAACCCTATAGTCTAGTGAGGTTCCTTTAGTGTGTGTGTGTGTATATATATATATATATGGACTACTAGTTACTGTTGGATTGACTAGGATGTATACGTGTATCGGATCTCTACTTGGACTGTAGTAGAGTAGAACTTGTTTGTGGGCCTGACCCACCATTATTTTTCAGCGGTTCGTCAGGAGTAGAGGTTATTCATGCTGAGCGAGGATCAATTTACTTCATTCTTCTGATGCTACATAGGAGTTCCTTTATGATTCAGTTTCCTAATTTAGACAGTTATTGCTGGCATTTGTTTAGTTTGGATTTTCTAGGGGTCCACACAGTATGGATTCCCGAGTTGTATTTTGGAGGATCAGTTGTATCAGAAGAGTTTATTAACTAATGGAAATATATTCTGAGGTTTATTATTAGATTATCATTTTAGTTTCTTGTCAGCATTTTATTTATTCTTCTTTATTCTTTTGTATTCTGTGTGTTCGTTTATTATCGATTCGTTTTTGATATCCTCGGGTGTTCGGGCGTGGGCCTGGCCAACCCGCATTCGGAAATCTGGGGGTATTACAGTTGGTATCAGAGCACTCCAGGTTTAAGTGTCCTTAGGAGTGTCTTTCGTTATGTGACTTCCGCGTTGCGTTTCTTAAAACTTAGAGCTCATATTTGGATTCGTTGTACTCTATTTACGGTTCGTTAGGAGGAGCTGATGTCAATTAGATTCTGTAGTTACAGAATGGTTGGCATTAGGAGGATGATTGGGTTCAAGGCAAAAGCAATAAAAACCTAAAGAAGTAAAGGAGTAAGTTATCGATTTCTTTGCCAGAAGCCAGAATTTGAGATCGAAGGTTTAGTTCCGGGTTGGTGTTACTTTAAAAGTATAAGCCAGTGAAGGATTTAGGTGTATGTGATAGGTCACCGCATATCGGGGCCAATACGACTTCAGTTGATCTTAAAAAGGAGACAAACGAGGAGTAGGAGTCCGAAGAGGATCCATGGAAGAGAGTTCAGAGTATCCAAAGAGAGAGGGTACTAAATCTTGAAGATGGATGATCGTACGAGGGTGATTTTATTTACTGGTAATATAGCGGATGATATTAGTAGAATTGGTGTTGATCAATTTACAAATAATTAAACTTTCTTATCATTTCTAAAAGAGATATATAAGAAGTACTCTTCAGGAGCTTGGGAATTTGCTGGAGTTCTTATCAGAACGAAACATATGATTTTGTATCATGTTTAGAAGAGTATGTGGATTATGTTGTGACGTTCTAATTCACTTTATAAAGCCAAGTTAGATAGTTTACATTCTGTGTATAGGGAGGATGAGGGTTAAGCCCTTGGTATTTGCTTAGGCAAACATTTGTGTTTTTAAGCTATGTTTTAAAGGATATGTTTTGAGGTTGGATGATTATTTACGAAACTATAAAAGGAAATTTTGTGACACAATTTTTGCAAGTTGATTTCAGATGAGACTTTATTTTCTAGAAAGAACGGAGTTTTAAGTAGGAGTATATTTTGTGTTTTTGTGTTTGTTATACGTGTTTTAATTTTTATGGATTTTTCTAGTTAATTGTATGTGGTTCAGTTGGGGACATAAGTGTGTGATCAGCCAACTATTGTTTTAATAACATGGAGTAATAGCGCTATTTATGCAAGATTTGTGAGCGTACGGTCGTAGGATTTGGTAGATACACATAAATCTAGTCAATCTATTGGACCTGGACATGTGTCATTATGGTGTGTTTTGGGACTACGAGTCAAACAATCTAGAATGATTAGTTTGATATACTTTACGTTAGGTATGGATTCGTATCATATTACAACGCCATGATATTGGTGGTTGTTAATGTTTCGGTATGCGTGAGGTAGTGGTAAATAAAGATCACTATAACGCTATGATGATATATTAGTGGTGCTGGATTTACTGAACATCTTATTGAAAATTTCAGAAGTTGTTACCAAGTCAGAAGGAGGATTTAGTATGGGATTAAGTACTTATTGGAATGACACCGAGTGAGGATAGGAGACTGAATAAATATTCATCAGTAAATTCTTAATTAAGAATTTTTTCAAGAGGGTGTGTCATTAGAGGAATTTGCTGGTGTTGCACATGGAGGAGGAAACTAAGTCTCTTCATTTCCATAAATAATATGGAAATATTTTTTTTAGTCACAATTTACAACAATTAGCTGTTGCAAGGAAATTGATGACTTATGTAGAGGATGGAAAGATTTCATATTCTTTTGAAATTAGACAAAGAAGTCGAATTGTCATTAACTTATCTTAAAGAAGTAGGGTGTGTCAAAGACAAGATGGTGAGACCAAATACTTATATAAAGATGAGGTGCATGGTATGTATGGAAAGGACGTAGTTTGTTGACTTTTGTTGAATTAAGTCTTAGTTGACTATAGATAAATGGAATTACCGATTGATTTTCAATATTGGTAAGTTTATCACGGATCAGTGGTGGATAGATTTAGTTACAGAATTCTCTTTTGAAGATGCTTCAATTTAAACGTTGGGTACAGACGAAAGCTGGTGGTACCAGACTAACGGTACTTTCTATAGACAAATTGGATGGAGGATGCATAGACTGAGTTTCACAACTTTTAGTTCTTAATCCTGGTGGAAACATGATGCTTTACGATAGGCAGGAGAAGGGACATAGTGATTTATCTCCAAGTCTAATATTTATTAGATAGTAGAGATGGACCATCAAAGATCACTAGATCCTTTGCAGCCATTTCCTATACTAAAGTGGAAATGAGAGAGCATTTTACAGATTTAGTTGCGGGATTTCTGATTTTACACAAGGGTCAGGATTCTGGATGGGAAATTGGTTGACTAATACATTAGGTTAGCTTGATTCTTGTCTATTTCAAACTGTTAGGACTTCAGTTCATACGAATAGAATGGATCACGAGACGGTTTAGATGGATTATAGTGGTGATTCACACTTTATATCAAGTTTCGTCTGATGGAAGTAATGATGTAAATGGATGCTCTCAACAAACGATAGAATATTTAAATCTTTCGGTTAGTTGTTGAGTTATTAGATGCATTTATAGCAGGTGTAATACTAACACTTGTTATTACTACGATAGTTGAGAAGGTCAACTTTGAATATTGGAGTTGACCTTGGAGACGGTGTTACCTTACTCAGATGGAGTTTAAGGTACTCGAGGAGGATTTAGTAGTTTCTGTAGATAGTGTTATGATAGTCGGGCGACTGAGGTGGAAAGTTTATAATTTTTTTTTGATACACCCAAATGGTTAGAAGGTACACCACGACATCAAATGTCGGTTTTGGTGAACAGGTACGAATAGGGACGTGTATATGATTGCCCTAAGTGTAAAACCTGCTACAAAGGTAAAAAGTTGATCATTGGATATCATGGGAATCTTTAGCCACTTCCTATAACAAATATGGAAGTTGAATTAAATAGAGTGACAATCGGTGGGAAGGATAGACATTGATTTGGAATTTCAATTTTCTATATGGAATCCAAGTGGTGGATTGAGAAAGATCGCTTGAGGACATAAATTTGAGTGATGCTTATTTTAGAACTTCATAGTAGTTCTATAGTTCAATGATAGTGGTGTTATAGCATATGAATGTCCATATTAGTGGATGCAAATTGCTATTTCGAATGAGCTTTATGAAGATTTTGGAGCAGCAGCTCTACTTTATATCTATAGACGGAGGACTTAATTGAGAGATTAAATTAGACCATAAAGGATATATTTGAGGCGTATATCCTAGATTTTCATGGACAGTTAGAAGTGTTTACTTCACTTGTCGGAATTTTGTCTGCGATATTGTTGGCACAAGGAGGTTAGTGTGACATCTTTGGAGGTTTTGTATCTTTCATAATGCATACCTCTCATTTGTTGGTTGGAAATGGAAGTAAGGGTTGTACAATCAGACCTCGATTTCATTTAAAAATATGCCAGAAAGAGATACTTCCCTTTGTATTGAACTGCGCACGGCTGGAAGGCGACAGTGAGATGTTGTAAATAGTTGAACTAGTATACTAGAGTTTTTCTATCAGGGAGTAGTTTGCTCGTTCTGTTTTCCATGTAGGAAGAAAGACGATTTTTGGAAAAAGGTCAATTTTACTTTTTACATTGATTTTTGGAGAGGATTGTGTTTCGCAATTAAGGCAGTTGCCTCTAAATTAGCGTTACCAAATTATTAACGCTGGGTGCATAGGAGTTTGTGCGTATATTCTATGGCACTTGGAGGTATGTAGATCATTCCCTTGTTGAAATGGGAGGATTACATTGTTGTTTTATACAACCTATGCATTGTATGATTATTGTGTTTCTTAAAATATAGAAACCTGTATACCACTTGGTATATTGCAGTTAAGTAGAGCCCTCATAGTGAGGTTGCGTCTACTTGGGAATATGAGGATGTTTTTCGCTCACAGTTTCCAAGCATAATGGAAGAAAGTAAGGGCGAATTCCGAGGACGGAATTCCTTTTGTTAGGGGGGAAGAATGTAATACCCCTAATTTTAAAAGGATAGTCTTGGTATTTATTTATTTGTTTTAATTGTATTTTTTAATTATTTAATTGATTATTTGACTAATTGCTTATGTGTTTAATTGAATTAGGTATTACTTGATTATTTGATTATGTGTCTATGTATTATTTGTATTTGTCTATGTGTTAATTATTTAATTAGATTATGTGCTTAAATGGTATTTTGATTAATTGTAAATTAAATATTTTCTTTTCTTTTATTATTTTATTTTATTTTATTTTTCTTTTATGGTTATGGTTAGTGGTAATTGGCCAACCAATTGGGTCTCATGGACTACTTCGATAGGAGGTTGGATGTGTATGGATTATTACCCGTGAAAAGTTGTGTATGTATATATATAGATATATATTATATACATATATAAAAAGGAAAGTAATTTATTAATTACTTTTATGGTAACTTGAGTAGTAATATTTAATCTGATGTATCTGTTTTATATTTAAATAATAAAAATATACATAGATTTGATACGTGTTATGTTTCAAGTTATTTTATAATATTATGGTAACTTAAGTATTATTGGATAATCTATTAATAAAAAATGGAATGTTTATAATTTATTTATTTAATAAACATATACATAAATTATATACGTAACATATTTTACTTACCTTTTTAATATATATAAAAGGGAAAGTAATTTATTAATTACTTTTATGGTAACTTGGGTAGTAATATTTAATCTCATGTATATGTTTTATATTTAAATAATAAAAATATACATAGATTTGATACGTGTTATATTTTAAGTTACTTTATAATATTATGGTAACTTAAGTATTATTGGATAATCCATTAATAAATAATGGAATGTGTATAATTTATTTATTTAATAAAGATATACAGAAATTATATACGTAACATATTTTACTTACCTTTTTAATATTTTATTTTTTTATTTTTTTTTAAGTTGACTTGGATTGGGAAAAGGGTTAGGGTTATTTTATTTAGTCTATAAATATATAGCTACATATTGTAAAGGGGGGTTAGAAATATTCACGTGATATATTCTAGAAAGAGAGAGTTAGAGAAGGAAGGAAGGAGGAGAAAAACTCTGTAGAGAGAAGATCAAGGAAGAAGAAGTTTAACTTTCGATCCGAAAGTTTAAGGCAAGTTCTTCTTCTATCTCTTTCCTTTTGATTCGTGTTTCTATGCATGCCTAGGAAATTACAGGATTTATTAAACACATAAAATTAAATAATTATGCATGTTTAATTGGATTAGAACATAGATTTTATGAAATTGGTTCATATCTGCTCTTGTGTTATGAATTGATAAATGCATGATTTTGATTTGATTTCCGGTGTGAATTTTTATATGTTTACATTATGTATTTTTTCATATCTGTGGAATGATGGAACGTAGAAACATGCCTAGGATTCCTGAACATTAAAAAAGAACTAGGTTTAGGTTTAAATAAATTTAAATAGACTCAATCATAATGATGCTTGCTATTTGAATGTTTTAAACAAACGAATGAATTTAATCTTTTAATATGTTTAAGCAATTGAGATTAATTGTGTAGGATGAATTGGATACGGAGAATGCTTATTTGACGGTATAATAAAATATCATCATGTATAAGATTCAGTTTGTGTAGGACATATGATATAGGAAGCTTAAATAAATAATAAGTCATTCCTATTTTGTGATAACTTGATATCATATTATCATAGTTATTTCTGGATTATTTGATGTATTTCCTTAATCGTTACATCAATTGTTATATTATGTGGTTTAATGCACCGGTATGGGACGGTGGCATTGTAGGGACGGATTAACTTATCAGTTAAGTCCTACCTATTTTATATAAGGGAATGGATTAACTAAAATGTTAAGTCCTACTTATATTCAAGTCAGGTCAGCTGAACAAGTTGAATGACTTATGGAGGATTAATTTATTATATAAGGGAATGGATTAACTAAAATGTTAAGTCCTACTTATATTCAAGTCAGGTGAGCTGAACAAGTTGAATGACTTATGGAGGATTAATTTATACTGGATAGGATGGTTACTAAATTATATATATATAAGTATGGTGCCATAGTATGAGTTTGAGTCTCAGGATCAGTGGTTAGGGTGCGTATATTGCCAGGGATATGTAGCTAGATATAGTGTAGTTGTGTACCCTGGTAGGTCTAGGTACTCATGCCCACTATATGTGCGTTTTGCATGTTGCATACTATTCAGGTTGAGACAACCCTATAGTCTAGTGCGGTTCCTTTAGTGTGTGTGTGTGTGTATATATATATATGGACTACTAGTTACTGTTGGATTGAGTAGGATGTATACGTGTATTAGATTTCTGCTTGGACTGTAGTAGAGTAGAACTTGTTTGTGGGCCTGACCCACCATTATTTTTCAGGTGTTCGTCAAGAGTAGAGGTTATTCGTGCTGAGCGAGGATCAATTTACTTCATTCTTCCGATGCTACATAGGAGTTCCTTTATGATTCAGTTTCCTGATTTAGACAGTTATTGCTGTCATTTGTTTAGTTTGGATTTTCTAGGGGTCCACACAGTATGGATTCCCAAGTTATATTTTGGAGGATCAGTTGTATCAGAAGAGTTTATTAACTAATGGAAATATATTCTGAGGTTTATTATTAGATTATCATTTTAGTTTCTTGTCAGCATTTTATTTATTCTTCTTTATTCTTTTGTACTCTGTGTTCGTTTATTGCCGATTCGTTTTTGATATCCTCGGGTGTTCGGGCGTGGGCCTGGCCAACCCGCATTCGAAAATCTGGGGGTATTACAGTAAGCTACACAGAAGCGTGAACCGATATGGATACAGATCGTTTTGGCGAGTTACTACGAAATCAGAGTTGGAATCTATGTATTCTAATAATTTCTGGGATCTTGTAGAACTTTCTAGTAGGGTGATACTTATGGAAGGCAAGTTAATATACAAAAAGATACCAGAAGATTTCTTAGTGAATAAATCATGAGTGTACAAGGGAATGTCATTATTTTTCTGATTCTATATATATTGATGACATCCTACTCATTTAGAATGATATGAAAATTTTGTCATCAATAAAGAGGTAGTTGTTCAATTCTTTTAAATGAAGGATTTTCAAGATGTAAGCTATATTCCTAGGATCAAGCTTTTGCAAGATCAGGTTAAAAGGAAAATAGGCTTATCTTAATAATCCTACATTGATAAAGTTTTAACCAGGTTTGGTATGCATAACTCAAAGAATGAGTTTTTGCTTTATTGATATGGATGGCTCTCTCTAGTACTATCAAAGGATATTGAGCAAATGAGACTGGAACAATATGCTTCGGCATATGAGAGTCTCATATATGCCATGGTCTATACCAAATAGGACATCCGCTACATTGTAGGGATAGTCAGATGATATCAGTCCAATCCTGGACTTGATAACTGGTCTGTTGTGAAAAATATAATTATTACCTAAGGAGAATTAATGATATCATACTCATTTATGGATGTGATGATATGGTTCTAGTCAAATATGCTAGTTCTGATTTTCAATCAGAAGTAGATACTACGAGGTTCATGACTTAGTGTATGTTCACTCAATGGAAGGGAAATCAGTTAGTAGATTGTTAAGCAGATTTCAACTGCTGACTTAAACCTGCAAGTGGAGTACATTACAGCCTTAAAGGCGGCAATGGAAGCCTTTTTGGTTTAATCTCACTGATTTAGAGGTTGTGGAGCATACTAGTCTGCCTATCGAGCTATACTGCGACAATAGTGCAAAAGTAGTTCAAACCAATGACCCAAGGTTCCATAGAGGAACAAGATACACTGAGAGGAAGTATCATATTCTACATGATATTATCCGGCAAGAAAATGTACTAGTGGCTAGAACATTGCATTGGAACACAACTTTATTGATCTATTAACAAAGGTGTTATTGATTAATAATTTTGATCGTCATCTGGATAACATTGGAGTTAGATGTAATTTGAATTGACTATGAGGGCAAGTGGGAGCTGTTGGGATTTATATGCCTTGGCATAGCAAATTCCTATTTGGATTAAAGTGACATAAGTTCCTGAAGTTTCTGAAATATTTATGCTTTATACAATTGGTGAATTTAATGTATTATGTTTTGATTCATTATAGAATTGAAAGGGTCCACTTGATTACAAGAGATATTTATATATGTATGTGATGGCGATCAATACATGATTATAAATAGTAATCATAAATTGTTCATAGTCGGTAATTATGGATGGACTCATAATTAATTAAGACTTAAACTGAATCCGCATTAGGTTGAGATATATTGCGAGAGCCGTCGTATGCAATTGCTCCCTATCACTATCATGGCATTTGACTCTTAAGCATGAGAAAAATATAAACTCTTTTATTAATTAATAATTACTTTGATTTATTCGGCAGATTTTTCGGGATCCGTAGACCGACACTTTGGGTAGTTATGTAATTAATAGTTAGAGGGTTATATTTTCAATATTTGTATCATTGCCACTTGTATTTATTTTGTATTGATTATAGTTGATAACTGTGATACCCCTTGGATCTGAGACACGGGTTGATCAGGCCCAGGCCCGAGCCCGAGGGAATATCAAACAATTAATATTTTATAATGAACACGGAATACAAAATGAATTAAGAAATGAAATTAAAGCTGAAAGGAACTAAAAATAGAATCCACAAAAATATTATAATTATTAAAATCCATCAAACCCCAAACTCCAAAACTCCCTCAGTTTACAACTTGGGAATCCATCTCTAGTGGACCCCTATTAAACATCCAAACGGAAGATAAAACAACTGTAATAAACATCCAGAAATAAAACTATAGAGAGAGCCCTACATCGTCGGAAGAGTGAATAGAGACCTCTGCTCAGCACGAACACGTCTAAGCCTGGAACTGTCGTGTACCTGAAAAATAGAAGTGGGTCAGGCCCACGTGTAAGTTCTAAACTACTACAGTCCAAACAGAGGCCCGATACGCATGTACATCCTAAACAATTTAACAATAGCTAATAGTCCATAAGTGTATATATGTATAGTCACACTAAAGGACTCTCACTGGACTACAGGCCGGTCTCAACCTGAATAGAGGTAACATGCTAAAAACGCATATGAAGTGGGCATGTGTACCTAAACCTAAACAGGGTACACCCCTAACCATCGTATCCAGCTATGCATCCCAATGCATATACGCTCCCTAACCGTCGATCCTGAGACTCAAGCTCATATCGAGGTACCATAACAATATATTTAAAATCCATCCTGAATCCTAGTAGTGCCGCTCAACTAGTTGTTGCCATGACACTACAATCAATAGGACTTAACTTTTAGTTAATCCCATTCTTAATCCAGAGTAGGTAGGTTCTGATGTTTTGAATCCAAACCGTCCCTAGTATGCCACCGTTCTATACCGATACTCCAACCATCCAGCAGTTGATAAACTTACACTTAAGGTAAATATCAACTAAATCCATGTTTCCAACAATTGATACCGACAGTGATAATGAAGGCATCAAAACAAAATTTCAGTATTTTCATAAATACACTTAATGTATAGTGTTTCATAAAATCCTGTATAGTACTAAGTTTAAATCTTAATAGCATACAACATCCAACAGTTGATATTACAGTCAATTAAGATAACTATCAACTAGAACCAATATTCCAGAAATTGACACCAGTAGTGACAAGATAAGTATCAACAACAGAACCACGGTATATATAAACATGCTTAGTTTCGGTAAAACCGGTATACTATTACGTGTAAATCTTAATAGCTTTCAACAGCCAACCGTTGATAGTACAGGTATTAAAGTAAATATCAACTAAGTTCATATTCAACAATTTATGCAAACTGTAATCATGAAAACATCAAAACAGAGTTGCAGTGGGTATATAGACATGCCTATCCTATAGTGCTCCCGGAATCCAGTAATGCTAAGTTTGATTTAAAACCTAGATCACTCGATACCAATTCATCCAAAATAACTATAATTCAAGTACATGATCATAATATGAAGTGAAACATGTTTTAATTATATTATCCGTCTCATAAAAATATTACCAACAGAATTTTTTAAACTCTAAACAGTGTGTTCATTGATTTAACTATTTGCTGTCCGAGCTACCCAAGTAATTAACTTATTAACACCTCTTGGGACTTAAGTAGCTATCTTTAAGCATCATCCACACACTCCACATACATCCTCAAACCCAACTAAAACCAAAGAAAACCAACCCCTGTAATCAAAACTGGCTGGAAACTCAAAAAAATGAAAAAAATGCATAAAGGAGACGTCTCCCAAAAGGGGAGCCGCCTCCTTTAGAACCTGGAGCCGGCTCCCCCACTTGGGAGCCGCCTCTACTCAGGAGGAGCCGGCTCTCTCCCTCCCTTGCCTCGCCTCTTCGTTTTCCCTCTTCTTCAGAACCCTTCTGCAACTCCTCGCCCTATGCTATGGTTTCCAGAAATTATAATTCAACCCCAATAGTTTTCCCCAGTCCATGTTTAAGTCTTTATTGCATTCCATACATAGGTTAAACAGAGATATATGCGAGCAACTATCACGTTTTAACAGAATTTTAAGCATACAACACATACTGATAAGTTTCAGTTTAAGCACGAACAGAGCATGTGTTTAGTTGATTTAGTTAGTCCTAAAACTGTTTAAGAATGTAAAGAACACGAAACCTAAGGGAAAGAGTAAGGATAGAACTTGCCTCCCACCAACGTTCGTTTATATTTTCCGGTGAAACTCTCCTCTGTTTGCTCTCTGTTTTCCTGCCATCTCTAAAACTGCCTCAGACTTACGATGTTGTAATCCTCTTTTTAAAACCCTAGGCAGACCCCTAAGTGAGTATTTATAGGCCACACAAATCCTAAGTTCCCTCAACCCTAATCGGATTTGCTTGGCCCATACAGAAGTTTCAAGTTTATACCATGACGGCTACTGTGTATACCTAATGGAACGATACAACAGTCACGGTTGTTTTTTTTTTTTTTAATTTTTTAGAACAACAATGTAACCATTTTACTTTAATTACCACTTAAACTTTATACCAATTAACCAAATAAAACTAAGTAAAACATCTTACAAATAATTAAAAATTAAATAACACACGTAAGAAAATAAAATTAAACAAAGTCAACAGCCAGGTCAAACTATCAACGAATTATAATTAAACCAATTAAAACATTAAACTAAACAATTAATGAAAAGAAAACAACTAATTACACTTAAACCAATTAAAACATTAAATAAAACAATTAATGAAAAGAAAACAATTAAGTACACTTAAATCAATTAAAACATTAAATAAAACAAGTAATGAAAAGAAAACAATTAAACAAAATACCGAGACTATCCTTTCGAAAATTAGGGGTATTACATTTTTCCCCCCTAACAAAAGGAATTCTGTCCTCGAAATTCGCTCTACCTTCTTCCAAAATTTCAGGAAACTGCGAGCGAATGACATCCTCCCGTTCCCAAGTAGACTCAGCCTCATTGTGATGACTCCCCTGAACACGAACCAAAGGAATAACCTTATTACGAAGAATCTGATCTCGTCGGTTGACAATACGACACGGTGGCTCTAAATAAGTTGCATCCGGCTGCAACTCAATCTCCCCAACATTGATATGCTGATACCGATCTCATCTCGCAGAAATTTTTGCAACATGGAAACATGAAACACGTTGTGGACGCGATCCGAAGTATCCGGAAGTGCCAACCGATAAGCCACAGCTCCCACTCGATCCGTAATCATGAATGGACCGACAAACCGCGGAGACAACTTCCCTTTTTTCCCAAAGCGCATAACACCTTTCATAGGTGACACTTTGAGTAGAACCTGATCTCCAACTCGAAACTCCAAAGCACGAGTACACCGATCAGCATAACTCTTCTGTCTACTCTGAGCAGTACGCATGCGATCCTTAATAAGAGCAATCTTTTCAGAGGTATCCTTGATGAACTCAGGACCCAAGAATCGATTCTCTCCAACATCCATCCAACAAACAGGTGATCGACACGGTCGACCGTATAATGCCTCAAATGGAGCCATACCAATAGTCTTCTGGAAACTATTGTTATAAGCAAACTCCACAAGTGGCAAATATTCCTCCCAGTGGCCCTTGAAATCCAGAACACACGACCGAAGCATATCTTCCATAATCTGATTCACCCTCTCAGTCTGTCCATCAGTCTGAGGATGATAAGCAGTACTAAGGTGTAACTCCGTACCTAAAGCCTGCTGAAAACTCTTCCAAAATCCAAATACAAAGCTCGAATCCCTGTCCGATATAATAGACAATGGAATGCCATGTAGCTTTATAATCTCTGAAATGTAAAGCCTCGCCAACTGCTCTGAAGTGTAGTCAGTGCAAATAGGCAAGAAATGAGCGGACTTGGTCAACCTATCCACAATGACCCATATGGAATTATGCCCCTTGAAAGAATTTGGCAATCCTTCCATAAAATCCATTGATATGCTCTCCCATTTCCACTCCGAAATTGGTAGTGGCTGTAGAGCTCCTGGCGGCCTCTGATGATCAATCTTAACCATCTGACAAGTACTGCACTGAGAAACAAAAAGAGCAATGTCCCTCTTCATACCTGCCCACCAAAACTGCCGCTTCATATCTTGATACATCTTATCGCCTCCTGGATGAACAGAGAACTCAGAGTGGTGAGTTTCAATCATCACATCCTTCCTCAAACCATCAGCAGAAGGTACCACTAACCGTCCCTTGTACCTTAAACCTCCATCAGCCCCAACATAGTAGAATGGAACCTCTCCGGAAGCTTTCTCTGCGACCTTGTCGACACATTGCTGATCGGTGAGATGTGCTTGTAAAACCTTGCGTATGATGGAAGGTGTAACCACCATGCAAGCCATAAAAGCGTCTGACAACTCATCTACATTCTTCAAAGCATTCCACTCAGTAGTGAATAGAGCAGAAAAACTACCAACAGGTCGGCGACTGAGTGCATCCGCCACTACATTCGCTTTCCCTGGATGATACTGTATAGAAAAATGATAGTCTTTTACAAACTCCAACCACCTGCGCTGTCTCATATTCAGCTCCCGCTGAGTGAACAAGTACTGCAGACTCTTGTGATCACTGAATAATCTGAAGGACTCACCCAACAGATAATGCCTCCAAATACGCAAGGCAAAGACCACTGTTGCCAACTCCAAATCATATGTTGGATAATTAAGCTCATGAAGCTTAAGTTTCCGAGATCCATAAGAAATCGGTCGCTCCTCCTGCATCAATACACATCCAAGACCCTGCAACGAAGCATCCGTGTAAACAAGATACTCTATCCCGCTCTGTGGAGTAGCCAGAACCGGTGCAGAAGTCAGCTTCCTTTTCAGCTCATCAAAAGCTCGCTGACAGTGTTCATCCCACACGAATTGTACACCCTTCTTGGTCAGATGAGTGAGTGGTCCTGCTATCTTGGAGAACCCCTGGATGAATCTCCTGTAATATCCTGCCAGACCGAGAAAACTCCGAATCTTAGTAGGTGATGTAGGCTGTCCCTACTCAACCACCGCTGAAATCTTGGCCGGATCCACTGCTATCCCCTTTTCTAACACCACGTGACCCAGAAATTTCACCTCCAACTGCCAAAATTCACACTTCTCGAACTTGGCATATAACTGGTGCTCACGAAGCGTCTGCAAGACTATGTGAAGATGTCTAGCATGATCGTCCTCCGACCGAGAATAGATCAAGATGTCATCAATAAAGACAATAACAAACTGATCCAAATAAGCCCAGAAGACTCTACTCATTAAGTCCATAAATACTGCAGGTGCATTAGTCGTCCCAAACGGCATAACACGAAACTCATAAGAACCATATCTCGTGAGAAATACTGTCTTAGAAACATCCTGCTCCCTAACCCTCAGCTGATGATACCCAGAACACAGATCAATCTTGGAGAAATATGTGGCTCCCCTTAACTGATCAAACAAGTCATCAATCCTGGGCAAAGGATACTTGTTACGAATCGTAACCTTGTTCAACTCCCTGTAATCTATACACAGACGAAGCGAACCATCCTTCTTCTTCACAAATAGAACCGGTGCTCCCCAAGGTGATGTACTCCTACGAATAAAACCCTGGCTGAGTAACTGCTGAATCTGATCCCTCAGCTCTCTCATCTCTACCGGTGCCATCCTATAGGGTGCCCTAGCAATAGGCACAGTGCCTGGAGCTAAGTCTATCAAAAAATCGATCTCGCGACTAGGTGGCAACCCTGGAATCTCCTGAAATACATCCGGGAAATCCTGTACAATCGGTATGTTATCCAATGGCACAGTAACCCCCTCCTCATTTTCCCCTCCACATGGAACAAATAGGTGCTACCGCCCTCTTTAGAACGTGGCATAGCTACTACATACATATCCTGACCAGGTATGGTAAAAATAATAGATCTATCAAAATAATCAACTTGGGCATGGTAGTGAAACAACCAATCCAGCCCAAGTATCACATCATAAGTGTGCATGTCCAGGACCAGTAGATTGGCTAGAAATCTAAGTCTGCCAATATCTAGTGTCACGGGCCCATCACTCTCATGTATAATAGCTGTATCACCCAATGGTGTAGAAATACCCTGAGGTCTAGTGCATACCCTCATCCTCATCCCAGATAAAGCAACAAAAGTCCTAGCTACAAATGAGTGTGTAGCACCTGTATTACATAAAACACGTCCATGCAAACCATGAATAGGAAACTTACCCTCAATAGTCTGAGGTGCCTGAACATCCTGTGGTATGGGGTTATACACCCTGCCATAGTGCAACTGCTGTGGTGCCTGTCCCTGAGTCTGCGGCGGTGCCGGTAAAGCCAGATGTGTCTGTCTCTGAATCCGTGGAACCTGTGGAGTTGGTAGAGGCACTGGCGCCCTCTGCCCCTGCTGCACATACTGTCCCTGTCCCTGTCCTGCTTTAGGACACTGCCTGGTGGTATGACCATACTCTCCACAAGTGTAACAACTACCCTGGAAAGTATCAAATGGCCTCCTCTATCGGTTAGCCTGTGGCTGACCCTGACCTGCCTGTGGTCCCCCATTCTGTTGCCTCTGAATAGGTGCCCCATTCTGATGAGCATCTGAACCACCCTTATGCTTCTTCCAAGGCTGTTGTCCCTGGAACTTGCCTTTGTCATTCTGCCGGTGACCATTGCCATTCCCCTTCTCAGCTGACTGATTAGTAGAGTCTTTATCTCCCCGCTTCTCACCATGAGCCTGTCTGATGTCCACAGTCAACTGATACTGTTGTAGATCGGTGTCTACCACCTGAGCATAGGTAGTATAGGCTGGACTACCTGTAATAGCTCTCTTGATAGACCATATCAGTCCTTTGATGAAACTGTTACGCTTCTTCTCCTCTGTATCCACCTCCTCCGGTGCAAAGAGAAACAAGCGTGTGAACTGCTGCTCATACTTCGCCACTATCATGTTTCCCTACTGCAGACTTAGAAACTCGGTCTTCATAACTGCCCTGACTGCATAGGGAAAATATTTCTCGTCAAAGCGAGCACTGAACTCATCATAAGACAGTGTCATCCTCTCCTCTGAGGTGGTAACTGACTCCCACCACTGTAGTGCATCCCCAACTAGCTTGAAAGTAGCAAGCATTTGCTTCTGAACCTCCGTGCACTGAACCAAACGAAGATGACGCTCAATGTCCTATTTTCACTGGTGAGCTGCTCTCGCATCGGTGGAGCCTGAGAACACTGGTGGACTCCTTTTGTGAAAGAGCTCCTAGCCTTTCCCCAAGAATCCGTCTGAACCACTGGTGCTGGTAGCGGTGCCGGCTGTACCTGAGGCTGATTCCGAAGTGCAGCTGTTACCCCAGCTTCTGTAGCCCGAGCAACAAGGTCATTGAGGTGAGGAGGAATCTCTGGATCCCTGACCTGGTCCAGAGTCTGTTGAACTTCCTCCTGCTCCTCCTGAAACCCTGGCATTTACTGCTCTTCCTCCATTTGCTGACGCCGTAGGAGATATTGTTGCCTACGTGCCACTCTCCTTTCTTTCCTAGTTCCTTGCATGTTCTGTCCATTTCTAGCGTTAACCATCTGTTAACACGAAAAGACAGACGTCAGTACCCTTTCTATACGAACCATAAGGAATACAATGAATCCTAACTTAAACTCTATTCAAGAGAACGCTACGCGGAAGACTTAATACGAAAACATCCTAGAGACACTTAAACCTGGAGTGCTCTGATACTAACCGTGATACCCCTCGGATCCGAGACACGGGTTGATCAGGCCCAAGCCCGAGCCCGAGGGAATAACAAACAATTAATATTTTATAATGAACACGGAATACAAAATGAATTAAGAAATGAAATTAAAGCTGAAAGGAACTAAAAATAGAATCCGTAAAAATATTATAATTATTAAAATCCATCAAACCCCAAACTCCAAAACTCCCTTAGTTTACAACTCGGGAATCCATCTCTAGTGGACCCCTATTAAACATCCAAATGGAAGATAACACAACTGTAATAAACATCCAGAAATAAAACTATAGAGAGAACCCTACATCGTCGGAAGAGTGAATAGAGACCTCTACTCAGCACGAACACGTCTAAGCCTGGAACTATCGTGTACCTGAAAAATAGAAGTGGGTCAGGCCCACGCGCAAATTCTAAACTACTACAGTCCAAATAGAGGCCTGAAACGCATGTACATCCTAAACAATTTAACAATAGCTAATAGTCCATAAGTGTATATATGTATAGTCACACTAAAGGACTCTCACTGGACTACAGGCCGGTCTCAACCTGAATAGAGGTAACATGCTAAAAACGCACATGAAGTGGGCATGTGTACCTAAACCTAAATAGGGTACACCTCTAACCATCGTATCCAGCTATGCATCCCAATGCATATACGCTCCCTAACCGTCGATCCTGAGACTCAAGCTCATATCGAGGTACCATAACAATATATTTAAAATCCATCCTGAATCCTAGTAGTGCCGCTCAACTAGTTGTTGCCATGACACTACAATCAATAGGACTTAACTTTTAGTTAATCCCATTCTTAATCCAGAGTAGGTAGGTTCTGGTGTTTTGAATCCAAACCGTCCCTAGTATGCCACCGTCCCATACCGGTGCATACTCCAACCATCCAGCAGTTGATAAACTTACACTTAAGGTAAATATCAACTAAATCCATGTTTCCAACAATTGATACCGACAGTAATAATGAAGGCATCAAAAAAAAATTTCAGTATTTTCATAAATATACTTAATGTATAGGTTTTCATAAAATCCTATATAGTACTGAGTTTAAATCTTAATAGCATACAACATCCAACAGTTGATATTACAGTCAATTAAGATAACTATCAACTAGAACCATTATTCCAGAAATTGACACCAGCAGTGACAAGATAAGTATCAACAACAGAACCACGGTATATATAAACATGCTTAGTTTCGGTAAAACCGGTATACTATTACGTGTAAATCTTAATAGCTTTCAACAGCCAACTGTTGATAGTACAGGTATTAAAGTAAATATCAACTAAGTTCATATTCAACAATTTATGCAAACTGTAATCATGAAAACATTAAAACAGAGTTGCAGTGGGTATATATACATGCCTATCCTATAGTGCTCCCGGAATCCAGTAATGCTAAGTTTGATTTAAAACCTAGATCACTCGATACCAACTCATCCAAAATAACTATAATTCAAGTACATGATCATAATATGAAGTGAAACATGTTTTAATTATATTATCCGTCTCAGAAAAATATTACCAACAGAATTTTTTAAACTCTAAACAGTGTGTTCATTGATTTAACTATTTGTTGTCCGAGCTACCCAAGTAATTAACTTATTAACACCTCTTGGGACTTAAGTAGCTATCTTTAAGCATCATCCACACACTCCACATACATCCCCAAACCCAACTAAAACCACAGAAAACCAACCCCTGTAATCAAAACTAGCTGGAAACTCAAAAAAAATGAAAAAAATGCATAAAGGAGACGTCTCCAAAAGGGGAGCCGCCTCCTTTAGAACCTGGAGCCGGCTCCCCCACTTGGGAGCCGCTTCTACTCAAGAGGAGCCGGCTCTCTCCAAGGGAGAGCCGGCTCTCTCCCTCTCTTGCCTCGCCTCTTCGTTTTCCCTCTTCTTCAGAACCCTTCTGCAACTCCTCGCCCTATGCTATGGTTTCCAGAAATTATAATTCAACCCCAATAGTTTTCCCCAGTCCATGTTTAAGTCTTTATTGCATTCCATACATAGGTTAAACAGAGATATATGCGAGCAACTATCACGTTTTAACAGAATTTTAAGCATACAACACATACTGATAAGTTTCAGTTTAAGCACGAACAGAGCATGTGTTTAGTTGATTTAGTTAGTCCTAAAACTGTTTAAGAATGTAAAGAACACGAAACCTAAGGGAGAGAGTAAGGATAGAACTTGCCTCCCACCGACGTTCGTTTATATTTTCCGGCGAAACTCTCCTCTGTTTGCTCTCTGTTTTCCTGCCGTCTCTAAAACTGCCTTAGACTTACGATGTTGTAATCCTCTTTTTAAAACCCTAGGCAGACCCCTAAGTGAGTATTTATAGGCCACACAAATCCTAAGTTCCCTCAACCCTAATCGGATTTGCTCGGCCCATACAGAAGTTTCAAGTTTATACCATGACGGCTACTGTGTATACCTAATGGAACGATACAACAGTCACGGTTGTTTTTTTTTTTTTATTTTAAAACAACAAAGTAACCATTTTACTTTAATTACCACTTAAACTTTATACCAATTAACCAAATAAAACTAAGTAAAACATTTAACAAATAATTAAAAATTAAATAACACACGTAAGAAAATAAAATTAAACAAAGTCAACAGCCAGGTCAAACTATCAACGAATTATAATTAAACCAATTAAAACATTAAATAAAACAATTAATGAAAAGAAAACAACTAATTACACTTAAACCAATTAAAATATTAAATAAAACAATTAATGAAAAGAAAACAATTAATTACACTTAAACCAATTAAAACATTAAATAAAACAAGTAATGAAAAGAAAACAATTAAACAAAATACCGAGACTATCCTTTCAAAAATTAAGGGTATTACAATAACAAAGTAAATTCGAAGGCCTTCGTATGTTTTTAGACAAAATGATTTATTATATATTTATTTATTTAAATTATTATTTTTGTTAAACAAATGTTTTATTGTGATCGAGCCAGAAATAATCAAAGGTAACAAAATAAATATATTAATTAAGTAGTCGGATTGATGGCTTTATTTATCCGATAACTAATTATGCATAGATGGGTTAAAGTGCAATATTGACTTAGAGGTTATTTATTATTTAATTGGAGTTCAATTAATTTCTTTTAGTGGAGTAGAAATTAATTTATGTATTAATTGAATTGGGTCCATGGACCAGGCCAATTATTAATTCATTGTAGCCAATAAAATAATAGGCCCAATGGATTCTCACTCATAGCCCAACTTGATATTGGAATCATATTAGATTTGAAACTTGTGAATTAGAGATTGAGAAGGATTTGTTGTTTCCTTTTCTTTATCTTTATGTTGCCTATAACTATACATGATCTATAGATATTTGAGGGGTGATTTTTATGAGAAGGAAAAAGGAATATATATTTTCTCTCTCTAGAAAATTAGGGTTTATGTTCTCATCTAATGGAGGCTCCCACAAGCCTAGTTTTCCAAGGTCATTCATGGAGGCTTATGAGTGATTCCTAAAGACAAAACAATTACCAAGGAGATGGAGATCCAAGGAGAAGGCATCTTGCTAAGGGATCTACAATAAGTGAAAACATTCACTTTAGAGGAAAGATTTAAAGGTTTACTCAGAGCTTTAATGTAAGTATTCAATCCATTAATTGAATGATACATCATATTTTATTTTTGCATAAAACTTGTCTCTATGTGATGAATCAAGATCTGTAAAAGAAAATCCCTCGAAAAGTTTTTAAAACTAGCACGTTTCCCAACAGTAGGGTCATTGGGTAGGTCTTTAGTATTGGTGTGAGCATGCTGATGTGGTGTAAGACCTAGAAGGGTGTTACCTGTTGGTCCAATAGGGTGGTTTGAATTCAAAATCAAACCAGAGCCACCAGCATCTTTGATGCTGATGTGATGTTTGTGGTGGTTAATGGTGGTGGTGGAGGTGTTTCCCATTGGTGGTAGAACCTCTGCTGGTTGTGGTAGTGAAGAATCAACAATAGTAACATCTTCATGATGAAGGCCTCCATTGATCTGTAGCATAGAGGAGTGGTTAAAGGAGATGATCTGGTCAGAGAGGGCAATGATTTTTGATCTCATTTTAGCCTGGGCTGTGAGACTATCTCTTATGAGTCCTTTTAGCCATTCAACTTCTTCAAGCAAGTGGTTGTAGGTATAGTTACTTTTGAACTCATTCAGCTCCACACGTTGTCTATATATTTCATCAATTAAGGCTTAGGTGTTCCTGGGTCAATATCGGCAAAGATGTTGTTGTGGTCATCCACAAATCTGGAGGTTTGAAACCCTAACTGTTTAGTGGTGGTGTAGGTGGAGAAGGAGATTTTCTTGGCAGGGGTGTATTTGTTTGTGGTAGTGTTAATCTTCCTAGCAGGTTTGACAGAAACATTTTTGATTGGGGTTGTGTTTTTATGGTTACTTGGTGGGCGAAAAAGGCTGGATTTTTTAGTATGGAGGTTGGTTGTGGTTTAGGATCAGTGAAGGGGTTGGTTTTGGTGGTATAGTTAGTTGTAGATGGTTTAGGTGGTGAGTTATGTGGTACTGAGAGTGGTTAAGGATAATGTCCAGAGGAGGACTGTGAATTGGAATGATGAAACAGTGTGGTGAATGGTGGTTTGAGGTGGTTTGGTAGTTGGTTCCTGATGGATGGCCGGAGGGTTTTAGGAGGTCTCATCTCATCTCGCTTCTTATTATATAGAGTTCGAATAAGAAGAATAGAATGAAAAGAACTCCTGAGCCTTGTGATACTTTGTCTAGGACAAAAGGGAAATCATTGCAAAAAATAAAAATAAATAAAAAATGAAAAACCCTTTTGGTGAGCCATGGGAGGAACCTTTATCATGTTAGGTTCCAAAGGATTAAGTCTCTAAATTAAAAACAAAAGAGTCTTTTTGACCAATTTGAGACAATCTACTACTAGATCAGTGCATGGTACGATCTATGTTCTCCTTGTAGAGATTAAGGGTAATGTTAGGGGATATGTTGCGAAAATGCGTTTCTTAATTTGGAAGAAAAAAAATGGAAATGAAAAAGAACCACCTACTAAAATGCTCCAAAAAAGCATAAGAAATAGCATATTTTAACCATGTAACGAATTTAATTGGGATGAAAATTAGTTACATAAATATGGTCTATAGTTCTGCTGTACAGAACCATTATTTAATTTCCTAGAATGATTTTTTTTTTGAAAGGTAAATCAATTCATTTGAAGAAGAGAATTAACTGTACAATATAACAGGACCCAACAGCAAGTTAGGTTCCTATAGTGATCGACTTTGAGTACATGCATCCTTATATATTAATACTAAAATGCTCAACAATATTTATTTTTTCTTCATGGATGAAAGATCAGCATAGTACTTTGTGATCCACCCTTTGATGATCTCCATCTCTCTTTCTCGTTGCTTGACCAACCAATCTGGATCAGTACTTTTCCTAAATGCCCCTAAGTCTGACCAATGAGCTCCTACAAATTAAAATAGATATTGTAAATCTCTTGAAATATTAATATTATTTTAATCAAAGAGCAAATTTGTTATATATTCATGCATATTACACACATATTCTAGGATTAACTGCAAAGTGCAAACCCTTTATGACAAAAAAAAGAAAAAGAAAAAAAGAAGAAGAAGGTTTGTGAGTGTATATAATTCACTTATCTTAGGAGGCGATTCATGGATCTAAAAATGATCCAAGATCATTTTGATCAATAAAGAAAGATTTTAGAGCAGTTGGTTAACTTATCAAGTTACATAGTAGTTTAGGTTTCTCGAATAGTTTAGGTTTCTCTAATAATATATACATATACATATATATATATGTACATAGGTAAATATATATCATTTTCTGTCTTAATTTGTATTATGCATGTAATCCTAAGCTATGCTATCAAGGGTCTATATATAAATTGTCACCTACCCTTAGCTGTATTGACGGCAACAATAGTGTCCGAAATGTCCTCCAATACCCTGTCACGAGAGGAGAAAACAAATATATTATTAGGTCAACTAGACTAAGACAAAAGGATAGAAAAAAAAAAAAAAAGGGAAGTATTTTTCAGATGGATATATACCCGCCGGCAATACTATAGGGATCTTGCAGTCCGTTGGAGAAAAGGATGTTGCTACCAAACCTTTTGAGAACCAATCTTATGTCCTACAATGAGCCGTTGGAAAGAACTTTGTAACTTCTAAACGTTATTCATTAATTATTATATAATTAAAATGAATATAATAATCATCCGAAGCACTTAAAAAAAGTTTGGAAAAATATATACATCAAAATTAAGTACATACTTGGCCTCCGAAATAGGTTGTGGCCCAATAAGGTCTTGGCGGGACGCCAAATTCTGTAATGCAATCTTGGGTGAAGTTACTAAAATTGTAATCATCCAATCTTTCAAACATACTGTCCTCAT
This sequence comes from Cornus florida, assembly GCF_030987335.1. Classification (NCBI taxonomy): domain Eukaryota; kingdom Viridiplantae; phylum Streptophyta; class Magnoliopsida; order Cornales; family Cornaceae; genus Cornus; species Cornus florida. The sequence continues at coordinate 94,947,191 of NW_026775581.1, read as the reverse complement.
TTCGACGATAATCAATGGGATCCACCAACTCACTGCATTCCTAGATACAGCACCCAAAACTTCAAATGAGGAAATTTTAAGATTTGTTTGATTAAATTTTTTGAAAATGATAAATAAAAAAATCTTATGAAAAGTTATCGATCACTTGACGTTTTTGAAAATTTAGTTAAATAAATTGCATGTTTTCAGATAACTTTATTTTTTTAAGTTTCCAAACACATTTACTGTGTTTTAGCTAGAATTCATGAGATTTTTTTTTTTTTGGAAAACTAATTCAAAGGTCAAATTCCAGAGTTTTATATATAATATATTATGATAATTAACTATATATATATATAGATATATATGCAACTTACTTGCCAGTGCCACGCCACCTCATCAATTCTTGGTGTTGACGTCATGTTATAGCATGATTTTTTGCCTGCATGGGCAACGAGACCAGCAAATATCTGGCCAAGAATATCAGTTCCTTTAGGTGTTCCATCAATGGCTTCACACATCTTAGTAACCGGATATCTTGTTGGACCATTATATTGAGCTGCATCGGCATACTTTATTTCTAAGAAGTCCTTTAGCAATTTCGAACTGTTTAAGGGCCTGATCCAACCAATTAATTAATTTGAGAATCATTCAGTTTTAATTTGTCAAGAAAATTAAATTATACAAGTAATATAATTAATTAATACGTTGAAATATATATATATATATATATATATATATATATATATATATATAAATAAAGAGAGTAATTAGTTAATTAATTAAGATTATATGAGTAATTAAGTTATTACTTGCAAGTCTGGAATCTTTGGCTAAGTATTGAAAGACCATTTGGCTGAGAAGCGACTTTATCAATTTCAGACCATGAATTTTTTATAGTCTGGTAGCAACTGTTACTGGTATCCTGCAATGTTAGCAGCCAATACATACTTCATTATACCACTAGGCAAGATGCCACTCGAATGACTCAAATTAACTTGGAAGGAAAAACAATTAATAGTTAAATTAATTAGCTTATTTGTACCTTGAAATCCTTTGTGACAATGGAAAAATACTGGCCTTCTGGATTGAGACTATAGAAGGAAAGGACAGGTGCAGAAGAGGCTAGAGCTCCCAAGGCGACGTGGGGATAGTGTAGCCGAAACCATGTTGCAAGCACTGCAAATTTTCAAGAATAGTATGCATGGGAAATCATTCAGACAAAAAAAAAAAAAACGATATAGATGTATATATATAATATATATAATTGGGTAATTAATGGTTAAGACTATATATATATATATATATATATATATATATATAACTGAGTATTATATATATATATATATATATATATACATATATATATAGTTGCTTGCTTACTTCCTCCATAGGATCCTCCAAAGACAATAACAGGAGAGTAGTGTGCATGAAATTTCTCCTTGAGATATAAAATTATTTCAGCATAATCTGCTAATGCTTGAGCTGAATTGAAATAACCACGAAGAGTAGCGTTCTTCATTACTTTTTCAGCTGATCCGAATGGAACTGATGTTCCATAGTACCGATGCTGATACATGAACAAACAAACACGCATGCAGTTTAACGTAAACACTCTAAAACAAATGAAAATATATAAAGCTAGAGGTCTTGGATTAATTTAGTACTCTACCTCTATATAGATTAAGAGAGCTTTAAAATCAGGGATATTCTCAATTAGAAGCCCACTATTTTTCAACATGTTACCATCCAATGGTGACTCCTCACCAAGATAAACGAAGATTGGCGCGTTTTTCTTCGCACCACCCCAGTATTTGAAATTTATCATATATTTTTGTTTGAAAGTGGTATAGCTCTCAGGCAGGTAATTGAAGTGATCAAGTGTTTGGGTGTAGAAAAAGGTTTTAAATTCTTTTGGGATTTTTTCTTCTGCCTGTGTTTGTACTTCTTTTCCACGTTCTCCTTCGAAAAGGTCGAGTCTTGGCAGTCTGTATAAACTTGCAGACACATTAATGGTTGAGGAGATTAGAGAAAGCAAAGAAACCCACTTAAATAAAAGCGTAAGAAAGGTCGACATGATTGTATACGGAATGTGTTGAGATAGCTAAGAGGATTATGTGTCTCTCAGCTCTGATTTGAAGCATAAAGGTACCTTCTGTTATATATCTATATATATATGCATTTATACCACTGTACTTTTTTGTTAATTAAGTAAATTATCATTAGATTATGTTGAGCAAGTCATTTGAATACTTGCATATGATGGATATAATTAGTTTATTCCCTTTGACTTTGTAGATATAGGTTGTCAATGTCCATGATTAGGCTGAATTAGTCTAGAATCTTGGGATTGGATATTTTACCTTTCGTCAACTTCCTTTTATGACTGCTTGCTATATATAGATATGTAGTGTTTGATCCTTTTTTTTTTATTTTTTTTATTTTTTATTTTTCTTTGAATTATGTTTTTGAACTTTGGAGTTGTAATTAATTGGCTATATTTGCTGTTAGCCAGGTGGTTTGTATATTTATTTACCACCCCCCTCCTCTCAAATCAGAATCGACTCTCTCTCTCTATATATATTCTGCCAGAATCCATGGCTGAAATGCATCTCCATTCTTTGTGTGTGTGTTTGTTTTTTTTTTTTTTTAACTCCTATAGCCATGTGAGTCATGCTCAAACAACCACGAGGAAAAAAGGATAGCATGGATAAAGGGATCATACTTGGGAAGGGAAAATATAATTCAACAAGCATACTTTTATATGTGATACATGATGGCAATAGTAGGACATAATATAATGGAACAATGGAATGCATGTTGTGCCTCACTAACTCACACACCAGCCATCATAATCACCACCCAACTCAACCTGCATTGAAAACCTGTTAACACAACCCGGCACATGGCAACTTCCCGTCACCACGAGGAAAGTTGGTTAATTATCCCTAGCATAGGTAGTCGTCCATCATCATTTGAGGCCAAGATAACTCAACCGTATACAAAGCATTTTCCCTGTACTCCCTCTAGGTTGGTTTACAGACCTAAACATAGGCAGCCCCATCTTCCCATTTTTTGCATCTGTTTTCCAACAAACTTTGAAAAATCAACCACCACACGGCACCCACACCATACTGTGTGACTTGTAGGTGTGTAGCTTAGGCCTGCCCAGCCTGAACCCGACCTTAACACGATTTCGGGTTGGGTTGGGCCAACCCGAGGTAACACAAATCTGGGCTTCAACCCAAATATTCACGAGTCGGGCGGGTTATTCGGGTCAACCCCATTTTCTTTCCATTTTTTTTTTTTTTTTTTTCAAAACAATAGGTCTAAATTTTTTTTTTTTCCCTTTTTTACTATTTGAATTTAATTTCAAAAAGATTTTTAATATATCATTGCAAATGAGTAATATGTATATATTAGTGATATTTTTAAAATATTGAAAGGCAGTGTATATATATATTTTTGTTTGGCAGATTAATTGGATTGACACATTATTATTACTATTATTTTAAAATATCTCTCTCTTACTTGCGTATTTACACCTATCCATCACAATTGATCATTCAAATAAAATTATAGCTTAATCCTAATCATCCAGTCTAACATTTAAAGGATCTCATCAAACCCTAGAAACATTAAGCCATTCTTTCTTCTCTCCAAAAAAAAATTAAAAAAAAAGACTTGAAATCTTCAATTTGGGTTTCAAAAACAATTGACCAAATCAAAAAATTTATTTTTTCACCACCCACCCCCAAACAACACAACCACTTTTCTCCTCGGCATCAATCAATTTAAAGATCTGTTTTAAAAAAAAAAAAAAAAAAAAAAATTCACAATCAAACAACACCCTTTCTCTACATCAATTTTTTTTTTTTTTTTTTTTTTCCAACACCCACTCCCGAACACATCAGGAGGCTGAGATGGAGGAGGAAGACAGTGGCGGTAGAGGAGGATGAAAACGGCGGTGATGGAGGAAGGCATGCGGCGCCAGAGGTGGTACTTGGTAAGCGGCGGCAGGTGGTGGACTGGTGACGGCTTCTAGTTTGAACATAATGATTTTTTTTTTTTTTGGTTGCAAATCTAAGGTTTAAAAAAAAAAAAAAAAAAGGTTAAAAAATCAAATTTGGGTTGGACAGGTTGGGTTCGGGTTAGAACAGTTCTAACTTGTGGCCAACTCGAATTGGGCCAGGTTGAGAATTTTCAACCCAATCCCAACCCAAGCTTCTAAAATTGTAAGCCCAACCCAAGCTTTTTGGGTTGGGTTGGGCTGGGCTAACCTGCCCTACTTGCACCCCTAGAGATGACTATACCAACATTGCATGTTTATCAACAATTTATTAATTTACTAGAGTTACACATGCTCTACCCAATACATATATCCATGATAAGCATCACCTAGGCACTTTATCGAACATAAGACATACTGGTAAAGGGGCGGAACTAGTGACAGTGTATGTTCGGGGGGCACTTGCTCCCTAGCCTAGCCCCGCTTACTATAATATATATATTAAATTTGTATATTTTTATATATATATATGAAAAAATTCATATAATCCCCCCCCTAAAATTTTTATTTTCTAAAATTTTCTTTTAAATTTTGTATTTCTTCTCTTTTTTACTCTTTAAATTCGTTTAATTTCCTTTAGAAAAAAGTCAAAATTTTCTTTTTTGAATCAAACTATAATTTTTTTCCCTTTCAAAATTCTCTCATTTTTCTTTTTTTTTTTTTAAAAAAAATTTTTGTTAACTATTTATCTTTCTTAATTACTCATTAATTAACATATTATTTTGAGTATTTTTTTTTCTTTGTCTCTTGATTTAAAGAATCTATATTTATTGTTGTGATTGTTGAATTTTTTATTTTTTACACAGTACATCTCCTGAATTTAATTTTTGGCTCCGCCGTGCTAGTAAGTAAAAGGTTCAATTTAAACATAGTAAGCATGCTAGCAACTCATTTGAACATCAAGAACGCAAATTTACTCAATTAAGTTAACTTAGCATGAACATAGTCACATACAATTGACACATTATTGACAACATACTAAGCCAAGTTTAACATGAAAGAAACACGAATTCATCGATTCACATCAAGAAGGCAAAACATTTAACAACATACTAAACTATTGAGGGCAAATATCATGGTAATCGTATAATCAAGCATGCTATAAAACAAGAGAAACGCCTTATTTTTAACTCCCTGAGCCATGAAAAATGTAAGTTAGGCACCCCTATCTCAATTGTGGAGCAAAACCCTAACTTAATTGACTCCAAATAAAACTCCTCCAAATCCCACAAAAGGTGGACCAAATGATAGCTGTTGTTGTTGTGCTCGTCAACTTTCTCAACTATGGCCTTGGCAAAATCTCAAAGCAAATAGATTAAGTAGGGAAGTAATATAAAGTAGGGAAGTAATATATTTAAAGAATATTTTGAAAGCCTTTCTAAAAAGAACAATGTTTTCAAACACGTTCCAACTAGGGCTACGTCTATGGAGAGAGGACTTTCACAATTATGAATCAAGAAGAGATATTACAAGTAGAGAATACATTAAACCCACTCCATAAGAAGTCTATCTACCAACCAAGGACTCATTTTTGTCTCAAAGTCAACTCGCTCTTGATTTTTGGTTAAGAGCTAATTCATTTCTTATGAGGCTACATCCTCTATTGTTACTCACTCTCTTCTCTGCTTACGCATTCAACTCATGCATCTTTTTTCTACCTTGTTGATCCGCACAACTCGACTTCTATTTATAGAGTTATTAGTACATTACTTATTGAATAATGATTCTCGTACCTTATTAAAAAAGAAGTTGTCATATCAACCACACAACTCTAAAACAGCAACTTAATATAAGAAAACTTCTTTAATTACAAAGTAGTAACTTGTCCTATAAGTCTGCAGCCTTTAGAAAATCAATTTTTTAAATAAGAAAATAAGTCCCACAAATATTAGGCAAATGCAACCAGTTTGTAAAAAAATAACTGGTCTTCTCCAGAACCTAAGTCTTCATTGCTTTGGCAAGTGCAACCAGTCGATCTTAGTAGGACAGATCAGACTCTTCTAGAATAACATCATCGGACATAATTTGAGACATATGCCACTCATAACTGAGTACGACACGAGTTAAAAGGGTTTGAGTTTGGCATTAATGGGTTTGAGGCATAAAAGGGTCAACACGATTAACCCGTTTACTTAATCGTGTCGGGTTAGGGTTGAGGGATTTAACCTGTGTAACCCGTTTATAACCAATTTAACTCAATATGTTATAATCTTGAATATGACCTATGTAATATGTTACCTATTTAAATCCAATTATTATGAATATTTAAGTCATTTTGACTTAAATCTTGAATATGCCTTATAATTTTTTTTTTTATTTTGAATATTTTGGTTAATTATGACAATTTTTTTCTATTATTTAATATTTGATTAAATATTAAATGTCTCATTTTGATAAACAGGTCATTAAATGGGTTAACACATTTACATGTCTATTAAACAGGTTGGGTTAGTGTTGAGAATTCTTAACACGATTATTAAATGAGTTGGGTTTGAGTTTACCTATTTAATATAATACCCTTACATCGATATGACATAAACACTACCCATGAACACGAATTGCCACCCCTAATGGTGGATCACATTATTCCAATATACGTACGTATTAATGTATGTTTATGCATATGTAGTATGAGAAAAGATAATTACGAATATACATACCACTAACACCAATAAACAAAATGGTGGGATCTCACCATTACTAATTAATTTTCACTACTCAATTCTATACTGAAGAAAATAAAGTCCAACTTTTATCATTTTCAAAAAGGTATCCAACTATTGGTCCATTATTTGAATATTTAATTTCCTTCTCAAATTTGGTAATTAAGATACTTTTGATCAAGACAATGGTAGTTGTATTAGTTGAAAAAATAAACGTAAATAAATAATGACAAATCCTTTTGGTGAGCCATGTGAGAAAGCTGTGGTTCCAAAGGATTAAGTCCCCTAATTAAAAAGAAAAAGTCTTTTTGGCCAATTTGAGACAATTTACCCCAAGATCAATGCATGGTACAATCTATGTTCTCCTTGTAGAGATTGAGGATAATGTTAGGGGTATGTTTGCAAATATGCGTTTTTTGACTTTTGAAAAAGAACTAATAACTAAAATGCTCCACAAAAGTATAATAAATTGCATATTTAAACCATGTAACGATTTTGGGATGTAAATTAGTTACATAAATACAGTTAATAGTTTTGCTAAACACACTTTGCTGTACACAAACATTATTTAATTTCCTATAATGACTTTGAGTACGTGCATCCTTGTATATTAATACTAAGATACTCAACAAAATTTATTTTTTATTCATGGATGAAAGATCAACATAGTACTTTATGATCCATCCTTTAATAATCTCCATCTCTTTTTTTCGTTGTTCAACCAACCAATATGGATCAGTGCTTCGATCCGATTCCGGTAAGTCTAATCAATGAGCTCCTGCAAATTAAAGTAGACATTGTAAATCTATTGAAACATTAATGCTATTTTAATTTAGGATAAATTACACTTAAACTCACTGATGTTAGGTCATTTCTCACATAGATGAAGATTTTAGTTTTAATTTTCACTTATATTTGAAAGAGTGATTTTGTATTTCAGTTACACCCCAAATGTCAATTTGTAGTGATGTCAAAGAACTTTTAGGTATAAAATGACTATGCTACCCTTTGACCTCCTTATTGACTACTTTTTTTTACCAAACTACCTCAAACACAATCACCATCGCCCTCGCCTCTATTTTTCCACATGGCATGGCTTTCTCTCTCCTCTTCTTCCTAAACTCCACTCATCAGTCCTGCTCATCCCTGACCCAAGTCCCACCTCACCAATCTCCGATGGCCCTTCCGCTGAAGTACCGCGACTCACTGTATTCCATTGACGGCCACCACGAACCCATCGTCGAACCACCACAGATGTTGTCGGCGGCAGTAGAATCGTGGCGCTGATCTTTTTCATTGTTCACCGTGTCTCTTCCCACTAAGAGGAATGTTCCCAGATTTTTCAAGGTACGATTACAATATATATATATATATATATATATATATATATATATATATATATATATATAATGATTAATAAACAATTTCCTCATTGTTATCCTTTTTTCTATTTGGAAATTGTATGAGCTTTTGAATTGATATCTGCGATAATATTTTATAAACCCAAAATTGATCTTATCAAGTTGTTATATTTATTTATATTAATCTTATCTACTATCCAAACAATATATATATCACACAGGGCCAGCCCTGGGGGCAGGCGACCAAGGCGGTCGCCTAGGGCCTCCGATTTGGCCCAATTTTGAAGGGCCTCATGAAAAATAAAATTACTAAGGCCCAAAACTTGAAAAGCCACACTTGAGCCCAGCAACATACTTATTTAGCATGCAGTAATAATTGAACAATAAAAAAAAAAAAGAAAAAAGGATGGTATGTAAAGTTAATGCGATAGTGTGACACTAATTTTTTTTTTTTTTTTTGTCACGTGTGATACTAATTACTAATACATAATCTAATACATATTAATTAAAACAAATACAGTTATTAGATTATATAAATTTGACATATATTACTTTGTTATTCAATTAAATAAACAAATAATAATTAAACTAACAACCAAAGAAAAAATTAATTGAATTAGCCTTTCCAAAAAAAAAAAAAAAACAATTAATTAAATTAGACTAAAAATAAATAAAAAAGGAAAACCAATGGCATACCAAAAGTAGTCAACGTTGTGGAGATTTACAACACCATCGGAGCGCAGCTGTTGACCCCGTCAGCCGAACACTCCATAAAGAAGAAGAAAGATGAAAAAATTATATATATTATGCCGCACCATGATGCTTCTTTTTGTACTTTTTTGTTAAGTACTTATAATTTATTTCATGAAATATTGTCAAATATATCTTTGAATATGATTAACAACAAACTGAATGTTATTGCATGAAGACAGATAGGAAGTGGTATTGTTGAAATTAGAAAATTAAAGTCATGGTACACGTTCTTTATCTAATTATTCTTTTTTTTTTTTTTTTTTCCTTCTTCTAACTTACTGAATTTGATTTATTTTTTCTTACACTATTTATTGGTGGTGATAAATTTATTATTATTGGTTGGTTGTCATATGCAAACTATACTAGCACACGATTATTTGTTAGTGGTGATAAATTTATAATTATTAGTTAGTTGTCTTATGTACACTGCACATGTGCACAATTATTTATTGATCATCGACACAATTATATTGTAGTGTGTTAAGTTTTGGTTGAATGTATTACTTGTAGAAATTGAAAACATCGTGTGAATATATTTTATGTACTCATCGTCTATATTATTATTATTATTATTTTTATGCGTGTGAAATTTTATTTTTAAAGGGCCTCAAATGTGGGAATTCATCTAAGGCCTCTCAAAATTTTGAGAGTCTCAGAGCCGGCCCCGATATCACACACATAACTTCTTGTTTTTCTTCTGAATTCTCACAATATTATTTTCAAGAATCTTCATATGATAGTTGATTTTGATTTTCATTAATTTTATCTTCTTTACGAGGTTTATTAAGTTATATTTCTTATTTTTTTATTTTTTTATTTTGGGAATTAATACTTTTGCAAGTGCAAACCTTTATAGTACAGTTTGAACATTGAATTCCCAATTTCGACAGTGTTTTCTGTTCTTTTCAAGAATTTCAATTTAAACCCATTTTCTTTGAAATAGGTTTTTGTAATACCCCTAATTTTAAAAGGATAGTCCTGGCATTTATTTAATTGTTTAATCTTTTATTTAATTGTTTATTTGCGTGTTATTTTATTGGTTATTTTAATTGTGTGTTTCTTTTATGGTTATTTACATTTGATTTTGTGTTAGTTAATTGATTAAAGTGTTTTGTTTTGTTTCATTGTAAATTGTTTAAATTAAATTGTATTATGATGTTTTATTTGCCTTATTTGAAAATTGGTTTTATTTAATTAATTTGGTTTAAATTAGAATTGTGTTTTTCTATATTTTCACGTATTAGCCGACATAGGTTATAATTTAGGTTATTCTTGGGCCGATTAAGTGTTGCATTAGGGCTCACATTATACAAGGGTTAGGGTTGGATTATTAAGCCTATAAATATACATGTATGAGTTCTACCTAGGGTTTTAAAACAAAACCCATATACGTAGTAAAATACAGAGAGCAACAGTTGTGGTTTTAAGAAAACAGAGAGTGGAAACTTGAGAGCTTACAGAGAGGGATCAAGGAGGGAAGCTAGGGTTGTGGGTTTCAACTAAGACTAAACCAAGAGTGATAGAGGTGGAACAACAGTCGGAAAGTTCATTGAAAAATTCAGGAGACGACAGTTTAGAGTTTCAAATCTGAAACTTAAGGCAAGTCTTTGTTCTATTCTTTCCCTTTAATCTGTGTTCTGTGCATGCGTAGCTAGACTCCAGGGGTTTAACTAATGATAAAACGAAGTAATCATGTATGCTTAGCGGACTGAAATTGAGAGTTTTATGGTTATATATACTTGTACGTGATTTCATTATTTTCTTAGATCTTTATGTATGATTTGTGGTTTAACTTGAATATTTGCCTACTAAAACACTTAAAATAATTTAGTATGGACGTATAGGACTTAGGTTGAAGCTTAGGGGCCTTAACAATGAAGGTTTAGGGTTTACAGAGGCTGAACGGACGAAGAAGAAGACCCCAACACTAACTGAGGCGCCTAAGTTCGCAACTGAGGCGCCTAAGTTAGCAATTTAGCCCCATAAGTTAGCAATTCAGCCCCCTAAGTTAGAAATTCAGCCCCCTAAGTTGGCAACTAAGGCTGCTCAGTTGTAACTTAGCTTGCTCAGTTGGGGTTTTGGTTTTAAATGCCCAAATTTGTTTTAAAACCTATTTTAATTAAATCTAATGGGTTAAATGGACTAGGGAAGGTTCTAGAGTGTATAATACATCTCTTAAGCCTAAGGAATTGGACAAAATAGATTTGAAAATAATTTTTATAAATTATTTAAAGGATGAATCAGTATAAAAGCATACAACTTAGCATACTGATAATGGATGGAAAGAACCAAATTGTTTAGTTAAATTTTGGGCAACATAGTGAATTGTAAATAAGATTATAAATCTTATATTGGATGCATGATAGATCATTTTATGTTTAAAGTTTGAACTATGCATGCTCTGGATGTTAATTGTTGGAATATCAAATTCTCTAGTGCAATTACATGAATTAATGCTGGGATTTATATTGCTGAAATTTTAAATGCTTTTCTGCAATGATATGGATAATGGTTTGGATTGTAAATTACTAGCTTATTATGCATGTGTTGTAATTTACAAGGATATGGAGGATTGTATGCACTGATATGGGACGGTGATATACTAGGGATGGTTTAGCTCAAAACGCTTAAACCTAACCTATCGGATTACAGGAATGGATTGAAAAATATTGAATCCTAATTGTGACTAAGTCAGATCAACTGCGACTAAGTTGAATGGCTTCCTGGATTAATGGATGGTAGTTAAGTCATATCAACTGAATAAGTTGAGTGACTAACTAGTTTGTATATTGTATGTCATCTTAATAAGCATTTGAATGACATACCCTGATTTTGGACGGACTTTATATATATGTTTATGGTACCACGAGATGAACTTGAGTCTCAGACTCGTTGGTTAGGGTGTGTATATGCAGTGGATGCGTAGCTGGTTAAAGTAGGTTGAGGTGTACCCTGTTAGGTCTAGGTACTCATGTCCACCTTTGGGTGTGTTTTCGTATGTTGCCTTCTATTCAGGTTGAGACCCCTACTGTAGTCTAGTGAATGTTCATTAGTGTGGATATATATATGTATGGACGAGATAGATATTGTTGAGCTATCTAGGATGTATCTGCGTATCGGATTACTGTTTGGATCGTAATAGAATAGGACTTGCATGTGGGCCTGACCCACTTTTTATTTTCCAGGTGTTCGTCAGTTCCAGGGTTAGAGTTTGGACGTGCAGAGCAGATACAGACACTCACTCCTCCGTTTACGTAGGACTGCTCTTTATGTTTAGCTTTATGTTTCATTTCAGTTATTTTAGTTTCAGTTTGGGATTTTATTAGGGGTCCACAAGGATGGATTCCCGAGTTGTTAAACTTATGGAGTTTTGGATTATCGGATTTTAATAATTATAGTTTGAGGATTTTTAATTTAGAATTCTTTCAGCGTTATTATTTATTTTCTTTATTATTTTGTAATCCGTGTTCATTTTAAAATACTTTAATTGTTTGATATCCCTCGGGTTTGGGCCTGGGCCTGATCAACCCGCGTCTCTGATCCGAGGGGTATCACAGTTTTCTTTCTACCTAATATTTTCTTCAGCAGTTTTTCTGCTAATGCATACACATCATACAAACACACACATATATAAGAGTGTGTATATATCTGTACAACAATGGTGCATTTGCAATAGTGCCCTTATGGCTGTATTATCTTTGCATCATTGACTATTCTTTGGGTTATGTCAAAGCTTGGTGGGGACGCGAAGGCAGATTGGATCTTAAAGTGCTTGAATATACGGAGTATATATATATAGGGGTTTTTTGTCATTTAAGATTACAGATATTTTGTATTAAAATATTGAGGGTAAGGTGGTCAATTCAAATGTATTGGAGGCCAAAAAGTAAATTGGGGTGTAAGTGAAAGTTAAAACCAAAGTTTTTATCTAGTTAAAAAATAACCTAACCTCAGAGGGGTCTGAGTGTAATTTACCCTTTAATCTAATAGTAAATTTGGTAAATATTCAAAAAAAAAAAAAAAAAAAAAAAAAAAACACACACACACACACACTCCTAATATTCATGGTTTTGTAAATATCCCTGGTGAACTATTTTAAAGTTGCAATTTAAATGGCAGTTAAAGTAATCTAATTTACCACTTCACCTGTCAAGAAATTAAAATTAAAATAGCAATACTTGTGAAATTAATGACAAAAGAATCCTTTGTGACATATATATATATATATATATATATATATATATATATATATATAAGGGTGTGTCGGTATATAACACGATATATCATATAGGATAATTCACTTATTTTACGTTTTGATCAAATAAAAAAATGTCAATTTCTTTCACGATTGAAACGGTCCACCAACTAATGGAAGGAGAGTATTGACATATTTTTGGACTAGTATAAAGGGTTTTGTACCAAAATAAAAATTCAAGAAAATTTTTTAGGGAGTACAAAAAAATGGTGAAAGTTGAGACGATGGTTTTTTTTTTTTTTTTTTTTTTTTTTTACCATATATTTTCTACAAAAAAAGATTTTAGAGCAGTTGGTTAACAGTTAACTTATCAAGTCCCATATATAAAAGAAATTTTGATATAGTAGTTTAGGATTCTTGAATAATATATATATATATATATATATATATATATATATATATATATATATATATATATATATATATATGTTAAATTTAGGATGCGGAAATATAAGTGTAAAATAGGAATATGGAAGAGAGAAAGATAACACAGCATATACATGGTTCGACACTAAGGCCTACATCCATCCATGGATCAAGAGCCACTGAGACTACATTTCTCTTATTATTTCTTGATATGTTTACATTGTATTGATACACAATATATAGGAAATAAAGTTGACAAAAAGAAAAATTAAGGAGGTAAATCAAGTAGGAAACAAAGGAAACCGAATATAATATAAATGTATATACGGAAAGAAGGGAAACAAAATGAATAAATCAAGAAGTAAATCAAGAAAGAAAGAAAGGAAACCAAATATAATATATATGTAAATATATAGAATATATATTTCAATATTCTCCCGCAAACTCAAAATGGGTTTCTCAAAGCCAACTTGAGTTTGGAGATGAAATCTTGAAAATGGTGGTAGAGCAAAAAATAACGCCGGGGAAATGGCCAGAACAATGCCAAGGAAATGGGTCGAAATAAAGCCGAGAAATGGGTCGGAGCAACACTGGAAGCATTCGGATAATCCATCTGAGAAATGAAAAAGATCCAAAACAAAGCCGGTAAAAGGTCTGAACAAAGCTGGGAAAATGGTTGGAACAACGCCGGGGAAGTGGCCGAAACAAACCCAGGGAAGTGGTCGGAACAACGCCAGGGAAGTAATCGGAACAACGTCTGGAAATAGTCGGAACAACGCTTCGGAGCATTGACTATCATCAGTGAAGAAGGAGCGCGTGTAGCGCGATTGAGATCTACTCGCAGGAACGTCGGCAAGTGATGGGTAAAACATCACTTGGAAGCGCATAGTTGATCGAAAAAGGAAAACAAAGAGAGATCTGAACCAGAAATGGATCAGATTTTACCACTGCTCTCTGCAATCAGTAAAGGAAAGGGAAAAACAAAACATGTTGCTCTGATACCATGTTAAATTTAGGATGCGGAAATATAAGATGTAAAATAGGAATATGGAAGAGAGAGAGATAACATAACATATACATGATTTAGCACTAAGGCCTACATCCATGGATCAAGTGCCACTGAGTCTACATTTCTCTTATTATTTCTTGATATGTTTACATTGTATTGATACACAATATATAGGAAATAAAGTTGACAAAAGGAATAAATCAAGGAAATAAATCAAGGAAAAAAGAAAGGAAACCGAATATAATATATATGTATAATATATCTAATATATTATACATATATATATGTTATATATATGTATAATACATATATATAATACATATTATACATATATATATGGAAAGAAGGGAAACAAAATGAATAAATCAAGAAGTAAATCAAGAAGGAAATAAAGGAAACCAAATAGAATATATATGTATAATATATAGATTATATATTTCAATAATATATATATATACATACTATCTCCTATTTTAACTTTGCATTATGCATGTAATTGTAAGCTAAGAAATTTTTTTTATTTTTTTATTTTTTTTTTCCTGGTAAGAAAAATAGTCGTACAGCATCAAAAAATATGGCCATAAACGCCGTACAAAGGCAAACAAATCAAGAAGCAATAAAAGAAAAAATTGAAGAACAGACCTCCGATTTGTTGAGAAACAAGCCAAAACACACCAGTGGACCACCTAGGGAGAAGAGCAGCAACGGGAGTGACCCAAAGGTTAAGTCATCATCAAGGCAACAGTTCCAGGGTTGCATCCACAAGGCGCCGCCGACTGGGGGAAAACCACCCAAACCCAGCATAAAAAGGCGGGGACACCAAAACTCGACATAGATTAGAGATCTAGCCGGAGACAAAACAACAAATCCGCCTAGGGATGGCAAAAATCCCCAATCCGGTGGGGAACCGCCTCGCCCCCGCCCCATTTAAAGCGGATTTGGATAACCGTTTACTTAAATGGGGTGGGGATGGGGATTGAAAAAAAAAACCCGGCCGGTTGCAGGGCGGTTGCGGGGGACTCAGATCCCCGTCCCGCATCCGCCCCGAAACCGGCCCCGATTAATATGTTAAATTACTAGTTTACCCTGCCATGTTAATATATTTACCAAATTAACCTTTAATATATATATATATTGAAACCCTAGATTGACTTCACTTTCAATTGCTATATTTTGATAGTGAGGCGGCAACCGCGACAGTTGGCACCGGTAGATTTGATGAAAACAACAACCAAGAAGGAGCCAAGACCTAAACAACTAGTATATCAGGTACTTCTACCGTCCTACACTATTTTCTTGTTTGGATTTGAAGTTATTTGAAGAGCTGATACAAAATATTTAGTTTTTATAACGCTATTTTGGTACCCAATAATATAGATATTGTTTTATGCCATTGATAGGTGAAGTTTGCAGACAGGTTTTGGAGACGGCGTCGGAGGGTCTGACAAAGCGGAGGACAAGGACTTTATCGATGGTGTCTCTGATGATCGAATCCACTTCTTGCTTCTTCGTCAGCGTCGTCAATAGATAGCTCATCTTCTCTATATATATCTCTTTCTCTTCCCCTTCCCTAGTGGTGGTGGTGGTGGAATCACATAACGTTTCCGTTCTCTTCGACTAATTTGCGAATTTTATCATCGTTTTTAATTTTCAAATTTTACTTCTTCTTTTTTTTTTTTTTTAAGAAAAATAAAATGAAATTATTTCAAGGGCAAAAATAAATTAAATAATGGTTCTATCTAATATTTTCCTTATTATTTTTGGTACCCAATAATATAGTTCATTCACGTTTTGGATCTACATTCCAAATATTGTCTCGTGTTTTGTTTCTAATTGATTTGTTTGCATTTGAACTCTTCAAACAGGTATGTGTATATATACATACATATATATATATATATATATATATATATATATATATATATATATATATATATAGGAGAGATGAATAACTGGGAACCATCTCTCCTAAAACCAATTGGTGTTAGGAAGGTCCATACTTATTCCTTTAAGCCTGACCATAGCCCAGGACCCACCGCGTGGGTACGGATCCTTCCCCATCTCGTGGGTACAGATCTTTTTACACCATTCCCCTTCCCGGGGATTCGAAACCGCGACCTGGCACTTGGCTCTGATACCAAAGTTAACTTTGATAAAGAAAGGACTAATCCATTATGCTTGATGGTTTGAGCAAAGACATTGAGATGTTTCCAATGAGCATCTATAGAAGAAGAAAATATTAGTATATCATTAATATAAACAATTGAAAAATTCGTAAGATGAATAAAAATATCATTCATAATTTTTTGGAATTCTGAAGGGGCATTTTTTAATCCGAAAGGCATCACATTCCATTCGTAATAGCCAAAAGGAACCATGAAAGCTGTTTTGTATCTATCTTTTTCAGCAATTTGGATTTGCCAAAATCCTGACTTTAGATCAAACTTTGAAAAAACGATTGCATGAACGAGACGTTGGATTAGGTCCTTTTTATTGGGCAGGGGATACCTGATCCATTGAAGAACTTCATTGAGGGGCTTGTAATTGATAACTAATCTGGGAACACCTCTTTCTATTTCAGCATTCTTTTGGACATAGAAAGCGGCACAGCTCCATGGGGAACGGCTTTTTCTGATGAGGGATTTGTTTAATAATTCCTATACTTCCTTCATACAGTAATTAAAAAGTTCTTGACTCATTTGGCTAGGATGGGCTTTGGTAGGGATATCCTTTTCATTGAAAGATTTTTCATAAGGTAATTCAACAATGTGTTGTCTTCTGTGCCAAAAAGCGTTTGGGAGACCAGAGCAAACTTGACTTTCAAGCCTTAATCTGAACCTTTGAATAGAGTTTTGGAGATTTTTTTGACTGAGTCATTCATCAATCTGTTTGAAGATTAGTTTTTGTTTGAGAAAGTCTAAATGTTTTGTTTTGCTTTCAATCCTGTTGACAGCAGGGACTTGAGTAACATAGGAATCCTTAATGGTATTGAGATCCTTGGTGTCTATAGGATGAGCAAAAGGAAAGCAAATTTCTTGTCCAACTAGACTTGTTGAAATGCCTTGGCTATCAACTTTGAATGGGTAAAGAAGAGAAATAAATGGAGTTCCCAAAATAACAGGGGTATTGAGGTCTTTGACAAGGATGAAAGGTGTTTTAATACAAAGACCCTGATTACAAATATGGGCTTTGGTTAACTTGTACTGAACAGTGAGTCGTAAATCATTAGCACCTTGAAGCCGTTCTTTGGTTTTCTCAAAGTATTTCATAGGGACAAGTCCTTCATTGATATAATTGAGATCAGCACCGGAGTCAATGAGAGCCACTGTATGAATGGTATAGTCTTTGTTGATGACAATTTTTAGATTAACATGCCATTTCTGAAATGTTATCTGGGTCAGAAGGTTGATGTAAGTTTCATTGTCCTTGGTGGGATTTTCAGAAACTTGTTGTTCAAGTTTTGCAGAGGACTTAGGTAGTAAGGCATCTATCTGGGATTATTGAAAAAGGATTTGGCTTCTGAGGGTAAGAATATCATGAGCAGTGGAATCTTTAAGAATATCATGAGCAGTGGAATCTTTCAAAGCCTTGCCCTCTTGCTTTAGGAGTGAAATCTCTTGCTTGGTTTGTTTGATTTCTTTATGGAGATCTTGGATCGTTATTGGCATCTGGGGTTGTGTACCAAATCTTTCAAAGATATCAATAAGGTTGTAAGTATTTGGTATAACAACAGGAGCTTTGTCATTTCTTTGGCCAATGCTGTTGGTGAATTTAATCAAGCATTCCTTGCGTTGATCAAGATCTTCTATTTTGTCAATGAGTTCCAACATGAATTCTTGGTCCTTAGTAATCACACAGATGCATTTGGTTTTGATAGGTTGGTCATCCAAAGATGGGTTGGAAGAATCAGAATCATAATCTGTATCAGCATGATAGTCATCTTCTTGAATACCATTGATATCATGTTCGGATTCGTCATCAGAAGAGTTTAAAAGAATTTACATCAGTTGGCTCCTGACGGTTTCAGGGAGATCGAGCTCATTGATCTTCTGGTTGGCTCTACAATCGCGTTTGTAGTGACCCATCTTGCCACACTTGAAGCATTTTATATCTGCTTTTAAGGTGGCAGGTTTCTTTTGAAAATGTTTTGGAGGAGGGGCATTTTTCTGTCTATTTTTCTCAGAGGAGAGATATTTATTTGCAAATGAGGGTTTGCCCTTGTTATACCGTGACCTGTTTTCGTATCTCTTGGGAAAAGGCTTGCGGTAGCGGGTGTGACCTTTTCGTTTGGAAGGAGGGGTTAGGTTTTCGAAGCCGAATTGTTGGCAGAAAGTTCCTAATTCTTTTCAGTTAGTGGCATTCTCATGCTTGATTTGCTGTTGGAGTTTGAAATCGGTGCAGAGAGCAATTCCTTCAGCTGTAATGGTACTAATGATATCACCATAAGTGAGGGAGTCATAAGGAATATGGCCATTGTGTTTTGATCTGAAATGCTTGTGAATTCTCTCAGCAAAAAGATTGGGGAGTCCAGCAATGAACTTTTCTTTCCAAAAGGCTTGGTTACAATCAGTCCCGGTGAGGACCTTTGAGAAGAAGACATCCTTGTACCATCTGAAATCCTGAAGTTTGCGACATCGAAGGTTTGCTAGAATTTCTGAGGTCTTGTCTCTAACAATTGAGAGGTCACCGAGGAACTGTTTGGCGATAGAGAAAATGAGAGTAGCAACTGCATCTTCTATATCTGCACCTTCTTCTGTTTTGATAATTATTCCTTCAAAAGTTGTTTTGACAGAGTTAAGAATGGCTTGTCATTTATCTGGAGTGAGGATGTTGTCCCACCATCCTTTGAGTTGGCCTGTGAATCCTCCTACAAGGAGTTATGCTATAGCATGATCAGAAGAGTCATTCTTGGTTTTGTAAGCAGTGCTAACCATTGTCATTTCTTGAAGTGTATTGAGAATGTGATACTCGGTTTTGCCATCTACGTTCCATTCATAAATGGTACCACCATGATAAGCAGCTTGGGAAAACTGGCCTCGTTCTTCGATCTGGAGGTCAGGGAAAGTTGGCCTGGGATAATAATTTCGAGAAGAAGTTGGTTCTAAAGTATTGACGTGTTGGTTCTGGAAGACCTCAATAATTTCATCAATTTCAGTATCAGTACCAATTTCTTGGTCAAGAGTATTGATGGCTCTAAGAGGTCTTTCAAGCGTATCAGGAATCGTAGTCGTGGAGGTCATAAGGGATTCGATACGCTTAATCCTGTCCTGTGCTTCTTCAATGGCACTACGTTTTGATAGTTATTTGGACAAGTGTAAGGGGATTTCATGGGGTATGAAAGTGGGAGCATTATCAGATTGAATGGGGATAATTTGTTCTTTCTGAAGCAAGGTTTCCATACGAGAAAGCTGATCGCCAAGTGTCTGGAGGTGTTGGTTTGTGTAGTTATTTTGTTCCATGATGCTTCGGACATCACGGGTGGTGGATGTGGTATTGTCATTGGCGACTGCCTTTGTTTTGAAAGGAGAAGCAGTAAGTGTGACTGTTCCTGATGCCTTTATCTTGAATTAGATTGCCTCGGCTGGGGGATGGATGGCTTCAAGAGCCTCACCACGTGATGTTTGCCAGGTAATGGTGGATTTGGTTGTGACATTTAAGGATTTGATTGTGGAGAAAGGAAAATCAATATTGTTGTCGAGACAATATTTTTCAAACCATGTGAAGAAAGGGGCTGAGAACTTATGTTGGATGCAGAAAGCATACCACTTTTCTCTAATAAGGATGGTTTTTTGAGCTGAAAAGGTTTGGAAATACCATTGTCTTTTCGAATCATTGATCGCAGAGTAGAAATCTTTGCGTAAGAAGTCTTTATCGATCTCATAAACCTTTTCTATCATGTAGAGCTGATGAACCTGATGATCGGAATCTTCAAATTGAGAATCATTTGGGGATGGTGGGGAATCATGATGATTTTCATTTAGGGGAGGGTTTTGCAGACCTTTGTTTTGAGAACTAATTTGTGTAGGTAAAGGAGTGCTGCGAAGAGGATGGAAGTCTTCTTCCTCAGTCTGTATGCTAACATTGTCCTAGTAAACTGGGTTAGCAACTTCTTTGTTCTTGACACCAACGAGGTTTGGATACCTTGTAGGCATTCCTGAAAATGATTTTCGGGAAGGGGCTTTTGAATAGTTTGAGGGAGTAGCATGAGAAAAAGAAGATCTAGAACTTTCTATTTCTTGGATAGAAGGTCTAGATCTTTCTATTTCTTGGATAGTAAGTCTATTGGGCCTGTTGGAGTTAAATCTAACCTTTACCGTGCCATCAGAAAATTGAGATATTTGTTCCAACCTTTTATGCTCGATCTTTGAAGGAGGAGCTGCATGCTCGAGAGTCCACTCTGTCGGGAAGGTGACTTCATTCCAAGTGATGGTACTCGGAACATAATTTTGTGAATTTTCGTCACTAGCATGAAGAAGAAGGGTTTCTCCTTTGGGAGACTCACGAAGAGCATGGGGGCTAACTTGGGTTGTATAGACTTTGTAGTGGATTCTATAGACAACATTGAGTGGTATGGCTCCATCCATCATTTTGTAACCACTACTTGAAACATTGAGGGTTAAAGTATGGAGGATTGTTGGATCATCAAGAGCTACTGAATAATTTGGAAAACAATTGAAGTATTGTGGGCCATCAAAAAGACTAGTTTGGCAAACTCCTAACAAAGAGGTTTCAAAATCGAGATGCCTACAATCCCTTAAAGTAAACATGATAGCAGTGTTAAGTCCCCTTGATGTAAGAGGTTGAACTGTAACTTGGACAAGCACTATATGTAGGAATTTGTACTTCTTTTTGTGTCCTACTATGGCTCTTTTTTGCAAAATTTGGATAACTTCAAAAGGGTTTTTGAGAGAAATAGGTTATATTGATAATATACTAATATTTTCTTCTTCTATAGATGCTCATTGGAAACATCTCAATGTCTTTGCTCAAACTTGCTCAAAGAAAGGTTGTCTTCTGTGCCAAAAAGCGTTTGGGAGATCAGAGCAAACCTGACTTTCAAGCCTTAATCTGAACCTTTGAATAGAGTCTTGGAGATTTTTTTGACTGAGTCGTTCATCAATCTATTTTTTCAAAGTTTGATCTCAAGTCAGGATTTTGGCAAATCCAAATTGCTGAAAAAGATAGATACAAAACAGCTTTCACGGTTCCTTTTGGCCATTACGAATGGAATGTGATGCCTTTCGGATTAAAAAATGCCCTTTCAAAATTCCAAAAAATTATGAATGATATTTTTATTCATCTTACGAATTTTTCAATTGTTTATATTGATGATATACTAATATTTTCTTCTTCTATATATGCTCATTGGAAACATCTCAATGCCTTTGCTCAAACCATCAAGCATAATGGATTAGTCCTTTCTTTATCAAGGTTAACTTTGTTTCAGACCAAGATTAGATTCTTAGGTTTCCAGATCCACCAAGGAACTGTCATCCCAATCAACAGATCCATCCAATTTGCTGATAAATTCCCTGATGAAATTAAAGACAAAACCCAGCTTCAAAGATTTTTAGGGTGCCTAAATTATCTCTCTGAGTTTTTTAAGGATCTTTCTCTTCTTTGTGCTCCACTACGCCAAAGATTAAAAAAGTCCCCTCCCCCATGGTCCGATGAGCATACAAAAATAGTCAGAATCCTTAAAAGCAAAGCAAAAAACCTTCCTTGCCTATCTATTGCTGATCCAGAAGCCTTCAAAATTGTGGAAACTGATGCATCTGAATTAGGATATGGAGGTATCCTAAAACAAAAAACAGGTGATAAGGAACAACTAGTTTAGTTCGCCTCTGGCACGTGGAACCAAGCACAACAAAATTACTCTACAGTCAAAAAGGAAATTTTATCTATAGTTTTATGCATTTCAAAATTTCAAAGTAAATTAAATCAAAAATTTTTGGTTCGTGTTGATTGCCAATCTGCAAAAACTGTTTTAAAGAAAGATGTTCATAACATAGCCTCAAAACAAATTTTCGCCAGATGGCAAGCTATTTTTTCTGTATTTGACTTTGATATTGAATATATAAAAGGAGAAAGCAATTCTCTTCCTGATTTTCTCACCAGGGAATTTTTGCAGGGAAAAGCAGGAGCTTAGGGGTGGTTACTATGCCTCCCAAGATAGGTAAAGGAGCCTCAGTTGCAAGCATAAAACCCCACAAAACAAAAGATGCATATGCTCAATCATCCTCTTCTCAGAACCCTTCAAAAAAAAAACTTGGTATGATAAAGTCGAGGAAAATGAAGAAGTTTTGTGTGCTAGTCCATCTCCATTAATTACAAACCAGTTTTCAGCCCTAACCACAATTCCCCAACATGTCATAGACATGTCCCCAATCCAGTATAACCCCATCCAAGCATACTTACAATCCCAACAACCAGTTTTTCCTCCCCTTCAAAAAACCTATGCTGCAATTTCTTCAGCATCAGATAAACAAATTTCCTCAAGATCTATTTCACAGCAAGTGGTGGTCAACAATCCCACTCTAAAAAAATCTCGTTATTTTCAAAAACCAAATTCATCAACCATTTGTGTGGTTGAAAAGAACTTTTTAACCAAAACCCAGTTTTACTTTCTCAAAATCATTTTGTCAAAGGTTTTCATTATCCAACATCAGATTTTCGGAAAACACTGATTCCATCAAAATTTGAACTCATTCAAAACCAGGTGATGAGTCTTTCATTTCTCACACCACATATACCATTCAAAAAGTCCTTACTCCTGCAGCCTGGGGTAAAAACATCAATGCTCCGAGGCAATTTTCTCAGCCTCGCAACCCTCAAACTTTCAATTACTAGGACTATCAGGATGCCTGGTACAATACCTTTTATTTCCAAAATCAGGATTATAGCCATTCCTGGCTTATCCTTTTCCAAAAGAATTTCAATCTAAGTGTCCCCAGATGGTTCATTGACTGGTGGCATATGTTTGGTCCCTGCCAAGAAATCATCCCTGAAACGGTGTCTAAGGGATTTTCAATTTTCAATGAAAAATTCCATGCTCCTCCTGAGCTTTCCGAATTTCCCAAACCATTCTTATTTTTTACAAATTTCGCATTGTCATGGATAGTTCTATGGCAATTCTAAATCCTCAAAACCCCTTCTAATCTTCCTCTTCTAGGAAGGATTTTCAAAGTCAAATGGTGGGACCAATTCTCTGTCACAGATGTTACTCCAGAAGCAATTTCTGAATGGTTCTCAAAGCACCCTGCAATATCATGTTCTGGCTTAGGAGAGTCTTCGGCTTTCCTCCTATCCAAAAGCCAAGCCCAAGCAAAGCTTTCTTCAGCAAAATCCTAAGATGAGTATGAAGCCTTCCTCATGGAAGCTTTAGCCCAAGTCAATCCCATAGCCTTCTCAAAATTGGGCTCCAACAGAAGTGAAGGCTTAGGTTCTTTCCATGGTTCCTAAACACATCTGGCCCAACCCAATGAAGATGACTGTTTTGGTATTTTTACCCAACAGCTCTAGGGAACAATATTCTCAAAAATCATCATTTCATTTCAAAAAAGCTTCTAACCTCGGTCATTCAATGCCGCTGCATAGCGAAAAAAAAAAGAAGGCAAAAACTACAGTTTAAAATTTTATTCAACAGTTCTCCATTTTCAGGCTTTTAGCACCTTTCGGTGTTCATGACAGACAAGCTTTTCAAAAAAGGAATCCAAGGCAAGTCAGTGGCCATCACCTCAATTCAACCTTTCAGGCTTTGCACATGGCTTCTAGCATCATTCAGAAGACATCACCTCAAATCAGCCTTTCAAGCTTTGCACATGGCCTCCTGCTGCATCCTTATCTCCAAGGAATCCAAAGCTCCCCAAGGCTCCTTCGAGGCCCTATAAATAACAGCTCCTCGAGACATTGGAGGTAGGCTCATTTTCAAGTTTAGATTTTAGTTTCCGTTTCAAAAGTTCTCAGTTCAAATTGTAATTTTTTAAGTTTAAGTTTTTAGTTTTACTTCATCCAAGGAGCTCGGCTCAGAACGATAGTGTTGTATTCAAAGATCAAAGTTGTAAGTTCCATATTTTAATCAAAAGTCCTTCAAAGTTATTCATGATCTGTTGTTAACTTGCATATTTCCATATATATATATATTATTTCATTGATTATTTAACCTTTTCAATATCCTGTTTCTCTCATAGTTCATTATCAGTTATTCATCCTAGGTGTTTATGGTATTAGAGCTTTGCTATTTCAGCATGATGATTGAGCATATGCATAGAAAGATGTGTTTTGGAAATATGCATATGAACTATGAGAGAAATGAAAGACTCATCAATTATATATATATATATATATATCGCTCTCTCTCAATCTTGTCTCTGTAAGATTTGTATATTTGCAAGCAATGTTGTTGATTTTACATGTTGCAAAACAGAGCTTTTTTGTTTGAATTTGATTACTCTTTTGGAACTGATTGACATTTTTATCTTTGCTTTTTGTATGCATTATAATCTGGAATTGATTTAGGGTTCAATAATATTCTTATTAATAAGAATCGAATCTTAAAGTTGATTATAGTCCATATTCAGATTTTGGGAGGAAATACTTTTTTTTTGCACAGAAAATGAATAAGCGAATATGATAAAATGTCATTGTTTTCATCTTCACATTATTGTAATCTCTGTGGTTCTGCTGCAGAACTTGTGTAGAATCAAAAAAATCAAAAAGATGGGAATTTTCAGATTTAACCGGTTATAGGGCAGGGGCGGTTATGGGGATTAGAAGCAAAAATTTAAATGGTTATGGGGCGGTTTCGGGGGTATCAAAATTAAACAGGGGCGGGGATGGGGAATTGAAAACCCGGCCCAAACCGCTCCATTGCCATTCCTAGATCCGCCCAGTCTAGCTAGAAACAAGTCAAACAGGAACAGATTTAGCAAAACAATAGCAAAACGGCGTGAAACCCACCCACCGAGCGAACTTATTATAACACGCCGAATTTATTAAGCGGTGGGAGGCAAGGATCAGTACCTCCCCACTCCCATGGGAGGGAGTGGGGGGCAAACAGAAGAGAGAAAACGAAGGGGAGGCGGCTGAAGGGTTAGAGAAAGGGTGAGAAAAAAAGTAATTAATTGTAAGCTAAGATATCAAGGGTCTATATGTAAATTGTTTGGCAGGATTGATTGGGTGCACTTACCCTTTACTGTATTGACGGCAAGAATAGTATCTGATATATCCTCTGATACCCTGTGATAAATAACCTGTGATAAATAAAATAAAATAAAATAAAATATTTAGGTCAACTAGACTAAGACAAAAGGAGAGAAAAAGAAAATTGTATTTTTCAAATGGATACATACTAGTATATACTATAAGGATCTTGCAGTCCATTGCAGAAAAGGATGTTGTTACCAAACCTTTTGAGAACCAATCTTATATCCTACAATGAGATGTTGAAAAGAACTTTGTAACTTCTAAATGTAATAATCATCCGAAGCACCTAAAAAAAGTTTGGGGAAAAAAATATATCCAAATTAAGTACATACTTGGCCTCCGAAATAGGTTGTGGCCCAATAAGTTACTGAAATCGTAATTATCCAATCTTGGGAACATACTGTCATCATTCCTACGATAATCAATGGGATTCACAACTCACTGCATTCCTGAATACAATAACCAATAATTCAAATTAGAAAATTATTAGATTTGTTTGGTTTTGTGATATTGTGGCCTGAAATTTGGTGTTGTTGCGATCCGTTTATGACCTGATAACCCGTTGGATGAGCTTTGTGTGGGTCCAAAGAAAATTTGCTCATAGGTCGTGAACCCTAATTATTCTATTGTAGCATGATATATAAGGGCGCTTAGGGTTTGGAGTGGAGGATAAGAGAGATTATGAAATTCTTACAGAAACAGAGTGATGGGCTGAAAACTTGTAATTTTCGATTTTACACATAATGAAAACTTTAGCCGAATTCCAACCTTCGTGGTTGCCGAACCACGTACAAATCTTTGTGTTCTTTGTTTGGCGTGTTTACTTTTCTGTCGTGATTCTTGATTCAACTTGGGTTCGTTAAGTCATAGCAGAATTAATTTTTTTTTAAATAATAAATAAGAAATTGTATAAAAAATTATTTGCTCTATTGACAGTTTTTGAAAATTTAGTGAATTAAATTGCATGTGTTTCTGAGAATTTTATTTTTATAAGTTTCGATACATATTTATTATGTTTTAGCTAGAATTCTTGAGAATTCTTTTTTTGGAAAACTAATTCAAAGGTCAAATTCCATAGTTTCATATATATATATACGCCACCAAATCAATGTTACGTTTTGACGGAATGTGATAGCATGATTCATTGCCTACGAGGCCAGCAACTATCTGGCCAAGAATATGGTTCCTTTAGGTACTCCATCAATGGCTTTACAGATCTTAGTTACCGGATATTCTGGTGGACTATTATATTGAGCTGCATCGGCATGCCTTTTTTCTTAGTCCTTCAGCAATTTCGAACTGTTTAAGGGCCTGATCGAACCAATAAATTAATTTGAGAATCATTCAATGTTAATTTGTGAAGAAAATTAAATTAGACAAGTAATAGAATTAATTAATTAGTGAAAACATATATATAAAGAGAAAAATTAATTAATTACGACTATAATTAATTTATTACTTGCAAGTCTTGAATTTTTGGCTAAGAATTGAAAGACCATTAGGCTGAGCAGTGACTTTATCAATTTCAGAGCATAATTTTTTTAACGTTTGGTAGCAACTCTTACTGGCCTCCTGCAATGTTAACAGTTGTTATATACAACCCATGCATGCCACTTGAATGACTCAAATTAACTCGGAAGGAAAAACAATTAATGGTAAAATTAATTATTATTTTATTTGTACCTTGAAATCCTTTGTGACAATGGAAAAATACTGGCGTTCTAGATTGAGGCTATAATAGGAAAGGATAGGTGCTGATGAGGCTAGAGCTCCGATGGCAATGGGGATAGTGTAGCCGAAAATATGTTGCAAGCACTGAAATTTTTTAAGAATAATATGCATGGGAATTAATTCGGACAAAAAATTACATGATATATATATATATAGTTGGGCAATTAAAGGATAATTAATTAATATTACATAAAGTTGTTTGCTTGTTTACTTCCTCCATAGGATCCTCCAAAGACAATAACAGGAAAGTAGTGTCCATGAAATTTCTCATTGAAGTATACGATAATCTCTGTATAATCTGCTAATGCTTGAGCTGAATTGAAATAACCGCGAAGAGTAACATTCTTCATTACTTTTTCAGCTGATCCGAATGGAACTGATTCTCCATAGAACCGATGCTGATATATGAGCAAACAAACATGCATGCAGATTAACATAAATACTCTAGGACAATGGAAATATATAAAGCAAGAGGTCTAGGATTATTTTAGTACTCTACCTTCTATATAGATTAAGAGAGCTTTAAATTGAGGGGCATTCTCAGTTAGAAGCCCAGTATTTCTCAAGGTGTCGTCATTCAATGGCGACTCCTCACCAAGATAAACGAAGATTGGCGCCTTTTTTTTTTCGCGCCACTCCAGTATTTGAAATTTATCATATATTTTTGTTTGAAAGTGGTATAGCTCTCAGGCAGGTAATTGAAGTGATCAAGTGTTTGGGTGTAGAAAAAGGTTTTAAATTCTTTTGGGATTTTTTCTTCTGCTTGTGTTTGTACTTCTTTTCCACGTTCTCCTTCGAAAAGGTCGAACCTTGGTAGACTATATCATTTTGCGGACACAATGGTCGACGAGATTAGAGAAAGCAAACAAAACAACTGAAATAAAGGTGTAAGAATGGTCGACATGATTGTAAACAGAATGGGCTGAGAGAGCTTAAAGGAATATGTCTCTTAACTCATGATTTGAAGCCCAAAGGTAACTTCTGTTATATATATATATATAGATCACTGTTCTTTTTTGTAAGCAGCCTAGTTGAACAAAACAAATCACAATAGTTGGGGATGGCCGTTACAGACCAACAATCCGATGAACATGGCAAGGAGCCCCAAATCCTAAGATTCAATCCCTGTTGTCTGGCAGTTTCGCCGGCGGTCAGATGGTAGACTCGGGGATATCTCATTCAGTTGCAATTCTTGAAGTATTGATGCAGTCATTGATTGATAAGGAGAGGAACTTGCTTCTGACAGATTCCAATGTTTGGTGAAGAATTGAGTTTGCAGAGAGACATTTCTTTTTGAAAACTCGACGGTTCCTTTCAGTCTAGATGTCGTAGACCAGAGAGGCGAGACTCAATTTTGAGATTGAGTTGCTATGGATTCCATTAGAACCTTTCCAGTGGTGAGCAGCCCAGCGAATGAGGTTAGTCCAAGAGGATGGGAGAATGTGATACCCACAACGTGCTTGAATGAATGTCCATAAGGGCTTGACAAAGTCACACTTGAAAAAAAGATGGTCACGAGACTCCAGTTCTCTGTTGCGAAGGATGCATATTGTTGCATCAATGTGGCTCGTGCATCTTTTATTGAGTGTGGGGAGACGTTGTTGGATGGCTACCCACAAGTTGAAGGAGTGTTTAGGTATTGATGGTTTGCTCCATACCAAGTGAGGCCACTGAAGTGACACAAGATCTCGGTTGAGGTACTTCATTGTGTGAGCAGTGGAAAAGATACCTGTAGGTGATGGACACCAAATGTACTTCTCTGGTCTCTCTGAGTTTGGTGTAGGGAGGTTGTGAGTGTGGAGGAGCTGTGGAAGTATGGTGGTAATTAGGATTGGGGCAAAGACCATGAGGAATTGGTGATGAAGGTGCACAGTTTAGTTTTGTTGTCATAGTTGGAATCAAGCAATTGCTGTAGAGTGACAAGAAGGTGGAGGGGACCAAGAGAGCACCATTTGTCAAACCAGAAATTAGAGTTTTTTCCATCCCCAATTTCAAGGTTGACAAGAGGCCTGAAATCCTCCATAAGACTAAGTAGTTTCCTCCAACTCCAAGAACATTGTCCAGGAGTTTTGACCTCCCAAATTCTTCTGCCCTTTAAGAGGTATTTATTAACCCATTGGACCTATAGCATGTCATTTGAGTTGATGATTTTCCACAGCTGCTTCATGATAGCTGAGCAATTCTAAGAATGTAGGTTAGGGAGCTCCACACCTTTTGGGGAGACAACATTTCTCCCAGCCAACTTTCCTTCCAATTTTCTTTAGGGCTAGACCAAACCATAGGAAAGATATAAAGATTCCCTTAATCTCATAAATAATGCTCATTGGGATCGGAGGATGAACTTGGAGCTCTAGAATATTTGTGCGGAGAAGAGAACTGGTCTAATGAGCTGTAATCTACCAGCAAATGAAAGGCTTTTACTTGTCCAGTGTGAAATCCTTGTAGTGATCTTGTCAATATTGAGCAGCCTGCAGTCATTGGATCTTAGCATGGTAAATACAAGTGGTACCCCAAGGTACCTAACAGGAAGACAGCCCTTCTCAAAGCCCATTAGGCTAAGAATTGAGGATTTAAGCTGGTTGTTGAAACTAGATAAAAAGATGTGGCTCTTGCTGTGGTTTGTTTGTAGTCCAGAGAGGTTGGAGAAGGTAGTAAGGGCATGCTTTAGTGTATGTAATAAGGGTAAGTCAGCATGGGAGAATTGTGATACCCCTCGATTCTAGAGTCACGGGTAATCAAGTCCGAGCATAGATCCGAGGGATACCAGACAATTAATATGTAAACAAGTAAGAGTACAAAAGAATTTAAAATAAAATAATATGCTGAAAAGAATTCTAAATATAAAAATCCACCAAATAATAAATTAATATAATTCAATCTTTCCAATCCGTACAACTCGGGAATCCATCTAGTGGACCCCTAATAATTCCAAATGAAAATAATTACATAACCAAAATCCTAAACTAAAATATGAAAGGAAGTCCTACGTAATCGGAAGAGTGAGTGACTGTGTCTGCTTCATCACGATCAAGCTCTAAGCCTGGTACTGACGAATACCTGAAAAATAAGAGTGGGTCAGGCCCACATGCAAGTTCCATCCTACTACAATCCATACATAAACTCGATACGCAGATACATCCTAGATAGCTCAGCAAAAACTAAAATAGTCCATATAAATATAAATACACAATATAGGATACTCACTAGCCTATAGTGTAGTTCGGTCTGCATAGAAAGTAACATGTAAATCACACTTTCCAGTGGCCATGTACACCTAGACCTATCAGGGAACATCGGTAATATCTAGTTACCCATCATTTGCAATATATGCACCATAACCATGATCCTGAGACTCAAGCTCATATCACAGTACCATAAGTATATATATAAATCCTTCCTAATACAAAAAAATAAAATAAACATCCGTTATGTCGTTCAACTATTTTAGTTGACAGGACATGCATCCACGTAAGATTTAACCATTTTAGTTAATCCATTCCATATGTATGAATAGGTAGGACTTAGCGTTTTGATCTAATCCATCCCCAATAGGCCACCATTCTATACCGGTGCATATAATGCATACGATCCATAAATGACGCACACTCAAATGAACATCAAATACATCCAGAGACAAACATAATAGAAATTAAATATAAATAAGATCCTATTATGCATCCAGTATATGATTATAATCATAGAACCTCTATTTAAATTGCTAAAGTAATGATAAACCATTTAAACCATCCATTACCATCCAATTGACAAAATAGAAATTATAACAGTTCATCAATTAACATCCATAGCGTGATATAATGATTATTAGAATTATAAACTGAGCACATTATACTAAAATTCCTAAACAATACTTTCAAACAAGTTCATTTAAATTACTAATACAAAGACTAGTAATTAAATCCTCCTCAATTCTTGAAGACATGCAAATTAATATTTAAATCTTATGATGTCCATTTAATCCTCAATTATAAAACCTATACATGATATAATGACACTCAGAAGTCTAAACTGCACATTATATGAAACCCTAATAGTATTTTATACTAATCCATTTAAATTGGTTAAAACAAAACCGGCGAGTAAAACTTCCTCAACTCCTAACTACATGTAACTTAGTATCTAAAGCTCATGATGTCTATAACCATATCCTAAACCAAACTTTCCGGCCTTCATGGAATTATATATATCATTTATGTCATATCCCATAAATAATTTCTTACCAGTCCGTTTAAGTTGCTGAAACAAACTAGCCAATTAAATCTTCCTTCATCCTTGACAACATGCCAATTATATGTTTATATTTCATGATGTCTCTTAAGATTAGCACACTATCATATACTAACTATTTTAAGGGTTTAACAGGTTAATTTTAAACATTTAAAACCCCCCTTCACTTTCCAAAAATCACTTTCAAGCCCCTGGAACCCAAAAACCTTTAGAAAACCACCTGTAGGTGTGCACCAACCAAGGGAGCCGGCTCCCCCATCATGGGAGCCAGCTCTCGAGCTTCTAAAGCCGGCTCTCCCTCATGGAGAGTCGGCTCTCTCACCTAGGGAGTCGGCTCCCTCCCTTAGGGAGCCGGCTTTCTCCCTGAGAGCTCAGCTTCTCCTCCTCTGGTCTTCTTCTTCGCTTCCGGCAAAGTTCCAGTTGTCTGTCCTAATTTTTTAAAAAAAGATTTTAGAGTTCAATCCAAGTCCTAACAGTCCTAGAAACTCCTCAAATTCCATTATAAATTAATTTACAAAAGTTTAAAATAAAATCGAAACGGTTTATGCAAGAAAACAATTATAGTTTGCAGCTCTATTCATTATGCATCAACATCCATTTTAAAATTTAAATTAGATTCCTGGAGACTATATAGAATGCACAGAACACATTTTTACAGGAAGAAGATAGAATGAAACTTGCCTTTAGGTTTCGGTTTGAAACCTTTCAATGTCGTTTCTAAATTCTCCGACGACTGCCAACTACCGGTAAACCTCATACTGCTCGATTTCAATCCCACAAGCCATCCCCTCCTTCCTCCTTGGTATGACCTTCACTCCACGACTAAAATCCTAACTGATGGTTCTCACAATTTCCTCTTAAGCTCCTTTCTATTTTTCCCCTCAAGAACCATTACGTGCTTCTATGTTTCCTCTCAAGAACTATTACGTGAATAGGGTTTTCAACCCTAGCAGACGTATACTGTTATATATATATAGGCCTTTATTAAACCTACTTCTAATTCCAACTAAATTATAAGTCGGCTCATCTATCTTCATAAAAGAAAAACCCTAAACCTAAACTATACATACGACCATATAAAATATAAACCAATTAAGTCATACAAGCCATATAAAACACAAGTCATTTAAAACACCAATTAAACAAATAATTAAATTACATCACAATTAAAAAATTAAAGGAAAACAAATAAACAATTAATTTAAAACAAATACACAATTAGTCAATTAAGTAAATAAGCACATAAGTTACATAATTAAATAAAAATGCAATAAAATCTAAAATCATTAATTAAAATACCTAGACTATCCTTTCTAAAATTAGAGGTATTACATTCTTCCCCCCTAACAAAAGTAATTCC
Source organism: Cornus florida (assembly GCF_030987335.1). Lineage (NCBI taxonomy): Eukaryota > Viridiplantae > Streptophyta > Magnoliopsida > Cornales > Cornaceae > Cornus > Cornus florida. Next base: position 94,914,195 of record NW_026775581.1, on the reverse strand, counting down.
GTACTCGAAATTCACTCTTACCTTCTTCCTTGATTTTAGGAAATTGTGAGCGAATGATATCCTCCTGTGTCCAGGTAGACTCAACCTCATTGTGATGACCCTACGGAACACGCACTAAAGGGATAACCCTATTCAAGAGATTTTAATCCCGACGGTCGACAAAACGACCCGGGGCCTCCAATTATGTTGCATCCAGTATCTATACCAGGGTACAAATCTATAATCCTCTAAAGGCACATAAAATTCCTAGGCATGCAGTGCTTAACAAGTTGATAATGCTAAACCATGGGTTACTGCCGAAACTGATAAACAAAATCCGTGAAAAGTCAATTTAATAGGTGAAACTGACCTTCCTCCAAAAAGTACATTACTTCCTATACGGAAGACATCCCAACCAACCATTTCCTGATAGAAAACTCAAATGAACGAGTTTAACTATTTACAAAATCCAACTGCCGCCTTCAAACTGCACGTAATTCTCTACAAAAGAGAGTATTTCTCCCTGATGTATCCTTAAATAAAGGCAAGGTCTTATTATATAACCTCGCTTCCATGCCAGACCAACAAGTGAGAGATCTGCACTACGTAATATCCAAAACCCCAAACGTTGTCACACTAACCTCATTGTGCCAACAATAGCACAGATAACAACTGAAAAGCGAAGTAACACTTTCAATTACCCATGCAAACCTAGGATATATGTCCTAAGCATATCCTCCATGATCAATGATAATGTCTCGACCAAATCTCCAGTCTAGAGATGCGAAACAAAGTTGTTGCTCCCACACCTTCAGACAATTCCTTTGACATAGCACTGTTTATCTACTATAAGAAATAACCACATGCTATAACTCTGTTATCAGTGCAATGTAGAACTAACATAAAACTCCAAAGTAAATACTACTAGAATTAATGTCCATAAGCAAACTTGTTCTATCCACCACACCTAATCCATATAGAATTAAAATTCCAACCAATGTTGGAAATTTCGACCAACCATCCACTCCGTCTGAGTCTTACTCCCATTTTGTCATAGGAAGTGGCTAAAACTTCCAATGATATCCAAGTATCAATTTCCCACCTTGCTAACGGGTGATACTCTTAGAGACAGTTATACACATGTCCCTATCTGTACTGCACCAAAACTAACATTATATGTCGTGATGCAACTCAAAACCATTTAACTGCATCGTAAAATTTATAAATTTTACATCTCAGTCACTCTAACCTTCCTCGCATCACTAAGACAAACCATTAATCCTCCTTCATTACCCTAAGCTCATCTGAGTAAGGTACCACCTCCTCCAGGGTTAACTCCAATCTTCTAAGTTAACCTCTTCAACTTCCTTGGTAATAGCAAATGTTACTTTTACACATGCTAACACTCAACTGATTGCACAATAATCACCGAAGGTTCAATTACCACAGCGGTTGATAAGACTATCCTCCTCCTAATTACTTCCACCAGACGAAACATAATGCAAAGTGTGAATCGCCACATCTATCCATCTGAGCCGTCTCGTGATCCGTGCTATTCATATGAACTTATATCTTATCAGTTCCAAAATAGACAAAAACGAAGCTGATTTAATTTTATCAGTCAAGCAATATCCTAACCAAAAATCCCGACCCTTGTGTAGAATAAGCAATCTCTCAACTAAATTCGCAAAACCTACTTTTTCATTCCCACTCTAGTATGAGAAATGGCTACAAGGATCTAATGATCTCTGATGGTCCCTCTGGATTATCTAATAGATATCAGACTTTGAGACAAAATCACTATGTCCCTCCTCCTGTCTATCCTCCAAACATCTGCTTCATTCCGTGAAACGTCATGTGTCCACCATAATAAATAAAGAACTAAGAGTTGTGAACCTCAGTCCTTACATCCTCCTTCCAATTTGTGTATTAAAAGTACTGGTAGTCTGGTACCACCAATTTTCATCTGTTCCCATTGTTTAATTTGGAGCATCGTCAAAAGCTAACTCTATAACTAAATCCCTACATTCTGATTCGTGATAAACTTACCGATATAGAAAGTCAATCGGTAATTTTATTTATCACAAGTCCACTAGCTACAACTTGTCCACATACATCATGCACCTTTTCTTTATTTAGGTGTTCCGTCTCACCTCCATGTCTTTGACATCCTACTTCTCTAACACAAGTAAGTGTCTATTAGGCTTCATGTCTAACTTCAAAAGAATATGGAATCTTTCCATCCTCCAAAAAGTCGGCAATTTCCTAGCAACAACTATTTGTTGCAAACTGTGACCTATAAAAAAAAAATTCCATATTATTTGTGCAAATGAAGAGACTTTGCTTCCTCCTCGCTATGCAACCCGGGTAACTCCTCCTAATGACACGCCCTCATGGCAATAATTCTTGATTAAGAATAGACTGATGACCAGTTAGTCCGTCTACTATCCTCATTCAATGTCATTCCAATAAGTACTTGAATCAGTACAAAATCTTCCTACCGACTTGGGAACAACTTACGAAATTTCTAAGAAGATGTTCCGCAAAGTCAATACCTCTGATAAATCATCGTGGCATTATAGTATATCAAACCAATCGTACTAGATTATTTGACTCGTACTGCTGATTTAATTATCCCATCCTGAAAACATACCATAATTATGCATGTCTAAGTTCAATAGATTGGCTAGAATTATGTATATATACCAAATTCAATGACCACATGCTCACAATCCTAGCGTAAATAACGTTATTCCTCTAAAACCGTTGTTGGCTGATCACACACTTGTGTCCCAACTAAACCACATTCCCAATCTTGAATACTTGATAAAAATAAAACACATAAGATACATACAATAAAACAAAATATAATCTTACTTAAAACATCGTTCTTTCTAGAAAAGAAAAACTCCTTTGAAATCAACCTTACCAGATTGGTTCACAATTTACTTTTATAGTTTCGTACGTAATCACCCAATCTCGAAACATATGCTCAAACCATAGCTTAAAACAAAATCCATTTGCCTCAACAAATTCCAAAGGCTTTACCCTCATCCTCCTTATACGCGGAATGCAAACCGTCTAATGTAACTTTATAAAGCAACTTAGAACATCACAACTCATTCCCTATACTCTCCGGAACGTGATATAAAATCATTTTGCTTGTTCCGATTAGAACTTCATCTAATTCCTAAACTCCTAAAGAGTTTTTTTTATTTTTTTTTATCCACTTATTTTAAAGGTAAAACGAAAGTTTAACTATATGTAGGTTGATCTACACTACCTCTACTAGTATTATTCACTATACTATTACTGAATAAGAGCACCCTCGTGCGATCCTCCATCTTCAAGATTCAGTACCCTCTTTCTCGGATACATTACAACCCCTCCATTAGGATCCTCTTCGGACTCATATTCCTCGTTTATCTCCTTTATGAGAACAACTGAAGTCGTGTTGGTCCCGTTATGCAGTGACCCAAAACACACTCCTAAATCCTTCATTGGCTTACACTTTTAAAAGTAGCGCCAACCGAAAACGAAACCTTCAATCCCAAGTTCTGCTTCTGACAAAGAACTTGATAACGTACTCCTTCACTCCTTTGGGTCTGTATCGCTTTCACCTTGGACCCCATCCTCCTCCTAGTGTCAACCATTCCATAACTATGAAATATAATTGACATTTGCTCTTCCTAAGAAACCATAAATAGAGTACAACGAATCCTAATATGGCTCTAAGTTTTAAGAGACGCGACGCAGAACTCATATAATGAAAGACACTCCTAAGGACACTAGAACCTGGAGTGCTCTGATACCAATTGTGATACCCCTCGATTCTAGAGCCACGAGTGATCAAGTCCGAGCATAGATCTGAGGGATACTAGACAATTAATATGTAAACAAGCAAGAGTACAAAAGAATTAAAAATAAAATAATACGCTGAAAAGAATTCTAAATATAAAAATCCTCCAAATAATAGATTAATATAATTCAATTTTTCCAATCCGTACAACTAGGGAATCCATCCAGTGAACCCCTACTAATTCCAAATGAAAATAATTATAGAACCAAAATCCAAAGTTAAAATATGAAAAGAAGTCCTACGTAATCGGAAAAGTGAGTGACTATATCTGCTTCATCATGATCAAGCTCTAAGCCTGGTACTGACGAATACCTGAAAAATAAAAGTGGTTTAGGCCCATATGCAAGTTCCATCCTACTACAATCCATACATAAACTGGATACGCAGATAGATCCTAGATAGCTTGGCAATAACTAAAATAGTCCATATAAATATAGATACACACTATAGGATGCTCACTAACCTATAGTGTAGTTCAGCCTGCATAAAAGGTAACATGTAAATCACACTTTCCAATGGCCATATACACCTAGACCTATTAGGGAACATCAGCAATATCCAATTACCCATCCTTTGCGATATACGCACCCTAACCATGATCCTGAGACTGAAGCTTATATCACAGTACCATAAGTATATATAAATCCTTCTTAATACAGAAAAATAAAACAAACATCCGTTATGTCGTTCAACTATTTTTAGTTGATAGGACATGCATCCATGTAGGATTTAACTGTTTTAGTTAATCCATTTCGTATGTATGAATAGGTAGGACTTAGCATTTTCATTTAATCCATCCCCAATATGCCACCGTCCCATACCGGTGCATATAGTGCATATGATCCATAAATGATGCATACTCAAATGAACATCAAATATATCCAGAGACAAACATAATAGAAATCAAATATAGACACGATCCTATTATGCATCCAGTATATGATTATAATTATAGAACCTCTGTTTAAATTGCTAAAGTAATGATAAACAATTTAAACTATTCATTACCATCCAATTGACAAAATAAAAATTATAACAGTTCATCAATTAACATCCATAGAGTGATATAATGATTATCAAAATTATAAACTGAGCACATTATACTAAAATTCCCAAATGATACTTTCATACAAGTTCGTTTAAATTACTAAAACAAAGACTAGTAATTAAATCCTCCTCAATCCTTGACGACATGCAAATTAATATTTAAATCTCATGATGTCCATTTAATTCTCAATTATAAAACCTATGCATGATATAATGACACTCAGAAGTCTAAATTGTACATTATATGAAACCCCAATAGTATTTTATACTAATCCATTTAAATTGGTTAAAACAAAACCAGCGAGTAAAATTTCATCAACTTCTGACAACATGTAACTTAGTATCTAAAGCTCATGATATCTATAATCATATCCTAAACCAACCTTTCTGGCCTTCATTAAATTATATATATCATTTATATCACATCCCATAAGTAATTTCTTACCAGTCCGTTTAAGTTGCTAAAACAATCTAGCCAATTAAATCTTCATTCTTCCTTGACAGCATGCCAATTATATGTTTATATTTCATAATGTCTCTTAAGATTAGCACACTATCATATACTAACTATTTTAAGGATTTAATAGGTTAATTTTAAACATTTAAAACCCCCCTTCACTTTTCAGAAATCATTTTCAAGCCCCTGGAACCCAAAAACCTTCAGAAAACCACCCGTATGTGTACACCAACCAAAAGGAGCCGGCTCCCCTATCATGGGAGCCGGCTCTCAAGCTTCTAGAGCTGGCTCTCCCTCATGGAGAGCCGACTCTCTCACCTAGGTAGCCGGCTCCCTCCCTTAGGGAGTCGGCTCTCTCCCTGAGAGCTCAGCTTCTCCGCATTTGGTCTTCTTCTAAACTTCCGGTGAAGTTCCAATTGTCTGTCCTAATTTTTTTAAAAAAGATTTTGGAGTTCAATCCAAGTCCTAATAGTCCTAGAAACTCCTCAAATTCCATTATAAATTAATTGACAAAAGTTTAACATAGAATCGAAACGGTTTATGCAAGAAAACAATTACAGTTACACAAAACGTAAAACCAGTTTGCAGCTCAATTCATTATGCATCAACATCCATTTTCAAATTAAATTAGATTCCTTGAGACTATATAGAATGCATAGAACACAAGTATACAGGAAGGAGATATAATGAAACTTGCCTTTAGGTTTCGGTTTGAAACCTTTCAACGTCGTCTCTAAATTCTCTGACGATTGCCGACTACCAGTAAACCTCTTACAGCTCGATTTTAATCCCACAAGCCATCCCCTCCTTCCTTGTAAAGACCCACTCCACCACATAGTATGATATTGTCCGCTTTGGGCCTGAGCCCGCACGGTTTTGATCTTGAACTTCACCCCAAAAAGCCTTATACCAATTAGAGATGACACACTTATATATAAGCACTTCACCTTTTCTCTACCCAGGCGATGTGGGACTGTGCACCCGCAGCTCACCAGTGTGGTAGCCTGACAGTGTCTCTCGCACCCGCCCATGGCACACCCGCCAACAAGGTCATCACAATCCACCCCCCTTGGAGGCCCGACGTCCCCGTCGGCACACTTCCGGTTGGGTTAGGCTTTGATACCAACTGTAACGACCCACTCCACCACATAGTATGATATTATCTGTTTTGGGCCTGAGCCCGTACGGTTTTGCTCTTGGGCTTCACCCCAAAAGGCCTCATACCAATTAGAGATGACACACTTACATATAAGCACTTCACTTTTTCTCTACCCAGGTGATGTGGGACTGTGCACCCGCAGCTCGCCAGTGTGGTAGCCTGACAGTGTCTGTCGCACCCACCCACGGCACACCCGCCCACAAGTCATTTGAATACTTGCATATGATGGATAGAATTAGTTTATTCCCTTTGACTTTGTAGATATAGGTTGTGAATGTCCATGATTAGGCTGAATTAGTTTAAAATCTTAGGATTGGATGTCTCATCTCCCCTTACATCACCTTCTTTTTATGACTGCTTGCTATATATAGATATATAGAGCTTGATCTTATTATATAGAGTTTTTCTTCTTCTTTTTTTTTTTTTTTTTTTTGAAAGATAAAGGATAAATTGTATTAATAAATAGATAAGATACATGCAAATTGAAGCAGTTAGCCCAGGCTAACTTCAATACAAAAGCAAGGCCCAAAACCTACCCACACATAAACTCGGCCCATGTTATAAGTAGCCTAGTTGAACAAAACAAATCATAACAGTTGGGGATGGCCATTACAGACCAACAATTTGATGAACATGGTAAAGAGCCCCAAATCCTAAGATTCAATCCCTGTTGTCTGGCGATTTTGCCGGCGGTCGGATGGTAGACTCTGGGATATCTCATTCAGTTGCAATTCTTAAAATATTGATGCAATCATTGATTGATAAGGAGAGGAACTTGCCTCTGACAGATTCCAATGTTTGGGGAAGAATTGAGTTTGCAGAGAGACATTTCTTTTTGAAAACTCGACGGTTCCTTTTAGTCTAGATGTTGTAGACTAGAGAGGCGAGACTCAATTTTGAGATTGAGTTGCTATGGATTCCATTAGAACCTTTCCAGTGGTGAGCAGCCCAGCGAATGAGGTTAGTCCAAGAAAATGGGAGAATGTGATACCCACAACGTGCTTAAATGAATGTCCATAAGGGCTTGACAAAGTCATGCTTGAAAAAAAGATGGTCATGAGACTCCAGTTCTCTGTTGCAAAGGATGCATATTGTTGCATCAATGTGGCTTGTGCATCTTCTATTGAGTGTGGGGAGACGTTGCTGGATGGCTACCCACAAGGTGAAGGAGTGTTTAGGTATTGATGGTTTACTCCATACCAGGTGAGGCCAATGAAGTGATGTAAGATCTCGGTTGAGGTACTTCATTGTGTGAGCAATGGAGAAGATACCTGTAGGTGATGGACACCAAATATACTTGTCTAGTCTATATGAGTTTGGTGTAGGGAGGTTGTGAGTGTGGAAAAGCTGTGGAAGTATAGTGGTAATGGATTGTGGGAAAGACCATGAGGAATTGGTGATGAAGGTGCACAGTTTAGTCTTATTGTCATAGTTAGAATCAAGCAATTGCTGTAGAGTGACAAGAAGGTGGAGGGGACCAAGAGAGCACCATTTGTCAAACCAAAAATTAAAGTTTTTGCCATCCCCAATTTCAAGGTTGACAAGAGGCCTGAAATCCTCCCTAAGATTGAGTAGTTTCCTCCAACTCCAAGAACATTGTCCAGGAGTTTTGACCTCCCAAATTCTCCTGCCCTTTAAGAGGTATTTATTAACCCATTGGACCCATAGCATGTTATTTGAGTTGATGATTCTCCACAACTGCTTCATGATAGCTGAGCAATTTTAAGAATGCAGGTTAGGGAGCTCCACACCTTTTGGGGAGACATCATTTCTCCTAGCCAACTTTCCCTCCAATTTTCTTTAGGGCTGGACCAAACCATAGGAAAGATCTAAAGATTCCCTCAAGCTCATAAATAATGCTCATTGAGATCAGAGGATGAACTTGGAGCTCTAGAATATTTGTGCGGAGAAGAGAACTGCTCTAATGAGCTATAATCTACCAGCAAATGAAATGCTTTTACTTGTCCAGTGTGAAATCTTTGTAGTGATCATGTCAATGAGCAGGTTGCAATCATTGAATCTTAGCATGGTAGATACAAGTGGTACCCCAAGGTACTTAACAAGAAGACAGCCCTTCTCAAAGCCCATTAGGTTAAGAATTGAGGATTTAAGCTGGCTGTTGACACCAGATAGAAAGATATGGCTCTTGTTGCGGTTTGTTTGTAGTCTAGAGAGGTTGGAGAATGTAGTAAGGGCATGTTTTAGTGTATGTAATGAGGGTAGGTCAGCATACATGGGAGAATAACATCAGGCATCAACAAATATAAGGTGTGTCAATGAGAGCTCTTTGCATCTCCAATGATACTTGAAAGGTAAGTATGTGGTAAGTTTGTTGACAATGGAAGAAAATGTTTGCATTATAATTACAAATAAGAAAGGTAAGAGTCGGTCACCTTGTCTTAACCCTTTAATACTCTTGAAGAATCCATTAAATTCACCATTTATAGAGATGGTGAAGGATGGTGTGGTGACACATGTGTGTACCCAATGCAAGAAGGTTGGTGAAAACCAAGTAGTGATAGGGAATCAAAGAGGAACTCCCAAGACACTGAGTCAAAGGCTTTTTTGACGTTTATCTTAAGAGCACATCTAGGTAATGGTAAGTGTCTATGGTAGCCATTGAGGAGTTCTTGGGCAAAAAGGATGCTGTCATCTGTTTGCCTACCAAGTTCAAATACAAATTGTGTTGGCCCTATGATGTGTGGGAGAACTGGTTTGAGCTTATTAGTCAACAGTTTATATATACATTTGTATATGGTTGAGTAGCAAGATATTGGTCTGTAGTCATTAAGGGTTGTGGGGCTTAGTTTTTTTTGGCACAAGAAAGCGGTATGTAGAGTTTACTTCCTTGAGTAATTTCCCAGTGATGAAAAACACCTTGATTACGAGAGTGACATCCTTGCCAATAATAGGCCAAGTCTTTTTGAAAAAATAAGAGTTGTATCCATCAAGGCCAGGTTCTTTGTCACTATTGATGGAAAACATGTATTATTGTGTCTCCTCATTTGAGGGTACTGAGCACAAGGAATCACAAAAACTAAATGGGACTGTGGGTTGAAGGTAAGGAGCATGGTGAGAGATACCTTGGTAAGGATTAAGGTTCATCCCTAGGACAGAGTGGAAATGTGATACAACTTCCCTTTTGATGGCTTCAGAGGTGTTGAGCAACTCTTCATTTGTTGTAGTGATGGATGTGATTTTGTTTCTATTGAATGTTGAGGATATGGAGTTGATGAAAAATGAAGTGTTGGAATCTCCATCTTTTAGCCATCTAATTCTGGACTTCTGCCTATATGATTACTCTTCACTGGTTTTGAGTTTGGTGTATGAGGACAACAGTTGTTTCTCAAGGTTTCTAAATGGGATTTCATCTGGTATTGCGTCAAATGAGGTTTGACAGTTTGAAAGGAAGTCTTTGGCAGCTTGTACTTCCATTTGGATAGCACTGAAGTTTGAAGAAAACTTCATCTTGAGTGGCTGTTTGAGTTTTTTAAGCTTGGTAACAAATTGGAACATGGTGAAACCCCCTACATCCTCCCTCCAGAGTTCATTAATCAGTGGTAAGAAGTCATCATTGGAGCTCCAGTTAAAGAATCTGAAAGTTCCATTTTCTTAGTGGCGTTGGGTAACCAGGTTAGATGATCATTGGTCTATGGTCAGAGATTCTTGGTGCTAGAAAATTACAGTGGGATAGGGGAAAGGCTTAGGTCCATGACTCATTGATGAGAACTCTGTCAAGCTTCTTGGAAATGTTGAAAGTTCCAGGACTTTTGTTGGACCATGAGTGAAAAACTCCTGAGAAGTTTTAAGTCATCAAGGTTGGAGTTGTACAGGCAATTTCTGAAGTCAAACATTGATTTAGAAGTTATTTTTGGAGCCCCTATGGTTTTCAGATGCAAATTTGATGATATTAAAATCACCTCTAAGGACCCAAGGTAGAAAGGAGAGGGAAATGGAATGCTTTTCAATGTTTATCGAGAGGCTGCATCTTTTAAAGGAATCATTTACACCATAGATGAAAGATACATAGAAGGTATTTCTACAGTTGAGAATGGTAACATGACAGTGAATTGCTTGTCTAGACATCTGTAAAACCTGAAGATTAAGAGATAAAGTGTTCCAAAAGACCCAAATTTAGCCTAAATCGGAGTAATGATAGTTGTAGGATAGGTTACATGAGGCTGCAATAAAGTTGTGGATCCTGTCCACATTGATTGGGTTATTGTCTCAATGATAGATGCAATATCTATCCCATTTTATTAGAGAAGTTGATTTACTTCAGCTTGCTTCAAGCCCTAATGTTCTATATGGCTATTGATACCATTTAATGGTTTGAAAAAGCTGCCACTTGAGAGAAGATTCCCCTTCTATGCAAGTGAGGATTTCTTTACTGTCTTCCTTTTTGATTTGCTTAGCCCTTAGCTTTGGGTTTGGATAAGTCAGCTGGTAGGCTTGTTGTGGAGTTACATTCTGAAAGGTTGGAGGAGTTAGGTTCAGCAGGTTGTGGATAGGTTTTTCGCACATCAAGTAGATGTGTGGTTATGTTACATTGGAGTTTGGAGGTGTTAGGTTCAGCAGGGGTTTTAGGTATCATTTGGATTGGTTTGTATGGTCAATGGTGAAGTTCTCATTTTGGTTAAAATAGTTGGTGATAATGTTTTGCCTGAATAAGGGGAGATGGGGTTAGAAGATAGGTTGGTTGGTGATTGAGAATGAGGTGATGGATGGGGTTATAGTGAGGGATTTGTGGTGGTATTGTGGATATGTGAGGGTTTTGTGGAGGGAACAATTTGCCATTCATAATTTGGTTGTAGGGTTTTGTTTGAAGAAGGAATACGGTGATAAGTTTTGATGGTGTGACTAAAAACCTTGCAAAATAAGCATATAGCTGGGCAGTTTTGGTAATCCACATGGACATTAGCAACTTTCCCAGTACTGAGATGGATCCTGAGTTGTGAGGGAAAGTCTGAAATAGCCTTGATGTTAACACAGACCCTTGCAAACCTAGTCTTGTGCATGCTTTTGGTGATAGAATCAGAGACTAGAGGTTCACCAAATTTGCTTGAGATGAAAATTAGTCCATAGTTAGTCCAAAATTGAAGTGGTAGACCAAAGAGCTTGATCCACATAAGAATAGAGGAGTGTTGGCTTTTATAGAAGGATGGCTCCTAATGGCATATCATTAGTGGCTTGTTAACGAGGAACCATAGTCCTTCAGCAAGAATGGCATTGCACTGGTCTAACTGTAGATGAGAAATGGAATTCAAAAATTCTTTTCTCAGAGCTTGTAACCTTATGAAGACCCCCATTAGCCCAGAGTGCAGTGGAGAGATCCTTGACCATTCCAAATGGCAGGCATTTGTGTACAAAGCACCCTAGAAGGTTAGTTCTCATTTTGGATAAGCCAGTTTTTTCCATCTCAGGTGGAACAATAGTTCATTCACCTAGTTCAGACGGGGGGATAAGGGGTAATGGATGTCTAGATGCGTGGGATTTGACAACAGAGGCCCAAGTTGTAGTTATGTTGTGCTTTTAGATTTGAGCTAGTTACATTAGTTGTAGGGAGTGGTAGATTATTCGGGATTAGACTGGGGGGTGTGGTGGTGTGGGTGTGACTAATGTAAGGTCATTAAGTAGGTCTTTGGTATTGGTGTGAGTATGCTAATGTGGTGTAAAACCTAGAAGGGTGTTACTTATTGGTCCAAGAAGGTGGTTTGAATTCAAATTCAAACTAGAGCCAGCATCATCTTTGATGTTGATGTGATGTTTGTGGTGGCTGATAGTGGTGATGGAGGTGTTTCCCGTTGGTTGTAGAACCTCAGCTGGTTGTGGTAGTGAAGAATCAACAGCAGTAACATCGTCATGATGAAGGCCTCCATTGATCTGTAGCATAGAGGAGTGGTTGAAGGAGATGATCTGGTCAGAGAGGGCACTGATCTTGGATCTCACTTTAGCCTGGGCAGTGAGACCATCTCCTATGAGTCCTCTTAGCCATTCAACTTCTTCAAGCAAGTGGTTGTAGGTATAATTACTTTTAAACTCATTCAGCTCCACACGAAGTGTATATATTTCATCAATTAAGGCTTAGGTGATCTTGGGGTCAATATCAGCAAGGATGTTGTGGTCATCCACAAATTTGGAGGTTTGAAACCCTAACTATTTAATGGTGGTGTAGGTGGAGAAGGAGATTTTCTTGGCAGGGGTGTATTTGTTTGTGGTTGTATTGATCTTCCTGGCAGGTTTGACAGAAACCTTTTTGATTGGGGTTGTGGTTTTATGGTTACTTGGTGGGGGAAAAAGGCTGGATTTTTTAGTATGGAGGTTGGTTGTGGTTTAGGATCAGTGAAGGGGTTGGTTTTGGTGGTATAGTTAGTTGCAGATGGTTTAGGTGGTGAGTTATGTGGTACTTAGAATGGTTAAGGATAATGTCCAGAGAAGGATTGTGAATTGGAATGATGAAACAGTGTGGTGAATGATGGTTTGAGGTGGTTTGGTAGTTGGTTCCCGATGGATGGCCGGAGGGTTTTGGGAGGTCTCATCTCATCTCACTTCTTATTATATAGAGTTCGAATAAGAATAAGAGAATGAAAAAGACTCTTAAGCCTTGTGATACTTTGTCTAGGACAAAAAGGAAATCATTGCAAAATATAAAAATAAATAAAAAATGACAAACCCTTTTGTTGAGCCATGTAAGGAACCTTTATCATGTTAGGTTCCAAAGGATTAAGTCTCTAAATTAAAAACAAAGAAGTCTTTTTGACCAATTTGAGACAATCTACCACTTGATCAGTGCATGGTACGATATATGTTCTTTTTGTAGAGATTAAGGATAATGTTAGGGGATATGTTACGAAAATGCGTTTCTTAATTTGGAAGGAAAAAAAATGAAAATGAAAAAGAACCACCTACTAAAATGCTCCAAAAAAGTATAAGAAATAGCATATTTAAACCATGTAATGAATTTAATTAGGATAAAAATTAGTTACATAATGTATACGTATTAGTTTAGAGAGAGAAATGAGAGATGGGTTTGCAGGAGAAGGAAGAGAGATCGGTTTAGTGTAACGACCCGAGTTCTGTAAACCCGGTGCGTCAGTGATTACCAAAAGATGACCCGTTACCGGGTCTAAAATGCGGAACAAAAGGTGAAACAATGTCTTTCTAAGACATTGTATCTAGAGATACAATGTCTCTTTAAGACACCCACGTGACTCTCAATGAGGTCACGAAACCCAAAGGAAAACAAGTGCGGAAGTGACGTTTCAAAAACGGACCAAAGGCAACCTAGGGGAAAAATGGTCATTTCTAAGGTTAAAGTGGGTACTACCGAGCACACCATTGGAAAGACAACAAAAAATTAATGAATTTAGACTCAAGAATCACTTGATTCAGAGTCCGGATGAAGAAGATATGGCTAACGGAAGAAACAGGGGTAAAAAGGTCAAAATAGTCAACCATAAGTCATCTAACTGGTTACCAAGCCTTCCTAACCGGTTAGGAGGCCAAAAATGAAGACCACAACACTGCCCATGCTCATCTAACCGTTTACGAGACCCCTACTAACCTGTTAGGAAGCAAAGACAGAAGGTTCAGCAAAGAAAACTGGCAGTAGGGGTTTTTCGGCAAAAATTGGGATTTTGAGGGCCAAAATGACACTTTCTGGAAAAACTCAAAGAAGAAACCCCCCTCAAAATCAAGTTTTCTACTCGGCATAGTGAGCAAAATGAAAAAAAAAAAAAAAAAAAGACATTGTAAAATACCCGAAATGCCCCTGGAACAGAATAGGGTAAAAACTCGATTAAATGCAACCTTAGGTTTTTGTTTCATCAAGAAGGGCATTGTTTGCCAAAGTGAGCATGCAAGTATATGTAATATGATAAAATAGATGTGTTACAATGGCCTAAGGCTCTATGGCATGTCATATGCAAAGTCTGACCCTTCAATGCATTAAATCACATATATTCCGTAGGCAACAATGAAGTTAAAATTAGCATACATATCACTTAAGTGTCTTTGGCCCTTGGCCTCATTACAAACACATTCTAAGAGTAATAAAAGGTGCACTTAAGTGCACATTACATAGCTTAGACAATAAATACAAGCTTTGATACATTAAACCAAAAATGATCATGATATGCTAACAAGTGCATATTCAATATCACCAAAAATACTCCAAGAATTCTAGCAAGTCTAAGAGTGTTGTGCATCCCACGATAAAGCTTCTTTACCTGAAAAACACCTAGTAACTTCGGGGTGAGTAAACAAGTTTACTCGTAGGGAATGAGCATGCATAAGTTTAACTTATTACAAGATTTGCAATTCAATAGAATTTAGTCCATGCTATTAACATGACATTGGAACCTTTAACATAGCACAATAAGATACAATCTCACAAAGTTATCAACTTGGAAATTAAAGAGCAAAATCAACTAAAGTGGATACTTGGATATTGCCCGGACTAAAACTGTACTCTTGAGATCACTTTAGGGCTATTAACCCATGGGTACCTTCCCCTAGTGCGCACTATAGTTTAAGGAGCTCTCTATCTCCCATACTAGAACCAAGTCCTAGCCATGTCAAGTTCTTGATGATATCCCAAGTCTCCAAAATTAACAAGTAGAGCAACATGTCATGATATGTGATAAAACACAAGTTTCATGGATTACATGACTAAATAATTAGATCAACATGGCAGAAATTAAGTAGGCCAACTAAGTAATTTCTCAAGATTTCAAGAATTGTCCAAATGATTCTAATTTAATATATGACAAAAAGTAATTCATGGCCATGCCATATATCAAGTCAAAAATGAAATACAAACTTAGTACAAATAATTAGAATTTAAATTAACTTAAATCAATTAATTCTCTAGACTTAAAAGCTTATTTAAATCATGCCAAATTAAGATACAACAAAGATAAAGTCATGGCCATGCCATATATCAAGTCTAAAGTGAGGTATATACAAGTTACAATTAATCATTTATTTCTTATTTCAATACAAGGCATGCATACAACTTGAATATCACTACAATAACAATTAAATCACTTGGAAAATAAATTATAACACCCCCTACCTCAATAGAGAATTGAATCTCTATAATCCAAGGCAACCAAACCTAAAAATAGAAAACCAAACAAAGGTTTTGTAGAGGAGAGTGAGAGGAAACTAAAGTATTCCAAGCTTTAAGGTTTTAGGTGAGTGGAAGGGCACCAAAATGAAGTCTAAAGCTTTAAACCAAGCTTAGTCTTCAATGGTGGCTAGGTTAGGGTTCTTGAGAGGAAAAAGATAAATAAATTAAATATGAAAACCCTAAGTTAAAATGGTGGGATTCTCCACTCACTAGGTGCTATTGCACTACCTCTCTCACACACACACTTCCAAGACTAAAGGTGAGTCCTACACTTGTTATGAATCTAAGTAAGCTTCCAAGATTAAATATCAAGCCTACATTTGTCACAAATCAAGGTTTCTTCCTAGGCTTAATCCTAAGCCTACACTTGTCAACCATCTAAGCCAATAAGCAGTCCAATCCTAGGCCAATAAATGGGTGGACCTCCACCCTCCATGTGTCATCAAACAAGGCTTCCAAGTGGTTCCACCATAAGATCAACAAGTGGCACCATGAGTGTGTGACACTTGTCATATTTTTCAGAAATTGCAAAAAGGTCCTTTTTAAAAATATCTTCCAAATTAAATTGTAAAATGGTCCCTAAGATGAAAAAGAATTACTTTATTTAATTACACAAAAACCCCTCAAGTTATGAATAAT
Source organism: Cornus florida (assembly GCF_030987335.1). Lineage (NCBI taxonomy): Eukaryota > Viridiplantae > Streptophyta > Magnoliopsida > Cornales > Cornaceae > Cornus > Cornus florida. Next base: position 94,897,922 of record NW_026775581.1, on the reverse strand, counting down.
TACCAAAAGTTATGCATTCATGCCCTTTACAAGAAAAGTAAACATTTAACATGCTTTTCTACAAAAGTAAAAATGTAGATATCATGGAAATGAAATATCATGGACGCATGCAAAAGCGGAATCAAATCCTTGCACAAAAAGTGAGGTTATGCAAGTAAAAATGAAAAACGAGAAAAGGACGAAATAGGGAAAAAGATGAAAAAAGAAAATTACCGAAAAAAGAAAAGAAGGAAAATGACTGGGTTATTACATTTAGAATCTTCAGATAGAGAGAGAGAGAAGGAAATATGAGTGGTTGTTTTTTGTAGAGCGAAGAGTGTGGGTTGTCCTCTGTCAGTCCTCACTCTTCACGTGATGGAGAGAGAGAGAGAGAGAGAGAAGATGAGAGAGAATATTTTATGTGTGTGTATAAAAATCTAAGTTTGTGTGTGTGCATAGTACATATAACTCCGATTTTACCATTGTAACTATGTGCTGCTAATCTGGAAAGGACACTTGAAGATGGAGAGGAAGGCAGTTGAAGTTGAAGATGCAGCCATGATATAGTTTATATAAATATATTTTTATGGACAATTTATGAAATTTTTGTTATTTAAGTACTTTGTGGGTAGCTCAATTGTTCAAAAAGAATAGACAGGTATATAATGGACTTTATGAAGTTGGGATTAACTTTTAGTATAGCTTTTAATATAGTTTTTGATATAGCTTTTACTTTTGGTATACCTTGGACAATTGAATGGTATATATAAAGTATGCGTATTAATTTAGAGAGAGAAATGAGAGTGTGTTTGCAGGAGAAGGAACATAGATGAGTTTAGAATTTTCAGATAGAGAAAGAAGGAAATATGAGGGGTTGTCCTCTGTCAGTCCTCACTCTACGCATGATGGAGAGAGAAAGAGAGAATATTTTGTGTGCAGGCATAAAAATTTGAGTTTGTGTGTGTGCATAGTACATACCACTCCGGTTTTACCATTGTAACTGTGTGCTACTAATACCACTCTACTCACACTTTCTTTCCTTGTTGCTTTCTTGGGATGGTCAGATTTAGGCTTCACTTTTTTTTTTCCTAAATGGAATGGTTTTATATACAAAAAAATTTGAAGTACAAGTGCATAACGAGGCTTACCTCCTTTACAATTCAAGACCTAGAATAAGCCCACTTCCAGTACAAACTGGAACAAAAAAACATAAAACAAAACCATAAAGCAGTTAAAACACAAGTATAAAGTCATCTAAACTTAGTTTGAGATAAGCCAAAACTTCCCAAACTATAATCTTAGCAACAAATGCAGCCTGATCTTGATAACCTTCATGAAGAACAGCATTCCTAACAGCCCAAATCTTCCATACAGTAGTTGCAAAAATAGCGCTCAAAATCTTTGTCTTGACAGAATTAGGAGTAGAGTGTAAACAGAACCAATCAACTACTTGCATCAATGTATCACAAACTGGCATATCCATATTCATGAGGCAAAAAATTTCCTGCCAAATTGCATGTGCATAAGGACATTGATAGAATAAGTGATTATTTGTGTCCAAACTCTTCCAACAATTATGACATATAGATGTTAAAACCAGCCCACGCTTCTGCAAATTAACTAAAGAGAGATTTTTGTTGTGTAAAATTATACACCACCACAGCAACTCTAGGCCTGCAATGCTTCCAAATTAAATCACTCCATTTCTGAAGTTGGCCTTTAAATCTGCATGCATTCCAAGCTGCTTTCAATGAGAATTGACAAGTCCTCTAAGTAATGACATCTGTTCCATGATTGATTTTAATTCTTTGAACAGTCTCCTTAACTTCAATAGGCATAGAAACAGGAATGTTCGATCTACCCTCATTTATTAGCTCAGTTGCCATAAGATTTCTATCGATTTGTAGCAACATAGCAGCCCCAAATTTCTATATAAGAAACTGATTATCACACCAAGGATTAGTTAGGAATTTAGGCTTCACATTTTCTCTCTTCCTTCGTAGAAGTCTTCTTTACATTTTCCCGCATTCTTCTCGCTTTTTTTCCAAAGAAAAAAATTGATATATTAATTTTTACTACAAGGATCTATAATAAAGTATTTAAAAAGGATTAAAAATACTATAATCGTGTCTAATATCTCTCAATTTTTTATTAGAAAAATCATTTTCAAAGGAAATAATCAAGTCTAATTATGTGACCAAATCATTTGTAACTTTCATGTGCATTAATGTTGACCACTTTAATAATCTATAATAATTCACTTTAATATATCTAATGGTGACGTACTCAGAGGATGTGAAATTGTGCACCCATAATTCCCCCAGTGTGATAGCCTGCCTGTGTCTCGGACTCGTCTATGAGACACCCGCTCACAAAATCGCCCCTCAACACTACTCTTCTTTTTATTATTTGAGAGAGTGAGAGTATTCCGAATAAGTATTCAAAATGAATCCATGCGGCCCGTATCCCCACACATACACACATAAAAACATATAGTGCGCGTAAAACTAGAAAATGCAAAAAGGGAGATGATCAGTCATGAAGAAGAAAATTCTACAATTCTCGCACAAGTAACTTGAACCCGATACCTCTTGTGCAAAATGAAAACTCCCACTCTCCATCTACCAACTATACAACTTGTAATGTTCTAAAATAAGAAAGTAATATATTTAATGAATATTTTGAAAGACTTTCCAAAAAGAACCATGTTTTGAAACATGTTCCAACCAAGGGCTACATCTATGGAGAGACGACTTTCACAATTATAAATAGATATTACAAGTAGAGAATACACTAAACCCATCCCATAAGAAGTCTATCTACCAACCAATGACTCATTTTGGTCTCAAAGCCAACTCACTCTTGATTTTTAGTTAAGAGCTAATTTATTTCTTATGAGGCTACATCCCTTTATACTTACTCACTCATTCTCTTCTCGGCTTACCCATTCAACTCATGCATCTTTTCTCTACCTTGTCCACACAACTGGACCTCTATTTATAGAGTTATTAATACATTCCTTATTGAATAATGATTCCCACACCTTATCCAAAAAAAGTTATCATATCAACCACACAACTCTACAGTAGCACCCTAATATAAGAAAACTTCTTTAATTACGAAGAAATAATTTGCCCTAAAAGTCTGAAATAATTCGCCCTATAAGTCTGAAATAACTTGCCCTATAACTCTACAGCCTTTAGGAAATCAATTCTTTAAATAAGAAAATAAGTCCTACACATATTAGGCCAAATGCAACCGGTTTATAAAAAAATGACGGGTCAGTCTTCTCCAGAACCTCAGTCTTCATTGCTCGATCGATCTCAATTGGACTGATCAGACTCTTCTAGAACAACATCATCGGACATAATTTGAGATATATCCCACTGATACCTGGGCTTACCCCTGACTCCATCAAGACTATTAGCTAATGACTGCGGAAGCATCATTGAAAGAATTATTTCTGGAGCCAGACAGGGTCGGCCTTGAGATTCCAAATATTTTGAGAGGCTCTAGGCGAACTTTCAAATGTGAGGCCCTTAAGTTTCACATGCGCAAAAGAAAATTATAAGAGTGCAAAATTTTCACACGATGTTTTCAAATTCTATAGCTAATATAATTGTGCGCATGTGCATTGTGCATAAGATAACTACCTAATAACTATAAATTTATCACCACCAACAAATAATTGTGCGCATGTACGGCGTGCATAAGACAACTAACTAATAACTATAAATCTATTGCCACCAATAAATAATTGTGCGCCTGTGGAGTGTGCTTAATACAACTAACTAATAACTATAAATTTTTATCACCACCAATAAATAATTGTGTGCCTGTGCAGTTTGCATAAGACAACTAACTAATAACTATAAATCTATTATCACCAATAAATAATTGTGCGCATGTGCAGTGTGCATAAGACAGCTAACTAATAACAATAAATCTATCAATTAAAAATTACAAAATTTTCACAAGCACAAAATAAAAAATGAAGAGAATAGTTTACTAGAGAACAGAAAATTGTAGCTTCTTTTACATTCATTGTTTATATAGCTACTAAAATTTAATGATTACAGATGACAAAAATATGTGGAGATGAGGTGACTATATATATTGTAGGAGGCTGACCTTGTAGTACTGAAGAAGTAGTGGGACTTTTAGGTTATATGTGGCATCCACTATCATATATAACTTTTAGGTTATATGTGGCATCCACTGTCATATATAGTTTTGTCTTTCACTATTTGTATTAATTACACTACACTACACTTTTTGTTTGTTTTTTTTTTTTTTTTGGGAGCCAATTACCCCATTGTTGATTTCAGGATGAGGAATCAACTTTAGTAGCAGTGATTGGTTGATCATTGCTATAGAAGACCTGTGCAAATTAATAGAAATTGTGTTTTGTTAAAGCCTGCTCTTGATTTCCATGTGTTTGTACATTCTGATGGCAAGTACTTTGACAGTACTATTAACTAAAATTCTAGCTGAGCCAACTTCAAATAACATCAATAACGGTGGTATGTATCTTCATATAAAAATAAAATATAAAAAAACCTTAATTTGGCACTTTTAAGTATGAGCATAATTTAGAGATCGAAAAAGTTAATTATTACCTCAAAGGCTCAACCCACTAGAAGGGATCCTTAATTTTCATAGGATTGAATGTGAAAATGCAAAAAATTATGAGGAAAAGGGGTATAGTTGCTGCTGTTATGAGATTAGAGTAAAATTAGGGAGAGGAAAAAAAAAAAAAAAAAGTTCCTGCCATAGATTATGGACTCGATCGCCATGAAAGACAAATGTAGAAAGGCACACATTTATTAAAATACTAAGAGAACCATAATATATTTATTCAGCTTTTGATAGCCATCACACACAGTGACACACACACACACAAAACCCTAATTTGGAAGCTACTTTTCACTATTGGAACAAAGGTAAAGGCCCGAATCAAATGAACCAAAGTTAGAACAAATCAAATGATGAGATAAAAGAAAGAAAGAAACATAAATTAAAAGATCGATTCATGCAAAGAGAGAGAGATGATGAACATACCTTGTCACCTGAGGCGATAACAAAGGCTGCGCCCTGTCGAAGTAGATTGTGTCATCGAAAACTTGCCCTAACTTAATTTTTTTTTTTTTTTTTTTTTTTTTCCATCCACTATGGGCCTCAAAATTTGACGCCTCTAAAATTTGAGGCCCAAGGTGACCAAGACTTGTCCTAACTTTTTAAAAAAAAAAATTTCCATCCCCTATGGGCCTCAAAATTTGAGGCCATTTTGAGGCCCTCTAAAATTTAAGGCCCAAGGCGACCGCCTTGGTCTCCTTGGGCAGGGCCGGCCCTGGAGCCAGATGTTGAAATTCTAGAATTCTACTAAAAAGACTACAAAGCTTTAGCATTCAGATTATAGTTTGCTAGCTGAATCTATTATCATTGGAAGGAGAGTAATGATGATACCTTTAAAGCTAAAAGAACCTCTTCGGACGTACTTGGGAAGTTCATTGAAGAAAATGTTCAAAATCGTATGCTCTCCATCTCATTGAAGTATTGCAATGGCTCCATAGCCTGAAGTTGAGAACAATATTGTTGTACTGGCAACGTTTGTTCGTGCAAGTGCAGCATTAGTGAAATACTGTAGACAACAAAGAGAACCATAATGAATACTCACAAAATTTAAACACAATTGTATATTCTATGAAAGAATAAAATGAATGAAATAAAATATACATTTTTGCATGTGAGTTAGCTATGTTCCTTAAAAACCAGTTCATTCGATGACAATGGGAGGTGAATATCGATGATGTCATAGATAGATTATTTGACATCATTCAAAAACCTTTAAAAGGTTGGGGCTTGAGAGTAGCACTTAACTTTGGCATAAATTTGTGGTAAGAAAAAGAAAAAATGCAGATGATCAAAAATATTTGGAAAAAATAACGTGTTTTCACAGATTTATCAAACACTCGGTATCCGTTCAGAAGTGTGAAATATGTTATGCTCAGATAAGTGTGATGATTTACATCCAAGCTTACATCAAAGAAATTATTATAGAAATAACAAACTAGTGTATCACCTCTGTCAGAAACCAAATGGGGGCAATAAAAAGGCCTAGTGTAACAGTTCCCTTAGTGGTAAGCTTTCTGTCTTGTTTCAGCACATCAACATCAATTCAATGCAACCTCGACCGAATAGTGACCATAGTCACACGCAACCTTTCCCCCACAACACTAACTTGAACGAAAAAGGCACCGCAGTACCGAACAAAACTCCCTACCGTCACCTACAAGCACACGAGACACTAGTCCCCAACCAAACTCCGTAACTTCACCGAATCCTAACCACAGAGAACCATTAGGATAGTCATCCATCTAACCAGTACATACCACTAGTCAATACCAACCCTGCAAACAACAGCTTTAGTCAACCCACACGACAACATGCATCACGAAAAGAATCCCTCAATCCAAGTCACCACAACACTCAACCAATTCCAAGTCCACACGTGAAAAATAAGGGTGAAACATTTAATACAGATCAAAACCAATTCGATACATACAATATCACTAACGCGGTCCACACAAGACATTCCACTAGAAGACTATTGGATCCCATACACGATAAGTCCAACCAACAGCGCCTCACACAATCCGTGTTAAACGCCTTAATGCCCACAAAACAGTGGTCACAAAATCGCTCAACGAACCAACATACGAGCTCAACTCGCTATCCAAAAGATATCCTTAAAACCGTCTCTGATTGCTACTACCTTCAATAGCTACATCATAGCTGAACATCTACGACTGTAATAAAAAAAAACCATCCAATTTGTCAAATGTACCATCAGGTACTCGGGATAATAACCCATCAACATAGCTCAAGGACTAACTGATCCAACAATTGAAACTCCTTGGACACATAGTCCCACACCAAGTACACCACCATCCACAATAAGTTACCTAAACACGTACAAAGAATACCATCTCTTCCAAAGGAGACTCACTCTAAAATGGGATCGTACTACCACATGTACGTAACGCACAACACCATACTCTGACTGTCACTAAGTATACCAAAATCAATGATCGTTGACCTTTGACCCGACATTATGTTAAGGAAAAACTGACTTAGAGAAATGGTTGGAAAGGCCATTCCCATCGTCGATCTGACCTCAACACCAACATCGTTCTTGTCTTCAGGTCTAATTCTCAAGCATACATATATACCAATCACCATGTCTAATCTAGACACACTCACGAGTCGCATCGCAATTACTAGATACTGATGAGCGCTGAAAAGTGCACATTTAAACCCCTTAAGCTTGGGTATTCCAGAACATTTACCTATCTTATTTTCCCACTTTAGATTAATTTTTTATTATTTCCATTTTTAGGTACTTATCCCCAAAATAAGCTAACTCAGCTAAATAAGAGCATAATTAAAGCAATCTTGAGATGAATCAAAGAAATGAGCAAAGTGGGAGCAAAAGGAAGCAAGTGGTGGAAATTCAACAAATCGATCGATCACAAAAAATATTCAATCGATCGAAAGTTAATTGATCTCAACATTTTAAGATGGATCCAAGTTCTTTTGTCCTTATCCAAAGATCCCACAAAGTTCGATCGATCCAACTTTCTTCCGATTAATCGAAAAGATTCCATCTTATCCAGTTATACCACCCTACCTACCACATTTGTCTCTTTCCCAAAAATATCTTCAAAATATCTCAGATTTGTCTTTATCCAAAAAGGCGCTGCCATAAAGGATCGATCCAGCTTAAGTTCGATTGATCTCAGTCATGTTCGATCGATCGAACTTCCTAAAGTGCAAGAAAATTCAATTTCCAGCTCATTAAAAGTTGTCTCATATCCAATCATTGGGGGGAATATTGGTGTATGAGCCCAGCTCATTGGGGGTGATATTTAACCTACTTATATAAGAAATATGAGTCATTCTTGACATATACTAGATACATACACTAGAGACACAATTTCCATATTCTTGTGAGGAAGAAAAGAAAGGAGGAGGCTAGAGACACAAGCTTGGAGTTCTTCTATCAACCAAGAAGAGGAGAAATCTCTACCATGGAGTTAGCCCTTGAGGGTTGGAGGACACTGTAACGACCCGGTCATTTGCCTTCTTTTCATTTTTCCTGAAATTTTACGAATGAATTTTTTTCGTTTAATTTTCTTTTCTGAGCTCTGTTTCGTGTCGCTTAGTGTCATCTCAAGTGCTCAAAATTGGTTCCTCAGACTCTTTTTCATGGATTGACAACTTCCTTTGAGGACTGAGTCATTTCTGCATTTTCACTTTTCGGACACTATGCGCCTTTCGTCATTTTCCCTGTTTCGTCTTTTTCCGTATTCTGTCTTTTCCCCATTCGTCACATTGTTGGCACAACCTCACTTCTCATGCTTGGAGTTGGTTTTTGACTTCATGTGCCTTCATCTTGAGTGGTTTCCTCAAAATACGTATCTTTACTTTTGCAAAAAAGTACTCTAGTTGTTCCCGGTATCATAGGGGCATGGATGCAAAGTTCTTTGAAATTATTTTCTTTTCTTGGGGTGTTTTTCATAAATATCTCTTGAAGATATTTTATTTTAGGGGTTTTTAAGAAAATATTTTTGGAAGATATTTTCATTCTGGGCCATAAGTGCAGTTTTCACTTTTTGGAGGGGCCATTGTGCAATTAATGAAAGTTATTGCAAAATATCTTATTTTGAGCCTGGATCCTCGTATAGGATTGATTTTCACATTTCGTTGAGTTGTGTACTCTTGGAATTTCCTCCTGGTCGATGTTTTCCAATTTCAGGGTTTCTGGCCCCAATTTGTGCCAAACTTGTTTTGGGCATAACTTTCTGCTTGGGACTTAGTTTTTGACGCCGTTTCTTCTGTTATTCATATTTTACCATTTTAAATCTTTTTTATTCACAGAGTTTTTCCATTTGAGCACGTCTGCTCAAATTTTACTTTTTCGGACCCGGCGAGGCCCATTAGGGGCACTTTTTGAGATTTCTATAAAAGGGGGGTGGGATATTTCATTTTTCATCTTCTCCCCTCTTCATGCACGACCTGGAGCTCCCATGGTAGCCCAAGGGGTGCTGCCATCTTCTCTCTCCTCTTTTGGTTCACTTTTCCTTGATGGAAAGTCTTCGGCCTTAACGTTTGTTGTTCCCCTCGCCGTGCTCTACCTTTCCCCCTTATTAGAATTCAGTTTTGACCATTTCTTGAGTTTGGTTTTGAGGTCAAGTTATGATTTTCATGGGGCTTCTTGCGGATTCTTGTTCACGGTGTTGTCCCCGACAAAACCTCTCGGTATCGTCGAATTCGGAGCATTTTTATTTTGGTGGGCCTTTGGGATTTTCATCTCAAATTAAGGTAGGGGATGTTCTAGGTTTAAATTCTTGTTATATAGCATGCTTGTGATGCTTATACTACTTGTTTGCATGATTAAATACAAAATCTAGAGATTTTATTATTTATTTTTCTTGTACGGGATCTAATTTTCCCGGTTGCTCATGACTTGGTTTAAACATGTAGCATGATTTTATATTGCCCCTTGATATGCTCATTGTCGTGTATTAAAATTGGAACATTTGAATAGGTATTAAAGATTTTATTTAATATTTATCTTAGTTGAAAGATTAATTCACATGGCCTTAACTAGCTTGAAATCAGTATATGTTAGCATATTAAATTAGGCCTTAGCATGCTCTCCAACATAGTTGAATTTAAAAGTAATTGGAGGTGTTTTGAAAATTAGTAATTATTAATTAATTTGATTAATTAATTTGCCCCGAGTACACTATTCACTCTATTTAAATTCCGACTTGATATTCTTGACTTACATGCCATATAACTTCACATATATTTGATTTAGAATATTCGGTTAGGTTTTCAAACCCTTCATTTAATTAAATTCCTTGTTTAAGATTTAATTCTCATGGTGATATACAACTTGGAATTGAATTATGGCATGCTAGAAAATTAAGCTTAGGTATAGTTGTTTACATATATTAAATTGGGATTAATTACATGAGAATTGCAACTTTTAATGTATATTTAACTTTAGTGAAAGGTTAAGTCACATGGTCTTAAATTGAATGAAATAAACTTGTAATGTGATATTACATTAGTCCTTGACATATTCTCTAAGATATGTTAAATTGAGAGCATTTGGTTAAGTTTGAAAATCTAGAGATTTTAATTAAAAGAATTAATTAAAATCTATTTTGTGGTCCCATTAGCTTAATTAAGGTTTTAACTTGATGTTTGTATTGGCCATGACTTGTTTACTAGTATATATTAATTTGGGACTATCTGAAGTTGTTTTAGAACCTTGGGATTTAAATTAGCATGATTTAATTAAAGTTCTACTTTGTTATTCTAACAACCTAATTAAGTTTTAGAATGGATATAGGTGATGACCTTGCCATGCCCTTTAACATGTATTAAATTGAGGTTAATTGAAATTGAATCGAAAATCTAGAGAATTTAATTGTGTTTATCTATTTAAATTCTATCAATTTGCTCCATGATCTAGTTGTGTTTTAGAAGTGGTTTTTATATTCAAATCATGGACTTAGACTTGTTGTATATTCATTTGGTTATGTTTTGAACATTGGATAACATAGTTGCTATGTTTGTATTCATGAGAATATGTTTTCCTTATTGAATATATTGTTGCCTTGTGTAATGATTTGCACACTTCGTGTTTAACATCTTTCATGCATAGCGTGTAACGAATCGCACACTGAAGATTCGACATTCATCATATCATATTAGTTGTGGATTTAGAGTATGTATTGTATAGGTTTCCAAATTTGGTTGTGCTTAGTAGATAGTTGATTATCTTGCATATTCCTGTTGATATATGCGTTGTTGGACAACTTGTTGATTTTGGAAACTTGGGGATGTCGTTGTTTGACTATGGCTATGACGTGGTTCTAGTACGGGGGATAGTCCCTCTATATAGTCTAGTGCGCACATAGGGAGGTTACCCATGGGCTAGTAACCCTAAAGTAACTATGTTGTCGGTCTGATCCGGCGTGATGTCCGAGTATTCACTTTGTTTGATTTTGCATTTCATTTTTAAGTTGATAACTAGATGATGTTGTAACTTGTTGTTTTTTATTTGTCGTTCCATTTTAAGTTACAGGATGTTAACTTTGCAAAATTGTCCATTAGAAGTTCCAATGTTCGTTAAATTGCATCGATATTGAAAATCGTGCTTTGACGTTCTAATAAAGCTTAGGATTGATCCTATTGATTCATTTATAACATAGACGTTAGGTGGCATGACCCACTTCTGTTATTTTCGTGCTTTAGATTCCAAGTTGATAGCTTTAAGAAATTGTATTTTGTTGCCTTGTATAATATGATTTTATGTGGTTAGACTGCATTGAATATGTAATTTGCGTTTTGATTGTTCAGCATGGCCTAGGGTGATTCCTTAGACTTATTTAGAACATAGACGTTAGGTGACATAATCACTTTAATTGTTTCTGTATTCGAGATTGCAAGTTAATACCTTTAAGAACCTATATCTTGTTACTTTGTATAACGTGCTTCCATATTGTTTAAATGGCATAGATGATATGATTTATGCTAGAAACACTCTAAGGTAGCTTAGGATGCTCCCTGAGTCTCATTTCGATATAAATGTTAGGTGGCATGAACCCCTTTAACATGTTTCACCTTAAGGTGATAAATTTGTAAAATGCTAGGTCGATGCATGCTCATCTCTTACGAGTAGCTTTATGTTACTCACCATTACGATACTGGGGTATATTTCAGGTACGAAGACTTGGTTCGTGACGCCTAGCATTCCTTGGATGTCGTATAGCTTTCAAGTTCCCATTTCATGCTAATGTTAGCATGAAATGTCATTTTGTAGACTTATATGTCAAAATATGTATATTTGACTCCATGTATATAATGTGTACTTAAGTACACTCCTTTCAATGTATTTGATATGTATGAGATGAGGCCGGAGGCCAATGACCATTATATTGTATTCTATGTACTTTTTAACTTCATGAAATATTGTGAAAATCTTGAAAAATCGTAAGTCATTGCTTCACCATGGTTGCATCGGGTGTGGGAATTCCATTCTCATTCTTTTATAGGGTCTCATAAATCATGTTTGAAGTGTGGCCAAGGGCCAGACGGTCATTTGATCCCGTTTTGTATTTTTGGATTCCGAGTTTTCATTCCAAGTTCCATTTTTGCCTTTTTGCCCGTTGGGGGGTCGGATTTTGTATCGGTGGTATTTTTAAGTTGTGAACTATTGTAACACGTCCAAATAGGTAAGTTACGTTTGCGTGCATGGTCATTTCCGGGCAAAACCTTATCGTTTGTGTTTTGAGCCTCTTGTGAATTCATTTCGTATTTTTTTTGCATATTCTGATCTAGGGGTATTATGGACATTTCATAGTGGTTTTATTTCTTCTTTCAACATGGTTGAATAGAAAACTTGATTTTAGGGGGGATTTCTTTTCCGTGTTTTTTCAGAAAATGTCGTCTTGATATCGGAAATCGCTTACGAAGTTCAGCTCTCAGTTTTTCAATTTAGCAGCTTTTTGGACCTCCATGACCGGATTTCATGGAGGGGCATTTCGGATATTCTACATTACATTTTTTTTTAACTTTCTCACGAGTCACTTAGAAAATTCAATTTTGAGGGGGGTTTCTTCTTTGTGTTTTTCCAGAAAAATTCATCTTCTAGCCCGTTTTTGCTCTCAGTTGCAGACAGTCACTGTAGCAATTTTTAACCCTCTTGTTCAGTTCTGATCTAGGGGCATTTTAGGGATTTTACAGTGAGTTTTTTTCGATTCCCTTCACAAGGTTGGGTAGAAAACTCAATTTTAGGGGGGGTTTCTTCTTCGTGTTTTTCCAGAAAAACTCGTCTTGACCTCCGTTTCAAGCCTCAGTTCTGGGCAGATAAAAAAAAATGTAGCAGCAGCCAAGGGCTGCCACCAGCCATGTCTTTGGGTGCCGGCATACGCACCGGTGGGCTCTCGCATGGGCGCCATGTGCGCCATGGCCTTCGTCGGGCCACCGCGACGTCTCAACTTCAAACCCTCGTTTCTTCCTCGTCCGGACTCCAAATCGAGTGAACTTTTTTTGAACTTGACTAATTTTCCACTGTCTTTCCAATAGTGTGCTCAGTTGCACCCGGATCTTCCTGGATAATTACCAATTTACCCTTTTTGCCTTAAGTGCTCGTTTTTCTTCGTCATGCCGTTTCTCCTTCGTCCGGACTCCGAATCATACGATTCTTAAGTTCATCTTGATTAGTTTTTCATTATCCTTCCAGCGGTGTGCTCGGTGGCACCCGAATCTACAGTTTTCAGAAATGACTTTTTTGCTCCTGGGGGCTTATTTGTCATATTTTTGATCTTTTGCTTCCGCATCAGTTCTTGTTGAGTTCCACAACCTCATGGAAGGTCACTTTGACTTCCTAGAGTCTTGTTTTTTGTTTTCGCTTTCGCATTCGGATCCGTTATCAAATCATCCTTGCGGTTCATCACAAGACACGTTGGCCTAAAAACCAGGGTCGTCATAGACACTATCCAAGAGTGGCTAGACATTTTCTTGGGGCTAGAGTTAGCCCTAAGCATGCTTTCTACATTTTGATTTATGTATTTTTAAGGAGATTTGTATTGTGATATATGTTTTGACACTTTTATATATATAGATATTGTTTATTCAATGATTTGTGTGGTTTAATGTTTCTAATTGATCATTTCATTCTATCCATATGTCTATGTATGCTAAAATAGATGTTTATGTGTTTGTCTCTATTTCTTGTGTTATTGATTTATGTCTAGGTGTATTAATGCTATAGATCTAGAGATTGTCAAAACATAATGCTTAATGGAATGCTCTTGTGGTTTATTGGATGGTTCATACTCATTTCTTGATGGATTGTGCCTCTTCCTTAGTTTAATTAGTTTAATTTCATGTCATTAGCTTAATTGTAGTGTAGTTGTAGTTTAGATATTAAATGGGAGGACAATCCATGCTTGTTGTTTGATGTTCCATACTTATGAAAGCAAGTAGCATATATCTCTAACATTGTGATGTGTTTGGATTGTGAGCTTAAAGAAAGGATTAATGGCTTAGTTTGATATATTGTGTTATCCACCATGTTGCTCAGACAATATATACTTAATTTGTCATCCATACTTGTTGAAACAACCACACACACACACTATGTTGTAATACATGTTTTCCCCCTCATTAATCATTCATTAAGAAGTGTAAAAAAGCTATGCTTAGTGGTGATCTCTAAACCCCAATATCTATCTCTCTTATTTTCTCCCTATTACATTTAATTATTTACTTTAGTTTAAATTGCATCTTAGTGTAATTCAACCACCAACAAATCTTTTGATCACTCGACCTATTAACCCTAATTTCGATTCCACAACCTAATACGACCCACCAATCTTCTGGGACGATCCCTACTCGCTTTAACTATATTTTTAGTGAAAGATAGTAGTGGCAATTTATAAATGTAAAACTTGACCATAGCCTAACACCTCTATCTTTTGCACAAGGTTCGTGAGGCACCACCAAGTTTTTGGCGCCGTTGCCGGGGATTGATTGAAGGCAACATCGTATTTGTGGAATCAATTAGGAATTAGTACTCTTTTGATCGTGTCTTTACTTTGTTTTCATTTTCATTTTGGTTACTTATTGTATTGGCTCTTGTTTGACTAGGTGCATTGAGCTAGAAAGTGAGCAAAGGATCATTTCAAGCAAGGAGCTAAGCAAAAGCAAGGAAAAAAGTAAAATCTAAAAAATTTGCAAGGCTAAAATTGAATTGAAGTGCTAAAGGACCCTTTGTGAGCTCTTTCTTAACTCAATCTCTAGTTAAATCGTCAGCCCGCGTGTAGGCTTGTATTTCAATTCTTAGATAAATCGTGAGCCCACGTGGAGGTAATTTACTTTTCTTTGCATATTGTTGATAGCATGGGAGTATGGGATCATTGTATGTGGAGGAAGTTTGTTGATTGTTGATTTGTTGCGAAGGTGAAGTGTTTGTTCATTACTTGTTGCTTGTTGTGTTTTGTTGTGTATGCATGGTCGTAGATCATTGAAACCTACTCTTGTCCCTCTTAATTTTCATCTTGAATCCGTTGTTTGAAACCCTAGGGGAAGAGAAAGTTCTAGTTAATCCATTTCATCAATGGAAGGATATAATGAGGACCATGTGGAGGACCTTGGTCACATAGACCAACATGGCATCCTCCACCCCAATGTGCATCAAATAACATGCAAGTACCATTAGGCATGCCGAGGCCATTCATTCACCCACCATAACAACAAGGCCAAGTTCCATTGGTAATGCCAAGGCCAATCTATGCTCCACAACCTCCAATCATTCAAGGCAATTAAGGTGCCTATGTTGCACCTCCAATTGCTAATCCTCCCCTTGCTTTAAGAGATCACTATGTGCCTAATGAATACAATGCACCCACATGCATTCAATTGCCACCATTTAGAGCACACCACTATGAGATCAAACCACAAACCATTCAAATGCTTCCTAATTATCATGGATTTCCAAGTGAAGAACATTACAAGCATTTGGATGAGTTTCTTGAAGTATGTTCCACCGTAAGATACACGGACATGCTGGAAGAGGTCTTAAGGCTTAAACTTTTTCCATTCACCCTTAGAGACAAGGAAAAATATTGGTTTAACAATCTTAGGCCTTTTTCAATCACTTCTTGGGCAGAAATGCAACAAGAGTTCCTGAAGAAGTACTATTCGGTTTCTAAGACCAATGCCATGAGAACCTCAATTCGAGAGGTTTCACACGGGGATGGGGAAACGTTCCATGAGGTATGGAAAAGATTCAATGAATTGCTTAGGAAGTGTCCAAATCATGACATGCCCAAATGGCAATTAGTTTAATATTTTTTTGAGAGCTTATTCGACAATTTTAAGGGCATGGTTGATGCTTCCACGGGTGGCTCTTACATTGATAGGCATGAGAATGACATGTGGCGTCTTTATGAGAGCATGAGTGAAAATTCTTTGCATCGAACTTTATCTTCTAAGAATGGTAGGAATTCAAGTGGAAGGAAGAGTATTGGCTTACATCAAGTTGACCATTCCAAATTGAAATAGCCGCCGAGATGAAATCCTTATCTCAAAGGTTTGATCAATTCTTGATCAACCAAAACTTGGCAAATCAAGTATCTTCCATCCCTAACCATTCCCATCATGCATCCAATGAGACATGTATGACTTGTTCAAGTGTTTTACATTCTACTTCCAATTGTCCCCATGGACATGTGCAAAGTGAGCATCATGAACAAGTCAATGTAGCTTTTGTTAATCCAGGGAATAATCCTTATGGCAATCACTATAATCCTAATTGGAGGAATCAACCGAATTTCTCTTGAAAAAACCAAGGGGAAGGCTTAAACCATCTCCAAGGTAGTTTCCAAGGGAAGTATGTTCCACCTCCGATGCAAAGCCAAGGTTCCCAAGGTTTTAGATCATCATTTTAATCACAAGGAAATCAATTTTCTAATTCTCATTTTCCTAATCAACCATCATATTGTTGGCTTACATCAAGTTGGAGCATTGTACATGATGTCCAAAAGAATGCAGTTAAGGAAGCCAATATGTGATTTCATCAATAAAGTGCTGATATAGAATATGCATGAAGTTACTTATGTATTCCTATATAATGAGAAATATAAAATAAGGGAGAGAATCTCAATCATCATCATTGTCATCATTCATCACCCTTGCCTTATTCCCATAAGAATGGGGTCAACCAAAAGAATTCTCTTTCTCCATTATTTTCTATTAGTTGCCATTTCACCTAATATGATAACTTTTAACACCGTTTGTAATAACTTCATCCCACTTTGTTTTAGGTTTCCCTTTCTACCTCTTGCCTTCTATAGATACTAATTTACTTCTTCTTATCAACGCATTTATAAGCCTCTATTGTATGTGTCCAAACTACCTAACTCTACTCTCTCTTACTTTCTCGTGATAGGTGTCACTCCTAATTTTTTTTTTTTTTTTTTGGAAGTTAAGGAGTGTCACTCCTAATTTTCCTCATGCACTTCCATTAGTGACCCTATTCCATTAGTGACCCTATCTCTTCTAGTCACTCCCACTATCCATCTTAGCATTCTCATTTCCGCCACATGAATACATTGTTCTTATTTCTATTTTACAACACTCCTCTCCATATAGTATAGTTGATCTAATAACGGTCCCAATAAGATTACAAATAGGAAATGAAGAAGAAGATTATAAACGAACAACAAACACCATCTCTAAAAAAGAATTCACTCCTATTGTTATGCTTGGCCAATGCTCTTAAACCCTCAAATTCTTCCAAAACCACAAGTGGAGTAGCACCTGTCGTTCGCTGCTCTTGAGAAGACAATGAAGTACCTCTATGCCTCTTCCTGTCCTAGCTCCCGGAAGAAGTACCCACACTTGTACCTCGTCTTTGAGAATCCATAATACCACTCCTTTCTTGTCAATCTTTGGCTTCTACTTTTGTCATCAGTGCTCTCGTAACTGCTTCTGAATAATCCTTTAATCCCAAAAGTGTCACCCCTGGCCTAATAAAATGATTTAGACTGTACACAAACCGCCATGTCTTCTCTTCTTCGTTCCCTAACACATCTGTAGCGAAACGTGAAAAAGAAGTGAACTTGTTCTCATACTCCGTTACTGACATATCCTCCTACTCAAGACTGTCAAACTGCATCCTCAATTCCTGTCTTTTAGTCTGCGGAAATACTTATCAAAGAAAAGTCTCTTGAATGCATCCCAACTCATACTGTCAATGTTATGCATGCTAGTCATGGTCTTCCACCATACTGCCATGTTGCTAACAAACTTATACGTGGCTAAGGTGATCTTCAATTGATCATCGGGCACAGCTATTGCCCTAAAATGCTTTTCAACTTCATCTAGCCAATGCTACTTTCATAAGTTTGTTAAACTAGAGTAGGTACCTAAGGTTCCGCTCCATCTTTATCTCTTGTGGCTGAATAGCCGGTCGTGGTACCACTTGAGGAGCTGTGGTACTCGCTAAATTCTGAAAGGCTAAGGCTATAGCCCTTGCTAATAAAACATTATCCTCCAGTACTTGTGGATTATCATCCACCTCTCTATCTCGGCCCTGTCCCACTGAAACCCTATCTAGTTGGGATGGCCCTTCACCTGTTCGCTCCCTAACTTCATTCAAATCCATCTCCCTATATCGTCTTTAAACACAATTCTATAAAAGCAACTACACGATCAATACAAGAATACATGAAATAGCTCAATCCATAAGCTACGACGCTCACACTATCCGTTCGATAAGAACTAAAACGTTCAGAAACATATGAATGACTAAGCTCCCCACATACGCGAGTTAGAACTATTCGTAACCCAATGCACATCACTGTCCCGAACACTCAAACCCGTCAACAATTAAACCAACAAGTCATGCATACATCCACTCCTTAGTGAATGAATGACCACAACATGAACCTAAGCGTGCAACTACGTCCTAAAATAGGATCATATCTATCATGCTCATTTAAAAATTGTCACATCTTATACTATATGTTTTATATAACTCATGCTCAATTACTTGCAATAAAAACTTGTATAACATGCTTTTAACAATAATAACACTTAATAAATAAGCACATAATCAACTAAGCATGCTTTTATCAACAGTAAACAGTTAACAAGTAATCACATAACGAATCAAGCATGTACTAAACAACTTAATCATACAATCAGTTACACATAAACATTTAACATCATCAATTAGGCATGATTTAAACAAATTTAATCATTTCATTAACTATACAAGTGATTTCACGTAAGTATTTAGCAAACAAGCATGCTTTTTCATTTACTAAACAGTAAACTTAATAACAATAAACACATTATCATATAGCATGCTCACCTTTAATTATTAATTCTTGAATTCTAAAGTCAACTAACACGTAAAAACATAACAGTAAACCATAATCTTGAACTAACAACTAATAACCACATAAGTATGCAATGTTGTCAAGCCAGTTCTAACTCCACTAGGTCAACCCTACCCGTCATCCTTAGGTTTTCGAACCTAAAGCTCTGATACCAAATTTGTAACGACCCGAACCCGTGGGTCCAAACCGTTAACCAGGTCCTTACCCGAACCCGAAGTTACCTAAGTCAATCTATAACATATCTAGTGTCAACACATCATTGCTAGGTCATAATTATGCTTCACAAAGGTTCAATGCAAATTCCCAAGTCTCAAAATGAGTTATACAAGAGAAATGAGCAAATTAAACTAAACTCCAACAGTTCGGTCGACCGAAGTGGAGCTTCGGTCAGTCAAAGTGAACCTTCCCTGAACCGGTCGACCGAAGTAAGGTTTCAGTCGGCTGAAATGCAAGATCCTGAGAATGTGAAATGAATCGGTCAACCGAAGTACCCATTCCGGTCGACCGAAATGGTTTTGCGAACCCTGAAGTCAGCTACTGAATCTGTTAAAATGAAAAAATGAAGAGTTATCTTCTTTCACTTGAAATAAAAAGTTTACATACACAATATATGTTCCCAAGATGATTTACATAAGTTATATCATCCTTACATCAAGTTTACAATTCAAGAAACAAAAATAAAGCTGTTACAAGGATCGAAATTTACAACTCCAACAACATTGCATAAGCTTCACACTAAATACATAATTCATGTTTACATTCACAGGTATCAAAACTAAAGTCCCAACCTTGTCTAAAATTGTGGAGGAGTGTCGTCCGCCACTTTCTTTCCTAAACTTGAAAAATGTTAAATGATGAGGTAAGCTAAAAGCTCAGTAGGAAGTGCCTAAAGCACACCTCTTGAGAGCTCGCGAATCCAAACAATGAATAAAAAATACGAAGGCGGGATCATACCATGCCGGGGAGAAAATAATCCACAAAATCACATCTATGAACCAATTTATGAATGAATATGCCATGCCATGGGATGAAATGTCACTCCCCATTTTCTTTTTCAAAACCCTTTTTCACAATTTTTCCTAAAAACACCACTTCATTCCTTTTAAAACATCATTTCCCCTATTTTTTCCCAATGAAGTGCATTGATGCTTCATGCTAAGACTTGTCCTTATGCAATGAATGCAATGAATTCAACTTAAACCACTAACAACCTTCACAAGAATTTCCACAAAATAATACATGCATTCATTTAATTAATAATCTAACATGGCAATCACATGAAAACATAAATTCTAGTCTATTTAAGCATGTTTAAATCGTAACTCATCAATTTACACATAGTTAAACACTCCACATACAACATCTAAAACAATTTTACAAGAATTAAAACAAAATAGGCATGCTAGATAACAATTTACACAAAGATAATTCACAAAATTTCAAGAAATTGTGAATTAAACACCCCTACCTCTCAAAGATGCAAAATGCCCCAAATCCAAGCCCTAGGTTCAAAATTCCTAGGGTGCATCAAATGCTGAATTACTTACATCAATACATAGATTTCGCCGAGCTCTCTGTTTTGCCGCAAATGGTACCCAAAAATTCCTACAAATGAGGGAGAAATCAAGGCTTGAATTTGATGAAGAAAGAAAAAAAAAAAATTGAAGAAAGAGAGGGGAAGAGAGCCTGATGGGAGAGAGAGGAATGAGAGTCCAAAATGGGCCTTATGGCCATTAAAACAAATGAAAGTGGTGGGACCCTCCACCAAAATATCTTTTGACTTTTTTTTTTATTCATTTACCACCACACGCATAAATATATACCAACCACACAATACTTACATAATACTCAATAAATAAAAATAAATGAAATGCAAATGGACCCAACCATAATCCCCGTACGCGACAATTCCAGTAGTGGGTCCCACCCGGGACCTTTTGGCCCGAAAAAGGAAAAAATGCCGAAATGGTAACCGATGCATTTCCAAGAGTCCTGAACTCAACGAAATGCCCCAACCAACTCTCGGACACACCCGGTACACCCCACGATGTTCGGCACGCAAAATAAAAAAAGACGAAAATGCCCTCGCAAAGTCAGAAAATTTTAAAAAAATAGAAAATGGTGAAAAACAAAAATATTACAATTCTATACACTTTTATCATTTTGTAAGATATTATGAAGAACTATGTATGATTATGTTATTAATGGACTTAAACGGATATGGTGATGCTATATTCAATGTTTATACTTATATTGGGACAGGTTTCATTTAGCTTTCAGATTTCATAGCAAGGCTTATGCACATTTTCAAGTTGTATCAAACCAAGAGTAGGTTCCCCAGGTTGTAGAGTCATTTCGGCCAACTGAAATGGCTATTTCGGTCGACTGACTCTTTTATTGGCCCCAGGATTTTCCATTTCGGCCGACTAAAGTTCCATTTTGGTTGACCAGTTTTAGGGTGGTTTCAGAGGCCATTTTGGCCTGCTGAAGTCCCATTTCAGTCGACTGAAATGGCACTGTTTTGTGTATCCTTCTCCCTTCATCGGTTCATTTAAACCTCGAGCCTTAGAAAGTCGTTAAGAGACTTCTTGAAGTTTAATTAGGATGCAAGAATGATGCATGAACACTAGTTATAATATGGATTGACTTAGGTGACCTCGGGTTCGAGTAAGGACCTGGTTAGCGGTTCAGACCTGATGAGCACTGAAAAGTGCGCATTTAAACCCGTTAAGCTTAAGCATTCTAGTACCTTTATCTATCTTACTTTGCCGTTTTAGACTTATTACGTGTTATTTATATTTTCAGGCACTAATCCCAAAATTGAGCTAACTCAGCCAAATAAGAGCTTAATTGAAGCAATCCTGAGATAAACCAAAGGAGGGAGCAAAGTGGAGAAAGCAAGGAGCAAAAAGGAATCAAAGTTACGCAGCTGAAAAGTTCGATCGATCCAACTTAGAGTTCGATTGATCGAACATCTATGATCGATCACAGTACTTCTCGATAGATCCAACCTTGGCCTTTGCTGAAATTCCAAGTTCGATCGATCCAACATCACCTTCGATCGATCGAACCCTATTTTGTCCTATTCAAATGATTGATCTTATCCACAGCTATACGCCTACCAACCACTTTTGTCCTTTTCCCCATAAATATCTTTGAAATATCTCAGCCTTGTCCTTATCCGGAGGAGTCAAACCACTTCGATCGATCCAAGATGCAGTTCGATCGATCGAACCCATCTTCGATCAATCCAAGTTAAGGTTCAATCGATCGAACTTCCTCCAGCGAGAAAAAGTTAAAGTCCAGCTCATTTATTCCGTCCTTCACCCAATCATTGGAGAATATGCCTTGCACGACCACAGCTCATCATAGGGTGTATTTGACCTACCTATAGAAGGAATATGATACACTTTTTGGAGAGGAGCCTAGAGTCTCTTGACACACATTGAAAATCATCTTGGAGGCTCTTCTTGGAGAGGAGGAAGGAGGGAAACTAAAGCACCATTGGAGGAGATCTTCACCAACAAGGAGCAGCCATGGAGTTAGCCCTTGAGGGTTGGATCATCACTACCATGAGTGTCTAGACATCCTCTTGGGGCTAGAGTTAGCCCCATGCATGCTTTCTATACTCTAATCTTGTGTATTATTGAGGGATTAGTGTTGTATGATACATCTTGATATTCATGTATATATAAATCTTGATTATTTCATGGTTTGTATGGTTTAATGCTTCCAATTGACTATTCTATGCTACCCATATGTCTATGTATGCTAAAGTAAGATATTCATGTGCTTATCTCTAGATTTAGTGTTTTTGATGCATGTCTATGTGTATTGATGCTATAGATCTAGAGATTATCAAGTTGATATGCTTAATGAATGCTATTTTGGTTCATTTGATGGTTTATGCCTATTCTTGATGGCTTGTGCCTCTCCCCTAGTCTAGATAGCTTTATTTTCATGCTAGTAGTGTAGATTTAGTGTAGTGGTAGTATAATGTTAGATAGGAGGACAATCTACTCTTGATGTTTGATGTTCCATGCTTGTGAGTCCAAATGGCATATTCCTCTAATATTGTGTTGCATGTCGATTGTGAGCTTAATGAAGGATTAATGACTTGTTTTGATCTATTGTGCTATCCCCATGTTGTCTAGACAATATATGCTCTATTGCTTAGATATATTGTGCTCTTCACATGATGTTTAGACAATACTTGCTTGATTTGTCATCCTTGCCAATTGAATCAACCTAATGCACACACACCCTTATCATATTGCAACACATCAATTACCCTCAATTGATCACTTGTTAGTAGTATAGAAAAGTATTGCTTGGTGGTGATCTCTACACCCCAAGACCTCTCTCTCTTGTTTACCTCATATTATTTTATTTAGTTGAATTCAATTTAGCTTAATCAACCAACCAACCAATTGTATGATCACTCGACCTACTAACCCTAATTACTATAGTTTCACAATTCGATACACCATCAAATCCCTTGGGACGATCCCTACTCGCCCTATCTATATTTCATATAGAGAAAGGTAGTAGTGGCTTTTTATAAATGTAAAACTTGGCCACCTCCTAAACACACACAACTCTTCAAGCTTGACTTGGTATCGCGACCCTTGTAAAGGACCGGTCAGTTTTTGGCGCCGTTGCCGGGGTTTTTAAATTGGCAACGTCGAATTGTGAAATTCAATTAGGATTAGTACTCTTTTGATCGTGTCTTTACTTTCTTTTTATTTTCTGTTTTTGATTACTTATTAAGTTTGTTCTTCATTAACAAGGTGCATTGAGCAAGGAGCTAGCAAAGACCTTCTTACTCAACCTCCTTAGTTAAATCGGGGGCCCACGTGGAGGCATTTATTTGACATACATTGCATTTGAAAATTGTGGTTGTGAAGTTTAATTGCATTGTTGAGAAAGTTGCTTATTCGTGTTGCATTGTGCATGCATGGTCGTCGTTCATTGAGACCTACTCTTGTTCCTCTTGATTTGCATTTAGAATCCACTATTAGGAATCCAAGGGGAAGAGGAAGTTCACATAGAACCAATCTACCAATGGATGCTCTCAATGATGATCATGTTGAAGACCTTGGTCACATAGACCAACAAGGCATCCTTCACCCTAATGTGCAAAATGATAATATGCAAGTTCCATTAGGCATGCCTAGGCCATACATTCATCAACCTCCTCAACAACAAGGCCAAATTCCAATAGGAATTCCAAGGCCAATGTATGCACCATAACCCCCCATCATTAATCAAGCTCAATATAACCAAGGTGTCCATGTTGCACCTCAAGTTGCTAATCCACCACTCGCATTAAGAGATCACTATGTGCCTAATGAGTATAATGCACCCACATGCATTCAATTGCCACCATTTAGAGCACACCATTATGAGATTAAAGCACAAACTATCCAAATGCTACCTAACTTTCATGGACTTCCTAGTAAAGAACCTTACAAGCATTTGGATGAGTTTCTTGAAATTTGTTCTACCGTTCGATACACGGACATGCCGGAAGAAGTTTTAAGGCTGAAACTTTTTCCATTCACCCTTAAAGATAAGGCAAAGTATTGGTTCAACAACCTTAGGCCTTTTTCTATAACTTCTTGGGCAGAAATGCAACAAGAATTTTTGAAAAAGTACTATCCGGTTTCAAAGACCAATGCTATGAGAACCGCCATTAGGGAATTCACACATGGGGAGGGAGAAACTTTCCACGAGGCATGGGAACGCTTCAATGAATTGCTTAGGAAGTGTCCTCACCATGACATGCCTAAATGGCAATTGGTCCAATTCTTCTTTGAAAGCTTATCGGACAATTATAAAGGCATGGTTGATGTTTCAATGGGAGGTTCTTATATAGACCGGCAAGAGGAAGACGTGTGGCGTCTTTATGAGAGCATGAGTGAAAACTCTTTGCATAGAACATTGTCATCTAGGAATGGTAGAAATTCTCAAGGTAGGAAGAGTGTTGGCTTACATCAAGTTGACCACTCAAATGATATAACCGCCAAGATGAAGTCTTTATCTCAAAAGTTTAATCAATTGATCAATCAAAACTCGGCGAATCAAGTGTCTTCCTTTCCTAATCATTCTCCTAGAGCTCAAAATGAATTATGTATGACTTGTTCTAGTGTTCTTCATTCTACTTCTAATTGTCCTCATGGACAAATTCAAAATAAACCCATTGAGCAAGTTAATGCAACATTTGTGAACCAATGGAACAATCCTTATGGTAATCATTACAATCCCGGTTGGAGGAATCATCCTAATTTTTCTTGGAAAAACCAAGGGGAGGGCTCAAACTCTTCCCAAGGCAGTTTTCAAGGGAAATACATTCCACCTCCACTTCAAAACCAAGGATCCCAAGGTTCAAGACCATATAACTCACAAGGAAATCAATTTGCTAATTCTCATTTTCCTAACCAATCATATTCTTAAGGAAATTCTAGAGGTTCCGCTTTTGAGGAAAAGGTTTTAAATGCTTTGAGCATTCTAGAAGCAAATACTCAATTGTTGCATTCTCATTCTCAATCAATTGCCAAGCTAGAAACCCAAGTAGGGCAAATAGCTTAAACACTTAATGCTAGAGAGAAGGGAAAGATGCACGTGAATGCCCCAATCAAACAACAATGTGTTATAGAAACCAAATCCTCATTGGAAGGGCATAATGTTGAGTATGTCAATGCGGTAACAACCTTGAGAAGTGGTAGGGTAGTAGACAATCAAGTTAGAATGCCTAATGAAGAGAGTGAACCGGTACAACCTCAAGTTGTCACCCATCCCGTTCCACACACTATTCCTCCTTCATTGCATGTGCATGATCTTGAGAATGAGAAGCCCTCAAATTGTGAGTTGAAAGATGATTTCCAAAGAGATTCATTGAAAACAGTGTTGAAAAATGTGTTTGAGAAAAGTTCTTTGAAAAATGTTATTCATGATTCTTCTTTGAAAAGTGATTTGAAATCCAATGAATCGAACAAGTCCAATGCTGAAAATTCTTTGAAAGAAAATGCTGAAAGAGTTTTTGAAAAAGCTCCATTTCCGGACGCCTTGAAAGGGTCCATTTCAAAAGAAAGGCAAAAGACCAAGAACAATGAGATAATGGATATATTTAGGCAAGTCACAGTTAATCTTCCACTTTTGGATGCAATTAAGCAAATTCCGGCTTATGCCAAATTCTTAAAGGACTTATGCACCCAAAAGCGGAAGAACAAGAGCCAAACATCAAAAAAAGTGGTCTTAACCGAACAAGTGAGTTCCATTCTACAACACAACACTTTGCCAAAGTTTAAGGACCCCGGTGCACCTACAACATCTTGTGTCATTGGTGAACATGTCATCAACCGGGCACTTCTTGACTTAGGGGCTAGTGTTAACCTTCTTCCCTATTCGGTTTATGTCAAATTGGGCCTAAGTGAATTGAAACCGACGTCGGTGGTTTTACAACTTACCGACCTATCCATTAAGAAGCCTAGGGGGATAATTGAGGATGTGTTGATTAAGATTGATAAGTTCTTCTTCCCAGTTGACTTTGTCGTCATTGACACGGAACCGGTGCCCAATCCAAAGAACCAAATTCCGGTTATCCTTGGCCGTCCTTTCTTGGCAACCTCAAATGCCAACATAAATTGTAGGACGGGGATAATGAAGATTTCTTTTGGGCACATGAGAGTGAAGTTGAACATCTTTAACCCCACACCCAATCCATTTGACAAAGAAATAAGCTTTTGTGCATGAACAATGTTTCAAAGCCTTTATCTTCATCTTCAGCATTGCATGCCAGAAAAGTGATTTCAAACTCTTGTTGTGAAAGGGCGTGGAAGCCCAAGGATGATTTTGACAAAGAACTCAAGACGTCTTTTGAGTTTACCCCAACAAGTTCTTCTAAGAACCATTTGTTAGGAGTGACTCGAAACATCTCTCATCCCAAAAAGGAGGGGATGCATTGCAAGATCTTTGATCCGGGCTGAAAGAGCCCAAGGTCTTGCTAGAGACGTTAAAGACTAGCACCGAAATTCGTAGGATGTCAAAACCCTATTCCTCCCTCATTTCTATCTTGCATTTTGATTATTGCGAAGTCTAGATACTGTTTTTGTGGTTCATATACATTGGAAGGAACTGAGTAAGGGGTTGCATGAGCATTCAAGTCATTTTGAGCATTTAGGCACAATTTCGATCGATCCAAGTCTTGGTTCGATCGATCGAACTTAGGTTCGATCGATCCAACTATGGACTCGATCGATCCAGGTCTCATTTTGCACCCAACACTTAGAAAAATTTTGGACCTGCATCCAAACTCCAAAATGCATGCTCTCGGGATCTCCAAATTTTCAAAAGTTCGATCGATCGTAAACCATTTCGATCGATCGAACTACCTTTCGATCGATCCAACATGTGGTTCGATCGATCATGAGTCCCAACACTTAGAAAAATTTTGGACTTGCATCTAAATTCCAAAATGCATGCTCTCGGGACTTTTCAAAATTTTTCATGTTCGATCGATCGAATTCCAAGTTCGATCGATCCAAGGTTCCAACACATATCAACTCTTGAACCCTTAAACTTGTACATTCTTTATCCTCTTCGATCGAAATTTGCAGCTCATTAATTTAATTCCCTTTGATTTTTCAAAATTTATTTAAAAAAAAAAAAAAATTCAAAAAAAAAAAAAATGCCATTAAGAGTGGAGACCTAAGTTCGATCGATCGAATTCCATCTTCGATCGATCGAACTCTGCATATCATGTTTTTAAAAATATAACCGAGTTGGATCGATCACTTTGGATCGATCCAACTTCAAAAGGAAACCAAACCCTAGTCTCCCTCTTCTCTCAATCTCACCTTAATCCGGCCAACCTCCATTCCAATCATCTTCCCCATCTCCGGCGAGCCAATTCCGGCAAGGTAGAGCCTTATTTTCACCGCGGCTTCGCACCCTCTCTCTCATCTCATTCTTCTCGGTTTTGAGGTAAATCGCGAGCCATTTCTTGATTTAAAAGTTTAATCAATGCATGATTCATGATTTTCTATATTGATTTATGTTGTATGTGTATTAATCATCCATTTTGAAGCATCAATTTCATGATTATGGTATACATATTCACACATGCATTCGGCCGAACCAAATTGGGGATTTTTGATTTGATTTGGCATTTGGGGAGTGTTTGGATGTTGAGGATGGGATGTTTGGTGTGTAGATGGGCCCACAAACACGTTTGTGTGGGCCCCGTGCTCTAGATCTCACAGATCTGCGACTTTTCAGATTCGGCATTCGCACAGTTCGATCGATCGAACTTGTTCTTCAATCGATCGAAGTAGTGAACTTCATTTCACTATCTTCGATCGATCCAATCTTGTGCACTTTAATGCTTCGATCGATCCAAGTGTTGGATTGATCCAATTCACTTCGATCGATCCAACTTTTGAACATTTTTCACTTCGATCGATCGAAAATTTCTGTGATCGATCGAACTCTATCTTCGATCGATCGAACTTTCACAGATCATACATACACACTCCATTCATCTTGTGTCATCTTCATGCTATCTTTATATGCACAATGCCTATGATATTCCACATTGGATGCATTTCATACCTACATTGCTTAGCATAATTCACATATCATCATTATCATAGATTCATGTCATCCGCATTTTGTCTATCTTATTTGCCATACATGTTTCTATTATGCACTTAAATTCTTATATCTGGTACTGACTTATATTGAAATTTTCTTGTCTTTTTGTAGATCATGCCTCCGCGGTACAAGAGTACAGCTAGGAGATCTTCGGGGCCACAGCGACCCCGCAGACATATACGGCTCAGGATAGAGATGGTTACGGAGCCATCTCGTGCTCAGGCGGAGCCCGCACAGGCTACTCCCCCTCAGTCCCCATCCCACGAGGCTGAGGAGGGAGCTGACCACATGCCATCTACATCCCAGGCTCCTCCAGCCTTCACACCATCACCTTCTCCTGTGCGCCATCAGGCAGATGCAGCCGCCATGCCATCACCGCAGCCACCTCTACCGGCTCAGCGCCGTGACCAGTTGCTGCTGAGATATGCAGCTATGACCGTGGCTCAGGAGTCGTACTTCGATACTGCGTACTTCTCCGAGTCTATCCTGACCCGGTCTGGCTATCAGGAGATCATGCAGCGGGGCCTCTCAGCCATCTTTGCCCCAGTCACCGGCCTTGTATACCCGCGACTGGTGCGGTTATTCTTTCAACATCTCCGGCCCTCGCCACGATCTACCGCAGAGATGATCACTACACTGGACGGCCACGAGATTGTCATCACAGTTGACACTCTGGCCCGTGCTTACCGGTGCCCACACCGGTGTCCACCTGAGCTTGCAGAGACATACCCGAGGCTACATAGGCCTTCATTTTCTGACATGGCTATCTCCTTGACAGGCCATCATGCCGGTGGTCAGACATTCGCCACCAGGACCTTCTTGCCTGACGACCTCTGGTTCATCGACACAGTTCTTTTTCAGAACATTTACATGGCGGGCCACAAGATTCAGAGGCGTCATGACTACTTGACAGCTCTTTACACTTTTTACACGGGCTGCTGGGTATCTATCCCAGTCCTCATCTGGAGCGTGATGAGGTTATTATATGATTCTTTTATTTCCAGGAAGGACCCTAAGCGGTCCAAGGTCCTGCCCTTCGGACACCTCATCACGTAGATTCTTCTTGACCAGTGCTACAAAGTGCCCCCAGATGAGGAGCCCCTTGCACGGTCCAGCTTCTATAGGAGGAGCGACTGGAATAAGAGCTACAATGCTCTTATTCGGAGTCTTCAGGAACCAGCTGTAGAGGCAGCAGTTGACCTAGAGGAGGAGGAGGCAGCCCAGGCACAGCCAGCACCTCCAGCAGCAGCAGATATCGCAGCAGACGACGCACCGGTCGGTCCGGCTACCGATCGCATGGACACTGACCTGGAGCGACCTGCGGAGGAGTATATCGATGCTGCAGATGATGCTGATGCCGCTGATACTAGTGATCGAGCCGCTGCTCAGGAGCGAGTTCGGGAGTCTTCTTCAGAGGCATCTCTGCCTGAGTCTCCAGTTCCCACTCCCGGATTCGGAGCACGCTTGCAGACACTGGAGGAGGATGTAGTAGCCATGTGAGCCGACATCACTGCCCATCGAGCTGAGTTCACCTCTTTCAGGGCGGATGTCATGGCTTGCTTTGCCGATCTTTCCAGCCGACTCCCTGCACCTGCACCCGCACCTGCACCTCCAGCCACTGCAGATCTTCACGATCAGGCCTCCTGAGACTCCACTTCCAGTTGTTTTATGCTTTCATTTCTTTTATTCTGGATCTATATTATACTGTCACTGTTACTGTATTATACTTTGCGGCCGGTCTGTCGGCTTTATTATTTTATTGATGTACCTGCACTTTATATTCTCTTTATATTGCTTTTTGATTATGGATGTCTCTTAGTATCTCATATTCGTATGTTTGACTCCATCAGGTACACTACAGTGACTTCAGTGAGAGAGTGCTGCCTAATTTTTCAGGACCACTTTTACACCTCTCTCTCTATTCTCTATTTACCCCATCTTACACTTGCATGTCCACTGTGCACTGATTATCCTATCTTGTTATCTAATGAGTTTATCCGAGTGCAAACTTTTTAGGACCACAGTTTATCCCAAGTTTGGGGGGGCCATACCACCCACTTTGGATACTTCTATCCCGATCATTCATGTCTAAAGCACTGGTATACTCTTTCCTTTGTTCTCTTCACACATTGAGGACAATGTGCAGTTTAAGTTTGGGGGTATTGGTGTATATTTCAGTGTTATTTTAAAATTCAAATTTTGAGCATGTCTTGTGTATTTGAGGGATATTTCTATACTTGGTCCATTTCTAGCTATGGTTTTGATTTTTTGAGGACTATATTGCTTAAAATTTAAAAATTGCTTGACTTGAGAGTCCAATACTCCTTGTATGCCTTGAGGATGCCATTTAGGAGTAATTTTTTCAAAAGATTGATATTTTGCTTGCATTTGTGGTCCACATCATCCTGATTTTGTGATTATTTTGAGATTCATTCTAGGATTCTACACTAGCACCGGCGCACGCTAGCATTCAATTGTGGGGTACATGCTTTGTTGATTATTGAATTGGTTATATCCCAATTGGGCTAGTAGTGCATTGAAAGCTTTCATTCTTGATAAAGGTGGATAACAACCCCTTTTCATTGAGTAGCCGGGATTCTTGCCTCATTAAGCAGTGTACTTCTCGCGCCGATAGGTGGAGGGCCCAAACTCTAGGTTAATAATTGATTAAAAAAAAAAAAAGAAAAAAAAAAAAGAGAAAAAGTTGCAAAAGTAATAAAAGTGAGGACTTCTCCCAAAAAGTGAGAAGTAGGAAATGATTAGATGGTTGTTGTCTTGATTTGTAGCCTAGTTGATTTGAGTTTGTAAGTCCGTAGGGGTGTCTTAACACCTAATGCCCTAAAGCCATCTGGTTTGGGAGTCATTGACCTAAAGCTCGCTACATGAATCTTCTAGAAAGCTTAAGAGATTCATACATTGCACAATACTTCCATCTTTGATCCTCAATAAAAAAAAAAAATAAAAAAAAAAATAGAGTGAAAAGAATAAGCGCACCTAGAACAATAAAGCTTTAATAAAAGGTCCACTCTCTTATCTTGATGATCGGTACTAGATTTGTGTGCTAGTTTGAGGGTAAGGATGTGATTACTTCTCTAGTTAGCTAAGATAGCAACACACTTGATGCCGGACCTCTCACATGGATTCTAGACTTGTTTTGATTTTCATGATCATTTTCTTGATGTGTGGAGGACCATGCTTGCTTGCTTGATATTGAAATTTTGGGAGATTGCTTAGAAACGGTTGAAAAATTGCATACTTGAGGTAGTTTTCTCCCAATGCTTGTTTGTAATATTGGTGCCTCTCTTGGAAAAAAAATGAGCTTAATGTTTGTGGGTACCATTTCTGGAAACCCTCACGAGACTTTACTCGTCCACTAGGCGTAACCTAGGGGTTTAAAAGGCTTGTTGCATATGCTAAATGCAATCGTGTTCCCTACGAAAGTGGCGCTATCATTTTACTTGCTTTCCAGTTTATACTTGTTTAGTTGTTCATTTCATTCCTTTACTTTTTAGTTCATTGCTAGGGACTAGCAATATTTAAGTTTGGGGGTATGATGAGCACTGAAAAGTGCGCATTTAAACTCGTTAAGCTTAAGCATTCTAGTACCTTTATCTATCTTACTTTGCCGTTTTAGACTTATTACGTGTTATTTATATTTTCAGGCACTAATCCCAAAATTGAGCTAACTCAGCCAAATAAGAGCTTAATTGAAGCAATCCTGAGATAAACCAAAGGAGGGAGCAAAGTGGAGAAAGCAAGGAGCAAAAAGGAATCAAAGTTGTGCAGCTGAAAAGTTCGATCGATCCAACTTAGAGTTCGATCGATCGAACATCTATGATCGATCACAGTACTTCTCGATAGATCCAACCTTGGCCTTTGCTGAAATTCCAAGTTCGATCGATCCAACATCACCTTCGATCGATCGAACCCTATTTTGTCCTATTCAAATGATTGATCTTATCCACAGCTGTACGCCTACTAACCACTTTTGTCCTTTTCCCCATAAATATCTTCAAAATATCTCAGCCTTGTCCTTATCCGGAGGAGTCAGACCACTTCGATCGATCCAAGATGCAGTTCGATCGATCGAACCCATCTTCGATCAATCCAAGTTAAGGTTCGATCGATCGAACTTCTTCCAGCGAGAAAAAGTTAAAGTCCAGCTCATTTATTCCGTCCTTCACCCAATCATTGGAGAATATGCCTTCCACGACCACAGCTCATCATAGGATATATTTGACCTACCTATATAAGAAATATGATACACTTTTTGGAGAGGAGCCTAGAGTCTCTTGACACACATTGAAAATCATCTTGGAGGCTCTTCTTGGAGAGGAGGAAGGAGGGAAGCTAGAGCACCATTGGAGGAGATCTTCACCAACAAGGAGCAGCCATGGAGTTAGCCCTTGAGGGTTGGATCATCACTACCATGAGTGTCTAGACATCCTCTTGGGGCTAGAGTTAGCCCCAAGCATGCTTTCTATACTCTAATCTTGTGTATTATTGAGGGATTAGTGTTGTATGATACATCTTGATATTCATGTATATATAAATCTTGATTATTTCATGATTTGTATGGTTTAATGCTTCCAATTGACTATTTTATGCTACCCATATGTCTATGTATGCTAAAGTAAGATATTCATGTGCTTATCTCTAGATTTAGTGTTTTTGATGCATGTCTATGTGTATTGATGCTATAGATCTAGAGATTATCAAGATGATATGCTTAATGAATGCTATTTTGGTTCATTTGATGGTTTATGCCTATTCTTGATGGCTTGTGCCTCTCCCCTAGTCTAGATAGCGTTATTTTCATGCTAGTAGTGTAGATTTAGTGTAGTGGTAGTATAATGTTAGATGGGAGGACAATCTACTCTTGATGTTTGATGTTCCATGCTTGTGAGTCCAAATGGCATATTTCTCTAATATTGTGTTGCATGTGGATTGTGAGCTTAATGAATGATTAATGACTTGTTTTGATCTATTGTGCTATCCCCATGTTGTCTAGACAATATATCCTCTATTGCTTAGATATATTGTGCTCTTCACATGATGTTTAGACAATACTTACTTGATTTGTCATCCTTGCCAATTGAATCAACCTAATGCACACACACCCTTATCATATTGCAACACATCCATTACCCTCAATTGATCACTTGTTAGTAGTATAGAAAAGTATTGCTTGGTGGTGATCTCTACACCCCAAGACCTCTCTCTCTTGTTTACCTCATATTATTTTATTTAGTTGAATTCAATTTAGCTTAATCAACCAACCAACCAATTGTGTGATCACTCGACCTACTAACCCTAATTACCATAGTTTCACAATTCGATACACCATCAAATCCCTTGGGACGATCCCTACTCGCCCTATCTATATTTTATATAGAGAAAGGTAGTAGTGGCTTTTTATAAATGTAAAACTTGGCCACCTCCTAAACACACACAACTCTTCAAGCTTGACTTGGTATCGCGACCCTTGTAAAGGACCGGTCAAGACCTATGGGTTCGGGTCGTTACAAAATTGGTATCAGAGACATGGTTCGAATACCATTAGGACGACGAGTAAAGACCTACCTAGGATTATATGATGAGGTTGGGTTACATGTTTGTATGTTGATGTGCAAGGGGTTTAAATGTTTGAGAAGCATACCTAATTGCTTACTTGCTTACCTGTTTATGTGATTACGTGTTTATGTGATTAAGTGTTGCATATTTAAAGTTGTTGTACATTCATAGCATGATCATACTCATCATTGGTTGTGTTATCCGGGAATATGGAAAGTGTTTTAGTATTGTCATTTCTTGTTGAGTCATTCGTGTGAGGACTCCATTCTCATATGTATTCCAGTGTTATTGTTTTTAATCCATTCTCTCATTTTATAACGTTATACTACCCCGAAAGGATCCAGGAGAGAGCTTTAGCTCCAATCCCACAAAGAGGGATCAGGAGCAGGTTGAGGAGGATGTTCTATTGTATGATTTGATTCCGCCAAGAGGGCGACAGACGAGGGGGACCATTGATCCACCTCTTTAGATAAGTGAGGAGCAGTTGAAGTTGGCCGTATAAGTAGTATTGCATAATGTGTTTCAGCCGGCAGGGGCGTTATCGTCACAGGTTGTGCCACCACCAGCACCACCTCCAAAGAAAAGTAAGTCAGATGAGACTCTATACCACATCGCTAATATGATACCCCCGGATTCCCGGATGCGGGTTGGCCAGGCCCACGCCCGATTACCCGAGGATATCAAACCAATTAGCAATAATCGAACACAGAATATAATTAGAACAAATGAAGTAAATAAAATTTTCTGAAAAGAAACTAGAATGATAATAAAAAAACCCCAGAATAAAATTTTATTAACAGATAAACTATTCTGTTACAACTGATCCTCCACGAATACAAAACATTTTCCAAATTATACAACTCGGGAATCCATCTAGTGGACCCCTAAAATATCCCATTGTACTCAGCTGACTGGAAAAAACCCAAAGCCTAAAACATGAAACAAAGTCCTACAGCATCGGTGGAGTGAATGACTGTATCTGCTCAGTATGATCCAGCTCTAAGACTAGAACTAACGAACACCTGTAAAAATAAGAGTGGGTCAGGCCCACATGCAAATTCTTCTCTAACTACAATCCAAACAGTGACCCGATACGCAGATACACCCTAGATATCTCAACAATAACTATCTAGTCCGTAATAGATAAACATATATCCACATTACAGGACTCTTACTAGACTATGCTGAGGGTCTCAACCTGAATTGAAGGCAACATGCAATACGCACCTGAGTGGGCATGACTACCTAAGCCTAACAGGGTATACCTCAACCAACATAGCTAGCTACGCATCCTACTGCATATACACTCCCTAACCGTCGACTATGAGACTCAAGCTCATGTCATGGTACTATAACAATATATATAAAATCCATTCACATTCATCCATAAGAAATCCAGTAAGTCGTTCGGCGTATTCAACTGCACCGACTCATATAAATAAGGAGGATTTTATTTAACAACCCGTACCCTTATTCCAAAATAGATAAGACTGAGTATTTTGAATCAGTATGTCACCGTCCCATACCGGTGCATACAATCCACAAAATCCATATAATTGATTGAACAGGTAAAATTGTTCACCAATTAAAATCCATAAGGTAAGAATTAGCGTTTTGAGCTAAACCATACCTAGTATGTCACCGTCCCATATCGGTGCATACAATCCTCAATATCTATGTAAATTACAACATATAAATAATAAGTAAGTAATTTACAATCCAAAACCAAATATCCAAATAATTGCATAATAGTTTACGCAATGCTACAACAATTATAGTTCAAAACCATAATCCAATTAATTGTAGAATAATATATAAGATTCCACAATGAACATCCAAACCATGTAAATTACAACATACAATTAACAGTTTAGCAAATTACAATCCAAAAACCATCGTAAATAATTGTAGAAGACAATTTATAGCTTCAGTAATTTAAATCCAAGTGTTAAACCATGTATTTGCAGGAAACGGTTTAAAGGTTCAACAATTAGCATCCGAAGCATGCGTAGATCACATTTAATGTATCAATGACTCTACCATGCATTAAAATTATTTGTCAATCATATTATAGTCCAATAAAATTGCTAAATTAATTTAGCAAGTTAATTCTCTCCATCTGATAACAGCGTACTAAGTTATATACTAGTATACTGTTTAATCTTTTAGCACAGAGCCACAATATGCTGCAAGTCCAATTTTGTTAATTAAAAGACTCCATTATACATCCAAACTTTAATTTAGAATCATATTGTCGCACCTTAAATTGTCAAATTGAAATTAGGCAACTTAACTTCCTTCTAGTAGTTAACCGCGCGCAAGTTATTAATTAGCGCACTGTTAATTCCATTTATACAAAGAGGGAATTTTATGCAATCTAAGACCTTGATTACATGTTAAATTAATTATTGAAAAGCCCCCTAAAGTTTTAAAATTGTTCAAGAACCCCAAGTGCCCAAACAGTAGCCAAAAAGTCACTGTATGCTTTAAAATGAAAGAGCCTGCTCCAGAATAATAGAGCAGGCTCCAAATCAGCATAGAGCCGGCTCTACCACCACCTTGGAGCCGGCTCTAAATAGGTGGGAGCCGGCTCTTGGCATTCCAGAGTCGGCTCTCTCTCCCCCTGTGAGCTACCCCTCCGTTTCAGCTTCGTTCTAACCTCTGTCCCAACTCCGGCCAGTTGCAACCTTTATGTTTGGTTTTAAAACTAAGTTAAGAGTCTTATTAAAGCCTAAAATCATCCCCAATATTTGTTTACAACAAATTGAAATCAAATTACAGAGATTAAACAAAGCCATTAAACCAGTATACTTGAAGAACAACTCTGAAACTAATCTAAGAAGTTTCAGTCCAATTCCAACCCCTCTATTCCTCTTCACCATTGAACCTAAGGATCTTATCTCATCCCAGAAATGTCCCCATGGTTTTGTTTACAGTAGTTCAAATCAATTACTAAGTCTAAAGTTACAACAGAGATTACATGCTTACAGAAAAACAATTGGAACGAGACATGTAGAAATTGTAACAGTTTTGATTTCAACACAAACAGATTATTAATATAACATATACTAAGCATGTAAATTTCAGTTACCGATTGATTAAACCCTAGAGATTATCAAGGTGCACAGAACACGAGCCAAAGGGAAGGAGAAAGTAGAAGAACTTGCCTGATTTCAGTTATGAAAACCCCAGCATCATCTCTAAGTTTCCGGCAACTACTAACTTCCTTCAAGCCTCCTATGGGTGTGATTTAAACCACCACAACCCTCCTTTAATCCTCTCTATTCTTGTCCTTGGTAGCTCTTACGACTGCCTCTGTTCTCTCAACTCCCTCTCTGTTATGTCCTATTTTCATTGTGCCGTGAATAGGGTTCTCCAAAACCCTTAGTGAAACTCATACACATATATATATATAGGCCCTTAGAAAAACCCTAATTAAACTAGAGCTAAGGCAAAAATCCTAATTAAACTAGAGTCGGCCCATAAACTTAAGTCACATACACATTAGATACTTGTATGACGGCTCCAAGAAAACCCTAACTGAAAACATATTTAAAACCCTAGTTCACGGATTTACATATTTAACCTATTAAATTTAACAATTACCAAATAAGTCAATTTTAAAACAAACAGCTTATCAAGTTCAATGTAATAAAAATAATTAATTAAATGACAAAATTAAATGCAATTAAAACAAATAAGACACAAAATGCAAATAATCTCAAATAAATCAACTAAATCTATTAAAAGCAAATAATAACCACAAATAAACAATTATCAAACAAAAATATACTCAAATAATTTATTAAAAATAATTGAAATTCCAATTTTATCCTTTTTAAAACTAGGGGTATTACAGCTAAGTTCGTGAAGTTAATCCCGACTCTATTTGAGGACGGCCCTGATCCGCTCATTGCAGACAGTTTCATGGATAGGGTGGAGAAGCATCTCAATGCTATAAATTTGGTGTCGGATAAATTAAAGATCACATTGGCGACTTATAATTTTGTTGGGGATACGGAGATTTGGTGGAAGATCATTTCTCACACACATGATTTGGATACCATGACATATGATGCATTCAAGAATCTATACTATGAAAAGTACTTTTCGGCACCTAAGCGGAGAGAATTGAAGAAGGAGTTTGATGGTTTGAAGTAAGGAAACATGACAGTTACGGAATATAAGAACAAGTTCACATCATTTTTGAGGTTCGCACCAGTGATTACTAGAGATGAGGAGGGAAAGATAGAGAAGTTTGTTAATGGCCTTGATCTCACCATCAGGCCAATTGTGGCTGCCTCATAACTGACAAAGTATGCAAAAGCAGTGAGAAAGGCCTTAGTAGTTAAAGCCGAAAGCCAGGACAACAAAGCTATCAGAGAGTCCTATAAGCATAGCAGGAGCAAGAGTGCTATCTCCGATTGTTAATTCCATAAGAAGCAGAAGAATGAGTAATCAGGGTTCAGGGGACAGCAGTCAGCCAGATCCATACCCACAGTCTCAGTATCCTTTCGTCCTTTAGACCAAATGTTACCTATTTCAGGTGTGGCAATTGGGACATTACAAGTCCCAGGCTCAAGTGGTTTATTTCAAGTGTGGACAGGCGGGGCATCTTAAGTCACAATGCACTCAGGTTCAGGCGGCGTCAGACGGATGTTTTAGATGTGGCTAGCAGGGCTATAGGGTGAGAGATTGCCCATATAGAGGTAGTGGTTCTGGCAGGGGTAGAAGTTCACAGCAGAGGTAGACTCAGTTCACCACAGTTCAGTTAGGTTTTCGACCGCCAACACCACCTCAGCCATCTCAGCCAGCTTTAGCAGTTCAGAGTTCTCGACAGGGCAGATGGGCTTCTTCTAGTGCACCCACTAAGCAGTCTGGTTATCAGGCAGGTGGTTCTCAGGGGCAGAGGACCCAGGGTCATGTGTATGCAGTCACTCCAGCCGAGCCATCATCCAGTCCTTTAGTTATTAGGGTTATGTTCCTTGTATCCCATTCTTAGGCTCGAGTGTTGTTTGATTCTAGTGCTTCTTACTCTTTCATCGCTTTATCTTTTGTATGGGCATTAGGTTTGGAAGTCAGTCAATTAGACAGATCATTTTGTGTTGACACGCCTGTTGGGGGTTCAGTTATCCTTAGTAAAGTTTGTCGGAGTTGTTCCATCATGATTGTCGGATGTGTTCTTGAGTTTGGTCTCATCCTTCTCGAGATGACAGGGTTTGACGTCATTCTTGGGATGGATTAGTTGTCATCCTTTAAGGCTGTTATTGATTGTTTCAGGGGCAGAGTTTCAGTGTGTACCCCAAAGGGGGATTGTTTCTGTTTTGTGGGAGATCGGTGTGATCCTCTTACTCCTTCATTTTACGGTGTTAGAGGTCAGGATCGGTAGATGTTCTTTTTGGCTAGCCTCTTAGACGATGATGATGTTGACATGTACGGGGTTAATTATCCGTTGGTTGTGCGCGATTTTCTGGATGTGTTTCTGGAGGATTTGACAGTTACCTCTACACTGAGAGGTGGAGTTTGCTATCGATTTGATACCCAGTACTGTGCCAATTTTTATAGTACCGATCAAATTAGAAGAATTGAAAAGGTAGCTTGATGATTTGAGGATGAAGGGCTTCATTTGACCGAGTGTGGTACCGTGGGGAGCACTGGTCTTATTTGCTAAGAAGAAGGATGGTTTTTTGAGCTTATGCATCGATTACCGGAAGTTGAATATACTACCATCAAGATGATGAGTGGGTCAGGCCCACATGCAAGTTCTATACTACTACTATCCAAGCAGAGACCCGATACGCATATACATCCTAACCAATCCAACAATAGCTAATAGTCCGTAGATAAATATATATATATAATCACACTACAGGACTCTCACTGGACTACAGGCCCGTCTCAACCTGACTAATAGGTACCATGTGAAAACGCACCCAAAGGTGGGCATGACTACCTAGTCCTAGCAGGGTACGCATCCAACCATCATAGCCAGCTATGCATCCCAATGCATATACACTCCCTAACCAACGACTCTGAGACTCAGGCTCATATCGTGGCATCATAAAAATATATTTAAATTCCATTCCAAACCAAAGTGTCACTCAATTATTTATTGATCTGACACAGAAGACAAGTAGGACTTAATTTTTGTAGTTAATCCATCCCTTAATCCAGAGTAGGTAGGACTTAACATTTTTGAGCTAATCCCCCTAGTATGACACCGTCCCATACCGGTGCATACAAACCATCCATCCAGTATTGATAATATATATATATGATAGCATAACATATCAATATCAACATATCCAATCATAAGCATAACAAGAATGTTTAATTAGCATGCTTGTTCCATACATCTAGTACCTGATTCTCTGACAAATTTTTAAATGCAGAAAAGAAATATAACCATCCTGTAACTCACAATAAGCATCATAATAATAACAATAGTATATACATGTTTACTTGTAATTATTCCACAACATCCCACAAGTTGACATAAATAAATTCTTGGTAACATCAACTGGTTTCATATTAAGTATTAACTGAATTTATATTAGTTAATAAGCTTAATCCTATACCACTGATATTTGATTTACATATCAAACTCCTAATTCAATTATTAATTTAAAATTAATCAACTTGAATCATCTACAGAATTTCACCCATGTAAACTTCCTTAAAAGTGTCTTACTGTCACTTATAAATATATATAATCATTCTGTAATCTAATAAACTTAACTTAAATTACAGAAACATGATTTAACAATATTACCATTGCCAGATAAATTGCAACACATAGGGTTTGCACTTAAAATCCTCTGCCTCCAAGAACAATCTATAAGTTCACCTGAAACTATAACGGTTTAAATCTACCGATTTCTTTGAAATTCATTATGCATCATCACACCTTCAGAATTTCTAATAGGACTTAGATGCTACTGAAACATCCCTACATAGCTCCTAATAGCATCTGAAAACACCAAATTCTGAAACCCGTAGCCAAATCCATCACTGAAAAAGCGAAAAACTAAAACCTGTTGAAGGAGCCGGCTCCACACAAAGTGGAGCCGCCTCTATTCTATGATAGAGCCAGTTCCATCATGATGGAGCCACCTCTAACTTCCTAAAGAGCCGGCTCCATCCTTAGATTGAGCCTGCTCAATCTTTTAATGGAGCCTGCTCTATTCCTCCTTCCCCTGTGCGTCTTCTTCTCCAGTTCCGGCGATGTCCGGCATCTGTATTCCTCCAACTAAGTTCATTACTGATTAAAAATAAGTCTTAAGGAGTTCTAAAGTTAATTAAATTCATAACTTATTAACCAATTCATATGGAACAAGAAATTACACAGAACAACATCTAAGTGGATTAAAATCCATACAAGAACACATACTGTTTCAGGTATCTAGCCCTGCGACCCAGATTAATTTTAAGATTTCCCACTATGTTTTAGAACTATTAAAATTCTTAATCCATCAATTGACATCATTAAAATCATGAATTAAGCAAAACAAAACAGTAAAACAACCACACAGTAAAACGAACAATTTAACAGTTCATAAACATATGCTTATTAAACAATGCAAGCATGCGAACTAGATTTATTTTAATCCTTATTTCATCCTGAGATTGTGTTAAGGATGCAAAGAACACAGGTCAAAGAGGTAGAGCTAGTTATAAAACTTGCCTGTGAGACTCGGTTCAGAAATCTCAATGTCTTTCTTCTAAGTTTTCCCGGCGCCCCTTTGGTTTTCCTCGTCTCTGTTTCTTCTGTCTCCACAACGTGGTTAGGGTTCTAAACCCTTGACAGCCTTATACAGATATATTTATAGGTTTATAAGTTTACACAAAACCCTAGTTTAATTTAAACCCTACACTAAATCCTTAGTCGGCCCATATGAAACCTAATTATGTTTTAATTATGTCGGCTACATACGTGACGTCTAAAAACCAAAACCCTTAATTAATCCTACTAACATAAAACTCTATTTAAAGAAAATCCATTTATACTAAAATAAATCATTTAACAATTAATTCAATTTCAAGAAAAATAATTAATTCTATTTAAAGAAAACAATTACATCCAATTATTAAAACCCTATTAAATAAACAATTTAATAAAACAATCAAACAAAAAAAAGTCATTTAAATAATTCACAATTAAATCAACAAAAACAATTACATCCAATTATTAAAACCCTATTAAATAAACAATTAAATAAACAATCAAACAAAAACAAGTCATTTAAATAATTCACAATTAAATCAACAAATTCACCAGTAAATCAATAAAACACAATTTAAATAATTAAATAAATTCCAGAATTATCCTTGTTAAATTAGGGTATTTAAAAATAAATACACACTTAATCAATTAAACAAACCAAAACACATAGCTCACATATTAAAAATGCAATAAAACTCAAAAT
Source organism: Cornus florida (assembly GCF_030987335.1). Taxonomy (NCBI): domain Eukaryota; kingdom Viridiplantae; phylum Streptophyta; class Magnoliopsida; order Cornales; family Cornaceae; genus Cornus; species Cornus florida. The sequence continues at coordinate 94,855,297 of NW_026775581.1, read as the reverse complement.
TATCAAAATTAAATTCCCATTCTATCCTTTTGGAAACTAGGGGTATTACATTCTTCCCCCTAACAAAAGGAATTCCGTCCTCGGAATTCACGAAACTCTGAATTAATGACTTTACAAAATTCATTTCCGATTTCATGTGGTACAGCTTCATTAGATGAGCTCCACCAAATTCCAACATATCCAACAATATACTCAGTTTCCATGTATAAGAAATAACATATATGTACAACTCCGAGATTGTGTCTATCAACGATCCAATCGTACCCAATATTTAGTGAAGGGTAATGATCCCTATTCCTCCATGTTCTATAGAACCGACTCATAGAATTCTTATGCATGCAGCGCTTAACAAGTTGGTAACGCTATAATATAAATAACTGCCTAACTCGATTAGCAAAATCCGTGAAAAGGCAGTGTAATACAGAAAACTAACCTTCCTTTTAAACAACCATTTCCTGATAAAGAACTCTTATATACAAGTTCAACTATTTACAAAATCCGATTGCCGCCTCCAAACCGTACACACCCATTACCAAAAGAGAATATATTTCTCCGATGTATCTTTACATAAATCAAGGTCTTATCATATAACCTCGCTTCCAGGCCAGACCAACCAATGAGAGATCGGCACCACCTACTATCCAAAATCCCAGACATTGTCGCACGAACCCCCTTGTGCCAACAATAGCACAGATAATATCTGAAAGGCTAAGTAACGTGTCCAATTACCCATGCTAACCTAGGATATATCCTAAGCATATTTGCCGTGATTTAAATATAATATCACGATCACATTTCCCGTCTAGAGATGTGAAGCATAGTTGTTGCTCCAACACCTTTAGAAAACTCCTTGGACACAACATCGGTTATCTTCTATATTGAATAACCACATGCTATAACTCCGTTATCAACCCAATGGAGAATGGATAAGAAGCGTCAAAGTAAACACCACTAAAGTGTAGTCTTTAAGCGAACTTGTTCTATCCACTATTCTTAAACCATATGGAATTAAAATTCCAACTAATGTTAGTAACCTCTACCAACCATCCCCTCCTGTTTAGTCCTACTCTATCTCGATATAGGAAGTGGCTAAAACCTCCAGTGATATCCAAGTATTAATTTTCCACCTTGTTAGCTTACTAAAACAATGAGTAATTCCCAATTTATGTCAAACCTTACCCCATACATTAAGACAACTACCAATCCTCCTTCAGTACCCTAAACTCATCTGAGTAAGGTACTACCTCCTGTGGGATCAGCTCAAATATTCTAAGTTGACCACTTCTATTTCCCTGGTAATAGCAAGTGGTATTATTTTCACATGCTAAACCACAACGGATTGCGCAATAACCACCGAATGTTCAATTACCATATCGGTTAAGAAGATCATCATCCTCCCTGTTACTTTCACCAGACGAAGCTTAATGCAAATATGAATCACCACATCTATCCATCTAAGTCGTCTTGTGATCCGTGCTATTTGTAGAAACTGATATCTTACCAGTTCCAAAATAGACAAAGTGAAGCTGACTTAATTTTTATCAGTCAACGATATCCCAACTAGGATCCTGACCCTTGTGTAAGAGCAGTAATCTCTCATCTAGATCCGTGAAAACTACTCTGTCAGTCCCGCTCTAGCATGAGAAGTGGCGCAAGAATCGAATGATCTTTGACGATCCATCTAGATTATTTACCAAACATCAGACTTTGAGACAGATATTAGATATTCGGTCTCATCTTCAAGTCTTTGACATCTTACTTTTCTAACACAAGTAAGTGTCTATTAGACATCCTGTTTAATTGCAACCGCATATGGAAATCTTTTCATCCTCCAAATGGTCAAAACATTTCGAGCAACAACTACTTGTTGCGAACGGTAACCTAAAAAAAAAATTTGCATATTTTTGTGCAAATGAGTGACTCTGCCTCCTCCTTAGCCAGCACCTCCTCCTAATGACACCCCCTGATGAGAATAAAATTCTTGATTAAGAATTGACTGATGACTAGTAAATTCGTCTACTAACCTCAGTCGGTGTCATTCTAACAAGTACTTAAACCAGTACCAAAATCCTCCTACTGACTTAGGAACACCTGTTTAAAATATTCCTAGAAGATATTCAGCCAAGCCAGTTCCTTCGATAAACCAACATGACGTTACAGCTTATCCAATGAATCTATATCATTTGACTCAAACCACTGGGTTACCTATCCCATCCTGGAAACGTATTATAACTACGCATGTCCAAGTTTGGCAAAAGTTAGATATACCTACCAAATCCTATGATCCTATGCCCAAAATCCTAGCGTACTCAATGCTATTCCTCCAAAATAGTAGTTGACGGATCATTCATTTATGTCCCCAATGAAACCGTAATCCCGATCCTGAAATAATAACAAAAAGGAAACACATAAAGCACACACAATAAAACACGATAGAACCATACGTAAAACATCATTCCTCCTAGCAAAGAAAATCTCCTTTTAGAAATCAACTTTACCTAATTGGTTCACAATCTCCCTTCTACCGTTTCGGAGGTAATCATCCAATTTTGAAACATAGCTCAAAACCAAAATCCATTTGCCTCAGCAAATGCCAAAGGCTTAACTGTCATCCTCTTTATACACGGAATGCCAATTGTCCAAAGTAGCTTATAAAACAACTAGAACGTCCCAGCCTAATCCCAATACTCCTCGAAACGTGATATAAAATCATCGCTTCGGTCTGAGAAGAATTCCATCCGATCTTAAACTCCTGAAGAGTTCACTTTATCTACCTTTTTCTAAAGGTAATCCCTAAGGTTAACTATCTGTAGGTCGATCCATGCCAACTCTACTAGTATCGTTCACTATACTATTAGCGAACAAGATCACTCTCGCGTGATCCTTGCTTTTCAACATTCAAGTCCCTCTTTCTTGGACATGTTGAAATCTCCTCTACTAGAATCCTCTTTGGACTCCCATTCCTCGGTTGTCTCCTTTACGAGAACCACTGAAATCATATTGGTCTTGTTATGCAGTGACCTAAAACGTACTCCTATATCCCTCTTTGGCTTATACTTTTAAAAGTAGCGCCAACTGAAACTAAACCTTTAATCCCAAGTTCTGCCTCTGATCGAGAACTCGATAACGTACTCCTCTACTCCTTCGGGTCTGATTCGCTGTCGCCGCGAACCCCATCCTTCTTCTAGTGTCAACCAATTCATAAGGACGAAAAATAATTGACATCAGCTCCTCCTAACGCACCGTAAAAGAGTACAACGAATCCTAATATGGCTCTAAGTTTTTTTAAGAGACGCAACGTGGAAGACTTCTAACGAAAGACACTCCTAAGGACACTAGAACCTGGAGTGCTCTGATACCAACTGTGATACCCCTCGATTCTAGAGCCACGGGTGATCAAGTCCGAGCACAGATCCGAGGGATATCAGACAATTAATATGTAAACAAGCAGAAAAAAACTGAATTAAGAACAAATTAATAATACGCTGAAAGAAATCTAACATAAGAATCCTCAAACTTGAAATAAATAAATTAATATGATTTAAAACCGTACAACTCGGGAATCCATCTACTGGACCCCTAATCCCTAATCCTCGAACAAATTACAGAATTTAAATCCAAAATTAAAATAGAAAGGAAGTCCTATGTAACCGGAATAGTGAGTGTCTGTATCTGCATCAACACGATCAAGCTCTCAGCCTGGTACTGTCGAACACCTGAAAAATAAAGGAGTGGGTCAGGCCCACACGCAAGTCCTGATCTATTACGATCCAAACAGTAATCCGATATGCAGATACATCCTAGAAAGACTCAACAATATCTAGAGTAATCCATATACGTATATATAGTACACACTATAGGACGCTCGCTAGTCCAGTAGGTCTGTCTCAGCCTGAATAGAAGGTAACATGCAAATATGCACCCTAAGGTGGGCATGAGTACCTAGACCTACCAGGGGACAACACCTATGTCCAGTTATCGATCCTAGGTGATATACGCCCCCTAACCATGGTCCTGAGACTCAGGCTCATACCATGGCACATATAATAAATATATAAAGTCCGTACTCCTCCTAATATAGAATATCATCCATCTGTGCAGTGGTCTGATATCTGTATAATAAATCCATCCTGAAACCATAGTAAATCATTCAATTCACAATTGATATGACACATATAGGTTATGGACTTAACCTTTATGGTTAATCCATACCTGAATCCAAATTGGGTCGGACTTAGTGTTTTGAACTAATCCATTCCCAATATAGGTAGGTCTTAGTGTTTTGAACTAAGCCATCCCTAATATGACACCGTCCCATACCGGTTCATATACATCCATATAAGTGGGACTTAACCTTTTTATGGTTAATCCAACTCATTCCAAATTAGGTAGGATTTAGTGTTTGAACTAATCCATATCTAGTATGTCACTGTCCCATACCGGTACATACAATCCTCTAGTTAACATAGTTGACAAAACAATATTAAGTAGTCATCAATCACAAATACAATTTAATACATATAACAAGTCAATAGGAATTATTACAGAATCCACATCACATTTTAATCATTTAAAATGCTAATACAAATCATAATACTCCAATCTTCCATAGAATCCTTAAATTGATAGAACTTATCAATTTATTCCCAATCAAGAATAGATGATTTTAAGCACTTACTATTCTTATACTTCTATTTAAATATCATTAAACAATAAATTATATAACACAGAAATTCCAAATTCCAGTGCCTAGTTTAATGTTCAAAACCGTCGATAAATCAATACAATCATGACAATTTGAGTATCAAATTTAATCCAATCTAGGTATAGTTAAATATAAGTAATTCACAATACTTATAATACTGGACTAATATTCCATTATACATATTTAGATCATATATAAAAACCTTACCCAACTTCAGTAATCAAAACCTACAAGACAGTGTGCAAGTTACCAGTTTTCTCTTAGGTTCTCCTTGCTCTAATCTTTAATCCAGCTATGAATTAATATTTCTCCATATGAAACCAGCCTTAAACAATCTAACCTATCATTGAAAACAATTTAAATTAATTGCAGAACCCTGAAAATCCAATGGTTTTAACAAAAAACTCGTTACAGTATGCTTCAAGAAGAGCAGGCTCATTAAAAATGGGAGCCTGCTCCAACTTTTCACCTAGAGCCGGCTCTAGAATCCTAGAGCCAACTCCATGATACCTAGAGCCGACTCTCCCCTTTGGGAGCCAGCTCTAAGAAGGTTGGGAGCCTTCTCTCCCTCCTCTCTTAGCAGCCTCGTCCATTTAGCTTTGTGTCCTTCAATTTCAGTAATTCACAGAACCTCTGTGATGTGTTCTAGATCATAATCAAGGTTCAATATTAGTCCTAGATAAGTCTAAATCACTGAAATCCAATCCTAAGATGTGAAGGAACACAGGTTTTTAAGCCATGTTTACAAAACCTCTGTTAGAAAGTTTAAGCAACTAACCGTAAATTACTTCAGTGCTCTTTTATATATACTGTTCTAAATTCTTGTCCTTGAATTCAAACCTAATCCTAGAATAGTTTCTAGTCATCCAATCACCTTATTAATCCCAATTGTAGCAAAGCTTAAACATAAACCACAGAAGACTAAAATGACAGAACCTCAAAAGTAATGCAAAATAATTATATCAACGAGTCTAACAAAATTCATACATGCATAACAGACTTGTTTTAATGTTTATTTAAATCCGTTATATCCTTGAATAAATCCCTGGAATCTACACTAGGCATGTACAGAACACGAATTACAGAGAAAGAGGAGATCAGAAACTTGCCTTTGAAACTTTGAATAAAAACTCCACTTGTTGTCTCTATCTTCTCCGGCAACGTGGGTTGTGTTAAACCACCCTTGCTACTCCTATTGCAGTCTAATAACACACACCAAACTTCCTTCCTTGACTCAGCTTTGTGAACCACCCAAATTCCCACTCCGATTCTTTCTGTATCACTCTGGTTTTTACTACAAGAGTAGAGCTTTGTTTGTGGTTTACAGAACGTACGTTTATTTTTCCTAAACCCTAAACCACCATATTGCTTATACTTATAGGTGAAAGCAATAACCTTAATTCATGTGTATTCAGAGACTAAGCCCTAACTCCAATCCTAGTCGGCCCATGAAACCCTCTAAGTTGTAAAATACGACGGTTTACTATATAACCTTCTTAACCCTATTATTTAACTAACGTATTATTTTAAAACAATTCATTCACTTAATTTCCATAATTAAATAACTACATCAAATAACTTAAGTCAAATAAAACGAAGATGCAACTAAACCAAAAAGAAGCCAATTAATTCAAATAAAACAATTAACTCAATCAAATTATTCAAGTAATTAATTAAAACAAATTTAAGTAAATCATTTATTTAAAAATATATACACACTTAATCAATTAAACAAACCAAAACACATAGCTCACATATTAAAAATGCAATAAAACTCAAAATTATCAAAATTAAATTCCCATTCTATCCTTTTGGAAACTAGGGGTATTACATTCTTCCCCCCTAACAAACGGAATTCCGTCCTCGGAATTCACGAAATCCTGAATTATTTTCATTAAAATTCATCATCGTTCCATTGTGGACGGTGCCTTTGAGTAGGAGCTCCATGGAATTCCAAAACTTCCAAGAATAATTTATGGGTTCGATATAAAGGAAACACAAAATTTATTTAACATATAAGTTGGATTTAGCAACTACTCATTCGCACCTACATTTGTTGATACAGGGTAAATATCCACATTCCTCTAAATTCCATAGCATAGACTGGCAAAACGTCTACGCATCCATCCTAGTGTTTTAGTAACACTATCCATGAAAAAGAAAATTAATACCTAACAACTGACCTTCCCCGACAACACGCCTTGCTTCCTACGCAACCCTCCTGGTGCCATCAAGATTAGAAATGAAATAAACACTTCCAACTTCCTACAAAACCCTAGGATATTTGTCCCAAGTATCTCCTCTATTATCAAATATACATTCTCGATCCAATCCCCCTCGTTGAGAGATATGAAGCACAGCTATTACCTCCATTATCAGTAAAATGTAGAACTAATGCAAAGTCCAAAAGTGAACATTACGAGAATTAGATTTAGCAGCAAACTTGCTTAACCCACCACACTTAATCCGTATGGAATTAAAATTCCAATAGATACTGAAAAGTTCGACCAACTCTCCACTCCTGATTAGTCCTACTCCCATTTTAATTTAGGCAATGGCAAAAATCTCTAATGATCTCCGGTTATCTTTTTAATTGGTGATACTCCTTTAGACAGTTATATACATCTTTCTTTCCAAACTTGTTCACTGGAACGGACATTTGATGTCTCGATGTTCCGTATAATCGTCCGAGTGCATCAAGAAAAATTGCTACAAATTTTATATCTTAGTCACTACGACAATATTCACAGATGCGACAAATCCTCCGTTAATACCTTATACTCGGTCTGAGTAAGGTAACATTACCTCCAGGGTCAGCTCCGATATTTGAATTTGACCCCCTTAATTTCCTTGGTAAAAACAAGTGTCATTAGTGTATAAACTAAGACCCCAACTTTTAATGTAACAATTAACCGAAAACTCCTATCGGTTGTTGCGAGTATCTTCATCCATATGCCCTTCCACAGAACTTAATGCAAAATGCAAATCACCACATTGATGCATCTAAGTCATCTTGTAATCCCCTCTATTCATATGAATTGATAGTTCACTAGTTTGAAATAAACAAGGTCTGAGTTGATTTAATTTAGAAATCAACCCTCAACTAAATCTGTAATGATGCTCTATCATTTCCACCTCAATACAGAAAAATGACTACAAATATTTAGTGATCTCTGATGAGCCATCTCGACCACCTAATTTTATTAAACTGGAAAAAAAACCATTTTGTCCCCTATCTTTGACAGGTGACCGGTCCTACCATCCTATCTTTGACACACCCTACCTTGGTAATATAAGTAGTGTCAATTTGACTCCTTGTCTTGCTTCAAAAGCTTATGAAACTTTTACCCATCCTCCATATAGTCCTCAATGTCAAAGCAACAACTAATTGTTGCAAATTTAGGACCCTAAAAACAATTTCCACATTTTATATAATGTAGAAACTTTGGTTCCTCCTCTAAGTACATACCAGCAACTACTCCAAATGACACCCTCGAAAAATCATGACTAGATTTCGAATAGACTGATAAAACTTAAATCAGTCCATTACCCTTCTTTTTTTTTGGCGTCATTCTAACAAGTACCTACCAGCCTGAAATCCTCCGTCCGAACCATAGTGACATTACAGTGATCTTTACCTACTACAACCTCATGAATCCTCCGAAACATTCACAACCACCATTCTTATGGCGTTGTAAAAATGAATCCCTACCTAGCGTAGAGCATATCCAACTACTCATTGTAGATTATTTGACTCTTATTGGTAGTTAAACTATCCTATCCCAAGTAATGTACCCTATTGACGCACATCCAAGTCCAATAGATTGTCTAGGAGTTTGTGTTTCTATCTAAACATATGACCATTTATTTATAAATCCTAGCGTACATAGCGCTATTATCCATGTCATCAAAATAATAGTTGGTTGATCACATACTTGTGTCCCCAACCACTCCACACTCCCAATCCGGAGGACAAATTAACAAAAAATGAAACACGTAACAACAAAATGAAACACATACTATCAAAATGCAACACAAAATAACAAAATCAAACACATAGATACACACAATGCAACAAAACAACCAAAATATAATTCCTAATTAAAACATCATCCATTCCAGAAAAGAAAACCTCCTTTGAACTCAAGTTCACAAATTATGTCACAAAAGCTCATTTCGTAGTTTCGTTGGTAATCATCCAACCTTGAAGCCTGTCTGTAACCATAGCTTAAAAGCAACATTATTTTGTCTAAGCAAATACCAAACGCTTACCCCCTTATCCTCCTTATACGCGGAATGCAAACCGTCTATCGTGGCTCTACAACGTACTGTAGAACGTCACAACCTAATCCCTATTGGCTCCAGAATGTGATATAAAATCATGTCTTTGTTCTGATAAAAACCCTATCCGATTCCCAACCGCTTAAAGAGTACTTTTCAATTGACTCTTTGAAAGACGACACAAAAATTCATCCACATGTAGATTGATCTACACCAATTCTACTAGTATCATCCACTATACAGCTGGTGACCGAGATCACCTCCGTGCGATCCTTCATCTTCAAGCTTTAATATCCCTTTTCTTGGGGACACTGAAATTTCCTCCCTGAGGATCCTCTTCAGAATCCTACTCTTCGCTTGTCTCCGTTTTGAAAACAACTGAAGTTATGTTAGTCCCGATAAGCGGTGACCTAACACCTACACTTTAATCCCTCCTTGGTGTATACTTTCTAAGTAATGTCCACCTTGGAACTAAACCTTCGATTCCAAGTTCTGCTTCTGGCAAAAAACTCAACAACATACTCCGTTAGGTCCATATCGCTTTCGTCGTGAACCCTATCCTTTTCCTAGTGTCAACCACTCTCTATTTACATAATTCAATTGACGTCAACTCCTCCTAACGAACCGTAAATAGAGTACAACGAACCCTAATATGGCTCTAAGTTTTAAGAGACGCAACGCGGAAGTCCTATAACGAAAACACTCCTAAGGACACTAGAACCTGGAGTGCTCTGAAACCAACTGTGATACCCCCGGATTCCCGGATGCGGGTTGGCCAGGCCCACGCCCGATTACCCGAGGATATCAAACCAATTAGCAATAATCGAACACAGAATATAATTAGAACAAATGAAGTAAATAAAATTTGCTGAAAAGAAACTAGAATGATAATAAAAAAACCCCAGAATAAAATTTTATTAACAGATAAACTATTCTGTTACAACTGATCCTCCACGAATACAAAACATTCTCCAAATTATATAACTCGGGAATCCATCTAGTGGACCCTTAAAATATCCCACTATACTCAGCTGACTGGAAAAAACCCAAAGCCTAAAACATGAAACAAAGTCCTACAGCATCGGTGGAGTGAATGACTATATCTGCTCAGCATGATCCAGCTCTAAGACCGGAACTAATGAACACCTGTAAAAATAAGAGTGGGTCAGGCCCATATGCAAATTCTTCTCTAACTACAATCCAAACAGTGACCCGATACGCAGATACACCCTATATATCTCAACAATAACTATCTAGTCCGTAATAGATAAATACATATCCACACTACAGGACTCTCACTAGACTATGCTGAGGGTCTCAACCTGAATAGAAGGTAATATGCAATACACACCTGAGTGGGCATGACTACCTAAGCCTAACAGGGTATACCTCAACCAACATAGCTAGCTACGCATCCTACTGCGTATACGCTCCCTAACCGTCGACTATGAGACTCAAGCTCATGTCATGGTACCATAACAATATATATAAAATCCTTTCACATTCATCCATAAGAAATCCAGTAAGTCGTTCGGCGTATTCAACTACACCGACTCATATAAATAAGGAGGATTTTATTTAACAACCCGTACCCTTATTCCAAAATAGGTAGGACTGAGTATTTTGAATCAGTCTGTCCCCAGTATGTCACCGTCCCATACCAGTGCATACAATTCACAAAATCCATATAATTGATTGAACAGGTAAAACTGTTCACGAATTAAAATCCATAAGGTAGGAATTAACGTTTTGAGCTAAACCATACCTAGTATGTCACCGTCCCATACCGGTGCATATAATCCTCCATATCCATGTAAATTACAACATATAAATAATAAGCAAGTAATTTACAATCCAAAACCAAATATCCAAATAATTGCCGAATAGTTTACGCAATGCTACAACAATTATAGTTCAAAACCATAATCCAATTAATTGTAGAATAATATATAAAATTCCACAATGAACATCCAAACCATGTAAATTACAACATACAATTAACAGTTTAGCAAATTACAATCCAAAAACCGTCCCAAATAATTGCAGAAGACAATTTAGAGTTTCAGTAATTTAAATCCAAGTGTTAAACCATGTATTTGCAGGAAACGGTTTAAAGGTTCAACAATTAGCATCCGAAGCATGCGTAGATCACATCTAATGTATCAATGACTCTACCATGCATTAAAATTATTTGTCAATCATATTATAGTCCAATAAAATTGCTAAATTAATTTAGCAAGTTAATTCTCTCCATCCGATAACAACGTGCTAAGTTATATACTAGTATACTGTTTAATCTTTTAGCACAGAGCCATAATATGCTACAAGTCTAATTTTGTTAATTAAAAGACTCCATTATACATCCAAACTTTAATTTAGAATCATATTGTCGCACCTTAAATTGTCAAATTGAAATTAGGCAACTTAACTTCCTTCTAGTAGTTAACCGCGCGCAAGTTGTTAATTAGCGCACTGTTAATTCCGTTTATACAAAGAGGGTATTTTATGCAATCTAAGACCTTGATTACATGTTAAATTAATTATTGAAAAGCCCCCTAAAGTTTTAAAACTGTTCAAGAACCCCAAGTGCCCAAACAGTAGCCAAAAAGTCACTGTACGCTTCAAAATGAAAGAGCCTGCTCCAGAAAAATAGAACAGGCTCCAAATCAGCATAGAGCTGGCTCTACCACCACCTTGGACCCGGCTCTAAATAGGTGGGAGCTGGCTCTTGGCATTCCAGAGCTGGCTCTCTCTCCCCCTGTGAGCTACCCCTCCGTTTCAGCTTCGTTCTGACCTCTGTTCCAACTCCGGCCAGTTGCAACCTTTATGTTTGGTTTTAAAACTAAGTTAAGAGTCTTATTAAAGCCTAAAATCATCCCCAAGATTTGTTTACAACAATTTGAAATCAAATTACAGAGATTAAACAAAGCCATTAAACCAGTATACTTGAAGAACAACTCTGAAACTAATCTAAGAAGTTTCAGTCCAATTCCAACCCCTCTGTTCCTCTTCACCATTGAACCTAAGGATCTTATCTCATCCCAGTAATGTCCCCATGGTTTTGTTTGCAGTAGTTCAAATCAATTACTAAGTCTAAAGTTACAACAGAGATTACATGCTTACAGAAAAACAATTGGAACGAGACATGTAGAAATTGTAACAATTTTGATTTCAACACAAACAGATTATTAATATAATGTATACTAAGCATGTAAATTTCAGTTACTGATTGATTAAACCCTAGAGATTATCTAGGTGCACAGACACGAGCCAAAGGGAAGGAGAAAGTAGAAGAACTTGGCTGATTTCAGTCATCGTCTCTAAGTTTCCAACAACTACTAACTTCCTTCAAGCCTCCTATGGGTGTGATTTAAACCACCACAACCCTCCTTTGATCCTCTCTATTCTTGTCCTTGGTAGCTCTTACGACTGCCTCTGTTCTCTCAACTCCCTCTCTGTTATGTCCTATTTTCACTGTGCCGTGAATAGGGTTCTCCAAAACCCTTAGTGAAACTCATACACGTATATATATATACGCCCTTAGAAAAACCCTAATTAAACTAGAGCTAAAGCAGAAATCCTAATTAAACTAGAGTCGGCCCATAAACTTAAGTCACATACACGTTAGATACTTGTATGACGACTCCAAGAAAACCCTAACTGAAAACATATTTAAAACCTTAGTTAACGGATTTACATATTTAACCTATTAAATTTAACAATTACCAAATAAGTCAATTTTATCAAGTTCAATGTAACAAAAATAATTAATTAAATGACAAAATTAAATGCAATTAAAACAAATAAGACACAAAATGCAAATAATCTCAAATAAATCAACTAAATCTATTAAAAGCAAATAATAACCACAAATAAACAATTATCAAACAAAAATATACTCAAATAATTTATTAAAAATAATTAAAATTCCAATTTTATCCTTTTTAAGTTCGTGAAGTTAATCCCGACTCTATTTGAGGACGGCCCTGATCCGCTCATTGCAGACAGTTTCATGGATAGGGTAGAGAAGCATCTCAATGCTATAAATTTGGCGTCGGATAAATTAAAGATCACATTGGCGACTTATTATTTTCTTTGGGGATACGGAGATTTGGTGGAAGATCATTTCTCACACACGTGATTTGGATACCATGACATATGATGCATTCAAGAAGCTATACTATGAAAAGTACTTTTCAGCACCTAAGCGGAGAGAATTGAAGAAGGAGTTTGATGGTTTGAAATAAGGAAACATGACAGTTACAGAATATGAGAACAAGTTCACATTATTTTTGAGGTTCGCACCAAGGATTACTAGAGATGAAGAGGGAAAGATAGAGAAAATTGTTGATGGCCTTGATCTCACCATCAGGCCAATTGTGGCTGCCTCAGAACTGACAAAGTATGCAAAAGCAGTGAGAAAGGCCCTAGTAGTTAAAGCCGGAAGCTGGGACAGAAAAGCTATCAAAGAGTCCTATAAGCATAGCAGGAGCAAGAGTACTATCTCCGAGGGTTAATTCCATAAGAAGCAGAAGAATGAGTAGTCAGGGTTCAGGAGACTGCAGTCAGCCAGATCCATACCCATAGTCTCAGTGTCCTTTCATCCTTTAAACCAAATGTTACCTATTTCAGGTGTGGCAATTGGGACAGTACAAGTCCCAGGCTCAAGTGGTTTATTTCAAGTGTGGACAGGCGGGGCATCTTAAGTCACAATGCACTCAGGTTCAGGCGGCGTCAGGCGGATGTTTTAGATGTGGCTAGCAGGGCCATAGGGTGAGAGATTGCCCATATAGAGGTAGTGGTTCTGGCAGGGGTAGAAGTTCACAGCAGAGGTAGACTCAGTTCACCACAGTTCAGTTCGACCGCCAACACCACCTCAGCCATCTCAGCCAGCTTTAGCAGTTCAGAGTTCTCGACAGGGCAGATGGGCTTCTTCTAGTGCACCCACTCAACAGTCTGGTTATCAGGCAGGTGGTTCTCAGGGGCAGAGGACCCAGGGTCGTGTGTATGCAGTCACTCCAGCCGAGCCATCATCCAGTCCTTTAGTTATTAGGGGTATGTTCCTTGTATCCCATTCTTAGGCTCGAGTGTTGTTTGATTCTAATGCTTCTTACTCTTTCATCGCTTTATCTTTTGTATGGGCATTAGGTTTGGAAGTCAGTCAGTTAGACAGATTATTTTGTGTTGACACGCCTGTTGGGGGTTCAGTTACCCTTAGTAAAGTTTGTCGGAGTTGTTCCATCATGATTGTCGGATGTGTTCTTGAGTTTGGTCTCATCCTTCTCGAGATGACAGGGTTTGACGTCATTCTTGGGATGGATTAGTTGTCATCCTTTAAGGCTGTTATTGATTGTTTCAGGGGCAGAGTTTCTGTGTGTACCCTAAAGGGGGATTGTTTCTGTTTTGTGGGAGATCGGTGTGATCCTCTCACTCCTTCATTTTATGGTGTTAGAGGTCGGGATCGGCAGATGTTCTTTTTGGCTATCCTCTTAGACGATAATGATGTTGACATGTGCGAGGTTGATTATCCGTTGGTTGTGCGCGATTTTCTGGATGTGTTTCTGGAGGATTTGACAGTTACCTCCACACTGAAAGGTGGAGTTTGCTATCGATTTGATGCCCGGTACTGTGCCAATTTTTATAGCACCAATCAAATTAGAAGAATTGAAAAGGTAGCTTGATGATTTGAGGATGAAGGGCTTCATTTGACCAAGTGTGTCACCGTGGGGCGCACCGGTCTTATTTGCTAAGAAGAAGGATGGTTCTTTGAGATTATGCATCAATTACCGGAAGTTCAATATACTACCATCAAGAACAAGTATCATTTGCCAAAGATAGATGATCTATTTGACCAGTTGAGAGGAGTCAATTATTTTTAAAAAATTGACCTGAGGTCTGGTTATTACCAATTACCAGTCAGGGATGAAGATGTCCCAAAGACAGTATTCCGTATACAGTATGGACATTATGAGTTTCTTGTCATGCCTTTTGGTCTGACTAATGCACCAACAGCCCTTATGGATCTAATGAACCATGTCTTCCACAATTACTTGGATCAGTTTGTGGTAGTTTTCGTGGATTACATTATTGTGTATTCGCGAACTCAAGAGAAACATGAGGTCCATTTGAGTATAGTGTTGCAGATTCTACGAGAGCACCACTTGTATGCCAAATATGAGAAGTATGAATTTTGGTTATAAGAGGTGAAATTGTTGGAACATGTTATCTCGGAAGGTGGAGTGTTAGTGGATCTATCGAAGATTGAAGCAGTTCTGAATTGGGAGCGGCAAAAAAATTTTTGAGATCCGCAGTTTTCTTGGCCTAACGGGATATTATCGTCAGTTTGTGAAGGATTTTTCCCGTTTGGCAGCACCTATGACTCGCTTGACCTAGAATGGGATCAAGTTTATATGAAATGAAACTTGTGAGTCTTCTTTTCAAGAATTGAAGACAAAGTTGACTACGGCTCCAGTGTTGGTGATACCCGAGCGTGGCTTGGGTTATGTGATTTATTGTGATGCTTCACGGGATGGTTTGGGCTGTGTGCTTATGCAGGATGGTAGAGTAGTGGCTTATGGGTCTCGACAATTGAAGACTTACGAGCTTAACTACCCTGCTCATGACTTAGAGTTGGCAGCAGTTATGTTTGCTCTGAAGTGTTGGAGACACTACTTATATGGTGAGAGATTTTACGTGTTTTCAATTCACAAGAGTCTCAAGTACCTTTTCTCCTAAAAGGACTTGAACAACAGACAAAGGCGATGGGTTGAGTTCTTAGAGGACTATAACTTTGATTTGCGGTATCATCCGGGCAAGGCAAATGTGGTAGCTGATGCCTTAAGTCAGAAATCTCGTGGGACCTTGGCTGGGTTAGCCATTTAGAAATGGAAGATACTTAAAGACTTGGTAGAGATGGGATTGTATTGTTTTGACGATGATGTTTGCAGTGAGTCGGCATTCTTGTTTAGTCTTGTGGCTCAGCCTACTCTTGTCAAACAAGTGATTGAGTCACAGAGACAAGATCCAGATTTGGATGCCATATACACTTTGATCTCCAGTGGTGAGACAGTAAATGATTAGACCTTGCATGCAAACGGAGGCTTACAGTTCAGAAATTTGTTGGTTGTTCCTATAGTTTATCGTAAGGACATCTTATGGGAGTTTCACACTTCCCACTTTGCAGTTCACCCAGGTGGTACCAAAATGTATCATAATTTGAGACATTAGTATTTGAGCACCAGAGACCAGCTGGTTTATTACAGCCATTACCGGTAGTACAGTGGAAATGGGAGCAGATTGCCATGGATTTTGTGATAAGTCTTCCTAGGTCACAACGGGGAAATGAAGCTGTATGTGTCGTTATTGATAGATTGACTAAGATAACTCATTTTTTGCCTATTAAGGTAACAAATGACACAGAGGCACTCGGTGTATTGTATGTGAAAGAAATCGTGAGGCTGCACGGAGTTCCAATAGCTATTATTTCGGATAGGGATGCCAAGTTCACCTCGAAGTTCTGGGAAGGACTCCAAGCAGTGTTTGGTTCATCGTTGCATCTTAGTACAGCATTCCATCCACAGACGGACGGCCAATCAGAGTGTACCATCCAAATTGATAAGTGCTTAAATGTTGCACATTTCAGCACCTAAGCTAAGGTATCTCAGTCCTTACATCTATCTTACTTTCATGTTTTAGTCCTAATTTATGTTTATGTGTATTTCAGGGCAATAAAGTTAAAATGAGCTAAGAACGGTCCATTATGGCCTTTTGGAGTCAAGCCAGAGCATCGGGACAACATTCAGAAGGAATCAAGGATGTAGCCGAGTGCATCGCGTCCGAACGCCAAAAGTTGCATCCGGACGCCATGTTGCTAGCAACAATTTAGGTTACAGGTTTGACCTGTTTTTATGGCTACGGGATTTTATCTTTTGGGCTTATTTTTGTAACTTATGGGCTTTAATAGGGTTTGTTACTTAAGGGCCCAATGACCATTATTAGGGAGGAGAATTTTATTATTAAAAAAAAATTAGTTTTTATTATTTTTGAAAAAAGAAAATATCATCGTTCTCTCTGGAAAACATGCGAAAGAAGATAAACAGAAGAACGGGTTAGGGTTTGGAAGAAAAAGCTCAGAGATGATGAAGCAGATGATGGAACTTGTTGACATCTTCAATACATCAACTATGAGTGGCTGATTCTTCTACTTAGGGTTTGATAAACCCTAAGCATGTAACCTATTCTCATTTTCTTTCTTACTTATTGGGGATTAATTTATGTAATTAATGTATAGGCTTGAATAACATAATTAAATTCTTCCAATTGTTTATCTGTATTAATCTCATATTGTCTTATATGTGGTTGATTGATAAACAAACTTTACACTTGGATTCTTTGTTAATTGATTCTTGTGATATCTATGCATGGTGATAATTAGTTGTAATTGCAGTTCAATTTTATGGATAACATTTATATTAGATGGGTTGTGCTACACAATTAGGTTAATTTCTTGTCTAATTAGTTTAATTTCAGGCTTAGTTAGTTTAATTTAAGGTTAACTAGTTTAATTGCAATTTAATTCCTAAGTAAATAGACAATCCATACTAGTGTTTGAAATTCATGCTTATTGTCACAATTGCATTATCCTCTAGATTAATGTGTGTTGAAATTGTAACTTGAATTGATGGATCATACTTTGAATTATTGAATTGCACTACACTTAATTTAATTGTCATTAAGTAGTTAATTCATGCTTGAAATTGATGGTTTACACTTTTCATTTCAATTGTTAGCCACATTTAGATTACACATTATTACTTCCCCAATTAGTTGAAAGTTAGTGAGTTAGGGAATGTGCTTAGTGGTGAATCCTACACCCTAAGTCTCTTTCCAATCTTTAAAACTCTAATATTTTATTGCAATTCTTTAGATTAAAATTAGTTTTAATCACCAAACAAACCTCTATTTAGCAATCACATAAGCACTACAGTAGAATTCAATTCCAAAAACCTACATTTTTTAGATCCTTGGGACGATCCCTACTCGCTTCATACTCCATAGTATAAGTGTTTAATGGTTTTATAAATTATAAAATATGATGCCTACTTGACATTATTTCTAAACCAAACGTGTTGTGCATTATTTTGTGTACACACTCGGTCGCATCACAAATCTTGGAGGATATGTTTCGGGCTTGTGTTCTTGATTTAGGAGGTAGTTGGGAGGACCACCTTCCACTTATTGAGTTTGACTACAACAACAGTTATCAGGTGAGCATGCAGATGGCTCCATTTAAGGCATTGTATGGCAGACCTTGTAGGTCTATTGTTTGTTGGACTGAGGTGGGCGAGATAGCCGCCTTAGGACCCGACATCATACTCGAGACTACAGAGACGATTAAGCTGATTAGACAGAGGTTACTTACAGCTCAAAGCTGACAGAAGAGTTATGCAGATAGACGAAGACGACCGTTATCCTTTGAGGTGGAAGACCACGTTTTCCTTCGAGTTTCTCCACAGATGGGGTTATTGAGGTTTGGGAAGAGTGGCAAGTTATCACTACGATTTATTGGACCTTTTGAGATCTTGCACAGGGTAGGAGAGGTTGCCTACAGGCTTGCTTTGCCATCGTAGTTGGACAGGGTCCATAATGTCTTTTATGTGTCTATTTTACGAAAGTATGAGCCGGATCCGTCCTACATTCTTGGTTGGGTTGATGTGGATTTTGGTAAGGATGTCTCATACGAGGGAGGACCAGTTCTGATCCTTGACACATGGTAGAAAGTGTTAAGGGACAAGACGATACCATTAGTGAAGGTTCTTTAGAGGCATCACGGAGTTGAGGAGGCTTCATGAGAGCTCGAACAGGAGGTTTACTCCAAGTATCCAGCGTTGTTTTCTTCCTCAAGTATGGCTTGATTTTAGGGATGAAATCTTTTTAAGTTGGGGTAACTGTAATGTTTTCGATTTTCACCATTTTTCATTTTTCTAGAATTTCTATTTTTTTGCAAGGGCATTTTCGTCTTTTCTTATTTTACAAACCGGACATCGTGGGGTGTGTCGGGTGTGTCTGAGAGTTGTTTGGGATGTTTCCTTGAGTTTATGACTCTTGAAAATGTACCAGTTGCCATTTCGGCATTTTTTCATTTTTCGGGCCGGAAAATCCCGGGTGAGACCCGCTACCAAAATTATCGCGTACGAGGGGTTTTACTTGAGTTCATTTGCATCACATTTATTTTATTTAGTGTGTTATATGTGGATTTTATATGGTTGGTGTGCATTTACATGTGTGGTGTAAATTAAAAAGAAAAAGGAAGATATTTCTTAGTGGTGGGACCCACCACCACTAACCCATTTATTTTAGTGGCCATAAGGCCATATTTGGCCTCATTCTCTCTCTATATATACTCGATAGCTTCTCTTCTCTCCTTTACATTTTTCTTTTCTTTTCTCCTTCATTTTCAAGGCTTGATTAAGCCTAACAATTGTAGGAATTTGATGGCACCTCCTTGAACAAAGTTAAAGAGCTTGTTGAGATCTTCAATTCGATAGAAGCCAAGCATCATTTTATCACCCTTTGGATTTTCGAATTAAGGCTTGGAAATTTGGGGGTTTTCACTTCCATTGAGGTAGGGGTCTTTAATAAATAATTTCTTATACTTTTGTGAGTTATTCCTTTAAAAATTGTTAATTTGCATGCTTAATTGGTTTGAATTCTTACAAATTGTTTAAATGTTGTATGTGAAAGATGTGGTTATGTGTTATTTGATATATTGTGTATAAGCATGCCTATGTGAGATAGAAATTATGCTTGTATGTTTACTATGTGTTAACAATGTTGAATGAAAGTAAGAACTTTATGTTCTAAGGATTTGTTATGGAAAACATATATAGAAATTTTGTTGTTGAATTGATGATTAGAAACATAAAACATTCATGCATCCATTGGGCGTGGACTTGGCCAACCTGCATTCAAAAATCTGGGGGTATTACATTTAGTATCAGAGCACTCCAGGTTCAAGTGTCCTTAGGAGTGTCTTTCGTTATGTGACTTCCGCGTTACATCTCTTCAAACTTAGAACCCATATTAGGATTCGTTGTACTCTATTTAGGGTTCATTAGGAGGAGCTATTATTAATTATATTCTGTAGTCACAGAATAGTTAGCACTAGGAGGAGGGTTGGGTCCAAGGCAAAAGCGAGAAAGACCTAGAGACGTAAAGGAGTAAATTATTGATTTCTTTGCCGGAAGGCAGAATTAAGGATCGAAGATTTAGTTCCGGTTAGCACTACTTTAAATATAAGCTAAGGAAGGATTTAAGTGTGTGTGATAGGTCACTGCATATCAAGACCAACACAACTTTAGTTTTTCTCAAAAAGGAGAAAAGCGAAGAAGATAAGCCGCAGAAGATCCTAATGGAGGAGATTTTAGAGTATCTAAGAAGGATGAGGGTACTAAATCTTGAAGATGCATGATAACGTGATGGTGATCTTATTTGCTAATAGTATAGTGAATGATACTAGTAGAATTGGTGTTGATTAATTTACATATAGTTAAGCTTTCTTATTATCTCTAAAAGAGGTATATAAGAAGTACTCTTCAGGAGTTTGGGGATCTAATGAAGTTCTTATCAGAACGAAATATATAATTTTATATCACGTTCAGGAGAACATGGGGATTATGTTGTGACGTTCTAATTCGCTTTATAAAGCCAAGTTAGACAGTTTACATTCCGCGTATAAGAAGGCTTAGGGTTGAGCCCTTAGTACTTGTTTAGGCAACAATATGTTGCTTCTAAGCTATGTTTAAAGGATATGTTTCGAAGTTAGATGAGTACCTACGAAACTATAAAAGGAAATTGTGTAAAACAATTTTGCAAGTTGATTTCAGAGGAGATTTTCCTAGAAAGAATGATGTCTTGAATAGGAGTATATTTTGTGTTATTATATTTGTCATACGTGTTTTATTTTTGTTACCTATTCAGGATTTTGGTATATGGTTTAGTTGGGACACAAGTGTGTGATCAACCAACTACTGTTTTTAATAACATGGAGTTATAATGCTATTGACGCTTGGATTGTGAGCATATGGTCATAGGATTTGGTAGATATATATAATTTTAGCCAATCTATTAGACCTGGACATGCGTCATTATGGTATATTATTTGGGATGGGATAGTTAAACTATCACTACGAATCAAATAATCTAGTACGATTAGTTTGTTATACTTTATGCTAGGTATGGATTCGTATCATATTACAATGCCATGATAATGATAGTTGTTAATATTTCGGTATGCGTGAGGTTGTGGTAAATAAAAACCACTGTAACGCCATGACGGGTTCTTAGAAGTGCTGGAATTTGCAGAACAACTCTTTAGAAAATTCTAGAAGTTGTCACCAAATCGAAAGAAGAATTTCATGCTGATTTAGGTACTTATTGGAATGACGCCAAGAGAGGATAGTAGACTGAATAAATATTCATCAGTCTATTCATAATCAAGAATTTATTCATGAGGGCGTGTCATTAGGAGGAGTTTTCGGTGTTGCACATGGAGGAGGAAACTAAGTTTTTTTTTTTTTTTTTTTTACTTGCATAAATAATATGAATTATTTTTTTTTAGGTCACAATTCGCAATAATTAGTTGTTGCTAGGAAATTGATGACTTATTTGGATGACAGAAAGGTTCCATATTCTTTTAAAGTTAAAGAAGAAGTCTGATTGACACTTGCTTACATTAAAGAAACATAATGTGTCACAGATAGGATGGTAAGACTGAACACCTATATAAAGAGAGGTGCACGGTGTATATGGAAAAGTCGTAGCTAGTTGACTTTTGTTGAGTTAAAATTCTAGTTGACTTTTCTTATTGGTAAGTTTATCACAGATCAGTGGTGCATAGATTTAGTTGTAGAATTAACTTTTGAAGCTGCTCCAATTTAAACAATGGGTGCAGACGAAAGCTGGTGGTACCAAACTAATGGTACTTTCTACAGATAAATTGGAGGGTGGATGCAAGGACTGAGATTCATAACTCTTCGTTCGCTATTCATCCAGGTGGAAATACAATGCATCACGCTATGAAGCAGATGGTTGTTGGACAGGCAGAAAGAGGGACATAGATATTTTGTCTCCAAGTTTAATATTTATTAGATAGTCGGGATTGACCATAAGCGATCACTAGATTCTTTGTATCCATTTCCTATACCAAATTGGAAATGAGAGAGCATTTTCCACGGATTTAGTTAAGGGATTGCTAACTTTGCACAAGGATCACCATTCTGGTTGGGATATTTGTTGATTGATAAATTAAATCAGTTTAATTCTTATCTATTTTGAACTGGTAGAACATCAGTTTATACGAATAAAACAGATTACGAGATGAATTAGATGGATAGACATGGTGATTCACACTTTGCATTACGTTCTGCCTGGTGGAAGCGGATATGGAAGTGGATACTCTCAATGACCGATATGATATTTAAATCTTTCAGTTAATGGTTGAGTTGTCAATTGAATTTATAGCATGTGTAATAACGACACTTACTATTACCAAGGTAATTAAGGAGGTCAATTTAGAATATCGAAGTTGACCCTGGAGGAGGTGTTACCTTACTCAGATAGAGCTTAAGATACTGGAAGAAGATTAGTAGGTTTTGTAAATGATGTCAAAGTGACTGAGATGTAAAATTCATATTTTACGGTGTACTGAGATGGTTATAAGGTACATCAAGACATCAAATGTCAGTTTTGGTGAACAGGTATGGGTAGAGACATGTACATAACTGTCTCTAAGAGTAACACATGTTAGAAAGGTGGAAAAATTAATAATCGAATATCATTAGAGATTTTTGCCACTTCCTATATCAAAATGGGAGTAGGACTAATCAAGAGTGGATAGTTGGTAGAAATTAACGACATTGATTGAAATTTTAATTCCATATGGATTCGGAGTGGTGGATTAAGCAAATTCGCTTATGGACATTAATTTGAGTAGTGTTCACTTTAGAGCTTCATATCAGTTCTACATTGCACTGATATTGGTGTTATAACATATGGATATCCATTTTAGTGAATGAAAAGTGCTATTTTGAAGGAATTTTCTGCAAATTTTGGAGTAATAACTTTGTTTCATAACTCTAGATGGAGGAATTAATCGAGAAATTAAATTAAATCATGGAGGATATGCTTGAGGCATATATCCTAGGTTTTCATGGACAATTGGAAGTATTTACTCCATTTTTCATAATTTTTTCTGTGATACTGTTGGCACAAGGAGGTTGGTGTGACAACATTTTAGGTTTTGTATATTACATAGTGTAGACCTCTTGTTTGTTAGTTTGAAATGGAAGCAAGGGTTTTATAATCAGACCTTGATTTCATTTAAAGATATGTCAGAGAGAAATACTCTCCTTTGTAATGGTTTGCGCGCGGTTTGGAGGCGGCAACAGATTTTTGTTAATAGTCAAACTTGTATACTAGAGTTTTTTATCAGGGAGTAATTTGCTCGTTATGTCTTCCATATAGTAAGTAAGACAATTTTTGGAGGAATGTCAATTTTACTTATTAAATTGACTTTTAAAGGATTTTGTTTATCAATTGAGGAAGCAGCCTATAGATTTGTGTTACCAAATAGTTAGCACTGGGTGCATAGGAGTTTTGTGCATATATGCTATGGAACTTGGAAGAATTGGGATCGTTACCCTTCACTACATATTTGGTAAGATTGAGTTGTTGTTAAATACAATCTATGTGTAGTAAGGTTTTTGGGTTTTTTAAAAATAGGAACCAAAATTTTTATTGGATGCTTTGGAATTCAGTAGAGACCACACACAGAGGCAGAATCCACGTGAAACGGAAATGAATTTAAAAGAAAATAATTCAGAGTTTCGTGAATTTCGACGACAAAATTCCTTTTGTTAGGGGGAAAGAATGTAATACCCCTACTTTTCAAAAGGATATAAAGGGAATTTAATTATTTATTTTATTTAATTATGTGGTTATGTGCTTATGTGGCTATGCATGTATATAATGAAGTGCTTAATTGACTTAATTGGTTGATTTGTTTTATGTGTATTAATTGGTGTGTATTTATCTAATGTTAAAAGTACAAAGAATTTCCCCCAATTACAGAGAGAGAAATTTTTCACTCCCAATGCTTCCTAACTCCTTTTCCTTCTCGATTTCCCTTATTTATAGACAGTTACAACCTCCTCTGGCCTGGGCCTTATTTGCTCTCTTTTGCCTGGACTCAACTTCTCTCATTTTAATATGGGCTTCTGTAATGACTTTATGGATCTGGGCCCATCTAGCGTGAACTTGCTCCATCCTGTCTATCCATACCCGACCCGTCCTTTGCAATACGGATCATACCAAGCCGGGGTCATTTTGGTGTCCTCATTTGCCCTCAATAATCTCTCCCCTCATTAATGAGGGTGAGATTATTGAAAAGACACGATCTTGGTTTGACGGCTCGGAGCGATGACACGAGGAATCGAACGGCTGGCACAAAAACCCAAGCTTCGAGATCTGCAGCGCCACTTTTTGCCTTGACCTTTTGAGTTCCATGTCGCCTTTACTTTTCCTCTTTATAAATTCTGGTCTTTCAACCTTCACCCTTTTTTTTATATCTTGCTTCTACTCTCCGCTGCCTTCCTACACATTCTGGCGATCCTTCTTCAATTTCTCCGGCGAGTTTTTACTTTTCAATTTTTGGCTACTGTGTCGTTGCTGCATTCATCACAAACTTCCAAGGTCAGTTTTTTTTTTTTTTTACCTCTCTCTTTGAAAAAGACACCTTTATTGCCTAGGACTCCTCCCCTTCTCTATGGCTCCCCCTAATCTGAACGCCATTCGATCCAAGAATTGCATTCCTAGTGACATTTCTCTCAAAGTCTATCCAATAAACTTAGACGGGAGATCTGGTGAGGGTTTCCTTCCTGGGGAAGTTTTATTCTCCGCCGTTTATTTGAACGTCATAAGGTTCCCCCTACACCCATTTTTTTGTTATGCTTTCAACAAATTGGGGCTCTGCCCTCTGCAGGTTAACCCTAACTTTCTTTGGGTAATTTTAGTCCTCCTGCTCTTGAATTATGATAGGAGTCTCAATCTTGACATTATCGACCTTCTCCTCTGCTATCGGATTAATAAAATTTCACAAAATGATTTGTACTATTACTTCTACCCTATTGACAAACGGTCTATCTGCACTGATAAGAACTCATTTGAAAAAGGTTGGAGACGAAACTTAATTGTGGTTAGTGGGAATTGGTGGACTCTGCTTGGCCAATCTTTCTCTATCCCTTCTTCCTTTGGAACGTGCTCTATCTCCTGCTACAAAAAGCTGAAAACACATCCTACTGAATGCCACTGTGAAAGTTGTCTTCCCCGTTTTTGCACTTTTCTTTGTAGATGCCTTCAAATTCCCCATGATGAACTGGTTTATAGCGTCTGCAGGGCTAGGCTAGATATCTTGCAAAAAAGTGTGCTAAACAATGTCCCTTCAGCTACTAATTTGCTTACATCTGACAATCTCTCTGACATATCTCTTTTAGGGTCCACAATGGAGAACATTCAGATCCCATCTTTTAGCAGGAGGAGTCATTCTACTCCCACCCCTTCTAACGCTCCTGCTACCACATCATCATCTACACCTGCTTCCACATCATCTTCCCTTGTTGTCTCTGCCCCAGAGCAAGTTGTGATTGCTCCAACTGTGACTCAAGTCACAAACCGTTCTACTGTTGAGCCTTCTGAGCTCACACATGCTGAGAACCCTATTATGGACCACACTGCTGAGATCCGTCCTGCTGCTCCCATCATTATGCCTTCCAACATCTCGTCTGATACTTCCTCAGAGAGCACTCAGGATGCTAGAAATTCTCAAGACAATGGACCGCCAGCTAATACTGGTCTGTCAGAAAAAAGTTTAGGAAAAAGGCCAATGCCTGAGGGCGGTCATGACCGGAGTGATATCCCACCAGCCCGGAGGACCAGGATGGCTTCTTTCAGGGTTACTGAACCATTACCCCATGCCCGGTTCTACATTCCAGAAGGCGAATTGGCCAGAACCTCTGGTCCTACTCCATCCGTTCTTCCATGGCAACCTTTGCTCAACCGTGAAGATGGATCGACCATTGGCCCCACCGACTCTATATATAAGGACTCCCTCACCTTCTTTACTTTCTACAAGGGTTTCTGGACCCCCAAGGACCTTGAGATTCAGAATAAGCTATCCTTTGGTGAGATGTTCTAGCGGATCCCAGCTGCTACTATGGAGGTGACTTTTCTTTTTATTGAAATGTGTTTCCTTTCTGCTATAACTCTTTTGTAGCTAGTCTAACCTGAATTTCTCTTCCTTTATGTAGACTCTATTCGGGATGTTCACCTTCCAAAAAACCATTGAGACTCTGAACAAAAAGCTTAAATCCCTCTCTGTGGGCCTTAAAAGGTCTGTTGAAGCAGAGAATCTTCTTGAGGCCAAGGTTGCTGAGCTTGAGTTTAAGCTAAGCGAGTCAGAGAAGGGGGTTGCTGACTTAAAGGCAGAGAAGGACGGTCTGGCAAATGAGAGGGACTCCCTCAGAGTTGAACGGGATACCCTAAAGACCGAATAGGATTCTCTTCAAGATGAGGTTGATGTCTTGAAAACTGAGAAGAGCGTTGCTCTGACAGAAAGGGACTCTCTCAGAGGTAAGAAGGGAGACCTTCAGCGCTCACTCATTGCTGAACGGTTGTCTCATGCCAACTCACAGGAGAAGCTCTTAAGTGAACGCTCTTCCTTGTTGAACATGATTGGCAAAGTCGAAGGGGGCATGAAAGCTTTCCTTGCTCGCTTCACCAGAACCAGTGCCATCCGATATGCTGAAGGGTATAGAGATGATTTTATTAACCGTTATCCCCCTGAAGGCGAATCAAGCTCTTGTGCTGGTCCAGATGAATTAGATGCTTCTCTGGATATTCACCCCCCAAACAATTATCAAAACCCACCCTGCGACCCGGCTGAGAATATCTTCATCGAATGCATAGAGGTTGAATCCTTTGGAATTGTTCCACCCTTTCATCCCCTAAATATTCTTCCCCTTTCTACTATTGTGCCCTCTTCCTAAGTTGTTACTGACAGACTTATGCCTACTGAGGGGGTGATTCATCTTGACTCCCCTTCTAAGGATGATAGGGCAGCTGAGAATGAAGAAGACCTCAATGGTCCAGAGGATAATGGTGGGGAGAACGACAAGTCACAGCCTGGAGAAGATCATCAAAACTGACATCCTGTAGCAGTTTTTTTTTTTTTTTTTTTATCTTCATGTATTAAGCTATGTACCTCGGGACCTTTTTGTAATGAATGACAATGCTTTTGCTCAGCATGACTTCCATTCTTCAAGTTTTCCATTTTCAGCTTTGCTATGTTGTGTATTTTCATAAGTGTTTGGTGTTCGGCCTGGTTACCGTTCTGGCTTTATTTTATTTTGAGCGGCTTTACTTTATTTTGAGCAAGAGTGCCAGCTTCCACTATCTTTACTGAGTGCCTGGCACTCGGCTTGAACGCTTCTTGCCACTTAGCTTTATTTTTATTTTTGAGCAAATGTTTGGCGTTCGGCTCAAAGTGCCAGTTGCCACTAACTTTGTTGAATGCCTGGCGCTCGGCTTGAACGCCACTTACCACTTGGCTTTATTTTTATTTTTGAGTAAGTGTTTGGCGTTCGGCTCAAAGTGCCAACTGCCACTAACTTTGCTAAATGCCTGGCGCTCGGCTTGAACGCCACTTGCCACTTGGCTTTATTTTTATTTTTGAGTAAGTGTTTGGCGTTCGGCTCAAAGTGCCAGCTGCCACTAACTTTGCTAAATACCTAGCGCTCAGCTTGAACGCCTCTTGCCACTTGGCTTTATTTTTATTTTTGAGCAAGTGTTTGGCTTTTGGCTCGAAGTGCCAGCTGCCACTAACTTTGCTGAATGCCTAGCGCTCGGCTTGAATGCCACTTGCCACTTAGCTTTATTTTTATTTTTGAGCAAGTGTTTGGCGTTCGGCTTAAAGTGCCAGCTGCCACTAACTTTGCTGAATGAGAAGGATGTCAATTAATTTTTGAGCAAAGAAAAGACTTCTTATAAAACTTGGGAATTTCGTACACTTGCAAGTATGCAATTTAAAGCATGCATATTGTTTGAAATTAAACTTTACTTCTACTGGTAGTACCTTTTCAGGGACGTAGCATTCCATGGCTTATTGACCACCCTTCCTGCCATAGTTTCTAGGACGTACGTCCCTTTCCCTATGACCTCTGCTATTCTGTATGGACCTTCCCATGGGGAGAACATCTTTTGACTATTTCCACCTTCCTTTTCAGAACCAGATCGCCAAGAACGAAGTCTATGTGCCTTACCTTCTTGTTATGGTTATTCACAAGCGTCTGTTGATAAGAGGCAAGCCTTACTGCAGCCGCATCCCTTTTTTCCTCCAGTAAATCGAGATTAAACCTTAGCATTCTATCATTCTGCTCCTGATCCCACGCCAAGCTTCTTACAGTTGGAACCAAGTGCTCGACTAGTATCACCGCCTCGGTGCCGTATGCCATAGCAAATGGGCTCTCTCCGGTCGGCCGTCTTGGGGTTGTTCTGTAAGCCCACAAAACGTTCAGAAGCTCATCTAACCATTTTCCTTTTTCATTTTCTAGCTTTTTCTTAATGCAAGCAAATATTGTCCTGTTTCTGATTTCGGCTTGACCATTAGCCTGGGGATGACTGACTGCTGCTAACTTCTGGTTGATTCCATATCCTTTCAGCAGCTCTTTCACTTACTTGCTATCGAGGTTGGTCCCATTGTCCATCACGATTGACCTTAGCACGCTAAAACAAAAGATAATATTATTCCAGATGAAGCGTCTTACTTGAGTTTGGGTGAAACTAGGGTACGGCTCTGCTTCTACCCATTTGGTGAAGTAATCAGTTGCTAGCAGAACGTACTTATTCTGTGATCTTGCAGTCAGTAAAGGGCCAACCACATCCATCCCCCACTGCGCGAAAGGCGATGGGGTAGCCATTACGTGCAGGTCTTCAGGTGGTTGATGTATCAATGGCCTAAACCTCTGGCATTTATCGCATCTTCTAGAGAATTCTTCTGCATCTCATGCCATGTTTGGCCAGAAGTACCCTTGTGTCATTGCTTTGTGTGCTAAAGATCTTCCTCCTGAATGATTTTCACATACTCCCTCATGAATGGTTCGCATAATCTGTTTAGCCTCTGTTGGGTAGCACACTTCAAATATGGACCCGAGAAGGAGCGTCTATACAACTGATCACGCACAATGGCATACTTTACAGTGTTGGACCTAATTTTTCTTGCCTCGTTCTTCTGCTCGAGGAGTACACTATTGCGTATGAAAGCCATGATCGGATCAATCCAGCTCGGCTCATATGGTATAATATTAACATGTTGAGCGCTCGGATTAGGCAGCTCATAAAAAATGGAAGGTTGGACCAGCACGTCAACCGGGATGACCTTAGCTAAAGTCTTTCCAGAATTGGATACACTACAAGCCAAGCGGTCGGCATCTTCATTATACTCTCTTGGCAATTGGATGAACCTAATCTGATCAAAGCTTTTCGCCTCACGAAGAATCGCAGTTCAGTATGCTTCCATGGTTTTATCCTTGGTCCCATATTCCCCAGTGACTTGTCGAATGACTAGTTGTGAATCACTATAAGCAATCAGATTCTTGATCTTCAATTCTTTAGCCAACTTTAGCCCAGCTATCAACGCCTCGTATTCTACCTCATTGTTGGTTGCGTTAAACTCAAGTCTTATCGCTTGGCTCAGCGTGGTTCCTTCTGGTGTTCGCAATTGGATTCCAATCCCTGCCCCCATTTGATTCGAAGAGCCATCCACGAAGAGCTTCCACAAGGAACAATTATATTTTTCCACCAAATCTTCAACATCACATTCAAGTAGGAAATCCACCACCGCTTGACCTTTGATTGTCGTCCTGGGCTCGTACGCAATATCAAATGAACTCAATTCAATGGCCCACTTGGTCATTCTCCCATATAGGTCTGGTTTATGTAGGATCATTCTTAAAGGGAAAGTTGTTAAAACGACGATCAGATGAGATTCAAAATAATGTCTAAGCTTCCTTTTTGCATTGAACAGCGACAAGATCATTCGTTCGGCCCTTGAGTACCTTCTTTCCGGCTCAGACATTTTTTGCTAACATAAAACACCAGGAATTGCTTTCCTTCTTTGCAACGGATCAGAACGACACTAGTCGCTATACTGGATACCGCAAGATACAGAAAGAGCTTCTCATTCGGCTCGGGAGCAGATAGAACCGGAGGGTTGCGCATGTATTTTTTCAGGCTGGTTAGTGTCTGTCGTTGTTCATCCCCCCAGGTTTGTCTTCCGTGCCCTCAAATTGTATCAAAGAAAGGTTTACAGCGGTCTGAAAGCTTGGAAATAAATCGGCTTAGTGCAGCTATTCGACCTGTGAGTGCTTGCACCTCCTTAATTGTCTTTGGCTCTGCATTTTTTGTCAGGGCTTCTGCCTGCACTGGGCTGGCCTCAATTCCTCTATGATTGACCATATGTCCCAGAAATTGACCGGAGCTTACGCCGAATGAACATTTGGCCGGATTAAGCTTCATCTCATATTGGCGCAACACATCAAACACATCATGTAGGTGCGCTAAATGATCATTCTTCTTCTTACTCTTGACCACCATATCATCAATATAAGCCTCGACAGTGCTTCCCATTTGGCCCTTAAAAATCTTGCTGATCAGCCTCTGATAAATAGCTCCAGCGTTTTTTAATCCGAACGGCATAACTTTGTAGCAATAAGTCCCTCGTTCAGTAACAAAAGAAATTTTCTCTTCATCAACTGGATCTATAGGGATTTGATTATAACCGAAATAAGCATCCAGGAAGGTTAATCACTCGTATCCTGTGGTGGCATCTATTATTTGATCAATCCTTGGCAATGGGAAACTATCCTTTGGGCAAGCTTTATTCAAATTAGTGAAGTCGATACACACTCTCCATTTCCCATTCTTTTTCTGCACTACAACAACATTGGAGAGCCAGGCCGGGTATTGAACTTCTCTGACGAATCAGGCTTTAAGCAGCCGATCAACCTCCTCAGCTATAATCTGATTTCGTTCTAGAGCAAATCTTCTCTGCTTCTGCTTCACTGGCTTTGTATTCAGGTCTACATTGAAGGAATGACACGATACAGAAGGATTTATCCCTAGCAAATCTGAATGGCTCCATGCGAATACATCTGCATTCCGAGTTAAGAAATCAGTCAACTCTAGTTTTTCCTCTTCAGTAAGTCTGGTTCCCACCCTTGTTATTCGGTCCGGCTTCTCATGGTCAATCTTTACTTTATGAAGGGGTTCTGTGGTCAGAACTGGTGGCTCCTCCTCCTTATCTTTGGTGGGAGGAGGTTTCTGTAATTGCTATTTTGGACTGGTAGAACGGATGGGATTTTTTCCTTTTCCAGCAGATTTCAAAGTCACTGAATAACATTCTTTAGCTGCAACCTGGTCCCCATGTATGTCTATCACCTTGGTCCCATCTGGACCCAAGCATCGCATCACTTGATGCAAGGTTGATGGGACGCCCTGAACTCTATGAATCCATCCTCTGCCCATCAAGAGGTTGTAGGATGGATGAATTTCCACAACCACAAAACTTTCAGTCAAAACTCACTCAGCAGCTTGTACTGTCAATTCCACCATTCTAATGGGTTCCACTCACTTCCCATCAAATCTGAGCAACGAATTTCCTGTGGGTTTGAGTTTTTCGGGTTCGATCTCAAGTCGGTCGAACGTCACCCTGGGCATGACATTCGCACTACTTCCTGGATCAATCAGAACTCTTCGAACTAGGCATTCTGCAACCGTCAGACTGACGACTAATGGATCTTCATGAGGAATCTGAACGCGTAGCAGGTCCGTTCTATCAAACTTTATCGGTGTGGACGCGCTTTGCTGGTGCAAAGCATGCACACTGCTAATCCTTCTTTTCAACTGGGCCTGGCGTAACCGCGTTCTGAGCAACTCTTCTGACTCCGTCGTTTGTTCAGGCCGGCCATGAATTGTATTTATAATCCAAACAGGCTGAGAGTTGTGTTGGTTCAGCCTCTGGTTCCGTTTGATCTGCTCAGTCGGGCGGTTCTGCTTTTGCGCCGGACCTTGAACATAGCTTGCAAATTCCCCCTTTGCGATTAGCATCTCTACGTGCCTCCTTAGGTTCCTGCATTCGTTAGTCTGATGTCCAAAATACTATGGAAAACACAATGTTTAGTTTGATCCCTCTGTTCAAGAGGTTACCTGATTGGCAAAGGAGGATGAAACTTATCTTTGTTCTCTTGGTATAGCCTTGCTAAAGTGACTCTGAGTGGAGTTCCTGATTCCTCCTCCCTGGGCCTTTTCTCTGCCTTCCATGAGGTGTGACGTTATGACTGAGCTTATTTTTGCCGGATCTTGGCTTTGGACTTCTCTTCCGTCGAAATAATTGACGTCTTCCTCGAATTAGCTGCCTCTTCCTCCTCAAGACGAACAAAACCGTCAGCTCTTTCATTCAGCTTGTCCATGGTCTTTGGCGTATTAACCACCAAGCTGGTGTGGAACGGCGTCCCCCGGTTTATTGCGAGTTTAAATGCTTGGACTGCTGTGGACGAATGACACTCCATTACCATGCTTTTAACAAGGTTGAACCGGGTGAGAAAATCTTGGAGCCGTTCATCCTCGTGCTACTTCATTGTGAAAAGGCTTGATACATCCTTAGCCGAACGTTTATTCCCATAGTACTGGCTTATGACCTTATCGCATAAGTCCTGGAAACTAGCGATTGAGCCCTAAGCTAGATTCTTGAACCAATTGAGAGTTGGTCCAGCCAAGCTCGTAGGGAAGCATTTGCACATCAAAGGATCATTATTAGTATTCAGAGCCATTTTCAACAGAATATGGTAGATGTGATCGACTGAATCGGTTGTTCCGTCAAACAGAATGAAAATCGGCATGGAGAACTTCTTCGGATTCGGCGCGTTTAGAATTTTATCAGTGAACGGAGATGCAACCGTCCTTGCTGATGAGCGCAATGCTTCGTTTTCCCTTGAAAACCGTGACAGAAACCCCCAATCGGCAGATTTCCTTTCTGAACTGTGGTAATCAAATGTTGTTAATGAAGGTTGGTAAGGCGGATCAAACGACCTGTCCTTCGCAAACTCACTTCGCCATGGTGATGCAACCCTATGTTCATATACCGGTGCTTCCTCCCTCATAATCCATTCGCGATGTGGTTCCAGATGAATAGATCCTTCTCGATCCTCTACTCGACGGACATTCGGAGGCAAATCACCGATTATAACTTCATCACGACGTGGATCAACACGGTTGACACCTTCTGGATCACCTTGACGATCAGCTTGGGATGGTAAAGCTCCCTCTCCTTCAGGAGGTGGCCTCGGAATTGCAGGAGCCTCACAATGATCCATTCCAGCTTATAGCTCTGCATTTTCTTTCCTCAAATCGTCGATCATGGTCATCAGCTCATCGAGCTTCGTCTGCTGGCCGTTCTCCAAAGGATTTGAGTTCGCCTCTCCGATCATCATTCCAGATCGAAGCAAAGTCATCAACTACAGATTTCTTGACCAAATCAGAGTTCCGCTAACGTGCACACACCAGATCTGAACTCACACTTGCTGAATTCAGTCCGCTACTAGCCGGATTCAGTAATCACAACAAATCGCAATTGTGCAGTTCGTCGTATCAAGCATAAATCTGATCTGCTTGGATCGTATTATTGCCAATGTTGATTCAGCTTTCACAGATTAATCATCTTCCTCGCAGAGTGCTTTGAATCGAATCGATCTGGAACAACATCAATCAATCCTTCCTGTTCTTCCCACAGACGGCGCCAATTGAAAGTACAAAGAATTTCCCCCAATTACAGAGAGAGAAAATTTTTCACCCCCAATGCTTCCTAACTCCTTTTCCTTCTCGATTTCCCTTATTTAGAGACGGTTACAACCTCCTCTGGCCTGGGCCTTATTTGCTTTCTTTTGCCTGGACTCAACTTCTCTCATTTTAATATGGGCTTCTGCTATGACTTTATGGATCTGGGCCCATCCAGCGTGAACTTGCTCCATCCTGTCTATCCATACCCGACCCGTCCTTTGCAATACGAATCATACCAAGCCCAGGTCATTTTGGTGTCCTCAGATGTGATCAATGTGATTTGTTTGAGTAGTTGTTTGTAGTTATGTGCTAAGTAAATGTTAACTGTTGTGTTATTTATTTTATTTTATTTTCTAAAAGGAATGGATTTGGATAATAGTAATGGACCAATTTAATGGGTCGCATGGACTACTTGGCTAGAAGTTTAATGGGTATGAATTTTAACCCATGGATAGTGGCACATAGATATGGATATATATATATTTATGGATATTATATTTATTACTATTTTTAAACAATTACAATTAATAAATATAATTAGTTTATTTATATAATTATAAGTTATTTAGTACTTTTATATATATACAGCACGTTTATGGCAGAGGACAATATTACATACATTATATATATAATTTCCTTTTTCTTTTTATTCTTTTCCTTAGGCTAGCAGACTTAGTATGGCAATAGGATTAGGTTAATTGTTTAGCCTATATATATACTGTGATAGGGTCTGTAGAAGAAGGCTATATAATTCATATGTAATATATTATATACATAAGGCAACGAGTTAGAAAGAGAGAAAAAATCGAGAGAAAGAGAAGGTGTGGCCAAAGAGTCCATGGCCAAACCAAAAGAGGAAGAAAGGGAGGTTGTTCGTGGGTCTAGCACAGAGCAGCAGAGAAGTTCAACGGCAATCAAGGGTCACCGAAAAATAGAGTAAGATCTAGGAAGAAGAAGTTAAGGTTTTCAATCCGAAGGCAAGTTCTTCTCTTACTCTCTCCCTTTAATCTGTGTTTCTATGCATGCCTAGGAAATTCTAGGATGCTTAATCATTAAAATTGAATAATTATGCATGCTTGAATCGGTTTAAAACAGAGGGTTTAATGTTTTTATTTATATGTTCTTGATTTTGATGTTCTTGGATTTTTGATGCATAATTGGGTGTTTAAATTTGATCTTTACATATTAAAACATCTAAAATAAATTAATATGGACTTATTGGACTTAGGTTGAAGCTTAGAGGCCTTAACAATGAAGTTTTAGGGTTTACAAAGGCTGAACCGACGAAGAAAAAGACCTTCAGCATCAACCGAGTCGACTCAGTTGGAACTGAGTCGACTCAATTGGTAATCGTGCCAACTCGGTTGGCAACCGAGCCTGGTCAGTTGGGCTGCGACCTTGGATTTTTGGTTTTAAGCATCCAGATTTGTTTAAATCTATTTTTAATCAATTACTAAATCATTAAATGGACTTAGGAAATCCCAGAATGCATAATATACCTATATATGCTATATGCTAAGGGTGTGGATAATTGGGAATTAAATAACCTATAAGTTGTTTAATTAGATGGAGGAATTAATTTAATTGCTCTAACAATTTAAATTAATGTCTAAATAGTTTTAAATAATGGCTAAAAACTTTTATATAATTTAATTGAGATGTAGGTTAATTACTTGGAATGTAAGTTAACTACATGTTATTTAAATTACATGTTGTATTTGCTAAAATATATGCAAAGGATATCTGTATGATGTGTATCATAGTATTTCTAAATTATTTAATGCAGTACTTTATCTGTTGCATCATTTATTGGACTGGTGTATTATACGCTTAAGAATTGGATAGTAAAAGATTTTAAATAACTTCTACGTGGTTTATAAGGATGCTTTGATTTATTTAATTGTTTTAACAGGTTAAATAAAGTGTTTAAATGATTTTAATCATGTTTGAGAGGATTTATATAATTTATCTGAGATGTAGGTTACTTACTTGGAATGTAAGTTAACTACATGCTATTTAAATTATTGTGTCTGCTTAATTACATGCAAGGATTATATGTATGATTTATATCATGCTATGAATGAATTTATTTGATGTGATATTATATCTGTTACATCATTTATGGATTATATGCATTATATGCACCAGTATGGGACGGTGGCATATTAGGAATGGATTAACCTAAGAAGTTAAGTCCTACCTATTCATGTATAAGGGAATGGATTAACTAAAAAGTTAAGTCCTACTTATATTCGTGTCAAGTTAACATCATAGTTGGATGACATACCATGGTTTATTTTATGCTTATACAGATTATATATATATATATATATATATATTTATGAGCCATGATATGAGGTTGAGTCTCAGGATCAATGGTTAGGGAGCGTATATTGCCTTAGGAAGTCGTGTTTGTTGTAGGGGTTGTTGAGTATCCTGGTAGGTCTAGGTATTCATGTCCACTACATGTCTGTTTTGAATGTTACCTTCTATTCAGGTTGAGTCCGACCTATATTCTAACGGTAACCCTTTAGTGTGTATCTATATATATACATATGGACTACTTAGATATTGTTGGATTGACTAGGATGTATACGTGTATCGAATCTCTGCTTAGACTGTAGTAGAGTAAAACTTGTTTGTGGGCCTGACCTACCATTACTTTTTTGGTGTTTGTAAGGAGTAGAGATTGTTCGTGCTGAGCAAGGATCAGTCTACTTCATTCTTCCCGCTTCTATTTAGGAGATTCATCTATGTTTCAGTTTTCAAATGTAGACATTATTTCAGTTACTTATTCAGTTTGAATTTTCTAAGGGTTCACATCATATCGATTCCCGAGTTGTATTATTTTGGAGGTAATTGTATCAAAAGAATTTATTAATTAATGGAAATTTATTCTGAGGATTTTAAATATTGGATTATTATTTTAGTTTTTCAATTCAGCATTTTATCTTTTCTTATTTATCCTTTTGTATTCTGTGTTCGTTTATTACCGATTTGTTTTTGATATCCAGGGGTATTCAAGCGTGGGCCTGGCCAACCCGTATTCAAAAATCCGGGGGTATCACATTCCCTATCTCTAAGGATATAATATTTACTTCTAAAGACTTTAAAGTATTTAACAGTGGGTTTTCTATCATACCACAATTCATGTGAAGTCTTTTTAGTTTTAGACCTAAGATAAACTCTATTCAAGATATGACAAGCAGTGCATACTGATTCAGCACAAAAATAACTTGCAATTTTATTCTCATGAAGCATAGTACATGCCATACCTGTAATTGTCCTATTTTTCCTTTCCATAGCACCATTCTGTTGTGGTGTTTTAGGTGCTGAAAATTCATACTTAATGTCATTCTTATCACAATATTCAATAAACTCCTTAGGTTCGAATTCACCTCTATTATCGCTTCTAATCCAATTAATTCGATATCCTTTTTCATTTTGAATAAGTTGGCAAATAGACCTGAAATTCACAATAGTATCAGATTTTTCTCTCAAATATGCAACAAAAGTAAATCTAGAAAAATCATCAACCATAACAAGCATATATATTTTTTCTCCAATGCTATCAGGTGTTATGCGACCCATCAAATCTATATAAATCAATTCTAAAGGTCGAGAAGTGACTTTATGAATAAGTCTCTTATGTGACACTCTAGTTTGTTTTCTTAATTGACATGGACCACATACTTCATTCTTAGGCATCTTCAATTTAGGTAAACCTCGAACAAAATCATTATTAGACAAATTTACTAAATCATTAAAATTCACATGTCCAAGTCTTTTATGCTATAAAATTGCCTCATCGATCAGTAACTGCAGAAAAACACATTAGTGAAGGATCTAAAAATACAACATAGCAATTATCAGAAATTCTAGTTCCTTTCAAGATGCATTCACCTTTTTCATTAGTTACAAAGCACATTTGTTGAGTAAAATTGACTTAAAACTCCTTATCACATATTTGACTAATACTCAACAAATTAGCAGCTAAATCTTTAACATATAGAACATTTTTTAACTCCACAATTCCTGAAAATTTGATCGTACCATTACCACTTACAGTAGAAGCATTACTAACACCAAAAGTAACAGTACTAACTGAGCATCCCTTAAAAGTGGTAAACAATGTTCTATCCCTTGTCATATGCCTAGAGCAACCACTATCAAAGTATCAACCACATGGACCAAGTGCTTTAAGTGCAATATGCATGGTAAGGCATTTAAATTTTTTTTTCTTTACCCAAACAATTATAGATTCATTATGCAATGATTTCCCTATTGTTCTAGGCAAAGTGTCATTAGGCTCAACAGTCCTAATCGTCTTCTTCCTCAAATTTGAGCTTTCTAGATTTTTCAATTTCTTTCCTAATTTAATTTTTCTTTTTTGACACTTATACTTGATATGCCTTTTTTCACCACAAAAATGACATGTTGAAATAAGCTTAGAAGAATTAGAAATAATACAAGGTTTGGTTTCAACTTTCACAAAAACATCTTTAGATTTTTTAAAACACAAATCTTTTGAAGTTGATGCCAAATCTTTGTTACTCCTAATACTTCTTTCAACTTATCAATTTTGCAAGTGTCAATATCAACTTTCTGAAAAGACTATTTTGACTTAACAAATTCACTACTCAAATTATCAATTTTAAGTTCTAGTGATTTATTAAACAAATTTACCTTATTAAGTTCCTTTTCCAGAAAATCAATCTTATGAAAAAGATTCAAATTTTTATGGCCAATTTCTTCCAAATTTTTATTAGAGACAGAAACTTCTAACTTATAAATATCTTTATCAAGTTCTGCAAGATTTAATTTCTCTAACAAATTTTCAAAATCCTTTTTAAACTTTGACCACTCAATTTGCATGCTTGTGACAGAATCAAAAACAGGAGAAAAAGGCAACACATCAACGAAAGATGAATTTTCAGACATGATGCAAAAATCAATAATAAATCAACTAATAAGATCTATTCTATATATCAAGTATCACGCTCTAATACCAAATTGTGAAAATAGAGTTACGCAGAGTGAAAAAATAGTTAGTTGATTTTAATGGTGATTAACTCCTTTAATGATCTAGATCTGATTCTTAGATTAACTTGCTCAATTTATGATTGATTAAAGTATATGATCAATTTAAATTATTAATTAAATTATATAAATACTGTAAAGTAAAGCAAGTAAAAGTTTAAAGAGATTGCACCAGGATTTTTAACGATGAAACCCCAGTTGATAAAATACATCAACTGTTTGCATGGGAAAAACCTCGTGGACTATTTCGTCTAAATTAAACCGATCCACTATGTTTGAAACAAAGTACACTGAACTTTGATTCTGCCTCACACCCTATCGTTCTACCAAACACCAATTGCTGACAATCCTCTAGCTTTGCAACTCCTCGTCCAATAGTAACTTGACCTCAGACTTATGCTTGATATTTGTAAAAGAGTAGCAGGTAAATCAAATAACACTCCTCGAATGCTCCAATCCTTTCAAAGTGTGATCGTTTTTATTTCTGTTCTTCAAGATCTGAACTCGATGTAGAAGAATTAAATCATATTTTTCATACCGAATATCAGAATCTTCAATATAGCTCCAATTCCGATGAGATAGAGAACAACACAACTAAATCACTCATAAATATATATGTGTGCTCTCAAAAATAAATTCAAAATAATCAGATTTAATTTTCTGAATTTTTTCTCTCTAAAAGGCTTTTTCAAAATATAGAATTAATGTTCCTTAAAGGCATAAATAAACCTTGAAAACTAACAAGGTTTATGTAGAGTTTAGAATGTTCTAGTTCCTCTGAAAGTATGAAAAAATTCGTGCATAGAACTTGGAAAGAAGTTGGGATCAAAAAGGAAACAAACAGAAGAAAAAACTGAAAGTTCTAATGCTGCCAGGACTCTTAGTACCAGTTCCCAATCCTGGTACCAGCTTAAGAAGGTCAAAAGCCTTTTCGATGCACTTTAGCTACCGGTTCCCAACTGTGGTACCGGTTCAATAAGGGTAGTGACCAAACCTGTTGTGGACCAAGGTTTGCTACTGGTTCAAGGATTCTCCTACTGGTTTCCAATTGACAGAAGTGAAATCTATGTTTCCTTCAACCTTCTAAACTCCCTAAAGTGTTCTTACTCACTCACATACCTTCCTAAAGTATTGTTCTCATCATCCCAGAGTGTAGTATACCATGAACACTTGAACTTCTTCAAATCCACATCCGATCTTCAATCTTTGAAATTTTGAACTAAAAAATTATAACTCGATCGGACTTATTATGACAATGAAATTAGCCAATTATAAAATATATCTCACACATCCTTCGAAGAAGCGCATCCTTCCAAGAACAACTTTTAAATATTCTCAAAGGATCCCAATTGATTCATCTCAGCCCTATTCTTCAATATTTTGTGTGTGTGTGTGTGTGTTTATTTATTAAGCGAGGCGATCTTGGCACTCCACTTTTCTCTGATTACATTCCACTTATCATTTTCTTATAAAAGAAATGACAAGAAGACCCCTAAATTCATTAATACATCATCTCTTATTTTAAACTGCCATAACTACCCTTTATACAACATTAACTTCTTCTATTTTTTTATCTTCTTTACTTTCGTTACTATTTTTTTCTCTATGTTATATACTTTACTTTTTTCTATTTTCGAGGTCCTCTCAAAGAAAATAATTTATTCAAAAGAGATAATTTTATTGGCACTCCACTTTTCTCCGATTGCACGACAAGAAGGCCCTTGAATTCATTTACATCATCCCTTATTTTAAACTGCCATTACTACCATTTATATAACCTTAACTTTTTTTCTTTTATTTTTATTTTTTACCTTCTTTACATTTGTTACTATTTTTTTTTTCTCTGTGCTATACTTTACCTTTTTCTATTTTTGAAGTCCTCTCAAAGAAGTTAATTTATTCAATAGAGATAATTTTATTTTTGACCATCAAAAGAGATCTTTCTTTCACTCTAACTCCTTAATTACTCAGATTCAAAGCTTGCAATCCCCATCATGTTACCTGATTTGATTGAATAGTTACCAAGTACACATATTGGATTTTCTCAGAAGCACACTATGGATTACTTCAAGCCTTCCTCACTGTCATTTATTTGGCACAAGCTCATTTGGTTCAAGCATCTAATCCCTAAACATAGCCACATTACTTGGCTAGCAATCAAAAGAGACTATACACACTGGATACCAAACTAATGAAGCACAAGCACTTCACCAATACATGTTATATATGCCTCTCTAAATGGGAATCAAGTTCTTCTCCCCCTTCTTGGGGGCTCCTTGTATATTCTTCTTTTCTTCTATACATGCTTACCTTTTAACTATAAAAAATAAAAAATAAAAACTTTTTATTTGTAATTTTTTTATGGGTCCAATCAAAAGAAATAATTTATTCAATAAAAATATCATTTTTTTGTCTTATCAAAACAGATAATTATAATTTATTCAACATAGATTTTTTTTAAAAAAAAAATTATCTTTTTAATTGTTCATACGATCATAACAAAAGAGATACTTTCTTCAATAAACAATTTTTTGGAATTACTTTTCCTGTCAAAATAGATTTTTTTTTTGGGTCCAATCAAAAATTTATTGAACAAAATAAAATTATTTTTCGATAATATATGTTTTTTTGGTCCTGTAAAAAATTATATATATTCACTGGAGATAACTTTTTATTATTATTTTATCTTGTCAAAATTGACTTTTTTTTATTATTTTATCTTGTCAAAATTGACCTAAAATATTAAAGATTAGAGACAAAAAGAGAAAATCTGAAAGGGTAGTTGTGTCGTGTGAAAAATAATAATCATTTCCTTGTAAAGTTATGATTAGTATTGCCCTTTCTTTTAAGATTGGAGTGCAAACCTAGAAAAATGAATTGCGGATATTGCCTCCCTTTATTAAT
Source organism: Cornus florida (assembly GCF_030987335.1). Classification (NCBI taxonomy): domain Eukaryota; kingdom Viridiplantae; phylum Streptophyta; class Magnoliopsida; order Cornales; family Cornaceae; genus Cornus; species Cornus florida. Next base: position 94,813,422 of record NW_026775581.1, on the reverse strand, counting down.
ATATGTAGTGTGTGTTTGTGTGTGTTTTTATAAGCAACCTTTGGTAAAAACAGATAAAACCAACAAACAAATGGTGGGAAATAAACAAAATGGTGGGACATCAACATCACTACTCAGTTCTATATTGAAGAGAATATCAGCTATCAATCCTTCATATACATATATATATATATATAAGTCCAACTTTTATCATTTTCAAAAAGTATTCAATTTGAATAATTAATTTCCTTCTCAAATTTGATAAGATGCTTTTGATCAAGATGATGATTATAAAATCCAATGGTATATAGTTGTATTAGTTGAAAATAATAAAAATAGATATAAAATGACTACTTTTGGTGTGCCAGGTGAGGAACCTTTATTGTTCCAAAGGATTAAGTTTGTTAATTAAAAATAAGAAGTCCTTTTGCTCAATTTGAGACAATCTTTATCATATTGCAAGTATGTGTTTCTTTAACTTTTGAAGGAAAAATAAAATAAATAAAATGCTGCACAAAATTACGAGGAATACATGTTTAAATCTTGTAACGATTTTGGGAAGAAAATTAGTTAGATATATACAGTAAACAGTTCTGCTGTTACATCCTTATTGTAATACTAAAATGCTTAACAATTATTATTTTTTCTTCATGGATGAAAGATCAACATTGTACTTTTTAATCCATCCTTTAATGATCTCAGCCTCTCTCTGTCGTTGCTCGACCAACCAATATGGATCTTTTTTATTTGCTCCTAGTAGGTCTAAACAATGAGATCCTGCAAATAAAAATAGATATTGTAAATCTCTTGAAACATTAATGCTATTTTAATTTGAGGAGTAATTTGGGTATCTTCATGCATATATATATATATATATATATATATATTGGTTGTAGGGTTAACTGCAAACCCCCCTCCACCATTAACTTTCAAGGTTTTCTAACCATCATTGGTGATGCAACTATGAACCATTCACCTATTTGAGTTAAATTGTCGCTAACATACATCTAATTTACCACTTTACCCCACATATAAAAAATAGAAATAACAATAGTTGTAAAATGATAAAAAGAACTTTGGAATAGTATTAGGAGTTTTGTACTAAAATGAAAACTCAAGAATTTTTATAAACAAATAAATAAAAATAATCGTGCATGAGAGCTGTTTTTTTTTCTCGGTAATTAATAATAGTGAAAGTTGAGATGAATTTGTTTGCAGTTTACCAATATATTTTACGTACAAAGATCTAAGAAGAGTTCACATAATATCGGGCATCAAGTATATATATTTGAGATTTTTTTGATATAATATTATAAGTTTCTTGAATAATTTATATATGTACACACGTAGATGTAAATCTTAATTTTGTATAATGCATGTAATTGTAAGCTGAGCTAGCAGGAATTTATATATAAATTGTTTGGCCGGATTGATTGGATCCACCTACCGTTAGCAGTATGGACGGCAAGAATAGTGTCAGATATGTCCTCCAATACCCTGTGATCGAAGAGAAAACAAGTATATTAGGGCAAATAGACATTGACAAATTAATTACTTTTATGTATCTGAAAATGATTGTAAAAAAAAATTGTATTTTTCAGATACATACCCGGCACCACTATAAGGATCTCTCAGTCCATTGGAGAAAATGATGTTGCTAGCAAACTTTTGGAGAACCAATTTTATATCCTACATTGAGCCATGAAAAGTATTTCATAACTTCTAAAAGTTATTAATTAGTATATTACTATAATGAATATAATAATTATCAGAAGAACTTAAAAATAAAAAAATAAAATAAAAAAAAGATTAAAAAACACACACACACACACACCAAATTAAAGGTACATACATGTCCTCCATAATAGGTTGTGACCCAATGAGGTCTTGGTGGGACGCCAAATGTGTTGATGCATTCCTTGGTGAAGTCACTTAAATTGAATTGACGATTTGGGAACATATCATCCGAACCAAAGGGCATCACCATCTCACTGCATGTCTAAACACACCAACCAATAATTTACATGAAGAAAATTTTTAGATTTGTTACGTTTAATTTTCATAAAATTAGAAAAATTGTAAAAAAATCATTTGCTCGATTGATAGTTTCTAAAACTCTTCTACGCAGTATAATTTTTCAAACAGAATTTTTATGTTTCAAGATTCTTAAGAAATGTTATTAGAAAATTAATTGAAATATGACCAATTGAAATAGATATTTATAAAAATCAATGCTCAGTGGCCTAGTAGTAACAGCTTCTTACTTCTTAAAAGGAGGTTCGAGGTTCAAATCTCAAAAGAGACAAGTGTGTGTAAATACTAACTAGAAAAAAAAAAAAAAAAAAAAAAAAAGAAAAAAAAGAAAGGCTTATATATATATATATATATATGACACTTACTTGCCAATCATACCCCACTTCGGTTTGACTAGGCGTTGGCGTCATATCATAGCATGAATTTTTCCCTTTATAGGCAACCAACCCAGCAAATATTCGGCCAAGGATATCGGTTCCTTTAGGTGCTCCATCAATGGCTTGACAGATCTTAGTTACCGGATATGTTGGTGGACCATTATATTGAGCTGCATTCATATAATGGCCTTCTAAGTAGTCCTTCAGGAGACGCGAACCGTTTAATGGCCTGAACCAATTAAGTAATTGGAAAATCATTCAGTTTTAATTTGTAAGGAAAATTAATTTAATCAAGACTATATATATTTATGGTATATAATTAAATAATTACTTGCAAGTTTTGAATTTCTGGCTAAGAATTAAAACACCATTTGATTGAGAAGCAACTTTGTCAATTTCAGACCATAAATTTTTTATAGTCTGATAGCAACTCTCACTGGCTTCCTGCAACAGTTAGTACGTATTTCATTAATTATATAGACCACCCATGCATGGATGCCATTTGAATTAATGACTCAAATTAATATGTAATTAATTTGTACATACGTACCCTGAAATCCTTTGTGACAATGGAATGATACATGTTTTGTGGAATGATGTCATCGAAGTAAAGGATAGGGGCAGATGAGGCTAGAGCTCCGAGAGCGATGTGGGGATAGTGTAGCCGAAACCATGTTGCAAGCACTGAAATTTTTTAAGTATAATATGCATGGAAATTAATTCAGACAGAAAAATTAAATGATGTGTGTGTGTGTGTGTATATATATATATATATATATATATATATAAAATTGGGTAATTAATGGTTAATTAATATAATATAGAGTTGCTTTCTTGCTTACTTCCTCCATAGGATCCTCCAAAGACAATAACAGGAGAGTAGTGTGTATGAAATTTCTCCTTGACGTACAAGATTATCTCTGCATAATCTGCTAATGCTTGTGCTGAATTGAAATAACCGCGAAGAGTAACATTCTTCATGGCTTTTTCAAATGATCTTAATGGAACTGATTTTCCATAAAACCGATGCTAATATATGAATGAGCAACGTGTTAACATGCATGCAGTTTAACATAAATACTAGTAATCCAATGAAATATCATACACACACACACACACACAAATATATATATATAAACTATAAAGCAAGAGGCCTTGGATTTAGTATTCTACCTCTATATAGATTAAGAGAGCTTTAAAACGATGGGCATTATCGTGTAGAAACCCAGAATCAGGTACTTCTTCCAATGGCGACTCCTCACCAAGATAAACGAAGATTGGCGCGTTTTTCTTTGCGCCACCCCAGTGTTTGGAATTTATCACATATTTTTGTTTGAAAGTGGTATAGCTTTGAGGCCTATAATTGAAGTGATCAAGTGTTTGGGTATAGAAAAAGGTTCTAAACTCTTTCGAGTCTTTGGCTTTTTTTGCTAGTGTTTGTGCTTCTTTTCCACGTTCTTGTAGGTATTTTCCTCCGAACATGCCGAGCCTTGGCATTCCATGTATTTTTGCAGACACATTAATGGTTGAGGAGATTAGAGAAAGCAAAGAACACCACTGAAATAAAAGCGTAAGCAAGGTCGACATGATTGTATACGTAATGGGTTGAGATAGCTAAGAGGAATATTTGTCTCTTAACTTTGATTTGAAGCCCAAAGGTACCTTCTACTATATATATAAATATGTGTGTGTGTATTTATATAACTGTACGTACTTTTTTTGTTTATTAGGAAAATTATAATTAGATTACGTCGAGCAAGTCATTTGAATAGATATGCATATGGATAGAATTAGTTTATTCCCTTTGGCTTTCTAGACGTTTGTTGTCAATGTCCATCATTTGGCTGAAATCTTAAGCATGTCCATTGGATCAGATTTTAAAATCTTGGGATTGGATTTCTTTTTCAGTCTACCCTTTTGTCACCTTCCTTTTATGACTGCATGATATATATATATATTTATATATATATAGTGTTTGATGTTTTTTTATACTTGTGGATGGTAGCCTTTCTTTGAAATATGTTTTTGAGCCTTTGGGTTGTAATCGGCTATATTTGCTGTTAGCCAGGTGGTTTGTCTATTTTGTACAGTTCTTAAATAAAAGTCTATTTACCCAATACATATATAATCAATCCCACTTTTTTGTCAATTTATTTATAAAGGATTTTTTTTTTTTTTTGGTTAATTAAAAGGAATATGCTTTAAAGTGTCTTTAAAGTTCACAAGAGATGGTTAGTTATTAATCTGTCTTTAGTGACTATTTTAAGGTAATTTGGTAACCAGATTAACCATACGCCCTAATTGAAATGTGAAACCCTTACGGATAGCATCGGTTGCTTCAGTCTGACAAAGACCCGTATTTCTTGATGTTTTTGTTTCTGTATTCTTGATTCAAAATAAATAGAGATAAAATATTGATATACAAAAGAAAAATATTGAGAAGATGAAACAATAAGTTGCATAGAAAAAAAGAACTGGTAAAGAAAAAATACTATTAGAAAATTATTATTATTATTATTATTAACATTATTATTATTTTTTTTTTTTTTTGAACTGTAAAATAAAATATGTTAATGTAACCAAAGCAGGTTAGCAATAGCTAACCCTACACAGAGAGCCCGAAGGAAAATGGGCCAAGAGGCCGAAGTACAACCCAATAAAGTAAACAAAGCAAGCCATATAAAGCCCAAGGGAAACAATTAGAAAATTAATTTGTCTCTAGCAATTATTTCAATTTTTGAAAAAATAATAATAATAAGTACTTTAGTTTCACTTTGCGAAAGGTATATTATTATCATCTTGATGAAAGAGTAATATTTTTTTACCATTTTAATTAAACAAAATCTCGCAATCTTTTATAAAACACGATTATTAAAAATAAAATAAATAAGTACTTTAGTAAATTATACAAAGAATAACTATAAAATTTGTCCTTTCTAACACATTATATTATTGTCCTTATTGTCATTTTTGCTATCTTGGTTGGTATCACATGCAACACTTTAGGGTCCGTTTGGCTAATACTTTTGCTTTGTATTATTTGCTTTTGCTAATGTACGAAGCATATTTGGTAATATTTGTTGTCATTTAAATAGTAACGAAGTGCTTCCAAAATTGAGGCTAAAATCGGAAGCATCAAAATGATGCTTTTATTTGCTTCCGCACTACTGTTCAAAAATATATATATATACATATATATATATATATATATATCTAATATAACATTTTTAACTAGCCATTCAAGTTTTTAAACTTGTAACACTTTTTAACAAACATATTTTCATGTTTTTGTTTCTAAAAATCTTATAATAAATTTACGTTAACACTCTGAAGCATCTTGTCAAAGCAAAAACATAAAGTAACTGTAGTTGCCAAACGGGCCTTAGTTTTTTCTTCAGTTCTCCAAGGACTCGTGCATATATAGAGATGTGCATATAATTTTAGATATTTTTCTTGTTAACTGTATCAACAATCAAGGTTCATTCTATATATGTGTGTATGTGTGTGTGTATATATATATATATGCAAATGTAAATATAGTAATTAAATGTTGATGTGTGAGTGATTCTTGTCAATTAGAAAAGAGAAACAAATAGGCTTCAATTTTAGGAAAAAATCTTCCTTTAAACAATCATTTTTTATTACATAAGTAAGAAAATAATTATTTCAATTGGCCATATTTCCACATGCAAATGTTTAATTATTTAGTAATACCATGTCATCACTATTCTAATATCATTAAAGTTTAGACAATACTTAGGTACTCAACAGTGAGGATGTACACCACCGTGACCACTGATGTGAACCAATAACATATTAACATGTCATCTTTAATTACCAAATCAGAAATAATAGGGTACATACTCATTTACCAAATCAGAAATTGTGAATTAATTATCATCTTTGATTTGGTAATTAAAATAAGACTATTCATTTGTTTTTGATCCATATCAGCGGTTCAGAATAGTATACATCCTCGCTGGTGAGGACTAGTGGCGAAGCCATAAACCTACTTGAGTGGGAGCAAACATTAACAATAATGTGATCAAATATTTCAAACCAAAAATTTTTTGTGAAAATGAGCGGTTTTTTTAATTTTGATGCTTAAAATTTTGGTGGGATCCACTAAAGGAGAAAAAGACATGGTTTTTTTTTTTTTTTAATTTGAAAATTTTTGTTGGACAAATAAGTTAGAAAATGAGAGGTCATTTTTTATTTTGACTTTTAAGGCCTTTTGTGAATTTTTTTAAAGTTCAATGGGGAAAATTTAAGAATCGTCAAAATTTATATAAAAACTATAGATAATTAAAAATTATAGTGGGGGCTAGCTACGCCACCTGTGAGTACCTAAGTATTGTTTTTAAAGTTTTTCTATGATTTTAGTGTTGTAAATAAATAAATAAAATCTTAGTCTATTGCATGTGGAATATTAGATTGTGTTAAAGTTATGTTTCAAATTAATATAGTAACTCTTTATGAAGACAAAATATTGATTTTATAACTCTTAACTTTAAAAAGGTTTTCACTTTATACATTTAATTTACTTTATTAATATATAATTTATGAGTTAAAAGAGCGGATCTCTAATCATTATGCGTATTTTTTTTTTTTTGTGAATCTGATGTGTCATAATATATTTACACAAAATGGTTGTTTTATACCTTTTATATAAAAATATATCCCTCAATAACAACCAATCACTATCATGTCTGAACCCCATATAATTTTTACAAACCTACTTAATATAGAGTTGATTCGTTAATGGAATGAGAAAGAATGAGGAGAAAGAAAATATGTTGGTGTGGTTATGTAAAAAGACGGTGTAAAATACATAATAATTTTACACATTGGTGACGTGGCATTGTATCTTAACAAACTGTTGGAGATAAAAAAGAATTAAAAAATTAAAAATTACACATCATACGTGATAGTGTATATTTTAACACAAAAAATATTTTAACAGATTGTTAGAGATGCTCTAAGTTTAAGATATATTAAATACTTAGTTAAATGTATTTCATATATGGTAGTATAAATTGTAAGTTTACAATACACACTCACTAAACAACTTCTTTTTTTGGTAAGGAAAAGAGATTTAAAAACGTGTTTTTCTAACTATTGAAGTCTCGAATACACACTCTCTAAAAATGTTACAGTTAAAGAAAATAGATTTTAAAAAGAGTTTTTCAAATTATTGAGTTTGAGTATGTGATTTTATACTTTCAGTTAATCGGACGGAGGTAAATACATAGGTCCATGATTGTAATACCCCTTATTTTACTAAGGATAGTCCTGGAATTTTTCATTAATTATTAATTGCAATTTTTAAATGATTAATTATTTAATTGTTTTGATGGTTGTTACTTTATGTACTTGTTTTAATTATTGATTTGGTTGTCGTTAATTTGTTTATTTGCGTTACTATTTTACTTATTAATTTAATTGTATTAATTATTTAATTATTATTTAATTATTTTGTGATACTTCGTTGTTTTAATTATTGCTTAAATGTTATGTTTTAATTATCTTTAATCAGTTTTATCGTGTCTGTAGGATTGGTTGTATATAGGTTAGCCAACATTGAATTTAACGTAGTTTTCTATGGGCCGAGTAATTTCAATTAGGGTTTAAGGGAGCCTAGGATTAGTGTGGCTTATAAATATTCACCTAAGTTGTTTACCTAGGGTTTTAGAATAAACTTACGACATTGTAAGGTTGAGAGAAGTTTTGGAGACGGTTGGGAAAGAACAGAGAGCAAACGGAGGATTCGCCGGAAATTTAAGACGAACATCGGTATAAGGCAAGTTCTGTCTTAACTCTCTCCCTTAGACTTTGTGTTCTTTCCATACGTAAATAGTTCCAGGAATGAGTTACATGTTTAAAACAAAAACGTTGTCTGTTTACATCCTTAAAATTTAAATTGTATCAGTACATGTTATACTTGTTTAACTAGTTAAATTGTAAACTTTCCTGCATTGTTTTCTATTTGAATCCCTGTTAGTAATTGTAATAAGGACTTAAACAAGGGTTGGTAATCTACTGGAACTCAGTTACAAGTTCTGGGAACCTAAGCAGTGAAGGGCCGGAGGTGTAGACGATACCGGAAAAGAGAACACGTAGAAAATGAGGGAGAGAGCCGGCTCCTTTTGGATTGGAGCTGGCTCCTTTTACTTGGAGGAGGCTCCAAGGCCTTTGGAGGCGGCTCCAAGTATTTTTGGAGCCTGTTCCATCTTTTGTTTTTCCAATTTTTTTCGTTCTGTGGTTTTGTTTTTCAATTTTTAGTAAGGAAGCTATGGTTATTGGGCTGTATGAAGTTTCAAAGGGGAAAAGGTGCTGTAATGGATGCTTAAAGGGTTGTCCATAATAAACTTTAAACTCTAACGGACAGTTAATTTATGAACAAACTCTTAGTTGTCAATTATGTAAGTCTGTATGCAAAATTTTAATGAACTTCCATACTGTGAGGATTTAGCTTATTAATTTTCATTTATAAGTTAGAAAATTCTATGAGAGGGATTTAATCACTGCTAATTTTTGTATGGTGGTGCTGGATAAGCATGATAAAAATCTATGTCGTGCTTAGGTTATTTAGAGACTAGTTGATCCTTAGATTCTAGCAGGTAGTGCATTGATGGTTGGACTGGGATTTTAAAAATATGTTAATGGCTTATAGTGTTTATGCTCACCATAAAGTTAATTGATGAGATACTGATACTTCAGGTCTGTTAATTATGTGAATATTGGGAGTTGATAATTAATTATAAATACTGTTGGTGTGAGCAAATAATGGCTTCTGTGCAATGGTTAATTGGATATAGGTATTGTTCCCTGGTAGGTCTAGGTACTCATGCCCACCTTAGGGTGCGTATTCGCATGTTGCCTCCTATTCAGGCTGAGACAGACCTACTGGACTAGTGAGCGTCCTATAGTGTGTACTATATATACATATATGGACTACTCTAGATATTGTTGAGTCTTTTTAGGATGTATCTGCGTATCGGATTACTGTTTGGATCGTAGTAGATCAGAACTTGCATGTGGGCCTGACCCACTCTATTATTTTTCAGGTGTTTGACAGTACCAGGCTTAGAGCTTGATCGTGTTGATGCAGATACAGACACTCACTCTTCCGGTTACATAGGATTTCCTTTTACTTTAATTTTGTTTTTTTTTAATTATATAAATTTATTCAAGGTTTTGGGGCTAGGGGTCCACTAGGTGGATTCCCGAGTTGTACGGTTTAAAATTATATTAATTTATTAATTCAAGTCTGAGGATTCTTATTTTAGTTTTCTTCCAGCGTATTATTATTAATTTGTTCATAATTCAGTTTTATTTTCTGCTTGTTTACATATTAATTGTTTGGTATCCCTCGGATCTGTGCTCGGACTTGATCACCCGTGACTCTAGAATCGAGGGGTATCACAGTTGGTATCAGAGCACTCCAGGTTCTAGTGTCTTTAGGAATGTCTTTCGTTAGAAGTCTTCCGCGTTGCGTCTTTTAAAAACTTAGAGCCATATTAGGATTCATTGTACTCTTTTACGATTCATTAGGAGGAGCTCCTGATGTCAATTATATTCCATAATTATGGAATGGTTGACACTAGAAGGAGGATGGGGTCTGCGGCTACAGCAAATCAGACCGAAGGAGTAGAGGAGTACGTTATCGAGTTCTCTATCAGAAGCAGAACTTGGGATTTAAGGTTTAGTTCCGGTTGGCACTACTTTTAGAAGTATAAGCCAATGAGGGATATAGGAGTGTGTTTTAGGTCCCCGTATAAAGGGACTAACACGATTTTAGTTATTCTCATAAAGGAGACAACCGAGGAATAGGAGTCCAAAGAGGATTCTAATGGAGGAGATTTCAACAAACCCAAGAAAGAGGGTATTAAATGTTGAAAATTAAGGATCACGCGAGAGTGATCTTGTTCGCTAATAGTATAGTGAATGATACTTGTAGGGTTGGGTGGATAGTTAACCTTTCGTGTTACCTTTTAAAGAGGTAGATAAAGGAACTCTTCAAGGGTTCAGGTTTTGAATGGAGTTCTTCTCGGAATAAGGCAATGATTTTATATAACGTTCCGGGGAGTATAGAGATTAGGTTGGGACGGTTTAAGTGCTTTCTTAAAGCTACATTAGACGGTTTGCATTCCGTGTATAAGGAGGATGAAGGTTAAGCTTTTGGAATTTGCTGAAGCAAATGGATTTTACTTTGAGCTACGATTTGAGCTTATGTTTCGAAGTTGGATGATTTTCTCTGAAACTGTAAAAAACGGAGATTGTGAACCAATCCGGTAAAGTTAATTTATAAAAGAGATTTTCTTTGCTAGGAGGAACGATGTTTTACGTAGGATTCTATTGTGTTTTATTGTGTGTGCTTTAGGTGTTTCATTTTTGTTAATTAGTCAGGATTGGGATTACGGTTTAGTTGGGGGCACAAGTGTGTGATCAATCAACTACCGTTTGGAGGAATAACATTAATTACGCTAGGATTTTGGGCATAGGGTTTAAGGGTTTGGTGGTATACCTACCCTTAGCCAATTTAGTGAACTTAGATATGTGTAGTTATAGTACATTTTCAGGATGGGATAAGTAAGTCAGCAGTTCGAGTCAAATGATATAGAATTATTTGATAAACTGTAACGCCATGATGTTTTACCGGAGGAACTGATTTGGCTAACTATCTTCTTGGAGATTTTAGAAGAGGTAGTCCCAAGTCAGCAGGAGGATTTTAGTATTGGTTTAAGTACTTATTGTAATGACACCGACTGAGGATAGTAGACGGATTTACTAGTCATCAGTCAATTCTTAATCAAGAATTTTATTTTTATCAGGGGGTGTCATTAGGAAGAGGTGCTGGAGTTGCATATCAAGGAGGAGGCAAGGTCACTCAGTTGCACAAATAGTATGGAAATTTTTTTTAGGTTACCATTCGCAACAAGTAGTTGTTGCTCGACAATCGTTGACTATTTGGAGGATGAAAAGATTTTCATATGCGGTTGCAGTTAGACGGGATGTCTACTCGACACTTATTTGTGTTAGAAAAGTAAGATGTAAAAGACTTGAAGATAAAACCGAACATCTAATATCTGTCTCAAAGTCTGATATCTGGTAAATAATCTAGATGGACCGTCAAAGATCATTCGATCCTTGCGGCCACTTCTCATGCTAGAGCGGGACTGACAGAGTAGTTTTCACGGATCTAGACGAGAGATTACTAATCTTACACAAGGGTCAGGATCCTGGTTGGGATATCGTTGACTGCTAAAATTAAGTCAGCTTCACTTTGTCTATTTTGGAACTGGTAAGATATCAGTTCCTATAAATTGCACGGATCACGAGACGACTTAGATGGATAGATGTGGTGATTCACATTTGCATTAAGCTTCGTCTGGTGAAAGTAACAGGGAGGATGATGATCTTCTTAACCGATATGGTAATTGAACCTTCGGTGGTTATTGCGCAATCCGTTGTGGTTTAGCATGTGAAAATAATACCACTTGCTATTACCAGGGAAATAGAAGTGGTCAACTTAGAATATTTGAGTTGATCTCACAGGAGGTAGTACCTTACTCAGATGAGTTTAGGGTATTGAAGGAGGATTGGTAGTTGTCTTAATAATTCTAGGAAGGTCGGAGTGACTGAGGTGTAAAATTCATAAATTATACATTACAGTTAAATGGATAGGAGTATAGTATGACTTATCAGGTTCGTCTTAGTGAGACAGTACGGATAGAGACAGGTATATCACTGTTTCTAAATGTATCATCTGCTAACAAGGTGGAAAATTAATACTTGGATATCACTGGAGGTTTTAGCCACTTCCTATATCGAGATAGGAGTAGGACTAAACAGGAAGGGATGGTTGGTAGAGGTTACTAACATTAGTTGGAATTTTAATTCCATATGGTTTAAGAATAGTGGATAGAACAAGTTCGCTTAAGGACTACACTTTAGTGGTGTTTACTTTGGCGTTTCTTATCCATTCTCCATTGCATTGATAACGGAGTTATAACATGTGGTTATTCAATATAGAAGATAACCGGTGCTGTGTCCAAGGAGTTTTCTAAAGGTGTTGGAGCAACAACTATGCTTCACATCTCTAGACGGGAAATGTGATCGTGATATTATATTTAAATCACGGCAAATATGCTTAGGATATATCCTAGGTTAGCATGGGTAATTGGATGCGTTACTTAGCCTTTCAGATATTATCTGTGCTATTGTCGGCACAAGGGGGTTCGTGCGACAATGTCTGGGATTTTGGATAGTAGGTGGTGCCGATCTCTCACTAGTTGGTCCGGCCTGGAAGCGAGGTTATATGGTAAGACTTTGACTTTATGTAAGGATACATCGAAGAAACATACTCTGTTTTGGTAATGATGGTGTACGGTTTGGAGGCGCCAATCGGATTTTGTAGATAGTTGACTCGTACATAAGAATTCTCTATCAGGAAATGGTTGTTTTGGAGGAAGGTTAGTTTTTTGTATTACACTGCCTTTTCACGGATTTTGGTAAACGAGTTAGGCAGTTGCTTATACTATAGCGTTACCAACTTGTTAAAGCGCTGCATGTATAAGAATTCTGTGCGTCTGATCTATGGGGGTACGATGGGATCGTTAATAGATACAATCTGGGAGTTGTACAAATGTGCTATTTCTTATACATGGTATATTGTTGGATATGTTGGAATTTGGTGGAGCTCATCTAATGAAGTTGTGCCACACGAAAACAGAAACGAATTTGGTAAAGTCATTAATTCAGAGTTTCGTGAATTCCGAGGACGGAATTCCTTTTGTTAGGGGGGAAGAATGTAATACCCCTAGTTTTCAAAAGGATAGGATTGGAAATTTAATTTTATTCTTCATTGATTAATTGATTTAGTTATGTGACTTAATTGTTTTGTTTTTCTTAAGTGATTAATTGTGGTTGCTTAATTGATTTAATTAATATTTGTGTGTATTTAATTTACATGTTAATTGCAATTGTTTTAATTATATTATTTGAATTTATTTAAATTAATTGCCTTAGTATTATGTAACTTGAATTTATTACCTAATTGATTTTTTTTTTGTACTTATTTAATTGCTTTATTTAATTAATGTACTGTTTTCTTTATGGTAACTTGGGGGTTTTATTTTACACAGATGTCGCCGACATAGTTAGGGAATGGATGTTAGGGTTTTGTTTTCCTGTTGGTAAACGAATTAGAATTAGGTTAAGATTTTGGGTTCTATAAATATATAGTTTAATGTGGGTTTAGGGTTTTATAAAAGTACACAAAGTTCTTCTCACGTACCTAAGAAACAGAGAGAAAATACAGAGTGCAATAGAGAGGAATTATAGGAAAAACAAAGAGTAAACCTTGAGAGTTTAATAGAGAGGTTTAAAGAGTAAGGAATGGGGTTGCTTCTGGGTTTAACCAAGAGTAGCAGAGGCGTGGAACGACAGTTTAGAAGGTGGTCGGAAAACCTCAGAGACGATGGTTTAAAGTTTCAAATCTGAAATTCAAGGCAAGTCTCTGTTCTTCTCTTTCCCGTTAATTCGTGTTCTGTACATGCCTAGATAGACTCCAGGGATTAAATAAAGGCTAAAATGGATTTAAACAAACATAATAACATGTCTTCTGTGCATATATGATTTTATTTGATCCGGTTGAATTAACTGTTTTGCATTAACTTATGTTTTTCTATTATTTGTTCCTCTGGTTGTTTACTTTTAAGTTTTGTTTAACGGAGGTTGGTAATGGGAATGAAGGCCTTGAAATTGATCTGAGTCTAAGATTAAACTCTAGAACATGTATTTAGAACAGTATTTAAAATTCAGGAATAAATCTGTTATGAGTTGCTTTGAATTGCTAATTGAAATTCTGAAATCGTTGTTCCAGATCTTGGTTTCAACACATGTTATGAGTGGATATCAGTGGTTTAACATTTGTCTAAGACTAAGATTTAACCTTAAACAAGGATTTAAAAACATTACAGAGGCTCAGATAATCACCGGAGTTAGAGAAGACGAGGCAGGAACGGACGAACTGCTCTAAAAAGGGAGAGAGCAGGCTCTCAAAATGAGAGAGCCAGCTCCCTCACACAAAGAGCCGGCTCCAAGGAGCATGGAGCCGGCTCCATGCTAAAAGAGCAGGCTCCCTAAGTTAGGGAGCCGGCTCTAACATAAATGGAGCAGGCTCTAAATTTTTGGAGCCTGCTCTTGCCCAGAAAGTGCATACTGAGTGTGTTTATGTGCGTAATTTGAGCTGTACAGTGAATTCTAAAGTTGTTTAAAGGATACTGAGGGGTGTAATTAAATGTTAGGGACTTATTAAAATAGTGAAAAACATTATTACAATATTGGATTAAGGAAATGAGTAAAATACAGCTCAAGAAAAATCTATACGTTGCACTATTTTGCTAAGAGATTTAATTACTGGAACTTAACAAATTGTTGGTATATAAATTATTTATATTTAATCATATTGTCCACCATGTTATAAACATAGTGGATTAACTGTAATTTCAACTATGATTGGGTTGGAATCAATTGGTACTCAATGGTTGTTAAATGGTATCAGTTTATGGACTATATGTGGAATTTAAATGCTATGACCTATTTTAGCTATTTAAATTATTGGATCATGATATTTAGGTTCTGAAGTGAATACCTAATGTTGATATATATGTATGAATTCATATTGGTGCATATTGTGGAGGATGGCAGTTAATTATATAGTGTTGTTTTAGTAACTATGCTATGTTGGAGGATTTGCTAGTTTTATATATTGGAGCTTAACAAGGTTGTTAAATATGATTTAAGTATATATAATAAATCATATTTCTAGGGTATTAGAAGTAAAGTGAATTAACTGGAAAGACCTGTGCTTAGCTTGGGTGTAATTGATGCTTAAATTTCTATTAACTGTATCAATTCATGGATTATGATGGTGAATGTGAATGCTTGAATTTATTATAGCAATTTACATTATTGGAGTTGGATTTTAGGCTGTATTGAATGTCTAATATTTATGTATATAGATTAACTTATCTTGTGCATACTGTGGAGTGTGTTTGATGAATATTTAATATTGTCTTGTTAACTATGTTAACTGGAGGATTGTATGTACCGGTATGGGACGGTGACATACTAGGTATGGATTAGTTCAAACACTAAATCCTACCTAATTTGGAATGAGTTGGATTAACCATAAAAAGGTTAAGTCCCACTTATATGGATGTATATGAACCGATATGGGATGGTGTCATATTAGAGATGGCTTAATTCAAAACACTAAGACCTACCTATATTGGGAATGGATTAGTTCAAAACACTAAGTCCGACCCAATTTGGATTCAGGTATAGATTAACCATAAAGGTTAAGTCCATCACCTACATGTGTCATATCAATTGTGAATTGAATGATCTACTATGGTTTCCGAATTGATTTATTATATAGATATCAGACCACTACACAGATGGATGATATTCTGTATTAGGAGGAGTACAAACTTTATATATTTATTATATGTGCCATGGTATGAGCTTGAGTCTCAGGACCATGGTTAGGGCGCGTATATCGCCTAGGATGAATAACTGGACATAGATGTTGTTCCCTAGTAGGTCTAGGTACTCATGCCTGCCTTAGGGTGCGTATTCGCATGTTGCCTCCTATTCAGGCTGAGACAGACCTACTGGCCTAGCGAGTGTCCTATAGTGTGTACTGTATATACATATATGGACTACTCTAGATATTGTTGAGTCTTTCTAGGATGTATCTGCGTATCGGATTACTGTTTGGATCGTAGTAGATCAGGACTTGCATGTAGGCCTGACCCACTCTATTATTTTTCAGGTGTTTGACAGTACCAGGCTTAGAGCTTGATCGTGTTGATGCAGATACAGACACTCACTCTTCCGGTTACATAGGATTTCCTTTCTGCTTTAATTTTGTTTTTTTTAATTATGTAAATTTATTCAAGGTTTTGGGATTAGGGGTCCACTAGGTGGATTTCCGAGTTGTACGGTTTAAAATTATATTAATTTATTAATTCAAGTCTGAGGATTCTTATTTTAGTTTTCTTCCAGCGTATTATTATTAATTTGTTCTTAATTCAGTTTTATTTTCTACTTGTTTACATATTAATTGTTTGGTATCCCTCGGATCTGTGCTTGGACTTGATCACCCGTGGCTCTAGAATCGAGGGGTATCATAGTACTCATGCCCACTCAGGTGCGTTTTGTGTGATGCCTTCTATTCAGGTTAAGACCCTCTTCATAGTCTAGCGAGAGTCCAGTAGTGTGGATATATTTATGTACGGATTATTAGATATTGTTAAACTATTTAGTATGTACATGCGTATCGAGTCTCTGCTTGAATTACAGTAGGATAGAACTTGTTCGTGGGCCTAACCCACTCCTATTTTTCAGGTGTACGTCAGTTCTAGGCTTGAACTTGTGCGTACTGAGCAGAGACGATCTTCCACTCTACCGACGATGTAGGACTTCTTTCCGGATAATAGTTTTGGATTTTATCTTCAACTTTATTTTCATTTCAGTTTGGGATTTTTATTAGGGGTCCACTGGAGATGGATTCTCGAGTTGTTTAACTTATGAAGGTTTTAGATTATTGGAATTTAAGTATATTTAATATTAAAGGATTTTATATTTTAGTTTCTTTCAGCTCTTAAAATTTTAATTCTTGTTTCATTTAGTAATCTGTGTTCGTTATAACATATTAATTGTTCAATATCCCTCGGGTTTGGGCCTGGGCCTAATCAACTCGTGTCTTGGATCCGAGGGGTATCACAGTTGGTATCAGAGCATTCCAGGTTCAAGTGTCTCTAGGGTATTTCGTATTAAGACATCCGCGTAGCGTTTTCTTTGGATTAGAGCTTAAGGTTAGGATTCAGAGCACTCCAGGTTCAAGTGTCTCTAGGGTGTTTCGTATTAAGACTTCCACGTAGCGTTTTCTTTGGATTAGAGCTTAAGGTTAGGATTCATAATATTCCTTTACGGTTCATTTAAAAAGTACTAATGTCAAGTTTATTTTGGAATTTCAGAATGTTTGGCACTAAGAAAAGGATGAGGGCCGCAATGAAAGCAACGAAGGGCCTAAGGCCAAGGAAGGTTACTCCGGTGATTCCCCTACGAAGTCCGACCAAGAAGGCGGAATTGGAGACCTGGGAGTTAATTCCTATAGGCGTTGCATCGGAGTACAAGTCAAGGAAATTTTCTTGCGTGCAGGATTGGCCACTATACTGTGGACCTAACACAACTTCGGTGGTGCTCGAAGCTGGGCCAAGCGGAGAGGGAGACCCCGAAGAAAATCAGGATGAAGGAGATATCGTTGCATCCAAGATGGAGGGCACCGAAGTTCAGGGATGACTGCTCTTTTAAGAGTACTTATAATTACTAGTAGTGGAAGAGGTATTAGTAGGAATGTAGTACGGATTTAATCACGTACACTAGGATTCTGTTAAAGAATATTTTATGATTATTCGTTTGACAGTTTATGGTTTAGAAAAGTTCTTAATAAAGTGAACTAGCGGTTTTAGCTATTTTTGAATTGTGTTGTGTGATAGTATTTTTGTGGTATATAAGGTTTTTGTTAAACTATATTGGGATGATTATCCTAGTGGAGTGATTGGGGTTTGTGGAATAGGTAAGCAAATAGTTGCTTGTAAATACATGGTTTGGAGACAGGTTGATTACCAAAATTTTATAAGAGAACTTTGTGTAAATCAATATGGTAAGTTTGGTTTAGAAGGAGGCATTCTCAGGATAGAACAATAATCTAAAAATGGGATGATTGTGGAGCTTTTCGTTTTGCCTTATGTGTTTTGCTCTACAGAGTATTTAGAAACAGGGGATTTTCATGAATTGGTTGGTGACACACATATGCAATAGACCTCAGGATATTTCTATATTGTTGGGCAATATTGCCATTTTTCATGAGAGTAATGTGCCTGTGACACTAGATATTGGTAGACTCAGATTTCTAACCAATCTTTTATCCTGGACATGCACATTTATAACGGGATACTTGGGATGGATTGGTTATCACTACCATACTCAAGTTATTTGTTTTTGGATGGGTCTATTGTGGTTACCATACCTAGTCCGGATGTTTACGTCGTTGCTATGCCACATTTTAACGGGGACATTAGCATCTATTTGTTTCGGATAGAGTAGGAAACGGAGGAGGGGATTACTGTATCATTGGATAGCATACCAATTGTACAGGACTTCCCGAATGTATTTCAGGAGATTCCAGGGTTGCCGCCTAGTCGCGAGATTGACTTTGTGATTGACTTATCTCCGGGCACTACGCCTATTGTTAGAGCACCTTATAGGATGGCACCGGTGGAGATGCGTGAGCTAAGGGATCAGATTCAGCAGTTACTCAGCCAAGGTTTCATTCGTAGGAGTACCTTACCCTGGGGAGCACCAGTTCTATTTGTGAAAAAGAAGGATGGTTCGCTTCGCCTGTGTATAGATTACAGGGATTTGAACAAGGTTACTATTCGAAACAAATACCCTCTACCCAGGATCAATGATTTGTTTAATCAGTTATGGGAGCCACATACTTCTCCAAGATTGATCTACGTTCTGGGTATCATCAACTGAGGGTTAGGGAGCAGGATGCTCCTAAGACAACGTTTCTCACGAGATATGGTTCTTATGAGTTTCGTGTCATGCCGTTTGGGATGACTAATGCACCTGTAGTGTTCATGGACTTAATGAACAGAGTCTTTCGTGTTATGCCGTTTGGGATGACTAATGCACCAGTAGTGTTCATGTCTTTATTGATGACATCTTGATTTATTCTCGGTCGGAGGATGATCATGCTAGGCATCTACGGATAGTGTTGCAGACGCTTCGTGAGCACCAGCTGTATGCCAAATTCAAGAAGTGTGAATTTTGGCACCGGGAAGTGAAGTTTCTGGGTCACGTGGTGTCAAAAAAGGAGATAGCAGTAGATCCAGCAAAGGTTTCAACTGTGGTTGAGTGGGGACAGCCTACTTCACCTACCGAGATTCGGAGTTTTCTCGGATTGGCAGGATACTATCGGAGGTTTATTCAGGGGTTCTCTAAGATTGTAGGGCCACTCACTCATCTAACCAAGAAGGGTGTACAGTTCTTGTGGGATAAGCACTGTCAACGAGTTTTTGATGAGCTGAAAAGGAAGTTGACTTTTGCACCGGTTCTGGCTACTCCACAGAGCGGGATAGAGTATCTTGTCTACAAGGATGCTTCGTTGCAGGGTCTTGGATGTGTTTTGATGCAGGAGGAGCGACCGATTTCTTATGGATCTCGGAAGCTTAAGCCTCATGAGCTTAATTATCCAACATATGATTTGGAGTTGACAGCTGTGGTCTTTGCTTTACATATATGGAGGCATTATCTGTTGGGTGAGTCCTTCAAATTATTCAATGATCACAAGAGTTTGCAGTATTTGTTCACTCAGCAGGAGCTAAATATGAGACAGCGCAGATAGTTGGAGTTTGTGAAAAGACTATCACTTTTCTATACAGTATCATCCAGGGAAAGCGAATGTGGTGGCGGATGCACTCAGTCGCCGACCTATTGGTAGTCTTTCTGCTCTATTCATTACTGAGTGGAATGCTTTAAAGAATGTAGATGAGTTATCAGATGCTTTTATGGCTTGCATGGTGGTTAACCTTTTATCATTCGCAAGGTTTTGCAAGCCCAACTCACCGATCAGTAGTGCATTGACAAGGTTGCAGAGATAGCTTCCGGAGATGTTCCATTCTACTATGTTGGGGCTGATGGAGGTTTGTGGTATAAGGGTCGGTTAGTGGTACCTTCTACTGATGATTTGAGGAAAGATATGATGACTAAGACTCACCACTCTGAGTTCTCTGTTCATCTAGGAGGCGATAAGATGTATCAGGATATGAAGTGGCAGTTTTGGTGGGCAGGTATGAAGAGGGACAGTGCTCTTTTTGTCTCACGATGTAGTACTTATCAGATGGTCAAGACTGATCATCAGAGGCCGCCAGGAGCTCTACAGCTGTGATACCCCTCGGATTCGAGACACGAGTTGATCAGGCCCAGGCCCAAACCCGAGGGAATATCAAACAATTAATATTTTATAATGAACACGGAATACAAAATAAATTAAGAAATAAAATTAAAGCTGGAAGGAACTAAAAATAGAATCCGTAAAATATTATAATTATTAAAATCCATCAAACCCAAACTCCAAAACTCCATCAGTTTACAACTTGGGAATCCATCTCTAGTGGACCCCTATTAAACATCCAAACGGAAGATAGAACAACTATAATAAACGTCCAGAAATAAAACTATAGAGAGAGCCCTACATCGTCGAAAGAGTGAATAGAGACCTCTGCTCAGCACGAACATGTCTAAGCCTGGAACTGTCATGTACCTGAAAAATAGAAGTGGGTCAGGCCCACGCGCAAGTTCTATACTACTACAATCCAAACAGAGGCCCGATACGCATGTACATCCTAAACAATTCAACAATAGCTGATAGTCCGTAAATATATATATAGTCACACTAAAGGACTCTCACTGGACTACAGGCCGGTCTCAACCTGAATAGAGGTAACATGCTAAAACGCACACGAAGTGGGCATATGTACTTATACCTAAATAGGGTACACCTCCAACCATCGTAGCCAGCTACACATCCCGATGCATATACGCTCCCTAGCCATCGGTCCTGACGCTCAAGCTCATACCGAGGCACCATAACAGTACATATATAAAATCCATCCAAAATCCCTGGTATTGCCGCTCAACAAGTAATTGCCATAACAATACAAATCCACGGGACTTAACTTTTAGTTAATCCCATCCTTATTCCAAGTAGGTGGGTAATGGTATTGTTTTAAAAACCAAACCCATCCTTAGTATGCCACCGTCCCATACCGGTGCCTACTTTCCAATCCTCCAGTAGTCAATAATACCAATAAATCAAGTATATATCAACTAAATTCCAACATCCAACATTCAATGTTAGCAGTGATAAAATAAGTATTGATAAACAGGGTCACAACAACAACATATACATGCCCAATTTAAGTTGTTCCCTTTAGTCTGATATAAAGAAAGAATTAATTAAAACTTCCATTTAACACCTTACAAATGACATACAAATATGTAGGGTATGTATCACAAAATCCTAACCTCCACAGTTGATACTAACTGTGATAATGTAAGCATCAAAACAATATTCACAGTATGTATGTAGATATGCTCAAATTATAGTGTTCCACAAAACCGATCTAGTGTTAAACTCAAATCCTCCTAGTATTTAAGTTCCAACAGTTGCTATTACAGAAGTTAAGATAGCTATCATCTAGACCCATCCTTCCAATAATTTATACTAGCAGTGGTAAGGAAAAACGTGAACTACAGAACCACAATGCATCCACAAACATGCTTAATCTAGGTTGAACAAGCATACAACACTACTGTAACTACCAGTTTCATAGCAAAACAGATATCATTTTAGTTTGGTTTAATCTTCATTAATTCTGGAATCATTTAAGAGTGCAAAAAGTATGAAGCCTAAGGGAAAGAGTAAGGATAGAATCTTGCCTCAGAAACTTTTGTTCAAAGTTTCAACTTCGTCTTCTTAAAAAAATCCCAGCGAGTTCCAAAACCCGGTTACTGTTTATGGGTACGAAACACTATTCCCGAACTCAAAATCTGATCTCCACCGTTCAGATTGTGCAACACCGAGTCATGAACCTATCTTCCAAATTTCAGCTCGATCGGACCACGGACGAAGCAGGATCGGATGTTTGATGAAATCTGGGCAAAATGGAAAAAAAACCTGTGCGACTTCCAAAACCCGGTTACTGTTCACGGGTACGAAACACTATTCCTGAACTCAAAATCTGATCTTCACCGTTCATATTGTGCGTCACTAAGTCATGAACCTATCCTCCAAAATTTAGCTCGATCGGACCACGGACGAAGTGGGATCGGAGCTTTGATCAAACCTTGGCAGAATGTGAAAAACTGCGTTTTTCCTTCTCCACTTCCATAAAACGTGTGCTTTGTTTTAAAAAAAACCCTACACAGACGTCTACCTTATACTTATAGAGTTTTCCTAAACCCTAGGTTCATTTAAGTCAAACTCACAATCCTAACCGGCCCATCCAATTAACGTAGAAATCTACGACAGCTATAATATAAAACCCTAATTTATACTGTAATTAAAACCCTAGTTAGATGTATTTACCTAATTACCCTATTCACTATTAAATACTTAACAAATAATCTAATTGAACAAAATAATAATTAGTAAACCCAATTAAACCAAATAAGACACACATAAAATAAGACACAATAGAATAATTAAACCAATTACACTTAAACCATTAATGTCAATTAAATAATTAAAACACTAACAAGTAATTCCAATCAAATAACTAAAAATAAATATCATTTAAATAAATTAAATCACCACAAAAGAAAACAATTAAGCACCTCAGACTCCAAAACTCCATCAGTTTACAACTTGGGAATCCATCTCTAGTGGACCCCTATTAAACATCCAAACGGAAGATAGAACAACTGTAATAAACGTCCAGAAATAAAACTATAGAGAGAGCCCTACATCGTCGAAAGAGTAAATAGAGACCTCTGCTCAGCACGAACACGTCTAAGTCTGGAACTGTCGTGTACCTGAAAAATAGAAGTGGGTCAGGCCCACGCGCAAGTTCTATATTACTACAATCCAAACAGAGGCCCGATACGCATGTACATCCTGAACAATTCAACAATAGCTGATAGTCCATAAATATATATATAGTCACACTAAAGGACTCTCACTGGACTACATGCCGGTCTCAACCTGAATAGAGGTAACATGCTAAAACGCACACGAAGTGGGCATATGTACCTATACCTAAATAGGGTACATCTCCAATCATCGTAGCAAGCTACACATCCCGATGCATATACACTCCCTAGCCATCGGTCCTGAGGCTCAAGCTCATACCGAGGCACCATAACAGTATATATATAAAATCCATCCAAAATCCCTGGTATTGCCGCTCAACAAGTAGTTGTCATGACAATACAAATCCACGGGACTTAACTTTTAGTTAATCCCATCCTTATTCCAAGTAGGTGGGTAATGGTATTGTTTTAAAAACCAAACCCATCTTTAGTATGCCACCGTCCCATACCGGTGCCTACTTTCCAATCCTCCAGTAGTCAATAATACAAATAAATCAAGTATATATCAACTAAATTCCAACATCCAACATTCAATGTTAGCAGTGATAAAATAAGTATTGATAAACAGGGTCACAACAACAACATATACATGCCCAATTTAAGTTGTTCCCTTTAGTCTGATATAAAGAAAGAATTAATTAAAACTTCCATTTAACACCTTACAAATGACATACAGATATGTAGGGTATGTATCACAAAATCTTAACCTCCACAGTTGATACTAACTGTGATAATGTAAGCATCAAAACAATATTCACAGTATGTATGTAGACATGCTCAAATTATAGTGTTCCACAAAACCGATCTAGTGTTAAACTCAAATCCTCCTAGTATTTAAGTTCCAACAGTTTCTATTACAGAAGTTAAAATAGCTATCATCTAGACCCATCCTTCCAATAATTTATACTAGCAGTGGTAAGGAAAAACGTGAACCACAGAACCACAATGCATCCACAAACATGCTTAGTCTAGGTTGAACAAGCATACAACACTACTGTAACTACCAGTTTCATAGCAAAACAGATATCATTTTAGTTTGGTTTAATCTTCATTAATCCTGGAATCATTTAAGAGTGCAAAGTGTATGAAGCCTAAGGGAAAGAGTAAGGATAGAATCTTGCCTCAGAAACTTTTGTTCAAAGTTTCAACTTCGTCTTCTTAAAAAAATCCCGGCGAGTTCCAAAACCCAGTTACTGTTTATGGGTACGAAACACTATTCCCGAACTCAAAATCTGATCTCCACCGTTCAGATTGTGTAACACCGAGTCATGAACCTATCCTCCAAATTTTAGCTCGATCGGACCACGGACGAAGCAGGATCGGATGTTTGATGAAATCTGGGCAAAATGGAAAAAAAACCTGTGCGACTTCCAAAACCCGGTTACTGTTCACGGGTACGAAACACTATTCCCGAACTCAAAATCTGATCTTCACCGTTCAGATTGTGCGTCACTGAGTCGTGAACCTCTCCTCCAAAATTCAGCTCAATCGGACCACGGAGGAAGCAGGGTCGGAGCTTTGATCAAACCTTGGCAGAATGTGAAAAACTGTGTTTTTCCTTCTCCACTTCCACAAAATGTGTGCTTTGTTTAAAAAAAACCCTACACAGACGTCTACCTTATACTTAAAGAGTTTTCCTAAACCCTAGATTCATTTAAGTCCAACTCACAATCCTAACCGGCCCATCCAATTAACGTAGAAACCTACGACGGCTATAATATAAAACCCTAATTTATACTGTAATTAAAACCCTAGTTAGATGTATTTACCTAATTACCCTATTCACCATTAAATACTTAACAAATAATCTAATTGAACAAAATAATAATTAGTAAACCCAATTAAACCAAATAAGACACACATAGAATAATTAAACCAATTACACTTAAACCATTAATGCCAATTAAATAATTAAAACACTAACAAATAATTCCAATCAAATAACTAAAAATAAATATCATTTAAATAAATTAAATCACCACAAAAGAAAACAATTAAGCACCTAATAAAAAAAATAATGACACATAATCAAATAAAATGCACTTAAATAATAAATTAAATATCATTAAATACCAGGAATATCCTTTTTAAAATTAGGGGTATTACAACAGCCACTACCAATACCGGAGTGGAAATGGGAGAGCATTTCTATGGATTTTGTGGAGGGATTGCCAAACTCTTTCAGGGATCACAACTCTATTTGGGTTATCATGGACAGACTAACGAAATCAGCTCATTTTTTGCCTATTCGCACTGACTACACTTTGGAGCAGTTGGCGAGACTTTACATTACCGAGATTGTGAAGTTGCACGGCATTCCATTGTCTATTATATCGGACAGGGATTTGAGCTTTGCGTCAGGATTCTGGAAGAGTTTTCACTAGGGTTTGGGTACAGAGTTGCATCTTAGCACTGTTTATCATCCTCAGACTGATGGACAGACTGAGCGGGTGAATCAGATCATGGAGGATATGCTTCGGTTGTGTGTCTGGATTTCAAGGGCCACTGGGAGGATTACCTACCGCTTGTGGAGTTTGCTTATAACAATAGCTTCCAGAAGACTATTGGGATGGCACCATTTGAGGCGTTATGCGGCCGACCGTGTCGATCGCCTGTTTGTTGGTTAGAGGTTGGTGAGAGTAGATTCTTGGGTCCTGAGTTCATCAAGGATACTTCTGAGAAGATTACTCTTATTCGAGATCGCATGCGTACTGCTCAAAGTAGGTAGAAGAACTATGCTGATCGTCGCACTCGTGCTTTGGAGTTTCAGGTTGGGGATCAGGTTCTACTCAAAGTGTCGCCTATGAAGGGTGTAATGCGCTTTGGGACGAAAGGGAAGTTGTCACCATGGTTTGTCGGTCCATTCATGATTACGGATCGAGTTGGAGCTATCGCTTATCGGTTGGCACTTCCAGATAATTTGGATCATGTCCATAATGTGTTCCATGTTTCCATGTTGCGGAAATTTCTGCGAGATAAGGATCGGTATCAGCATATTGATGTTGGGGAGATTGAGTTGCAGCCGGATGCAACTTATTTGGAGCCACCATGTCGTATTGTCGACCGCCGGGATCAAATCCTTCGTAACAAGGTTATCCCTTTAGTTTGTGTTCAGTGGAGTCATCATAATAAGGCTAAGTCCACTTGGGAACAGGAGGATGTTATTCGCTCGCAGTTTCCTGATATTTTGGAAGAAGGTAAGAGCGAATTCCGAGGACGGAATTCCTTTTGTTAGGGGGGAAGAATGTAATACCCCTAATTTTACAAAGGATAGTCCTGAAATTTTTCATTAATTATTAATTGCAATTTTTAAATGATTAATTGTTTAATTGTTTTGATGGTTGTTACTTTATGTACTTGTTTTAATTATTGATTTGGTTGTCGTTAATTTGTTTATTTGCGTTACTATTTTACTTATTAATTTAATTGTATTAATTATTTAATTGTTATTTAATTATTTTGTGGTACTTCATTGTTTTAATTATTGCTTAAATGTTACGTTTTAATTATCTTTAATCAGTTTTATGGTGTCTGTAGGATTGGTTGTATATAGGTTAGCCGACATTGAATTTAACGTAGTTTTCTATGGGCCGAGTAATTTCAATTAGGGTTTAAGGGAGCCTAGGATTAGTGTGGCCTATAAATATTCACCTAAGTTGTTTACCTAGGGTTTTAGAATAAACTTACGACATTGTAAGGTTGAGAGAAGTTTTGGAGACGGTTGGGAAAGAACAGAGAGAAAACGAAGGATTCGCCGGAAATTTGAGACGAACGTCGGTGTAAGGCAAGTTTTGTCTTAACTCTCTCCCTTAGGCTTCATGTTCTATGCATACGTAAATAGTTCCAGGAATGAGTTACATGTTTTAAAACAAAAACGTTGTCTGTTTACATCCTTAAAATTTAAATTGTATCAATACATGTTATACTTGTTTAATTGGTTAAATTGTAAAATTTCCTGCATTGTTTTCTATTTGAATCCCTGTTAGTAATTGTAATAAGGGCTTAAACAAGGTTTGGTAATCTACTGGAACTCAGTTACAAGTTCTGGGAACCTAAGCAGTGAAGGGCTGGGGGTGTAGACGATGCCGGAAAAGAGAACACGGAGAAGAGGATGGAGAGATCCGGCTCTTTTTGGATTGGAGCCGGCTCCTTTTACTTGGAGGTGGCTCCAAGGCCTTTGGAGGAGGCTCCAAGGCACTTAGAGGAGGCTCTAAGTATTTTTGGAGCCTGTTCCATCTTTTGTTTTTCCAGTTTTTTTCGTTCTGTGGTTTTGTTTTTCAATTTTCAGTAAGGAAGTTATGGTTGTTGGGTTGTATGAAGTTTCAAAGGAGAAAATGTGCTGTAATGGATGCTTAAAGGGTTGTCCAGAATAAACTTTAAACTCTAATGGACAGTTAATTTATGAACAAACTCTTAGTTATCAATTATGTAAGTCTGTATGCAAAATTTTAATGAACTTCCATACTGTGAGGATTTAGCTTATTAATTTTCATTTATAAGTTAGAAAATTCTATGAGAGGGATTTAATCACTGCTAATTTTTGTATGGTGGTGCTGAATAAGCATGATAAAAATCTATGTCGTGCTTAGGTTGTTTAGAGACTAGTTGATCATTAGATTCTAGCAGGTAGTGCATTGATAGTTGGACTGGGATTTTTAAAATATGTTAATGGCTTATAGTGTTTATGCTCACCATAAAATTAATTGATGAGATACTAATACTTCAGGTCTGTTAATTATGTGAATATTGGGAGTTGATAATTAATTATAAATACTGTTGGTGTGAGCAAATAATGGCTTCTGTGCAATGGTTTCTGTTTAAGCATGATTATTGATATACTCTAATATGCTTAGTATAGAGTAGTTGATACTGATATTTAGGTTGTTAATACTTCATCCACTGTTGCTTCTAATTAAGCATGATTGATAATATATTCTATTACGTTTAGTATAGATTATTAATAATTGGTTTTATTTAAGCATGTTTGATAATATAGTTTAATATGCTTAGTCTGGAATTGTTGATATTATTATTATTGTGGTTGATACTTTATAACCTGTTGGATGGAGAGGATTGTATGCACCGGTATGGGACGGTGTCATACTAGGTTTTGGATTAGCTCAAATTGCTAAGTCCTATCTATTTTGGAATAAGGGCATGGGTTATTAAATAAAATCCTCCTTATATTTATGGGTCGGTGCGGTTGAATACACCGAACGACTTACTGGATTTCTTGTAGATGGTTAGAAACGGAATTTAGATATAATTTTATGTTACCGTAACATGAACTTGAGTCTTAAAGTCGACGGTTAGTGGGCGTATATGCGGTTGGATGTGTAACTGGCTGTGAAGGTTGAGGTATACCCTGTTTAGGTTTAGGTACTCATGCCCACTCAGGTGTGTTTTGTGTGATACCTTCTATTCAGGTTGAGACCTTCTTCATAGTCTAGCGAGAGTCCAGTAGTGTAGATATATTTATGTACGGATTATTAGATATTGTTGAACTATTTAGTATGTACATGCATATCGAGTCTCTGCTTGGATTGTAGTAGGATAGAACATGTTCGTGGGCCTAACCCACTCCTATTTTTCAGGTGTACGTCAGTTCCAGGCTTAAACTTATACGTGCTGAGCAGAGACGATCTTCCACTCTACCGACGATGTAGGACTTCTTTCCAGATAATAGTTTTGGATTTTATCTTCAGCTTTATTTTCATTTCAGTTTGGGATTTTTATTAGGGGTTCACTGGAGATGGAGTCCCGAGTTGTTTAACTTATAGAGGTTTTGGATTATTGGGATTTAAGTATATTTAATATTAAAGGATTTTATATTTTAGTTTCTTTCAGCTCTTAAAATTTTAATTCTTGTTTTATTTAGTAATCTGTGTTCGTTATAACATATTAATTGTTCAATATCCCTCGGGTTTTGGCCTGGGCCTGATCAACCCGTGTCTTGGATCCGAGGGGTATCACAATGATGAGAAGTGTAACCTTCATAAATATAGGTGAAGTTGTAAGAAACAATTCTCTTGATTTGGAAAGAAAATTTTTACACTTCGAAAATTCTCCCCCCTTTTCCCTCCATTTCTGGTCTATTTATAGACTTTTACAATTGTTCTAGAAGCTTCCTACTTAATTCTTCATGCTGGGCTGATCTTTTGGACTCGTCTTGAATATAGGCCCACTTCCTTTGCTTTAAAGTTAGGCTTCAGGACTGACTGAGTGGGTGCTGGGCCTACTGAGTGATGATCCGATTGGATCAAGTGTTATTTCCAGACCTATTTCCAGCAACTTGGGTCGCGCCCGGCCAAAGTCATTTTTGGTATCTTCATCTGCCCCCATAATCTCTTCCTAATTAATTTGGGTGAGATTATCGAAGAGATCTAATCATGATAGGACTGCTAGAGGCGGTGACGTGGGGAAGCGAATGGTTGGTTCAGAGACCCACGTTTTGAAATTCGATGTATCATTATTGCCACGGTTCCTTGGATTTTGAGTCATATTCTCTTTAAAACCACATTTTCCAACTTTAGCCTTTCCTCTACCTTTCTCAGATTCATCCTCGAGCATCATCTTGTCTAATCCTCTCTATCAATTACCAGTCTTCTCCGGTGAACTCTCATTGTCTTCTCTGGTGAACTCTCTTTGTCTTCTCCGGTGAGCTCTCCATTTGCGATTCTTCATCTTTCGCTTTGCTGTGGTGTATTTTGCAAACCTCCTTTCTAAGGTTAGTTCCAATTATTCGTTACTTTTCTAGGATTTTACTTTTTGCTTCTTTTCTTGAAAAAAAGAAACCCTAAATTAGGAATTTCCCCCACCATTTCAATGGCTCCGGATTTAAAGGCTCTTTATTTGAGGAACGAAATCCCTAATGACGTTTCCATTAGGCTCAGTTTGGTAGTGTGGAAATATGAGGAAAGGGAAGGGAAGGTGATGGAGGGTGATTAAAAAATTGTGTTTAGGTAAAATGGGTGGAAGGAAAGGAAATGAGAGGGAAGGCATAGGAGGGTTATGCATAGCTTTATACAATAATTTTCTTACCCTCCCAAAAATGGGAGGAAATGGAAGAAAAGTGAAGGCAATGGCTAATGTAATATTTGTGATGCCAATTTTACTCTCAAGATTATATATACATGCAAGTTAGCAGCTGCAGAGAGAGTGAGAGATGGAAGGCCAGCGGTTTAAGCTTGCGAACGGCGAACCCGAACTGGAACAGCGGCGATGGAAATTGAAAGATATGAGTTTTGATTTTCTGAACAATCTGAAATGATATACCGATACGGGATTTGAACGTTTGATTCTTGCAGACAGATAGATAAACTGAAATATATGGGTTTTAAACTTCTGATTCTTGTAGTGTAGAGAGAGAGAGGGGGCAAGTTCAGAGTTGAGAACTAGAATAGATATGGAGGTGAGATTGGGGAGGCTAAAATGATTTGCTCTAAAAAAAAATTTCTTTTCTTGTGGTTCTGCTAAGAAATAATATATATATATATATCTCAAAGTTGAGAACGAGAATATGGAGGCGAGATTGGGGGGGCTGAAATGATTTGCCCTAATTTTTTTTTCCTTTTCTTGTGGGCCTGCTATGAGACAATATATATATATATATATATATATATATATATATATATCTTTTAAAATATAAAAAGATATAATAGTCAATTTATTAAAATAATTCTTTTTCTTTTCTTTCTTTTTCTTTTGTTTCCCTTTCTTTTCCCAAACATGATTATTGTCCATCCTTTTCTTTTCCTTCATTAATCAACCAAACACAATATGAAATTAAAATTATCCCTCCATTCCCTTTCCCTCATAACTAATGTTATCATTTCCCTTCATGCCCACCCTACCAAACATAGCCTTAGGGTTTATCCCGAGGACCTAGATGAAAGATCCGGTGAGGGTCTTCTTCCAGGAGAAGTCCTCTTCTCTGCCCTTCACTTAAATGTAATTAGATTCCCCTTGCACCCGTTCTTCTGTTATGCCTTTAACAAATTGGGGCTTTGCCTTCTTCAAGTTAACCCTAACTTCTTTAGGGTGATATCAGCTCTCTTAATCTTAAACCATGACAGGAATCTAGATCTTGACATCATAGATCTTCTTCTTTGCTATCGAGTCACTAAAATTAGAACGAATGACATGTACTTCCACTTCTTTCCCATTGAAAAACGGTCTATTTGCACGGACAAACTCGCCTCTGAAAAGGATTGGAGAACTAACTTAATTGGGGTCAGTGGGGCTTTGCGAACACCATTCGCTCAGACCTTCCCTCTCTCGACCACTTTTGGGGAGTATTATGTCCCTTTATACAAGAAACATAAGAAGCACAAGAGCGATTGTCCTTATGAAACTTGCACTCCTCGTTTTTGCACTTTCCTTTGCCGTTGCGGCTAGACTTGATCATCTAAACGAGAAGGTTCTGAACGACATCCCCTCTGCTTCCGACTTATGTACTCTGAACAACCTTTCGGATATATCAATCCTTGGTACCACCATAGAGCACATCCAGATTCAAACTTTCAGCCGAAGAAGAGCCCTTTCTGTAACTGCCCCTGCAGCTACCACTGTTACCTCTGTGGCCTTCTAGACTACTCCGGTTATGGCTCAGAACCCCGATCAGCTTACTTCTGAACACCCTGCATCTACTTCCACTGAAGTTCCATCCACAATGCTGAACAACAACCCTTCTGAAGCCCCGAACGAAGTTCATTCTCCCAACATTCTGAACACTGAAGGATTGAATACTGAAGGATCTTCTCTCATCCTAGCAGCTACTTCGGAGAAAAGTTTGGGCAAAAGACCACAACCTGAGGGTGGTTCCAGCCAAGATGTCCTTCCTCTAACTAGAAGAGCCAAGACTTGCAAGGTCACCACTACTCTGCTTTCATCCATTCTGGAAGGTGAGTCAGCTAGAACATCCACCTCTTCCCCAGAAGTAGTTTCTTGGCACCCTGTACTCAAAAAAGAGGATGGGTCAATTATGGGTCCTAAAGACTCCGTGATCAAGGATGCTGCTACTGCCTTTGTTTTTTACAAGGGCATTTAGACCCCTCAAGATCTACACTTCCAGAAAGAAATGCCCTTCAATGACATGTTCAATCGATTCCCTGCCACTACTATTGAGGTAACTTTTCTATGCCTTTTGGGCCATCTTTCAGCCATTATTCTCATTCAGACCATCTTATACTTACATTGACTGTATCTGAACACTTGTGTCCTTATGCAAACTCTGTTGGAGATGATTACTTTCCAGAGGAATCTCGAACTGGTAAACAAAAGAGTCAAGACCCCTTCCCTTGGTCTTGATAGATCTGTCAAGAGTATGAAAATAATGGAAACAAAGAATACAGAACTATCAACCAAGCTAACAAAGTCAGAGAAAGAGATGGATGCTTTAAAGGCTAAAAGAGATGCCTTGAAGAATGAGTGAGACTCTCATCATGATGAGCTGAATGCCTTGAAAATAGAAAGGAATGTTATGTAGACAGAGAGAGATGCTCTGAAAGTTGAAAAGGGAAACCTTCATTGCACTTTGGTTTCTGAACTACTGACCCATTTTGTTTTAGAATAATGGGGAAGCGGTCAATGATAGGGAAGGGAACAATGGAACGGCCGGCGATGATAAGACAGTTAATGATGATGGGACGAGTAATGGATCAAGCACAGGAGATGATGTGATATATTAGGGCTGGTTTCTGTATTTGCTTCATTTCATTCCAATGTCACTTTTGTATATTATGAACTTCTTTGATAGTGATGAATGAAATGATAATTTTGTTTTGCTAAATATTCGCACTTCACTCTATGCTTTAATGAAATGACAGTTTGACTCTTCCAATTGACATTTATTTTGTGCAAGTGTTTGGCGTTTAGCTCATGGTGCCACTTGCCACTTATTTGGCTAAGTGCTTAGCGCTCGGTTAGAATGTCACTTGTCATTTATGCTTTTATTTTGTACAAGTGTTTGGTGTTCGGCTCATAGTGCCATTTGCCACTTACTTAGCTAAGTGTTTGGCGCTCGGCTAAAATGCCGCTTGCCACTTATATTTTTTATTTTGTGCAGGTGTTTAACGTTCGACTCATAGTGCCATTTGCCACTTACTTGGCTAAATGTTTGGCGCTCGACTAGAATGCCACTTGCCACTTATATTTTTTTTATTTTGTGCAAGTGTTTGGCGTTCGACTCATAATGCCATTTGCCACTTTTTTGGCTAAGTGTTTGGCGCTCGGCTAGAATGCCACTTGCCACTTATATTTTTTATTTTGTCTTTGCTTAATCAGTTTTTTTAAACAAAATGGACACTTTTTATAAATCTTGGCGAATCTACACATTCTTAAGAGCACAATTCTAAACGAACATCATTCAGAATGCAATTCAATCTTTACTGGTAGTACTTTTTTAGAGATATGGCATTCCATGGTTTATTGACCAATCTTCCAGTTATGGTCTCTTGTATGCCCCCTTTCTCATGGCCTTTGTAACTTTGTATGGACCTTCCTAGGGTAACATCATCTTTTTGACAATTCCCACTTTCTTTTTCAGAACTAAGTCACCAGGTGCAAACTCTCTATGCTTCACCTTTTTATTGTGGCTATTCATAAGTGTTTGCTGATAAGACGCAAGTCTTATTGCTACTACATCTCTTTTCTCTTCCAGCAAATTAAGGTCAAAATTCAACATACTATTGTTCTTCTCTTGATTCCATGCCAAGCTTCGAACATTTAGAACTAAGTGTTCAACCAGTAATACTGCCTCAATGTCATATGCCATAGCAAATGAGCTTTCTCCGGTTGGTCATCAAGGGGTTATTCTATAAGCCCATAAGAAGTTCGGAAGCTCATCCAACCATTTACCCTTTTCATCTTCAAGCTTCTTTTTAATCCAGACAAATATTGTTCTCTTAGTAATTTCAGCCTGACCGTTGTTGTCTATTTATTTTACACTCGCAAAAGAACAATTCCGTGCAGAATAGTGCTATAGAAAGAGATGTCGAACCCACAGAGAGAAGAGATTTATATTTTAGTCTTTAACTTTTTCTATGGTTTACAGATAACTTGGTTGAAGAGTTTGTTGGTTGTCACGATTTAACAAACTAGAATTAAAACAAAATATTAAATAAAAGCAAAGTAAATAAATGAAGTAATCAGAGAGAGAGATCTTAGGGCTTTGACTTCACCACAACCATCATACTACAGTTAATTATACTGACTCTGGGAATTAACAATGATATTTTCCAAATAAATTGAACTCAATAACATTCATTCAATTTGGGTTTTAAAGAAAGATATTTTACAAAATTAGCTAACTATAACCTATCTGCGATTAGCGTGGATTATCCGCCTACCTACTTTAACTACTTTAACTACGTTGCAAACAGCCTACCTTTTCTAAGCATAGACTATGAAAATTTTCTTTTGCAAAATACATTGGAACACCATTATATGACCTCTAGTCTTATGGCCGGTAGGGCTCCGCTAGATACTGTCCAATAAGATAGGTTAAGAATAGAAGATAGACTATTACATCTAAGACAAGGTAGTAATAGTTTATAATCTATTAAAGTATGAAAACCACTTGAGTTGTCTCAAGTGCTCGTAGCCATATAATCAAGAAAATACATATATTAAAATTAATCCCAGAGTTAAAACAATCAAACCATAGCATTAGGTTGGGTTATATCAGTGCCCTAAGAGAGGAATTAGCTACTCATGACAAGGTTGGATATCATCTATGTTGACATCATCTCCCTCCTCACGGATGGCATTTCTCTTCTCAGGATCTTCATTTTCAAGGTTGTAGGAACCCTAAAATCCCCCACACCTTCAGCCTTCTAAATAACACTGTGTAAGAGATTGAAATTTCAGACCCCTTCTATCAAGGCTTACACCTTCTTTTATAGAAGAAAATAATATTTGGTGGGTTTTTAGGTCTTCTGGCCCAACTGGATGAGTTACAGCTAATAAAAAGAGCAATCCCGCAATATTAATCTGACATGTCATGGAAGGCTCGAGCTTCAGGGATAGAGGCTCAAGCTCTAAGGTTCAGGCTCGAGCTTTAGGGACAAGGCTCAAGCTTCACAGGATTGATGCTCGATCTTCCATAAATGGTGCTCGATCTTCACTTTGACACTTAGCCAAATTTCTTCAACTATTTTTCGAAACGTCTTTTTTTCGACACTTAGAATATTTCTGGGACTTATCTCTTTCAACATTACTCGATCCATGATTCATGGGCTCGAGCACTAGGTACCAGGCTTGAGCATCAGGAACACTAGGCTCAAGCTTCAGTATACCAGGCTCGAGCCTCAGTTGTTAATGTTCGATCCTCAGTTGTTAGTGCTTGATCCTGGAGGTAAGGCACGAGACCTGGGAGCATAACCTTACAAGTAAATCAACTCTTTAATTTCCGACGCCCCATGCTCGAGCTTAAGGGTCGAGGCTCGAACACCCTTGAGTAAGGCTCAAGCACCTTATTGTGAGGCTCGAGCTTCAAGGTACGAGGCTCGAGCTTTTAGGTCTTGTTGACTTTTCTTCTTTTCTTTGCTGTGATGCTCGAGCCTCCACACTTGGGCTCGAGCTTTAAGGCTTGAATTTCTTCAAACTTCATCATTTAAGCTCTCGGCTTGCTCTGAATGATCGATAACGACTCTATAAGCTTTGATATCATCATAAAGTCCCAGTTTTAACCATTTCTCTGGGAAAGTACCTACAAACACACATTAAGCAAAAATTAGTCTAACTGTGGATAGAAGTATTACTTTAGGCCTTAACATATATGTATTTAGGGGCTCGAATATATATGCATATATTCAACGCTCATCACACCCCAAAATTTACATATTGCTAGTCCCTTAGCAATACAGAACTAAAAAGCCGCTTTCGTGGGAATCACGATTGCATTCAGCCTATGCAACAAGCCTTTAAACCCCTAGGTTACCCCTAGTGGATGAGTTATAGTCTCGTAAGGGTTCCCAGTGAAGATACCCACAAACTTCTCAAATTAGTGCCTTACTGCATAACAAGTTAATTTAAGCTTGTTTTCAAATCATATTATCCCTGTAATTCATTAATTAGTCAAATACAGCAAGTATACCAATCATGTAATCAGAACTACTTTTAACTTACAATTTCAATTAAGCAACCATAGTCCCCACGTATCAGTTTAATCATTCATTCAACAATCTTAATCTCTGAAACACTTTCTGATAGTGATCCTACAATTCAACGTGTGGCTTACTGTCCATACTTGCATTTATTCCTTATTACTCCTTAATTCATATGCAAACCTTTCAAATTCCAACTTCCAAGGCATTTTATTTTTTTCGGGTATGCATTTTTTCAAAAAGGATACTGTGCAATGTTCAGGTTTATTAAGCTTTCTAAATCACCCCTGTAACGAACTTTCAGCCAATGACTCCCAGACTAGATGGTCTTAGGGTATTAAGTGTTAAAACACCCCTAAGGACTTAATTGTTCAAGTAATCTAGGCAACCTAAACCCCTTATGTAACAAGCTTTCAGCCAACGGCTCCCAGACCAGACAATCTTAGGGCATTAGGTGTCAGAACACACCCTTAAGGACTTAATCACTCAAGCAATCTAAGTACAAAACTGAACTTGATCCTCTTCTTTTTTTTTCATTATTCATCATTTTTTTTTTCCTTCACATTAGTGAAGAATTTTTCTTTATTGCATTGCATACATACCAAATCTTTTTGTTTTTTCCTTCTTTTTTTTATACCTTGGTCATCAAAACTATCAAATCTACCTGATTGTCTCAGTCTAACTCCAAACAAAACAAGTCTTCCAATTCCCACCCCACAGAATTCATGCAAAGGTGAATATGTGCCAAGTGTAACATCTCAGAGATTAATATCATTAAACAATAATCATCTTACAGAGTAGACCACAGGGCTTCAACTGATTTCAAAAAATTTCAAGGAATCCTTCTCATAATATTTTAGCATGCAAACTATTTCTAACCAACATTAGACTGCAAATAGAGCATATAACCATCAACAGACTCAACCACATGCTTATATAATCAACTATCAAATCATATCCTTGTTGTTAAACCAAAATTTGAAATTTCCCAACAACACCTTACCCCCAAACTTATGGTGCACATTGTCCATAATGTGTGAGAACAAAAGAGAGTGAGAAAGATATTACCATACAAGCAAACCAGCAAAGATATGACAAAAGAATGCAAAGACAAGTAAAAAAAAATTTCAGCATCTCCTCCTTCAACATAGTGGTTCCTCAAAACCACCCAATGTTGTTGTCAGTCAAATCACCCCCAAACTTAATC
This sequence comes from Cornus florida, assembly GCF_030987335.1. Classification (NCBI taxonomy): domain Eukaryota; kingdom Viridiplantae; phylum Streptophyta; class Magnoliopsida; order Cornales; family Cornaceae; genus Cornus; species Cornus florida. The sequence continues at coordinate 94,775,983 of NW_026775581.1, read as the reverse complement.
TGTTGTATCTAGAAAAATGAATAAACTCCAACATGTGATACCCCCGGATTTCAGGCTGCGGGTTGGCCAGGCCCACGCCCGATTACCCGAGGATATCAAACCAATTAGCAATAATCGAACACAGAATACAATTAAAACCAAAAGAGATAAATAAAATTTGCTGAAATGAAAACTAAAATGACAATCCAATAATAGAAACCTCATGATATTTATTTCCATTGATAAACCAAAATTATTCTGATACAACTGATCCTCCACGAATACAAATCCTTCTCCAAATTTTACAACTCGGGAATCCATTTAGTGGACCCCTAAAATCCTATCTGAAAATTAAAACCCAAGTCTAGTACATGAAATAAAATCCTAGTCATTGGTGGAGTGAATAACTATATCTGCTCAGTACAATCTAGCTCTAGGCCTAGAACTGATAAACACCTATAAAAAAAGAGTGGGTCAGGCCCACATGCAAATTCTTCTCTAACTGCAATCCAAACAGTGACCCGATACGCAGATACACCCTAAATATCTCAACAATATCTATATAGTCCGTAATAGATAAATATATATCCACACTACAAGACTCTCACTAAATTATGCTGAGGGTCTCAACCTGAATAGAAGGCAACATGCAATACGCACCTGAGTGGGCATGACTACCTATGCCTAACAGGGTATACCTCAACCAACATAGTTAGCTATGCATCCTACTGCATATACGCACCCTAACCAATGAGTCTGAGACTCAAGCTCATCTCATGGTACCATAAAAATATATTTAAAATCCATTCGTATCCATCCATAGGAAATCCAATAAATCGTTCGGCTTATTCAACCGTACAAACTTATATAAGAGATCCAATAAGTCATTCATCTTATTCAACTGCACAGACTTAAATATAAGGAGAATTATGTTTTTATAATTCGTACCCTTAATCCAAAATAGGTAGGACTGAGTTATTTTGAATCAGTCTGTCCCTAGTATACCACTATCCCATACTGGTGCATACAATCCACAAAATCCATATAATTGATTGAACAGGTAAAACTATTCACCAATTAAAATCCATAAATAGGAATTAGTGTTTTGAGCTAAACCATACCTAGTATGTCACCGTCCCATACCGGTGCATACAATCATCCATATCCATGTAAATTACAACATATAACTAATAAGTAAGTAATTTACAGTCCAAAACCAATTATCCATATCATTGCAGAAAAGTGATCAAAGTTTCAGCAATTTAAATCCAAGACCTAAACCATGTAATTGCAAGAAATGGTTTAATAGTTCAACAACCAGCATCCAGAGCATGCATAGATTAGCTTTAATAAATCAACAACTCTATCATGCATTTAAACAAATTCTATAATCATATTATAGTCCAATAAATTTTACTAAATTAATTTAAGCAATTTAGTTATTTCCATCCGATAACAGCGTATTATATTCTGTTCTATCTTTTAGCACAGAGCCATACACTATGCCACAAGTCTAATTTTTTAATTAAAAGACTCCACTGTGCATCTAAAACTTAATTTAGAATCATGTTATAGCATCTTAAATTGTCGCATTAAAACTAGACAATTAATTTCCTTCCAGTCGTTAACCGTACACATAGTTGTTAAATAGCGCACTGTTAATTCCATTAGCACAATCATTGAAAACCCCACTAAAGTTTTAAAACTGGTCAAGAACCCCAAGTGCCCAAACAGTAGCTAAAAATTACAGTATGCATCAAATTGGGAAATAGCCTGATCTTAGAAAAATTAGAGCAGGCTCCATTTCAGCCTAGAGCCGACTCCATACAACCTTGGAGCCGGCTCTAATCAGGTGGGAGCCAGCTCTTGGTATACCAGAACCGGCTCTTTTTCCCCCCTGTGAGCCTTCTCTCCGTTCTTCTCCGTTTTAGCTTCTCTGCTCCTTCACCGGCTTATTCCTATCACTCTGAAGGATTTTAAAACTGAACTTAGGAGTCTAATTAACACCCAGTAGCATTCCATTAGTTCATTACAATCATTGGAATCAATTACAGGAATTTAAATTTGAATTAAATTTGCTACTGAACTGAAACATGCTCAAGGAACTAAACTGAAATTAATTTGCAACAATACTTCCATTCCAACCCCTCTGTTCTTCCTCTAATGTAAATTTTTAAAGGTTTTAACTCTCATCTAGTATTAATTTAAACCTTCATTTATAGCAGTCAAACTCAATACCATGTTAAAACAGTGACGACCTTTTTACTCTAAAACAGAGACGATGCAACCATACATGATACAATTATTACAGATAAATTTCACGGATAACATCAAACTTAATATATAACAGTCATGCATGGTTAAATTAATGTCCAATTAATCCCTAGAGATTATCTAGGTGCACAGAACACAAGCCAAAGGGAAGGAAAAAGAAAAGAACTTGCTTGTGATTTCAGTAATGAAATCCCGGCGTCGTCTCTAAGTTTTCGGCAACTACTAACTTCCTTCAAGCCTCCTATGGGTTTGATTTGATCCACCACCACCCTCCTTTGGGACTCACTGTTCTTCTCCTTGACAATTCTTACAGTGCCTCCATTCATAACCCTCTGTGTTATGAACTAACCTCACGTTTATTTAATATGAATTATGATCGTAAACCCTAGACTAAAGCATAATAGTTGTATTTATAGGTTTAAATTCTAAAACCCTAATCCTTATAATATTAGAGACAGAGCCCTAATCTTAATCCTAGTCGGCCCATATAACAAAACCTATGATTAAATTCTATGTCGGCAACACTAGGTGACGTCCAAAAGAACTGTATTTAAAAAAAAAAAATAATGTATATTTAAAACTCACGTAACTTAATGATAATAATTAAATCCAATATAAATTAATGCAAACAAAAGAAACAAAAGAAATTTCAATTTCAATTAATTCAAAAATGTCACACAAATGGCACACAATTAAATCAAATACTTCAATTAAAAACAAATATGCAATTTAAATCAATTAAATAAATAAAAATGTAATTTAAACAATAAATTAAATACCAGGACTATCCTTTCGAAATTAGGGATATTACATTATTCCCTCCTAACAAAAGGAATTCCGTCCTCGGAATTCGCTCTTACCTTCTTCCATTATTCCAGGAAATTGCGAGCGAATGACATCCTCCCGTTCCCAAGTAGACTCAGCCTCATTGTGATGATTCCACTGAACACCAACCAAAGGGATAACCTTGTTACAAAGGATTTAATCCCAACGGTCGACAATACGACACGGTGACTCCAAATAAGTTGCATCCGGCAGCAACTCAATCTCCCCAATATCGATATGCTGATACCGATCCCATCTTGCAGAAATTTCCTCAACATGAAAACATAAAAATTATTCAACACTTAAATTATATTGAGCAACCAATCATCCATACCCAATTTTTTTAGACAGGGTATAGATCCACATTCCACCAAGTTCCATAGCATAGATGAATAAACCGTCTATGCAACCAATCCTAATGTTTAATCGATAGGCTTCCGCCTAAATGGAGAACCACCATTCATGTAAAATCAATTTAAGACACAACAACTGACCTTCCTTAATAATGCTCCTTGCTTCCGATATGGAAGACATTCCAAATCAACTGTTTCCTGATAGGAAAACTATAGTGTACGAGCAGAACTAGTTACCACACCCTACTACTGCCTCCAAACTGAGCGCAATCCAATACAAAGAAGAGTATATCTCTCTAATGTATCTTTAAATAAAGTTAAGGTCTAATTGTATAACCCCCCACTTCCATATCAAACCAACAAGTAAGAGGTTTGCACCATATAAAATACAAAACCTTCTACGTTGTCATACTAACCTCCTTATGCCAATAATATGAGAAGTGAAATAAGCACTTCCAACTTCCCATAAAAACCTAAGATACCTATCCCAAGTATCACCTCCATGATTGAAAAACATTCCCGATCCAATCCCCCGTCGAGAGATATGAAGCACAGCTATACCTCTGTTATAAGTGCAATGTAGAACTAATACGAAATACAAAAGTGAACATTACGAGAATTAGGTCTAGCAGCAAACTTGCTCAATCCGCCACTCTTAATCCATATGGAATTAAAATTCCAATAGATATCGATAAGTTCTACCAACCTTCCACTTCTGATTAGTCCTACTCCCATTTTAATTTAGGCAATGGCAAAAATCACCAATGAGATTCGATTATCCATTCACTAGAATCGACATTTAATGTCTTAATGTTCCTTATAACCGTCCGTGTGCATCGAGAAAATTTCTACAAATTTTACATCTCAGTCACTCCGACAACATTCACCGAATCAACGAATCCTCCTCTATTACCGTATACTGTTTCTGAGTAAGGTAACACCGCCTTTACGGTCAGCTCCGATATTTGAGGTTGACCCCCCCTTAATTTCCTTGGTAAAAGCAAGTGTCATTAGTACATAAACTAAGACTTCAACTCCTAATGCAAAAACTAACCGAAAACTCCTAACGGTTATTACAAGCGTCCTCATCCATGTTCCCTTCCACCAAACAGAACTTAACGCAAAGTGCGAATCACCACGTTGATGCATCTAAGTCGTCTTGTAATCCCCTCTATTCATATGAACTGATAGTTCACTAGTTCAAAATAAACAAGATCTAAGTTGATTTAATTTATAACTCAACCCTCAACTAAATCTGTAATGATGCTCTATCATTTCCACCTCAGTACAGAAAATGACTGCAAGGATTTAGTGATCTCTGATGATCCATCTCAACCATCTAATTTTGTTAGACTAGAAGAAAACCACTTTGTCCCTCCTCCTGACCCTCAAAAACTACTCCAAACTGTGAGTGCATCATATTATCCGCCAGAATAAAGAAAGAACTAAGTGTTGTCACCCTCAGTCCCAGCATCCTCCTCCCAAATTCGTCTACCAAAAGTACCATTAGTCTGGTACCACCAGCTTCCGTCTGCACCCAATACTTAATTTGGAGCATCGTCAAAAGTTAACCATGCAGTATGATTTTTTCACGCACACCGTATACCGCTCCCTTATGATAGGTGACCGGTCTCACCATCCTATCTTCGACACACCCTACCTTTGTATAATAAGTAGTGTCAATTTAACTCATTGTCCCGCTTCTAAGACTTATGAAACTTTTTCCATCCTCCATATAGTCATCAATGTCCTAGCAACAACTAGTTGTTGCAAATTATGACCCTAAAAATTTCCACATTTTATATAGTGTAGAAACTTTGGTTCCTCCTCCAAGTGCAACACCAACAACTCCTCCAAATAACACCCTCATGAATAGTGTCATAACTACGAATAGACTGATGAAGATTTAATCAATCCACTGTCCTTTCTCGGCATCATTCTAATAAGTACCTACCAGCACAAAATCCTCCATCCTAACCATAATGGCATTACAGTGATCTTCACCTACCACATCCTCACGAATCCCCAAAGCATTAACAATCATCATTATTATAGCGTTGTAAAAATGACTCCCTACCTAGCATATAGCATATTAAACTAATCATTGTAAATTATTGGACTCATATTGGTAGTTTAACTATCCCTTCCCAAGTAGCATACCATATTGATGCATATCCAGGTCCAATAGGTAGGCTAGAAGTTTGTATCTCTACCCAATCCTATGACCCTATATCCCCAAATCCTAGCACATATAGCGCTATTACTCCATGTTATTACAATAATAATTGGCTAACATACTTGCGCCCCAACTAAAACCTATTCCAAATCCTGAACCAATTAACAAAAATGAAACACGTAACAACAAAATGCAACATAAAATAACAAAAAAAAAAAAACACATAGATACACACAATACAATAAAACAACCAAAATATAATTTCTACTTAAAACATCCTCCATTCCAGAGAAAAACCTCCTTTGAACTCAAGTTCCCAAATTATGCCACAGAAGTTCATTTCGTAGTTTCGTTAGTAATCATCCAACCTTGAAACCTATCTGTAACCATAGCTTAAAAGCAACATTCTTTTGCCTAAGCAAATACCAAAGGCTTAATCCTCATCCTCCTTATACGCAGAATGCAAACCGTCGATCGCGGCTTTACAAAATAACTTAGACCGTCACAACTTAATCCCCATACTCTCCTGAACGTGAGATAAAATCACATCCTTGTTTTGATAAGAACCCCATCCGATTCCCAACCTCCTAAAAAAAAGAAAAAAAAAATACTTCTCAATTAACTCTTTAAGACATGATACGAAAATTCATCCATCTGTAGATTGGTTCACACCAACTCTACCAGTATCTTTCACTATACTGCGGGTGAATGAGAGCACCCTCATACGATCCTTCATCTTCAAGCTTCAATACCCCCTTTCTTGGAGACACTGATATCTCCTCCCTTAGGATCCTCTTCAGAATCCTACTCTTCGCTTGTCTCCTTTTTGAGATCATCTGAAGTTGTGTTGGCCCCGTTATGCGGTGACCTAACATCTACACCTTAATCCGTTCTTGGCGTATACTTCCTAAGTAATGCTAACCTCAAAACTACCTTCGATCCCAAGTTCAGCTTCTGGCAAAGAACTCGACAACTTACTATTTTACGCCGTTAGGTCCGTATTGCTTTCGCCGTGAACCCCATCCTCCTCCTAGTGTCAACCATTCTAAGGGAGGAGTACAATTGACATTAACTCCTCCTAACAAACCGTAAATAGAGTACAACGAATCCTAATATGGCTCTAAGTTTTTAAGAGACGCAACGCGGAAGTCTTCTAACGAAAACACTCCTAAAGACACTAGAACCTGGAGTGCTCTGATACCAACTATGATACCCCCGGATTTCCAGATGTGGGTTGGCCAGGCCCACGCCCGATTAACCGAGGATATCAAACCAATTAGCAATAATCGAACACAGAATACAATTAAAACCAAAAGAGATAAATAAAATTTGCTGAAATGAAAACTAAAATGACAATCCAATAATAGAAACCTCATAATATTTATTTCCATTGATAAGCAAAAATTATTCTGATACAACTGATCCTCCACAAATACAAATCCTTCTCCAAATTATACAACTCGGGAATCTATTTAGTGGACCCCTAAAATCCCAACTGAAAATTAAAACCCAAGTCTAGTACATGAAATAAAATCCTAGTAATCGGTGGAGTGAATAACTGAACCTGCTCAGTACAATCCAGCTTTAGGCCTGGAACTGACGAACACCTGTAAAAAAAAGAGTGGGTCAGGCCCACATGCAAATTCTTCTCAAACTGCAATCCAAACAGTGACCCGATACGCAGATACACTCTAGATATTTCAACAATATCTATATAGTCCGTAATAGATAAATATATATCCACACTATAGGACTCTCACTAAACTATGCTGAGGGTCTCAACCTGAATAGAAGGCAACATGCAATACGCACCTGAGTGGGCATGACTACCTACACCTAACAAGGTATACCTCAACCAACATAGCTAACTATGCATCCTACTGCATATACGCACCCTAACCAACGAGTCTGAGACTCAAGCTCATGTCATGGTACCATAAAAATATATTTAAAATCCATTCGTATCCATCCATAGGAAATCCAATAAATCTTTCGACTTATTCAACCATAGAGACTTATATAAGAGATCTAATAAGTCGTTCAGCTTATTCAATTGCACAGACTTAAATATATGGAGAATTATGTTTTTATAATTCGTACCCTTAATCCAAAATAGGTAGGACTGAGTTATTTTGAATCAGTCTGTCCTTAGTATGCCACTGTCCCATACCGGTGCATACAATCCACAAAATCCATATAATTGATTGAACAGGTAAAACTGTTCACCAATTAAAATCCATAAGGTAGGAATTAGCGTTTTGAGCTAAACCATACCTAGTATGTCACCGTCCCATACCGGTGCATACAATCATCCACATCCATGTAAATTGCAACATATAACTAAAAAGCAAGTAATTTACAGTCCAAAACCAATTATCCATATCATTGCAGAAAGTTGATCAAAGTTTCAGCAATTTAAATCCAAGACCTAAACCATGTAATTGCAAGAAATGGTTTAATAGTTCAACAACCAGCATCTAGAGCATGCATAGATTAGCTTTAATAAATCAACAACTCTATCATGCATTTAAACAAATTCTATAATCATATTATAGTCCAATAAATTTTGCTAAATTAATTTAAGCAATTTAGTTATTTCCATCCGATAACAGCGTACTAAGTTCTATACTTATATTCTGTTCTATCTTTTAGCACAGAGCCATACACTATGCCACAAGTCTAATTTTTTAATTAAAAGACTCCACTGTGCATCTAAAACTTAATTTAGAATCATGTTATAGCATCTTAAATTGTCGCATTAATACTAGACAATTAATTTCCTTCCAGTTGTTAACCGTACGCATAGTTGTTAAATAGCGCACTGTTAATTCCATTAGCACAAAGAGGCTATTTTATGCAATTCAAGACCTTGATTACATGTTAAAATAATCATTGAAAACCCCACTAAAGTTTTAAAACTGTTCAAGAACCCCAAATGCCCAAACAGTGGCTAAAAATTACAGTATGCATCAAATTGGGAAAAAGCCTGCTCTTGGAAAAATTGTAGCAGGCTCCATTTCAGCCTAGAGCCAGCTCCATACAGCCTTGGAACCGGCTCTAATCAGGTGGGAGCCGGCTCTTGGTATTCCAGAGCCGGCTCTCTTCCCCCCCTGTGACCTTTCTTTCCGTTCTGCTCCGTTTCAGCTTCTCTACTCCTTCACCGGCTTATTCCTATCACTCTGTAGGATTTTAAAATTGAACTTAGGAGTCTAATTAACACCCAGTAGCATCCCATTAGTTCATTACAATCATTGGAATCAATTACAGGAATTTAAATTTGAATTTAAATTTGAATTAAATTTGCTACTGAACTAAAACATGCTCAAGGAACTAAACTGAAATTAATTTGCAACAATACTTCCATTCCAACCCCTCTGTTCTTCCTCTAATATAAATTTTTAAAGGTTTTAAATCTCATCTAGTATTAATTTAGACCTTCGTTTATAGCAGTCAAACTCAATACCATGTTAAAACAGTGACGACCTTTTTACTCTAAAACAGAGACGATGCAACCATACATGATACAATTATTACAGATAAATTTCACGGATAACATCAAACTTAACATATAATAGTCATGCATGGTTAAATTAACGTCCAATTAATCCCTAGAGATTTTCTAGGTGCACAGAACACAAGCCAAAGGGAAGGAAAAAGAAAAGAACTTGCCTGTGATTTCAGTAATGAAATCCCGGCGTCGTCTCTAAGTTTCCGGCAACTACTAACTTCCTTCAAACCTCCTATGCGTTTGATTTGATCCACCACCACCCTCCTTTGGGACTCACTGTTCTTCTCCTTAACAATTCTTACAGTGCCTCCGTTCACAACCCTCTGTGTTATGAACTAACCTCACGTTTATGTAATATGAATTATGATCGTAAACCCTAGACTAAAGCATAATAGTTGTATTTATAGGTTTAAATTCTAAAACCCTAATCCTTAAAATATTAGAGACAGAGCCCTAATCTTAATCCTAGTCGGCCCATATAACAAAACCTACGATTAAATTCTATGTCGGCAACACTAGGTGACGTCCAAAAGGACTGTATTTTTAAAAAAATTAATGTATATTTAAAACTCATGTAACTTAATGATAATAATTAAATCCAATATATATTAATGCAAACAAAAGGAACAAAAGAAATTTCAATTTCAATTAATTCAAAAATGTCACACAAATGGCACACAATTAAATCAAATACTTCAATTAAAAACAAATAATGCAATTTAAATCAATTAAATAAATAAAGATGTAATTTAAACAATAAATTAAATACCAGGACATCCTTTTAAAATTAGGGGTATTACACAACACATATCGAGCATTGTTACAAATATTTGGAATTTTTATTATTTTTCAATTTTTTTTTTTTTTTTTTAACTGAAGCTAACTAAACTAAAAATAAACCTAAAAATTACTAAACCAAGAAAAATAATTAAATCTCAAACTAAAATAAATAAAAGTAAAAATAAAAATAAAACAAAACAAATCTACGGTACAACATACAAGTGCTGAGTTTAACGTCGACAGCTCGACAGCATGCTAAGTTTAACGTCAATAGCTCGACGTAAACCTGACCTCTCTAGTCCAAGTAAAGGGATCATGAAACTCTATTGCCTCCACTGTGACTCTCTACACACTACCCTCTATGTAGGGTTTCAGTCTCTATCCATTGACCTTGGACAGTTATCCAGTTTTGCAATCTTATATCTCTATTGCACTGTATGGTGTAACAGAAATAACCATGTATGGACCTTCCCAACGTGCCTTTAACTTTCCAGGAAAAAGTTTCAGTCATATATTAAACAACCAAACCTTCTTTCCAGGCTCAAAAGTCTTAGGCAAGATATGTTTATCATGAAATACCTTAATGTTTGCTTTGTCAACCTTAGCACTTTCATACGCATCATTACGTAATTCTTCAAGCTCTGTTAATTGAAGCTTCCTGTTAGAACCAGCAGATGTCATATTGAAATTGAGCTTTTTAATAGCCCAAAAAGCTCTGTGTTCTAACTCTACAGAAAGATGGCACCCTTTACCATAGACTAGGCGGTAAGGGGACATACCAATCGGAGTCTTATAAACAGTACCATAAGCCCACAAAACATTGTTCAGTTTAGAAGACCAATCTTTACAATCTGGCTTGACCATTTTCTCAAGAATTCTCTTAATTTCACGATTGGATATTTCTATTTGGCCACTTATTTGGGGATGATAGGCAGAAACAACTTTATGAGTAATTGAGTATCTTTACATCAAGGTACGGAAATACCTATTACAGAAATAAGCACCCCCATCACTAATAATAGCTCGTGGCATACCAAAGATGTTCGTTTGAATGAACTTAACCACAACTGTGTGATCAGTGGTATTAGTAGCTACTGCTTCAATCCATTTGAACACATAGTCAACAACCACAAGAATGTATTCATTATGATTAAACAGAACAAAAGAACCCATGAAATCAATACCTCAAAAACCTTAATAACTAAAATTAGAGTTAAGGGCATCATGTTCCTTCTAGAAATTGATCCTAGCTGCTGACATCTAAAGCATGACCTACAGAATAAGTATGCATCCCGAAAGAGCGAAGGCCAAAAGAAACCGCACTGAAGAATTTTAGCTGCAATTTTCTTTACACTGAAAAGACCTCCACATGCTAAACTGTGACAGAAGGTCAGGATACTATGAAACTCACTCTCAGGAATACATCTACGAATGATTTGATTAGCACAGTATTTGAATAGCTGAGGATTTTCCCAATAGTACATCCTAATTTGGGAAAAGAATCGATCATTTTCCTGCTTTAACCAAGACAAAGGAATTTTGCCTATTGCGAGGTAATTCACAATATCAGCAAACTAAGGCAAATCCTTATGAGAAACCTCAAACAGTTGTTCATCCGGGAAGGAATCACACATTGGAAGTGAAGATGAGGTATCCTCAATACAAATTCTAGAAAGATGGTCAGCTACAATATTTAATGACCTTTTCTTATCCCATAATCAAATTCTTGAAACAAGAGGATCCATCGAATCAAACGGGATTTGGTTTCCTTTTTGGAAAGAAGATGTTTCAAAGCAGAATGATTAGAATAGACTACGACTTTGGAACCTAATAGATGTAATACCCCTAATTTTAAAAGGATAGTCTCGGCATTTTATTTATTGTTTATTTTATTTTTCGTATAGTTTCTTGATTAATTATTTAATGCTTGTTTAATTGTTTTCATTGTTTAATACTTGTTTAATTGTGGTAATTGTTAATTTCGTTTGTTTACTGGTTTAAATGCAGTTATTATTTGATATTGTTTTTTTTTTTAATTGAATGGAATTAATGGTATTTTTTTATTTTATTTTTGTTAAATGAATTAAATGTTCTATTTTTAATTTGAAGTTGGTTGCACTGTTATTTTATTGGAATTTCTCACGGGTGTAATTGGATTGAACTAGAAACAGTGTAATGGTAAACATTAGGGTTTCTTTTCTTTAGAATACACGGATGGGCCGACGAGGATTGGAAGTAGGGCTTAGTCTCTAATTATATATGGACTAGGGTTACTATAATAAATCTATAAATATCAACATTTCGGTGGTTTAGGGTTTTAGAATACAAAACCTCTTTTCCCGTAGTGAAAAACACAGAGAAAAACAGAGAGTGAACTTAGGTGATTAACAAAGCAGTTCAAGGAGGAAGGAAAATGGTTGCTTCTGGGTTGAACCAAGGCACCGGAGGTTTAGAACTGTAGTCTAGGACGTTGACGGAACATTCAAAGATGGTGGATTAGAGTTTCAAAACTGAAACTCAAGGCAAGCCTCTGTTCTACTCTTTCCCTTTAATCTGTGTTCTGTGCATGCCTAGGTAGACTCCAGGGATTGAATAGATGTTAGAATGGATTAAACGAATGTTATAACACATCAATTGTGCATGCTTAAACAGTATTTAATTTCATTGAATTATCTATGTTGTGTTGCTTAAGAATTTCTGTATGAAATCTTGTTATCGTTACTTTTAAAACTAATGTTTAATTCAAGTCTTGTTATATATTATTGTCTTATGATCAATCTGGAACTGGGATAGACCTTAAAACATGTAATAAAAATAGTTACAGAGACTGCAAGTACTGCCGAAGGCAAGGAAGAAGACTGAGAACGGACTACGGCTCTTAAGGGTAAGAGCAGGCTCCAAAAAGGGAGGGAGCTTGCTCCCACAAAGCTAGAGCCGGCTCTTAACATCCTAGAGCTGACTCCCAAGGGTGGGGAGCTGGCTCTCCTTGCCTAGGAGCAGGCTCTCAAGTTTTGAGAGCCTGCTCTCTCCTTAAATGCACTGAAACAGTTTTTTTGGGGCTGTTTGGCTGAGATTAGATTTTCTAAAGCTATTTAAAAGCTATTGAATGGTATAAATCATTGATAGAGACTTATAAAAATGTTGGGAAGCATGGTTACATTTAGATATTAAGGATGGAATTAACATAAGGTTAAACGAAGAACCGTATGTGGAAGATTGGATAATTAATTTATCTTGCTTACTGTTTTAGCAATTTGATTTCTCTACATGATTTTAAATTGTGAATCATGTTTTTAGCTGTGATATAAGCATATAGTAGTTTAAATATGTGTATGCTTAGATGGATTTAACTGATGTATTAAATCTGCTATATATTGCATTTGTTATGGTACTGTTTGGAGAAGTAAATTACGTAATCTTACTTTATCAATTTAAAGGACTGGAATTGGGATTCTAAATCTTTTATTTGATGTATAATTTAGTTATACACAAGTTAAACTATATTTATGCTTATTTTAGGATGTGGTTGATAAATATTTTTACTGTTTTTGTCAACTATGTTAGCTGGAGGACAGTATGCACCGGTATGGGACAGTGGCATACTAGGTATAGATTAGTTCAACACTAAGTCCTACCTAAAATGGATTAAGGTGTGAATTAACCATAAAGGTTAAGTCCAACTCCTATTGGTGTTAGGTCAGTAAATAACTGAATGACATAACTTGGTTTCTGGGATAGATTGTTATACATATATCAAACCACTATACTAGATGGGTGATATTTTATATTAGGAGGACACGGACTTTATATATTTATGATATGGTACAATGGTATGAGCTTGAGTCTCAGGACCATGGTTAGGATGCATATATCGCCTAGGATGGATAGTTGGACAGTAGTTGTTGTTCCCTGGTAGGTCTAGGTACACATGACCACATTATGTGCGATTTGCATGGTATCTCTACTCAAGCTGAGACAGACCTATTGGACTAGTGAGGGTCCTATAGTGTGTATTTATACATGTATGAACTACTCTAGATATTGTTGAATCTATCTACGATGTATCTGCGTATTGGATTCCTGTTTGGATCATAGTAGAATAGGACTTACATGTGGGCCTGACCTACTCTTTTATTTTTCAGGTGTTCGTCAGCTCCAGGGTTAGAGCTTGGTCGTGCAGGGCAGATACAGACTTCCATTCCACCGACTACGTAGGACTGCTTCCTTATTAGCTTGGATTTTGATTATAGTTATTTAATTTTACAGTTGGGATTTTTTATTAAGGGTTCACTAGATGGATTCCCGAGTTGTTAATTAATTAGAGGTTTTGGATTAATGGATTTGAACAATTATCTTTTGAGGATTTTCAATTAGAGTTCTTTTCAGTCATTTATTATTTAGATCTTAACATTTCAATTTGTATTCTGTGCTTGTTAAATATTAATTGTTTGATATTTCCCTAGGGTTTGAGCCTGGACCTGATCAACCCGTGTCTCAGATCCGAGGGGTATCACAATAGATATGATCTGAATTTATCCAAAGCAAAGACAATAGCAAACAACTCTTTTTCAATAGTTATATAATTCAACTGTGCATCTGACAGAGTTTTGCTCGCATAGTAGATAACATGAGGAAGCTTATCCACTTGTTGTCCCAAGACAGCATCTATAGCATAATCAGATACGTCACACATAATCTTAAACGAAAGAGCCCAGTTTGGAGGATTCATGATAGGAGCTGAAGAAAGAAGAGAGCAAAGTTTCAAGGCATGATTCATCAAAGGAAAAAGGAACGTCCATTGCAAGTAAATTACACAAAGGACGAAAAATTTTGCTAAAATCCTTAATGAAGCGTCGATAGAATCCAGCGTGCCTAAGAAATGATCACACTCTCCTTACGGAGGTAGGAGGAGGCAATTTAGAGATCAAATCTACTTTAGCTCTATCAACTTCAATACCTCTCTCTGAAATGATATAGCCTAACACAATTCCTTCTTGAACTATAAAATGGCTCTTCTCCCAACTAAGTATAAAATCGGTTTCTTTACAACACTGGAGCACCAGGGAAAGATTTTGGAGACAGTTTTCGAATTTGGTCCCAAAAACAGAGAAGTCATCCATAAAGACTTCAAGAAACTTCTCAACCATGTTCAAAAAGATAAACATCATACACCTCTGGAATGTTGCTGGCGCATTACATAAACCGAAAGGCATCTGTCTATATGCAAACGTACCAAATGGACAAGTGAAAGTAGTTTTCTCTTGATCCTTAGGATCAATTGCCACCTGATTATAGCCGGAATAACCGTTTAAAAAGCAATAATAGCTCTGGCCAGCCAATCGCTCTAAAATCTGATCAATGAATAAAAGTGGAAAATGATCTTTTCTAGTAGAGGAGTTAAGTTTTCGGTAATCAATACACACACGCCATCCAGTGGTGGTGCGCTGTGGAATTAATTCTCCCTCAGAATTCTTAACTACTGTAATACCTGTCTTTTTGGGTAATACTTAAGTAGGACTCACCCACTTACTATCTGAGATAGGGTAGATTATTCCCGCATCTAACAACTTCACAACTTCCTTCAAAACTACCTCCTTTATATTAGGATTTAATCTTCATTGGAGTTCCCGAGATGTTCGAGAATCCTCCTCCAAATGAATCTGATGTATGCAAATTGTGGGGCTAATTCCTTTCAAATCAGCTACACTCCACCCAATAGCCTCTTTATTTTATTCAAGAACTTTTAAAAGACTACTTTTTTGCGATCTTGTAAGATTGGAAGCAATGATCACCGGGAGGGTGTCATTTAAACCCAAGAAAGCATACTTGAGCTTTTCCGGTAGTGGCTTAAGCTTAAGTTTAGGTGGAGACACTAACAAAGGAATAGGTGGAGTACTAGAAAGTGGTGGAAGAGGCTCTAACCTAGATTTCCATGGAGAAAAATCTGTGATAGTAGTGGAATTGAGCAAAGAATTCACTTCAGCTATTAAGGCATCGATATTGAAATCTTCATAATTGAAGTGATTCAAACAAGCTTCTAAAGGATCCTTGGATAAAATAGTTGGGAGTGATTCCTCAACCAACTCATCAATAACATCAAGGAAGAAGCATTCACTATCATCGTGGGGATGATGACTAGCATTGAAGATGTTTAACTTAACTTCTATATTCCCAAAAGATAAATACATGGCTCCAGTTCTACAGTTAATGCAAGCATTCGCTGTAGCTAGAAAATGTCGCCCAAGAATGACTGGAATACACTTTTTGGAATCGTGGACCGGTTCTGTATCAAAAACTAGAAAATCGATCGAAAAATAGAACTTGTCCATTTTTATGAGTACATCTTCAAGAATACCTCGTGGTTGTCTGACAAAACGGTCAGCAAGCTGTAGAATAACCGACATAGGTTTAACTCTCCCAAACCTAACTTCTCATACACCGAGTAAAGAATAAGAATAACACTTACTCAAAGGTCAAGAAGTGTTCACTCTATCACATTGTTTCCAATGACACAAGAAATTATAGGAGCACCAGGATCTTTAACCTTTAGAGGAGTGTTATACTTAAGAATAGCACTGACTTACTCGATGAGGCAAACTTTCTTAGGAACTTGGCTTTTGGATTTTCTCTTAAGAGTGCACAAGTCTTTTAGAAATTTGGAATAGGCTAGAATTTTCTTTATAGCATTGAGCAGAGGGAGATTGATTTTGACCTGTTTAAAGACTTCCATCATATCTTGAATCTTCTCCCCTTGTTTACCAAAGTGGGAACGTTCCTTGAGACATTCTGGATAAGACATTTTTGGCTCATAAGTTGTCTCAGGGTTAGGAGCAGATGAAGAAGTGACTCCACCTTCAACTCCTCTTATGGATTATGGAATAGCACTTGAGGAAACATCTTTGGGATATGGATGATGAATGATATGAACAATGGGAATCCTAAGCCTTTCTTTTCCCTCCTATCCTTTTTCAACTTGGTTATCAACCATTCAACCACTCTTCAATGTAGTGATAGCCTGAACTTGCTCATGATGAATACCTGAGGAATTGGTTTCATCAATCATGTAAGTCTGCCCTTTTGGGTTGGCTATTGGCTGACTAGGCAGCTTTCCATCCTCTCTTCGAGATAGAGTACTGGCCATTTATCCAACTTATGCCTCTAACTTTGCTATGGCTTGAGAATGAGAATTAAAAAGTTGGGTATTGGCTTTAAGATCAACAAGAGCATTGAGTACTTATTCCTCAAATGCAAAATTTCTAGGAGGAGGTGGAAGATTAGGAGCTTGAGCGGGTTGATTCCTAAACTGAGGTGGACGGTAAATACCAGATTGGTTGAAAAAATTATTTTGTGGCATAGGATTGGATGTATTTTGATACTACCCCTGAGATTATGAAACAGTATTTCCTTGATTTGAATTACGCCATGACAGATTGGGATGATCTCTCCAACCAGGATTATATGTAGAAGAATATGGATTATAGGCTGGTCTAGAGAATGCAGCATTCACTTGCTCCTGTGGGATCTCAGATGATTGTCCCAGCATAGGGCAAGCATCAGTAAAATGGTTAGGATTAACACAGATAGAACAAACTTCCTTTCGCAAGGTAGTTTGTGGATTAGCGACAGGAGCAAAACCAGATGATAAAATTTGATTGAACCTACAGTTCAAGGCTTCTATTTGAGCAGCTAGCTCACTAGATTTATCCACCTCATAAAGTTTTTCAACCTTATACATTCCAGGTGAAGACCTAGACCTAGAGGAAGAAGCGTGTTGTACTAAGTTTTCACTTAAGGCCTCAAACAGTTCCCAAGCTTCAGCCGGACTCTTATACAGAAAAACTCCATTAAGAATCAGTAAAACTGTCATAGAAGATCTGTATTAAGTTCCATTGAGCAATGTCATGGTGTGGACACTTTCTCATAAGATCATTGTATCTCTTTCATGCATCATAGAGTTGTTCTCCCGGGATTTGGGAAAATGCCATGATTTCTCTTCTCATTTATGTGGTTTTACCCACAGTGTAGTTTTTCTTCAAGAACTCCTATTGTAACATATCCCATGTAGATATGGAATTTGTTAGAAGGGACTGTAACCAAGTTCTTATTTTATCCTTGAGAGAGAACCGGAAAAGTCGCATTCTGAATGAATCATTGGTTAGAGTGGTCAACTTGTTAGTTAAACACAATTCCAAAAACACATCCAAATACTTATAAGGATCCTCTGTTGCATACCCATGAAAGGCAGGAAGCATTTGGATCATAGCAGGCTTGATCTCAAAATGGGTTGCATCAGCATCCGGAAAAACAAAGCATGAAGGAGAAGTGTATATGGTAGGAATAAAGTGGTCCCTCAATTGTGGTTGTAGAGGGACAGGTGGACCCTGTTCTCCATTCCCATTACCATTATTACTCGGTGCATTACATTGCTCAGCCATGTTATCAAAGGAACTATCTATATTACTCAAGTGTTTTTTAAGTTTTCTTAACTGACTCAAAGTTCTCTCTATTTCAGGATCATGCACTAAAGGTTTTGACCTATTTTGGCGAGTTAACATGCACTGGTTCCACTAATCCTAACAGTAGCAAAAATAAGGTATTCCAAGTAAATAAAACAATAAGAACTCATAAAAAGGTTTAATAAACTGAAGCTTTTTCTCCCTTAAGCGTCTTTGCCCTCACTGCTAACTTGTACCTGAAAAGAAAAAGAAGTAAGGTGAGATATCAGAAAGTTCAAAGACTGGTAAACCAAAATAACTAATTAAAAACTAAACAAAATCTAATCTCCCCAGCAACGGCGCCAAAAATTGTTGTTTGTTTATTTTACACTCGCAAAAGAACGATTCCGTGCAAAATAGTGCTATAGAAAGAGATGTCGAACCCACAGAGGGAAGAGATTTATATTTCAGTCTTTAACTTTGTTCTATGGTTTATACATAACTTGGTTAAAGAGTTTGTTGGTTGTCACTGTTTAACAAACTAGAATTAAAACAAAATATTAAATAAAAGCAAAGTAAATAAATGGAGTGATCAAAGAGAGAGATCTTAGGGCTTTGACTTCACAACCATCATACTACAGTTAATTATACTAACTCTGGGAATTAACAATGATATTTTCTAAATGAATTGAACTCAATAACATTCATTTAATTCGCGTTTTAAAGAAAGATGTTTTACAAAATTAGCTAACTATAACCTATCTGCGATTAGCGTGGATTATCCGCCTACCTACTCTAACAACTTTAACTATGTTGCAAACAACCCACATTTCCTAAGCATAGACTATGAAGACGTTATTTTACAAAATACATTGGAACACCAATATATGACCTCTAGTCTTATGGCCGGCAGGGCTCCGCCAGATACCGTCTAATAAGATAGGTTGAGAATAGAAGACAGACTATTACATATAAGACAAGGTAGTAATAGTTTATAATCTATTAAAGCATGAAAACCACTTGAGTTGTCTCAAGTGCTCGTAGTCATATAATCAAGAAAATACATATATTAAAATTAATCCCAGAGTTAAAACAATCAAACCATAGTATTAGGTTGGGTTACATCAGTGCCCTAAGAGAGGAATTAGCTACTTATGACAAGGTTAGATATCATCTGTGTTGAGTTCATCTCCTTCCTCATGGACGGCGCTACTCATGACAAGGTTGGATATCATATGTGTTAAGTTCATCTCCCTCCTCACGGACGGCACTTCTCTTCTTAGGATCTTCACTTTCAAGGTTGGAGGAACCCTAAACACCACCACACCTTCAGCCTTCTGAATAACACCGTGGAAGAGATTAAAATTTTGGACCCCTTCTATCAAGGCTTACACCTTCTTTTATAGAAGAAAATAATATTTGGTGGGCTTTTAGGTCTTCTGGCCCAACGAGATGAGTTATGGCTGATAAAGAGAGCAATCCCGCAATATTAATCTAACATGTCATGGAAGGCTTGAGCTTCAGGGACAGAGGCTCGAGCTTTAAGGTTCAGGTTTAAGCTTCAGGGATAAGGCTCGAGCTTCACAGGATAATGCTCAATCTTCCATAAATGGTGCTCGATCTTCACTTTGACACTTAAACAAAAAATTTCAACTATTTTCCTTTCTTCGACACTTAGAATTTTTCTGGGACTCATCTCTTTCAACATTGCTCGATCCAAGCTTTATGGCCTAGAGCACTAGGTACCAGGCTCGAGCATTAGGAACACCAGGCTCAAGCTTCAGTACACCAGGCTCGAGCTTCAATTGTTAATGCTCGATCCTCAATTGTTAGTGCTCGATCTTGGAGGTAAGGCACGAGACCTGGGAACTTAGCCTTGCAAGTAAATCAACTCTTTAATTTCCGACGCCTCATGCTCAAGCTTGAGGGTCAAGGCTCGAGCACCTTTGGGTAAGGCTCGAACACCTTATTATGAGGCTCGAGCTTCAAGGTACGAGGCTCGAGCTTTTGGGTCTTGTTAACTTTTCTCTTTTCTTTGCTGTAATGCTCGAGCCTCCATACTTGGGCTCAAGCTCTAAGGCTTGAATTTCTTTAAACTTCACCATTTAAGCTCTCGGCTTGCTCTGAATGATCGGCAATGACTCTGTAAGCTTCAATATCATCATAAAGTCCCAGTTTTAACCATTTTTCTGGGAAAGTACCTACAAACACACATTAAGCATTAATTAGTCTAACTATGGATAAAAGTATTACTTTAGGACTTAACGTATATGTATTTAGGGGCTCGAATATGCATATATTCAGCGCTCATCAACTGTTCGCTTGCGAATGGCTAACCGCTGCCAACTTCTTATTGATTCCATATTCCTCTAGCAATTCCCTCACTTGCTTACTATTATGATTAGTCCCATTATCCATAACGATCAATCTCGGCACGCCAAAGCAATAAATGATATTACTCCAGATAAAACGTCTTACTTGAGTTTGAGTTACACTGGGATACGGTCCTACTTCTACCCACTTGGTAAAGTAATCTGTTGCAAGCAGAACGTACTTATTCTACGATCTTGCTATTGGCAGAGGGCCAACCACATCCATCCCCCATTGCATGAAAGGCCATGGTCTGGCCATTACGAGTAAATCTTCAGGTGGTTGCTGGATCAATGGTCCGAACTTTTGGCACTAATCACATCTTCTAGAAAATTCTTCTACATCACGTAACATGTTCAGCCAAAAATATCCTTGCGTCATCGTTTTGTGCGCTAGAGATCTTCCTCCTGAGTGATTGCCACACACACCTTCATGGATTGTTCGTATGATCTACCTGGCCTCTGAGGGGGTAACACACTTCAAATATGGACCCAAGAAAGATCTCCTATACAATTGATTGTGGATAATGGCATACTTTGTCGCATTTGATCTGATCTTTCTTGCCTCGTCTTGCCGTTTAGGCAACGTACCATCTCGTATGAAGATCATGATTGGATCAATCCAACTTGGTATATACGGTATGACATTTACTTGCCATGGATTCGAACCGAGTGGTTCTTCAAAGATAGAGGGTTGAGATAGTACATCAACTGGAATCACCCTTCCCAATGTTTCTCCAAAGCTTGACGCACTATTGGCCAACTGGTCGACGTCCTCATTATATTATCTCGGCAATTGGATGAACTTGATCTGATCACAATTTTTTGCTTTGTGCATAATGGCAGAACGGTATGCTTCCATTGTCTCATCTTTAGTACCATACTCTCCAGTCACCTGCCGAATGATCAACTACGAATCATTGAAAGCAACCAGACTTTTGACCTTCAGTTTTTTAGCCAATCTCAGTCCTTCTAACATTACTTTGTATTCTACCTCATTATTAGTTACTCTGAGCTCAAGTCTGATTGTTTGGCTCAGCGTGGTTCCTTCTGGAGTTTGCAACTTGACCCCTATGCCTTCCCCCATTTGATTTGAAGAACCATCAATGAAAAGCTTCCATGTTAAATTTCCGTGGTCTTCTTCCATGTCCTCGACATCACATTCCAGTAAGAAATCAGCCACCGCTTGCCCTTTTATAGCCGTTCGTAGCTCATACGTTTTATCAAACGAGCTCAGCTCAATGACCCACTTTGTCATTCTTCCTAACATATCTGATTTATACAGGATCACCCTTATAGGAAGGGTGGTAAGAACGACGATAGGATGGGATTCAAAATAGTGCCTGAGTTTCTTCTTTGCATTCACTAATGATAGGATCATTCACTCAGATTTTGAATAACTTCTCTCTGGTTCGGCCATTATTTTACTAACGTAAAACACTGGGACATTTTCCCTTTTCACACCATATCAGAATGGCACTAGTTGTAATGTTGGACACGCCAAGGTACATGAAAAGCTTTTCACCTTGTTTTGGGGCAGACAAACTGGAAGGTTCCACATATACTCCTTCAACCTGGTCAGTGCCTGTCATTGTTCATTCCCCCAGGCTTGCCTTTTGTGACTTCTTATTGCATTAAAGAATGGTTTGCAATGATCTAACAACTTAGAGATATATCGGCTTAGTGCTGCTATTTATCCGGTTAGCACCTGTACTTCTTTGACTG
Source organism: Cornus florida (assembly GCF_030987335.1). Classification (NCBI taxonomy): domain Eukaryota; kingdom Viridiplantae; phylum Streptophyta; class Magnoliopsida; order Cornales; family Cornaceae; genus Cornus; species Cornus florida. The sequence continues at coordinate 94,753,559 of NW_026775581.1, read as the reverse complement.
ACTTTGGTTCCGCATTTCTTATTAGAGCTTCAGCCTGGGCTGGTACTTCAATCCCTCTGTTGTTGACTACATGCCATAGGAACTGCCTAAAACCCACACCAAACGAGCACTTGGTTCACATTGAGTACATCTTGCAAGTGTTGCAAATGATGGTCTTCTTTTTACTTTTTACCACCATGTCATCAATATAGGCTTCTACAGTTTTACCCATTTGGCTATTGAAAATCCTGCTAACCAGCCTTTGGTAAATGGCTCCAACATTTTTTAGTCCGAACAGCATGACCTTATAATAATAAATCCCTCGCTCGGTGACAAAAGAAGTTTTTTCTTTATCGTTCAGATCCTTAAGGATTTGATTGTAGCTTGAGTAACCATCCAGAAAGGTTAGCCGTTCGTACCTAATAGTGGCATCCACCATTTGATCAATCTTTGGCAATGAAAAACTATCACTTGAACAAGCTTTATTCAGGTTTGTAAAGTCTATACATACTCTCCATTTCCCATCCTTTTTCTACACTACAACCACATTTGATAACCAAGATGATAAGCGCTGAATACTATATTTCAAGCGCCCTAAATTACATTAACAAAGTCCAGTTATTAATTATTTTATGTAGATTAACTCCATTTGCATGTTTTTATGCATTTTCAGGTTAAAGTGCAAAAAGGAAGCAAAAATGATGCCTTGTGGAATTTTGAACAAAAAGGATACCATTTCTGAATTTCTGGCAGAAGTGATCCTGAATTTTGTCACCATTTTCGACCTAGCAAACTCAAGAACTGGACTTCCATCATAACATGAAAGATATTGCACTAATTTAGAGTGCTCGAGACCACTTTTCAAGTGCTCGAAAATCAGGCAGATTGCACTCGGAAATGGCTCAATTTCAGCCACTTGCACATTGGTTTCCTCAATGCCATCTTTCTTCTTTATGAAGTGGTTGGAGGTGTTCCTTGGAGGAGAGAGAGGGTTTTGTTGGAGAATAAAAAGCTACCAAAGGCCACACATTTCCTATCCTACATTTTCTACAAGATAGAGGAGAGAGAAGAGAGCAAGGAAAGAGAGTTCTTCAAGCTAACAAAGGGAAGCTCGAAAATTGGAGATGGAGTTCAAGCTTCTTCTTCATTCTAAGGCTCCAATGGGTAACTAACTCTTCTTCTAGGGAGGTGATGAAGCCTCCCTTGTAAGCATACACTAGTTTTGTTCTTAATTTGGGGAATGAAGTATGTATGTGGTATTTTTCATAAGCTAGAGCTCTACACATGTTGTAATGGATCTTAAATTCTATTAATGATTATGTTGAGTTTTATCATCTTGTTTTAGGTTATATTCTCTCATGATTTTATAGCTTGCATCTTCATAGTGGGAATGGAGATGAGTTTATGAAATGATTTTCTTGGCATGTCTTGTGAAGGTTTTGATAGTCCATTCCTAGGAACGATGAACCATACTACACCCCTAGTTTAATGTAATTAAGTAGATGGTTCATACCAACCGTGGATGGATTATACTTAGTCTTTAATTACATGTGCATTTACCATACAAAGTAAGGGATTTGATAGGCCATTCCTAGGGGATTATACTTAGATGGTTTATACTTAGCTCTTGATTGTATGAACTTCTTGGAGATAGTGTAGTTATCATGCATCTCTACATATCATGGTCATTTACATAAGTAGCTCCCCAAGTTAATTGCAAGCTAGCATGTTTATGAGGTGTGTGGTGGATTCATTTCCCTAGTCCTCTCCACCTAAGTTTCACTCCTTTTAATCTCCTTCCATTTATTATTTTATGCATCTTTACATTTCTAACTTAGTGACAAACCAATCAACAACTCTTTATTACACCTTATCACTCTAAAATGACTCTAGACACTTAGGTTGCCATAGATTAGCGCAATCCCAGTGGTTCGACTTACCCGACCAATAGCCCTATTTTACAATGATTCGTGCTATTGCGAAGGTTGATGTATAGTTGATCAACCGATCAATTTTTGGCGCCGTTGCGGGGGACTTGCAAACGGTTTAGCAACCAAAGTTTAGGGTTAAATTTAGTTTGATTGTGCATATTGTGTCTTGTGAATATTCCTTGTGTGTTTTGATCATCTTCGTGTTGTAAGATTCTAGGGACTCGAAACTCGCCGTGGGATTGCTAGCAAATTGTAAGTCTAGAGGACCCCTGGTAAGTCTCGTGACTTCTAGTTTCGAATTGTGAATATCGTACATGTGTTAATTTTAGAAGTAGTTAATTTAGTTGTGAAGCCCTTGTAGAGGCTATTATCTTGTTTAATTTCGTGTACAAGCATCGGTCCTTGTCGTGGCCATTTATTTTCTGTCTTGATAATTGAGGAGAAAGGGAACATCGTATGTGGAGTATTGATGATGAATTGTGTTGTTAAATATATGCTTTGTTGTTAATGTTTGGCCGTAGGTCACTCTCTCTACCCACACTTGACTCGCCTATTGATATAAATTCACTTGAAAGAACTCTTAGACGGAACCTTAGGGAACCCACTCTTACAAAGGATCTTGAAACTGAATTCAATACAATGGGGGATAACGTAGGAAATCCAGGGAATGAAAGGGCTGAAATTCCTAATGTAGAACCAATGACTCTTAGAGATCATTTCATTCCTACCACCTATGCTTCTCCTTCTTGTATAGTGATGCCAAACATCGATGCAGCTCAATATGAGATCAAGTCTAGTACCATTCAAATGCTTCCATCATTTCATGGCTTTGATAATGAAGATCCATATAAGCATCTTGATGAGTTCCTTGAAATCTGTTCGACCATCCGGTTGAGAGGTTTTCCGGACAATGCACTTCATCTCCATCTTTTCCCATTCTCCATAAAGGATAGGGCAAAATATTGGTTAAACTCCCTCGATCCCAACTCTATTACTTCTTGGGCTCAATTGCAACAAGAATTTCTTAAGAAGTATTATCCGGTGAGTAAAACCAACCAAATGAGGCGTTCTATTCTAAGTTTTTCTCAAGTTGATGGAGAACAACTCCACGAGACTTGGGAAAGGCTACAAGATCTTCTTCGAAAATGTCCTCATCATTTGATCCCAAAATGGCAATTAGTGCAAGCTTTCTATGCTGGCTTGACCGAAACCCATAGATTCATGGTTGATTCTTCTTATGGTGGGATGTTCATGTCCAAGAATGCGGATGAGGCTTGGACCTTACTTGAGAATTTGAGTGAAAATTCACTTCAACACAATTCTCGTAGGGCTCCGACCGCAACCACTCCAAACAACACCAACCCTTGTCAACCAAAGTCAATAAGGGAGGAATCATCTCAAGTGGATGCCATCGCTCATAAATTCTACCAATTGATGGCACCACATCTTCCTCCTTCATTGTCTCAAAATTCGGCAAGTTCAGTTTGTGCTTCATGTACTAGTCCATTCCATCTTTCGGAAGATTGCCCCACACCGGAGCAATTTCCCAATCCCAACCAAGAGCAAGCTAATGCCATGTTCTCGCGGCCCAGGAATAATCCATATTCCAACACCTACAATCCAGGTTGGCGAGATCATCCGAATTTCTCGTGGCGGCAACAAGCCCCACAAAATTCCCAATTCCAAAACCAAGGGCGGCAAAATCAGCCCTCTTCTCAATATCAAGGTAGACTTTTCCAAGCCTCTTCAAGCTACCGTCCTCCTTACAATCCAAATGTCTCCAATCAACCTCCTGTGTGTCCAACTAACGAGATAGTAGCTGCAAACAAGCAAATGATGGAATCATTAAACAAGCAAATAATGGATGCCAACAAGCAACTCTTGACATCCTTGCAGCCTACTCTCCAAATGGTTCACTCTCATACTCAATCCATAGCTAATCTTGAAAATCAAGTGGGCCAAATAGCTAACTCGGTGAATCAATTGCTTCAAAAGGACAAGGGCAAGCTTCCCTCTCAACCTTTTGAAAGTCCTAGAGGAATGCATGTGATTGACGAAACCCCTCCTCCGAGTGGGCCGACTCATGAACAAGTTCAACCTATCACCACCCTTCGGAGTGGTAGAGTGGTTGACAACAAGGTCGATGGAGACAAAAGTGAGGAAGTTTCTCCTTTGAAAAATCCAAATTCAAGCTCTTCTAATCAAAATTCTTGTCCAAATACCATTCACGGAAATCCCACACATGTCACCCCAAATGTGGAAACTACTTATGAGCCAAAAGCTCCGTTTCCTCAACGTCTTCAAGAGTCAACACATTTTGGGAACAAGAATTGTAAAATTCAAGACATGTGGGAAGTTTTCAAGCAAGTGAAGATTAACTTGCCCCTCTTGGATGCTATCAAGCAAATCCCTCCCTATGCAAAATTTCTCAAAGATTTGTGCACTCAAAAGCGCACTTCTAAAAATCATTTGCCAAAAAGGTGAGGTTGACTGAAAATGTTAGTGCTATCATTCAGCACAGGACTCCTCCGAAGTATAAGGATCCGGGTGCCCCCACAATCTCTTGCGCCATTGGTGACAGCAAAATCGAGAGGGCCCTCCTTGACTTAGGAGCTAGTGTGAATTTAATTCCACATTCAGTCTACCTACAACTTGGTTTGGGAGATCTTAAGCCGACTTCCGTGGTTTTGCAACTTGCCGATAGATCGGTCAAGCATCCACGAGGTATTCTCGAGGACGTTATCATCAAAGTGGACAAATTCTACTTCCCGGTAGATTTTATGGTTCTTGATACGGAACCGGTCCATGACCCAAAAAAGCACATTCCCGTGATCCTTGGTAGGCCATTTTTAGCCACGGCTAATGCATCAATTAATTGCCGAACCGGGGTGATGGACATTGCTTTTGGAAACATGCAAGTCAAACTCCACATCTTTCATGCAACTCAACATCCCTCCAATGAGGATGATTGTTTTCTTGTGGATGTCATTGATGAAGTGGTCGAAGAATCTCTCCCCTTCATTCTAAGCAAAGATCCTCTTAAAACTTGCATGTCCCATTTTGACTTCTCAAACTTTGATGTTGATCAAGCCATTCAAGAAGTCAATTCCTTGCTTGATATTAGTGCTATCATGGATGTACCTCCTTGGAAAATTCCAAAAGAACCACTTCCCCAACTTTCCACCACTCCTCCGGTCCCATCATTGTTATCTCCGCCACAACTTGAGCTTAAGCCACTCCCGGCCCATCTCAAGTATGTGTTCCTTGGTCCAAAGCAAACCCTTCCGGTCATTATTGCCTCAGACCTTCAAAAAGACCAAGAGACCAACCTTTTAGCGGTGCTCCAAGAGCATAAAGAAGCTATTGGTTGGACAGTGGCAGATTTGAAAGGAATTGACCCCTCCATTTGTATGCACCGCATTCATATGGAGGATGACGCAAAGCTTACTAGAGAGGTCCAGCGCCGGTTAAATCCAAATATGAAGGAAGTGGTCATGAAAGAGGTGATCAAATTGCTAGATGCGGGAATCATCTATCCTATCTCTGATAGCAAGTGGGTGAGCCCCACACAAGTTGTCCCCAAGAAATCTGGGCTCACCGTTGTTGAAAATTCAGCGGGTGAGCTCGTGCCACAACGAACCACCACCGGGTGGCGTGTGTGCATTGACTATCGGAAACTCAATTCATCAACTAGGAAGGATCATTTCCCACTCCCATTTATTGATCAAATCCTAGAAAGGTTAGCCGGCCAAAGCTTCTATTGTTTTCTTGATGGTTATTCCGGCTATAACCAAGTGGCAATCGCCCCCCAAGATCAAGAGAAAAAAACATTCACATGTCCCTTTGGTACTTTTGACTATCGACGCATGCCTTTTGGTCTATGCAATGCACCGTCAACGTTCCAAAGGTGCATGATGTCCATATTCTCCGATATGGTTGAAAGGTTCTTGGAAGTTTTCATGGACGATTTTTCCGTATTTGGCTCCTCCTTTGACTCGTGTCTCAAAAATTTATCTCTTGTGCTCCAAAGATGCAAAGAGACGAATCTTATTCTAAGTTGGGAGAAAAGCCACTTCATGGTCCAAGAAGGCATTGTTTTAGGACATGTCATTTCTAAGCGGGGAATCGAGGTAGACAAGGCAAAAGTTGAGTTAATCTCTAATCTTCCTCCTCCGAATTCCGTCCGTCAAATCCGTTCTTTTCTTGGCCATGCCGGATTCTATCGTCGCTTCATCAAAGATTTTAGCAAAATCTCACGGCCCTTGTGTAATCTCTTAGCCAAGGAAGTTCCGTTCAATTTTGATGACGCTTGCATGGAAGCTTTCATCAAACTTCGCATTCTCCTTTCCTCTGCCCCAATCATGAAACCCCCTAATTGGTCTCTTCCCTTTGAGATCATGTGTGATGCATCCGACTATGCATTAGGGGCGGTTTTGGGCCAACGTGTGGATAAACTTCCGCATGTCATTTATTATGCTAGCAAAACTCTCTGCGATGCCCAATTGAACTACACCACCACTGAAAAAGAATTGCTAGCTGTGGTGTACGCCTTGGATAAATTTCGCTCTTATCTTCTTGGCTCCAAGGTCATCGTCTTTTCAGATCATACCGCTCTTAGGCATTTGTTAGCGAAAAAAGAGACAAAACCCCGTTTAATTCGATGGATCCTCTTACTTCAAGAGTTTGACATTGACATCCGGGACAAAAAAGGGACCGACAATGTTGTCGCCGATCATCTCTCTCGCTTACTTATTGAGAAATCTTCAGAATTCGCAGCCATCCGTGATTCCTTTCCGGATGAGCAACTTCTTCAAGTTTCACATTCTACTCTTCCATGGTTTACGGATATTGTCAATTATCTTGCGGTTGGCAAAATTCCAGCCCATTGGTCCAAACAAGAGAGGGACCGGTTTTTCTCCCAAGTCAAGCATTTCTTTTGGGAAGATCCGGAACTATTCAAGTATTGCCCGGACCAAATCATCCGGCGATGTATTCCTGAAACCGAGGCCACAAGCATTTTAAATTTTTGCCATACTCTTGCTTGTGGAGGCCATTTCAGTGCCAAAAAGACCGCTAACAAAGTCCTTCAAAGCGGATTCTTTTGGCCTACCTTGTTCCGGGATGCATACAATTTTTGCAAATCGTGTGAACGATATCAAAAACTTGGATCCATGTCCCGAAGAGACATGATGCCCCTCACCAACATTTTAATTGTTGAAATTTTTGATGTGTGGGGGATTGACTTCATGGGACCATTTCCATCTTCTTATGGCTATGAGTACATCCTTGTAGCGGTGGATTATGTGTCTAAATGGGTTGAAGCCGAGGCTACCAAAACCGATGATCATAAAGTCGTGATCCATTTCATTCAGTCTCACATCTTTAGTCGTTTTGGTACGCCCCGAGCAATCATTAGTGATGGCGGATCTCATTTCTGAAATTGTTATCTAAAATCCGTCCTTGCTAAGTATTCCGTCATTCATAAGGTTGCTACACCTTACCACCCTCAAACGAGTGGTCAAGTAGAGATTTCTAACCGGGAGATTAAGCACATTTTGGAAAAAATGGTTAGACCGGACCGCAAAGATTGGTCAGTAAGGCTAAACGATGCGCTTTGGGCTTACCGGACAGCTTATAAGACACCCATTGGCATGTCACCATATCAACTTGTCTTTGGCAAAGCATGTCATCTCCTGATAGAATTAGAGCATCGTGCTTATTGGGCCATAAAAAGGTTCAATTTTGATCTCAAACAAGCCGGCTCTAATCGTGCGTTGCAATTAAATGAACTTGAGGAATTGCGTAATGACGCGTATGAAAGCGCAAAAATTTACAAGGCAAAAACTAAAGCTTTTCATGACAAACACATCGTCAAGAAGTCTTTCGCCCCGGGACAAAAGGTCTGGCTTTTCAATTCCCGCTTGAAACTCTTTCCCGGTAAACTCCGGTCAAGATGGGATGGTCCATACATTGTCACTACCGTCTTTCCTCATGGAGCAATCGAACTTCATGATCCTGCAAGTGGATCACTCTTCAAGGTAAATGGCCAACGGCTTAAGCCTTGCATTGACGGCACAATCCTAACCCGAAAAGTTGAGGAAGTCCTCTTGACGGATCCAATTTATGAGGATTAGTGCCTGCTCTAGCTTTGTCTAGCTATCGACATTAAATTTAGCAACTCAAGGGAAGAAATTCTTTCAATTTCCAAGCTTCCTTCTCTTTGCAATTGCTCGTGCCTTGCAAATTTTCTGGGAAACGGTGTAGAAATGCCAAAATTTAACTTTCTCTGGAACTATCTTAAGTTGTGTTCCACATTTTTAGACTGGCTTCTTAGACCTTCTCAACTCTTGTTTTCATTCCCGGAAGTTTCCGGCTCTATCAGGCAAGTTTCTCGGACTTCCGACATGGCACTCACATGCATAGCCTCTCATCTTCAATGCATTGTTGAAATGTTCTTAAACTCATCCATGCATTGTGTGAAGTGCAAAGTTTGAAAATTTTTCCAATTTGATCAATGCATTAGCAAGATGTTGCAAAGTTTGACAAATTATCCATCCATGCATTGGATTGGAATAATGTGCCAAGTTTCAAATTTTCCATGCATGGCTTGAATTTAGGACTGACATGCAAATTTTCAAATATTCTCTATGCTTGAAATATTCATTTTTGAGAATTCCATCCATTTTGCATCATGTTGCAATGTTTTAAGCTTCAAATTTTCTTTTTTGAAAAATTCCATCCATTTTGCATCATGTTGCAATGTATCAAGCTTGGAAAGTTTTCCATTGACATATCAAAAAAAAAAGGGGGGGGGGGGGGGGGGGGAATTTCATTCATTGAAAATTTTTCTTCCATTTTCATGCGTAGGAATTTCATTGCAGCCATGAGCTCATAGTTTTTCATGCATGCATGCAGCCATGATAGTTTATTTTTCATTCCATTATCATGCATGCATCAGAATGACAACATTTAAAAAAAAAAAAACAAAAACAAATTTTTTTTTTTTTTTTTTTTCGTTCATGTCAACTTATTATTTTTATTATTGTTAATAATAAGAATAATAACGCAAAATTTTTAAGGTTCCAGTTCAAAGTTTTCTTGCATGTATTGCATTCATGCATCATGATACCTGCATTCAGCTCTCAGTGCATGCATTGCCTTCATGCATGCATGCAAATTCCATGTAGCAATTCTTGCATGCCTTAACACCCTGCATGCATCGGACTCAATGTTACATGGCATGCCACTGTCGTCATTTGCTCACTGGCATGCTCACTGTCCCTCCATGGTTCAATGGTTTCAAGAATCAGCTTCATCCTCATGCCCAAGCCCCGATTACTCAAGCTCACCCTTTGCTCTCATTTCAGTCCCACCAGCCGAGCCCATAGCCTTATTTTCGAGCACTCTCACTCCCTCTTCCGAGTGCTCGAACTCCCCATACAAACCACCCGAGCCTACTGTCTCCATGTCGAGCACTCGACCTCCCCCTTGCGAGTGCTCGAAGCACCTCAACCCAACACCTCCACTTCGAAGCAAACCCAATGCCTTCAATTCGAGTGCTCGTCGGCTCATTTTGAGCACTCGAATCTACTTCCTCACTCCTCATAAACCCATCAACCATCTCAGCAACCACTCCATGCACCAACCCTCCATCACCTCGCACACACAGAACCATGCACCCATGCATGCATCAACTTAAACCTCAACTCCTATCTCTCTCCTCAACTCAACTCAACCATCCCTCATCCCTCCTCAACCATCCACCACCCAACCATCTTCACCATTCACTGAACCACCAACCTTACCACCTTTCTTCCTCCTCTCAACCAACACAACCCATCCCCAAGACATGCATGCAAGCTCCATGCATGCATGCAACTTCAGCATCAAACCCCACCATGAAACCAGCCACCAACAAACCTCTCTCTCTCGGCAACTTCGAGCTCCATCAACTATCTCTCTCACAACCAAACCCAACCTCACCACCAAAATCCTCTCTCTCCAACAGTATCACCACCATGCTCACAACAACCCCCTCTCGGCATCTCTGCAGACCAACTTCTACAACCCACCAACCTGCATCCATCTTACGGCTTATCTCCATGCAAACCCCAACCAACCTCCTCACCAACCCAGCCTCAATCATTCTTGACCACCAACTTCCAAACCCACCACCTCATGCATGCCTCCTTGCCCAGCCACCTCACCACCATCATCAAACCCTGCAACCTTCATGCATCCACACTCCATGCTTGCCCCCAACAACCAATTAACCCCCACTTCACACACCACCACCTCTCATGCCACAGCAAACCTCACTGCTAAGACTTCGAGCACTCGAAGTCCCATTTCGAGTGCTCGAAGTATAGAGCACCTTGCCCCATCCTCAACCGAGGCCACTGCCCCAATTTCGAGCACTCGAAGACACCCTACGAGTGCTCGAACCAAGCTTCCCTCTCTCTTTTAAAACCACACAACCTCTCTCTCTCGACCCAAGCTCCCTCCTCTCCTTTTAACCCCCAGCCCTCCTCTATTTCACCCACACCAACTCACCCAAACCTCACCGCTCTCTCTCTCTAAGCCCTCACCACCTCTATCAACCATCACCACATTTCCTCTCTCATCCATACTCTCTCCAACCACCCCCTCACCCCCACCTCTCCTCACCTCCCCCTACAACCACCACCTTTCTCTCCCCCATGCAATTCACCCTACTCACCCACTTATCCCTCATCCACAACCACCACCCATCATCTCCCCTCCCTCTTCCTACCATTCTTCTTACTCTAGGATAGAGTGTAATTCAGGTCAGTCTCTTCTACCTTTGTTTTTCCTGCCTTTGTTCATTCATTATGATTTTACAAGGAGGATGGGCTTGCAATGTTGGTGTTTTGTTGTGTTGATGGTTTGTTGATACTAGCTCTATGCTAGAGCTTCGTTGCTTGTAAAAATTTTTGGGTTTGCTCCTCCATCCCACTCACTTTCACCTTCTCCTTTTTGTGGTACACGCCAGGTGCTCGTTGAAAGTCCTCAACCAAGTCCACCTCTCTAAATGTCTCGTGCCGGTTCTTCTCGCCCTACTCGACCCTCTTCGGGTGCCCGTGCTGTCAATCGTGAGCGACCACGTGATCCTTGGGATCGCAAACACCTCAACTACGAACTCTCATTTCCGCTCACGGATGCCTTTGACATTCTACCCACTACTTCGTGGGCTGTCGCCGAATTGACTAACCAACGTCTGCAGCACAATTGCGCACCCCTTGCCAGGGTTGCCTACCCCCGTGTAGTGCGCCTCTTCTATCAGAATCTCTAATGCCCTGAAGAGCCACCCATTTCTCTCACTACATCCATTGATGGCACCACCTATGCTTTCACTATGACTGACATCATTCAGGTTTCTGGTTGCCCCATTGAGTGCCCCGATGACATTGTCAATCGTGAGAATCTTCCTTTATATGAGGAGTCGGATACATTAACTGTGGAGCAGATTGCCGCTGCCATTTACACTGTTGACGATCCTACTAGGCCCTGGTCTTTTATCCGAAAAACCAATCTTCCGGAACGCCTGTGGTTCATTGACACTGTCTTCAAGCACAATGTCTACCCTTTGGTGCATAGCACCGAGCGTCGGGGCCTCCTTTTGTAAGCCTTATATGCCATGGACCAAGGCCAATGGTTCCCCATCCCAGAGCTCATTTGGACCACATTTATGAAGTTTTGGCATGATGCTCATAATGCACGGGTTCCGCGAGTTGAAAATCAGAAATTGCCTTTGCCATTTTTCATCACTCGGCTCCTTCAGCACAAGGGTTTCATTGTTCCTCCCCATGAACCAAAAGGCGAAAAGATTAAAATTTTTACCCAGCGCCGGTGAATCAATGTTCTTAGCCATTCTAGTACTCCTCAGCCTGCTGCCCCCCTGTTCATCCACGCTCCACCTCCTCCTCCTTCTGAGGATGCTTCCACCGCAGCAGCCGCTGCAAGGGTAGAGCCTCCGGTCGACTCTCACCAGGACCAGGCTTTCATCCGGGCTAGCTTTGCCGGTATTCATGAGCGACTGGATTGTTTTGAGAATTCTTTGTCCGCGTACACTCGGACTCTGTGTGAGACTTCTTCACGTGCTGAAGAAGATCGTCGTCTTGCTGCTGAAGACCGTCGTGTCGCCACTGAGGAACGTCGTTTGGCCTCCACTGAACGGCGTAAGACTCAATCTCTCCTCCATTCCATCCTCGCCCATTTACCCTCTGGACCGTAGCTTGTTGCGAGTGTTGGACCTTCTCTTTGTGTTTCATATGTACCTATTTCTCTTGTATCTTCTGTTTTCCTTTTGAACTGTAAGAATTTGCTATGTATAGGTTGCTCTAGTAGACATGATCCCTGTACAGCTCTTTTTGTAATCATATAAACTCATTTTGCAATGTAAATTATTTCTGTTCTGTTAACTTTCGGTACATTCTTTTTCTATATTTATGCTTGTGCTATTAATGCTGTTTGTGGTTGTTTCTTTTTGTTCTTCATGATGCTCTCTAGGTTGCGCAGTCCAATTCAAGTTTGGGGGTTGTTATCTCAAGATGCCGTTTCTTCCCCCTGGGTATTGTCGTTCCTTTTTATACTCGTTGTCTTTTTTTTGTCTCTAACTTACATCCATGTCCCACATTGAGGACACTGTGTAGTTTAAGTTTGGGGGTGCATCAAAGCATTCTTGGCATAGTTTCGGTATCATATTTTTGTAAAGCAATGATAGTGTAACTTGGAACTTGTCAGAGACAAAGCATATGTTTAATACCTTGTGTATAGAAGCAATTGAGAAATTTTTGAAAATAAAGAAATTCAAATTTGAAGTGATCATGCAAATACAATGTAGTCTGTATAAATGCCTCAATTAGATTCTTGCTGGATTTACACTCTTATAAGCTTCACAATGCACAGATGCACATTGGAAACTTAACTGTGAGGCATGCAACTTGATTGACCTTGACCTTAGCATAGTTAATCTGATTTGATGAACCTGATAAATGGATACCTTTGGCATGTTTCTATTAAAAAAATAAAAAAATAAAATAAAATAAAATAAAATAAATAAATAAATAAATTTGACCAGTTGACGTTCGTAGCCTTTCCAACTCGAGCTATTAAGCCCTAGGAATGTCTCTACACTTAGCACCCTAAAGTCGTCTGGTTTGGGAGTTGTTGGCCTAACGCTTGCTACAAGGGTTGGTTAGAAAGCTTAAGGGACTTAAACATTGCACGGTCATTCAAAAAAAAAAAAATTTGTAATAAACATGGTTCGTTGGAGTTCGTAGCCTTTCCAACTTGAGCTATTAAGCCCTAGGAGTGTCTCTACACTTAACACCCTAAAGCCGTCTGGTTTGGGAGTTGTTGGCCTAACGCTTGCTACATAGGTTGGTTAGAAAGCTTAAGGGACTTCAGCATTGCACAACCATTCTATGTGTCGCTTATGAGTTGAAATAAATTGTCAACAAGCAACAAAAGTTGTCTTGTAAATAAAATCATACCTTAGGGACCTCATTTAAAGGGGAATTCAATGATTTGAAAACTTGCGTTGTGGAATTGGAAAAGAAAGTAAAAGCCACATGTTGAGAATCCAATTCACTTTCACTGGAGTTTGAGTTATTTCCATTTAAGAGATGACAATTGAATTATTTATATGGACTATGATGTTGATGCATGCATGTTGAAATGGTTGTTCCCAATTTTTGTATCAATGCTTCATATATGCAAGGTAGTCTTCCCAATGATCCCGTCTCCAGCTCCTTATCTGTTTCAAGTTGTATTTGAGCTATGTTTATGTTTATCTTTGCCATGGTGAATATTTTTGTAATTGTATTCCCATGTTTTTATTCCATTGAGCTTTGCATTTTGGTTTTGCTAAGGGACTAGCAAAATGTAAGTTTGGGGGTGTGATAAGCGCTGAATACTGTATATTCAAGCGCCCTAAATTACATTAACAAAGTCCAGTTATTAATTATTTTATGTAGATTAACTCCATTTGCATGTTTTTATGCATTTTCAGGTTAAAGTGCAAAAAGGAAGCAAAAATGATGCCTTGTGGAATTTTGAACAAAAAGGATGCCATTTCTGAATTTCTGGCAGCAGTGATCCTGACTTTTGTCGCCATTTTCGACCTAGTAAACTCAAGAACTGGACTTCCATCATAACATGAAAGATTTAGATCTCTGAATCAGCTTTCCAAATCTTCAAGCGGTTCATCATTCGGAGTTCGTAGCAGAGAGTTATGATCTTCGTAACAGAGGTGCGCAGAACTGCCTGGCAGCACTGAAGTACTGCCTTTCTCCCCATTTTCGACCAACCAGACTTGAGAATTGGGTCTTCATCAAAACATGAAGTTTTTAAAGCACTGAATCAGATCTCCAAATCTTCAAACAGATCATCATTCGGAGTTTGGGGCACAAAGTTATAGTAGTTTTACCAAAGTAGGTCAGCGCTGAGCAAGAAGAGCATGTTGCACATTGCACTAATTTAGAGTGCTCGAGACCACTTTTCGAGTGCTCAAAAATCAGGCAGATTGCACTCAGAAATGGCTCAATTTCAGCCACTTGCACATTGGTTTCCTCAATGCCATCTTCCTTCTTTATGAAGTGGTTGGAGGTGTTCCTTGGAGGAGAGAGAGGGTTTTGTTGGAGAATAAAAAGCTACCAAAGGCCACACATTTCCTATCCTACATTTTCTACAAGGTAGAGGAGAGAGAAGAGAGCAAGGAAAGAGAGTTCTTCAAGCTAACAAAGGGAAGCTCAAAAATTAGAGATGGAGTTCAAGCTTCTTCTTCATTCTAAGGCTCCAATGGGTAACTAACTCTTCTTCTAGGGGGTGATGAAGCCTCCCTTGTAAGCATACACTAGTTTTGTTCTTAATTTGGGGAATGAAGTATGTATGTGGTATTTTTCATAAGCTAGAGCTCTACACATGTTGTAATGGATCTTAAATTCTATTAATGATTATATTGAGTTTTATCATCTTGTTTTAGGTTATATTCTCTCATGATTTTATAGCTTGCATCTTCATAGTGGGAATGGAGATGAGTTTATGAAATGGTTTTCTTGGCATGTCTTGTGAAGGTTTTGATAGTCCATTCCTAGGAACGATGAACCATACTACACCCCTAGTTTAATGTAATTAAGTAGATGGTTCATACCAACCGTGGATGGATTATACTTAGTCTTTGATTACATGTGCATTTACCATATAAAGTAAGGGATTTGATAGGCCATTCCTAGGGGATTATACTTAGATGGTTTATACTTAGCTCTTGATTGTATGAACTTCTTGGAGATAGTGTAGTTATCATGCATCTCTACATATCATGGTCATTTACATAAGTAGCTCCCCAAGTTAATTGCAAGTTAGCATGTTTATGAGGTGTGTGGTGGATTCATTTCCCTAGTCCTCTCCACCTAAGTTTCACTCCTTTTAATCTCCTTCCATTTATTATTTTATGCATCTTTACATTTCTAGCTTAGTGACAAACCAATCAACAACTCTTTATTACACCTTATCACTCTAAAATGACTCTAGACACTTAGGTTGCCATAGATTAGCGCAGTCCCAGTGGTTCGACTTACCCGACCAATAGCCCTATTTTACAATGATTCGTGCTATTGCGAAGGTTGATGTATAGTTGATCAACCGATCACAAGACGGGCACTGAACCTCCCTAATGAACTCTGCCTCCAGCAGCATGTCAATTTCAACAGTTATGATTTGATTGTGCTCTGAGGTGAACCTCCTCTGCTTCTGTCTTACAGATTTGACGTTTGGATCTACATTGAGAAAATGGCAAGATACTGAGGGATCAATTCCTAGCATATCTTAATGGTTCCAGGCAAACACATCTGCATTCTAAGACAGGAAATCAACTAACTATTGTTTCTCTTCCTTTACAAGCCCTGACCCTACTCTTGTGGTTCTGTCTGCCTCAGAGGGTCAATCTGCACATCAATGAGGGGTTCTTCAGTAAGAACCGAAGGCTCTTCCTCCTCCCCAATCTCTTTGGGTAGAGGCCCCTATAATTGCTATCTTGGACTATCAGATCGGACGGGAGCTTTTCCCTTCCCAGCAGCCTTCAGGGTTATAGAATAGCACTCCTTAGCTGTAACCTGGTCATCATGGATATCAATCACCTTGCTCTTATTTGGGCTCAAACATCTCATCACTTGATGCAAAGTTGATGGGACACCCTGGACCCTGTGAATCCATTCTCTTCCCACCAAGAGATTATAGGATGGATGGATCTTGACAACCACAAAGCTTTTAATTAATTCTTTTTCAGCAGCTCGTACCGGTAATTTAACCATACTGATAGGATCCACTCACTTCCTATCGAATCCTAACAGTAGATTTCCAGTGGGTTTGAGCTTTTTTGGCTTGAACTCAAGTCAGTCAAATGTAACCATTGGCATGACATTTGCGCTACTCCCTGGATCAATCAAAATTCTTCTAACCAAGCACTCTGACACTATCAAGCTAACGACCAGGGGATCTTCATGAGGGATCTGAACTCGTAACAAATCCGTTCTGTCAAACTTTATCTGAACTGAGCCGTTCTGTTAGTGCAAAGCATCTATACTGCCTATTTTCTTCTTCATTTGTGCTTAACGGAGACGCATTCGGAGCAGTTCTTCTGACTCTTCAGTCGGTTCAGGTCGGCCATGAATTGCATTTATTATCCGAATGGGCTGAGCATTATGGTAGTTCAACTTCTGATTTCTTTTCACTTGATCAGCCGATCAGTTCTACTCCACTACTGGCCTTGAATGTACTTAGCAAGCTCTCTCTTTGCTATCAGCATCTCCACCTACCTCCTTAAGTTCCTGCATTCATTAGTCATATGTCTAAAATCACTATAAAAAGCACAATGTTTAGATTGATCTCTTTGTTCAAGCGGTTGTCTGGTTGGTTTGGGAGAGCGGCACTTATCTTTATTTTCTTGAAATAACCTCGCTAGGGTGACTTTAAGTGGAGTAACTGATTCGTCCTCTTTAGGGCTTTTTTCTGCTTTCCAGGGGGTCAGGTGTTGTGGTGTAGCTTGTTTATGTCTGATCTTCATTCTGGTCTTTTCCTTCGTCGCGACCATGGACGTCTTCCTTGCGTTGGCAGCTTCTTTTTCCTCCAACTCATCCATGGTCTTTGGCATACTCATCACTAGATTTTTATGGAACGGAGTTCCTCGATTCATGGCCAGTATGAATGCTTGAACCGCTGTAGAAAGATGACACTCTATCACCATGCTCTTTTCTAAGTTAAATCTAGTGAGAAAAGTTTGGAGACATTTGCCTTCTAGCTATTTCATTGTAAGCAAGCTTGAAATATCCTTGGTCGGACGCTTGTTTCCATAATACTGGCTTATGAACCTGTCGCATAGGCTCTAGAAACTATCCACCGAGCCTCTCGCCAAGTTCTTAAACAAGTTGAACGCTGGTCCAGTCAGGCTTTTAGGGAACACTTTGCACATCAAAGGATCATTCTCTGTGTTTAGAGACATTTTCAGTTGCATATGATAAACATGCTCGATCGGATCGTTCATTCCATCAAACAAAGTGAAAACTGGCATAGAGAACTTTCTCAGATTTAAGCATTTAAGATCTCATCTGTAAAAGGTGAATCAACAGTTTGTGCTGCCAAATGGAGAGCTTCATTCTCCCTCAGAAACCTTGGGAGTATCTTTTGATTAACAGACCTCCTGTCCGAACTTCTGTAGTCATACGTGGCCATTGACGGTCGGTAAGGCCGATCGAACAACCTTTCCTCCATTAACTCCTTCTGCCACGACTGTGCTGCCTTATTACGATAGAACTCCATGACTTCTTCTCGTCTAAGCCTCTCATAGTGTGGATCGATCTCTATGAACTCTTCTTTTTTGATCCGTTCATGATGTGAATCCAAATGGACAGATCATTCCGGATCTTCCATATAATAAACATTTGGCGAAATATCATCGGGCCTGATCTTTTTATGACGAAGATCCAGGTGAACGTTTCCTTCCTATTCAACCCAGTGAGTAACATTCGTTTGCACAACCTTTTCTCCTACTGGAAGCAATCGTGGAATAATCGAAACTTCTTAATGCTCAATTCCAGCGCTCAATTCCACATTCTCTCTTCTCAGAGATTCAATCATACTCATAAATTGGTCAAGCTTTACGTGTTGTTCATTCTCTTATGGCTCAAAATTCTCTTCTCCTATCATCATTCCTGATCGAAGCAGAGTCATCAACCAAAAAATCATGATCAGATCTGAACTTTGCTAATGTGAATGCACCAGATCTGGCGTCGACCTGGCTGAATTCTGATCTCCTCCAGCTAAATCTGAATCTTTCCTGCCGTGAACTCCTCGGATCTGAGCTTCGTCAGTTAGGATCAAACTTCTGCAAAACAGAGCACGATCTTGCAGATCATACTCCAATTTCCAGAAATCAAACTTCTACTTCGCAAATCAATCTTCCTCCGAAAGAATGATCAATTCACTTACAGCGAACTCGATGATCAACTGGATCTTTCTTTCGATTCCCACAGATGGCGCCATTGAAGATGCTAGAAACAATTCTCTTGATTTGGAAAGAAAAGTTTTACACTTTGAAATTTCTCCACTCTTTTCCCTCTCTTTTCAGTCTATTTATAGACTTTTACAATTGTTCTAGAAGCTTCCTACTTAATTCTTCATGCAGGGCTAATCTTTTGGACTCATCCTAAATATAGGCCCATTTCCTTTGCTCTATGGTTGGGCTTCAGGACTGACTGAGTGGGTGCTGGGCCTAGTGAGTGATGATCTAATCCAATTAAGTGTCATTTCTAGACCCGTTTCCAACAACTTGGGTCGCGCCCGGCCCAAGTCATTTTTGGTATCTTCAATAGAGATTTAATATCTGGACTTAGTTGAATTCTGGAAATAGTGCAACCATTATTCTTCATATTGCACTCGGAGATGATTCAATTATCTTTAAGAAGCGATTATGCGTCTCTAAGCCTTGAAACTCACTATTTCAATGTAAGGCAAATTGCAAAAAAAAAATCCTTGACTATTACTCACTTGCAAAAAAACCCCTTTATGAATATTTTTAGTAAGAAACCCCCCTTAACTATATTGAGGGAGGCATTTTTACTAACATCCATCTCTATCTAATTTTTCGGACGAAATTACCCTCTTTAATAGTTTTTTTTTTTTTTTTTTTTTTTTTTTTTTGCTTTCTCTCTTTAGCCTTTCAATCTCCTCCATCCCACCATTGCCACCATAACCCACCTTCCTCTTCCTCAACTCAGCTTAAGCTCAGGATTGTGTTACCACATTCAAAAGTCTTCACAACAAAACTGACCTCTCTAAATGTGAATTACAACATTTCATCTCTTCTACAGGCAAAAATTGATTCAGTCATAAATTCTCTAGGAATAGAGGGATACAGTTCTTTCCAATCAAATTGTAACTCTTTATTGAATAGCACTAATTATGGCGACAACGCAATCTTTGACAGCTTAGCATCATATAAACAGTCTTTGAAAGAAAGAAATAGGAAAGGGTGTGCTGAGGCTCTCCTTGTCAGTCTTGCAATCTCGGATATCAATTCTTCTACATGGGTTCATGGAACTTTTTCTTATTTAGAGGATGAAATAGGTAATTAAATTTAATCAATCTTCGAAAATAAAAATTTTTCTCTTCAAAATTGCAAACTCATTTTCATTGTTATGCCCTTATTTTTTACTTGTGTTCTAGACTTTTCTTTGCCTACAAAAATTCAAAAGATAGGTAAGAGCAAAAACCATTTCATTTTCGATCAGTTTAATTTTTTCATTAAACCAACCATGATTTAGCTCTTAATAATGGCTGATAATGAAAATGTTTAGATGGGTTTATCCTGGGTTCCAAGAAACTGTTTGCAACATGTTATCATCCCGGCTACACTTGTTATACTAGCTCCCATTCTTTATAAGCTAACAAGTAAAAGACTACAAGATAGCAGTGACAAAGACCACCTCGGCAGACCATAATCTCCTCCACTGCCATCGGCAGAGGTGGGTTGTGGTGGCAATAATCTCCTCGACCGCCATCGGCAGAGGTGGGTTGTGGTGGCAATAATCTCCTCCACCGCCATCGACAGAGGTGGGTTGTGGTGACGATGGTGGGATAGAGGAGATTGAGAGGCTAGAGAAAGAAAGTAGAAAAGAAAAAAAAATTTGTTGAAGAGGGTAATTTCGTCCGAAAAATTAGATAGAGAGGGATATTAGTTAAAATGCCCCTCTCAATATAGTTGAGGGGGTTTCTTGCTAAAAATATCCATATGGGGAATTTTTTGCAAGTAAGTAATAGTCAGGGGGATTTTTTACAATTCGCCCTTCAATATATTAGCTCCAATAAGTTGGACCAGTGGATATAGGGAAAAGGAATTATCATTTCTCGTGGATCTTCATCCTGCCTTCCCATCCAAGACACACCCCGACATGTTAGAATGCACCACCATTAGATTCTATTTGATTGTTTGTAAATGGGTTTGGCGGCCAGTTTCATAATTCTCTCTTTATATATTTTATCAATTTAATTTTGTGGACTTTGGATTATTGTTTGTAAATGGGTTTGGATTGAATTACTTGGATGGAAAATACCCCACCAAAAAAAAAAAAAAAAAGGAAAGATTTAAAAGAAAATTGTCTCCTTTAGTTTTTATTTTGTTTGATAGAAGTGATAACAGAAAGAATTGATGGATTAACAAATATTTATTTTTTATTGGTTGCGAAAAAGGAAATGAGAATTCAAAGAATTGAAACAAATTTTTATTTTTTATTGGTTACAAAGAAGGAAATGAGAACTTTTTATACACCTACATTAATTAAATTGATTTACATTGTCCACCAACCATGTATTTTTGCCCCTCATTAAACAAATTAACTGATGACTTGTCATACTTAACCATAAGTCCAATTCTAACCAAAATAGATAGTGGAGAACTAGGTTGAACTAGTTAATACTAATTAGATAGTTGATAGTTGATGGTTGATAATGATAACTTAAAAAATTGACATGCTGTGGAGGGAAAAATCCCCACCAATCATAACATACCACATGGCAATAAAAGAGCAACCCATTACTAAATTAAAAACATCCAGAGGCCCACCATCATTTGAAGGCCTAACCACAGAAACCATACACGCATGTCAACTCAGCCCGATTAAACAAAGGAAGCTCCGCTTTACATAAAAACCATATGATAGCCCAATCTCAGCAGGCCCAAGAGTCCATAACGCTTGCCATAAAAATATACGCACGATCAGTAAGCGTAAATACCCACGTCTAGGAATAAAGCCAGAAAATGGCTCCATGTAATTCTCTGAACAAAGCTTATAAATAGAGCATGAATAATAATGAAAAGACATTGAATTCCCATCATTGCTCCTCTCTACAAAAATTGTTTATTGTCTCATCGATATTCCGTGTATTTCTTCTTGATTTATTTCTTTAAGTGTTTGGGTGTGAGAAATTGCACCTACAATTGTGCATTAGTCTTAAAATAGTTGATTTAAATAAGCGGAGTAAGGAGAGAAAATTGAGAGAAGTACTAATTAAATTCTCACTCTTAGTATGCATTATTCTTCTTTTGTTCCAGCTGGGTGTTGGACCTTTAATTTACATCTAGATTTTTTTTTTTTTTTTCCCCGAAAAGTCTATTAAGAATCAATTTGAACAAGCAAATTCGAATATGAGAATTGGTAACTTTTTCCCCTACCAAGAAGATAAAACAAAGGAAACAAATAAACCAAATAATTATCAGAATGAAGACTGCAATGAATGGGTATACAAAGGTGTTACATGGATACTCTGCTGTAGACGCAAGAAATTCAATTACCTTTTTCTCTCTAGAATTTTTACACTTCAACATAATGAAAACTAAAAAACCTCCCTTTCTCTCTACTCATATTGTCTATTTATAGATCATTACAAATGCTCTAACTAACTTATTACATAGAGCTCTTATTCTTGGGCTTTCTTCCTTTTGGGCCTGACCTCATTATGTAAATCTCAGACATTGGGCCTAACTTACAGTGTTGCATTATGGGCTGAGTTCAACCGTTTGGTCTGATCCTTCTTTCGTGGGTGTTGGGCTCATTATACTACCCTTTTTGCTTGGGCTCGGACCTACTACTCAACCTGATGCTCTACCCGTGGGTCGGGTCTGGTCCAGTCCATCTTTGATATCCTCAACTGCCCCCATAATTACCCCCTAATAAATAAGGGGATAATTATTATCAGCGGCCAATCATGACGTTGACGGCTCAAAAAGATCTCGTGGGAAAATGGACGGTCAGATCTAAAACTGATGCTTCAAGATTCCAAAGAAACTCCTTGTTTTCCTGACACTTCGGCCTTCGGGCCCACTATGTCTTTATAGGTATTAGATACGTTCCCTTAATCCTTTTTACTGTCTCTGTCTCTTCGCTTGCCTTTTTCAAATCAAATCAAATCTCCTCCGGTGAACCTCTGCGAAAGCTTCTTTTCCAGTGACCTTGCAGTGCTCCTTACAATCTCCAATCGTTGAGGTTAGTTTCACTTTACTTTCCCAAAGTTCCTATTCACTTTGATCATGACAATCGATTTAGATGTCCTTCGTATGAAACTCAATCTCCCCAGTAACATTCAAATTAGGACTTGCCCCAAAGATGTAAATATTAAGACTGGTGCTGGCCTTCTTCCCGGCGAAGTTTTGTTTACCCATCTTCAGTTGAATATCATTAGGTTCCATTTGCATCCTTTCTTTAACTATGTTTTCAATAGACTAGAGATCTCCCCTTTGCAAGTAAATCTAAATTTTTTTAGGATCTTATCCATTCTGCTACTACTGACTCGTGATAGAGGTCTGGATCTTGATATCATAGATCTTCTTCTCTGTTACACGGTTAGTAAGATCCGACTTGAGGAACCATTCTACCACCTCTACCGATTGAAAAGATGTCCATATGTAAGGGCACAATCAAATCTGAAAAGGGTTGGAGAAATAACATAATAGGGGTTAGGGGGGCCTGGTCTTCTCCAGCTGCAGAGGATTATCCAATCCGAGCGCCTTTGGCGAGTGTTCTGTCTCTTCATATAAGAAATTCAAAACACATAAGAACAATTGTCCCTGCGAAATTTGTGTTTCTCGCTTTTGTACTTTCTTGTGCCGTTCCTTAGGCATTCCTTGTGATGACTTGAGCTATAGTGTTTACAGGGATAGGGATAATTACTTGAATAAATACGTTCTGAACGACATCCCTTCTTGCTCAGACCTCCTTACCTTAGACAACCTTCTCGCAATTTCAGCCCTCGGCAACACAATGAGCCAGCTCCAGATTCCTTCCTTCGGCAGGAGGAAAAACCCTCCCCGAGTCACTATAGCTGCTGTTGCGGCAACCTCTTCTCCTGCCTTGGCCTCTTCTTCTGCTACTATTTCTGACACCACTCCGAGCGTAATGGCTATTAACCCTATTATTAGCGTTTCTCCTACCAAACCGAACGCATCTCCTCAGGTCAATACTACTTCTGCTGTTATTGCGGGTGCTCAGGATAAAGAGCGAGGCAAAAGGCCTTATCCTGACGATGTAGCCAACCTTGATGATACATCTCTTACGAGGAGGATCTAAATCTCTGGGCCGAACACACTCTTCCATCTCCCAGTCAGTTCTCCTGCCCCCTCTGGGCCTGTTACAGCTGCTGCTTCTGCTTCTGCTTCTGCTTCTACTCTTGCTCCTGCGATAGCACCATGGACTCCTCTATTCGTCGGAACGGATGGGTCATTCATGAAGCCGAACGAGACCATGTTCAAGGATGGTCAGACCGCTATGGCATATTACAGGAGCATGTGGACTCCCAAGGACATTGATGCAGCCAAAGGTCTATCTCAGAAGGAGGTGTTCAGCTGTTTTCCCTTATCTGCCATAGAGGTAAATTTTATCTCCCAGTCAGCAAATCTTCACATAATCTTTATGTTTAACCTCTTCTGACCATGTGATCAGTTTAACCAGTGTTCATGCATATTTCTGCAGACCTTATTCGGTATGATGGCCATGCAGAAGCAGGTGGAAATGGGGAACGCCAAGGCTCGTAAGTTCTCTGACAGCCTCGAAGTGGCCCATAAAGAAAATAATATCCTTGCCACCAAAAACACTGAACTGTTGGTCCAGCTTGGCAAAGCTGAAAAAGAGAGAGATACTCTGAAAAAGGAAACTGACTCCCTTCAGGATGAAAGGGATGTCCTTCAACTTGAGAAGAGCATTTGGCAGACCGAGCGCGATTCACTCAAGGATGAAAAAACAGAACTCCAGCGCCTTCTGGCTGATGAGCAGTCTGCTCGGATGGCCTTTGAAAAGAGAGCCTTGGATAAGCGTGATGCTCTACTCAATACCATCAGCAAGGTGAATGGTGGTATGCTAGTTCTTCACACTCGATTTTCAAGGGTTGGGGCTCTCAGATATGCTCAGGGGTACCGAGAGGGTTTCTCCGACCGTATTCCTGCCGAAGGCCAGACCGGTTCCACTCCGGACGAAGTTGATAAGGATCTAGAAATTGATCCTCTAGGAGTCTATGTTGATCCAGACTTCACTCCTGCTGAACACATTTTTGATGAGTGTCAGGAGATTGCTTCCTCCAGGGTCACTTTAGCTCCCTCTGTCGTTCAGCCCCTAGATGTTCTTCCTCTGTCCACTATGGTCCCTACCTCAACTGCTACTGAGGTTAAGCCTCAACAAAATGACTCAGTTATTCATCTCAACTCCCCTCCTCATGAAGATGGGACGACCAACGAAAGTGAAGAGATAAGTCAACGCAATCAAGAGGCTGACAGAACAGAGGCAGCTAGCTAGGACTCTTCTGATACTTTAATTTCCCGCTTCTTTATAGTTATATCACCTGTATATTTTATCTTTTGTAACCTCAAAACATATCATGAATGAGATGACAAAAACATTGACTTTATCTGTGCACGGGTGGTAACAACCAGTTTCACATCTATCTATAGCAAGTGTTTGGCGTTCGGCTCATAGTGCCAGCTGCCACTTACTTTGCGTAAGCAAGTGCCTGGCGCTCAGCTAGAATGCCACTTGCCACTTGGCTTTTCATTTATTAGCAAGTGTTTAGCGTTCGGCTCATAGTGCCAGCTGCCACTTACTTTGCTTAAGTGCCTGGCGTTCGGCTCATAGTGCCAGTTGCCACTTACTTTGCTTAAGTGCCTGGCGTTCGGCTAGAATGCCACTTGCCACTTGGCTTTTTATTTCTTAGCAAGTGTTTGGCGTTCGGCTTATAGTGCTAGTTGCCACTTACTTTGCTTAAGTGTCTGGCGCTCGGCTAGAATGCCACTTGCCACTTAGCTTCTTATTTCTTAGCAAGTGCTTGGCGTTCGGCTCATAGTGCCAGCCGCCACTTACTTTGCTATTTTTACTTAATCAATCTCTTGAAGAGGAATATTACTTTTATAAATCTCATGAACTTATACATTTGCCTGTATTCAATTGAAAATGAACAAAATTCAAAATTGAAGCTCAACTTTTTATTGATTATACCTCTTCAGAGACGTAGCATTCCAAGGCTTGTTAACCAACCTTCCGGCCATGGTCTCTAGGTTATATGCCCCATTTCCTATGACTTCTGCAATTCTGTATAGACCTTCCCATGGTGGCATCATCTTTTTGACCATCCCCACCTTCTTTTTCAGAATCAGATCACCAGAAATAAAGTTTCTATGTTTAACCCTTTTGTTGTGACTATTCACCAAGGTCTGCTGGTAAGATGCGAGCCTTATTGCTGCAGTATCTCTTTTTTCCTCCACCATATCAAGGTTCAACCTTAACATACTGTCGTTCTAACTTTGACTCCATGTTAAGCTCCTGATAGTTGGAACCAAGTGCTCAACCGGTATAACTGCCTCGGTACCATACGCCATTACAAATGGACTCTCCCCAATCGGCCACCTCGAGGTGGTTTTGTAAGCCCACAGGACATTTGGGAGTTCGTCCAACCACTTCCCTTTTTGGTCCTCCAGCTTCTTCTTGATGCAGGCAAAAATTGTTCTATTTATAATCTCTATTTGTCCATTGGCCTGGGGGTGACTTACTACTGCCAACTTTTGATTAATTACATACTCCTCCAGTAACTCTCTTACTTGATTGCTGTCGAGGTTAGTCCCATTATCCATGATAATTAACCTCGGAACGCCAAAACGGCAAATAATATGGCTCCAGATAAAGCGTCTCACGTGAGTCTGAGTCACGCTCGGATATGGTTCTGCTTCTACCCACTTAGTAAAGTAATTCGTGGCCAGCAGCACATACTTGTTCTGAGCTCTCGCAGTTTGCAGAGGACCAACCACGTCCATCCCCCATTGTGCGAAAGGCCATGGTATGGCCATTACGTGCAATTCCTCAGGTGGTTGGTGGATCAATGGCCCGTACCTTTGACATTTATCACACCTTCTAGAGAACTCTTCCGCATCTCTTGACATATTCGGCCAAAAGTATCCCTGTGTCATTGCTTTGTGAGCTAAAGATCTTCCCCCGGAATGATTTCCACATACACCTTCATGAATAGCTCGCAATATCTGCCGAGCCTCTGTGGGGGTGACGCACTTCAAGTACGGCCCAGAAAAAGATCTTCTGTACAGTTGGTTATGCACTATGGCATACTTTGCTGCACTCATTTTGATTTTCCTAGCTTCATCCCTTTATTCGGGCAGAACACCATCTCGAATATAAGTAATGATTGGATCAACCCAACTCGGCTCATACGGTATGACATTCACTTGCCAAGGGCCGGAGTCTGAAGGTTCTTCGAAGATAGATGGCTGGCTCAGTATTCCGATTGGAATCACCCTTGCCAATGTCTCCCCAGAACTCGAAGCACTGCATGCTAACCAATCCGCATCTTCGTTATGTTTTCTCGGTAACTGGATGAATTCAATTTTCTCAAAGCCTTTGGCCTCATACAAAATGGCAGAACGATATGCTTCCATCGTTTCGTCCTTGGTTTCGTACTCACCATTTACCTGCCGAACAATCAACTGTAAGTCACTAAAAGCAGTTAGGTTTCTGACCTTCAGCTCTTTGGCTAACTTTAATACATTCAGCAACGCCTCGTATTCTGCTTCATTATTAGTGGCTCGGAACTCAAGTCTGAGCGATTGACTCAAAGATGTACCCTCTGGCGTTTGTAATTTAATCCCGATGCCTGCCCCCATCTGATTGGAGGAGCCATCTATATAAAGTTTCCATGAGCAACGTCTAAGGTCTTCTTCCGTATCTTCTGAATCACACTCCAGTAAAAAATTAGCTACTGCTTGTCCTTTGACAATTGTTCTGGGCTCGTACGTTATGTCAAATAAGCTTAACTCTATGGCCCATTTTGTTATTCTCCCCGAGAGATCTGGCTTGTACATGAGTACTCTGATTGGAAAAGTTGTCAGAACGACTATAGGGTGGGACTCGAAATAATGCCTCAACTTTTGCTTTGCATTGACGAGTGAAAGTATCACTCGTTCGGCTTTCGAGTATCTTCGTTCAGCCTCGGTCATTATTTTACTAACATAAAACACCGGGTATTACACTCCTTCCTTACAATGAATCAGAACGGCACTCGTCGCAACACTGGATACCCCAAGATATAAAAATAACTTTTCTCCCGGATCCGGAGCTGACAAGACTGGTGGACTCTGCATATATTCCTTTAAATAAGTCAGTGTTTGTCGTTGTTCATCCCCCCAGACCTATCTTCCATGACTCCGTATTGTGTCGAAAAATGGCTTGCAGCAATCTGACAACTTAAAGATAAATCGGCTTAATGCAGCTATTCGACCCGTGAGGGCTTGTACTTCTTTGATTGTCTTCGGTTCCGCATTTTTGGTCAAAGCTTCTGCTTTAGCTGGGCTAGCTTCTATTCCTCTGTGATGAACTACATGTCCCAGGAATTGTCCAGAGCTCACGCCAAATGAACACTTGGTTGGATTAAGCCTCATTCCATATCTTCTCAGCACATCAAACACGTCTTGAAGATGTTTCAGATGGTCAGCTTTGCTCTTACTTTTCACCACCACGTCATCAATATAGGCTTCCACGGTCTTCTCTATTTGATCCTTGAAAATTTTGCTAATAAGCCTTTGATAAGTTACTCCGGCGTTTTTTAGTCCGAAAGGCATGACTTTGTAGCAATAGGTCCATCGCTCGGTAACGAAAGAAGTTTTCTCTTCATCTGCAGGGTCCATGGGGATTTGATTATAACCTGAGTAAACATCCAGGAAGGTTAAACGCTCGTATCCTGTGGTGACATCTACCATTTGATCAATCTTTGGCAGTGGGAAGCTATCCTTCGGATAGGTTTTGTTTAAATTGGTGAAGTCAATGCACACTCGCCACTTCCCATTCTTCTTCTATACTACAACAACGTTTGACAACCAATTGGGATAGTGCACTTCTCTTACGAATCCTGCATCAAGTAGCCTATTAACCTCCTCGGCTATGATCTGGTTACGCTCTGGCGCAAACCTTCATTGCTTCTGCTTTACAGGTTTGACATTGGGATTGACATTCAATGAATAACAGGATACCGAAGGACTAATTCCAGGCATATCTAGGTGACTCCATGCAAATACATCGACATTGTGAGATAAGAAATCAATTAATTCCTATTTCTTCCCCTCGATAAGTCTTATTCCCACTCTGGTGGTTCGCTCTGGCTTAGACCGATCGATCTGCACATCAAGAAGGGGCTCTTCGGTCAAGTCCATAGGCTCATCCTCCCCATTTTGCTTGGGTGGAGGTTCCTGTAATTGCTATCTTGGGCTCGCCGAACGGATGGGCGCCTTCCCTTTCCCGGCACATTTCATTGTGACGGAGTAACATTCCTTAGCTGCAACCTAATCCCCATGAATATCAATCACCTTGTTTCCATCGGGTCTGAGGCATCTCATAACTTGGTGCAAAGTTAAGGGTACACCTTGGACTCTGTGAATCCAACCTCTACCCATCAGGAGATTATACGAGGGGTGAATCTCAATAACGACAAAACTTTCCTTAAAAACTCTCACCGCAGCTTGTACTTCCACTTCTACCATACCGATGGGCTCCACCCTCTTGCCATCAAATCCTAACAAGGGATTTCCGGTGGGCTTGAGCTTTTTCAGCTTGATCTCAAGCCGATCAAATGTGTCCCTCGGCATGACATTCACACTGCTTCCGGGATCGACCAGAACTCTTCGCACCAGGCATTCTGCCACTGTCAAACTGACCACCAACGGATCTTCATGAGGGATTTGAACACGCAGCAGATCCATCCTGTCGAACTTAATTTGTGTTGATGCGCTCTACTGGTGCAGGGCATTCACACTGCCGACCCTCTTCTTCATTTGTGCTTGCCGAAGGCGCGTTCGGAGTAGCTCATCTGACTTCTCGCTAGGTTCAGGCCGACCATGAATTACGTTGATTATACGAACTGGCTATGAGTTACGGGAGCTCGGCTTCTGACTCCTCTTTACTTGCTTCACCGATTGATTCCGCTCTACCGCTGAGCCTTAAATATAATTTGCGAGTTCCCCTCTGGCTATCAACATCTCCACTTGCCTCCTCAAGTTCCTGCATTCATTAGTCTGGTGACCAAACTCAGAATGGAAAGCACAATGCTTAGTCTGATCCCTCTGTTCGAGGGGTTGCCGAATTGGTAGGGGTGGATGGAACTTATCTTTGTTTTCCTAATATAGCCTTGCCAGAGTGACCTTCAGCGAAGTGATCAACTCTTCCTCCTTAGGCCTCTTCTATGCTTTCCAGGAAGTCTAACACTACGGATGAGCCTACTTTTGATTGATCTTTGCTTTGAATTTTTCTTCGGTTGATATGACAGATGTTGTCCAAGCGTTGGCTGCCTCTTCCTCCTCCGGGCGAACAAAACCATCGGCTCTTTCATTGAGTTCATCCATAGTCATTGGCGTGTTTACTACCAAACTTGTGTACAACAGAGTGCCACGAGTCATGGCTAACTTGAATGCCTGAATAGCCATAGAAGGATGGCATTCAATCACCATGCTCTTAGTAAGGTTAAACCTGGTAAGAAAAGCTTGGAGACGCTCGTCTTTATGCTGCTTCATCGTGAATAGGCTCGAAATATCCTTCGGCGGACGCTTGTTCCCATAGTACTGGCTTATGATCCGATCGCAGAAGTTTTGGAAGCTATCAATTGAACCTCTTGGCAAGTTCTTGAACCAACTAAGCGCTGGTCCAGCTAGACTTGTAGGAAAACACTTACACATTAAGGAATCGTTCTCCGTATTCAAAGCCATTTTCAACTGGATATGATACACATGATCGATCGGATCAGTTGTTCCGTCAAACAGAATGAAAACTGGCATGGCAAACTTCCTTGGATGCGGAGCACTCAGAATTTCATCAGTAAATAGTGAGTCAACCGTCCGAGCTGCTGATCAGAGGGCTTCATTTTCCCTCTGGAGCCCTGCGGTAGCTCTATGAACTATAGATCTGCTTTCTGAGCCTCGATAATCGAACGTAGCCATGGAAGGCCGATAAGATGGATAGAATGATCGTTCCTCCATGAACTCTTTTAGCCAAGGCGATGCAGCTCTGTGGCGACCAAACTCTATTGCTTCCTCTCGGTTGAGCCTTTCTTGGCGTGGATCGAAGGTCGTGGCTTCGTTCCGTCTAATCTGTTCACGCCGTGGATCGACATGAGTCAATCCTTCATGATCCTCAACTCGACAAGCATTTGGCGGTAAATCATCTGGCCTCACTCCCTCACGGTGGGGAACCGACTGATTATTCTCTTCCTGCTCACCTTGATGTGCAATATTAGATTGAATACCTCCTTCAACCGCCGGAAGTGGACGCGAAATCACCGGAATTTCTTGATGCTGTATTCCAGCTTTCAACTCTGTATTCTCTCTTCTAAGAGCTTCGATCATGCTCATCAATTCCTCAAGTTTCATCTGCTGGACAGTCTCCATCGGATTGGAGCTTTCACCTATCATTATTCCTGAACGGAGTAAAGGCATTAATCTCAAGTTCTTCATTAGATCTGAGCTTTGTGAATGCGGATTGCTTCAGATCTGGACTCAAATTCCCCGAATTATGCTCACGGTTCACTAGATCTGAATTTTGCTAATCCTGAACCCGCCAAATCTAGCCGCAATCGAACAAATTGATGCTGCATAGATCTGACGCCATTCCCTTCAAAGTAACAAGAACCAAAAAAAATTCAGAATAGAGCGCAATCTCTCATAGCTAAACTCAACTCCCAGAGATTGAGCTTCGTCCTCCCGAATTGGTCCGAATCAACGCAATGTTAATCAAACACGGATCAATCTTCAACGATTCCCACAGACGGCGCCAATTGAAGATGCAAGAAATTCAATTACCTTTCTCTCTCTAGAATTCTTACACTTTAACAGAATGAAAACTAAAAAACCTCCCTTTCTCTCTACTCATATTGTCTATTTATAGATCATTACAAATGTTCTAACTAACTTATTACATAGGGCTCTTATTATTGGGCTTTCTTCGTTTTGGGCCTGACCTCGTTATGTAAATCTCAGACGTTGGGCCTAACTTACAGTGTTGCATTATGGGCTGAGTTCAACCGTTCGGTCCGATCTTTCTTTCGTGGGTGTTGGGCTCATTATACTACCCTTTTTGCTTGGGCTCGGACCTACTACTCAACCTGATGCTCTACCCGCGGGTCGGGTCTGGTCCAGTCCATCTTTGATATCCTCATCTACTGTTACAAAGAAAATTTCTCCATGCTGATCGTTGAAATCCTTGAGGTTCATTTTTTTTTTCATTTTTTCAAGAAATTTTTCCTTAACTGTTATGAGCAATGAAGTAACATAATTTTCCACTATTGTTTTCTTTTCTTTTTATTTTTTATTTCTTGTTTTATCATTATTATTTTATTTCTTTGATAAGCAAGATATATCACTTAAAAAGGGCAAATGGCAAAAAAAAAAACCCTCGACTTTCACCCTTTTGCAAAAAATACCCCTTATGAATATTTTTAGCAAAAAATCCCCTCAACTATCTTGAGAGGGTGACTTTAACTAACTTCCGTTTAAATAATTTGCTTAGCCATTTTTTTGGACAAAATTGCCCCTTAACAATAAACAACTTTTTTATTATTATTTACTCTCTCGCCACGTCAGCAAATTCTTCATACTGTTTAATTCATTCAATAGTGTTTCAATATTATAATTGAATCATATATTTTTATGTAGATGAGCCTGTTGAATGTAAAGAGAGTTTCAATATTATAATTGAATCATATACACTATAATACTATATACGTGTGTGAAAAATAAATCAAATTTATTTTATTTACTTTTATCCTATCAGTATGAAACCATATTATAAGTCAAGTTTATTTTATTTTATTATCCTATCATGTCCATATGATAATTTTTCCCTAATATCATCTTAAATTAGTATGAAACCATATTATATGTTTATGTATAAAAGGGTATTTTATACGAGCTTGCATAAAAGTTAAATAATTATAGTAATCCCACTAAAAGTAATGATTGTGTTGTCTTCTTCTCAAAACGGACAACCACCACCACCAACAAAAAAAAAAAAACTCAAAAATTTAGGGTTTAAAACTCCTAACTATAAATTTTTGAATTTCAGTCCAAACCTGCATGATCTTCTTATAGCTATTAATGCGAGTGAGTGAATTGCATGACAAAGATGAATAAAATCGAGAGTCGGTGAATTATTTCACTTAGTGTAAACGAACATATTCAATGCCAATTTTGGTTGAATCGCTTGGTGTAAATCAACGAGTCAATTCTATAATTTTTTTAAGAATGAGTTCAAACGTGAACAAATGGAAATAAAATTCGTTTTAGGCAGTTGATCGGTTAATCAACTATACATCAACCTTCGCAATAGCACGAATCATTGTAAAATAGGGCTATTGGTCGGGTAAGTCGAACCATTGGGACTGCGCTAATCTATGGCAACCTAAGTGTCTAGAGTCATTTTAGAGTGATAAGGGGTGTTCATAGAGGGTTTGTTTTATGGTCACTAAACTAGGAATTCAAAGTGCATAAAACAATAGTGTGCTAGGAAGTAAAGAGATAGAACAATAGAGAAGAGACTAGGGAATTGACTTCACCACAAGCCATATAAACATGCCTAATTGCAATTAACTTGGGGAACAAAGTATACATGCAACCATGATATGTAGAAATGCAAGACAACTACAATATCTTCAAGAAGTTCACACATTCAAGAATTAAGTATAATCCATCCAAGGTTGGCATAAGTCATCTATCTAAACTAGGGTATAGAATGAAGTATCCTTCCTAAGCTATGAACTATCAAAGTCCTCAATTTGTGTGGTAAGTGCACATAAAGTCTAGAACTAAGCCATAATCCATCAAAGGTTTCCCTAAGCCATGGAATATCAAATTTCTTAAACAACATGCCATTAAAACCATTGTATAAACTCATCTTCATTCTCACTATAAAGATGTAAGTAGCATAATCATGAAGAAGCAATTTCTAAGACAAGATAAGAGTCTCTACAAGATTAAATATGGAATGAAACACAAATACATCAAAGTGTATCTCTAGATTAGACAACTTGTTACATAAATGCAAAGTTCCCCAAATATAAACACAATTAATACATATTTACTTGACAAAGGTTACATCAACTCCCTAGGAAGAGGTTTAGTTACCCATGGTAGCTCTAGATAAAGGAGGAAGCAAGGCCTCCAACTCCATTTTCGTGCTCCCTTGTGTTGGCTTGAAGAACTCCTCTTTTTTGCTCTCTTCTCTCTCCTCTAATCTTGTAGAATGTAGCTTCATGTATTGTGTGGCTTCCCTCTCTTATCTTCTAGAGATAAGGCTCTAGAAACCCCCACCAACCAACATCTCCAACCAACCATTAAAGAGGGAAATTAGAATTGAGGAACCCAAGATGCAAGTGGCTGAAAATGGGCCATTTCTGGATGGAATTCTGCCCTAATTTCGAGCACTCGAAATAAGGGCTCGAGCACTCGAAATTGGAGCAGAATGCTCCATTCTTGCCTTGCTCCGCCCGGACCTACGTTGAAGAAATGGCCATAAATTTGCGCTCCAAACTCCGAATGACAAACCGTTTGAAGATTTGGAGAGCTAATTCAGAGCTTTAAATACTTCATGTTTTGGTGGAGATCCAATTCTCAAGGATGGTTGGTCGAAAATGAAGATCAAGGCAAAATTTCATTGCTGCCAGGCAGTTCTGTGCACCTCTGGTAACAAGGCCATAACTCTCTGCTCCGAACTCCGAATGACAAAATGCTTGAAGATTTAGAAAGTTGATTCAGAGCTGTAAATATGTCATGTTATGAGGGAAGTCCAGTTCTTGAGTTTTCAAGGTCAAAATGGCGAGCAAAGTCCAGGTTCCACTGCTGCCAGTAATTCAGCATTGTGACCTTTGATGTTCAAAACTCCACAAAGCATCCTTCTTGCTTTTTTTTGGCCAATGAACCTGAAAATATGCAAAAATGTGCATATGAAGGTAATCTACATAATTAAACAAACAATGGACTTAAATAATGCAATTAAGGGTGCTTGAATATGCAATATTCGGCGCTTATCACACCCCCAAACTTACATTTTGCTAGTCCCTTAGCAAAACCAAAATGAATACTTCAATGAAAATACAACCATGGTCATGCTACTACAAAAAATATCATCCATGGTAAAATGAGATATATACATAGCTCAAAAATAACTTGAAACAGAAAAAGAGCTGGAGATGGGGTCATTGGGAAGACTACCTTGCATATATGAAGCATTGATACTAAACACATTTCAACATGCATGTATCAACATCATAGTCCATATAAATAACTCAATTGTCATCTCTTAAATGGAAATCAACTCTAACTTCAGTGAAAGTGAATTGGATTCTCAACATGCGGCTTTTACTTTCTTTTCCAATTCTAAAGCACAAGTTTTCAAATCATTGAATTCCCCTTTAAATGAGGTCCCTAAGGCATGATTTTATTTACAAGACAACTTTTGTTGCTTGTTGACAATTTATTGTAACTCATAAGCGAAACATAGATTTGTTGTGCAATGCTGAAGTCCCTTAAGCTTTCTAACCAACCCTTGTAGCAAGCATTAGGCCAACAACTCCCAAACCAGATGGCTTTAGGGTGCTAAGTGTAGAGACACTCCATAGGGCTTAATAGCTCAAGTTAGAAAGGTTACGAACTCCAACGAACCATGTTTATTACCAGTTTATTTTTTTGAATGACCGTACAATGTTTAAGTCCCTTAAGTTTTCTAACCAACTCCTGTAGCAAGCGTTAGGCCAACATCTCCCAAACCAGACGGCTTTAGGGTGTTAAGTGTAGAGACACTCCTAGGGCTTAATAACTCGAGTTGGAAAGGCTACGAACGTCAACTGGTCATTATTTTCTTTCCTCCTCAGTTTTTTTTTTTTTTTTTTTTTTAGACAACTTAAATCATGCCAAAGATATTCATCTATCAGGTTCATCAAATCAAATTAACTAGGCCAAGGTCAAGGTCGATCAAGTTGCATGCCTCACAGTTAAGTTTCCAATGTGCATCTGTGCATTGTGAAGCTTAAAAGAGTGCCAAATCCAACGAGAATTTAATTGAGACATTTATACAGACTAATTTGAATCTACATGATCATTTCAACTCAAATTTTTCTTTATTTTCAAAAATGTCAATTGCTTCTATACACAGGGTATTAAACATATGCTTCATCTCCGACAAGTGTCAAGTTATACTATCATTGCTTAGCAAAAATTATGAAACCAAAAATGCATAAATGCACCCCCAAACTTGAATGTCACATTGTCCTCAATGTGAGAAGACAAGTAAATCAAAATAAGAGCAAAAAGGGGGGAAAGGAATAATAATACCAAGTGGAGTGACGAAGACGTAGATGTTCAGCCATGTGAGTGCGCAACGGCGTCCCCCAAACTTGGATATGAAGACCTATCAAAACACAACTAATGTACACAGGTAAAAGCATAGGTCTCGTAAGAAAAACCAAAATAGAAATTAAAACACTAACCTAAATTTTAGTGCAAGATAAAAAATCCAAACAAAAGACAAATGCTGACATTAGCCACAAGCGTAAAATGCAAAACAAAATAATG
The DNA here is from genome assembly GCF_030987335.1 of Cornus florida. Taxonomy (NCBI): domain Eukaryota; kingdom Viridiplantae; phylum Streptophyta; class Magnoliopsida; order Cornales; family Cornaceae; genus Cornus; species Cornus florida. The sequence continues at coordinate 94,717,487 of NW_026775581.1, read as the reverse complement.
CCAAAAAATTTATTTATTTATTTAGTATTATTATTATTATTAGTACTATTAATTTCTGTAGGAAGACAAATGGTGGAAGATGCCGAGAGATGTGTGCATGCAGGAGGGGTGCCCGAGCATGGTGGTGTTGGATTGTGGGTTTGGTTGGTTGATGTTGGGGTTGAGAGGAAGGATGGTGGAAGAGAGAGAAGTTGGTTTGCATGGTGTTGAGGGGGTGGTTGTGCTGTGGAGAGAGAGAAATGAGATGAGGAAGGTTGGTTTGGTGTTTGATGCCGAGGGAGTGAAGGGAATGGAGAGAAGCCGAGAGGAAGGAGATGTATGAGGTTGGGAGGTTGGTTGCGAGGGCTCGGAATGTGAGGATGGTGTATTGTGCTTCACACTTCGAGCACTCGAAATGGGACTTCGAGTGCTCGAAGTCTTGGCAGTGAGTGAGGGAAAGGTTGAAGGGGTGTAGATTGGTGATGGTGGGTTGTGGAATGATAGAGAGTTGATGAGGGATGGTGGTGGCTTGCATGGTGTGCATGCATGGAGGTGTGCATGGGTGTGGGTGGTGTGCTTGAGGGCATGCATGGTGAGACGTTGGTGGGTTGGAGTTGAGGTGGCCGAGAGTGAGAAGCCGAGAGTGGTAAGAGAGAGAGAGAAGGTTGAGGATGATGCCGAGAGGGGTTGGGTGGTGGTTCTTGAAGGTTGGTGGTGGGTTTGTGGAAGTGCCGAGAGGGTGGATGGTGTTGGAGAGGGGTTGGTTGCAGGAGGCATGGTTTATGGTTTATGGTTTGCATGGTTGGCAGAGATGGATGGGTGAGATGGGTGTGAGGTTGAGAGATGATAGAGAGGGGTGTTGATGGGGGTTGAGTTGAGTGGAAGGTGATGTGGCCGAGAGGAGAGCTTGGCATGGGAGGGTTGGTGCATGGAGTGGTTGATGAGATGGTTGTGAGGTGGTGGGTTTGGAAGAGATGGATGAGTTGCCGAGTGTGAGCTTGCATGGATGAGGTTGGTTTGGTTAGTTGTGGGTGCATGGTGGTGTGCCGAGGGTGGAGTGTTGTGGTTTGCTTGGGTTTGGTGGTAAGCCGAGAGAGAGGAGTTGGTTGTGAGGTGCATTGGTTTGCAGGTTGGATTGCAGCAGCGAGGTGATTCATGCATTGTGGTTGTAGGGTTGCAGGCAAGTTGCATGGAAGTGTGGATGCCGAGAAGGTGGAAAGATGGGTTGGTGTGCATGGATTGCAAGCATGGTTGCTTGCTTGCATGGTGAAGTGGAGAAATGCCGAGAGAAGGTTGCATGGTTGTAGGAGCTTGCTGCAAGCATGGAGGTCTTGGGTTTGCTGAGTGGTGAGAGAGAGAGGTGGAGTGGTGAGTTTAAAAGAGAGTGAGAGGCTAACTTCGAGTGCTCGAAAATGAGCCTGCGAGCACTCGAAATGAAGGCAGTGTCTCGGGTGTTTGGTGCAAGCAATTTCGAGCAATCGAAATGGTATTGCGAGTGCTCGAGATTTTGGCAGAGAGTGAGGGTTGGTTGGTGCATGGAGTTCGAGCACTCAAACCAGAATTTAGAGTGCTCTAAAATGGCTCAGAAGGCTACGGAAGTTGGGCTAAAAATTTGGAGCAATCCAAATGGGAAGCTAGAGTGCTCTAAATGAAGGCAGTGAGCTTGGGATTGATGGTTCATATTTAGAGCACTCCAAATGGGAGCTAGAGTGCTCTAAATGAAGGCAGTAGGCTCATGGAAGTTTGGTTCACAATTGGAGCAATCCAAATGGAAGCTAGAGCGCTCCAAATACAAGTAGTAGCCTCGGAATGATGGTGAGGAAGTTTGGAGCAATCCAAATGAGAGTTAGATTGCTCCAAATTTCGACAGTAGCATTCGAATTGATGGTGAAGACATTTTTTTTTTTTTGCAACTGCTGCACCTGATGCCAAGCAATACATAGATGGATTTTCAGACCTTGCATGCATTATTCCAAACCAATGCATGGATGGAAATCAAGAACTTGGCAACTTCATGCAATGCATGGAAAATTTGGAAAATGCTTCAAATTGTGCAAATTTTTTACAGCATGGAAAATTTTTAAAAATTTCAAATTCAGTCCATTCCAATGCATGGGTGGAATTTGGTCTCTTCAAATGCATGGATGAATGTAGGAAAATTTTTTAAACCTTGCAAATTCATTCCATTCCAAAGCATGGATGAAAAATTTTGAAAACTTTTCAACTTCGTTCTAATGCATGGACAATTTTCAAACTTTTGAACTTCAATCCATTCTAATGCAAGGAGGGAAAATTGTCAAACTCTACACTTCATTGCAATGCATGGAAAATTTAGAAAATTTTTCAAATTGTGCAAATTTTTTTTTTTTTCAATGAGTGCATGGATGATTTCAAGAAGATTTCCCAACTTTTGCAACCTCACACAATGCATGGATGATTTTGAGAAAATTTTCAAACTTTGGAACATCTCTTCAATGCATGGATGAGATTAAGAACATTTCAACAATGCAATGAAGATGAGAGGTTATGCATGTGAGTGCCATGTCGAAAGTCCGAGAAAATTGCCTGATAGAGCCGGAAACTTCCGGGAATGAAAACAAGAGTTGAGAAGGTCTAAGAAGCCGGTCTAAAATTGTGGAACACAACTGAAGAGCATTCCAGGAAAATCAAATTTTTGGCTTTTCGAAACCATTTCCCAGAAAATTTCAAGGCTCAGGCAATTGAAAATAGGGAAGCTTGGAAATTGAAAGAATTGCTTCCCATGAATGCTAAATTTAGCGTCGATAGCTAGACGCACTGAGATCAGGTTAGTCCTCCTTACCCTATACCATGTCTCTCTAGAGATTCAAGCTTCCCTAAGTAAGAAAGTTCGTTTGGAAGCGGAAGAAAAAGAGCTTGAAGACAAAAGTTGGAAAGAGGTAATGGAAAGACCTCAATCCACTCTTCATCCTCAATGAAGTACTTTGGACTATGGGGCTGATTTGGATTATAGGAAGATGGAGTAGGTGAGAGTGCACCTAGCAAAGGCTTTTGAAGGGTCATATTGAGCACAGGAATGCTCGACAACTTATCCTTCAAAATTTCAACATCCTCCTCACACTTATCCGGCGGTTCGGGCTCAATAACTTGAGACAACTCAAGTGAGGGAATGGGATGAGATGCAAGCTCCCAAGAAAGAGATACATTTGATATTGACCAAGGAAGAGAATGAATAGGTGGATGAATATTAAGCAAAGAATTCACCTCCGAAATGGAATTGTCAACATTAAAATCCTCACAATTGAAATGAGCCAAACAAGCTTTTAGAGGATCCTCCATTGAAGGAGGTGCATCAAGCAAAGGATTTTGTAGGGGCTGTTTGGGAGTAGGGTAGACAATCTCTACATCATTATTTTTCCCATTTTGAACCACAATTGCTTCATTTTGATGTGGGGCAACAATTTGATCTTCAACCACCATTTCATCATTTTCACATGTAATAACCACTTGATCATTCTCATGATGAAAGTTACTAGGAGTAATCTCATCATTCATAGAATTTTCTTTTGGATTGGCCATAAATTCAAATGAAAATGTTTCCTCTTCTTCATGATTTTTAGCATTAATCCTTTGTTGAATTTGAGATATTTGGTCATCTATCATTGCACTAACTTGGGACTGGTGATATGGTACCACTTGATTGATAGACTCTACTGTGGATTGCATGCTAGCAAGGGAAGCCAATAGTTGATTATTGGAGTCCATCATTTGCGTGTGCATAGACTCCATCATTTGTTTGTTAGCAACAATTAGCTCATCCAATGGAGACGGTGAAAAAGGAGAAGAGGGCGGGAAAGAATGATCATTGGGTTGAAAAGGTTGCATATGAGATTGTGGGGTTGAATTTCCTATGTCATGCCACAAGAGGTTTTGTTGGTCTCCCCAACCCGAGTTGTAACCATTGAAGTATGGATCACTACCCGGTTCAAAGAAATTTTCATTTGGTTGCTCTAGATAAAAATCCGAGAATTGTCTCGTTGGAAGACAATCTCTTGTATGATGTGAATTACTAGAGCAAAAAGCACAAAACGCATGTGGTGTGTAGAATTGAGTTGGGAGATAATTATTCTCCATCTAGGAGTTAAACATCAACAACACACAACATAATCAACACAACAATTCTTTATCATCAACTCCACATATAATGATATTCCCTTTCTCCTCAATTATCAAGACAAAAATTAAAATGGCCACGACAAGGACCGATGCTTGGAATTGAAAATACACAATTGAAATAGCCTAGACAAGGGCTTGCAATTTATCTACTTCTAAGCTTAACACATGCACGATATTCACAATTCGAAATTAGAAGGTCAAGAGACTTACCCGGGGTCCTCTAGACTTACAATTTGCTAGCATTCCCCACGGCAAGCTTCGAGTTCCTAGAATCTCACTTACAACACAAAAATGGTTAAATCACACAAGAAATATTCACAAAACACAGTATTCACAATCAAACTAAAATTAACCCTAGAACCTTGGTCGCTAAATCGTTTGCAGTCCCCGGCAACGGCGCCAAAAATTGATCGGTTGATCAACTATACATCAACCTTCGCAATAGCACGAATCATTGTAAAATAGGGCTATTGGTCGGGTAAGTCAAACCACTGGGACTGCGCTAATCTATGGCAACCTAAGTGTCTAGAGTCATTTTAGAGTGATAAGGGGTGTTCATAGAGGGTTTGTTTTATGGTCACTAAACTAGGAATTCAAAGTGCATAAAACAATAGTGTGCTAGGAAGTAAAGAGATAGAACAATAGAGAAGAGACTAGGGAATTGACTTCACCACAAGCCATATAAACATGCCTAATTGCAATTAACTTGGGGAACAAAGTATACATGCAACCATGATATGTAGAAATGCAAGACAACTACAATATCTTCAAGAAGTTCACACATTCAAGAATTAAGTATAATCCATCCAAGGTTGGCATAAGTCATCTATCTAAACTAGGGTATAGAATGAAGTATCCTTCCTAAGCTATGAACTATCAAAGTCCTCAATTTGTGTGGTAAGTGCACATGAAGTCTAGAACTAAGCCATAATCCATCAAAGGTTTCCCTAAGCCATGGAATATCAAATTTTTTAAACAACATGCCATTAAAACCATTGTATAATCTCATCTTCATTCTCACTATAAAGATGTAAGTAGCATAATCATGAAGAAACAATTTCTAAGACAAGATAAGAGTCTCTACAAGATTAAATATGGAATGAAACACAAATACATCAATGTGTATCTCTAGATTAGACAACTTGTTACATAAATGCAAAGTTCCCCAAATATAAACATAATTAATACATATTTACTTGACAAAGGTTACATCAACTCCCTAGGAAGAGGTTTAGTTACGCATGGTAGCTCTAGATAAAGGAGGAAGCAAGGCCTCCAACTCCATTTTCGTGCTCCCTTGTGTTGGCTTGAAGAACTCCTCTTTTTTGCTCTCTTCTCTCTCCTCTAATCTTGTAGAATGCAGCTTCATGTATTGTGTGGCTTCCCTCTCTTATCTTCTAGAGATAAGGCTCTAGAAACCCCCACCAACCAACATCTCCAACCAACCATTAAAGAGGGAAATTAGAATTGAGGAACCCAAGATGCAAGTGGCTGAAAATGGGCTATTTCTGGATGTAATTCTGCCCTAATTTCGAGCACTCGAAATAAGGGCTCGAGCACTCGAAATTGGAGCAGAATGCTCCATTCTTGCCTTGCTCCGCCCGGACCTACTTTGAAGAAATGGCCATAACTTTGTGCTCCGAACTCCGAATGACGAACCGTTTGAAGATTTGGAGAGCTAATTTAGAGCTTTAAATACTTCATGTTTTTGGTGGAGATCCAATTCTCAAGGATGGTTGGTCGAAAATGAAGATCAAGGCAGAATTTCATTGCTGCCAGGCAGTTCTGTGCACCTCTGGTAACAAGGCCATAACTCTCTGCTCCGAACTTCGAATGACAAACCGCTTGAAGATTTGGAAAGCTGATTTAGAGCTCTAAATATGTCATGTTATGAGGGAAGTCCAGTTCTCAAGTTTTCAAGGTCAAAATGGCGAGAAAAGTCCAGGTTCCACTGCTGCCAGTAATTCAGCATTGTGACCTTTGATGTTCAAAACTCCACAAAGCATCCTTCTTGCTTTTTTTTGGCCAATGAACCTGAAAATATGCAAAAACGTGCATATGAAGGTAATCTACATAATTAAACAAACAATGGACTTAAATAATGCAATTAAGGGCGCTCGAATATGCAATATTCGGCGCTTATCAGCAGTTACCAAAAAAAATTAAGAAAGCATGGGTAATTTGGTAATAGTGTATGTTTACTAAACGGACATTAGTTAAAGTCACCCCCTCAAGATAGTTGAGGGGGATTTTTTGCTAAAAATATTTATAAGGGGAATTTTTTACAAACGGGGTGAAAGTCGAGGGGTTTTTTTTGTAATTCGCCCCTTAAAAAAAGTGCACAACTAGTCTTTACACTAGTATATAAATTAGCATTGTTTCCTAATTTATTTATTGAAAAAAAAAAAAACAAAAAAAACAAAAAAAACAAAAAAAACATGCACTTTGTTTAATTCATAAGAAACAATAATTCTTCATGCATGTGTAATTATTTTGGTTAATTCAATTAAATTTTAAAATAAACCACATTATTATATGAAACTTTTTACTCTACTTGTATTTTTCGTTTTAAAATCTTACAAAGATTTTGGGATGGAAATTAGTTGGGTACATACAGTAAATAATTCTGTTGTACACCATCATTATTTAATGTCCTAGAGGGTGACTTGGAGTACATCCTTATTAGTACTAAATTCTCAGTACTTTTTTTTTTTCTTCATGGATGAAAGATCAATAAAGTACTTTGTGAGCCATTCCTTAATGATCTTGGTCTCTCTCTGTCGTTGCTTGACCAACCAATATGGATCACTTTGCTTTGCTCCCAGTATGTCTAAACAATGAGATCCTGCAAATTAAAGTAGATATCATAACTCTCTTAAAACATTAATATTATTTTAATATAATGAGTAAATTATTAAATATTTATTCATTCATATATATACACACACATATATGCTCAAAACACACAACACCCCCACCTCCAACCCCCCATACAAGTAATCACAATTTTGTAAATATCCTTGGTGTGATTGTAAGCTGAGCTAGCGGTTTATATAGCATACACCTACCGTTAGCTGTATGGACGGCAAGAATAGTGTTTGATATGTTCTCCAATACTCTGTGATCAAAAGAGAAAACAAGCATATTAATTAGGGCAACTAGACAGAGACAAGTTAATTAATTTTATCTATTTGTAAAGGATTGAGAAAAGAAAAATGTATTTTTTAGATTTATACCCAGCACTACTATAAGGATCTCTCAGTCCATTGGAGAAAATGATGTTGCTAGCAAACTTTTGGAGAACCAATTTTATGTCCTACAATGAGCCATTGAAAAGCATATATAACTTTAATGAATATAATAATTATCAGACGCATTTGAAATAAATAAAAATAAAATAAAAAATAAAATAAATAAAGAATAGGAGAAAGAAAGAAAGAAACCATACATGGCCTCCATAATAGGTTGTGACCCAATGAGGTCTTGGTCGGACACCAAAGTTGCTAATGCATTCCTTGGTGAAGTTACTTAAATTGAAAGGATCAATTGGGAACATAGTGTCATCCCTATCACGACCCGCGGGCATCACCATCTCACTGCATGTCTAAGCACACCAACCAATAATTTAAATGAAGAAAGTTTTAAGATCTGCTAGATTTAATTTTCTTTAAATTAAAAAATATATCATATAAAAAAATTATTTACTCGATTGATAGTTTCTGAACTCTTTTATAATTTTACAAAGGCAGTGTTTATGTTTCAAACTTCTTGTGAAGGGTGTTTAGAGAAGTAATTCAAATGTCAAATTTTACAGAGCTGAAATTGGCCCTCCACCAATGTACTAAGGTGCTGCACTGTATTTTTCTTTTAAAATTAAATTACTAAAGAATACTTGCATCAAAGAATACTTGGTTCTAATATTTTTGATGACATAATTACCTCTCTTTGACATTTAACGTATTAGAGTATCTCCAATACTAAAATGCTAAATTCGAATGTCAAATTTATATTTTGACAGTGTTACAGTGTCAAAATGCTACATTTTAGTAATTTTACTCCAATGATACATTTTATGCAAAATGCTATTTTTTTTACACAACCACTATTTTTTTTCAACTACCATTCCCACCATTCATATTTGCATCAGTAATGTTAATATTAGGCACATTCCCAAGTCAAGTTGTAGACATTAGAAGGAAATAAAAATTAAACTTTATTAAAAATAATCAAAAATCTAAAATATATCAAAAAAGAACCAAAAATATATATATATATATGTATAAATTTATATATTTGATTATATTATTATATAAATTTTTTTATATAATTTTTTTTTTCAAAAATTTATATATATATTATATATATATGTATATTATATATATTTGATTATATTATTATTAAAAATATATATATATTTAGGGCATATCATTTCAGCCTCCCAAATTGCCATATATATTTTTAGGGCAAATCATTTCAGCCTCCCCAATCGCCTCCATCTCTATTCTCGTTCTCAACTCTAAGAACTTGCCCCCACCCCTCTCTCTCTCCCTGCAACTGCAAACTACAAAATCTACAAGAATCAGAAGTTCAAAACCCATATATTTCAGTTTATCTATCTATCTGCAAGAATCCAAAGTTGAAAACCTATTACCTATATCAAAACCTATATCGGCATATCATTTCAGATTGTTCAAGCAACTCAATCCACCAAGAAACATCAAGAAAGAAATTCACCATCTTCGTCGGAAGAATCCCAAGGAGGAATCCAAACGGATCGTTGCTAAGGAAATTGCCGAAATTGGAAGCTTTTGCTCTGAAATAGACGAAGGAAGAGAGCGATTGAGGGGGAAGAAGTAGAAGTAAGAGAAGAAGAAAGAGTGGAGAAGCAGAGGGCACCGATTTCTTCCATTGAAGAGAGAGAGAGGAGAGAGACTGCAGGCAACAAAAAAAAGCAAATAGCTATTACTATTTGTTCTGTTAGATTTGGCACCAAAAATAACAAAGGCAAATTTTGACAGATGATATAGCAAGCTATTAGAGTGCTCAATTTTAACTCACCTGATATATTTTGAATTGGTAACCCATATAGCAGGTGGGTTGGAAATGTTCTTAGTAGTTAGATTTTACCTTTGCTCATTTGTATGTCATTAGGAATTAAAAAAAAAAATGTATTTGAGTTTGAAACAAACTTTATAACAATGAATAAATATCTATAATATAGAGAAGATATTTAATTGAAAGCAAATGAATTTGTACTATATCAATAATTTTTAATTGAATTTTTTATTATTAATTTTTTTTTTTTTTTTTTTTTTTTTGGAGTATAAGTACGGTTTAATTGAATTAAAAAAAAATGAAAAATTTTAAAACTCCCCTACTTAATTTTACATATTTTCAATTATGCTAGCTTTTTTAAAGTAATAGATTTGATTGCTAAGTTTTTTAAATTAATTACAAATTAATCCATACAAAAACACTATTTAGATTTTTTTTATGATCCAAAACGCCCTTCTTCTTTATTACCCTTTCCAATTATATCCTACATTCTCCCCCAACCTAGTTACACTGTTTCAGACCCACAACAGCCAGCAAGGATGTGATCGGCGAACGCGAGGACGACGGCGAGGATGATGGCGAGCAAGAAGGACGCAAGGCCGGCGGGATGTGGGTCTGTTTGGCGTGAAGCTGCAAGGAGGAAGCCACCGATGACGAGCAAGGAGGAAGCAAGGCCGGCGGGAAACGGCGAGCTCGGATGATGGCAACGGTGATGCAACTGCTCAGCGAGAATGAATCGAACGAAAATTTGAACCACAACCACTGAACTGAAATGGGTTTCGCCGAAAAGGAATGCACCAAATTGAAGTGCGTTTTGCATAAGCTTGGAGCTCACCGAAATTGGAGTGGACTGAACTTGGTTTTTGGGTAATTCTTAAAATTTGAATATTTTGCGAGTATGTGTGTGATTTTGCCTAATTAGGTGTGATTGATGCCCATGGGTATGTGTTTTTTCATCACTTTTTGTTGTGGATGTTTGGATTTTGGTCATTATTGTATTAGATATTGGTTATGGTTTGAGAGAGTTGAGGATGGCGGCTGTAAATTGTTAGAGAGAGAGAAAGAGGGGAGAGAGAGGAACGCAGCTGGAAAAAGAACAAAAAAAAAAGGTTAGCAATTTGTCATTTTAGTGAAGAATGGTATCTTGGGCCATAAAAAATTTAAATAGTGTTTCCGTATAGGTTTGCAATTAGTTTCAAAAACTTAGCAGTCAAACCTATTACTTTACAAAAGTTAAGCATGTTTGAAAATATACAAAATTAACTAGTAAAGGTTTAAATTTTCCCAGAAAATCTAATTTTACTCCGATAGAAACTATGTTGTATGGTTCAATGAGCAAGCCAAGGAAGTTTGATTTAAAAGTGGAACTTTTAGAAATTATATTATTATGTGATTAATTGATGACTTTTAAGGGTATACAATGTAGTGTTTTATATTTATTATGTATATTACTATATAAATTTATGGAGGCTAAGACTAGGAAAAACTAAAAATTCCTCTGGTATTGCTCACCAATTAGGAACTTTAGGGCTAAGAAAGTAAAGAGGATCTTAATTTGACAAAGATTTGCCTCGGGGAATTATCATTTTTATTTGGAATTGTGGCTTATAATGTTCATAATGTTTGGTTTATAATATTTTTCTTTTCTTGGTGTGAAAAAAAAAAAAAAAAAAAAATACTACAATTTAAACTAAAATAATGTTTGAAAACTAAAAAATGTTGAAAGTATGGTTGCAAAGGAGCCGAGCTTTACCTTGCTTGGCTCGTCAGTTTCAGGAGGGTGCTCAGGCTCGGGCTTGGCTCAGCCGAGCTTGGCCAAACTAGCCTCGGGCTTGGCTTGCCAATATTTTGGCAAGCTCGGGCTCGGCTCGAGCTCGCCTTCAAGCCAAAAAAAAAAAAAAAAAAAAAAAACGAACGAAAAACTTTAGATCTAACACTGTTTTGACAATGGATCAAAAGAGCTCTCCAACACTAAAATGGGATTGAAACATTGAGACCCAAAGAGAGATTTGAGAGAGAGATCTATTGGAAACCCTCCTCGATGTTGTATTGATGTTGAAAGGGATGGGATTAGAAGAGTGATGTTGCAAGATTTGTTTAGGGTTTCATAACAAATATTACAAAGATTTGTTGGAGACAGTCGACGGCGTGCTAGAGAGGAAGAAGCAATGTTGCGATGGCATGCTAGAGAGGAAGAAGCGATGTTGCGGCTGCTGTAATGAAATTAGTCAGAAAAACCAACGCCTGATATAAAGATAGATATATATATATATATTTAAAGTAAAATGAAATTGGGCTAATGATATGTATTTAGATTGACTTTATATTAAATGGGCAACACAATTGTATGTTAGTATAAAATAAAATAAAATAAAAATTAATCATTTTGCTAAACGAGCCCGTTCATGAGCCGAGCTTAGCGTTGCTTAAGTTCGACTCGTTTACTAAACGAGCCTAAAAAATGTGTTCAAGTTCGGTTCATTTACTTCACGAATGAGTCCAAACCGAACTTTTAACGAGCCGAGCCCGAACTGTTCATAAACAATTCAGTTTATTTGCAACCCTAGTTGAAAGAAAATGAATAATTTGAAATTCAACAATTCTTAAGGAAGGGTAATTATGGTATTAAAAGTGTAAAAAACCAAGTATTTTATATTTAAGGACTCTTTCGTAATGTTACCTCAAGCAAAGAGAAAATGGAGCGCTTAAAAAATAGTGAAGCGCCAATATCAGCTCCCATAATGTTACTCAACTATATATATATATATATATATATATATGCAACTTACTTGCCAGTGAAACCCCACAACTGTTTGACTAAGCTCTGGCGTCATATTATAGCATGATTTTTCCCCTTTATAGGCAACGACAGCAGCAAATATCCGGCCAAGAATATCAGTTCCTTTAGGTGCTCCATCAATGGCTTGACAGATCTTAGTAACCGGATATGTTGGTGGGTCATTATATTGAGCTGCATCTGCATATATTTTGCCTTCTAAGTAGTCCTTCAGTAGACGCGAACCGTTTAATGGGCTGAACCAATTTATTAATTTAAAAATCATTCAGTTTTAATTTGTAAGGAAAATTATTATCCCAGTAATATAATTAATTAGTGGATATATATATAGAGAGAGTAATTAAAATTAATCAAGACTACATATATTTATGATATATAATTAATTAATTACTTGCAAGTCTTGAATCTCTGGCTAAGAATTGAAAGGCCATTTGGCTGAGTAGCAACTTTATCAATTTCAGACCATGATTTTTTTATTGTCCAGTAGCAATTCTCACTAGCTTCCTGCAACAGTCCGTACTTAATTATACCACCCATGCATGCCACTTGAATGATTCATATTAACTTGAAAAGAAAAACAATTAATAGTTAATTAATTTGTACCTTGAAATCCTTTGTGACAACAGAATAATATGCGCTCTGTGGAATGATGTCATCAAAGTAAAGGATAGGTGCCGATGAGGCTAGAGCTCCCATGGCGATGTGGGAATAGTGAAGCCGAAACCATGTTGCAAGCACTGAAAATTTTCAAGCATGGGGTTAATTAATTAAGAAAAAAAATTAAATGAATATATATATAATTGGATAATTAATGGTTAATTAATATAATATATGTAGTTGCTTGCTTGCTTACTTCCTCCATAGGATCCTCCAAAGACAATAACAGGAGAGTAGTGTGCATGAAATTTCTTCTTGAGATATAAGATTATCTTTGCAGAATCTGCTAATGCTTGAGCTGAATTGAAATAACCGCGAAGAGTAACATTCTTCATAGCCTTTTCGAATGATCCGAATGGAATCGATTTTCCATAGAACCGATGCTGAGAAATCAAACATGCATGTTGTTTAACATAAATACTAAAACAATGAAATATATATATATATATATATATACACACACACACACACACACACACGTATAAAGCTAGAGTTCTTGGATTTAGTACTCTACCTCTATATAGATTAAGAGAGCTTTAAAACGAGGGGCAATATCAGTTTCAAACCCAGAACCCGGAACATCACTCAATGGCGATTCACCATCAAGATAAACGAAGATTGGCGAGTGTTTCTTCGCACCACCCCAGTATTTGAAATTTATCACATATTTTTGTTTGAAAGTGGTATAGCTTTCAGGCCTATAATTGAAGTGATCTAGTGTTTGGGTGTAGAAAAAGGTTTTAAAGTCTTTCAAGTTTATTGCTTTTGCTTGTATTTGTGTTTCTACTTCTTTTCCACGTTCTTGTAGGTCTTCTCCTCCAAAAACGCTGAGCCTTGGTGGTTTATATAAACTTGCAGACACAATGGTTGAGGAGGAGATTAGAGAAAGCAAAGAAAACCACTGAAATAGAAGTGTAAGCAAGGTCGACGACATTATTGTATAGGGTTGAGATAGCTAAGACGAATATATATCTCTTTAACTCTAATTTGAAGCCCAAGAGTACCTTCTGCTATATAATGAATTATGCATATGGATAGAACTAGGCTATGTTCAGCCTGATGAAATTAGAGTTTTAGAATTAGAACTGATAGAAATGAAAAAAAGCAACTCACAAACAAATTTTTTTTTCAATTTCTCTAATTCTAATTCCAATACTTCAATTCCATACCGACTTAGTTTATTCCTATTGGATTTGTTTTTAGAATGTTGGAATCGGTTTTGATTTTCAATTTTTCCTTTTGTCATCTTCCTTTATGACGGCTGGCTATATACAGTGTTTCTTCCATTTTTATACTCGTTGCTTGGTAGATTTCTTTGAAATATGTTTCTAAGCCTATGGGTTGGCAAGGATTTAGAAAGTAAGTCCTTGATGTCTCATTTTCGAGCAACACTTCTGACTTAAATGATACGTGTGTTATGAAATCGGTACACATACTTTAAGAAAAAAATAAAAAATAATAATAATAATAACTGAGTCTGACACTAAATACACTCCACTTGATGCAAAACATAATCCAAATACTTGAGGCTAACAATTTCCACGTGATGTTTATTCAACATATTTAATAATAAATAAAAATTATTTAAAAACAATCCAAATAACTAAGTCTAACAGTAAATGCGCTGGATAAGTTGAGAAGTACCTAATACCTATCCTAGCTTAAGTAAATATGGTAGGTGCAAAGATCAGGAATGAAGCTGGGAGGGGTAAACCTGGTAGGAGAGGCTACCCCGACTACCTAAAGACTGACAACTCAACAATCTCCAAGAGTCACAAAATCTATGATGAAATAACTTCGAATAAAACTGACCAAAAAAGTTCCTAAGTTCATGTAAATGCACTAATCAAATTTATCATTTTCTCCTTAAGATGTTTGGATTAAATATTTTAGGGGATGAGAAACTCGAACTTGGCAAATCAATTCAGAGAGGTGGACATTTTATCAACTAAACTATTGAATAAATACTTATCATCAAATGGTACGTGGTTGGAGCTCAATTGCTAGTACATATAAAATCATATTATTATAGAATGGTTCAGAGATTCGATAGAATCAAAGTAAATATGGTATATATAGTGATCATGAACGAAGCTAGGTGGGGTGCACCTAGTGCAGGAAGCTACCCTGACTCTCTAAAGACTAGGCCAACTCAGCTATCTAGTAGGGTCACTAAAGACAAATTTTGTTATATATTTAAAAGATAGCTACCTGTAAAGGTGTTAGAGTAAGATAAATAATCCAAACCAATTTTAACATTTTCCTCTAAAGCTGCAAGACTTTTAAGATAGCATTCTTACAAAGTTATTAAAGTAAGGTAAATAAGCCAAGTCAATTTTAACATTTTCCTTTAAAGTTATAAAGTTTTTAAGTTCGCGTACCTACAAAGTTGTTAGAGTAGATAAATAAGTTAAGTCAATTTTAACATTTTCCTCTAAAACTATAAGGCTTTTAAGACGGTGTACCTACAAAGTTATAAGAATAAAATAAATAAATCAAGTCAATTTTAACATTTTTCTCTAAAACTATAAGGTTTTTAAGACGGTGTACCTACAAAGTTGTTAGAGTAAGATAAATAAGCCAAGTCAATTTTAACATTTTCCTCTAAAACTGTAAGGCTTTTAAGACGGCGTACCTACAAAGTTGTTAGAGTAAGATAAATAATCCAAAATTAATTGGATAATTTTAGAAAATAAAGACAAATTTTGTTCTACATTTAAAAGATAGGTACCTACAAAGTTGTTAGAGTAAGGTAAATAATCCAAGTCAATTTTAACATTTTCCTCTAAAGCTGCAAGGCTTTTAAGATATCATACCTACAAAGTTGTTAAAGTAAGGTAAATAAGCCAAGTTAATTTTAACCTTTTTCTTTAAAGTTGTAAGGCTTTTAAGTTAGCGTACCTACAAAGTTGTTAGAGTAAGGTAAATAAACCAAGTCAATTTTAACATTTTTCTCTAAAACTGTAAGGCTTTTAAGACAGCGCACCTACAAAGTTGTTAGAGTAAGGTAAATAAGCCAAGTCAATTTTAACATTTTTCTTTATAACTGTAAAATTTTTAAGATACCATACCTACAAAGTTGTTAGACTCAGGTAAATAAGCCAAGTCAATTTTAACTTTTTTCTCTAAAGCTGCAAGGCTATTAGGCACACATAAAAAGCTCACTGCTTAATTGTGAAGTTATAAAAATAAATAAATATAAAAAGTTGGAAACACAATTTATATAACACAATAACATTCATATCCATATACATACTTTGTTTTGGCAAAGTAGAGGGAATAGAAACTTGAACACGAGTACATTCGTTTGGGAAATTGGACATCTTACTAACTAGACCACTTGGTAAATATTAAGCATCAAGTGGTGGTTAGAGCTCGATTACATATAAAATCAGAATATTATAGAATGGTTAAGAAATTAGACAGAATCAAAATAAATATATATGGTAGGTACAGTGATCACGAACGAAGCTAGGTGGGGTGCACCTAGTGGAGGAAGGTGACTCCCTAAAGATTATGCCGACTCAGTTATCTCGTAGGTTCACTAAGATCTTAGTGAATTCACGGTAGCCAAACTATCCCTAATACCTTTTGGGGACAGCTGATGCATCCGTCCCAATATGTAGCGTCCTAAAAGCCATTTAGGGACGAAATAACCTTCCGTCCCAAATGAGTAATAACCTTCCGTCCCAAATACTCATTTGGGACGGAGACAAAGCCACCGTCCCAAATTCTCATTTGGGACGGAACAATTTTCTGTCCCAAATACGTATTCGAGACGGAAAGTTTTTTTGTGCTAAATAAGTATTTGGGACAAAAAATTGTTGTCCCTAACGTGCGTCTATTATTTTATTATTATTTTATTTTATTGGTAATATGTGCGCCTATTATTTCTGCTATTTCCATTTCTATGTTTCAACACAAATAAAGAAGCTAAATTTTAATGACCATTACTTAAAAAAACAATGTACAAATCGCATTTACATCAATTGTACTCAAATAAGTACCAAATAACATAGTATCTAGACATCAATATTTGAAATACATTCTTGTAATAATAAAAGATTAATCATCAAAATGTTGGTGGATGAGTTTGAAATGGTGAGTTTGGAGCAAACAGGCCAAGCATCAGTGGCTGCAAAGTATTTAAATGGCTGCCAAAGGGTCTATAAAGTTGTTGCTGCTGCAAAACAAGGGTCGATATGCACCGAACTGTGTGGACATGAATTGAAAAGACAACCTTTGATACTCCAACATACTATTCAGAATTGCCTTCAGTTCAATGATAAGACTCCCTCGCATCCAAGTTATCGAATGCCTCTAATGATGATTGGGTCATCATATTGTCCTGCATTATCAAACAAATGAATGTATAACCATCAAACAGAATAAGTGAGTGCAAAGCTAAAATCCAGATAACAAGCAATACCAACAGAATACCAATGTAATCAGTATTTGAAAGTGATAAACATATGCTTGAATGCCAAAGTCATTAAAATTTAGAATAACAATGTAAGCAGTAATTGAAAGTGATACTTTGGCAATTCTTAATGCAATTCAAGAAGAATTAGTTGATACATGTGCTTTATAGATTTTCCTCCATATTGCATCAGCAAGAGGCTTATATGTAAAACCATGTTCCAAGTCCAAGATCAAACAATGTACGAGTTAGTTAAAAGAACAGTTCTACATAATAAACTGCATGCAAATTTGATTGACTATTTTCCTCAATAGTTTGTAAATCAATTGAATGTGATTGTATATCTTAACTCTATTTTATGAATAAAAAAGCTTTTATCTTTGCCAGAATAAAATAGAAACCAAAACTAAAAAAATAAAAGGATTTTTCAAAAATTATAAATTCTCTGATCCAGCCTTGAAGTTGGAAGCAACTTTTCTTATGACTCGGGCTATTTTTCTTATGCATACTTGATGACTAAAACTTTGCCTTCAGACCTGAAAAAGATGAAGATGGGTATAATTACAACAGAAATTACTTAAACATATAGAAGTACCATTATCTCATATAGAATTTTCTACAATCATGATTTACTAAAATAAACTCATAAGATCATTTACTCGAATGAAAATAATCAAACCTACTAAAGTGACTAAGAGAACACAAACTTCAATATTTACAATTGAATTAACACAAGCATGTAGGTCACAGTTTGACCTCAATAAGAGAAGTGAAATCTGTTTCTAGAGGTAACATTCAGTACTAATTAATATGAAATCTTGAGCTAGAGAAACATTCCCTGTGATTTGGGTGGCTTTATTTAGCCACTGAGCCCTTAGCCAATAAAACAATAACCTTCCACATCCCAATTTTACTAATTTACAAAGACGTTTGGCACATTTAAAGGAAGAGCAAAAACTGAAAATTGATTATTATCCCTCTTTTTTATATTTTTGTATCCCTGCTTCAATAAAACTAATTTAAAAATAATAAAAATAAAATAAATGACAAAAAAAAGCATGTAAAACCAAAATATCCCAATTAATTTCTATCAACTCTCTTTTTCCGTATTTCTAATTCATGATATCAGAATTAAAAAAATGATCTGTTTACTGTTTTATTCATTGTCACTAGATTAATCAATTATCAATCAGTTGAGTTAGGAGAAATTGAAGGTTGCGATGGTAGGAAATCAAACATTTAAGCTTTAAATGGGCGTTCAAATTAAACACACAAAATTGAAGACAAAAACACACAGAGACATACAAATACATATATACACAAATCCTTTCAATGCTTGGAAAGATTACCTTCAGAAGGTTGGAGAACCGATCTATGCCACCCTCTGTATTTTCTATCTAAACAAAACCTTTCTCTTCTTTTTCACTGTAATTTGGGTGTGTATCAAAGCATCAGAAAAAAAAAAAAAAAAAAAAAGGGTGAAGGAGCTAGAGTTCAGAAAATAGAAACCTGTTTCGCCGGTCGTTACGAGTTCAGAATTACTGTATCGACACCCGATGTCGGTGCAGAATCAGTGAGGGAAGGATCTTTTGTGGCGCCGTTTGTTGTTCGGGTTACAGAGAGAGAAGAGAAAGGTCGTCTAGGGTTTGAGACGGAAGAGAGAGATTATGAGGTGGCTAGAGAAATGTGGTAAGGATTTTAATTATGGGGTGACACGTAATGCTTTGATCCTCCCAAAAACCCTTTTTGCGAAAATTTGGACTTATTTTTGGGTTAATTGGGACCGTAGGCCTCAACCGTCCCAAAAAACCCTAGCTTTTGAGACAGTCTTTAAAATGTTCCTAATTATCTGTCCCTAGTATCCAAAATTCTTGTAGTGGCGCTAGACAAATTTTGTGTTACATTTAAAAGATTACTTACCTACAAAGTCAGTCTTAGAGTAAGGTAAATAAACCAAGACAATTTTGACCTTTTCCTCTCAAGGTGCTAGGCTCAAAGTATTTAAGCCCATAGAAAAAGTTCACAAATTGCTTAACTGTGAAAGTTATAAAAAAAAAATTAATAAGAAATAAGATGGAAGTACAATTTGAATAAGAACACAATAACATCCATATATAAACACATACTTCTATTTTTTTATGACAAGTAGAAAAAGGGAGAACTTGAATATGGACACACTCGTACTCTATCAATTATGTCATTGGATAAATGTTAAGCATCAATTTATGGTTAGAGCTAGATTACATATAGCTGGATTACATACAAAATCAGATTAGCATAGAATGGTTCATAAATAAGATAGAATCAAACTAAATATGGGACATTCAAGTGATCATGAACAAAGCTAGGTGGGGTGCACCTAGTGGAGTAAGCTACTTGGACTCCCTATGCCAACTCAGCAATCTCCTAGGGTCACTAATGATAAATTTTGCTCTTCATTTAAAAAATAATTTACCTACAAAGTTGTCAGATTAAAGTAAATAAGCCAGGTGAATTTTAACCTTTTTCCTCTAAAGCTCTTAGGCTCAAGAATTCAGGCCCACATAAAAAGTTCACAAACTGCTTGCTTAACCATGAAAGTTATAAATAAATAAAAAAATGAAAAAAAATTAAATAAAATAAGATGGAAGCACAATTTATGTATAACATCCTTATATATACATAAACTTTTTTATAAAAATAAAAATGAAAACAAAACAAAAAAATAAAAAAATGGAAGCACAATTTATATAAGAACAAAATAGCATCCTTATATATACACTTTTTTTTTTTTTTCTCCCAATAAAAAAAGTCAAAATTGTAATACTACTGTAATCCTTGGTTTTGTTAAATAGAAAGTAATGAAAGAAATAGAAAGAAATTCAAAATGCAATATCTTTCTTTCTTTAATTGTTGTGAAAAATATATACGGATTTAAAAATTAAATTCAAGGAGCACAGTGTAAAAAATAATAATAACCAATAAACATGACAATAAATATAGATTCTTCAAATCAAGAGGCGAAAGAAGAAAAACATATTGCAAAATAATATGTGGTATAAGAAAGATAAATAGTTGACAAAAATTAGAAAAGAGAGAAAAATGAGAGAACTTTGAAAGAGAAAAAAAAATTGTGCTTGATTCAAATAGAAAAATTTAAATTTTTTTTAAGGAAATTAAACGAATTTAAAAAGTAAAAGAGAAAAGAAATAAAAACTTAAAGAGATAATTTTAGAAAATAAAAATTTTAGTAAGGGAATTATATGACTTTTTATATATACATTGGGGGTACGAGTCCGGGCATACACTGGCTCCGCCCTGAATATATATATATGTATGTATATATATTGACACATGGAAGTAAATATGCGAAGACCAAATCTTTTAATTATATTTAAAAAATCGCACAACAGGCCACTGTTAAAAAATAGACAACATGCCAAGAATGCTATCTACTTTATTTGATAGCAAATGTGCAACAGATTTTATACTATTATTGACTTGATGTAGTTGTAACCTGTCGACTAAAAAGGAGCAATGCTGAGGTCCAAAATTCCAAATCACCCCCAAGGCCTAAAACGTAAAGAAGCGCCGCCTCTTAATCTACTTATAAGGACTTTGAAATTAGTTTTCAGTTCATATTTTTTTGGTTCAGCAAAACAGAAGGCAGAAGCTTTGATTTTAAATAACATATGTTAATACAAATTGAGTCAAACAGTAACTAATCCTTTATAAACATGTATGATGTATTTGTGAGGTGCAAGTCCGTGCTACCATCCCCAGTCAAATTATAAACAATTGCACCCGTTTTAGGGAATTTTTCAATATTACCAAGTGCGAATTTCGACTTTGTTGTATCTTGGAAGTGCTTTGTTATAAAAATCGATAGCAAACTCAATTAGAGCGGGGAGAGAGGGGCAAATAATTTTTCCTTCTTCAATCGCCTATACTTGCCTCAACATCTTATCCTAATGTAAGGTGTTACCTTTACATCAAAACGATGTTATTTTGATGCACTAGAAACGTAATGTGCCCCTCTTTGTATAGGGTAGGTCAGTTTTCGTGAATAAAATATGATAGAATACATAAATATTGGAGATTGGATGGAGTTTTTCTACATAGATGAAGAATGGTGAGCACAAAGTCAAGGTTGGAGTATATATTCGTGAATAAGACAAGACATGGTCATCAAGAAATAGTGAGGGTGGATAGAGTTTTCCTGGAGAGATTGAGAATGGTGAGTGAGTATAAATTTATTAATAAGATAACACAGAGTGATCAAGAAATAGTGGAGGATGGATAGATTTTTCTAGAAAGATCGAGACTGGTGAGTACAAAAGTGATTAATTATTTTCTTTTCCCTTGTAGAAACAAAAAATCTTGAAGCTTAGTTATTTTTCTTTTGGTCTAGATCGAGCTAGTTTTGGTTGGATTCATTTTTAGTACGATTATTGTTTTCTTTATTTTTCGATCTTCCTCCCAAGATTATCTATATTTCTTATTTATTGCATGCCTATCCCCAACATACCTAAAAATATTACCTTTAATGAATTGCTTATCAAACTTCGAAGGTTGGTTATGAGTCTAATGTTTACTCTTATTTCAACAATAAACATATCGATTTCCCATGGACAATTTGATCAAAAATCCATTGTTTCATGTTCCTTTCTTGCACCATAATATATTTTTTTAACAAGACAAATCCGTAAACACAAATACTTGTAATTTTATGAATCCTAGTTTGAAATGATAGTATTTTGTTGGCCCCATTTTGTTCAAATAATTTTTTTCAATCATATGTGTTGGCATAATTTCATTTTATAGCACTTTAGACATTTCTAAAAATGAATGTAAGGGTGTTCATTTGATATTATACCACCTGTGAATTCAGTCTAATCCACGCAAATCAAATTTGATTTTCAGTTCCTTTGTTCGGTGATGGAGTCATAAATAAATAATAGGGATCAAAGTGATTCACGGATTTTGGGTCTCAAAAACTCAATCCATTCCAATCCGATCTATTATATATAATACTCTTTTTAACCCTAATACTAACCCCACACATTTTTTCTGTTCAGCCTTCGCACTTCACACACAATTGTTCACATTTTTTAATATTTTATAATTTGATCTAATTTTATTTGTTTTACAAGTAAGAGATAATATATTAGCATTACTGATGGTCTTCATTTGTTTCAATTAAATTGCAGAGACAGGCCATTGAAATAAAAAGATGTGCAATGATAAAGACTATTTTCATGTAATTATGATATTTCACAAATTGGTTGGGATCGATTGCAGGCTCTCATCGAATTGGCTTGGTTTCAATTTTTATGAATCGGGAGGGATCCGAATGGTTTTGATGTTATGTCTAATCCAAACTAACTCGATCCATGTGTACCCGTAGTTGAGGGAGTCTCCTTTCTTGTTTAAAAAGTTACATTGACACCTCCATCCAACTCCTTTAATGAAGTTTTCAGTTTTGCTATTTTGCTCATAAAATCTAATATAGTTGTAATTTTTCATTAAGTAAAATAATTCTACAAGGGAAAAATTAGTTTTTCAAAATTTCAAATTGTTAATATTAGTAAAAATCATTGTTTCATTTAACTATCAACATGGAGGGAAATATCTTACAAAATTAGGTACAACAGTGAATGTTAGTATCAGTTTTCAAAGATGGAAGTCCATGGAATTATATCAAATTTAAGGGAGATTATTGCAATTTATCATAAGTCAGTTCAATTAGCAAATTATTACCCTTTTATTCTTATTTTTTACCATATCACTTTCTTTTTCCTTTTCTTAGGATTTTTTTTTTTTTTTTTTTTTTCCGGTAAGTAAGTAATTGCATAGAAGGAAAAAACTGTACATATATACTTGGGGTGTACCCAAGGCCCAACA
Organism: Cornus florida; assembly: GCF_030987335.1. Classification (NCBI taxonomy): domain Eukaryota; kingdom Viridiplantae; phylum Streptophyta; class Magnoliopsida; order Cornales; family Cornaceae; genus Cornus; species Cornus florida. Next base: position 94,694,541 of record NW_026775581.1, on the reverse strand, counting down.
AAATGGCAATTGGGCATAACAGAAGAAATTGAGGAGGAACCCCAACCTCAAGCCCAAACAAAAATAAAAAATAAAAAGAAGCCAGCGAAAACCAAGCCCACCTATCCCAAATCATAAGAGATCTGAATCAAAACAAATAGAAAGCTCTGTATCTGATATAGTTGATAATTGTTTTGTATCTGATACCTCTCTCTTCTTACATTTTGTGCACATATATATATTGTCGAACACCTAACTACCTAAGCAAGCTACACCATGAAGTTAAAAGTCTTTGTCGGAATATTATTAGGTCTTGTAAAGAAGTTATCATCTTTCTTATATTTAGTTCACTTTAGGCATTTCATATGAAAATGCTTTCAAACGCTTTTATTATCTGTCGTCTTTTTTTTAAAGCATTTCAAATTATTCAAAGATCCAATTATAGGAGGCGCATGTACAATACTTACGGCTTAGATAAGTCCGGTACACGGTATGTCAGGTACACCCAATATCTATTCCAACTACAGATTTTTATTTTTTTTTTTATTTTTTTTTTGCCCTTCTAACGAATTTTCATTCCTCTTTCTCTATCCTTTTTGCATATAATTTGTGATATGGATCATTGTTTGACTCAAGACTGATCTTAAGGGTAGTTTGGTCTTTTTGGCATGAGTATGCTACAATTTTTTAAGTCTAAGGGCTATTATTACGTTGTTGTTGTTGTAAAAAATAATTAAAAAAACACTTTTATTAATAGAACATGCTATTAGTAGAAAGTATGCTTTAGTGATGTATTTTATAAAATAAGTTTTATACTTAAAACACTTTTATAACTTTAAGTTTACAATATTAGCCATGCACTAATAAATCTGTGCACTACCTAAATACTAATTATTGAAAAATTTTATTGGCTTCAATAAATACGATGATCAAGTTGTTTTGAATTTATCAAAGCACCTCTAATTTAATGGTATCTTCCCTACTTTGTGTGAACAGATAAAATAATAATAATAATAATGTTTTTGCTTTTTTATTTTTAAAAGAATTAAAAATTCTTTTTTTATTGTCATTTCATTTTTTGTTTAAGACATATTATTTGTATTTAACACTAAAATACAAATGATTTCAGCATATTTAATGTAATTATTAATTTGTATTTAATTATTATCATTTAGTAATCGTTAACCAAGCAAATAATTCCTGATCGGGGTGGGTCTTGGTGGCAATGTTATAGTCCAATACTCCACCCTTAGGTTCTTAAACGCGGGCTTAAAGGGCGACCCAAGCTCAGTTCTGGCGACCCAACCCATTCCAAATGGGGTCACCAAATTTGGGCCAGAAATTCTTAATCTCTATATGGGTCGTCAAATTTGGCGATCCGTTTGGCAACTGCCATGTCCACTTTTGATTTTTTTTTTAAAAGGCCCAGCATTGTTCAAAGGCTATTAAACACACTGAGATTAAAGAGCCATTAGGCACCCAATTTTTGTTTTTAATATTTTTAAGAATAGTTGTTTAATTTCTTTTATTTCATAATGAATATTATATTGTTTAATTTTTTTTAATATAACCGTTTTAAATATACACCTTGAAAAAAAGGAAAAAAATATACGATATCTAAAATTTAGAGTGTTCAAAATATTGACATGACTCTTGAAAATGTTAACGTAACTCTTGAAATAATGTTGACATGGCAATGCTGAATTACCAAAATTTGGCAATACCATTGCAATTGCTCTTAGGACAAGCTATGTGAATAAATGAAAGTAAATAATAGATATGTTAAGTGTGAAAGTAATTTTTTTTTTCATCTACTGATTTGTAGTACAATAAGATTGATTAAGCATCCATGACCATTGGAGTTAACTTTGAAGTAACTATAAGACCAAATTTTAAAGCTATAAATTTAAATGGCATGAAATTAAGGTAAATCTAGGAACGTAGTGGAATCTCAATTTTTCAAGAATAAAGTATAAAAGAGATGAAAGTAGAACCTAAAGTGACTTATTGAACTTCGTTTTCTATCTTATTTATTAAGGAACAATTAATTCTACTTTTACAAGTCATTTTAACAATGCTCGATCTCTCTTCATATGGTCAGATAGTGGAATATCAATCCTCCTATAATAGATTATAGGAGACATAAAAGTTATAAAGTGACTAAGAAACAAGACTTGTTTATCTTCACTTTCTACTTTAACATACATTAGTTATTAAAAAACAGTTTTACTTTTAAAAGTCATTTTAACATTACTCGGTCTAGCTTCCTATAGAATTAGATAAAAGAACAGTTGTTTTCTTATCTTCCTTAAAAATCTTCAGAGGACATGCATTTTTTTTTTTTCTTTCTAATATGCTTCATTGGTACCTATAATAAAGTAGCAAATTTCTTTAAACTACCACGGATTGTCTATCTACTTCTCTTAATTGATAGCGGACATTCTTTCCTTCAAATTATACACAAAAATAGGTTTTGAATGATGTCCCAATTAAATCTCTAAAAACATTCTTCATCAATTTTAAAAAATTATTCACTTAAAATAAGTTTTCATCAAATGCATCTCACCCACATTTAATTATCACTTTAAAACAAAATTTCACTTAAAAAAGTTTTGTTGACTCATAGTCACAACTCATTAGATTATGTCTGGTACATAAACTTGAACTTTTAATTTTACAATTATAACTTCTTGATAATGTATATAAAAAATTTTACTAAAGGAATTACAAATTTCTAATTTTATCAAACAACAACATAGCGACTACAAAGACACTTATAAAAATTAAAAATTCATTTTAAATAAGAATTAATAGATAATTCGAGATTATATAGTTTGACTAATGTATCATGTAACAAAAAAAAAAAAAAAAAAAAAAAAAAAAAGGTTTAAATAAGATCGATATATTTAATTGCCTAACATTTTGCGTTTCTCTAAGCCATCTAATAAAATATTTCTGATTGTTTGAGATTGGTCTGTGGTACAATGTGTACCAACACTGTCATTCGTGAGGTATAAAATTAGGTAATTGATCAGTATTAATTGTGTACAACTGCAGTTATGAAAATAAAACAAAAAACCCCCCAAAAAAATAAAGAGTCTGAAAAGTTGTACTGTAGAAGTAGTGGTATGGCAACTGATGAGCGCGCCAATATAGCTGGCTGCAGACTATAGTACTTGTTATTATTCCAAAATTGGACAAATTTCACAAAATTTCTCCTCCCAAAATTCAAAAACCAGAGGGACAAGCAAGTAAATTTGAGAAAATGACACCACCGCATTTACACGAATATACAAGTTTAAAAGCGCCAATGAGCCAGGTGGAGAGACAAGAGAGTGAGGAGGGTATCATCGGATTTGAAACCAAACGTTTAACAAAATTTCATGAAGTGGGCAAAATTCAACAGAGAGGGTCTTTGCATGCTTTACATTTTTCACAAAATCCCCAAATCACCCACCAGCTCTTCACTCTCTCTCTCTCTATGTGTCTCTATTTCAAAAGCATCTGGCTGTCTGTACTTGCATTTCTTGTTGTTGAGTGCTCTGTTCTCTAGGGTATTCAGAGTGTGAGTTTGAGTGAAATTTCAGTTTGGGAGTGTCTTTTGGGTGTGGTTCTGAGCAAAAATGGCTTCGTCTTCATCTTCATCTTCTTATTCTCGGAAGGAGCTTCAAAAAGAGCTCAGAGATAGTGGGAATAAGCTTCTTATGCCCCCCTCTTCAGTTGATGAACTCCTCAATCTTCTTGATGTAAAGACCTACTTTCTCTTTTTTATCGATATCTCTACTACATATGAATACACACACAAGCACATTTCTTTTTTTTCTTTTTTTTAAATCAATGCTAACTTTTTATGGGTTGATAATTGTTTGTGAATCACTGGTTTGGTTTCTGTGGTTTTACTGTTTATGGATAAAATTTGCTATGATTGGGTTGATGATTGTTTGCTAATAAGTGGTAAGAGTGTTTGTGGGTTGATGATTTTTGATGTTTGATCTTTTGCTTCACATTGGTGCCTATTGGGTTGATGATTATTTGTTGAATCAGAGGGAAAGGCCTTGGCACAACGGTTGCTCCATTGTGAGCCCTGAAGGTCATGGGTTTGAAACAAGGAAATAGCCCCTCCCCTTGCGGAGGTAAGGTTGCGTACATCTAACCCTCCCGAGACCCGCAGTGGCAGAAGCCTTTTGCACTGGGTTTGCCCTTTATTTTTTGTTGAATCACTTGGTAGGGTAAATTGATGTTTGTTAATGAATTTTCTATTTTCCACTTGTTTATCACTGATTATAGAAATCTGAATTGTTTGGTGATTGCTTGTTGAATCAATTTTAGATGTCTTTGAGGTGATGGTTGCTGGCTTTATGTGTATTTTCTGTTGCAACAGCTTAATATTGATATTTTGTGTTGTAAATTGATTATCGACAATTTGTTGACTCAACATCATGATGTTTGGGCGTTGATAATTCCCAGTCGCTAACATTGCTATTTGGCAATTCAGATCAATTTTACATGCAACCTCTTTTTAGATTGAAAATAACAAAATGAAAGGTCTTCTGTCTTTCTATTTCATGCCCATTCTTTAGGTTATATGATCAGTAGAATTTTGTGTTAATCGAGTACAATATTAACTCTTGGTTCATAATTTTGTCCTTTACAACTTGTTATGCTTTAGTCATTTAAAACATTATTGGACAGTGGAGAAGATTAAACAAAATTTATGTCTTAGTAAGTGCATTACAAATATAAACTATTCTTCTTATTTTGTTTTTGGTCTTGTGTTTTGAGAATAAAGTAACTTCTATTTCCTTGTCAAGGCCATGGATTCTTTTACTATTGCTTTATGCATCATGGTGTATTTTTCTGCTATATAAAAATTTCACTTGGATGGTTTTTGCTATTTACCAAAAAAGGGGAAAAATGAAAAAGAAAAAGATAAGAGGTTTTAGTTTTTATTTTCTTGGCATTTTACAAATGACTTACTTCGTGAAGCCCTAAAGTATTTTAGTACTTATTTATAAAAATTAGAGGAATGCTATAGTTCTACAATTTTTTTTATTGTTGTATTGAATTAGTGCATTGTCCCATGAAACTTTGGAAGAGTGATTGAATGATGATTAAGATGAGGGTTTAAGATAGACTATGATGCTATATAGGATGTACAACTTACAAAACTAAAAATAAAATTGAGAACATAGTGAAGGATCAGAGATGCTTTTTAACATTCATTTTCTACACTTGATTATTCACAAAGAGGGAAAAACTTAAGATGGTGTTAGTCATATAAGTAAAGTAGGATCGATAAAATGGAGGAGTGCTTCTTGCATATGTTATAACCAATATAGACCTCTAAAATCAAAAGTAAATTATATAAAACAGCTATTTAGACATGCTATACTTTATGACCAACTGTGGAGTGGCTAAGAAACAACATGTTAATAAAAAAAACATGGCCGAAATGCAAATATTGAGATGGATGTATGGAATGATAAGAAAGGTTAAAACTAGAAATTAATGCAATCTTTAGACAGTTGCAATAGAATCACCAATTGGCTGGGTATCATCCCCAATTGCATTTTAACTAGCTGGAAAATTTTGTGCAAAAGCTTTTACCGATTGAAAATAAAAAAGTTCAGATTTAACAAATTTCTTGATGTGGTAGGTTATTATTCGGATCTTCATGAATTGGTGTATTTCTTAGTGATTTATTCGCGTGGCCTAAGTTTTTTAAGAGGTCAAAATTCAGCCTTTTGCTGATGCAATTAGAAGAACATTTTATTTATTTATTTATTATTATTATTATTAATATTATTAATATTATTATTTGTCTTTATATGCTCTCTCTCTACTAATTTTCGTTTTTATGACTTCATTGTGAGTCGGATGTTTACATTATTGTTTTAGTTTGCATTGATTTCTTGGCAATGTTTGGCATTTTTATTACATATTTGCCTTCCTCTTGACATTTGGAAAATCTGGTTGTTAAAATTTGTTCTTTTTAACAGTATCTTTTTTTTCTTATCTGAATGCAATTATCATAGTTTCATTCTCTTCTTTTATTGTGTTTTGTAGAAACTAGAGATTGCTTTAAACAAGGTAAAACAAATACCATCACAATCGATGCTGGATGCAGTTGTACCCTCAATGAAGGCTCTGATTGCTAATGAACTATTGAGGCACCCAGATATTGATGTAAAAATTTCAGTAGTATCTTGCATTAGTGAGATTTCGAGAATAACGGCCCCAGAACCACCTTACAATGATGACCAAATGAAGGTATAGGGAATATCTCAAATGAGCTCTTTCAATTGAACCAATTTACCCTATGAAACAGTTTTCTTGGTTGTAACTTTCTTCAATAATTATGAAAGTATCACATATTTACAGGCTCTAAGGTTTTCTACTTTACCTTTTGGTTAATGCACAGGAAATTTTTCAGCTTACTGTGATGGCCTTTGAAAAATTATCCAACATGTCTGGTCGCTGTTATACTAAGGCTATATCAATTCTTCACACGCTTGCGCAAGTTAGGTCAGTCTTGGTGATGCTTGACTTGGAGTGCAATGACTTAATTGTTGAGATGTTCAAACATTTCTTACGCACCATCAGGTAAGAGTCATAACAACGTTCTGATTTTATCTGGATATCTTTTGTTGGAGACCTAACTCACTATTCCACTGTTAAAAATATTCATAACTTCTATAATATTCTGCTAAGTGATTCCAGTTTCAGAGTGATTGATGTTTTGAAGCAAAGAAAAAGAAAAGAAAGTCCTCTTGAAGCAGTGAGATGGACTAGAATTACTCCAATCACCACTTGAGCCTAAATTTCCAACATAATATGGGGAAAGCCTGAAGAGAAGTTAATTGTCTGATAATATCACAAAATCATATTGATTAAGACTTGTTACAGCAGAGAGAGGTCCATCCCTTATATAAAATATATCTACTAATGACTCGTGATTTCTCCTAGCATAACTTGTAGAATCCCCACACAACATTAATAACATTTTATTACTTCACTAAGCTTACGCTTAGTATTTCCAAACCTTAACTAATAATTAAGAATGAACTTTGACTTCATGAAAAAAAAGTGACTTTTCAAGGCACCATTCTTTATTTGCATCTAGTATGACATGAAGTTAAAGTATAAATATGTTATAACTTGACTTGACCATGTCCAGATCAAGGTTTAAACTTCAATTTCACATTAAACTCTGGAGTTCTACAAGTGGAAAAATCACGTGGAACCACATAGAAGTTTGATATACAAGATCTCTTACAAATAATAAAATGTCTAACACAAGTAAACATAATATTCTGCTCATGTCTAGTTACTCATATATTTGGTACATGTTGATAAGTTGTTTAGAAGTGGTTGTGAATCTATATGGTAAAATGTTCCAACCTATAATTTAAATGTTAGCAGTTTCAATTTTTTTTTGTTGTATCTAAGGACTGCAGTTTTACTAGAAACTGTATATGTAACGCTTGGATTGTATTTTTCAGTCAAATGGTTTCCTAATTCAACTATAACATTTCTAGATCCAGTTTGGTGATTCTGGACCTTTTATGTGCTGGAATTTTTTGAACACATCTTTCACATGCATATTTGCCTCTGATGTATTCATGGAAATCTCTGCCTTTCTTAAAAGACAATGGACTTCAAATTGATTTTTCTGGTGGTGAATGTGATTGTTTTCATGCATGGTGCACATTCAAATTAAAATAATTTCCTTCTTGCCAAAAGGGAGACTCATCCTCTTTCGATGAAGAAGTTTCTTTCACTATCGGTTAAGTCTTCAGTTTGACTAATTGAATGTTTGCTTAGAGAACAGCATTTAGTTATCAACTAACCTGTAATATGGCGAAACTATCCTTTGTTAAATTTAACCTAATAGGATGGGTTTTCCTTGGGGAATATGTTGGAATTATCTATAAAAAGAATATGTACGTGAAGATCATATCGATGCTATTATGTTTTTCTTCCTTTGTTTGCTGAATAGAGATGATTATTTCCAAGTTGAGATCCTCAATGTTGTTAGGGAGTCTATAAGCATATCTTTTAGTTTGGCTAGTATAATGTTGAAGGTGTTTGCATTAAATTATGAATCTGTGGAGTGGGTCGATTGTGCCTGTGAAGACTTAATGATTGGCTTGGTGGTTATCAGTATTAATCATGGATTTCATAGATTCGTTAGTGTGCCGTATTTGACCTCCTGGACAAAAGGTTTGCAACGCTGCTATGCATCTTCCAAGTTTCTCTTTTCTAGCATTGGTATTTTTTGTTATCCTCAAAGTTCCACATGATTAGAATAGTGAGTATTTTAGTCTCTACTAGGGTTATTGTTTTCCTTATCTCATGAAATCTAAACAATGCATATTTGTAATCATAGATAAACCAAGTCAATAGTATCTGATAAGTTGCATTTGAGTGTAGGAAAATGAGGGATGTTGTTGCCTGTTATACACACATATGTTCGATGTAGGACGAGTTGCATTAACAATCTCATACAAGTTCTGCTACTAAAACTGATGTAAGATAAGTGTAACACTCTCCTACTAGCTCTGTTACGGAAGTTGATATAAGAAAAGCAATAGAAGTATTAATAGGGCTTCGTTAATTGAACATATGGTGGGCTTAGGAGAAACTTGTAAACTTTAATATGTTGAAAGAAGTTTGTAGGCTATATTGGGATAAAGGATTTGAAGTTGGGTCTCTTTTAAATTTTAATGAGGTTTGGTCACTGGAAATCCTAGGGAAATACTTCTAGATTTTTTTTTGGCCCTATAACATGGGTTATTTTCTAGCTTTGGGTTGTAGGTCTTTGGTGGACAGTTAGATTAGGCTTATCAAACTAGGATTTTAAGGTTGTAAAGAGTGATAAAATGGATCTAGTTGGATGTAAATGAAGTGCACATCTAAGGAAAGGAGAAGAAGGGTAGAAGAAGAAGCTAGGCACACAATCCCAAAAGAGCTTCAAAAGTCTCAAATAGTAGTCTAAATTGAACTCACTGAATGAGTACGTGTGTGTGTGTATATATGTGGGTTGCTAGACTTGAAATTAGAAATTTAAGACTGACTTGTAAAGTCCATCTAATCAACTAAAGATAAGAAAAGCCAGTAACATGACCTAAACCCATTGTCACCACTATAGGTCATGTCTTGAAAATTATAAAATGAGCAAAATATTCTCGAAAATCTTAACGAAAAATAAAACTGAACCAACAATTGACTAATTCAATAAAAGCGTACAATAAATTTCAACTTGACTCAGAACTTAATTATGCAAGGTCCCAGGTGGCCCCACAGCGCCACACTGAATCAAATCAGTTATTGAAACATCTTTTTTTAAAAAAAAAAAAAAAAAAAAAAAAAAAAAATCTTCCTTGAACAATCTATGGACTGCAACACAAACATAATCATGTGTACGTGTGTGATTGTTTGATATTCTAACAATATATTTCTTCTTTGAGTGACTAAGACATTTATGGTTTATTCTTACTTAATGTAAAGGTCCAACCATCCAGATCAGGTATTCTTAGACATGGAGACAGTTATGACCACAGTCTTGGAGGAAAGTGAAGAAATATCAATGGAGCTTGTTAGTCCTCTTCTGACTAGTGTCAAAAAGGAAAATCAGGTAACTGTAATTTGCTTGATCTTTCATTTTGATTTTTATCATATTCTTTCTTCTATGAATTTAGTGATTAGGTATATCTTTTGTTTCAGAAAGTTTCACCTGTTTCTTGGAAGTTGGGTGTGAAAGTCATAAGAAACTGTGCTGCTTCACTCAAACCTTATCTTAGAAAAGCAGGGCAAACCATGGGCACTGTTTTAAGTGATTTTGCGGAAGTAGTGGTTTCAATATGCCAGGGTGCATTTGAAGGGGAAAATTTGGTGAGTCTCTCCTAATTTCTTACTTCTAAATAGAAGTTTAATTGAACATTTGCTTCTTATAATTTAGTGCATTTGCTTAGGAAGACATATATGTTTGCTTAGTCTAAACCATAAAAGCTCATATCGTGGCAATTCTGTTAAGGTAGAAAACTAGATCTATTCTAACACTTCTCCCATCTCATTTAGAAATTTTCCATCTTTCTTCTGATTATTGGATGAGAGTAAACACAATTTTCAGTTTTTTACTAAAACTGCAGCCTACTTTATTTCTGCAGCAGTCCTTTATATAAATGTATATAATACTATAATAATCCAGGAAATCCACATTTTTAAATAGCACTGCGTTTTCAAAAATAAGTTTGAGAAAAACAAGCAATCTCTGTGGTAGCACCAGAAATGTTGTCAAAGAGAGTTTTACTGATGAAATGACCATAAGGATATAAAGCCACAAAACAGACAAATCACTGGAAAGGACATAGTGTAATAAGAACAGTGACTTACCCGACATGGATTGTGAAGAATTACCATCTTTCAAACAAAAGAAAAAGAAAAGAAAAGAAAAAATGAGTTACCACTATGCTACTGTGAATCACGTGTGTAAACCACCTTGAATTGTAATGCATGTAAAATAGTTTACTGTCGTCGGATCATAACAAGAAAACGTTGATCCTTGCTTCATAGCTGGGATTTTAGACTCACTGACGGGGCTTAAACATTACAGCAACATGCCCTTTATGCCTTGTATCTTATTCTGGGTGTATAATGGAGATGCCTTGCTATGATTATTATGTTCTAAATTTTGCATGAAGTGTCATTTTTTTCAATTACGTAAAAGGAAAAGGGATGCTAAATGGTCTGGTTGTTGACATGATTAAATGTTACTTGAATCTTAAATAAGTCCAGTAAATTGATAGTCATTATTTTGGATTAATTGTTCTGATTCGTTGACTTGAATGCTTGAGGAAAATGATCTGGAAATTAAAGTTTCAGGTGACCTATCTCCAGCATTTAGGTCTTTCTAACTGTACTTATGATGTTAGTATAGTAATAATTGTGTTGTAATGTAATGGATTAGATGGAGATGATAAAATGTTCAACATCTATTTATTAATTTTCAATTATTGCTTTCTAATATTTAATACTTATAACCATCATAATATCTGTTAATTAGGTGGTAGTAGATCTTGAGTCGGATGCCATTTATACTAAAGAAATTGGTCCATCTGTGGATGAATCTTTCAAGTCAGTAATGAATGATAGGACTACTCAAACAAGGAGTGATGATACTATGAGTGATTCATCCTCTTTGGAGATATTAGAGCGTGATTGTCAGACTGAGCAGCATGAAGGTACTGATGCAGGAGTAGAGGCGCAACCTGAAAATTCAGACTCCTCAATTAAACCAGAAGCAGAGCCAGAAGAGGTTCTTCCAAAGAAAAGGGGCAGGAAACCTAATTCTTTAATAAAACCGGAGGAGGGCTACGACCATTCTTGGATTACTTTACGAAGTAAATCTGAAGGCAAAATAGATTCCAAAAACAAACCCGCGATGGGCCAAACTAAAGAGGAGACAGTTCCATCCCTGGACAATGTATTTGAAAAGAAGGAAGATGGGGTCCCCAAAGATCCTGAAGGAAGGCAAGAGTCACTGGGCCGACAAATGGTTGGTAAGAAACAGTGTGGGAGAAAAATTACTTCTGAGAAGCATGTTACTGAAGTAACAGGAGCTTCCTTTTATGAGGGAAGTGATCTTAAAAGCAGTCGGCCAAAGAGGAAAGGGAGCCTAATAAATCATGAGGGTGGTCTGGATTTGTTGTCAGTGCCAAAGGGAGGTTTGCTGAGTGATAAGCTTGAGGAGAAAGCTTCACGATATGCAGATGTCTCTTTGAAAAAGAAATCTGAATGCGCAAGAGAATCCAAAACAAAACCTGCAATGGGCTCAAGTAAAAATGTGCTTGCTGCCAAGAGTAAGAAGCATGTTACTGAAGAATCTAGAGACAAGGTATCAATTGAAAAACTATGTTTTTTTCTTTTTAGTTTTTTTTTTTTACTTTTGTTTTTTAAATCTTTGACAAGTGGTATCAATATAAAGTGTTTGTCATGCCTTTAACTTCTGATTTTTCTCTGGTGAGCTGCATAGAAAAAGGAAAGGTCTATAACCAAACAGTTAGCCAAAGATGAGAATCACTTGCACAAAGTTTCAAAGAAAAGCTGCAAGCGGAAAAATACTCAACGAAAAGATGAGGTATCATACGTTAAAATCAGGATGACTGGTATCTGATTAGTAGACTTCATGCGTTCAATTATATATACAAATTGGTGATCATTTTGCTCATGTGGTATTGTCTGAATATATTCATTTTTTGTTATATTTTTAAACAAAGTCCTTGTTGATTGTCAATTATGCTATATGCGCTTCTTGTTAAGTGGTGGTAATTGAAAAACACTAGGTGCTTATTTGCTCCATTTGTCCCAATTCAATATTTATATTAATTTTTAATTTTTTTGGGAAGGTTAAACAAACACACACACACCCATACCTCCACCGAGGCTCAAACACCCAACCTCCCCTTTGGGGAGGACAGCTTGTACCAGCTGGGCCATTGCCCATTTGATTATTACATTTGATTTTCTTTCTTCATATTATGGTTCTACGAAGAAAGCAGTGAGTTGCTATTGGAATGAATCAGAACTTGATGGATTTTAATGTATAATTATAGTCATTGTGTTGCATAGAGAACTCTTATTTCATGTCATCTTTAGAGAACTCATACATACACAAATAAAATGCAACGTATTCTGTGCTTCTAATGTTTAAACATAATGAAATAATTAAAATTACAATCATCATTTTGCTAATACAATGAATTAAGGAAAGCAAAATAAGGAACCAAAAACAGGGAAGCCTATCATCTGAAAATGAACTAATAGTAGATATAAGAAAATGCATGACTAAGAACTCGAAAGAATTTCTGAAATAATATAAAAAGCTGTTATAAGAAGTCCATTACCTACTGTGGTTCCCATAACCACATTAATAGAGGATGCTGAGACGGGAGAATGGGGTAAATATTGAACCCTAAGCATTTCTACTGTGTATGGAGCCGGCTCAAACTTGCATTATCACTTGAGCTTTTATTACTGTAGCAAGCAATGGCCCCTAGATATAGTATACTGCATTATAAGCCATTTAGTTAAGTAAGAGGATATTAATATATATTTTGATATGTGATAAAGAGTTTTAATTTGTAAATTGTAAAGTGGAAGTTGAAGATAGACCAGAAGATTTATTGGGGGATATATGGACCGTAATCCTAGATTTTGATAATAGAGTTGGCGCAAGGTTGTGATCTAGACCTAGAGGAGAGGTGAATAGGTCTAAAAGATATTAGAGACCCATAAAGATTAGATTTAAGAAAGATTCATCTTAATAATGGAAATTGAATTTAACAAATCTCAAGATGGACACATAGCCATGGCCTTCAGTCTATCCGTCAATCGACCACAGTGCCCTGTCCTATGAAAACAGGATTTTCAATAAGGAAACTTCCAAAAACACTTTTATGCATTTCAAAAAGCATTTTAATGCAACATGACATGAAACCTAAGAAACCCTAATTGAATGAATGCATATGAACATGAACCCTAATTGGTGAGTGCATAATTAAAAGTTGTGATTACCGTTTTTCCCTTGAATGTAGCTTTGATTCCGATTTTTCTCTTGGACTGAGGTAACACAACTAAACTCACTAATTTTGAAAAATCTAATCAAAAGACCAATAGGCCAGTGGCCTAGTGGTACCAGGCCCCTACTTTCCAAAGGGAGGTCAATGGTTCGAGTCTCAATGGAGGCATGTGTGTGTGAGTACCAACTAAGAAAAAAAAAATCTAATCAAAAGCTAAAAAAAATATAGAGATTCCAAGTTTTGAATGGAATTTTCCAACATAATTCCTATTGATCTAACAATCTTCCCCTTCAGGAATTTCGTGACAAAACTTCATAATTAAACAATACATTGAAATTAAAAATAGAAAGACTCAAACTTTGTCGAACTTTGAGTAGCTTGTGGATGTCTTCACTTAGAGTTAGTAAGGAAAGATATGATAACATGTGGTTTAGCAAATGCTTTGATATTAGACACGAATAGAAAAATAGGATTCATGTAGCTAACCACAATGTTGCGAAATTAAATAGAAAAAAATAGATCTAACACAGATTTAGCATGGTTCACCCAAAACTAGGGCTACGTCCATGGATTGCAGGGATTTCACTATGATGATCAAGTTGGGCCTGGTGTACAGTATTTATCAGTCTCCACACTATCCATCACACAAGTAGTTGGGAAAAGGTGTTGTTGTTGTTGTTGCTCCAACCAATAAAGAAGGCTAAAGGAAGAATGTGGACAGATAAGTTGTAACCATGTGGAAAATGTTAAATTTCGAAGCTCTTAAGTGCCTATAAGATGTATGTAAGCGTGGTAAACTTTGTCTTATTGAATGTTTGTGGTTTATGAGATTTCTTGCTAACCAATTTAGCATCGGTAATGGCAAATTATGCTTATAGTATTTCTTGACATTTCCTCCCACAAATGATATGTTGTATTTGTATTGCTTCCTCTCCATTTGTGAGTCTATCTATAAGTTAATTGCTGTATGTTGAGAACTTCTGCTCATCCCAATCTTATATGCACGCCAATCAATTCAATTCAGGTTTCTGAAATGCTCCCTGGTTTCAACGATTATGGTGAACAATTGGTTGGTTGCACTATTAGGGTTTGGTGGCCGATGGACCAAATGTAAGTACCATGATTAATGAGATTATGCTGTCATTTAATATCCTTGTTCCAACTTAGATAATTTGTCATTCTATCAAATTTGTTGTGTCATCGACTTAAAACAGAATTATATATATAAATACACATATATATTTTGTCCTAGCAAATAACTCACAGACCCATTTGTCCTGAAGGGTGCTTAAACCCTCATCCTTCCACTTTGGGAAGTAGAGGAGATACTAGTGGGCTACAACGTTTGGGTAAATAGTATTATATCTTTACATATCTTCCTTTGGCCACTATTATATCAAAATCCATTCAAGGCTCCACCTTTGATTACTTATTTGGGTTGGAGTCTTCAAGATGTGTTACTTGACATTGCTGTTCCACATATGTTAATCTCAATTCCCAATAGCAATATCACTATAGAGAGAAAATTGAAGTTTAAGAAATAGCAAGGTAACTTTGGTGCATGACATATCCAAAAAAATAAAAATAAATAGTAGGTGGTCTTGGTACATGATTAATCTGATATTTTATTATCAGAAGAAGCAGATTTTTTGCTACGGAAGTTAGATTCTAGGAGGATTTCAAGAGGAAGGCATTTTAATTCAAATATGTAGCAATTACATCCATTGATATATTGGGAATGACTTTTAGTTGTTGATGGAGAGACAAATGGCCAAATGGTAGTTTCTCTAGAAACAGCCAAAAGGGTCATCTGAAGCTCCTAACATCATGTTTGGTGGGAAGGAAATGAAGAACATCTATGGGGGCTATGGTGTTGCATGGATATGGACGTATTCATTTTGGTTTATGGGAATATTATTGGACTCCAGCAGTGGATAGACTTTCATACTAGAGTTTTGTAAAAGGAGATTGAGTACTTCTTTCACTATTAAGAAGCGCTTGGAACTCGAAAGATTCTTCGTAAGAGAATGCTTGTAAAAAAATTATGATGATTGGAGGGCAGAAGTGTTGGGTTGTTATGTGAGAGAAGTATTGCTGGTGTTATAAAGGAATTTTATAGCATTCCAATTTGCAGATGGGATAACTTGCCTTAACATGGGTCGTTATCATTGAGTTGATATATTAATAGATTGTTCTCATTATATGTTACTCATTTCACGGGCCTTGCGTCAACTAAGTGAATATTACCAATTTTTTTCATCTCACCCTTGAACCATCACTCGAATTTAGCTTATCTAACATATGTTCTTCCTTAGCTGGAATGATGTTCGAGTAAGGCTTCTTTTACTGGTACTGTTTGTCTACCATTTCACGTGAAACTATGCTACCACAATTATCTGGCATTCCTGATTTAATTGAAGGCTTCCCTATTAGATGAAGGACCTGCTTGGTTTGTAACTTTGAAAAAACAATTTTCTGTTTTCAGAGAAATGAAAATCAGAAAACTGTACAAAAACTCTGTTTGGTTCAGTTTTCTGAAAACTCAGTTATAAAAGGCCTGTTTTCATAGAACTGTCTTTTATAGTTCTCTGAATACAGTTTCTTGAGAACTATTTTCAGAGTTACAAACCAAGCATGCCCTATGTTTTTAATGGGTTTCACCAAAAAATCTGTTTTGCCAACTCTAAAATGGGATTTCTTCTCCCCTTCCCTTCTAGTGGTTCCCTTTTTCCATCTAAGTTTACCTCTTTGTCAAATTCCAGTTATAGCATTTCTTCTTAAGCTAGTTAGTTCTCTTTATCATCTAGTGTTCACATTTATTTGGTTATTGGGCTTCAGATGATGGTTTAGTTACTTTGATTGCTTCTTAGGGCTCTTTTTTTTTTTTTTCTTTAATCTCCAATTGGTGTTTGATAGAAGCCTGAGTTATGTCAAGTCATACAACTATTAGAGACAAAATTTGCAGCCTGAAACCCTGGAAAATTGCATTGTTGAGTAGGAGGGGTGTATGATGGACTTCACGGTTAACAAAGGTGACAAATGAAATCTTCTGTGCCCAAAAATGTTCTCACCGTGGTAAGTGTTGAATGAGAGGAGACTGGATTGAGGGTTCAATTCTTATTGTTTATAACCCAAAAAAAGGATTCATTGTTGGACAGGAAAGTGATAGCATTTCGACCAAGATCACTAAATGCTCTTCATTCCATTTTACAGTAGTTTTTTTTTTTCTAAATGGGAGATGGTTTTGCATTATATTGCAACAATTGACACTTGACAGTCACCATAAATAGAATACTGGTTACTTCAAATTGTTGTTGCACATGAAGAGAAAATTAAGTCTTTGGAGTATTTTTGTGGCATGGATCTTTACATTATTCTTTCTAAAGTCAGTAGGGTGTCCCCATATATGCTAGTGATAATTTGTGATGTTCGTTTGTTTGGCAGATGGTGTTCTATTAATGGGAGTTTTGACTCATTTTCAATTTTTTGTTGCATCTGGAATGAACAATATGTAAAAGAATTTTAGGAAATTGAGTTTTAGCTCCTTAAGCATTAGGATATCTTGCTTAGTTAGGTTTTGGGGTATATATACTTATCTGAAAATTGTTCTCTCCGTTGGTTTTGTTTTGCATGCTTGCCTATGCTAGGCTAAAGCTCTATTATAGAATAAACAGAAACAATTGTCGGGTTTAAATTGTGTTTGGATCTGGCATCTGGCAGCAAATTGGTCCATGTTTTGATGTAGCTGAACATGACATTGATTTGGCAAGTTGATGGGTAGAGGCAGATAAATTCACTCGCTCATGATATACATTTTGTGAAATCTACTTATAACTTATTTATAAGGTTCGGACTATGTTTCATATCAACTCAGAGCCATAAAATTGCAAGTTAAATCAAAGAGAAGTATATAACAGTTAGGGTTGCAACAAGAATTCCAATGTCTAGAAAACCAAACCCAACTCTACTCAAGGAATCCACTTCTATTAATTGTATTTTGTCATTCTGCTGTCACATGTTTTCTTACTATCTGAACTCATCTTAGTTTTCAACTTTTCATCTTCCCCTTTCACTAATCTCTTCCTCATTGTTGCAGTTATTGGTCTCATCTTAGTTGATTTTCTTTCATTTTATCCCCAAACGTGTTTATTTGTAGTTTTTATCCCTTCTTGTCTTACCACAAACCCATCTCAACAATTTCTTAAACAAAAATCAACTTGAAAAATAAATGAAGCTCGTGAGGGAAGACCAGCATTTGATTTTAAGACCAGCCATAAAATGATCATACATAATTACTGTTATGTAATTTATAGGGTAGAAGAGAACCTAACAGTAGTGGTTCTAATACTTTCTAATTTTGATGGAATTGATGAATTTCACTTCAAATCGATTAAATGCACTTCAGTTCTGGAAAAAAAACCAAAAAACAAACAAAGAAAGTAGAATATTAAACTATATGCTTATACAATGAAGACCGATATGAATTAGAGGTTAAATAGCTGTACTATGCGGTTCTTCTCACTTTTTAAATGGTTAAGCAAAGGATTGCTTTGATTAAAGAAAACTAATAAATTTGTAATTTTTTTTCCAAATTAGGGTTTTATATGTTGGATTTGGCTGGTGAGTAAAGGATGTGATTCATCTGAGGTAATATATAAATAGAATTGGAATGACTTTTGGTAGTTGGAGTTATTTGTGTTCAATTTAGCATTTAGCAGTTCCTTTACGTCATGCCAGGAGAGGAAAATCAACTTTTTTGGCTTATAATGTTTTGACAATATGAGCTAATGCAAAAATGGACTCTGCTGGAATGGAATCCAGCCTATAAAGTTTTTGAAGTGCATAAAAATTAGACTTGCAATGTGATCCAAATGTTCTGTGAACTCTTTGTCGTGTATTCCGCTTTACATCATTGGACAGTACTGCCTGCTTAGTTTGGTGAAGGGTTGCTGAATGTGAGTCGAGATCTTGATGTTGATGCTAACTGACCTTGAATAATTTGATCTTTTTAAGTTTATTTTTTTGCAATGACATCTGTGACATTTATTTAGATGAAAATTCTAATATACATTCTCATATTCAATTTGTCATTCTACAGGTTCTATGAAGGCGTTATTAGTTCTTTTGATCCTTTAGAAAGGAAACACAAGGTGAGAAGACTATCACTGGGTCCTATATGCTTTTTTAAGAGAATTTCTTTAGAGAATATACATAACTAAGTTCAAGCATCTCTAATAAACTTTTAGAGTAGTTGCTACTTAACATGGAATCACAGCAGCAGGTAAGATCTTAAGGTAATTTCTCACTGCCCATACTCAGAATAATTATAATTGGTGCACCTGTTGGCTCACTCATGATGAAGACTAGCCATGCATGAGGAAGGGTGTTAGAGAATTTAAATAATTAAACACACCTTCTCTGACACCTTAAATTCAACTTTTAGAGTGGCTGGTGGTTAACACATATTGCTTTACAACTCATCCAAAGTCCAAACCTGTCTTGGGGTCCTTTCTGCGAATCCTTTTTGCTTCTTCGCTATCTCATGTCATATTTAATGTTAAATTGTGGGCTATGTCGAATTTTGAGTTTTTGACTCACGCTCTTCCATATTGTTCTCTTGTAATTTTACTGCTGTTGCTTGAACCAAATCACTTCTATCATGTGGAGTAGGAGTCATTGGTTGGTGCAATGGTAAAATCTTGGATGGAATAAGCATGAGGAGGTCAGTTCGTCTCTGAGAACAGTCACTTTGTGGAGTTTATCTAAAATACAACACACTCAAGTAGATAGTGAAATTCCACATCAATAGATGGGGAACTTATTTCTCACACCTCTGGGGTAACGGAGTTGCATAATGCGATTTTACCGCCTTGCTTTACCACATAACAGTCTACGACAACCCCGAATCAAGAATTTCCCCTGTTGCTCCATAGACAGAACTCTCCTCAGGGTGGCAATTCCCCTCAAGCTCCTCAACAGTACATGTTTTGACTTTTGCTCGGCAACTACATCAAAAACCTCTCTTCTTTCACTCTAGTTGTCAATAAACACACCTCTCTAGTCTTGAATAGAGGCAGGAATCGAAGATTTTCATAATCTATTTTCATTCGTAAACGTCTTATTCTAAAACTCGATGCAACAATGACTGTATTGATGCTGAATTCCCAAATCATTATAAGGGGGAGGTTTGTCAAGTATATACCGAGGTATCCACTGTCGCTGAGGGTATGGAATTTCGTGTTGGGCAGGAAGTGTCTCCTAGCAAGGTGAGCTGTGTGGTTCAGTTGTCTTTGAGAACAGTCACTTTATGGAGTCATCTATATTGACTGCACATTACCAGGCCTTCTTAATCGACTTTTCTCATCCTTTTTTTCACTTAGTGGCACACAAATTCTTTTCTAGTTTTTTCTTAATCTTTTCATCTATTCTATGGCTTTCTTTTTAGGTATTATATGCTGATGGAGATGAAGAAATACTGAATCTCTGTTGGGAACGCTGGGAATTGGTTGGGATGAACATTTTGCCAGATCGAGTGAGGATTTTTCCTGATTCTGTTTTTCTCCCTTTGTCTGTTTCTTTTCCTCATTTTTGTTTCTTAAATCTTCCTGGCTCACTTTGAATAACAGAGGCAAGAAAAGGATGTTCCAAGTCCCGATGCTATATCTGACATGTAAGTGTTGTTTCTTGACTGATATGTGGCTTTTCCCTTGATCCTCATAATAAATGTGTATCATATGTGATGTTTTTAATCCAAATATCTTTAATTGGTAAAGACCACCATCTTTAAATTTTGTTGTTTGCAATTTATGTCGCACTTCAAATAGAAAACTTGAGTTATACATATAGAAATTATAATATTGCTGGAAAACTGTTGGTCTTTTCAATTATTTGTAAACTTATTCCAAAATACATGATTGTTAAAAGCAGCTTACAATTTTATATTTATAATGCAGCTTCAATAGTGCTGCTGTTTGCATATCTCCCAAATTTTTTGACAGTTTCTTTTATTGACCTACTCAACTGACTAACTAAACAAACTTTTAGAACATAAACAAAAACTAAAAATCAAGATTATAAAATCTGTTTTGAACGAAATTTGCCAACTGAAGTCCAATTGAACTAAAACTTATATATCATGGCCATACCAGTATTTTTCGCCTTCTATGAGATATTTTACCTCCAGCAGATTGGGTATTGAATACTCCTGTAATTCTGAATCTCTCTTTCTTTATTCTTCGTCTTATGCTCAAGTTGACTCTGATATTGTATTTAAAAGAGATTGTTAGATAGGTTGAAGCTCTCTCACTGATTTTCAAAATGAATCTAAATTTTCTTCTTCTTGAGGTTGGAATCTAGTATTGTTGCATATGGTTGTCAGGGGTATAGAATAGTTGACTTCCACCTGTGTGTTTGTGTGTGTGTGTGTGTGTGTGTGAGAGAGAGAGAGAGAGAGAGCAAGCCCAGTCCCCCCAACATATGCAACCAGTAATCCATGCTTCCTTGCCCACGGCCACTAGTAACCAGTTTTCAAGCTACTTATACATACCTGATATTACATGAAGCTAGAGTACATGATTTTAGTGTTGGAATTCTCTTGGTTACTAAGCTTCTCGCTGAGGTGGCTTGACAAGCACCTTCTTTGGGAATTAGTTGGGGGTATAGCTGGGATCTCAAGGGCTGGAGTTTAATTAGTAAATACTTCTAAGCTGTTTTTATTTGTCTTTTTTAACCCACATCATGAATAGAGCATGTGATAACCGCTTCCTGAAGGAATCTTCTAAGTAGTTCAAACCCCAAACCTTAAAATTTACAAGGGAAAGATTTAGCTAGTATGTTAGTTTCCTAGAATGCACGTTACCAATAGGAAAACTTATTCAGTTTTTATTTCCTAAGCACTTCAGAGTACAATGGATCACTGCAAAGAACTAATGAAAAATGGTTGAAAGATATACTATATGCGACATATCCTTAAATCCTGAATTGGCTTTATAACAAAACAAAGAAAGAAAAATGGCAGCTGTGATGGTTGTTTCATCATCGTACTGCATGTATGGTTTTTATTTTTTACTTGATCTCTTATCGTTTTTGGTTGGTCAATTTGGGCAGGCAACAGAAGAAAGGGACAACAAAGTCAAAGACTTCCATGAAACAAGAAAAAATGGACAATTTGTCAAAAAGGTTGGTTTTTTTTTTTTTTTTTTTTTTTAATATTAATGGATATTTGAAGGGAAAAATCCTCTCTGTGTTATCATTTTATTCCCTTCCAATGAGCACTGCACCGTTTGGCACTGAAAGTTCTGTTTTTTCTAGCAGAGGTGGAGCCTCTGCCGGCAGACCAAATGTCAAAGCCACAAAATCAGGCAGACCCACAGATGTTTCTGTCACGGACGCCCTTAACATTGTTGATAAATTGGGAGACGACACATCTGAACCAAGCAGAAAATTGAATGATGGCCAAAAATTTACCAGCAAGTCAAAAGCTGAAACACCTATGACGATTCCGAGGATCAAGCGTGGCACCTCCCAAATTGTAACCAGGAGTGAAATTGCCAAAGCCGGTGATGCGTCCTGTATTATATCCAAGTGTAAAAACACAAAAGCCGATAGTGAATCCAATACTAACAATGCTAAACAGAAACATATATCCTCTCAGGCGAAATTGGGTGGAGATATGGGGAAAGAGAAGTTGACAGATCCAGTTGACACACAAGAAACCGAGACACCAAAACCAAAGAAGCAGCGAGGTAGATTGGTCAAAAGCTGGGCAAATCAAATTCTTTCCCAACCTGATCTTATGCAGAGTTGAAGTTCTGTTTTATCTTTTGTAGTTCTCAATATATGAGCTTCTGAGGCCTTGTCTCTAATCATAGGCACATAGATGTAACTTTTGTTTATCTTGAACTGAAACTTAAATTTGGCGGCAAGGCATGTAGGGTTATATTATATGAACAATGGGTAAGTTATGGTATAGGATAGTGTTTGGGGCATTTATTTTGTCCTATATGTATAATCTCTCCTTGGCTGTTGAACTTTTGTAATTAGTTTGAACAGCCTGGATTTTTGTTATAGATGTCTTTTATCCATAGTTTTGAATGATCACCAACTCTGATGTTACCAATGCTCTTTTACTTGTTAGCATCTTTGTTGATCTTTACCACCTTTATACTTTTTGCAATTAAAATTTAGCGTGTTAAGTTTCATTTTTACATTTCCATCTCCATGTCATAATTTTAGTAAAATGATCCTCTTAGGCAGGCGCCAATCGCATTCAATTCATAGGTATCTGTTGTTTTTTCACCATACTAATAGATGGATTTATACTTGGTTTGTTGATTCGTTTTGCTCTGAATCTTGACTGAACATTTCGATAGAGTTGCTTCAGTGAGATGCTGATCGAAAGCCTTATCTTTGGACCAGGGAAATAATCCGAAGTGAGTTTCTTCGACTATTTGATCATTTCTGGTTTCTTCTTCTTGTGAGACTGGAAAACCTGGTTGGTTACTATATTAGTATATCTCCGGAACATTGGGTACCAAACACCTCCTGTTGATTGATGTGAAAACATAGTTGTTTGTCAATGTTGTTGTATCAAACGATTCAGAAATGAATTGGAGACTTGCCATGTGTCTTCATGGTCTTCTAGAGCACGTGGATAATATGCTCAAAAACAAATCTTGGGCGTTGAGATTTACTTACCATTGACATTTTCAACAATGAGCTAAGACTTGGGATGGTTCTAACACAATTGAAAATGCTGAAGTCTATATAACTATATGAGAAATTGAGATACATGCGGTAGGTATAACAAACCCAAAAGAGGCAAAAAAAAAAAAAAAAAAAAAAAAATAAATAAATAAATAAATTCTAAAGTCTATATAACTATATGAGAAATTGAGATACAAGCGGTAGGTATAACAACCCCCCCCCCCCAAAAAAAATAAAAAACAAAAACAAAAAACACACAACAGTATCGTGGGACCCAATATATACAAAACTAAGAGTAAATTTGATTGATCTCTCTTCAAGTGTAAGACAAATTAGGCATTTTATTTTTTCAGCTTTTCGTGACATATGGCTTGTGTGTTCAATGACATCAATAGGTATGTTGATCAAATCTTTTAAAATGACAATTTTATTCTTCTTTTGTATGAAAATTTTACCTTTTTCTTGTATAAAAATCAAGGCGTTTTTGACTTTTCAAGTTCAAAATAACCTTTTGACAGCCAATAAATAAGTTTATGGAAAGTCAAAAGAATGAATACTCAATAATTTAACTTAATTGTGTATAATTTTTTTAAACTTGATGAGAGGTAATGTAATTTACTCCAAAAGCTATAGTCCTCTTACAAATTTTCCCGCCATAAAAAAGAAGAGTGTGTGGAAGAGGAATTGTCCAAATCATGATTCGTAATCACGGTGTAACGGACTCGAACAAAATCAGTGCAAATTAACCGAATTAATCGGTATGAAATTTTTGAAAAAGATTCTCATATCGACTAATACATCGTGTATCAATTGATACGACAAACTATAGTCCAACCACCAACAAAAATTAGATCAGAATAGAATAATTGGTTCATAAGATCGTCAAAAGCGGAGGCAAATGGCTTTTCCATTTACTCAACAAACCAAATAGTCTTAAATGGTCCTAGGCTCCTTGCTATTTTCTCTATAACTGCCGGTGATTGTGTGAAGTTGGTAGTAAGATGAGGAAAACTGATTAGAAGCATTTACAAAACACGTGGCAGCATTTGAAGGCCTGAATCTACAATGTACGTTTTTTACTATTTTATACTCTGACCTAACTTAAATTATTGAAGTACTTGGATATAAATTTTGTGATGACTTCTGAAAATGATAAGAAAAATCAAGGGTTGGATTTAAAGTGAAATGACAAAACAACTTTTGTGAAAGAAGAAATTTTGGTCTAAACGTGTTCAACAGGTTGATCATATGGCTCGTGTGAAAATTCTTTCTTTCTAAAAGAGTTGTCATACCACCAACTCCAACCATAAGAGGCTAGGAAATTTTGACCTAGACACATTTTCTTCCGTGTAAGATTCTCGTTTTTTAAAAGAATAGAATATAGGGTTCGTTTGATTAGCCGAAAATTAATAGTGAAAAGTGAAAGAAAAAGAAAGTGAAGTAAAAGAAAAGAAAATTATGTTTCTAACGTGCATTTGGTTAGCATGATTTTTTTTAAAGAATTTGTAAAAAAATGTTGTTTCATTAGTTTGATTAGTAAGAAAGTGAAAGGAAAATAATTTATGTACCAAAATTACCCTTATGAATTCAATACTAAGTAAAATACATCATACAACAAACATAATAAAAAATATAAATAATTATTTTATGATTAAAAATATATGTGAGTGCGTATATTTAGAGTCCTATTTTAAAGAGCCACAAAATTGTAACTTAATTAGTACCAAGTAAAAAACATCATGCAACAAGCATAATAAAAAAATATAAATAATTGGTTTATGAATAAAAATATGTGTGTGCATATATATATGGAGTCCTAATTTAAAGAGTTAGAAAATTATAACTTAATTAAGAGTCCTAATTTAAAGAGTTATAAAGTTATAATATAAGTAGGAGTCCTAATTTATTAAATAGAAGTCAACTAAGAATATCATTTTTTTAAAAACTTTTCTTTTCACGCTAGTCAAATTATTAAATAATTTAAAAAGTTCACGCTAACCAAATTAACCCTTATACTTCTTTTGAAATAAAGTTACCATAAAAAGTCTTACTTTTAAGTAAATATTGGATGAACCAGTTAGGGAGTCCGATTATTAATAAATATTGAGTGAACCCGACATACAATATCAACAGTATATCCACCCAATTAGAATACGTCATTAAACGTCATTAAATGAAATGATTACCTTTCTTTAAGTATTTGGAATGGTGTATTTTGATCTGACCATCCAACCCTCAATGATTTTGAAAGTTGTACGGATGTGGATCCCACAATCCTCTCCCAAGAGTCCACGGTTTTAGGATATTTTCCACTCATTTGACCTTCAAAACTCTCAACAATTCACATCTCGCTGTCAAATTTTTTACCTGGGTTGGCGAGTTAGGTTTCGTTTGGATACGCAGAATAAAAAAAATTAGAAGAAAATAATAATAATAATAACAACTGTAATTAATATTCATATTTGGATAAATAACAAAGAAAAAAAAAGAATAATAATTAAATTATTATATTATCCTTTATTATTTATTACTTTATATTATTAAATTAAATATGTTACTTAATACTTTTGATTATCATATTACATATCCAGCAAGGTTTTGAAGATATGATCTTCCTCATTTCATTTTCCATCAATTTATTAATTCATTATTTTATATTATTAAATTAAATATCTTACTTAATACTTTTGATTATTATATTAAATATCCAACATGGTTTGATATGAACGATACAGGCTTCGTACTTTGTTTGGTTGTTCCATGTAGGACATTATTAATCCACAACTCCACTTAATTAAGGATTCATTTTTACTAGTTCATGAATGATAACTTATTTCATGAAACCAAATAATTTAAAATTTAAACCTCGAGTGTGTGTGACAAATAAACCTGTTTTAAAATATATGGTTAGCATAATGGAATTAAATTGTTTCCGTGGGTTGCCAAACACGCCATAATGCTGCAACAAATTCAATACATTGATTGGATTCACCGGGTATGAAGATTATATTAAGCTTAGTGGACCACTGGACACACTGTAAGGTATCTAGATCTCAATCTTTATATGGAAGTAAGTCCTAATGTTAGCTTTATGATTAAAATAAGAACTTAATAGAGATAAGAACATAATTCATTGACTGAAATCCAAAAATTGATTCAAACACAGCAGAATTCTGACCTGAATGTCGGAGTTGGAGAAGAGGCGAAACCGGCGCTACAAAAGAGCCAAAGCCGGAGAAACAAACGCGAGAGGAAGAGATAGAGAAGCGGAAGGAGGCGAAACCGGCGCTACAAAAGAGCCAAAGCCGGAGAAACAAACGCGAGAGGAGGAGATAGAGAAGCTGCGCCCTAATATTATTGATTAGGACTTGAGTGTAATATAAATTTTGTGTAAAGAATGTTGAAGGCTAATTTTGTCTTTAATAAAAAATTTACTTAAAAGTGTTTCCTTTCCCCTCAAATCTTCTTAAAATTGAAATGATTTAGTTTGAGAGGGAATTGGAAGGATTTGGAGGGATCCCAATTCTTTCTTTTTTATTCTATTCTCTCTATCCAAACACACTTAACACTATTCTTTCCTTTCTTTTCTTTTCCCTCCAAATCTCTCTAAATCCCCCAATCCAAACAAAGCGTAAGTAAAACCATTTTTTGTTTCTTTATAAATACGACATTTCAAAGTGCACTCTTTGTGCCATCGTTTCATTCAACTTCCAAGGACCATTGTCTTTTCCAACTAACACACCTCAGCCGGAAAAGCCATCATGCCGTCAGTTTCCGGCCAAACCGTCTGTGTTACCGGTGCCGGCGGATTCATCGCTTCATGGATCGTCAAACTACTTCTAGAAAAAGGGTATACCGTAAAAGGAACCGTCAGAAATCCAGGTAAATTATCCTATATATACTTAACATTCTCCTGAAACGTTAGTGTAAATTTATATTTGTATTCTTACAACTATTTATATATTTGAGTATTTGTTCTCACAGATGATCCAAAGAACTCGCATTTGAGAGAGCTTGAAGGAGCAAAGGAGAGACTGACTCTATGTAAAGCTGGTCTTCTTGATTACGGAAGCTTGCGAGAGGCCATTAATGGGTGTGATGGTGTTTTTCACACTGCATCACCAGTAACTGATGATCCAGTGAGTTCTCTTGATTTATTTACTACCAACCCTTTGTTTGGTTGGCGAGAAAATGGCAGAAAAGATATCAATATTTGTCCAAATGCAGGAAATATACACACAAGCACACACATACGCATATGCATGTATATATAATCACCTAAATTAAATCTAGATCATTAGTTCATGCAAGTGGGTGGATGTTCTACAACTTTTTCTCTGTTTCTTTTTTTCAAAAAAAGAAATATGGGGTGACTGACAGAAATTGAGTTGAACCCACTTTTAATTAATGGGGATCAGATGATACGTAAATTTTGTAGAAAAAAATTAGTCTACAAAATAAAAAAATTATTCAGAATTTGACTGACACTATGACATATTTGAACTTAAACGGAATTTTGTTGTTCACTTACTTTGAAGTGACAATAGATAAATATACCACGGTATGAACTTACATAAATATATATTACAGTATATATGTATGTATATATTCTGTTTCAAAACAGCTGCTTCTTGTATGTATGTATATGTTCTGTTTCAAAAATAGCTTATTTTTTTATGTATGCATATGTTCTGTTTACACATGCATTTGTGGTGCAGTGGGGAAGGGTTGAGATCAAACCAATTGATCCCAGCCATCTATATTGCTACACGGAATAAATGTCACACGAGAATTTTAACTGTTCTGTTTGTAATTTGTAGACTTTTTCCTTGTTTTCTCCGAGCAAATTTATTTTACTTTGTTGACATGAGATTGATTGTATGTGTCGTGTTCAATTTGAAGGAACAAATGGTGGAGCCAGCAGTGAACGGAACTAAGAATGTTATAATTGCAGCGGCTGAAGCCAAGGTTCGGCGCGTGGTCTTCACGTCATCAATTGGTGCAGTGTACATGGACCCTAACAGGGACCCTGATATAGTGGTTGATGAGAGTTGCTGGAGTGATCTTGAGTTCTGCAAGAACACTAAGGTCTCTTTTATTATAAAAACTTAGAATTTCCTCTACATCATTCAATAATAATATTTGACCAATTGTATAAAAAATCGACTAGTACAACATTTGGAAAAGGGCCAGTGTAGTAGAAATATAAATCAGTTCGAGAGCTCTGACTTTCAAATTCTCAATCATTTTTCCTAGTTTTTTAAACTCGTAGTAGGAATAGAATGCCAAAAATGTGCTTTATGATGGTTATGCCATGTGAACTTGTAGAATTGGTACTGCTATGGAAAGGCGGTGGCAGAGCAGGTGGCGTGGGAGGTGGCGAAGGAGAAAGGGGTGGACCTAGTGGTGGTAAACCCGGTGTTGGTGCTGGGACCATTGCTGCAACCAACAATCAATGCTAGCATTATTCACATTCTCAAGTACTTGACTGGTTCGGCCAAGACTTATGCCAACTCGGTCCAGGCCTATGTCCATGTCAAAGATGTGGCATTGGCACACTTACTCGTCTACGAGACCCCTTCAGCATCCGGGCGATACATATGTCTTTGCACCGAAAGGATGCTTCACCGTGGTGAGGTGGTCGAGATTCTGGCCAAGTTCTTCCCGGAGTATCCTGTCCCTACCAAGTAAGCTAAATATTGATTATGGAACTTGTAGGTCCACTGATCTAAATTGTGGGGATGAGTTCAAATATTGTTCTTAATATATTATAATATCTATCATATGGAAAATTCTCTGTATCTAATGATGGCCTACATATGAATGGTGTTGGGAGGGATAAGCTAGATAAATAACCGACTTTTTCTTTTCTTTTTCTTTTTCTTTTTTTTCACAAAGGTGTGTTTGGTTTTATAGTGGTGTAAGATAGAATAGCTAGAAGTGCTCTTTTATTATTATTATTATTATTATTATTTATCGCGATTGATTTCTTATTGTCTGTTTTAAGGACCATTTCTAAAGTTTTAAGTTTGTCTAAAAATGCAGGTGCAAGGATGAGACAAAGCCAAGAGCAAAACCCTACAAGTTTTCGAACCAAAAGCTGAAGGACATAGGGTTGGAGTTCACACCAGTGAAGCAATGCCTATATGACACTGTCAAGAGCCTGCAGGAGAAGGGTCACCTCCCACTCCCCACACAGCCGCAAGATGAATCTATCCGCATTCAGACATAGTTTCTTTTTTCTAGCTACCATTGATGAAGGGCACACCTCCAAGCCCCGGCCATGCTGGCAGTGATTATTATAAATCTCGTGTGAAGACGTGAATAGCAGTAGCATATTGGTAACTTTCAAAATAAAAGATTGAGGGTTTAAATCGAGAATATATATATATAAAAGTTAATGTGTATTGTAGTTAAGCTTTCTTTTCGGGTTGAGTGGTTTGCCAGTTTCCTTTCTACTATGAATTATATCTATTTTTGAGAGGTTTGCCAGTTATCCACTATGAACTTATATCTATATAATGTGAAAATAGTTTAAACGCCTGCGGAAGCTTTTAGTTGTTTTAATTATGATTAATTTTTTAATGACCTAGATTAAATTAATAGGTCAACTTGTCCAATTTGTGATTGATTAAATTATTTAAGCACTACGATCAATTTAAACATCCACAATCATAAAGATAAATACTGTAAAGTAATGCAAGAAGAGTTACAGAATTTTTAGCGAGGAAACCGCCGTTGGTAAAATAAACCAACTGTTGGTATCGGAAAAACCTCGTGGACTATGCAATTCAAAGTAAACCGATCCACTATGTTTGAAACAAAGTACACTCAACTTTGACTCAGGCTCACACCTTATCGTTCTACCAAATACCAATCGCAGATAATCCTCTTTCTTAGAGACGTCCATCCAACAGCACTTGACCTCAGGCTTATTCTTGATCTCTGTAGAAGGGTTGAAGGTAGATCAAACAACACTTCTAAAATACTTTGACCCTTTAAAAGTGTGATCATTTTTACTCATTTTCTTCAAGATCTGAAATCATTGTAGAAGAATAGATCTTCTATGTTGGAATCTCTGAATGTTCAATCAAACTCCAATTCCGATGAGATGGAGAACAACACTACTAGATTACTCATGAATATAATGTGTGCTCTCAAATATAAATTCAGATTAATCAGATTTAATTGATTTTTTGAATTATATCTCTCTAAAACCTTTCTCAAAATATTAAATTGACGTTCCTCAAAGCCATACCTTAGTAATGAAGAAGTTTGGAAGACCTAAACATACTTGTAAAACAAGTAAAATTCGTACATAAGATTTAGAAGAAAGTCTGGACCAAAAAAGAATCAAAACGAAACAGGAAAACCAAGTTACCTAAACTGACTCAGCCTCTTGAACCGATTCCAAAGTTGGCTACAGGTTCAGAAATGACAGAGTCAATTTCGATGCACTTTGGCTACTGGTTCAGCAATGGCAGTGAAGAATTCCTCTTTGAACCACAATTGGCTTCCGGTACCAGGAAATCCCTACCGGTTCCTAATAAACAGAAGTCAATCCTACTATTCCTTCAACATTCTAAAACTTCCTAAGTGTTTTCTCACTTACATACCTTCCTAAAGCATTGTTCTCATCATCCTGAAGTGTAGTAAACTATGAACACTTGAGCTTTTTTAAATCCGCATCCAATTTTCAATCCTGAAATTTTGAACCGAAAAATTACAACTCGATCGGATTTCTTTTGACAACGAAATTAGCCAATTATAAAATATATATCTCACATATAATATAACAACAAGATTTGATTTGCAAATCCTGTTAGATATAGATGATGATCATATAAGAAGAGAAACCACAACTATAATGGAGCATCAAGGTCCAAATTCAATTTTTTTTTTTTTTATTATTTTTTTTTTTAAATTTCGGGTATCCGAGGCTTCGCCCAGACTAATCCTCGGACCGGGTAAGTCGCTAAGTATGACAACGAAGGAGTGGCCCCAATAGAGACGTGGTGCTAGGAAGGCACCAAAGCCCAAGTGATTTTACAACTAAGTCAATCCCTTCCATATTCAATGTTGATAAAGGATCAAATTTTTATTTATTTATTTTTATTTTTTATATCAGGTAAGTATTCACGCACAGTAGGCTCAAACCTCTCCTCTCCTCTTTTGAAGATGGAGAGTTTATGTCATTGCAGGCTTCAATAATCGGATAGAATTAATTATTCTAAATATGTTTGTTTCTTTAATTAAACAACTATTTTTTATTTTTTAAAAAAACCTAAGTCTATATATATATATATATATATATATATATATATATATATATATATATATACTAGGAAAAGGCACATGTGATGCACGTGTTGAATGTTTTATAGATAATGTGATAGAGTTTTACAGAAAATAAAACAGCTAATTTGTGGTAGATTTTATAAAAATTATTTTATTTTCTTTAAATATATTATTGTTTAAATATATTTACTTTTATTAAAAAAAAACTCATAATAAATAGATAAATAGGTAATATGTGTTAGAATTTTATAGAAACTATTTTGAAAACTCTTTTTATATCAATTAATAAATATTTTTTTATATTAATAATTCTTGTATAATTAGATTTTAATAAATAAATAAATAGGTAATTTGTGTTAGAATTTTATAGAAACTTTTTTAAAACCTCTATTTACATCAATTCATAAATAATTTTTTATATTAACAATACTTGTCTAATTAGATTTCCTTTTATTAAAAAACTCAAAATAAATATATAAATATGTAATTTGTATTAGAGTTTTTATAGAAAATCTTAAAATATATCTTTGTCTAATATATTAAATTTTATTGAAAATAAAATAGGTAATTTGTGGTAAAGTTTTTCTAGTCTAATTAGATTTTTTTTTATTAAAAAATTTATAATAAATAAATAAATAGGTAATTTGTGTTAGAGTTAAATAGAAACTCTTTTAAAAACAATTTTTATATCAATTAATTAATATTTTTAAATTTTAATAATTTTTGTCAAATTAGATTAGCTTTTATTAAAAAAAAAACTCAGGTAGTTTGTGATAGAGTTTTAGAAAAATTATTTTATTTTTTATATCAATTAAAAAATATTTTTTATATTTATAATTCTTGTCTAATTATAATTTCTTTCATTAAAAAATATATAATAAATAAATAAATAGGTAATTTGTGTTAGAGTCTAATATAAACTCTTTTAAAAATTCTTTTTTATATCAATTAATAAATATTTTTATTTCAATAATTCTTGTCTAGTTAGATTTACTTTTATTAAAAAATTCATAATAAATAGATAAATTGGTAATTTGTGTTAGAGTTTTTTATAGAAACTCTTTTGAACCTCTTTTTATATCAATTAATAAATAATTTTTTATATTAGTAATACTTATCTAATTAGATTTCATTTTATTAAAAAATGCACAATAAATAGATAAATAGGTAATTTATGTTTGAGTTTTATAGAAACTCTTTATTAGGTAGATTTTATTGTTTATATTTTTTTTATATATAAATAAATAAATACTGAAACTCTTTACACATAATAAAAACTCTTTTTAATAAATACTGTATTTTACTCTGTAATTTTAGATTTCTAGAATTCTCAATTTTTATATCCCTTCCTCCATGCCTCTATTTATAGACTTATTGGATTAATATGATTATGACATGTGTCCTTTTCTGATAATGACATAATCATGGCTGGGCGGGCCGGTTATATTATGATAATTATCCATAAAAAATAATAATTTTTTTATTGAATTAAAAATAAGAGTTTTATATAAAATATGATTGATATTATTAGGTAATTTTGTAATTAATAAATATTTTTATTCTAATTATTCTCGTCTAATTAGATTTACTTTTATTAAAAAAAAACTCAAAGTAAATAGATAAATAGGTAATTTATGTTAGAGTTTTATAGAAACTATTTTAAATCCTCTTTTTATATCAATTAATAAATAATTTTTAATATTAATAATACTTATCTAATTAGATTTCCTTTTATTAAAAAAACTCATAATAAATAGATAAATAGGTAATTTGTGTTAAAATTTTATAGAAACTCTTTAAATATATCTTTGTCTGGTGTGATAGAACTTTCTTGAAAATAAAATAGGTAATTTTGATAGAGTTTTATATAAATTATTTTATTTTCTTTAAATATATCATTGTCGAATTAGATTTAATTTTATTAATAAACCCATAATAAAAGTTAATTTGTGGTAGAGTTTTACAAAAATTATTTTGTTTTATATATCAATTAATAAATATTTTTTTATATTAATAATTATTGTCTAATTAGATTTTTTTATTAAAAAATTCATAATAATAAATAGATAAATAGGTTAATTTAAATTTTATTATTTAAATTTTAGTTTTTTAAATATTTTTTTATACAAATAAATAAATACTTAAATACTAAAATCTTTGCACATCTAATAATAGTATAGATAAAATCTTTTTTTACATCAATTAATAAATATTTTTTTATAAAAATAAATAAATACTGAAACTCTTTGCTCTAAAATTCCGGATTTCTAGAATTTTCAATTTCTATGCCCCTACCTCAATGCCTCTATTTATAGGTTTCTTGGATTAGTACGATAACATGTGTGATAATTACATAATCATAACTGCCCGGAGCTCGTTATATTGTGATAATTATTCATAACAAATAACAATTTTTTTTATATTGAACTAAAAATAAGAGTCTTATATAGAATGTGATTGATTTTATTAGGTAATTTTATAGAAGTTATTTTTACAAAAACTATTTTTATATCAATAAATAAATATTTTTTTTATATAAATAAATAAATACTGAAATACTAAAACACGTTGCATTATTTTATTAGGTAATTTTTAATTAATAAATATTTTTTATTTTAATAATTTTTGTCTAATTAGACTTACTTTTATTATAAAACTCATAATAAATAGATAAATAAGTAATTTGTGTTAGAGTTTTATAAAAACTCTTTCAAAACCTCTTTTTATATCAATTAATAAATATTTTTTTATATTAATAATACTTATCTAATTAGATTTCCTTTTATTAAAAAACTCATAATAAATAGATAAATAAGTAATTTGTGTTAGAGTTTTATAGAAATTCCTTAAATATATCTTTGTCTAGTGTGGTAGAGTTTTATTGAAAATAAAATAGGTAATTTGTGATAGAGTTTTATAGAAATTGTTTTTTTTTCTTTAAATTGAATTCTTGTCTAATTAGATTTTCTTTTATTAAAAAATTCATAATAATAAATAGATAAATAGGTTAATTTAAATTTTATTATATAGATTTTAGTGTTTTAATTATTTTTTTATATAAATAAATAAATACTTAAATACTGAAACTTTTTGCACATCTAATAATAGTATAAATTAAAATTCTTTTTATATCAATTAATAAATATATTTTTTATATAAATAAATAAATACTCAAACTCTTTGGCAGAGTTTCTGTATTTTACAAATTCTGGATTTCTAGAATTCTCAATTTTTGTACCCTTCCTCCTTCATTCATGCCTCTATTTATAGGCTTCTTGGATTAATAATAATTACATAATCATAACTGGGCCGGGCCGGTTATATTGTGATAATTATCCATAAAAAATAACTATTCTTTTTATATTGAACTAAAAATTAGAGTTTTATATAGAATGTAATTGATTTTATTAAGTAATTTTTAGAGTTTTATATAAACTATTTTTACAAAAAATATTTTTATATCAATTAATAAATATTTTTTTATATAAATAAATAAATACTGAAATACTTTATATGAGTTTATTAGATAATTTTCAATTAATAAATATTTTTTATTTTAATAATTCTTGTCTAATTAGATTTACTTTTATTAAAAAAACTTATATTAAATAGATAAATAGGTAATTTATACTTAAATACTGAAACTCTTTGCACATCTAATAATAGTATAGATAAAAACTTTTTTATATCAATTAATAAATATTTTTTTATATAAATAAATAAATACTAAAATACTGAAACTCTTTAGCAAAGTTTCTGTATTTTACTCTAGAATTCTGAATTTCTGTACCCCTTGAAAGTAGTACTACACTTGATCTTAGCTAAAAGACCAAGAAAGGTTAGCCAAAAGGCCGACCCAAAAAAATTGAAAGTAGTACTACACTTGATCTTAGCCAAAAGACCAAAAAAGATTAGCCAAAAGGCTAACCCAAAAAAATTTAGTACTATACTTGATCTTAGTTTAAAGGCCGAGAAGGTGTGATTATTATTTCTTTAGCTTTATAGTTTTATAAGAAGCTTTCATGTAATCCTTTTTACTTAAAACCAATGTGGGACTTTGTAATTTGAATTAAACTCTTTTTATATTTTGTTAATTTTAATTAATTTTAATTTTATTAGGTAATTTTGTGTGTTATAGAATTTATATCAATTAATAAATAAATACTGAAACACTTTGCCCTTAAAAGTACTACTATACTTGATATTAGCCAAAAGACCTAGAAAGGTTAGTCAAAAGGTCAACCCAAAAAAATTTAGTACTACACTTGATCTTAGCCTAAAGGCCGAGAAGGTATGATTATTATTTCTTTATCTCTATAGTTTTATAAGAGTTTTTTATGTAATCCTTTTTACTTAAAACCAACGTGGGACTTTGTAATTTGAATTAATTTTAATTTTATTAGGTAATTTTGTGTGTTATAGAATTTATATCAATTAATAAATAAATACTAAACACTTTGCACATTTAATAATAATATAGATATAGATATATATATTATTCTTACAAATAATGTGTTTATTTCCAATCAAATCATGATGAATTAAGTGTGCTGAAATTCATAAATAATGTATTCAATATGTTGAATTTTAAAAATAATACTAAAACTAGATAAAAGGGCAAGTAAAAGAATGGATAACATTAATCAGGAGTACAAAGAGGAATAGGGACAACAGGCATGTGCCCCCTTGGACTTTTTCTTTCCCTTATTATATATATATATATATATATATATATTTTAGAAATGTGTAAAACTGCCTCTCTAAATTTCTCCTTCCCTTGTACACTCATACAATATATGTTTGTTTAAATTTTTTTCTTAATTGTTTCATTATATGTAATTTATTAATTTAGCTCATCCCAAAAATATCAATCTCTCTATATATAATCATTTATGTCTCTCTTTATATGTATACTTTATTAACACTAATTTATATGTATACAAATTACGGAAAATTATATATTGGTGACCAAAATTAAACATAATTGCTCTATAGTAATCTTAAAGTCAAGAAAATGTGAATAATGACTAATGTTGAAACTTAATTGATCTTAAGTGACCATTTGAGGATAATTTGGTCAAAAATACTTTAAAGGTTTGATAAACATTTTTAAAATAAATTTAAAATAACAAAATTGCCATTCAATACAAATAATAACTTATTGAATTCATCCTCCTACCACCTTTCTTTCTCTCTAATCCAACGTTTTCTTTTTTCCTTTTTAGTTTGCAATTTACCAATTTAAAAAATCAAGGTTTATTTATCAACATTATCTCTTTTCCACCATTTATCTATTTTTCAAGGCTCTCCACCATGAAAGCAAAAAGATTTACAGTGGCAAATCAAGAAATCAAGTTTCATTCCAAAATGTTCTTTATAGAATATTTATAGAGGCGGGTCCTTTCTCACTTTGTTACTTTAAGATATCATCTTTTCTAAACGATTCTAAGTTCATGCCTACGTATAGGATGTGGTTAGGGCTACAGACAATTTCAATAACAACTCATATGACAACTTCATATTTGCAAACCATTAATGTACGTGCATATTTTTGAAACACCCCTAAACAGTTGGCAAAATTTTAAAATTAATCAATAATGGTAATTATTTCTTAAACTATAACTCAATAGTATTAAAAAATTTCTAAAAATTACAATCTTATATCTTAAGGAAGATCTCTCAAACAAGTCAACTTTTAAAGCATAATAACTATACCTTGAAAACAATGAATAAGAAGAAAATTTACAATTTTCTCGTCCTGCCTCTTAGAACCTTGAAGAAAACGATGTAGAACATTTGTCCTCAGTTCTCTCCCATCTTGATCTTCTCTTCAGAGACTCACGCTAATAATCTATCGTCTTTTGTTAGTCAATTTATTTAAGGGTTTATTTAGGTCAATGTAGAGGGTAAATTTGTCCACTTGCATAATAATATATTATAAGAAGGTTATTTAGGTAATAAACCATCAAATGGTCACTTAATATCAATTAAGTTTCAGTATTGGTCACTATTTACCTTTTCTTGACTTTAAGATCATTATAGAACAATTATGTTTAATTTTGGTCACTAAAATATAATTTTCCCTACAAATTATTACGTAAATATGTATTTAATGTAACCTGAAACAATTTTATGACTCTTTCCCTTAGTAGAAAGAAATAAAATAAAAAAAATAATGTTAATAATTTCTTACCATATTTTGAATAAAGTGGAAAAACAAAATTCTGACAATCCATATTAATAGGAGGTTGCAATATCATGCATTTCATAAATGAGTAGATGGTAATGGGAGGTTGTAATAACACTTTTTTTAAGTCAACAAAATAATATTGCTTTATAGCATTTTATTTTTCTTCAATTGTTTAGATAGGCATCAATTATTTTTCAAACAGTACTGTCGTATTTTTCATCTAGTCAATCAAAAAGATTTATTTTTTAGTTTCTATAATTGATTAAAAAAAAATTGATTTTTTTTTTTTTTTTTTTTGCCCCCTTTCTAACAATCACAACATTTTCTTTTAACTTTTTTTTATTTTTAATTTTTATGAAGTAGATTAGCCTGGTTGGACTTGTTCTGTGACGACGGTCGTTCCTTGTACGCCAAAATTGATGTAGTGATTGTGTGGTTCAAGAAAAGCCTTTTATGTCAAATTTAAATTTATAAAAAAAAACCACTACCAACACTACTACTAAAGTAGCAAGAGTGAGTAGGGATCGTCCCAAGAGATTGGAGTCGTACTTGAATGTGGAATCGCAATTAGGGTTAGTAGGTCGAGTGATCAAACAAATGGTTGGTTGGTTAATTAAACTAGAGAGTAACTAAATTAAATTAAGTAATTGAATGTAACAAAGAGTAAGCAAGGGAGAGAGAGATCTTGGGGTTTAGAGGTCACCACCAAGTAATGTTTTTCTACACTTCCAACTAGTGACTAATGAGGGTAAAGTGTATTGCAATATTTGTGTGTGTGTGTGTTTGGTTGATTAAATTAGCAAAGGTGACCAATTAAGCATACATTGTCTAATCAACATGTGAAAAGCACAATATATCTAGCAATTAAGTATATATTGTCTAAATAGCATGTGAAAAGCACAACATATCTAGCAAGTCATTAATCCTTTCATTAAGCTCACAAGCCAAATACACCACAAAGTTAGAGACATATGCTATTTGCATTCAAAAGTATAGAATATCAAACAACTAGCATAGATTGTCCTCTCATCTAACAACTATGCTATCACTACACTACAATTAAACTAATGACACGAAATTAAACTAATTAAGCTAAGGGAGAGGCATAATCCATCAAGAAATGAGCATGGACCATCTAAAAAATCACAAGAGCATTCTTTTATGCATAATGTTTCGACAATCCCTAAATTCATAGCATTAATACACATAGACATGCATCAATTACACAAGAAATAGAGGTAAACACATAAACATCTATTCTAGCATACATAGACATATGGATAGAATAAAATAATTGATTGGAAACATTAAACCACATAAATCATTGAATAAACAAGATCTATATATATCAAAGTGTCAAAACATCAATTACAACACTAATCCCTCAATAATACACAAGATTAAGATATAGAAAGCATGCTTGGGGCTAACTCTAGCCCCAAGAGGATGTCTAGCCATTCATGGTGATGATGCTCCAACCCTCAAGGGCTAACTCCATGGTTGAAATCTGCTCCTTGTTGATGAAAAACTCCAATGGTGTCTCTAGCCTCCTCCTCCTCTAAACTTGCTCTCCAAGAGATGATATGAAAATAATGTTGGCTCCTTTTGTAAAAAGCAATCCTTATCCTTATATAGGTAGGTCAAAATGACACATAAAATGAGCTGGGGTCGTGCACACAATATTCCCTAATGATTGGATAAATGACAACTTTCAATGAGATGGAATTTTAACTTTTTCGCACTGGAGGAAATTCAATCGATCGAACCTTAGACTTGGATCGATCGAACTGGCTGAGTGTGATACCCCTCGATTCTAGAGCCAAGGGTGATCAAATCCGAGCACAGATCCGAGGGATATCAGACAATTAATATGTAAATAAGTAAGAATAAAACTAAATTAAGAATAAGATAATAATGCGCTGAAAGAAAACTAAAATGAAAATCCTCGAACCTTAAATAATAAATTAATATAATTTAAATCTGTACAACTCGGGAATCCACTCAATGGACCCCTAATTCCAAAACTTTAAATAAATTTACAGAATTAAAATCCAAAACCAAAATAGAAAGGAAATCTTATGTAACCGGAAGAGTGAGTGTCTGTATCTGCATCAACACGATCAAACTCTAAGCCTGGTACTGGCGAATACCTGAAAAATAGAAGTGGGTCAGGCCCACATGCAAGTTCCAATCTACTACAATCCGTACATAAACCCGATACGCAGATACATCCTTGATAGCTCGGCAATATCTACAATAGTCCATATATATATACACACACTATAGGATGCTCACTAGCCTATAACATAGTTCAGCCTGGGTAGAAGCTGACATATAAAACACGTTTTTCAGCGGCCAAGTACCTAGACCTACCAGGGAACATTAGCTATATCTAGCTACTCAACCTTTGCAATATACGCACCCTAACCGTGATCAGGAGACTCAAGCTCGTATCACGGTACCATAAATATATATATAAATTCTTTCCTAATGTAGAAAGATAAAACAAACATCCGTTATGTCGTTCAACTATTTTAGTTGACAGGACATGCATCCATGTAGGATTTAATTATTTTAGTTAATCCATTCCGTATGTATGAAGGGGTAGGACTTAGCTTTTTGATCTAATTCATCCCTGATATGTCACCATCCCATACCGGTACATATAATGCAAATGATCCACCAGTGATGCACATTCATTAGAACATCAAGTATATCCATGAACCAGCATAATAGAAAACAGGTATTATTAAGATCCTATTATGCATCCAGTATATGATTATAATCATAAAACTCCTGTTAAATTGTTAAATTGCTGTTAAACAATTTAAACTATTCACATCCATCCAATTGACAAAACAGAAACTAAATCAGTTTATCAATTAACAACCATAGCAGAGTATAATGATTATCAGACTTATGAACTGAGCACAATATACCATTTAACCCAAACCATACCCTCATACTAGTTCATTTAAATCATTAAAACAAAGACTAGTAATGCAAACCTCCTTAACCCCCTGACGGCATAAAAATTTATGTTTGCATCATATGACGTCTTTTAATCCTCCAACTTAAAACCTGTGCTTGATACAGTATAACACAGAGAAGTCAAATTGTACCTCATATAAGTCCCCAATGGTACAATATACTAGCCCATTTACTGGTGAAAACAACCCAGTAGTTAGAACTTCCTCCACTCCTTACAGCATGCAACTATATATATTTAAAATTACATGTCAACCACAACCACAACCCAACCAACCTCTTGAGACTCATATATATCCTAGATATCATTGCTATAAAATCCCAACAATATCCGTTATATCAGTTAATTGAATTTGCGGAAACAACTAGCCTTTCCGTCTCCCTTCCCTTCTTCCGGATAGCATACATATTACTATTATTTATGTTCATGATGCCCCTTAGAATTAAACCCTAGCATAAAGCAACTGTTTAAAGGTTCCAATAGGTAAATTTTTAAGTATTTAGAACCCCCTTTATTTTTCAGAAACTCTGTTTAAGGCCCCAAGGGCAAAATAAATACCGAAAATACCCCCGAAGGGGTATCTATTCAAGGGAGCCGGCTCCCCCCCATGGGGGCCGGCTCTTTATCTTCCAGAGCCGGCTCTCCCTCATGGAGAGCCGGCTCTACTTTAATGGGAGCCGGCTCCCTCACTTAGGGAGCCGGCTCTCTCCCCCTGAGAGCCGTCTCTACTCCATGCGTCTTCTCTTCTTCGTCCGATTGTCTTCTGCGCTTCCGGCGAAGCTTCCAGTCCCTGTCCCAACACTTTTAACATCCTTAGGGTCTAATTTAAATCTAAACAGGCCTAGAAACTCCTCACATTCCATTAGGAATTAAATTACAGAAGTTCAATACATAATCAAAATAGTTTATGCGTGAACCGATTTCAGTTATTTAAAACCGGCAAAATTCCAAGTCTCTGTCCGAATTGTTTTTAAACTTCTTAGGGTCTACTTTAAATCCAAATAGTCTTAGAAACTCTTTAAAACCCTTATGAATTGATTAACAAATACTTAACACACTCGGAACAGTTTTAAGACCAAACCAGTTACAGTTTAAACAAAGGCAATCCACGGATTACAGTTTGATTTAATTATGCATAACACATCCATTTTTAATGTTTAATTAACGTCTTGGAGTCTATTTAGAATGCACAGAACACAAGTTTACAGGAAAGAGATAGACTGAAACTTGCCTTGAGATTTCGGTGTGAAACCTTAAGCGTCGTCTCTAAGTTTAAGTTTCAGGATTCTCTAAGTCTGCTTCCCCTCTGCTCTGCTCACAGTTCCATCCAGAAGCAACCCCTCTGTTCTTCCTCCAGTCTTCCTCCTTTAGCCTCCCAGATTATATTCCGAAACTCTCTCTGTTTTCCTCTAAAAATACTATTTCGTGAATAGGGTTTTTTTTTTTTTAACAGACGTAAAAGAACACACATATATATAGCCGTCTATAACACCCTAACCCTATTTCCAATCCTAACATATGACGGCTAAAACTCACAAAATAAAACCCTAAATTTACACTCTATATAAAACCAAAACAAAATAATCCATTTAAACCATAAATTAATCAAATAATTAAATTAACTCACAAATAAAACAATTACAGTTAAAACCACAAACTAATCTGATAATTTAAATTAAAACAATTTCAATTCAATAATTAAATTAAACACATAAATAATAATTAAGCAACTGAGCAAATATAATAAAATAAAGTTCCCACATAAAACAATCAATTTAAACACCTAAGTCATATAATCAAATAAAAAAAAATTAAAATAAAAACCAAAATGCAAAATTAAATTCCCATTTTGTCCTTTTGAAAACTAGGGTTATTACACTGAGATCTATCGAACTTAGGCTGGATTGATTCAACTGGCTGAACTTTTTGAAAAAAGACAAATCCGGTATATTTATGGGAAAATAATAAAAGTGGTTAGTGGGTGGTACAGCTGTGGATAGGATCAATCATTTGAATAGGGACAAAAGTGTTCGATCGATCGAAGGATGGTGTTGGATCAATCGAACTTTTGGAACTTTATGTTTTTGGGTCAAGGCATGGATCTATCTTGAAGTGCTGAGATCGATCATTGTTCGATCGATCAAACCTTGAACTTGGATCGATCGAACTTTGCTGCTTGTCACCTTTGGCTTCATTTGCTTCCCTCTTTCTCCACTTTGCTCCTTTCTTTGTTTAATCCCAGAATTGCTTCAATTAAGTTCTTATTTGGCTGAGTTAGCTTATTTTCGGGATAAGTGCCTGAAAAAGGAAATAATACGAAATCAATCTAAAACGATAAAGTAAGATAGATAAAGGTACTAGAATGCCTAAGTTTAAGGGGTTTAAATACACACTTTTCAGTGCTCATCATTCTGATTGAGCATTTGAATCAATCCGAGTTTGCGCATCTTGCTCTGAACGAGTCAAAGCCCGCTACCCTCTTATTTGAGTGCGTGGAGAAGTTATTGGCAACACACCCAATACTCCAATTGTAATTTGAATATTGAGTGAGTCGGGTATACATTCAATAAAAATATTAATTTGTTAAAAGCAATTTTTATAAGTGTGGCGAATTTTATTGTATGATACATTTTCATTGAATGAGCATGCCAATTATGCCTAAGTCGCACAACATATTCTCGTAATTAAGGGCTCAACTCTAATTTTTAAAAAAATTTTGAAAGATTTATTTAGGTTTAAGTACTTTGTGGTAAAAATAAAATAAAAAAGAGAACTGAATTAAATTTATAATAACCTAATTCTGTTGATTCTTAGATCGAATAATAGGCAGAAACTCGATCTCTCTCTTCCCTTCCATGTTACATTGTTCCAATTCTTCTAAAATTTGGTAATTATCTTAATTTAATCATTAAGAACTAGAATCAATTTTTTTATAAAGAGACCGGGACAAATTGGATTGTTTTTAGGGTTAATTGCATAAAATACTTCTAAAGAATGCTTATAGTCCATATCACATTTCTCACGTGCAAAAAATAATTTGGCGCAAATAGGTCCTTCTGACAAATTTATACCCATATAAATTTTATAAAATGACTGAAAACGACACTATTGGAGGACACCCTTCACGTGCAAAAAAATACTCATAAAATTTCAATTTGGGAAAAATAGATCTCTCTGACAAATTTAACCCTAAGTTGACTAAATTACCCGTATTAAATTATTTTATAAAATATATAAAAATAAATAATTTTGTAAAATGACCGAAAAAGACACTATTGAAGGGCGCCACTCTCGTGCAAAAAAAAACCCCTAAAGTTTCAATTTAGTACAAATAGGTTCTTCTGACAAATTTAAACCTTAAGTTAACTAAATTACCCTTACTAAACCATTTATAAAATATATAAAAAATAATAATTTTGTAAAATGATAGAAAATGATACTATTGGAGGACGCCGACAATGGACAAGTAAAGATAAAAATAAAAAATAAAAGTATAAAAGAAAAGTAAAGATAAAAATAGAAAATAAAGTGCAAACTATAGAAAATAAATCAGCTCCAAACTCCGAAAACCAGTA
The DNA here is from genome assembly GCF_030987335.1 of Cornus florida. Lineage (NCBI taxonomy): Eukaryota > Viridiplantae > Streptophyta > Magnoliopsida > Cornales > Cornaceae > Cornus > Cornus florida. The sequence continues at coordinate 94,650,225 of NW_026775581.1, read as the reverse complement.
CACACTAATATTGGGATAGAAAACAATAAACTGAAATCTCAAAAAATTTAAATCTTTATTTTACAAATTCTCAAAGTTTCAAAACAAAAAGTTTAGAGATATATAGAGAAAAAAGCTTTATATATATATATATATATATATATATATATATATATATATATATATAAGGTAATATGCACATAACACCCCTATGTTGTTTTTGGTATACAGGAATGGAATGGAATGCAAGTGGGAATGGAATAGAATGACCATTCTTAATATATTGTTTGATTGTAAATATAAAATGTGTAGAAATGAAATGATAATAACCATTCTAATGTTTGGTTAGATTAATTTTAAATTTAGAATGGAATAAATTTCAAAATTGAGTTCTCCAAAAATATCCCTGTTAGTAAAAAATAAATTAAGTTAATAAAATGACATTCTTCTATAATTTTTTAAAAATAAATGGTGGTAATGGCGATGGTGGATGGTGGTAACGATGGTGGTGGAGGCGGAAAGTAGTAGTGGTATAGGTAGTGGTGTTGGAAGGCGGCGGCGGCAATGAAGAAAGGCAGCGGTGTTAGTGAAAGGCGGCAATGGTAGAAAGCGGTGGCAATAGTGTGGTGGTGGTGGTGGAAGGAGATAACGGTGTAGGTGATGGTGGTGGAAGCCAATGGAGGTGACTGTAGTGGTGGTAGAAGGCAGTGGAGGTGGCAGTAGTGGTGGTGGTGATGGAAGGTAGTGGAAGGCGATGGCGGTGGCGGTGGCGGTGGCGGTGGCTGTGGCAGTGGTGGTAGTGCTGGAAGACGGTGGTGGTGGAAGGTAGTGGCGGTGGTGAAAGACGGTGGCAGTAGTGGTGGTCGAAGGCAATGGTTGTGGCTGTGATGAAAGACAAGAACGGTGGTGGTGGTGGTGGAAGGTGGTGAAAGGTAATGGCGATGGTGGTAGCGGTGGTGAAAGACGGTAGTTTTGGCAATGGAAAGCGGTGTCGATAGTGAAAGGCGATGGCGGTGGGTGGTGGTGGTGAAAGTCGGTGGCGTTGGTGGTGGAGTGGTAGTGAAAGGTGGAGGTGGTTGTGGTGGAAAGTAGCGGTGATTTTTGGACTTAGAACATGAGAGTTTTTTAGGAAGTTGATTTGTTAAAAAAAAAAAATCTTGGGAATGGAATGATCATTCCATAGGTTTAGTTGTGAAATGGATTTTCATTCCCATGAATGGATTTTCATTCTAATGGAATGGTGATTCTTACTTTAAATTGCATACCAAACAAATAAATAATTGGATTGAGCATTCCATTCCATTCCATTCCATTCCATTCTTGCACACCAAGCGCAACACAGTAACATATATACCCCCTTGAGTATTTTTCGAAGATTAGAAGGGTAAAACGGGTATTACAACACTAATTTATGTCAGATTTCTGATTGAGAATATTTTTACACAATGTGAAAAGATTAAAATGTTTTATTTTCTCACCTTTTTAAATAGGGGATAAAAGTATTACCCGAAGTATACTTTATTGATGTTTTGTGCACTTGTCCATTGCTTTTAGGTTTACTTGTATTTTAGGAAATTCAAAATAAATATAAATTTTTTATTGAAAGTCTACGGATTCGAATATAAAATTTGGTGAATTCCTTCTATAAATATATGCAAACATGTGCAGATTTATTTATCCATCATTATTAATATTTTCGGAGTTCTCTTTGTTTATAATTTCTTGATTCACAATTGATCTATCATTAAATTCGTGACCACCCATGATGAAAGAGACGCATGAGTATGAGAAGTATGAAGACGCAGAGGAGACCTTAGAGGTTCATCATGATGCCCTTGCATACAAGCATAACAAGTCTTCGCAAGGTGAGATCACTCATCTTTATTTCGCAGTTATTTTAACTTCTTTTTTTTAATATTACGATTTTTTGTTGAAATTTTAAAGAATTCTGAAATTTGGTAATTATTTTAATTTAAACTTTTAATAAAGGAGAGAGTGCCAAATATTTTTTTTAATTTTTTTTAATGAGGACTGTGGTGTTGCACTTTTTACATTAGCCCATAATCTAATACCGGGCATACACCGGGAAAGTTTCCCAAGTTTACCAAGTAAAAAAAAAATGTTTTTAACAATATTTTCAATATTTTTGAAGTATATGTATACATGAACGAATTTACTCATTCATCATTATTAATATTTTTAGAATTCTCTTTACTTATATTTCGTGAATTCACAATTAATTAATTATTCATTGGTGACTAAGATACAAATGCATGAGTTGACAAAGTAAGAAGATGCAATGGAGACCTTACATACTCGTCATGAAGCCATCGAAGCTGCAAGTGGGCTCTTATTAAATTTTTTTTTTACAGCGGAGAGTATTTTTTTTAAACATGATTATTTCAAAGATGTAAAATCATATTTTGATTATGAAAAATTTCGATTCTGAAAATACTCCGTAATAATTTTGTATGTCAAGTAACACGTTATTTCAATGTTATAATACTATTATTTAGAGTCTCAAGATAATATTATTGCTGATAAAGTATAATAATACCTCAAGCGATGTATATTCCAAATGAGGAAACCTTTGACGTAAACAAAGTTGATTCTGTGGGTGGGAAATGGGAAATGGGAACGGGAAACATTGGGCCTATTGATCCATGTCGGATAGTATTTATTGTTGAGTCATGTGCGGCGAGTCTGTGGCAATGTAATGTGACTGCCATCCCATCCCTAGTCCCTGGCCCACCATATTCAGTGATATCTCAAAACCTTAAATACAGAGCCTGTGAGATTTATATTTTCGGTGGATATTAGTATTTTATTTTTATATAAAAATTTAAAAGAAGTTGTTCATAAATTTTTGTGAGATTGATATTTTCGGTGGATATTAGTATTTTATTTTTATAATTTTTTTTTTTTAAAGAAGTGGTTCATAAATTTACTTTTTATATAATTTTTTCAGGAATAATATATATTTTTTCTTCTCTTTTCTTTTAATATAGATTATTAATTATTATGATGTTAGCATTTTAGCAGGCATTTGAGACACAGGCCTCCCCCAGTTATACTTGTACATCAGAAAGAAAAAAAGAAAAAAAGAAAAAAAAGAGGTTATGCTGGTACATATGCAAGCAGGTGTACATTACTAGTTGGTAGTGGGACCCACATGCTTGTCTCAATTTGTGTTCGGTGTCAACCGCTAGATTGATGATATTCGCGGATTTCAAGGATTTTCATTTAGGGGTTTTATCTGAAACTCTGATACCATATATGCAAGGGCCCACCAAACTCCAGGAATTAAAGAGTGGTACTGTAGTTACCAAAGTAGGATTGCAATTCGTACTGACACAACCAAGTCCAATCCAACCCCAACCCCATATAAAAAGGACAAGATATTTTAATTGTGATATGTCAATCCGAACCGGATTTCTATTATATATATATATATATATTATTTTTATGATGTTATAAAATTAGAATAAGTCATAGTCATTAATTTTTCATCCAACGGTTAGCTTACATTATATTATATAAACTCCCATATCAGAAATCTCTATAATCTAATTCCGCAAACTTTAACCGCTATCTATTGTGTATTGTTGTCTAGAGCTCTCATTGGCCACGGCCACTACCAATTATCTTCACAAGCAACTATCACTACCGATCATCTTTGTTGGTCACAAATCTTCGTCATCGACCATTGTCATCTTCATAGACTTCACCTCATTTTCGAAGGTAAGATATCAAACATGGCGCAAACCCTACTAACTTGAGCTTTGTCAAGCTCAAGCTAGGCCACCCCAACTCGACCTCACGTTCAACCCGAGCTTTGGCAACAGTGCCCATAGTGCTAGTAGGCTAGGGTTAACCCCTCACCTTGCCCAAGTTACACCCCTAGTAGAGATCAACTCAATAGTTGGTTTATCTATTGCTAGATTAATCTCAGTTCTCTACAATGCATCATAGAATACAGAGTAGACAGAAAAAGATATTGGTTCAAAATTTTGCACAAATCTTACACACTGCATGAAGGTCAATAAGTACACAAGTCGCCAACTCTAATGATACTAGTAAGATGAAGAAAAACACTCGAGTGAAGTAGAGCTTATATAGATGATAACTTTATATTTTATAATGTCTTCGTAAGAGTTAACAAATCAAAATTCTCTCTATTATCTCATAATACATATTTCACCATAAATGTGAAATTTAAAGTGATATGAAAGTGAATTATGTCAGTCCATTTACACTAACGATGACTTTATAATGTTATCGTGATTAATCAAAATTTTCTTTATTTACACTTTTTCTCGTAGTATTTCGGAGTATATATTTCACTATAAATGTAAAACTTTTTCTATAGGTAAGTACATTGATGAAGCAGTTTTCAACTATGATCGGGAATGGCGTCGTACTTGCATGGAAAGAAAGTATAATCTCAAAAGGCACTAGTGTAGTACCGGCCGGAGGGTACGTCTTCAACGATCAAGTTAGTACTAGATCGTAAAGAGGAAGAAGAAGAGGCTCTGAAGAGTAATTTGTGTCGTACCTTTTGGCTTTTTCGACCTCTTATTTATTGAGGTCCCCTTGGTAGTCATGTTGGAATCAATGACAAACTCCCTTTCACTTCTCCTGTACCTAAATAAAGGTCACTAATTATCTTTATCTGTTCAATTTTCGTTGTCTATTCAAATCCCTTAAGCTACCACGTCGCACGGAGTTCTATTTGAACGCATCCTCCGCACCAACTACAAAAGTGAAATACTTTTCAAAAAAAAAAAAACTATAAAAGTGAAACTTAAAATATAAAATCATGACATTTTAATAAGTGTGTGACGTAACGTTTTGGGCGTCGTTAGATTCACACCATATGTACTCTCTACTAAGAGGATTTTACTTTGAGAATGAACATATGCAACTCAATTTGTAAAAAATACAAATTTCAATAATTATACCCCTATTAAGTGCATGCAGTATTGTTTATTAGGCAATTCATTGGTGGAGTTGGGACTTCTGCAGTGCAACATGCATATTGTACTGCATTGGATGGATCCTAACACTTTCATGTGCATTGGACGGATCCCAGCACTTGCATGTAAAAAGGTTCACACATGTTTGAGTTGGGATCCATCCGAGGCCGCACAACATGTATGTTGTACTGTAAAGGATCCCAACTCTCATTGGTTACCGGGGAATGAAATTATGTTTTTTTAATAATATTAATTTCGATTTGAAAGGAGATTTACCTTATACAGTTTAAATTTTAACTTGAAAGTGAATTTAGAAACAGATCAAATGTAGATATAATTTCATAGATCTATCACGGATCCATATTGTACTTAAATGTGTGAGCATGAAATGGATTTGGTTTATTTCCAAATGCAATTTAAATCCAGCTCAAATTTTTTTTTTTTTTTTTCCTTCCATATTAGGATTTAACAATTGTCCAAATCATACTGAATGATATAAGTTGACTTAGAATCCTAACATTAATATATATGGATCAGCTCCATTTGATATGTTATTTAGTGTGAGAGATCCTCTTAAATCAATTTGAGTATGATATGGTAAAAAGAACCACTCAATGCAAGATAGACATGTAAAATTACAAATATAGGATGGTATTATGCATAGATTCGGATGAAGATTTGTGCAGCATGGTCTCCGCAAACAACATGAATGTCACTTTAGATGCAATGATCTTTACCCTCTTTTTGTGCACAGTAAACACCAGAAGAGAACTCAAGTATGTAATTATATATACATATATAATTAAACATCTAGTATAATGATAAAAGTTTGAGTTAACAAGTAATGAGATGCAATTTGAGTCTTATCTCTCGTTATCGATCAGGCAAACCTTTAATGCAAATGCATTTTATATCTTTAATGCTGAGAAAAACTCATGCAATTCCATTACCAAGTTAACTACACATACAACAAAGAATTTGTGGAGATCATATATTATTTATTTATTAATTTGTTTATTTACTTTTTTATAATAAATAATTTTGGACTCCCTTTGCAAACTCCTAGACCACACATACCATATATTTTATTTCGTAATAAATTTATGGCAGTGCCCGTAATAAGCAACTATTGAGGGACTTCTTTCTAAATAAAAACCAGCACCCGTGTTTAAAAGGAGAGCACATGCCAAACCCGTTTCAGACACTCAACATGATACGCCATTCTCGCTTAGACCTGAACTCAAATCCAAAACAAACAACTACGACAACCACCACCGGAATTGCCACCGGAAAAACCTTCAAGACGGTCAATCACCCAATTCCGAACTACCACAGTTCAAGCTCAACAAATTGCAAACAAGCTCATCAAGTTTCTCCAATGGCCGACAATCCCAAAATCCCACAACCTACAAATGTACTCCACGGAAAGTACGAGCTCGGCCGCCTCCTCGGCCACGGCAACTTTGCCAAAGTCTACCACGCCAAGAACCTCCACACAGGCGAGAGCGTGGCCGTGAAGGTGGTCTCCAAAGAAGAAGTGATCAAAACCGGCATGACCGAGCAAGTGAAGCGCGAAATATCGGTCATGAAGAAAATGAATCACCCCAACATCGTAAAGCTTTACGAAGTCATGGCAAGCAAATCCAAGATATACATAGCCATGGAATACATTCGCGGCGGCGAATTGTTCGACAGAGTCGTCAAAGGCCGACTGAGAGAAGACCTTGCTCGGTCTTACTTTCAGCAGCTCATATCGGCCATCGAGTTCTGCCACAGTCGCGGAGTCTATCACCGCGACCTGAAGCCGGAGAACCTCTTGTTGGATGAGGATGGTAATCTCAAGGTGACCGATTTCGGGTTGTCTGCCTTATCGGACCATTTGAAGCAAGACGGGTTGCTTCATACGTTGTGTGGTACTCCGGCGTATGTTGCGCCGGAGGTGATCGGAAACAGAGGATACCATGGAGCTAAGTCCGATTTATGGTCTTGCGGTGTGATCTTATTCGTTCTTCTTGCTGGGTATTTGCCATTTCAGGATCAAAATGTGGTGGCCATGTATAGAAGGGTGTGTAGGGGCGATTTCAAGTTTCCGACGTGCGTCCCGCCGGAGTCTCGCCGGATTATTACTCGACTGCTCGACCCGAATCCGATGACTAGGATCACGACGTCTGAGCTCATGGAGACGAGCTGGTTTAAGACAAGAATGTCTAGAAATGTGGGTGAAGATGTTGAAAAGAGTGAAGACCAGTGTACTGAGACTTTGAATGCATTTCATATAATTTCTTTGTCGGAGGGGTTTGATTTGTCGCCGTTGTTCGAGGGGAAGAGGAAGCAGGAGGAGTTGAGGTTTGCGACGGCGAGTCCGGCGAGCAGCGTGATATCGAGGCTGGAGGAGGTGGCGAAGAGAACGGAGTTCAGGGTGAAGAGGAGTGAGGGGAGGGTGAGGCTGCAGGGAAGGGAAAGGGGGAGGAAAGGGAAGCTGTGGGTGGCGGCGGAGATGTTCGCGGTGACTCCAGCGGTTATGGTGGTGGAGGTGAAGAAGGAGGGTGGCGACACCCTTGAGTACAATCAGTTTTGCAGCGAGGAGCTCCGGCCGGCGCTCCAAGATATCATATGGAGTGAGAATTCAATGACTGCTTAAAATGTCTAATAATACTTGCCTGCTTACTTAGTAAGAAAGGGGTGATTATGTGTCTTTTTGTAATATATTAAAATAAATGAAGAAAAATAATTTAAGAGGTTACGAGGCAATGGATAAGTTCTGGAGGTTAGGAGGCAAGTATTGAACCTAGAAAGTTAATTGCTTAATTTATTGATATTTATTGTCTTTGAATTTTGTAACTTCTCTGTTTTAATATAGTCTTATTGTACACTGTATAGTCAATTAAGGTAACTATTTAAGAGAGAGAGAGAGAGAAATGCCCAGTTATTATTATTATTATTTATTATTTTTCCCGTAATTTCTTGTTCCTTTCTCTTTTCATGTGTGTTTCTACCTCATTTTTCTCTCTAACAAAATGCACCGCATTCTTGAAATACAAACAATGGTACCTATGGAGCAGTATTTTTTTTCTCTTTCCCCTTCTCACCAGTCTAATTTTGAAGAGATTGAAAAATGTAAGAAATGTTTCATCCTTGCTTGCTTTTTTTCTCCCTTCTTTTCCTTCTAACCAAAAGGTGAAAATCATTTTTCAGCCTTCTTCATTCCTTCCTTCCTTCCTTTCTTCCTTCAAACCAAATACGACCCAAAAGTATACTTGTAATTTTATAAATTAAGAGTGCCCCAAAACAGTTTGGCCCAAATTTGTAATTTAGCTGGCTACAACCAAGCTAACGAGAGTCGAGCAAATATTCTTGATATTACGATTATGGATGGTCTTAAAAATAGATCATCTAACTTGTGATCGTGGAAAAAAGAAATGATCCTCTTACTAGTTCGTTCAATTATATCCTAACTAAAGAACTCTATTAAGTCTTGAAGCGAATTGATTATAATGTTAAGTACCATATAATATACATATAAAATAACTCCGAGCAAAATAATAAGAATGATGATTAATTACAAGCTCTTGTTGGGTAAAAGTTTAAAGTTCATGGTTACCATCTACAAAAGTCATAAGTAGAGCCCTGAATGATAAGTTACAAAGCTTGACATGCATAAAACTTAGTGGAAGAGTCACAAGATTACACTAATGAAAGCTTATAAATGGCAAGTAAGGAAACTTAGAGCTACTGGTTACACTATAGAAACATCAAGTGTAATGAAGGGAAGCTAAGAGCTACACCGGAAAAGAAAACCAAGTATATAAAAAAGGTTTGGAGCTCAAAGATGCAAGTTTGTATATTTATAGTGGTGGAGAAATAAGGTCAATAGTTGGATGATTGCCACGTGGACATCGGAGACGAAAGATTTTTACGCAAATGAGGGTATGATGTGGCCGATACGGATTGGATGTTTTGCCTCTGAATGTGATGTCTTGAAGGTGGCTCTGGCGCCATGCTTGACATGACAACTTGGGGCGTGCTTTTCGGCCATCAGGCACTTCAGTACCTTCTTTCTAATCCTGTCGGCCTTGTTCAGAGCACGTGTCGATTTGATGAAAGTAAGTATGATGGCCTGACATGACAACTTGGGCGTGCTTTTGACCATCGAGCACTCAAGTACCTCCTTTCTAAGTCTGTCCATCTTGCTCAAGGCACGTGTTGATTTGATGAAACTAGGTATGGCGGGCGGCCTTAGCATGGCTGACCACATGAGTTGTTTTGCATGAAAAATTATTATAATGGTTGTAAGATTTTTTCGACACTGTTTATGGATGATGATATGTCATTTATTAGAGCCCGGACTTGCATATTCCATTTTTTTGTCTGGGAGTTTAGACTTTAGATGGATTATCGTCACGCCCTTGACCTGCATCCAACATGAACTTCTTCGATTTTAGGCCTTTGTTTATATATATGTGTTTGTGGACCAAGGTTGAAAAGGGCAAACTTGTAAATTCATTTTAGGTTGGGAGCTCAGGTGTTTTTTTTTTTAAAAAAAAAAAAAAAAACGTTATATAAAAGGCCTCGTATTGCATTCATTTTTATAATTAAGGCTTTTTATCAAGTAAATAACATAAACAAAAAATGATGAATATGAAGCAGACAACAAACATAACAAGGATTTATTATCCTTTCTTGGTATTGTAGATTCATCAGTTCTTTACCTTTTAAATAATTTATTGGTTCATTATTATATATAATAAATATCACATATGGTTGTACATCAATCAAAAACTGAGAAAAATTCCAAAATTGACAATTAATTTCACAAATTTAAAAAACACCACGCAAAAAGTGATAGCAGCACCCCTCTTTAAAAAGATTGTGTATTACAGTCTTAGGACACACCACAACCGCGAGGCAAAAGGAATACGATATAAATTACAGTGCCATGTTAAATAGTTAATATGACCAGGAACCTGTAGCGCCAATCTGATAATCTCCAAGGCCATCTCTCAACCGTAGCGCTAATATGACTAGTAATAGGGCTAATAGAAGCACAAAAATGGTAAGAAGAATCTCTTTAAGTGATAACAATTGCAAAATTAGATGCCAGAGATGTTCATCTCAGATTCAAAACCCTAACCAGATTACAAGCATCACAACTATTACACTCTCTCGAAGAGCTGCAAACACCAACAATTTGATAAAAATATTAAAAGAATTCCAGTAACCAAACCAAACCAAGAGGAACGAGTCTCAAAATTTAGATACATGCCACCGCAGGTTAGTTAAGGTCCAATCTCGGGTACACGAACTACACTGAACAGATTTGATCTCTTATGAAGGACATATTTAGCAATGCTAATTCATCTGACTAATGAGTTCATTGATGTGATCCTCACGATTTCCACTGTCTCCTCCATCCTTGTACACCTTTTTCTTTCCTTTCAATGCTTTCTCCGGTTTGTTGAGTATAAAGGGGCACAGAAAACTAGTAACCTCCTTAAAATGTGGACCGACATTGGCAATTTCATTTACAACGTCTTCTATGCATATCATGCCATACTTCCCCAGTTCCTATTAAAGAAGTGAAAGCAAGTAAAAAATGAGAGCATGATGAAAACTTGGCAGCAAATGTAACTGGGTAACCATGCAACGATTTAGCAGACAACTTATTTAGTACCTGTTCAATAATGTTATTGTCTGTCAAAGGAACTCTCTGCTTGTTTATTTTTGCCACGCCTTTCTTGAAAATCAAATCCTTCACATTCTTGAGATTTGGATATCTTCAAATACAAGCAAAAATCTTACTAGTGTAACTATAGGATATTTTCACAAACAAAATATCAAGTAGACCATGTTGACATCGGGATATCTTCAAAAAAAAGAAAATTTCACAAAGCCAGGTACAAGCAAAATTTGCTTAATCTTCTTAAGTTGGATGTGAATTTGTAAGGCTGCTTTGAAGATAATAACATTTGCATGACCACTTTTCAGGGGGACTTCCAAGTCCCAACTATAACTATTTTAGCCTGAGGAGAATGGATCGATATGGTTAATGAAAACCACATTGATATATTCTTAGACTGTTCGTGTCTGAAGACTCTGAAGTCTGAACACGTTTCTAGTGTCATACCATGGCAGAAATAAGAGTTGCACAACCAAAGTGCCAAACACATGAACTGAACCAGAAAGCTTATTTGATAAACAATGAAAGAAACTTTGACAATTGAATTGTAGAACCACCTTAAGCTTTTCAATTTTTAACGGCAACAACAATATATTTTTAGTTCATTTATTTTTAATAAGTTTTATTAATGGCAGCAACAATTACTCATCTGAATGCATGTAAAACACAACTAGGATACCTAACTGAGAAAAAAGAACAATTTTTTTTTGATAAGAAATAAGAACAAAATGCTAAGATCCATTGTTGGTTCATTTGTGTTAGCAGATAAAATTATCTCATATAAACAGTAAGCCCCTGGAAGCACCCCAAGCTTGGATGTTTGATAAGCTCAGTTAACCTTGTTCTAAAGCCTGAACAAGTCGAACTCAATCAAAGCTCAAACAAAACATAGGACAGCTTAAGCAACCCAGTGCACAACTTGGCCAAGCTTGTGAACTCTTATGTAGCTCAAGAACATAATGCTTAAACAAGTTTATAATCAAATACACTACAAAAAGATTCAATGTAGTAAAGTAAAAGCCAGTAAATATTTTTTAAATTATATCTTGATGACTATCTAAGAAATTTTATCATAAATCTCCAACTAAAGAAGACAGAAAAGGAGATTCCTGGGTCCTGACAATGGATTTTCAGCGATTTAAATTTTATTATAATTTTTCATGAGGCATTTCTACTATGATCTGTCTGAATTTGAGTACTAATTTATTTGTTCTCTTTATAGTCAGGAGTCCACTCATTTAATGAAACCAATAACCCAACTAGGCTCATGAGCAAGTTCCATCATAATTAAGAGAGAGAGAGAGAGAGAGTAAAAAAGGTAACTGGGGCGGGAACACCATTCCCCATCCCCACCTCGCCCCTCAAATCGTATTCTACATCCCCAACCCCAATTGCAATCCCCACCTCTGCCCTCATCCCTCTCTCTTTCTGGCAAAAGCACATTTGTCCATGATGGTTTCAGGCTCAAGGGAAGTAAATGACAGATCCAGAGCATGCAATTGAGCAAACAAAATAAAATATGCAGCTTGACACACATTTGTGCAGCAGATAATTAGGGCTTGGGGTTAATTAGACCAAGGGTATTTCAATATATATGTTATAAATATAGGTACTTTCATGTAAATTTATTTGTTACATGGACTCTTTAAAAGTAGTGAAGTACCCGTGTCGAACACATATCCCTTGGACATGGGTATGGGATATGTGTCTGACACTTTTGGTTGGACACGTACTTAAAAAGCATATCCAATCATTCAATTACATTATATTATTACTTTAAAATAAGTTAAATGCCTATATTGAATATTATATTAGATAAAAACATTACTTTACTCTAGAAAATAAAATCAAATAATTAATAAAATGAATATTTAGCTGTGTCTGTGTGTCCTTCTATTTGGAGATTTAACACGTCTGACGCATGGATACATACCCATGTCCAATACCCGAACCCGAGTCCATGTAACATAATTTTTAACACAAACTGTGCAAGTCCGAGACCCCTTTCCCAACCCACCCCAAACCGCACAGAATTTTACTTCCATTCTCCATACCTGCCCCAATCCCCAATTAAAATCCCCAAACCCGTCAGAGTGGGAGCAGGTATCCATGGGCAAGCCAAATTGCGATTCTGAGAGAGAGAGAGAGAGAGTTTAAGTCTTAACTGAGCTCAATCCAACTCTTCTTTTACAAGTATACTAACAGATCACCAAAGGGAGCACAACCCGTGCACAACAGATGTATGCAAACCATACAAGAGTTATACTTTCAATTCTACAAAGGATTAATTAACAAATATGAATACCTTCAACCTAAAAATTGACAAAGATGAAAGACCTCAATCATCAAGAACTTCAACCTACAATTTGACACCTAGACACCTAATGAACGCCTATTTCTCTCCACCAGATAATCCCACAAAAAAATGCACGCCTATTACTTATAAAATAATAAATAAATAAAATAAAAATAAAAATAAATAAAAACTTCAACCTACAAATTGACACCTAGACACCTAATGAACGCCTATTTCTCTCCACCAGATGATCCCCCAAATATATAGAGCAGATGCTGTTCCTCTCATACTCTGCAATCCCTCCAACTAGCCAATGCCTAGATGGTCAAATTTGGAATAACCGACAGCCCTCCTGAAGAGTGACAAAAGAACAGCCCAAGTATCTCTAACCACTGGACAGTGTGTCAAGAAGTGGTTCACCAACTCTTCATCCCTCTCGAACATGCAACATAAATTAACAATGATCATCTTCTTCCAATCGGTTTGCCAATGGTAAGGATTTTTCTAACCCAGCCATCCAACTCAGAAAAAGAAAATATTAAAAACCTTTGGAGGGGCTTTAGTATGCCATACAAGGGGACCAAAATGGGCTCCCCCTCAGAAAGACCCTACAGTGGGAATGTACCTCAAACTTGCCGCCCTATGAAGCCATCCACGTCACAAAATCCTTCTCTCCCAACACAACATGCTGAGAGTACAACACTCCATCCTATGACTAGCTACCCAAGACAATAGAGGGCAACATAAACTCAACTCAACAATTCCTTTTCCTAAATATAACAGAGGGCAAAATAAAGAACTTAAATACATCCAGTAAAAGCTGCAAGGACAACCAAGCATTTGAAATAGTGTGACGGCTTGATCAAAATTCATTAGTCATTAACAAGGAGCTAATGTGTCACAAGTCACTAAATTCTTTCGAAGAGTTCATTTACAAGGCACATGGTTATCATGCTAAGACACTGGAAAACCAGTAATTACTATAGCCAAGAAACCCAGTGTTTTTAAATTTGTACGGAAAACCTAGTAAGAAAATACAACTAGATTGGAAGACTGATGGTAGATCTCGCACTAATGAGAAGCTAGAAACTTCCAGTATATGTGGACATATATAATGAATTCCAGTATTGTACTTCACATCAGAATCACTACTAAGAAGATGAAATACAAATAAAAAATCTATAAAGATGCAGACAAATAAAAAAAATTAGCATTCCATCATCTTCAGTAAGCAAACTAGTTCAGATTATAAATCACAAATTTATTGTGAGAAAAACCACTATGCAGCTTTATCCTCTCTCATGAACATCAAATATATATTATTTGCAGCAAATTATATCATTAAAGATTGTGTCTTACCCATATGTAATGAACGGTTCCACCTTCTGCAGTATTTCTATTATCCTTTCATTTGCCTTCACAAAGACACCATTGAAGATTTTCCTGAGTCTCAAAGAGTATAACATCTTTCTAGTTTTTGGATGCATGTCATTTTTTCTGAAATTATTTGGCGAATATCAGAACTAAACAACAAATAAAATCATAAACAGCATAAATGAGGAGAAAACATTGCAACCATAGAAGTAATAACCCACCCCCGAATACGAATGATGAAAAGCAGCTTGGATACTGGTGCCTCTGATTTCCACATTTGCCTCTTTCCCCTGTTTTTCATTTGGATGAGGTCCAATTCCTGGTTGTAAATCAGCAAATAAGAACATTAGATGATTTATCGTGGATCAAGTTGGAGACTTGGATTTTACAGAACAAGGTTCCCTAGTGTTACCTCATCCCCCACTCATATGGGAGGTTAAGGATTCAAGTAAGAGAGAGAGAGAGAGAGAGGAATTTACAGAGGCATTACATTAGACAGATTTCAACCAAACTCAACTTAAGAGGTCAGGAGTTTAAGCCAATGGAGATAGAATGCAGTTAGTGGCAGTGCATGCGGATATGAAGTTAGCCAGTCTTCATCTCTCTTTATAGTAAGCATGTAATGAAGCACCAGTTCTCAATCTTAAAACAAGCCACTTATATAGGTGTAATAAAATTGGCTATAGCCTAATTGTGCACTCTTCTGAACAGAAGTAATTTCACAAGGGACCCTAGATAAACCCTGAACTAAACAGTATCATCAATGTTACCCAGACATTTATCCATGAAATGAGTGTAGGCACCTAACTATCTAAATGTCTATTACAAGACAAGTAACCAAATAGCATATCTAACAGAGGAAGAACAACAGCAACATCCTATCTCACATGAGGATCCAAAAATACATAAAAAGTTCCTCTACTGAATAGACATACATCTCAAATTTACATCGAATAACTGTTCCAGGCTTGATATACTAAATGGACACCACAGTGTATCTATTAAAAGGTTCAAATAACATAGAATCATCAAAATCTAAGCACGTGACTTCTTGTATCCAAATATTATGATATTTGATACTAGTCTTTGCCTACACCATTAAGTGAAAGTTCACATTTGGCAAGCATACATTGAGTTGTTTTCTAAAAAAATTCAAATATATCAATGGTTACTTATCCAAAAAAAAAAAAAATAGATATATATATAATATAAGTTTTTTTTTTTTTTTTCTTTCCTATTTTTATCAAAATCTTTGTAATTAGTTATTGAATTTATATGCTCACAAAAAGGGTTTCAAGCCTTAATACAAGCTCTAAGAATCGGAAAACTCTAATACATTTCAATATAAGCTGTAGCAGACACGGGGCAAAACAAATTTGGTTCTCATTTACTTAAATGGGTCTCAGTTAAATTGCTGTTGTTTGCCTATTTCCACATAAAATACTAACTTTTCCAGTCAAGGACAGGAAAAAAGAAAAAAAAATTCCATAGTGTCACTGATCAAAATGCCAAAATAAAATTTTAAAGTTTCAAGCAATAAGGTCATCATTACTGATTAATAAGTCTGCGAAGACTCTCGTAGGTATCAACAAAAGTAAACACTAGAATCTAACTAAATAACAATGCAACTAACCAAAACAAAAATGCCATCTAAAGCACCAACTACACTGTGATAACGTAAATCGTAGTTACCCTGTCTCGAAACTGCTTGATGAACTGCTCCGGCTTCCTGATGACAAAACTATCACCCTTGATTTTCCTTATCTTCTGCTCCAACTGCTGTTTCCTTCTAATTGCCCACTCTTCATTGCTCCTCCTTTTCTTCAATATCGTCTCCGGTACATAAGCAAGGGGCTTCGGTTCCTCATCAGCCATTATTATCTACATTTCATCCAGTAAAAACAGGGAACCAAATTAACATCTTGTTCCTGCAGCTTCTAAATTTTCCAACACTCCGTTTAATAGCATGAAAAATCCGTGCTTTGAAATTGGAATTGATATCATCTTCAATTCCCCTTCCAAAGGGTAAATCTTAAGCTGCCAAACGCAGTATACCAATAAATGTGAAATGTGAAACCAATACAAGGATTTAATATATGTAGATATGATAAAAGATACAATTTGAAATATGACCATTAATCATATCAACATATCAAAACCAGTAACTCATTACACAATGTTACGCACCTGATAAGTAACAACAAAAACAAACACAAATGAATATATACTGAATATATACTAAGATAACAGAGCTCAAATCGTTTCGTTACAAACCCTAAACACTAATTTTCAGGTTCCTTCACTAAATAATTAGCACCCTTGGTTTCTTAAACCCTAAAAGTTAATCTTTTTAATCTTTTGTAAAGGCGAGAAACCATATATTCATATATACATATATTGAGAGAGAGGAGTCGTACATGAGAGAGAGATTAGTCGATTCAGCTAGAAGATATGGCCTTCTTCTTGATGATGATGATGATGATGATGATGATGATGTGTGAGATAGAGAGAGAGACTGCTGTCTGTGCTCTTAAAACTCAAGAAACCCTAAACTTGTATTCAAACGAACGAACCACGCTGCAAACCCGGTCCTTGCTTCTTTTTTGTGTACCTAGTAGTAACCTATCTATGCTAGAAGACATGGGCCTTCTTGATGATGATGATGATGTGGGCTTGGGCTTTCTACTTGTTGTGTTGGGCCTAGTCCTGGATTATAAATTAAAAAGTGCATGGTGAGCTAGGGTTTGATTATGTAAAGGGTAGAGAATGGATCGTGGATGTGGAAAAAGTGGAAAGACATTGAATAAGTCTAGATAGACCTGTGTATTGAATGGCCTTGGGTTCACTGTGAGCTTTATTTTGTTGGTTTTTGTTTTTTAGAAGAGACCAAATTATTTTAGTTTGGTTGGGCTTCATATACGAATAACAAAGGATTAAATGTTTGGATTTTTTTTTTTTTTTTTTTGTTACTCGGGCCGAAAATATAACTTCATAATATATAAAAGAGAGTTGATATTTATTTATTTATTTGTTCGTTCGCTCGTTCACACACATATGGTCTTAATTCTTGAGTGTGTGTATTATTCCTTTCTTTCATCTCTTTCTTACACCGGTTAAACGAGCTTAATAAAAAGATCTTTGGACCTATTTATTTAAAAAACTAGTCTAAAAGTTCTATTTGAATTTAAAATTTTTGTTTGAACTCTGAATTCGTTACTAGATAAATGAACACAAACCCGAACCACGTTAATCAAAACAAAAGTTAACACAATAGAGTGTTGACCTCACACAGTCTTTTCTCATTTAGCTATATTCTTCGCACACTCTTAATCCACTCAGATTCCACTAAATTCCATCTACAAATCCTTCCCCTGCACAGTTCAGACAATTAAAGAAGAGACATTATAGAAACAATCTTGATCTTTAAAACTTTTTGTATTGTTATGATAGCAAAATCATTGTAAATGTGACCAATTTCTTAAAAAAAAGGGCGAGGTCCATACAGGTGGAACCTAAAACACACACGTGCTTAAATACACATATACAGTATTACTAAATGAAAACGTGTTGATGTGAACACTCACACAACGTGTAAAAAGTGTGTGTTTAGTTTATATCTGTATAGTCAACTCCCACACTCCTACTAGAAGACTTTATATTCTCCATCAATCAATCCTCAAATAAAACAACCAAGCTACTGTTCCTAATTCGGCTATATTTATTAATTGAACTTCAATGATTATTTCAACATGTGTTCTAGGCGTTTTAAATGTTTTGGATTTAATAGGATTTACGATTTTTCGGAATCTATTACAAATTATATTTTAAAGTTATGAAATTTCAAACAACATTTTTTATGTGTTTTAAATTCAGTCTAAAACATCAAAATATGATAAAATTTGAAAGATAAATATGATATTACATTGATTAACTTTGTATAATATTTACTTAAACTAGTCTTCTTCTCATTTGATATTATCCCTATAAAATATCTACAAGCATATGTCATATCTTGATCTTCAAAGTTATTTAACTAACTCCATACTACTCTCTCATATCACTGTTCACCAATGTTATTTTACTTTTTTTAGTCTTTTTTTTTTTAAGTATGTTGGTGGTAGTTTAATAAATTAATTTTTAATTTATAAATAATTGCTCTTTTTTTACTTTTTAAATAAATTTTATATTTGAGTTATATCATGGAGTGCTTCTTGTTGTTTGTTTATTTGATGTAAACTTTGGAACATATTTGACAATAAAATAAATATTTCATTTATTATTTAAACAAGGTGAAAAATGGTATAATATTATTTTTATTCCAAATTCAATTTTAAATCCAATTTGTTCCAACATGGAAAGAGAATTTCATTTTAATTCTAATTTCAATTTCAATTCCAATTCCTTTTCCAAATCCTAAAAATTGATTCCAAACGTAAGTGCTAGTTTCAGAGGCCCCCCCCAAAAAAAAAAAAAAAATCAATCAAGAACTATATCCTGATCATGTGATTTCCAATAATTAGTCCATGGTGGTATGATTTTATTTATGAGTCATACCGTCCAGATAATTTTTTTTATCACTTTATTTTGTAAAGATAAGAGTCACGAGATTCAAAAGTAAACAAATTTTTTTTTTTGGCTATATATCAAGATTAATTAATATTAGACGGGTTATAGTTTATAATTAAAATAATAGAAAGAAAATAAACAAAGTATTCATAGAAAATCAGATTCTCCTAAGTACTAGCATGTCGAAGTATCTGTACTCAAATTGTTGAATGGATAAAATTGATTGTGGTGATCGGATTATATTTGAATTAGGTTCAAAGACCAACATTTAATCTATATTAAGGAACTTAGAGATATAGAGTATACACATTGACAAGCCTGTCCCACTGATTTATATATATATATATATATATATATATATATAATTATTTATATTTTATGTAATTTTATTAAATATATATTTATTCTTACTCAATTTATGATGATTATGTAGATTGGTCATCGGCAACAAGACGTAGTTTCAAGACCTAACTTGAAAGGGAAAAGAAAAGAGGAAAGATCTAGAAAAGACTAAAATAGTTCACCCCCATGTTACTAATGAATGATTAAAGCAAGAACAATTAAAATCTTTAAAGAAATTGACAATTGTTGATGACCCCCAACGCATGCTGAGTTGTGGATAGGTGTTCCACGTGGCCATTCGGTGATGATGTCATGCATGGCATCACACTAACTTTCTTCACACGTGCCCATTTGGGGGAGTGGGGAGCAGTGACAGGTGTGCTGTCTCACGGAGGAGGGCCCAATTGAGCAGTCATGTTGTAATTACCCATTTACCCCCAATTGGGCCTGCAGAAGCTGCCAAAGTTTGGGTTGGTTGGATACCAAGACCCTTTTTGGGATTGCATTTGTAACCAATAAAAACGCGTTCAATTTAAAAAATAACATTTTGTGGTGTTTGGTAATTAAAATTGTTTAGCTGGGACTCTTATCACCATTATTTTATTTTGTATATGATAACACCTATCTTTTTTATATATATAGAACATTTGGTGCAATGCTATGAGTATTATTGCTAGCTTATTTTCATATCCGAATCCCCTTTATTTTTAAAGTCTAATTCCACATTTTCTATATTTACAACCCAATTTTACATTTTATATATTTAGCTTATAATATTCTAAATTCTAAATATTTTCTATTTTTCAAAGACATAAAATAATATCTCAAGATTTATTTATTTTTATTAGGAATCCTCTTTGAAAGTGTATCTTAACGGTTTAGTAAAAAGTATTTTTCAATTTATTAATTTAAGGGAATGAAATTACATTTGAATAATGTACACGTTTATTATTGTATGAGTAATACAGTAAAATTAATGATGAAAGTGTTTAAAGCAAATACTATTGCCAAATAAATTTAAAAGTGCTTTAAGTATAAAAAGTGTTTGCATTACCAAACATCTAACATATTTTTTAGTGACAACACTTTTATGACAACTTATAAAAGCGTTTTTACCATTACAACAACAAAGTCAATAGACTCTAACTGCAATTAGATGATTAGTACTTCTATTAAAACTAATAAGCTAGTAAGCCTAAACCTTGAGTTTGGGATAAAAGTGGTTTGTCTCAAACCCACCTCATTAAAATTCTTACATTTTTTTGGAAAAAAAAATTTATAAAATTAATTAACATGTCTTAAAAATGTTCCAAATGTGTTGTGTTCTGAAAAAAAAAAAAAAAAAAAAAAAAGAAAAAGAAAAAGAAAAAGAAAAAGGGTCAAAATTCAAGAACTGTTTATCAGTGTCAAATACGTGTTCGGCTATATCTCACGCATGTTCATGATAGACACATGTTCAACATCGTTGCAACACTCTCAAAAGAAGTATGTTTCTTCTTAATTGTTCCCTCGCAAAACATTGTATGAAACTGAGACATTTAATTTAATGTGAGAGATTTTAAATTTTTAAAGGAGGAAGTTTAAATAAAGAGTGCCCAATTGACATATGAGAAATATAAATCAATCAATAAAATTAGGGCAACTTTTTTCCCCCCTCTTGATGAATATAAGTTAGGGAAGTTGCTTTGTAACAAGAGTCATTTAGTGAAATAAATGGTAGGAAGCCGTGTCAAAATTGTTAGCTGCTGTAGTACCCATATGGCTTTCTTTAGAAATGAAGGTGTTTTTCAAATGAGGTAGACTTTGTGATATTGACTATATATATATATGATCATGAAACTATATCATCAGAACCTTCTAAAGACTAGTTGAATCTGGACCACATCTTAATATTCTTCTTTTACATTTTTCTACATGGGTAGATACCGTAGGTTAAGTCTAGCTGTTGAAGAGGATCATTAAAAACCATGGGTTTTTGTCAAAATGGTTTTTTGGAAACCAACAGATTCTGCCTAATTTAGAAGCACACTAGAAGAAGATGCCATTGGTTTTTGTTCTCAGCATGCACCAAATATATGTACAACCTTGTTTTTTGTTTTCTCAAATTATACAATTATAGTGTAACAAGGGTCATTTGTCTCACATTGGAACTCGATATAAAAGTGATTGAGTATAAATAGATGGGTATGCAGCATTACCCAATAATTTGAGATTTTGAGTAAATGAACAAGTACCGATCCATTATAATTGATATCAAAACCAATCTCAATTCTTAATCCAATATTACACCAAGAGCCAGACCCAAATGCGCTTTTAGCTACCTAACTTTTCTCGGTTGATTTGGAGTTTCAACACTTTCTTTGGTGCAACTTTGGTCTGGTATGGACTCTGGAGTATGCCCCTTCTTTGTTCTGTATTTTCATTCTTCTTTGTTTATAGCACATCCACTTGCCAAAGAAAAATACTTCGTAAATGTTTTCAGTTTTGTCTGTTCTCCAAAATTGTTTTTTTATTTTATTTATTTATTTTTTTTTTTACATACACATAAATAATAATAATAATAATAATAATAATAATAACAACATGCAAAAGATGCACATTTGGTTCAAGAAACACTGTTTTGATAACTTATGCTTATATTTGGTGGGAATGAAGGAAGATGATGGATAATAAATAAGAACAAATTTTCAACTTCTTTTATTTCGTAGAGAGGAAATGAGATAATGAAAGAAATAATAATAGGAGGTATCATTCATTTTTAACAAATTTTCATCTCTTCAAATATGGGTAGAAGAAAGGAGGAAAGATAAGTGATGTTATTATGAAGGTTTTGAATTACAATATTATCTTCGATTATACAATTTTAAATTATAATACTATCATCTATAAATTACTATTAAAAACTCCAACTTTTTTTCTCTTTTAACTAACTAAATAAATTGTGAGTTTATTTTATTCTATTCCATCAAACCGAGAAGAACATAGTCTCTTCTCTAGAAATGTCTCATCTATCCCTTATTCTCTTCCTTGCATTCAAAAATTTTCTTTCCTACTGAACAAAGTATAAAAAATAAAAAATATATTTTAAAAGATAGAAATCAATTATCCGAAAATAGATTTTTTTAATCTAAATTTTCAAAAAAATTGCAACAAAAAGAATTAGTACAAATTTTTTTTTTAGTTGATACTTACATTCACCCCCTCAAAGAATTATTTACACCAAAAATAATTCAAATTTTAGACATGATATTTTTTGACGTCCACTGGACTTCAAAAAAATTCGTGTCAAATGAATTATGAGTTATATATTGACTCGACAAAAATAGCAAGACCCAAAAATATTTCTTCAGTACTTTGAAGACTAAAGTGCATTTGTATTATACCCAAAATCCTAATTAAGCATTCCACAACCATAAACTGCATTAACTTGGTTATAATTTAAAAAATTATTTGAAAGTTTGCTCAACAACTAAAGTGGAAAAGAACAGTAGGACAAATTTATTTTCCACACAATTCTGTGTATTAGCCGCCAATCAAACTGGGACCCACTAATTTCACCCATATCTTGGTTCGGGTCCTCTGGCTTTTCCGTAAATTTTCCAATCAATCCACGTCGTTGAATTTTAACAAAGTTTTCTCAAACCATGTGGTTAGAATCCAAGACCCCAGACATTTGAATTCAATGAAATTTTGTTTTTTTTCTTTCTTAATTTTCAAAATTTCTCTCTCCTCAGTCCTTCAATTAATTGGACATGGACATAAGGTTAAACCGGTACATGAATGTGGACACACGTAGACAAACCATACAGGTTCAGTGAACATTAACAATCAGTCCCACTAGTACAGCAAGTGTACCTATTGAGGCTATTATGGTCAATGGTCCATGGTAAAGTCTTCGGGTTAGGTGTCTTGACTTTCATTGTTTTTTTTGGGTTTAGAGTTGATTTGGTTGATGAAGGTCATGAGCTCAAGACTGTGACGTATTGCTACCGCACCGTCCAATTTATGACGGTGATTTTGTCTAAGATTTTATCATTTTTAATTCTCAAACATTAGGCATGGTAAAGATTTATTTAATTCTTATTTTCATAGTCAAAGAATTTTATTTTTTATTTTCTAAGTTATGATTATGATAACATCGTAAGTATCTTGAGTAAAATGTTAATTGTGGGGGAGAGGAATGGAGCTAATACCAACAAGATATTCCTCAATTTTTGTCTTTATTTCATATGAATTGAAAGGAGTATATATGTGTAATCTATTTTTGTATCTTTTTCTATGTTAAATATAATGCATACTTTATAAGCAATTTTTCTAAAAGTTATTTGTCTTTTTTTTTGCTAAGCCAAATAACTCTCTCTCTTCTAACTCATACATCATTTTGGTTTTTAGTGAGTTGTCCTTGCATATCGAACTCAAATTAAATTCTAACTGATACATCATTTCACAAACTTTCATAAATAATCGTTTATTGTTATAAGGAGTACTTATCCCATATCGAATTTGGATGGAAAATGAAATGAGTGAGTATGCAGTACTATTCAATAGTTTAAGTTTTTGAATAAATGAATAAACCTCCACTTATTACAGTTGACATCAAAACTAGGCTCAATCATTCATTCATTCAATATTAAGTCAAGCGCCTGGTCCAAATGCGTCCGAATGAGCCCACCAGATCTGGATGGAAAGTGAAATATCACTATCAATGATGAGTATTTACAATGAAAAGTGATGATCGGAATCCACAAAGCAGCAACATAAATCAAATATGCATACATTTTATTTCATGTACGGATATTTTAAATATTTTTTTTATAAATACATTTTGATTTTTAGTGAGTTGTCCTTGTATATCAAACTCAAATTGAATTCTATGTTGTGATGAATCTAATTAATTTTATGTGTATCTAGGCATAATATGAATGTGAAACTAAACTAATATTATCCAAGGAGGTGCTGTGTTTTCTAGACAAGAGTCAACATAGAAATAGAATAGGTCGACAAAGAAGCGTCCAATATATCCACGTGGCAACAGAAAAATAAGGGAAAGGTTTTAACTAGTGGAAACACTTTACTTTATAAATAAGTAAATAAAATTCAATAATTTTCATGTGGAAGGAAGTCCTCTAAATTTTCAAAAGTCAAATTTTAAATTGTACCTATAAATCCAGATCTTTCAAAACCCATTGGCTCGTACAGGACTACGTCACACGAGGACACCTTTTATATAAAAATATAGTAATTGACTCCAATAAAAATGATTCATAGTGACGGTGGATCCATATAGAATATTATGAATATGATGAGGATTTACTTGAGCTCAACAAATTTCTCTATCTCACACACATCACAGTCTCAGGCGGCCAACTTTGACACGGACTAATCCAGTTCAATGCATTTTAATTCCCAGTTGATTACTTCTCTTTTCTAACAGACCAAATTTCAAAGTTTTATTTCAAGGGTTTCTCTGTTTAGTCTTTTGGGACATACGTACTTTTATTATTCGGTAGACACATTTTTTTTGTTATCGTACATGTACATTCCTTCTCACGTTGTGAGGATAATATCCAAAGATTCCAAAAATGTGTGGTATGTCATGTGCACGGACACTCTATACTCACTTTAGGCTCACCAACAAAAAACTTTGAGCTAACTTAATTGATAAGATCTTTGAGGATATATATATATATATATATTTTTTAAAAATCTTCGTTTTAAGTCTCATTAAAGGTCGGATTTCAACTTTAATAATGCACCGGTTTGCAGACCAAGCCCGAGAGTTCAAAAAGTTGCCGAATGGGTTGATTTTTTGTTAACAAAAAATAGATAATAATATAATAAAATAAATAAAATAAAGAATGTTAAAAAATCAATCAATTCATTTCTTCTCTAGAAATGTTTCATCCATAATTTCTTTACTTTTAATATATATATATTTTTCTTTCCTATCCATGAAGCATAAATAAAAATTCTTATTTCATAATAGTTACTTTAAATATTTAAATATTGAAAAATGTCTATTGATTGGTCGAATAGGGGAACAACGTTGATTTGAACGAAAATGAATGATCATAGGCCTGGAACCGAGGCTTTTAGAGCAAAGCTCATACAAGAAATTTTTTTTTTTTTTTTTTTTTTTCTTTGGCAAATAAATCACACACTCGTTTCTCGGAGACTTAAACCCCCCACATCTCATGTTGAAAGGTAGAAAAAGTACCATATTATGTGTATATAAAAATATTATGTGTTTTTTTTATAGCACAATTCATCATTTGGTATGAAGAAGAAAATTCAATGAAAGTGAGAGAAGAATAGATGTGTGAGACACGTTACTAGGGAAGGGACAATGTCATTCATTTTTTTTATATTTGGTTGAATGGAAGAGAATGGAATGAGATAACACTTACTTTGTTTGTTAAAAAATAAGAGGGAGATGACTAATATAAACGATAGTATTATACTGTTAAAAAATTATAACCTTCTTTTGGGTCCATTTTTGGGGGAATAAAAATTTGAAAATCAAAGAAGAATGACTTATGCATCATCTTTTTCCTTCATTGTCTCCTCCTTATCTACCAAACGAATGAAACTTGTTCTTTCCTGGTTATCTTTTTTTTACTCCTTTTCCTTCTAACCTACCAATTGGGTCATTAATACTTATTCAACTAAGTTTGCTTGATAAAATAATTTTAAAAATTACTTAAAAAATAAGTATTAAAATGTGATAAATTTTAAGTGTCCGTAACATCTATTATCACTAGTGTGTTTGGATGGAATGATTTGGAGGGATAGGGAGGGAAAAGAAAAGAAAAGAAAGGATAGGGGTCAATTGTGTTTGCGTGAGTTAAATGGAGAGAAAAAAGATAATAGGAAGAAATAGGAAGGGATATCTCCCTATCCCTCAATTGTTATCCCTCCAAAATTGAAAAGATAGGGAGAGAAAACATAATGATTTAGTGGTATTTTAATAATACCAAAATTAGCCTCCACAAATAAATATATAGATTTGTCATTCTATTTAAGTCCTAATTATATAAAAGGGTAGGATAGTAATTTGATTATTATCATATATTTTTTTTTTCTCCTCTATCTAATCCAAACAAGAATGATTGTCCTTTCTTTTCTTTTATCTCCTATCTATTCAAATATGAATAGAAATTAATACTATTATTTCTTTTCATTTTTCTCTTAACTAATACTATCATTTTTTTTTCAAACATCCAAACGCAAACGCAAACTTTGAATTTTTATTCATGTTTGGATAGATAGGTGAGAAAAGAAAAGAAATGATAGGGTCCATTGTGTTTGAGTGAATTAAATGGAGAGAAAAGAGAGGATAGAGAAAAATAAGGAGGGATAGCTATCTTCTCAATTTTGCTCTAAAATTGAGAAGATAGGGAGAGAAAGTATAGTGGTTTAGTGGTATTTTGATAATACCAAATCATTTCTTATTATATAAAAGGGTATGATAGTAATTTGGTTATTATTATTATTATTATTATTATTATTTTTCTCTCCTCTATCTTATACAAACGATAATGACTATTCTTTCTTTTCTTTCATCTCCTATCTATCCAAATATGAATAAAAATTAATACTATCATTTTTTTATCTCTCTTAATTAATAGTATCATTTCTTTTATCTCTTGTGTATCCAAACGCACCCTAAACGCTTTATACTTACAATTCTGGAAAGTGTTATCAAACCACAAGTTGAGCTCATGTCCTTTAATGTATAGTCAATCGATACAATGATAATGTCCTTCAAATAGTCCATCTACATAATGAGTGGTACATGGTGACTTGTGCTAAAGTTTTTGCTTGTTACTTGCTGCAACAAACAAAAATAGATAGCAGCTTCACTAGCAAGAACCTACACTGACGGCTTCTCTTGCCCTAAAATATTTTATTTTATCAACTTCTGTAATTTGAACATTCATTCACCTTTGACGCCATACAAGTGACATAATGTGCACTAATCAAATAGAGGACAAATTCGAATGGAACAATTCATCCTTCTTAGTTTGGACAACCACAAATTCATCAACACATTTAAAAATTCAAACATGTTTGAATTATATTTTAAAAACATTAGCCATTTTAGATATATATAATAATCAATAAGTCAATAACCATGTATTGTCTCCTGTTATATATATATATACATATGTATGTATGTACAAGAAGACCGTATAAGACAGCTATAAGATTGTTGAAAATAAAAAACAAAGAAACAGCTATAAGACTATAACATAAGCACTTAATAAGATCACACAGTAAAAATAAATAGTATAAAACTTTACGTAACGTGGAAAATGATGCAAAACGTGACAAGAAAGCAATCCCCCACACCCCCACTTGAAAAAAGTAGTCCACCAATAAGACATTAAGATACAGCTAGAGAGAGAGAATCGGGTCAATTTAAGACTTCTGTTCAATTAAATATCCACATATGCTTAATATATATATATATATATATATATATATGTATATGTATATGTGACAGATACATGTTTCCATTCTTCTTTTTCTAGGGTGGGCTTGACTTTGACTGCTAGGAAGAACTTCAAAAAACAACCGAAATCTCACACGTTAATTTTTCAAAAACCGCCCACCTTCCATTCAGCCTATAATAAATACACACTTTCTCTCTCCTCTGTCTAAAAAGTCTCCTTCCTTCCTTCTTCCTACAAGTTGAAGATATAGATAGCTTCAAGGACTATCTCTATATATATTGCACTTCATTAGCTGCTTCTGGATAACAATTCACTTGGCCAGTTCAAGAGCATCTGTGTTGAAAAAGATTAGTTGGATTTTTTCTACTCCGGTTTCAAGTTTTCAGCTGCTATGGAATACAAAAATCTGATTGATACTTCACTGGATCTCAATATCAATCCTTTGAGATTTCTCGACGAAGCTCCGGTATGCGAAGATTCATGATTTATTTATTTATTTATGTTTGGGTCATGCCCAAATGTTCTTGTGATGCACACTTTGATGATGAGTTGCTAAATTTTGAAATCTTTGTTATACTTCTTGCTCTCAGAATATGGAGCTGCAAAGCAATTCTATTGAGTTGGGGAGGGGGCTCTCAGTAAAAAAAGAGGTGAGTTTATACAACACCACTTATTTCTATACTTATACATGTGTGTACATATCTATATCTATACCTAGTCTTTCCCTCCTAGCTCTCTCTCTCTCTCTCGATTAACAAAGACCACACTCGGTGATGACCCTTTGGGCTAGACCGTCGTTGTAGAGTTTGAGGAGGGTCAGATGTAGACAGTCTTATCTCTATATAGAGAGACTCTTCTCATTTACGAACCCATAACCTCTAGGTCAGAATGGACCAACCATAATGCTCACCCTATAACCATATATGCAAACTTGTTCTTTGATACTATATAAATATAAGTCTTGATCAAGAATGATTAAAGTTGTGTTCCTTTATTTTGGTGTTCAGGCAGGTGCATTAGTGGAGGAATTGAATCGGGTGAGCGCAGAAAACAAGAAGCTAACTGAAATGTTAACTGTGATGTGTGAGAACTACAATGCTTTGCGAGGCCAATTGATGGATTATATGAGCAAGAATGAGCCAACTGTATCGAGGAAGAGAAAGGCCGAGGGCACCACAAACAACAACAATGACAATACTATTAACAATGGAACAACAACTGGGAACTCAGAGAGTAGCTCAAGTGATGAAGATTCATGCAAGAAGCCCAGGGAAGAACACGTGAAGGCGAAAATTTCAAGGAACTATGTTCGAACTGAAGCATCCGATACAAGCCTTGTAAGTCTACACTCCTATTGGACTTCGAGATTTCTTGACACCCTTTCATTATTAAGGCTTCATTTTAAGGTTCATACATAGAAGAATTTGTTTCTGATATTACTACCAATCCTTGCAAGCCTCTTCGGGTTTGGAGTCTATTTGTACTTCTACCCTCTGGACAGGGTTCGAGGCCTGGTATCGTACTTGGCAAAGATTTTGTTTCTAATGTTGAGCAACAATATATGAATTTCAGATAGTGAAGGATGGATATCAATGGAGGAAATATGGGCAAAAGGTCACCAGAGACAACCCCTCTCCTAGAGCTTACTTCAAATGCTCCTTTGCTCCTAGCTGCCCTGTCAAAAAGAAGGTAAGACTAAAATTTAAGATTAATTTTGCTGATGAAGATTATTATACTTGACCCTCTTGAAAAATCAATAGGTTGTTCCTTTGAAACTTCTTTTCGATTTCAAATAATTCAGCAATTCTTGAAATCACTTTCTTTCAATCATTTCCAGAAAACAATGCATCTTCTACAATGATTCCACTCTCAAGGGGATGGATTTTCGCCTTCCTAATCCCGAAAAAAATTAAATGGTTTTCCCCACAAGACATCCAAAATTGCAATATGTAGTTTCAATTTTCTTAGGCAAGTTGAGCTTGGAAAAAGATTGGATAGGATTCTAAGCTGTTTATGCAATATTTTCTCTGTTCAGGTGCAAAGAAGTGTTGAAGATCAATCAATCCTGGTTGCAACATATGAAGGTGAACACAACCATCCACACCCTTCAAGTATGGAGGCGACATCGGGTTCTAACCATTGCATGACACTTGGTTCAGTCCCCTGCTCAGCTTCACTCAACTCATCTGGACCTACCATTACTCTTGACCTAACAAAGCCTAAACCTAACAGTGAGGCTAAAAACACAAGCCAGAGAGTGGATTCACCGGAATTTCAACGGTTCTTGGCAGAACAAATGGCTTCTTCCTTATCGAAAGATCCAAGTTTCAAAGCAGCACTCGTGGCCGCCATTTCCGGAAAAATTCTTCAACATAATCAGACAGAGAAATGGTGAAAAGCAACACGGGGAGTTGATTACCATGTATTGTAGTTTGACTTCTAGAAAGATTTGGAGTCCACAAATTGATGTAAATACCACATAGGAGAAGAAGCAAACTATTGGGACACGTAGTTTGAATTTTCTCAAATGAATGGATAGCTTTATTTGAGGTTGCAACTTGGATGGTTGAATCAGACTCAGCAAAAGCTCAATACAACCAATAGGCATATCCTTGGGTTGAAATTTTGTAATACAACCTAGTGTGCCTTGGTTGAAGCCTTGCAAGACATATATTCACCCCAAATTTCCCACTTTCTATGTCAATTATTCATATGAATTATGACTCATGTGGAACATGTTCGACATGATATTTTTCTTCCCATAAATTACTTTCCTCCCAGTATATAAATGTTTGTATGTGTGTATTTATGTTACTTTTTGTGGTTAAATTGTGTACATGCATAAAATTGTCCGGCAATTGATAATTATATATATTTTTTTCTTAATTGGTACTCACACACACATGTTTCTTCTTAGACTTAAACTCCTAATCTCTCTTTAAAAAATATCCATTGGTCAATTGATAATTATAGAGTTCACTAATGAAACTATACACCTCTAAATGCATGTAACTTTTCTTCAAATAAAAAGATACATATAAGGTTTATCATAAGCTTCAAAACCATGCTCCTCCACCACATCAATATTAGAGAATTGGAGACTTTAGGAAAGTGAAGATATTTTTTCTAAGAAAAGGACTAGGATTTTTTCATGTCATTGATGTAGACATAAACTCATTTATCTTATAAGGATGAACCCAAAACCAAAACACTCTCGGCAGCCGTCCATGGTTAAATCATCATGCTTCCCAAAGCCAAAACACCCTTTGGAGCCATCCATGGTTAAATCATCATGGTTTGACTAAGTTTGCATTTAGCATCAATCTCCACTTCAAGATCAGGTGGTCACTAAGGCTCCATGTATCATGTATAAATATATATGAAACTCTAGGCACGTGACATTAAGCTTTGGATGGCCTGACTCACCTCATTTTGTGAGTATTGATTATTATCACCTTCCATCCTTTTGGTATTGTAAGCTAACTCACGTCACGTTGTGAGGATATTGTCTGCCTTTCATTCATTTGGTGTTGTAAGAATATTGTCTGCCTTCCACCCTTTTAGCTTGCACGGTCGTGACATTAAGCTTTGTATGAGCCGACCCACCTCACGTTGTGAGGATGTTGTCCACTTTATCCTTACGGTGTTCACAATTGTAACATTAAGCTTTGGGTGACCTAACCCATTTGGTTGTGACATTAAGCTTTGGATGAACTGACTCACCTCACGTTGTGAGAATATTATTTACTTTTCACCCCTTCAGTGTTCACGATTGTGACATTAAACTTTGGATAACCAAACCCTCACCTACCTCAATTCCTCGCGTTGTGAGGATATTGACTTTTTTTCCACCCATTTGGCATTCATGATTTTTTTTTAAAATGCATTTACAAAAGTAATAGATATCTCTTTGGTGTTCATAATTTTCAAAACAAGTCTACGACATCCCTTGTTCTCCAACGGCTATGACTATCACAACCTCCTTTTTTTTTTTTTTTTTTTTTTACCCTGAATGGGACTATCAGACATCAAGCCTGCCTTTTGCTATCTAAAGCATAAAAACACATTTAGAAACCATCCATTAGAACAAGATTGATTAATGGTCACCTTCTGAAAAGATGCTATGCACGTCCAGAATGAAAGTACTTGTTTGCCAATCTCTAGGCCTGTTTTATGCTTTTGCTCTCAAAAGAATAAAACACCACTTGAGAGTCACCTTCTAGAAAGGTGCTACGCACGTTCATAAAGTACCACAAGAAGGTTTATAAGTTGTGAAACACTAGTCCACAAGTTCATGGTGGTAAGAGAGATCCTGCTTTATGATTATTAAATTTTTTAAATGCCTAATAAATAAATAAAATTGTTTTATGTACTTAAGTCACCTCTCACTGTACAAAAAAGACCAAACATCCACATCTCAAAGACTTAGAAACAATACTTATGTACCTATTTTTCTTTATTTACAAAACAATACTACAAATTAATTCAGTCATTTGTACACAAACTACCTTCTCATGAACACGGAATGACTGACCACCCTTTCAAGGTGTCAATTACAGCCCATCAATTATGTCCTTATTAGTTACTCCTTGGATAAACCCAAATAATTTACGCTTGCAAGTTCCAAGTCACTTGTAGCCTCGGGTTGTTTCTCTTCAACCTTAGCCTTGGGTGCCTTCTTTATATACCTTGCGTCTGCTGCAGCCACACACTCCTGGAACCTAAAGCAACTAATGAGATGGTCAATTGTTATTCCAGCCACCTGCATGAACGAGTGGATGACTGTAGGTCCAACGCCTCGGAACCCTCTTCTCACAAGGTCTTTACTTATCGCATCTGCTTTTGATGTCTTAATTGGAACCTGGTGGGGATGCCGGAATTGACTGACTATAGGCTTATGGTTTACGAAGCCCCAAATATACTTGTCAAAAGACCCGAACTCATCTATTATCTGCATATTATTGGCAAGCCACAAACAGAATTAAGAATATATCGAGACTGTATGCACAATTCAAAATAAATCAAACTGTTTACTGTAATTCCAACTTGTCCAATCTTGTTATATTATACTGTGACTACACATCAAATGAAAATTTTAAGCAGAGAATTGATCCTCAACTCATATTTTAAATGGGAACTGAATCATCTTTATTCACTTGTGCTTACACTGGAATGTATGCCAGGCGGTAAGCCCAAGTCATCCTATCAGATGTTGCGACCATCCACTCAGTTTATTTTTGTGGATACATGTGCAGATAGCAATTCTTATGGCCTAAGAAGCACCAACACCATACCATGCGTTATCACTCCTATGGCCTACACCCCTACATGACATATTTTCACCTCCTCATGCATCACCCTCCAAATGTCTTGATTATCCATCCTCTGGCCAACAAGTCAACATTTCTGTCATAGATGTGTGGGACTTAGAACCACTAGTCAACATTTCACCATGCCAAGTATCTCATGTTGGTTCCTTATTCAGTGCACTCAATGCCTCAACTTTGAATCACAATACAGGGGACAAGAGCTGGATTTAAAAGAATTAGAGCTCACTAATGGCTGAACCATCTCTTGACTGCTCAATCTCTCACACTCATGAACCTTACCACCTCGCTCTACATCATCTTGCCTCACAAGCCACCTGGTGCATGCACCCTAGGTTTTATTTTTTGCATGCTGGGATGAAAGCAGGAGCCAGGGACCTCTGCAAGCTTAGTTAAATGCTGCGGTGTAACTTCCACATTTATGCCAAGGTCCATTCAGAATCCAAGGGTTTTGTAGCTTGGTGGCTCAAACTGAGGGCTCAATGAGGTATGCTTCTATACAGTTTACAACCTTGTTCCATCTAAGAGACAGATGTCACATGTTACCTGAGACATATTCGCCATAGGTTGCCCTCTGTGTGCTCCATTTAGTCAAACTGCTTTGGCATGTGGACTTGCTACCACCACCACTCCACTACATTATTGTACTCCTATAAGAAATGACTTCACAACAAAGAACTTTTAGAACACCACCAGAAGAGAACAAGGACAAAGGCGACCTCAGGATTCTCCTGATTCTCCTCAGTGTCAATCTAACCCAATCTGTTAAATCAGTCATCCTATGTGTGTGATACTCCATCACTCATTCACTCCAAAACTGAACTTTTAACACCCACAGTTTTTAACTCGAGAAATTAGAACCTAGAACCATCTGCATTTAAAGCAGCCCTGGAATGATAAGCTAATACCACCATTACTACATTCTAGTCTAGAGCTATCCTCACCAAATGAATAAATAATGGTTCACAAATCTTAGCAAGGAAGATTTTAGTTCTGCATAGGAATAATTTGGTTGACAAATGGAAATGAAAAATTTGCACCTACCTTACACATTTGGCGTGCATTTTCAATGATGGCCCGCAGCTTTAGCTCTGATAGTAGAGAGCTGGAAGGGCTTCCTGGTGTCGCTATCTTCTTCTCATTTAATTTTGAGACAGCAATTGGATCATAATCTAGAAAGACTTCCCTGTGTAGGAATACATGTCATTCAAAATCAGCCTAATTAAAACCCATAAAATAAGAATAACCATTTGGTCCATTCACATATATTTTGACCGTGAAAGATTGTGGCAAGCACTAGGATGAAACCACACCTAAACATATGCCTTTTGTTGAGAATGGCAGGCCATGTAAGTTCAGCCAAGGCAGTGGATAAGATGAGCAATTCAAACAGTTTCCTGCAAGTTGTTGATGACAATCAGAGGCAATATGCCATTCAATGAAGTTCCATACTGTAATTGGAAATAAAAACAAAATATTTTATGAATAGTAGGGTTACATACTTGTCATCATGAACGGGAGTTCCCCATTCTTTGTCATGAAAATCAGCATAACACAGATCTTCACCAAATGAAAACCAATCAGCAGATGGAACTATTAGAAGTTATTTCATAATATTTTATAAAGAACATATACCTGCAAGAAAACTGTAAACGAACATTACAAAGTGAGGAGGTGTCCTCCCGCTAAGTGAAGAACAGACTCAATTATAAGATGCCAGAATCAGTATATTCATGCAAATTCTTATACCAATATAAAGAATATGTCCTAGATAAAAGAATTTCAAAAATCCTAATCTACTATGCGTAGGATGACTAATGAGCTAGGCAAGCAGTTCCTGTTACGGAAGAGAGAAGAAGATGAAGATCAAGACTTGAGTGTTAAAGACATTCAGGCAATTAAAAAAATAAAAAATCACAACCCTCTCCAACCCTTTCCCTCCTCAAAATTAAGGAAATTACCATATTGCTAATGCATCAGAATTGATGAGAGAATCATGAGAAGAAGGCATGTCAATTGATATATGCAGTATTTGTTTTACATGGAACAATTATAAGTTCATATAGCTGGACTTTCCTGGAACAATATCTGACTATATGTCATTCGTATTGGGTAAGATGTACTTTTAGGAAGTTTTTATGTGTTATTAGAGTTCTGTAAGGCCTATAATTAGGCATCTTATGGGTAAAACAAGGGATACTTTAGAGACGTTAACAAATATTGGATACTTAAGCCTGATCTCTTTCTGTCTTACCACAGCCCTCTGTGTCTCCTCTTTCTTATCTCACTCCACCTATATCCCCCTATTCTCTAATATTTGGGAAGCGCAATTCCCTCCATATGCTATCTTCTTTCTTCTCTTTCCTTGTTCTCGTCTTTCTCATCATACCATATATCAATATAGAAGTATAAAGTACTTATCAAAAAAATATATATATATAGAAGCATAAAGTAATCATCAACTAATCACCACGCCTTAAAAGATATTATTGTTAGAGCTTTCCCACACCCGTTTCGTGATGAGAAGATGAGAAGCAGGCAGATATATATTTCCGCAGAAATTCAACACATGCTCCTACTGAGAGAGGTTGCTTCATACAAGTCATAGTTTAAACTATTGTCCAACAGACGACTACCACTTAAAAGAAATCTTAACTTTCTAGACATCTTTTCAACGAAATACATACTCAAAAAGACCATCAACTGATTATAAAAAGATTTCACCTTGAACCTACCTGCTTTCAAGGCCCTCCCACCATTAGTCATGTCAAAGTATTAACCTCCCTCCATCCCCAACTAAGAATTTTTTATGCATTTAGAAACTCTCCCCATCCCCTGCTAACGCATGTCCACACCACAACATAAGATGTATAACTTCCAAGTAGTCTATCCCTCTTGTAGTTTACCATATTTGGCAGTCACCACTCTCCATGCTCAAAAGAATCTTCAAAACTACATCTCAAGCAACATCTGACTGAAATCATTAATCTTATGCTTTGATTCACCCTCTTCCTTAATCCAAATTGTTAAAATTGAAGAAAGTAATAGAAAATGAAGAACAAAAGGATATGTGGTCTAGCAACTAGGGATTACATCCACAGAACACAAAGCCCCAAGGGCCACATATCTTTATTATACTCTCTTGATTTTTGTTTACAATGAACACCTCTATTTAATATTTATAGGTGAAAGAATACAAGTGATAAATATGGAAAATACATTGATGGAGTATTCCTAAAATCAATCTAATAATCACTCCAATCAATATTCTATCATAGGCTAAAATCACTCCTATGATATTCTCTCAACACAAATCAAACGAGTAAACAATATCATACTCCAGTAAATGATATTTGAACTTATCTACAACCCCCAAAAGAAATCTCATTATAGTTATGGGATATGACTCACTTCAAGGTCTCACGTTATACTGATGGGCTATCACTTGCATCAAGGTTCAAAGTATTGCCTACACCGAGCTAACTCGCCCAAGTCACCTTTGTTTCACTAGCTTCAAATCTGGTTATGGGACCCAATAAAATATTTAGGTGAGACGACGCCATGCTGTCTCAATATAATATCATGCCATGAGTTGCAATTAATGCCTATACATTGTCATCTCACATGATAGTTGCCCTACCCATCTCAGTATCACCACAATGTAGTGTGAGATTGAGTCATCTTTCTTTTGCAGAACACAATGCTTTTTGCAATGGCAACCACTCACTGCAATTGCACAACGATATTAACCCAATCTCTCTTAATTGTATTCACTCTCTTGCCTCCCAATACCCATATACAATTTCTCACGGTCTCAATTCTGTCTCCTCCTTCACTTTCATCTCCAACCACCTAGGAAGCACGGACACTCCAAAATGGGCGAAGAATCCGTGTCCGACACGTGTCGGACACGCCAAAAAATGTGTCTGAAATTTTTTTATTTTTTTTCATTTTTGGACACGGCACGACACGGCTCAGACAGCTCGGACACGGCTCAGACAGCTCGGACACGGCTCAGACACGGCTCGGACACACTTTTCTGGAATTTTTTTTTTTTTTTTAAATTTTTAATGCTTATATGTTAATTTTTTTTAATATTTTTTTTTTTTAATGCTGATATGTTCTATTTTTTGTTTTGTACTACCCTAAAGATGCTGATATATATATATACTAACCTAAAGATGCCACAATTCGCCGTGTCCGTGTCCTAAAGATGCTGATATATATATATACTAACATATCAGTGATATATATATATATTCCAACCTAAACATATCAGTGTTTTTTTAAAAAAATTATTAATGCTGATATATATATATATATATATATATATATATATATATATATATATACTATTCGCCGTGTCC
This sequence comes from Cornus florida, assembly GCF_030987335.1. NCBI lineage: Eukaryota > Viridiplantae > Streptophyta > Magnoliopsida > Cornales > Cornaceae > Cornus > Cornus florida. Next base: position 94,612,865 of record NW_026775581.1, on the reverse strand, counting down.
GTGTCCTAATTTTTTTGGATTTGCCGTGTCGCCGTGTCCGTGTCGTGTCGTATCCGTGTCCCATATCCGTGTCCGTACTTCTTAGCAAACCACTAAAGTGGACACTCCTCCTGGTCATCAAGTACATCAAGGTTGGATATTTGAGTGGTAGGATTTCTTTAATACAAAAAATAAGATAAGTTTAAAACTAATTTTCAAATTAAATGTTTAATAGATATGATCATATATATTTTAAATTTATTAAAGAACTAAATGTTACATCTTAGATTTATGAGTTTCCATGCATATTTTAAATTCATTAGTAATTTTTTTAAATAGTAATAAAATAATAAAATGTGAGATGTTTGTAAATCTATGACATGACTAAGAAATGAAGCAAGTAAAACCCTTAACTAGACATATAATATGCTTGTTGTCAAATATTATAATATATAATATGGTAATGCCTGTACTGATTTTTTAGACAATGCTGAATGTATTATTGATGTTAGATTTTGTTTATTTTCTACATCTATTTTGTCCTTTCAATTTTTTAATTTTATAATTTCTTTAGATTTTTCTAGGTGTTGCATGCAGTGTATCTTTACGCATCGTGTGACCAAATTACATCTCTAACTTTCAAGTCAATGGATCAATAATGCAACCGTGAATCATGAATCCCACATAACTGATGAGATTCAAATTCTCTTCTTTGCAATAAGGCCCCTTTAGGGGCACTATTTTAACTATGTTCCCAAGTCTATCATAGGCTCTTCATGCCACTAATAAGCAATCCTAGCTACCCAATTGGCCAATAAGTTATCATCCAAGTTTCGAGAAGTGTATTGAAGCATTTGATCTATGTTATCTTGATTGATAATTTTTTAGCTTTATTTTACCGATTGCATCATGATGGGCCATCTCAAACCGATTAGCCTCTCTTCCAAAGGTTTCCAAAACAGGATAGTTATAAAGGTAAAAGAATCTAGAAAACAATTAAGAAATTTAAGTTTCTGGCTTTTTTTGCTATCATTGTGATAATTAGTATTACTAATTCCAAGTAAGAGTGCGTTGAACTTACTTTCAATAATATATATATATATATATATATATATATATATATATATATATATATATATATATATATATATCTTCTATAGGCCAACTAAATTAATAAAAAAATTCTCTTTTTGCAAGCCAACGAACTTAATGACCATACTTTCTATGTTTATAACTTTTGTACACAAAGAAGACTCCTTATTAGGCTATTAAGATCTGATTCATTTCAACTGTTTTTCCTTGTTATAATGGTGGATAGGATTATCGATGTGCACATTTTCGATTCAAGGATGCATTTTATTCTTAGCAGATGCATAAATACTGAGTAATAAAGTTGAGATTGAAGAATGGCATAACCACTAGGAAGCACGGACACTCCAAAATGGGCGAAGAATCCATGTCCGACAAGTGTCGGACACGGACACGCGTCAGACACGCCCCGACACGTGTCGGACACGCCAAAAAACGTGTCTGGAATTTTTTTATTTTTTTTAATTTTTGGACACGGCTCGGACACGGCTCAAACAGCTCGGACACGGCTCAGACACGGCTCGGACACACTTTTCTGGAATTTTTTTTTTCTTTTTTTTTTTTTTGAAAATTTTTAATGCTGATATGTTAATTTTTTTTAAAATTTTTTTTTTTTAATGCTGATATGTTCTATTTTTTGTTTTGTACTACCCTAAAGATGCTGATATATATATATACTAACCTAAAGATGCCACAATTCGCCATGTCCGTGTCCTAAAGATGCTGATATATATATATACTAACATATCAGTGATATATATATATATATTCCAACCTAAACATATCAGTGTTTTTTTTTAAAAATTATTAATGCTGATATATATATATATATATATATATATATATACTATTCGCCGTGTCCGTGTCCTAATTTTTTTGGATTTGCCGTGTCCGTGTCGTGTCGTATCCGTGTCCCATATCCGTGTCCGTGCTTCTTAGCATAACCACAAGGGGTTAAGAAAACCAAAAGTTGACCACGATGGTTTATTATGTAAAAAAAAAACTAATGAGCTTACCAATAACGAGAATTAATCTAATTCTATATGAAATTGCTACAAACAAAAGAGATGCAAAAGGTACATGAGCCATGTGAAAAGACATCTATGATTCAACTTCAATATTAGAAATTGTCAAATGATGAAATTTGAAAAGGAATTTGTGAAACTAAACCCACATAATCGAAAACCTTTGCCATTGAGTTAAATTTAGCTAAATTAGGCATTTCATTCCTTGCCTAACTTGCACTGAGCAATTAGAAACCTACTGGGACTTTTACTCAGTTGGGAGATATAGATTAAGGAAGACCTAAGTAATATAAACTAAGAACAAATGAAACATTCCAATATTATGAAAAGCATATATGTAACATATGGTCCATTTCATGGCAATGGTAATCTAGATAGTGTTTAGAAACCACAATGTGGATTTTAAGAGTTGTGATCTCTTACCCCAAGAGAAAATTCTGAAAAGTTCAATATCAAGTAAGAAACTGGGAGACTCATAACCTCAGATATATATATATATATATAAACTTTGATGTTGCTAAAAGTGGAGTATGAATAGTGAACTAATAGGAAAGGATGGATGAACAACTTCAAGGACCTGGCCTACATATATTTCCTAGTCATCACGTGAAACACTTGAAATTTTAGTTGCCCCAAGATCGTTTCAGTGAAAAACTAAGACTAATTTGATGTTCAAGCCCCAAATAGAATCATTACTAATATATGCTAACTCTCACTACAGAACAATGCGCGACACCCTTCAGATATTGTTGGCAGCATTTATCTTGTAAACTGTAATCATCAGACTAATGTTAACAACGAAAAATGACAAGTTAGAGTTGTCACAGTAACTAATCGTGAATTTGGGTTTATATAACTTCACTATAACCTCCCTTTTATGCATCAATGTTTTCATGGTCGCCAATTACCATAATCACATATAGATCATATACAGGCAAACAGAGAATAGCTACTATACTTGAAGGTTCATCACAAATAGCAAATACAATTAGATTGAGCAAAAGAAACAAAAGCCTACCAGCATTCGAAGTCACCCAAGCGCACCTTTTCTTGACCAGCGAAGCAGCTGCCGAGACAATGTTAGTATCAGTAACAATCTTTTTGGTGTTTGAAGGGCGTTGCTTTCTCAGAATAGGTGGCACACTCCGTCGGCTTATCCTCCCAGTCGAGGAAGAACCACTGTGCGACGAATCAGATGACGCTTCCGACGAACACGAAGCACTGAGCGACGAATTCGACTTCAGAAGTTTGTGGTCCTGCTGCTTCAAAAACGACGGTACATTAATACATTGCCGCGGTGACGGTGACGGTGACGGTGACGGTGCTGGTGAAGAAGTAGCTTTTCTTGCCTTGGCTTCATCAATTGCTTGCGGTTTCTCTACTTTCTTCTGAGGTTTCAACACCGACTTGCGCGTTTCGATCGTTCTGGCTTTGTTCCCGGCTGGCACCAGGACCGGCCGTGACTCCGAATCTGCAGGGTTTGTCGACTTGATTCGCGCTGGTCCCGACATTGAACAAAACTCTGTGTAACTCAAATTTGAAGAAAACTAGGGCTAATCAATCAGTAAAATGTATGAACTGAAACAATACTCACCATCTGGAGCAAATACAGTGAAAACACAGCGAGATTATCAATGTATATCTGGGAAAAACAGTCAGTGCTAGTGTGCGTTATCTAAACCCTAGAAAATGGCGAAGCTGAAGATTCAAAAGATGTGTGCGTACGTTGAAGTGAATCGGAGGCTGAGGTGATGGAATTTGGCTTCAGAAACCCTAGAAGAAGAAGATTGGAAGCTGCATTTCCGATTCAGAAGTTGAAAATGGGATACTGAGAAAACCATCAATGGAAACTTACGGCTATTCGATCAAGAAACCAACGACGGCCAGGAAATAGTTTTTCTAGAGAGAGGGGAATTGACGCTTCAGTGTGTGTTTAGAGAGAGAGAGGAGCGGGGACGAAAGCCCGACTACTACTAATCGGTTGACACCTAAGCAATAGTATTACTTTTATAAGTTCATATTTTATCCAGATTAATATTTTGGTTTTATGTTAAATTAGTGATTTATCATTTCACTTCTCTCCCAAATGTCATGATCAAAATAATTTTAAGGTGTTAAATGACTATATTACCATTCGACATCTTGTTAACTATTTTTGTGACCAAACTTCCAGCACAATCACTGCTTTTTCATATTGCGTGGCATTTTCTCTCTCCTCTCTTATCCTCTCCTTTTCTACCTCCTCCTTATACCATCACCATGCCCGATTCACCCCTCCACAAATCCACCAATCCCACACAGGTCCCTTATCAACTCCACCCATCAATTCTGCTCATCCATCACCCAAATCCCACCTCACAAACGTTGCTCTACTCTGGCGACTCCAATGGCCTCCCCAACTACTTTTCTCTCCATTTCTGCCTCTTACGCGAAAACCCCTTTCTCTCTCCTCAACTACTTCTCTCTCCATCTTCTACCTCTTCGTAACAATTTGTTTTTGGTCGTCTTGCCCTAAATATAGCGCAATCAATTCATCTCCATAATCAAACCCTAGCTCAAAATCCAACGCCACTGTCGTCGGAGTTGAAGACAACCAGACGGCCAAGAACGAATCACCGCCATCACCGGCGTCACGATTTTGGCGTGTTCAACCCACGGGACGCGTTATGAACCTGTCGTCGCCATGAACCACCTCGCCGTCGTGTGTGAAGTTGCAAAGAGGGGTATGAAATGGGTTTGGGTAACAAACAACACAAGCAATCACCGTGAGAATCAATGGAGCTAGCAGTTGGTTCGTCTTGCTTAGAGCTCACCGATATAAACTTGGTGTTGTCAACACTTAAAGCTTGTCGTGTGTGAGATTGGTTCGCTGAAATTAAGTATGTACAAAAAGATATATAGAAAATACAGAGAGAGAACTTGAAATTGGCCAGGTTCCATGTACTGAGCGACAAATAACAAAGACCCAATGAAAAGCCCCAATTTTTATTCATCAGTTCAGTGAAGAAACAGAACAGTGCACTCTCATCTTCATAGTCCTCATCGCCGGAGCAATGAAGAACCTACGGGCGATGATGGAACTAACCAGTGTCAAATTAATCCGGTGGTGGAAGGATGTAAGCAAGAAGGATGACGACAAGGATGACAAGTTGCGGCGACGGACAATAACGATGGGCAAGGATGAACGTCTGACTGCGAGCTCGGAACGAAGCTTACAGTCGAGGCACGGGAACAGCAGTGATACAGAACGACGAGCACACGAACGACGATGGGCACTCTTATGAGCAATCAGTGCGAAGTTGTTCTTGTAGAGACTTCCATAGAAACCAAGCCCTAATTTCAGTGACAAACGGTGTGTGTATACATATATATATATATATATATGGGGGTCTTTTTGTCATTTGAAATTGTATGTATTTTGTATTAAAAAAATTGAGGGTAAAAGGGTCCATTCGCATATGTAAGAGGCCAAAAAGTAAATTAGGATATAAGTAAAAGTTAAAACCAAAATCTTCATCTAAGTGAAATATGAGCCAACCATATGTTGTAACCGATATATTAAAACGGTGATTATAGGGGCTAAAAGGCTCGTAATCGCTTCTTGAAACATAACTCCAACAATCCCCCACTTGTTTCAAATTTATTTTGTTAATCGGTATAGTCATGTGTATTAATAATGGTGTCTTTTGGACTTGAATGATTACCTAATGTATGTACCTTTTAATTTCATGTAGGAACTTGACGAACGATATCTTGAACCAAGAACCACGTTGATGAATAAGAAATATTACACACACATTTTTGTTCGGAGATAAAGTACTAAAGCTTGGCACGTTTCGACCATGTGTCCGGAATCCATACTTCTGAGTGTCGTTAAGGATCAAGCCTGTTTAGATCCTATAGAAATGGCCCTACTTCTACACTCAGATCGGTGTGCCTATCAAGAGTGACCTTGCACACTCCAACCGAATACCGGTTATGAACTCATTAAGAGAATTTAATCTCATCCTCCTCATTGCAAGATAAATCAGTGAATCTATCGAGAGTGATTGTGTACACCCCAATCAGAAATCCGATTTATAGAATTCATTAAGAGATACAAGTCTCAGCCTCCTCAAAGGTTAGTCAGTGAATCTATCAGAAGTGATCCTATACACTCCAATCGAAAACCGATTTATAGATTCATTAAGAGATTTAAATCTCAACCTCCTCAGTTACAGGATTGAGCACCCACATCACATCATAGGGAAAGGAACATTGATGTGCTCACACAAGTTATTATGTTACTTGTTTTTCCCATTAAACTCAGGAGAAATATCACTGGGTTAAGTTCCCATAATAGTACAACTTATTCAATTACAGGCTTTAATCCCATCTTTTTTGATGTCTCGGACACTTGGTCCCTACCGAAGCCCTTTGACAATAGATCTGCCAAATTTGATTTGGACTTCACATACTAAGTAGAAATAATTCCATCAGCTAGGATCATTCTCACATGATTGTGCTTCAATCGCACCTGTCTATATTTTCCATTGTAACACTCGGTGTTAGCTCGAAGCATTGCAGCCATATTGTCACAATATATTGTCAAGGGTGGTATTGTCTTGTCCATATTGGGGTATTTTCCAATATGTTTTTCAACCATTCAGCTTCTTCTCCAACAGAGGAAAGTGTTATAAACTCCGATTCCATAGAGGAATGAGTTATACATGTTTGCCTCATTGCTGCTCCACCTAATGTGAAGATCCAGGCAGTCATAGATAAGGAGTACCATATAACATCGTTGTACCCTTCAATTGCAGTTGGAAATTTGATATAGTGCAATCCATAATCCATAGTACCTTTCAAGTACTTTAGGATTCTCAGCAAAGCATTCCAATGCTCCTTTCCTGGATTCCTTGTGTACTTACTTAAAGTACCCACTGCAAAGGCTATATCTGGCCTTGTGCAGTACATTGCATACATAAGACTGGCGATAATCTGAGAATATTCGAGTTGATCCATCGTTTTACCTTGATTGCGTACCAACTTCACACTAAGATAAATTGGAATACAGACTGTAGAATCTGAAAAGTGATTAAACTTTTTCAGAATCTTCTCGATATAGCTAGACTGCGTAAGTGCTAGACTATTTTGGAACCTCACGATTTTGATTCCTAGAATCACATCAGCCTCGCCAATATCTTTCATGTCAAAACTAAAAGTCAAATACTTCTTAGTTTCTATGACACTTTCTATATCTGTCCCAAAAATGAGCATATCATCAACATAGAGGCAGATTATAACACCAGAGTTTCCTTGAAATCTACTAAAGATGCATATATCTCCTCCATTAATCTTAAATCCAGCAGATATCATCACCTTCTTAAATTTCTCATGCCACTGCTTTGGAGCTTGTTTCAAGCCATATGATGACTTAATTAATTTGCACACCTTTTTTTCTTGTCCAGGTAATACAATCCCCTTAGGTTGCTTTATATAAATCTCCTCTGCTAGATCGCCATTGAGGAAAGTAGTCTTTACGTCCGTCTGATGAATTATCAAATTATTGATAGCAGCTAAGGTAATCAAAAGCTTGGTAGAAATAATTCTTGCAACAGGAGCAAACGTGTCAAAATAGTCAATCTCCTTCTTCTGCTTGAAACCTTTTGCTACCAATCTAGCCTTGTACTTATCCAGCATTCCGTTTGACTTTAACTTCTTCCTGAAGATCCACTTGCAACCAATTGGTTTGCAATCAGGAGGAAGATCCATCAATATCCAAGTATTGTTAGACATAATTGAATGCATTTCATCATCAATTGCTTTTCACTAGAACGGAGCATCATGTAAGGACATTGCCCCGAAATAAGTTACAGGCTCATTCTCAATCATGAGAGTATAAAAGTCTGGTCCAAAGGATTTTGGCTTAGCAATTCTAGAGCTCCTCCTTGGTTCAACTTCTTCTGAAGGTTCAGAGGATTTTCTCTTCTTTGTATTATAATCTGAAGGAATATTATGTTCATTTTTGCCTTCTCTCTTCAAAAAAATATTCTCGAAAAAATTTGCATGAACTGACTCGATGATTGTATGAGGTGAGGGAAACTTCAAATTCAAGAATCTGTTGGCTTTACTGGTTGTTGAATAACCAATAAATACACAATCAATGCCTCTATGACCAATCTTTGATGTCTGCTGATATGGTAGTCTAACACGAGCTAAGCAACCCCAGACTCTGAAATAATTAGCATTCGGCTTTCTTCCTCTCCATGCTTCATATGGAGTCATATTGACTTTCTTACGTGAGACTCTGTTGAAAATGTGGCAAGTAGATAACAAAACTTCTACCCACATATTTTTAGGTAAGCCTGAATTGGTAAGCATTGAGTTCACCATTTCTGTCAAAGTTTTGTTCTTTCTTTCAGCTACTCCATTTTGTTGAGGAGTATAAAAGGCTGTCAGTTGTTTTTCGATTTCTTCATCTTCACATAGATGTTGAAACTCGGACTTGATGTATTCTCCTCCTCTATCTGATCGAATAACTTTGATGCTTGAATTCAGCTGCTTTTCGACTTCTGTTTTATATGCCTTGAACTTGTCTAAAGCTTCATCTTTAGATCGTAAAGAATAGACATAGGTATATCTAGAACAATCATCAATAAATGTGATAAAGTAACGATGCCCTCCACATAATAAAAAGTCCATTTCACATACATCAGTATGGATCAATTCCAATAAAATGGATTTCCTCTCTATTGAATTGAAGGTTTTCTTAGTAATTTTGCATTTACTACAAGTCACACATTTATCCATATGTGTTTTATCACAAACTGTGATTAACCCCTTATTAACCATTTGATTAATGGACTTAAAATTCACGTGGCTTAATCTACCATGCCATAAATCAATTGACTCAGAAATATAAGCAAAAAATATTTCATTTTCAACATTAAGTTTAAACATACCATTTGCAGTATAGCCTTTCCCGACAAACATACCATTCTTAGACATAATGAAATTATCAGATTTGAAAACCTTCTTAAATCCATGCTTGGAGAGGAGGGTACCAGACACCAAATTCTTATGAATATCTGGAACATGTAGCACATCTTTCAGAGTAATCACTTTTCCGAAGGTAAACTTTAAGTCCACGCTTCCTTTACCTACAACCTTGGAAGAGAAAGAATTTCCCATGAACATTGACATTCCATCCCCCATTATTTCGTAGGTTTTGAAGGAGTTAAGATTCATTGCAATATGGCAAGTTGCTTCAGTATCAATCCACCACTCCACTGCGGTTCCAATGAAAAAAGCCTCAGTGATTACAACAGTTAGATCTTCCTTAGCGAGTTTCTTAGGCTCTTTCTGGTTCATGAGATTAGCTTTGCGTTTTCGACAATCTTTAGCAAAATGGCCGATCTTATGACAATAGAAACACCCTTTGTCTTTTGCATTTGCACTGAAGCCAAACCATATTTTGAAGCTTTCAGAAGACTTGGCTTTCAAATCATTTTTCTTGTGATTTTTCTTGATGGTTTTGTTGTGAGACATTTCCTCAACAACATGAGCTTTTACTGTTGTTTCTTTAAAATCTTGCTTGACATCATGATTTCTGGTTTCTTCTTCAATGAAGATGTGTTGCATTAATTGTTCTAGAGTAATATCTTCCTTTTTATGCATGAGTTTATTACAAAAATCCTTCCAAGATTGAGGGAGTTTTGTAACAAAAAACCCCTACATGGAAGTTCTCGTAAAGAGACATTCCAGCAACAATAATATCGTTTGCTATGAGTTGAAATTTTTTTGCTTGCTCAAAGATTGACTTTCCATTTTCAATCTTGAAGCCCACATAATCAGAAGCCAAGAACTTTTTGGTGCAGGCCTCCTTAGTTTTGCAGACTAATTTGAGAATGTCCCACAACTCTTTGGCGGTCTTGCATTTCTTTGAGTATTAATCATAAAAGGTGTTGACCATACCACTAAGGATATGATCACAACAAAAGTAATCATCGTTAATCCACCTTGAGATCTTCTCGTTGATCGAACTAACTTGATCGGACAGCATTTTGTCTCCTGGAGGAGTTGGACATGGTTCAGTTAAGACATAAGCAATTTTCAATTGTCGAAGGAAAAATTCCATTTTCCTTTCCACTGTTGGTAATTTTTACCATCAAATGCCTCAATATTCGGTTGAAAAACCGAAGAAACAATGTTGGACAGAAACGAAGATGAAACCATTAGAGAGAAAATAATCTTCAAATTGTTGTAACCGATATATTAAAACAGTGAGTATCGAGGCTTAGAGGTGCGTAATCACTTCTTAAAGATAGTTGAAGCCTCTCCTACGTGCAATAGAAGACAAATGGTAGCACTATCTCCGGGATTTAACTAAGCCCAGATATCAAATATGTGCGTTCATGAAGGTTGCACTTCTTCTTCATTAACATATGAATTTATTTCCGTTCAATCAACAGAAAATATAAAACTCACACACTTAAACTGAATAGTTTGAAAACACTTTTTTTTTAAATCTCTTTTTTTCACTTACTTGTATTGAGGGTGTGTGTTTAGTAGGCTAGGTAGGCCTTTTATTTATATTAATATAAGTAGGGATATAATATATTAGTATTAATGAAGCTATACTTAATTTTTCACTTAAATAACACATAAATTGAGGTAAGTTAATATATAAGTTACATAAAACTTTATTGATTCTACATTAAAACTTCATTCATTAAGAATTCAGTTGGAGTTTTAGTAATTTAATAAATAATAAATTTGAAACATAACTCTAATACCACAGGGGGTGTGAGTGTAATTTGCCTTTACTTTTATGTTGTGTACGACGGGAAGGAAGTATGGGTGGCAAATTAATACATGACTTGCCAACAAGACTCTAATATGACACGAGATAATCGGGTTTGGGTTAACCTTAAATGGGTTTGGGTCATAAACGGGTTGACCCGATTAACCCGTTTATTTAACTGTGTTGGGTTAGAGTTGAGGGGTTCAACCAATGTAACCTATTTAACTTAACATGTCATAATCGTGAATATGACATATGTATTATGTTACTTATTTAAACCCAATTAATATAGAAGTTATGCTCTATTCGGTAGGGAAGAAAGAAATTGGATGGAAGAGAGAAAAGAAGGGATGGATGAGACATCCCTTGGGAAGAGATTGTTTATTTTCTTCTCTTTGTTCAGCTGAATAGAAGAGAAGAGAATAAACTTAAAATTTACTATTTTCAAGTTTTAATTATTTTTACCATTATATCCAATAATATTTATTTTTACCATTATACCAAATAATATTTATAATATTGTAATTTATAGAGGATAATACTGTAGTTTAAAATTTGTATAATTTAGGATACTATTTAATGTAAAACTTTAATAACAGTTTACTTGTCTTCCCTCTTTTCATCCTTCCTATTTTTCTTTCTTTCCTTGTATCATTCTTACTGAAAAAGGAAATTTATTCTTCTTATTTTCTCTCCACATCTCTTTCTTCCTTCCTCTCGAACACAGCATTAAGTCATTTTAACATAAACTTTAATTACGCCTTTCTTCTTATTTGGAATATTTAGCCTTTCTTCTTATTTTGAATATTTGGGTTAATTGTGACAATTTTTTTATAGTATTTATTATTTGATTAAGAATTAAATGTCTCGTTTTAATAAACAGGTCGGGTTAGTATTGAGAGTTCCTGACACGATTATTAAATGGCTCAGGTTTGGATTTACCTATTTAGTAGAATATCATTACATCGACATGACAGAAGAATGGATAGAAAATAAGAAGGAATGAATTACAATATTATAAATATTATTGGATATAATGGTTAAAATAAATTTTGGTAAAAACAATTAATTAAATTTTTTTATTAACAAATATAATAAATTATAAATTTATTCCCTTCTTTAGGCATTAAAAACTTAATTGCCGCTCGGAACACACCACTCATTTGTTAGCTCTGCCTTTTGGATTTGGGTCTTTCCAAACTTAGAAACAAGTTTTTATTTGTACGGTGATGTCGAGTTTTTTAAATCACCCCATAATCCACCATCTTGTATATATAGTTCACCCCACATTCTACCATCGTATTCATACCTGTATATATCGTTCACCCATAATCTACCATCGTGTCCATATAATCTTCCCTCTCACGTGCACCAAGCAATTAGCAAGAAAATTCCTCAGGGACGAACTCTTGACAGTTGACAACAAGTTTAGAGAACTGAGCTTTGAGTTGAGCTTAGTTTATTTTTATTCCTTTTCCTTTCATAATCTAGCTTGGTTGATATTTATAACACATGAAATAGTTCGAGTTTGAAAATACATTTCACCAAGCTCGGACTATAAGTTGAGCCTGGATTTTAAAATGGAGATATAAATGTTCTTAAGAAAATCCTTTTCAAAAACCATACGATCTGATTCTTGTTCGAATATAAATATGTACGAAGCCACATGAATTCACTCCAAAAACCGCACATAATAAACCTGGCTTTAGAAATCTTGAACAATTCAAAAATGAGAGTTCGAGAGTGCATGCAATGATGCTTGTAATTGGAAGGACTTCTAGTGGAGAGAGCGTAACTTTGAAATGATACACATGACCACTAGCTCCAGGGATCCGGAAACCATTTGCAAGAGAAAAAATAAGTTTCCCGCATTAATCATTTACCAATGGTGTAGAAACCATTTCAAAATCTGGATAGAAAGAAGCCTCATTCGTTTACATCAAAACCGAACCTGAATAATTAGTAATTGTTCATAAGGGGTCGTGTCTACGTCTCGAGTCGAATTTGGAACTGCTTCCATTCGTAATCATCAATTACAGATATTGGCAAACTCCTCAAAGCAATTTGACTGTCGTCTTTATAGGCGTAATCATCAATGGCAGATATTGGGAAACAACTCAAAGCAATTTGAGTGCTGTCTTTATGGTCAATGTGTGATCATCATAAATTGAAAGTTCCTATTTTTCCAGCAAATGATCAAAATTTATTGGACGATACTCAATGCAATTACCCAAAATAATGAAAAGAAAAATAGACGGAATTTTTATATCAATACTGTTAAGCAATCAATCCTTCGTTATCAGTACACAACCTCCAACGAAACAACTCGTAATGCAACACCGATGCCAAAAATGTGTCAATCATCTCATTGTGTCTCATAGTGATGCAACAGCCATACAAAACTGTGTCAATTACCTCAGTGTCACCCACAAGAAACTATCAAAGATAAAGGAAAGAGGGGTGTCTACTTGCCAAACCAAAAAAGAAAAGAAGAGAGGGGGATGATAAACTAAAACAATGTCAAATCAAGATGCTACATGAAGCAAAAATGAGACTGAATACCTCATGGAGGAGGATTCTCTGCGTCATTGGTTCCTGGAACTCACTGATTAGCGTCTTGCTGATCTCAAGAAAGTGGCTTGGCACGAGTAGCCGGATCTTCCTTGGACTCCACATATATCATGAATGCATAGCCCAATACCCACAAGAGAATGTACAGGAAGGGAACCCAAGATAAACAGGCCAGAAGACTCAGTACACTTCCGACATACTGGGGGTCTTTTATCACCCCAAAGGGAAATTCTGTTACCCATGGGATGTTCTTTCCAAAGCGTACACCATAGTAAGTGCCTGGTTCACCGAGCAATTGATATACCCTGTAATTTGACTGTTTTAGTACATTGACCAAGTACAGAATTCTACTAAATATAAAGTGCACCATATGACAACACACCAAAGAATGGAAATTTTTTTTTAAAAAATTGCACTGCATTTAATGCTCTATAGAAATAGGTTCAAGAAATGTTCGCCCATGTGTGTGTTTTAAGTTACAATGCAAGTGTTTTAGATGTAATAAATTTAAGCGATCAAGGGAATGGATTCAGTGGTTGTCCAGAATGAGATTTTTATTTTTTGCAGATATTAACTTCTAAATTACCTTACTTACCTCCAAAAAAAAGAACATTTATAAACATTGTCACTTTAGGAGAGCAGAAATCTCATTACTAAGAAATACGGAGTGCTTGACCTAATTAACAATACCATCTTCTGTAGTTTCTGCTGATAATTAGATGTAGCGCTTTCTCGGACGCCAACCAAAAAAAGGGATCACCATTGATCTAAACCCACAATCATCCCTCGAGAGATCAGATGTCTGACCATGCTTACCAAGAAACTTTGTTCCACTACATATTTCTATTATTTTTAGTCAAAACTTTATTACAATTTAAATTTCTTGGGGTTTTTGTAACCAGAAATTTGTTGGCTCCTCCAGTTGCAGCACTGGAAAACTTGACCTAAAGGTTCTTCCGGTAATGCTCTTGTGCCAGCATATTCCTCCCTATCTTCTCCTTGTAGCCTTTTACATAGGATCCCTCAGATGGTAGCCATTCCACTCTGAAGGGATATCCACAGATTTAAAACCCAAACACCACACTCTCGTAAAAGAAAGCATTGCTCAAACAAGGAAATGGTCATGGATCTTGATGCACAAATAAATCAAGGTGTTTGAAACAGTGAACATCAAAGCAAAATGATCTGGAGAAAGGTATCCGTCCTTGAACTGTGTCCTGGCCTATACACACACAAAGATGTATTAATTTGCTCACTGGGACAAAGTAAGCTGTTATATGAGTTCCCTTTCTTCCTTCTACTACTCCTAGAAGGACTTGTCTTTTCTCCATGAACCTCCTTCATGGGGCTTTTATGTTTCCAGGCTACTTGCTTCATATGAGAGTGCTTGAGAGTGAAAGAGAATAGAAATTTCTTTGTAGTATGCCAACTCCTCTTTGTCTAAATAGCAACAACTTTACATTATAATGAGTGCAAAAACTTATAAAGTCCCTTGCATATTCTGAATTTTCTCCCAACTTCATTTTCCTGAGAAAAAAAATACTTTCATGGGAAGAAGAACATTTTACCCCTTCCTCGAACTACTGCATCAACCAGAAAGTGCAT
This sequence comes from Cornus florida, assembly GCF_030987335.1. NCBI lineage: Eukaryota > Viridiplantae > Streptophyta > Magnoliopsida > Cornales > Cornaceae > Cornus > Cornus florida. Next base: position 94,597,811 of record NW_026775581.1, on the reverse strand, counting down.
TTGGAATCTCAGATGATATTATCAATTTTGCATTCAAGGTATTCTGGATTTTCCACCAGAATGGAATATGGTAATAGTATTGGACCATTTTGATGTCTGTTTCAAATTTTACACCATGTTTTTATTTTTATTTTTTTCTTTTTAAAAGAAGTATGATAGTATATGTCCCCGTCTACGTCCAGTGGTAGAAGGAGAAGACCCGAAACAAACCTAACCTTTGACATTACATTGCACAGAGTGGCTAATTTGAATACTCAAACTTGTGTTCTCATGCTTGTCAGTGCGGGTTTTCACCATTTCACCAAATAATAAATATAAGATACATACAAGTTCTTTTTTGTTCAAAATAACTCTAGAAGATAACAAGAGAGATTTGATTTTTAAATGAAAATCACAGTTTAAATGTGAAGTAATTAGCAGCAAAAAGATTGGCGATAGATTAAACGGGCTGAAATGGACCAGAAGTGGATGAAACAGGCCCAAACGCTAGAGAAAGCAGATCACAAGGTAGCGATTGTGTTGTTGGAATAGTAGCGAATGATGATTCTGAGGTAAGATTTTGGACTTGTGGCAACGTTGTTATCAGAGGTGATTCAAGGGGGTGGTGATGTTGGGGTATATAATTGACTGGCAATGTTGTACGTTTTCTCGATCATTGTGAATTGTTGTCTGCCTGCTAACCTGATGTTTTAAAATGTTGATAAGATTATGTATATGTAATTCTGTTGTTTGAGATTGGGAATAATTACGGATATGGACACGTTTTAGTCCTGTGTTGGTAGACATGTTGAAAGGAAATGGTTAAGATAGATTGTATGGATTGTGGCATTGCTTTTTGTCATCGTGAAGGGAAGTGACACTTAAATATTACTTACATCTTGACAGGATTGCCCAATTAAAGCAAAATAGTAACACATTTTACCTCCAAAAATGTCTTCTTATTCATAGAGGTACCTATATTAATTAAGCAAAGTACCTTTTCTTTTTTTCTCTTTTTAACTTGGCTACAAATAATTGATGTACCTCTATGTGACAAGGTACGCTTCATATGGTCATCAAAAAAAAAAAAAAAAAGATACACTTCATATGAACTTCAACTTACCTAATCCGCAGACAAATAAACTTTTTATAATTTAGAAATGAAGAGAAAAGCTTCACAAAGGGGCCATCTACCTAATGCATAGAAACTACTGTCTATCAAATGCATACAAATTTCTCTAAGCCTATCGCAGCATAACCATATTGGCTCGAGTTTATAAATACCCAGTTCAGAATATTATTTACAAATATATTCAACTTTAACTTCAAGCAATACAAACTGATATGAAAACTTAGGCGCAATAGAAATTGATATGAAAACTTAAGCACCATGATATAAGTACGTCTGTGTCTTTAGACTTTCTCCTACAAGCTGAACATATGTAGTTTCTCTGGAATGAAATCATAACACATGCACGCAGACGCACAAAACAAAAGGGGAAAAAAAAAAATCATATTCATAATTTTAAACTGAATTCCTGAAAAAAATTCATTTTTAAAGCTAAATTCAGTGTAACCATCATGGCACAATTTACATATTCCAACTTTGGAACAACATTTATAGATGACATGTTAGATAAGATCACAATACTACCAAAATGACGTGTTAGATAAAACTGAAATAAGGCTAAAACAACATTTAATCATTTTAAAAATTGAAACGATAAATAAAATGACATGTTAGACAAGACTCTCTGTGAGTTTCTCCTAAAAGCTTATCAAATATACTTTAGTTAATGTCTAGTACCTTGTGCTGAAAAATGTGTACCCTAGGTTATAGGTGGAAAAGTTCATGTCTTCTGAGGAAAAAATTCCCAATTCTTATCAAGCCCCAAATGCATTTCAAGATTAAATGAAGTAAGAGAGTAGAGAAATACAGCCTAACTGCAGAACTGTATGTGTGTGTGTGTGTGTGTATATATATATATATATATATATATAGAGAGAGAGAGAGAGAGAGAGAGAGAGAGAGAGAGAGAGACGAGAGATAAAATGGAAAATGGGTAGGTAAGCTGACCTGAAGTTGAGGAACTGGCCGAAGAGGAAGAGGGGCCAGAAGTAGAGAGGAGGCGGCCAAGAGAGAGAGGAGACAGAGAAGAGAGAGAATAACTGAATGAGCTTGAGGGCGTGAGAAACTCGAGCCATCACTTTTGAAGGGTCTCGTTGTCTGCCACACAGATCCACCCATGTCTGTGGGTACTTCCACAGCCAGTGGTAATATGGGAAGGGTACTAACACCCCTAAGCATGCCATTATCCCCATTTCTCTCTCTGTACTCTGTAATCTGTATTGTATCAATCAAAAACTCCTTCAAAGCGCACACAACGGTGATGATGGTGTGTGTATTTGTACTTGTTGGACCTTTCTTCTCCACTTTGCTTTTGTTCTGGAATGGAATTTAGGTGTGTTCGGATAGTATTAGTTAGGAGAGAAAAGAAAAGAAAAGAAAAGAAAAGAAAGGATAGTACCAGTGAGAAAAGAAAAGAAAGGATAGTAATAATTTCTATTTGTGTTTGGATAGACGGGGGAGAAAAGAAAAGGAGTAATAGTTATTTTTGTTTGGATAGGATAGAGAAGAGAAAAGAAAAGAAAGAATAATAGATAAATTACTTTTTTACCCTTTCATAACCATGGGATTTGAATGGAATAATAAATTTGTGTATTGATTTGTGGAGGCTAATTTTGGTATTATCAAAATACTACTAAAATCACTATCCTTTCTCTCACTATTTCTCCCTATCTTCTCAATTTTGACGAGAAAGCAAATAAGAGATAAGGAGGGATAACTATCCCTCCCTATCTCTCCTTATCCCTCCCTATCCCTCCACTTAAGTTATCCAAACACAAACTTACACTATCCTCTTTTTTCTTTTCTCTCCCTATCCCTCCAAATCAACCCTACCAAACACTATTTAGCCACCAAGTCTTCCTAAAAAGGATGGGCTAACTGGGCTCTAAGTCTTCCTAAAAAGGATGGGTCAGCCACCAATTAGTCCAATTATTGTGGTCCAACTATTTAGCGGAACAAGCCCTCTCCTTTTTTCTTTTCTTTTTCTAAAGAAAAAAAAGTACTCAACAATTTAGGGACCAAAGCCACCTCTTTTTGTCCAATTCCACGCTTTATTGTGAGATTTTTCTTCCCTATTACCCGGCCTAGTTAGAGCTTTCTGGACGGGTGTACCACTGTTCGAGTTCTTAGTTTATAAATTTCGAATACGTGGAGTTAATTTAAACTCAAATAATTTGTAAATTTCGAATACATCCTCAAACTTGTAAGATACTAAAGTAAGTTACAATTTTGAAATTTGAGAATACTTTCAAAGGAATATTGTGGTTTTATTTATTTATTCACTTTTGTTTAGAATGAAATAATTCCTATTGAAGAAAATATCATTTTTTTTTTTAATTAACTAACACTTCATCTTACTCTTCATAATATCGGTCGATCGTTGGCGTAAGTGATCTGATCTCTCCTCCGTAAATGAAAGCTGAGAATTTTAAGTCCCCCCAAGAGAGCAAAATTGTATAGCTTTTAAATTGTATGCCTATCTAATAACAATAATAATAATATCCCCTCAAATATCTAAAAAAATATGTATGTAGTCTAAGTAGTGTCTTTTTAATCTCCCAAACCGAAAGATGATCAAGTCCTCAGGTAAGTTGGCGTGTGAGTGTTTTATATCGAAGAAGAAATAAGAGTCATTTTCTGGTTCACTCCACAGAAGTTGACTTCCTCTGACTTCTTCTCTCTCATAAATATAATAACTTGACTTGTAAAAACAGAGGACGAGATTATTTATATATTTTTTAATGTATGGCCATGTTTTTGGCCGCAATGTATTCATTTTGTAATTATTTTTAAGTACACTTGTTTATCTAATTATTTATTATTATTATTTTTTTTGCAAATCACTGTTACTTACATATGATTTTACAAGTAATGTTATGCATTTTATTTATATTATCATCTAACTATTCTTCAGTTCCATTGTACTAGCGGAATATCCCATTGGTCCGGTTGATATGATTGGTAAGTTCTCTGAAATATTATCACTTAGTAATCTGCAATTTTTTATTAATTAAAAATTCAGTAAAGATTGTTCACTGCTAATATTATTTTAATTGTTTCTTTTTCAGCCTTAATTTGCAGAATATACTAAATGAATCCATTTTAGATCACCATACATTGTGCAGATTAACGATGGGTGTGAAGATGAGGATTATGCTAAAGCAAGTAGCATGTTTGAACTTTGAACGAAGACAAGCACAGTAGAAGAAATCCCCAAAAAGGGATTTGAAAAGAAGATTTGTAATCGAATCATATGTCATCTATTATATCTAAGATTTGTTGATATACAGTACCGTAGAGCAAGAATATGCTTAGTTGTATTATTGTTTTTATTATTATTATTTTGGCTTTTTCTTCTTTACTTCTTAGTGTGTATATCTTGCATATACAATCAGCAACTGTTCAATGCCATTTTATATGTCAGCCTACCCAAAAATATTTATTTTATGTCCAAAAAAAAAAAAAAAAAAAGTTTCACATTGAGTCATTTTTGTGAAAAATATTGTTATTGGTTGTATCTGAAAGCACGAATTGATATTTTGAATTTAAAATTTGAACAAATTTAGTTTAAAATTAAATTTTCTTCAATTTCGAATCCAAACTACCAATTCAATATTCCCAAACATAGTAAATTGCATTTATGCTAAAAAAATTTATACAATAATTAAATAAAGTAATTAAGACTAATATATGGTATGCAAGATGAAATATAATAGAAATCATACCTAAATGGAATAGTCATAAAAGGAAATAAAGGAAAAGAGGATTTTTCCCCCTCTTATTTGTGGGACTGAGATCCTCCCATTTACTGCAGAGGATCTCAGTCCCTATATGAGACTCAAACACCAACAAGTTTGGTATTAACGGATAAGACCAACTTTATTTTTGGACGTGTTACTAATAGAATCTGATTTTGAATACGTTTTTAACATATTAAAATCTTTACAATGATTCATCAAGGTTGGTCCGGGGCTCTTTTCAAGATTGAATAATGGAAGTAACCTTTAGGACTTTTATAATAAAATTATTTCATTTTACAACAAAGTTTCAATGCGAGGTTTGATGATATAGGACGTGTTACTAATAGAATCTGATTTTGAATAGGTTTTTAACATATTAGAATCTTTATAATAATTCGTCACGGTTGGTCCAGGGCTCTTTTCAAGATTGAATAATGGAAGTAACCTATAGGACTTTTATAATAAAATTATTTCATTTTACAACGAAGTTTCAATGTAAGGTTTGATGATATATAGGAGACCGTGTTTGGAGATATCGATAATTGGTGCTTACGATTAGGCGATTCTGGTGTCTCCTATATGATCTCTAACAGTAGAAGTATCATGATCGAGAAATAATTTGGTGGTTCTAAGATATAATGAGTTGAATTTCATCATGCAAATGTCAAATTGATAGCTTTCATGATGATAAGATGGTTCGGGACAATTTGAAAATTGACATGGTTCCAAAATTCTAATTTGCGCGATTTCTCAAAACTAAACCAATTGGGTGGGCCATTTTAAAGTCAAATTATGCAATTGAATGATTTATGATCCAAAATGATGTTTTGAATTCTTTATTGGGTTTGATGAAAGATTATGACCACCTAATATTGATCAAGGTAGAAACTAATATATTTGAAACCCTAATTAAGGTTCAATTTGGATAACTTTCATGATTGAACAAAGAAAATGATCCAAAATGTTGAATAATGATGAAATTCATATTTGGGGTAGATTTGGAATCTTCAAATAAACTCCTTAATCATGACCATGGATGGACTATATGAAGTCGGAGTGATAAAAGAGTGGTAAAAAATATGACATGGAACAAGATGTGGTGTATACAATAATATTCACGCAACTTTGTCCATTCTTGTATACAACTCATAATTGAGCATCACCAGTTGACGATGTCAAGTTTCAACGTGAAGTTGCAAAGGTTAAATAGACAGACTATATATTAATACAAGATCGATTTTAAGATCACTCAGAGAGAGAGAGGAAACTTGGTGTTGATTTAGAAAGAATTTCCAAGGACACACATGACTATCTTGGTGCTGATTTAGTAGGGGTCATTGTTTAGTTCCTCCATGTGACTCCCTTTGCCGCATATAATTAATAAGAGCATCTTTAGTAACTCTGAAAAAAGGAAAGAGACTCTAATTAGAATTCCTCTAAATTCAGTTTAACACATATATCTAGCTCCTTATATACATATTGGCTTTGAGGACATAGTAGTAAAATTCATAATTATATAAATTAATATTGACTTTGAGGACATAGATGTCTAACATGAACTCTAATGCAATAATCTACCTCCTTCCAATTCATATGGTTTACGAAATATGCTAAATGGAAGTAGGTAGATTCTAAAAATATTTATGCTGCCTATGATGAAAAAAATATATATATTTTTATAAGAGAATCATCATTATATTTAAAATAATGAATAAATTTTTTAAAAAATATTTGCAATTCTAATGTGTAGGAAATTATGTGATTGCTTTATAGATAATTATGTAAAGTTTAACTTGATCATTCATTCTTTGCTTTATGACCAAATCCTATATGCAAACGAAGAAATTTCCTAAAATAGGTAATGCTTGAGGGTGCCTTTGGGCCTCGCGTCATCATCAGTTTCCGCGGTCAAAGTAATTCCAAGAACAAGGAATAAGACACATCAGCAGCCACAATTTTACTAAAATTATATACGCAGTAGTTCTAGCTTCCTAACCATCCACCACGTGTCCTCCTATTATGTCAGCACATTTTTTCACGTAAAGGTTTAAAATTCACGCATGACAATTGAATTCATCAGATCATGTGATCATCTGCTCTCTCTCTCTCTCTCACTCTCTCTCACACACACACACGCACACGCACTCATGAGACCATCCACATGTTCATTAAAAAACGAGGTGCTCGGCATGATTCTCACCATCCCCAACCCCCCAATAATTGATCAAATTAAGCCTACTAATTTTAATACTTGGAATGCTTCTATGTTATATTAGGTGGTTGGTCAATGATCATCAACCACTTGGTCGCTTGATTAATTAGACCACTTCAACCATTTATATGACTTTGTTTGACTCTAATGGTAAACAATTTTTCGTTATTTATTATTATAATTGCTTAAGTAATGTTTAATAAAAACTCTTATCATCCTTATCAAGTATTTTGCATTTTCAATAACAAGACAAAAAAATACAAGCTGATATGATTATAGATCGAATAGCTGAAGCAGATATAGTGAACCTAAATCATGAGTATTGTGTCTCATTTGATCTTCTAACATATAGTACTGTAACAAAAAAATACGCATCAACCTTCCTTTTCAACAACTTAAAAACATTACCATATAATATAACGCATTTTAAGATTAATTACTTATAGTTTCAAAATTAATGTAGAGAAAACTTTCTTAATTGGAGGCTGCCATCATCCTTTTCACCATCTGATGGATATTGCCATATATGAACCATATGAAGCAATAATTGGAGCACTATAGATCTGCTCAATCATCATCCAATTCATATATCATAAATGCATCTTATGACTTTGGATAGGCATCAATTGTGGGAGGTATATAATATAGAATATCATGTATAAATCAACTATATATTGACATGACAACATGGTCACACAGCCAAAGGAAAGGTCCACTAGTACTGGTGGAGTGACACGTCAGCAAGCCCACTAGCTATAAATATAGGGGAAATAGACATGAAGCTAAAACCAGAACCACCAGCTATAAATAATACACTTCACTTCTAGTACAGTCTGCACAATTTTTACCCTAGCTAGCTACCTACTTTCTCAATGTCACCTAAGATAGCAGCTGAAAGTTCGCCGGACAAGGTGGTGGTGAGAGAGTACGACGAAGAGAGAGACAAGGCGGCAGTGGAGGAGCTCGAGAGGCGGTGTGAGGTTGGCGGGCAACTAGGGAAGGCGCCTTCGTTTGTCACTGACCTCATGGGGGACCCTCTTTGCCGCGTACGCAACTTCCTGTTCCATGTCATGCTGGTGAGAATTCAATCATCTCATCTCAAAGCTAGCCTATTAAAATTTTGAATTAATTTAATTATGTTGTAATCATTTAAAGTAACGCAGTGGTATGGACAGAATTAAAATGGTAGTCACATTTTTGTTTGCATGGTACGTCCACATATAATTAGTAACAACCTTCTTTTTAAATTAATTATGTAGTTGATTTGATGATGTGTTGTGAACAGGTTGCAGAGTATGGAGCAGAGAAAGAAATTGGTGGGGTTATTAGAGGTTGTATCAAAACTGTGACAAGAGGAAAGAATGACTCGAGTGGTTTCCCACTCTATGTAAAGCTGGCTTATATTTTGGGACTAAGGGTTTCGCCTACACACAGGTTTCTTTTTCTCTCTCTATATATATATCCTTCTCTCTCTATACAGTGTTTAGATTTCTATGAGCACACAAACAAAGAGAGAGAGAGAGAGAGATCTGCATGTGTGCTTAAATACCAAAACAATGAAGGAAATGGTGTACAAATTAAGAAAGCAGCTCTCTTTGGTTAATACTTTTGGAGTATTTCCTCTTTTAAGTCTGCAGTAGGAGACTCACTAAAGGTGACACTAGGACTTAAATAATGCATGTGATTTATTAGTGATTGGGTGTGTTCACAATCGCAAATCATCCAAGAGTGTAAAGTTAAGTATAAAATAATTAACGAGTGGGTTGATTCTTCAATCACAAAAAAGAAGAAGAAAACAACTCTCATGGATGTGATTTGTTGGCTACAATTGTAAGAGTGTAAAGTAGTTAACAGTGAGTTGATTCTTCAATTGCAAAAAAACAGAAAAAAAACAAAAAAAAAAAGTAATAATAAAAACTCTCTCATGTTTGATTAATTTGTTCACAACTGAGTGCATTCGCAATTGCAGATCATCATAGTGTAAAGTAGTTAACGGGCGGGTTGATTCTTCCTTGAAAAAAAAAAAATCTGTGTCATTCATGTGCTTTGTTAGTTTCTAAGATATACCACCACCACAAAACAACGATTAGATTCCACCATAAAGAGTACATATTGTTCCTCGTATCCTGAAAAAGAGTTAACACTGCTAATTTACTTGCTTAGCTGATAAATTCAGCTTCCTGCCACGGGTGGGCTACTCTCACACACACAACAACATTAAACACGTATTCTCCAAATTATCTACTTTGGCCATAGCATCCACTGCGTGCAATATATATCCCCATCAGGGCCATCATATAGTACTGCGTGCAATATATATCCCCATCAGGGCCATCATATACTGCGTATATCCATACATATATATATATATATGATATAACTCCTTTATTATTTACCAAATTGCATTCCTTGATTAATGGTCCACCAATGCAGCACACCCTGTGCTCTTATGTCACCTCTTCTTAATTTGCTTTATTTTCTAAACTTTTTTATTTTTATAATTAGTTCCATATATCATTGATCATTATTTAACATCACAGGGCATTGATACTCTAAAAATCTTGATAATACATAGAAAAAGAAAGCACAAATGAGATATATATTAGGTGCATGCATGTAACACTATAGTGGGATTTTCTTATCGGTTTATATAACAATGATAAATATACACACACACACACACACACAGAGTACTGAACATATTCCGTACATTATTGTATATTGTTTAATCCAAAGCAACCTTTAATCAAATCATTATATTCTTATAAAATGTTCCCTACTTTTTCATATAATCCCACTCCACTTTCCTAACGTCGAGTGTACACTGTACAATTGGAAAGCGACTTAATTAACTAGCTAGAGACATTATTAATTTATTCTTATAATTTTGAAAAAATGCAGGCGGCTCGGAATTGGCTCGAAACTGGTTCAACATTTAGAAGAATGGTGTAAGAAAAATGGCGCAGATTTTGCTTATATGGCGACAGATTGCAGCAACAAGCCTTCGATAAATTTGTTTACGCTAAAATATGAATATGTCAAGTTTTGCAACCCTACCATGTTGGTGCACCCTGTCCATGCCCACTACAAGCCAATCGACTCGAGTATTGCGATAGTTCAACTGTCACCACAATTTACAGAGTCAATCTATCTTAGAGTCTTCGCTAACTCACAATTTTTTCCCAAGGACATTGATGTCATTATAAACAACAAGCTCAATTTGGGCACTTTCATGGCCATGCCCAAAAAGTACCTCCCCAAGTGGTACACACAAAGTGGCACTTTACCGCCTAGTTTTGCTATATTAAGTGTGTGGAACACCAAAGAAGTGTTCAAATTGCAAGTGAAGGGGGTGTCTGCGCTAACGTACGCATGCTGCGTAGGAAGTAGGGTTTTGGACAATTTGATGCCTTGGTTAAGGTTGCCCTCAATTCCTAATGTTTTTAGGCAATTTGGTGTTTATTTCTTGTATGGGCTTCACATGGAAGGAAAGGGCGCTTCGCGGCTCATGAAGTCACTATGTGACTTCGCCCATAACATGGCTAGAGATGATGATGGGTGTGGGGCCCTGGTCGCTGAGGTGGGCCAGAGGGACCCTGTTAGAGAGGCCATTCCACATTGGCGGAAATTTTCTTGGGTTGAAGACCTGTGGTGCATAAAGAAACTTACAACCGCGACGCAGGAAGCCAATGGGAGCTGTGGGCCGTCTGATTGGTGTAAATCACAGCCGTCTTCCTCGGTGATCTTTGTTGATCCACGTGATTTTTGACACTTTGTACCTCTAACTCATACACAAAAAAGAAAAAAATTGTTTTATATTGTCAATTAGTTAACCATTATCCGATCAAATATCAAATAAATGACTTTCCGTGCATACATTATAAATAGTGCAAGATTATGACCAAAATTAGTTTGGAAAATGAATATGACAAACACCATCATCCCACTAGCTTGCTAATCCAAAGAGTACGATGTCTCATTTTTTTTAAAAAAAGAGGGTAAGAGTCCTAACGAGAAAGCATACAATATTTTAAGCATGCTTACTACGTTGTTCTCTCATCTAATGAAAATTCCTTAATTTTGTTAAAAATAATTTGTTAAAAATAAAAAATTAATATATATATATATATATATATATATATATATATACTCTAGGACTGTTTGGTTTCGGCCAATTATATGCATACTGATACGTAACTAAAAAACTAAATAAAACTGTCACATTCGATTGTATGTCATTATGTAATTGACAAAAATCACATGATCCCGATCATATAATAATTTTCAATTAAAAACTTTTCAATTGAGACATGTAAATTTGGATATTTGTGTTTCACTTTTAAATTTCTTTAATATAATAATAATGAAAATGAAGAATGACTAAGCACGGTGATATCTTTTGAGTGATGCTTATCTTGCAAGAAGACATAGCTTAAATCTTATGAGAGATTTGATGTACACGAAAGAGGAAGAGTGTATCCATTTGTCCAAGATAAATGACAAATGTGAAAGAGAACCTAGTTAATGCTCTATGGAATAATAATGAGTGTAATGAACAAAACTCCAATAACACTACACTCTTAAGCTCACTAAAGTCAAAATCCCTTCAATGATGTGCCTTGAACAAAAATCTTGTTCCATTATTTCTGTTATCCAAACTCTGCATTGTCTCTTGTTCACCACCAAAGTCACAATCTAAAAATCCCTTCAATGATGTGCATTGAACAAAACTCTTGTTCCATTATTCCTCTTATCAAAACTCCCAATATCTCTTGTCCATTTTATGAATGAATGAATGAAAGATACCGGAACGACTCGAAATTTAACACCGATGCACGTGATCTTAGCTCACTAAGTCACAATCTCAAAATTCTTTCAATGACTTGCAATGATCAATAAGACTCGTGACACTCTTTTCTACTCAAACATGCAATACCCCTTGTCCATCCTATAGGTGACAGAATATGTAAATACTTTGAACATTTTCAAGTGAATATATGTGGTGTTGCCTATCTATTCTTATACGTTCGAGATTATTTTCATTCATATCAAATATGATAAGACTTCGTAATTAAATTAAACTACTACCTCACATTATATTTACCGTAAGTAAAATGATATTGCGGTATAAATAAATAAAAAAAAAGAGTGAAAGAGAGAAAGGAAATAACCTTTTACAACTAGTACGTGTAAACTTTTGTGAATAAAAATTGATTCCCAACACCAAAATAAAAGAGGAAGAACAAGAATTAACATAAGGCACATAAGAATAACATTAATGAAAAGCCTGTATATTGACTAGTTTGTCCTGTTTCACATCGAAAACAAAGAGTTCATTTACAAATCCATTATTCAATCTCTCTCTAGATCCTTCTATAGAGAGAGAACATGTTGGCAACTATGCATATATATACACACACACACACACACACACACATACATATTGATCATAATATACTATAGCCATTATGTTAATAAATCAATCTTTAACGTGTCATTCACAAGTTTAACCTATATGTGGTCCTTTGTTCCAAAAGTTGAGTAGGTTAAAAAGCCTTCAATTCTTTTTGCTCAAGAACCAACACTTAATTTTATACACTAAAATGAATAAATAAAACAATAGTATGTAAATTGTACTACTTATAATGAATGTTAATTATATTATCCAAACATATATATATATATTAACAATTATGCTGAGAATCCAGACACGTGTAACTTTGGGAGCTTTACCACCTATAATGACATACCAGATGTCAAAACCAAAATTTATTACAAATGATAAACTTGGACCACTCTTGCAATATCACAAACACAAGTGAATAAAAGGCAACCCCATTTTTGCTTTTCATAATTTTATCTCACTTGTTTGTATGAAATACTACCACTTTTGAGGCATATATTGCTTAAAAAGAAAGTATGGGGCTCTTCTAGGCCTCTCTACCAACCTATAAAGAAATGACAGTGACATCCAGACCTAAAAAAAACCAAAAGGAACTGATTGAGAGGGCACTAATTAGTCCATTTGTGAACACTTCCTCTTTTAAATTGGTTAGTATTTTAAGTCTAATTATATATTATTTTTTATAAAGAATTAAGTAGTTGGGTATTAATTAGTAACTTAATTAATAGAGGCGCTCAGTTCTAGTGTGTTTATGTTTTAGTGTGTTCATGTTTGAGTCTCCTCCCTAATTTGTCAAGATAAAAAAAAAAAAAAAAAAAAAAAAAAAAAAAGAAAAAAAGAAAAAAGAATTAAGCAGTTTAAGTAACTAATTCAGGTTTCTCATTCAGTTGTAATTAATTGATCCAAAATTATTGAATTCAGAGAATATACAAACGGAAGTCGAACTAGAGATTCTTTGCACTCAATGTATTCTCTCTTCCCAATTACTATAGAGGACCTCTCTCCATCTATAATTTGAGCTTGAATAAAATTCCGCTAGGGTTTTATTCTCTCTCTCCAAAAGTGTGACATGTGTTAGTGTTTTAAGACATGCCTAGTTGAAGGTTATTTATTTATTTATTATTTTTTTATACATACTAGACATGCTATTAGTTATGGGGTAAATACTAATACTCTCTTTTGAAATGTTGAGAAATCTTGAAAGTATGTTAGTATATCATAGTACTAGAATGTTTTCCTAAAAGTATTATAGATTTCTTGTCAGATACATGCTAGCATAGTCTTAAAACTATAATACCATTGTCAAACCATGCATATGATAATGTTTACAAATTACACCCTAATACGGCACTTGCCATATTTCGATTTGTGATTTGATAAAGTTAACTGAAAAGAGATTGCGAGGGTCCTAGCATTTAAAAGTTTTTGTGAAATTTGATTCATCATCGTCCATTCACCCGTTCAGTCATATTTTTATTTTCTCGACGACAGTCAAGATAACCGACAAAGAGAGGCCTGCATGATAAACCCCACCATATGAGTGTGGCAAGCAAGTCACTGTGAGTAGTTAGTTATCCAACTGTCGCAAGGAATATAACTGGCTGAAAATACCCATTTTTTCAGAAAATTGGACATTTTAATACTCATCCAATTATGGTGACGAGCACATCAATAACCCCTTCCAACAGTAACTTTTGGTTAATGCATTGGCCGGAAGACCAATTTCGACTACTAGAATCATCAGCTTTTGTGCTTTTCAACAACAGTTCAGATGACCGGTTACAACAACCGTTCAGATAGATTACACATTGTTGAACTTAGTTGAACAATCATTCCTTTCCTTTTTTCTGGTTAAAACCTTTTCTAATCATATTGAATTTAAATCATCATCTCGCAGAATTTCCCCAGATACCATTGTATAACTTAAGAAAAGGTTCCCGCTGAAGATGAGATTCAGTAAAATCCAAGCTGCGACTAGGAAGCTGAACAGTTCTAAGATTTCAGCTGCTACATATCAAAATACTAGAGTGTCTACTCGATATACAATCTATCCTGGTGAGTTGTCCAAAGACGCCAGCTATTTTTGGGTTGACAACAGAAATCTCTTGTAATGATTGCATGAGTTAGTAGAAATGCCGGCACATTGTAGTACCACAGAGAAGATGTATGTCACTGAGATCAAGCAGTATCCTTGTTAGGATTCACATTGTGGACGCCTTAACAAAACCTGAAAATCTGGACAACTGGTCTTGTAGAAGATCCTGTGGGTTTCCTTGTTCAACCTACACAAGGGCAGAAAAAGTAAGATCCAAAATTCTCTTACTCAAGTAGCATTGAACTCATTCACAAAAAAGTAAAAGATAAAAGTAGCAGCAAACACTTATTTTTTTCCTAGTCGGTACTCACACACATGCCTCCAATGAGGCTCAAACCCCAGACCTCTCTTTGAGAAGCAGGGGCCCGATACCGCTAGGCCACTGGCCTGTTGGTAGCAAACACTTATTTAATTAGTGACCATGAATGCTAATTAAACACAAACTGCAATATGCCCGTAGCAACATAAGGACATTAAACTATACATAACTACTTAGCCAGGTAAGAACTTGACTATAGGAGCGTGCCTCTACGAAACTTGGAAGTGGTATGGCTTGTCTAGACCATGCTAAACCGACTGTACAGATGTGTGCATGGCGTATCTGTATAGTGTTGAATACCACTGGATGGCCTGTGTGACTGCATTTTATCCTCTACCGTGCTGGTTTGTCATTGTCATGGAGTTTTGATGCTTGTTTCTGTGACGAAACCCAGTTTCAAGTGTTTGTTTCCAGTGGTTATTTACGTTTCCTGTTCTTTACTTGATTGAGTAATTTGGATGGTATTTTGCTGCTGCAGTAAATGATTCCGTTGTTAACATGTGCTACTTCACACATCTGATGGTTCGGAGTTTACTTGGTAAGTTTTTCCAGTCCTCGTTTAACTCACTAGGAGGTCACAAATTTTCCTCGAGACAACATTTTTGAATGCTGTTTGCATCTAAGCTGTCAAGTACCCCCCTGATGGGACTATTGAATGATTAAAGGCCTGACTAGTGACAAAAGGAAACACTAACAGTTTGCAGGAGATTATTTTGAAACTCTCTCTTCTGTGTTCTGTTTTGATTTTCAGTAATGGGTTTGTTGTATGAACTGCAATAAATCGTTGGCCTTTTTACTAGAAAAGATAAGTTTTATTTCAACTGAAATAAAAGGTTGGCCTCTTTACTAGCTGTAAGAGTTAGGGTCAGATATAGGAATTAGGGTCGGGTTTTTTTTTTTTTTTTTTTTTGAAAGGTAAAAGAAGGCAAAGATTAATTAGGGTCGGGGTTAGAGATGTGAAGAAGAAGAGAGATGAGTTTTGGGAATTTTATGTGTAGAGGTTTACCCTCTCTAACCCATATATATATACTATTTGGGAACTACAATGAATACACTCTTGGAAGATATACCAATTATGATATATATTAAACAAAAAATACATACTCTATGTTTTGATCTATGAGATTTGCCAACTCAGTCCTATTGACCTAATATACCCCACCTGCTAACTCTACCATTGTCAGTTTTACCTGATGAGATCCCCAATATCGCCATCTCCAATGTCCTAAAGATTAGTAAATGCATTGCTTTTTCAAAGGTAACAGAACACTTGTAAAAGATGACAAAATGGCAAGCATACCAGGATCCCCTGATCAAGAATCAGTATATTGTTCATGTTCAAAACTGTGGAAATGCGATGTGCGATTGTGACCACTGTCATGCCTCTACATTCACTAGCTATGGCATCCTGTAGTTTTGAAGCTGTTTGCGTGTCTACATTGGCTGTGCATTCATCCAAACACAGTACCTGAAAAGTTTAAATATTTTCAGTACTCTCTCTCTCTCTCTCTCTCTCTCTCTCGTATATGTGTGGTGTGGTGTGTGTGCCTGCACGTGTATTTTACTCTTTACCTTCGAAGACTTGAGAAGTGCACGTGCAAGGCAAAGAAGTTGTCGTTGCCCAACAGAAAATGACCTTCCAGATTCTTTTACATGAATATCCAGTCCCCCCGATGCTTCTACTTCCTCCTTCACATGGCATTTATCTAGAGCCTTCCAAATTTTTAAGTCATCACTCCCCCGGAATGGATCTAGATTATCCCTGGAATTTGCATGGTATAGAAACAGATGCCTTTATTAATTAAGATAGTTAATATCATCAACTATAACTCACAATGTAAATGTTCATATTAGATCAGTAGAAAAATATGACACTTGATACTCTATGCTGAATGAACAAGTATTTATCAAAGAACATGCGAAGTTCCGGAAAATACCGTAGCGATCCTTCAAATAAGAATGGACTCTGGGGAACAACAGCAAGATGTGAGCGAAGATCTCTCGCAGAAACATCAGCAATGTTTATTCCATCCACTAAAATACGTCCTTGACATATTGGGCTGAGGCGGAAAATTGCATTCAAGATACTAGATTTCCCAGCACCTGTCCTTCCAACTATCCCAACCTGATTGAGTACAAGCATGCTAATCTCAAAGCATCGATAATTTAAATAATCGGAAAGGTTTTACATTCATGACAGATTTATGGTCAAATGACTTAAATTTCTCAAGTACTCATATCAGGCAAAGTAGATGCTTACCTGTGTACCTCCTTCAATGGTGAAAGTAATATTGTGCAGTGCAGCAGGCAAAGATGGCATATATCTCAGAGTTACATTTTGAAACTCGATATGTCCTTGCAGTGGCCAACCTACTTCCAATTGTTGGCATCCATGGAGATCTTCTTCAGGGATGTCCATATACTAGAGCCAAGGAATCAACACATTAATTTCTGGGGAAAATAAATGGTTAAAATTAGTTTCTATACATACCTGAAGAACCCTCTCCAGAGAAACCATTTCCTTCTCTGTTTCAGTGAAGCTTGTTAAAAAACTTCCCAACAAAGATACAATTGGAGCGGCATAAGAAAGAGCCAAGCCCACCTATTGACAAATAAGCTATCTTAGAATCTTTTGCTGGTGACAATGTCAGGGTTATTACAGTATTTCAAAGAGTTCAGTTTATAATGGCAAAAATATTGGAATCAGAGATGGCTAAAAGTTGAAGACAGTTGAGGGCTTAAAGAACATACCAGTCCAGGGGTACCAAAATTAATGGGCAAATTTCCTTGAGATCCAATAACAGCCAACACAGCAACAAATGAGATAACAAATGCTGCTAAGAACTAACATGGTTAACTGGTTAGTTAATGATTACATCAGCTTCAAGATATTGTATGAAATTACCAACTACCAAAGAATAAAGGTTACATATTGGGACTTTAGAGTAGAAGTAAAAGGAATGAAGTTAACAAAGGAATGATAAATAAAATCACCAACAAGAAGGTAGAGGACACACTTAAGAAGACGGGGAGTAATAAAGCGGTAGGCCTGAGTAATATACCCATGAAAGCTTGGCTAACACTAGGTAAAGTAGGAATTGAGTGGCTAACAAGGTTATTTAACAACATCCCAAAACAAGGCATGATGCCACATGAGTGGAGGAAAAGTACAATAATACCAATTCACAAAATAAAGGGGATATAGAAAATTGTGGCAACTATAGAGGAATTAAATTAATGAGTCACACAATGAAAATATGGGAAAGGGTAATATAAAAAAGGTTAAGAAAGGAATCCAAGGTATCCGATAACCAATTTGGATTCATGCCGGTTCGATCAACAATGGAAGCTATATACCTACTTAGACAATTGTTTGAAGATATAGGAGTAAGCAACAAGACTTACATATGGTCTTTATAGACTTAGAAAAAGTGTGTGATAGAGTCCCAAAAGATATAATTTGGTGGGCTCTACCAAGGAAACAAATCCCTTCACAAATCATAAAAAGCATCCAAGATATGTACATGAACACAAAGACTAAAGTCCATATCACGTGTGCTGAAACTAGTGAGTACTCCATAAATGTAGGATTGCACCAAGAATCGGTGTTAAGCCCAATATCTATTTGCTATAAACTTAGATGAAATAACAAAAGAGTTCCAAAATGAGATTCCTTGGTGCATGACGTTTGCCGATGATATAGTGCTCTTACACACTTCTAAAGAGAACCTAGCAACAAAACTAGAAATGTGGAGAAATGCATTAGAATAGAAAGGATTGAGAATTAGTCGAACTAAAATAGAGTATATGGAGTGCAAATTTAATAAAGACTCGGTCATTGATAACATAATATTAACACTTCAAAACCATAAAATTACTCACTGATCAAAAAAAAAAAAACTCAAAACAACCATTTTTGATATCTAAGATCGATCATGCAAGAGGATGGAGAGATAGAGACTAGAGAGTTATATAACTAGAAGAATTGGAGCGGGTTGGACCAAGTGGAAACAAGCATGCGGAATTTTTTATGATAAAAGAATAAAACATTGGATCAAAGGAAAATTCTATAGGACCGTTATTAGACCACCTATGTTGTATGGAGCAAGTGTTGGCCCTAAAAAAGAAACAAGAGCAACGCCTTCCAGTAGCGGAAATAAGAATGCTAAGATGGATGAGTGGAGTGACTAGGAGGGATAGCTTACTAACGAGAGTGTGAGATAAATTAGAATTGAAAGGATTGAGAATTAGTCAAACTAAAATAGAGTATATGGAGTGCAAAATTTAATAAAGACTCGGTCATTGATAACATAATATTAACACTTCAAAACCATAAAATTACTCACTGATAAAAAAAATAAAAATAAAAAAAAACTCAAAACAACCATTTTCGATATCTAAGATCGATCATGCAAGAGGATGGAGAGATAGAGACTAGAGAGTTATATAACTAGAAGAATTGGAGCGGGTTGGACCAAGTGGAAACAAGCATGCGGAATTTTATATGATAAAAGAACAAAACATAGGATCAAAGGAAAATTCTATAGGACCGTTATTAGACCACCTATGTTGTATGGAGCAAGTGTAGGCCCTAAAAAAGAAACAAGAGCAACGCCTTCCAGTAGCGGAAATAAGAATGCTAAGATGGATGAGTGGAGTGACTAGGAGGGATAGCTTACTAACGAGAGTGTGAGATAAATTAGGGGTGACTCCCATTAGTGAGAAAATTAGAGATAATAGACTTAGATAGCTTGGACACCTATATTGGAGACCTAGAAATGCACCGGTCAAGCGAGGAAGACTAGTTGTAATAGAAGGTAAGAGGCATAGAGGGCAACCAAAATTAACATGGGATGAGGTTATTAAAAATGATTTTAAAATACTAAATAGCAGGCGAAATAGCATGTAATAGGAACGATTGGAGAAATAAAAAACTTGTGGCCAACCCCATTTATATAGGGATAAAGGCAACGATGATGATGATGATGATTGGGACTTTCGAGTATAAAAGTTGCAGGATCAACACAAGAGTTCACAATACACTCCCTATCCTATACATCCAAGGAATGGTATCTACTTTAAATTGTAATGTGGTTCTTCTGTTTCTGCAAGACATCTGAAGAAGATCAAGAAAATAAAAATAAATAAATAAATAAATAAATAAAAAGGAACTAAAACAAAGACACACCTGAAGGCGCAGGGAAAGCCACAAACTTGCTGTTATCTCTGAGTATGAAGTTCGCTGGTACAATGTCACATGCTCAGCGAATTTGGACACAAAAAATTCCTGTCAACAAAAGGTATAAATTGGTTCAATACAGAACCAAGGTTGACAAGATTGAGAAATAGAACCATCTGATTTGTTTAATTTTCAAATAGAAACAAATGCGGAGTTTAGGCATTTTTGTGCAATAAACCCCTCCCGAAAAGCCCTTTGTTCTCCAGTTTAGTCTCCTAGAAAAAGAAAAATTTTAAAAAAAAGGCAAAATACTACTGTCCAGTCAATTTGGGGTGCTCGGAATAATTTTTGACTTAATTTGAATGAAGTGGCCGCTCACAAACCCAAACATGTAGGCTCACAATTGACAACTGGACTTTTACCACTGCACCAACTTAGCCTCTCTTAAAACAAATTCGAAGGTCCATCAAGTATCAAATAAATTGGAATAATTCGGGAAGATTTTTGTTAAATCAGGCTCTAAAATAGTCATGAAATCCCACCTTCTCATCTTGATCTGCAGGAGAAAGTTTATACGGATCAACCACCTGGTTATTGTTGCTGGTAGTGAACACCTAGTTTGTCGACTGCAAAAGGCTCTCTACGATCTAAAGCAGTCTCCCCATGCTTGGTTTGATAGATTCAGCAATGTGGTGATTGAGTTTGGTTTCCAGTGCACTACTTCTACTTTTGTTCATTCTGTGTTTGTCTTGTCTCTAATTTTTTAATTTTTTTTCCCTAGTTGGTATGTTTGTCTCTATTTTCCTGGTACTATTGTCTTGATTGTCTGTGTCGATGGTATTATTATCTCTAGGAGTGATTTAGCAGGCAATACAGAGTTGAAACGACATTTGAGTCAACATTTTCATACCAAGGACTTGGGTGCTCTTCGCTATTTCCTTGGTATTGAAGTTGCTCATTCTTGTCTGGGCATCTCACTGTCTCAACAGAAATATGTCCTTGATTTTTTGTCTGAGACCGGTCTCTTAGGTGCTCGATTGGTTGATAATCCTATGGACTCTAAGGTCAAACATGATGGTGAAGATGGGAATTGTTTGCTGATGTTGGCAACACCGGCGCCTGGTTGGAAAATTGATTTATCTTACGGTTACTTGTCCCGATATTACTTCTGTTGAGTCTTGAGGAATGTGCACTGTGTTCTTCGCTAAACTCCCATCTCTATCATTTTTTGTGGTTGTAGACAAACGATTCAAGACTTTGCCACACATTACAACCAAGATTTAGAGTGAAGATTGCAACACTGACTGATAGTCTTAACACAAAATTATAGACCTCTCACCCTTGTCAAAGCAAAATAAAAGGATCCAAGGAAAGAGTTGAGTTACTGAGGAGCAAATGAACTTCCTTCAGAAAATAAATAAATAAAGACACAATCAATTTTCAATATGGATGAAGAATTAGGCAAACACTCACTGTCAACAAACAGATGTTATAAGTTTCAACTTTTCCTATTAATCATATGTGCAGCCATTTCCAATGTGCCTAACGTTAACATTAATAACTAGTTACAAACTTTCAGCCTTTCGTTGAACTCATGGTTCAAAGACGGACATAGTGTAATGGTGCGGACCCGAATTGGGTAAAATACAATAAAATCAGTTTTTAGGGTCGTGAATTTTTTTCAAGCATGCATAAAGGCCAAAACGTACCGATACTGAACATTTTACTACATAATCCACTAAATATATCATTTTAATGAATTTTCGTATTTTTTAATTTTTAAAATATCACTTAATAATAAATATTTGTTAGTACATGAAATTTAACTCGTTGTGGGTATTAAAGGCCTAGTAATTTACGCTTTTTACTAAATTAACGAGGCAAAAGAGATTTAAACATAAAATAAATGAAAATTTATGACATAAAACTCATAAAGAATTAAACAACACTTCCATGTTAGATCCAAGTTAATAGAAAAACCAATATAAATAAAAACTTACGAGGTTTGATCCAAGATTTAGCAGAAGATCTTATTATTATTTTGAGTTTTGATTTGCAAATTTAGGATTTAGAATGAATTTAGACGTGAGAGGGCTGTTAGAGAAAGAAAGAATGGGAAAAAATGGACATGATTGACTATGGCAACTTAAAAAGGAATAACTGGGCCGTTACAGCGTCAATTTGGCTCTCTCTCTGAGTTTTCCCAAGCCTCTCCGAGTCACATTTTACTTTCATTTGCACTGATATATCAGTCTGTAATGGGATCAACTCGTCGGGATCAACTCTGGCCGAGTCCGTTGTTACCGGGCAAGTCGTGCCCGTAACCACTGATATTTCAAACCATGGCTGAACTTCATAAGAACTGGATATTTTGCTGGTTGGTTCTATTTAGGTGAGTGTGTGTTCTGATACCTAATTACTCAAAGGGAACAAATAAACATGTTATAATAGTGATAAGCCATTTGAAAGCAATAACAGGCTGTTAACATCCATATGCTTACCTCAGATTTGAATGCCCTTATAGTTGAGGATCCATCTAGTGTCTCTGTAAATGATGCATAAATGGGTGAACGAGACACACTGTCTAGCCTTCGCAATTCACGTGATGTTGACCTGTAATAAAACTGCAAGCACCTTTGACTTAGATGACAACCTAAAAGTCCAAATAAATTATTTCCCTGCAACGATTGTAATAAATTAATTCAATAAAAGTTACTTATCATATGCGATTATCGAAATCATTCTCATAAAATGTATCAACCAAGTTATAAAGCAAGCATAAAAACCATATTGTTGAACCCTTTCCATAAATTTAATGTCAAAATAATATTCTTTCCTTTGATGATGATTGATATCTAATAAATTAGTTTGATTGAAGTTACTTAAAATCAAGTTATAGAGTAAGCTCCTTACCCAAAAAATGTCATAAAGGTAGCTTAAAAGTTATATTATTGACCCCTTTCAATAATTTAAGCACACTGAAGATCAACTCTGTAATTCTGAACCCTAGGAATTCAGTATCCCCAGGAGCAACATTAAAATATGACTACTTGTGGTTCAAGTAAAATAGATCTGCTGCTAGGTTAAAGGGAGGACCAAAATTAAAATATGACAACTTGTGGTTTAAGTAAATTAAGATGTTGCACAGCACAAAATGGCAGAACAGGAATAACGTTATGGGTACTAAATAGTTGTGAATAATGATTAGTTCAATTGTAGTTTAAGTTAGGAAAACTTCCACGTTCATTAGAATATATGAAGCTTACATATTTTCCCAGCATTTTTCCTTATCCTTTAAGGAAAATGCAGTTAAAAAAAAACCTTTTTGGGAGCTGTGCTTGTGGCTTTCATACATGCTTTCCTCTGTACAAAAAAAAAAAAGAAAAAAAAATTCCCCCCTTTTTCATTTCTAGCCCAAAGCCCACCCATAACCTGGTAGCTCAAAACTGGAAGGAAAAGAAAACAAATAAAATGATAAAAAAAATTGTTAGACACATATACAAATTTACATATCAATTAAATCATCTCCAGATATTGAGAGCCATTTAAGAGTTTAACCAAAAAATTACCTTCTCTCTCCCATCCTCTTTGCATGCAAAACTTGATAAACAAAAATTAAACACTATAGGTTGAAATTGATGCATTGAATTATAATATGCTAGAAATGTCAAAACTAATACAAAAGATATAATGATTACCTGCAATTTGCTGTAGATATACCAAAACGGCAATAATAGAAGCAAAAACATGACCTAAACACAAACTTTTAGAATGGTATTTTGATGCTGGGCAAAAATTATGGAACATCTAAAATGGACAAACCAACAGTGAAAAGGCTCTAGTAAATTACCTGCACATATGACAAAATTATAGCAATCCCCAAGAGGCCAACAAAATTAGCCAGGAGAATGTTGAGAATGAATGGAAGGGAATCATCGATTGTATAAAGATCAGAAGACAACCTACAGAACATATTCAATATGAAAAATAGCACAATCAAAAGTGGAGTAGTCCCTTGAAGGAATTATATGTTACCTGTTAAGTATTCTTCCACTCGGTGTCTGATCAAAGAAGTTAACAGGTGCATTTACAAGCTTATTTAGCAGTCTGTTGTGCACCTGAACAGCAGCACGTAAGCCACCAAATGCAAATGAGAATGCCCTCACTAGTGTTAGCAAGGAATTCACGATACAGAATATGCAGAGTACAACCTGTACCAACAATGACAAAAGTTAACCACAACAAATATATTCTTTTCAGCCAAGAGTCCCCTTGCTTTTTCTTTGCACTTCAAAAGTGAGATATTACAATAAAGGAGAAAGAGTAATGTCTCATTCATATTATATTAATTGCCTAAACGTGACAGATATGTAGGAAAAAGAATTATCATTTTCTTAAGTCTGTTTATTTGTGACTAACTTTCTAAGCATGCTGTCATGCCCCATCAACTTTTGTTGAGGTTGAACTATGCAGGCGCCACATGTGCACTCACTAGGCAATTGCATGGCATTAGCATAGTATGCTTATTGGCTAGTATATGAAAAATCCTACACTTATATAGACCTAGCATGGAGAATTCTAGAAGGTAGAAGATTCTTGTTTGTAAATATATTAGATAGTTTGAGAGAGTTGTAGACCTTTTATATTTTGGGAGAGTTCTAGAGAATAGATCTAAGCCACTGATCAAAATTAATCAAAGCCACTCATTGTGGAGGTGATGGCCATATAAAGTTAGGGACTCTCATTCATTCCAACTAGGTCCCAAGCACGAGAGTCCTCAGAGTTGGAGTCTGTAGCATTGTGAATACCAAGGACAGCAATAAAGCAACGTATGGATGCCTTGGAATGAGAACTGGCTACAGTCCAGGGAACCTCTACTATCCAAGGCAGAGAAGAAGCTCAGTGACTTGCATGAACAAGTGCGCTCTATTGAGGAAAGCTAATGGGTTTCGTGAACTACTAATTACCTTCTCAGAGAAAGAGAGCAAAGGGAGTGTAAATATGCAAGAACAACTGGATGATTTGCAAGAGGAGCTCACTGAGTGCAAGAGGGGTTTGTCTAGTTAGAGATTAATCCATATGATTGGGCAAGGGATGCTTCCCAGACCGACTTCTTTTTCTAGCACATAAAATTGAGGATGATATTGAAGGTGCATACAACAACAATGTATTTCAAATACACTGCTGCTTTTGAAAAGGCAGCTCTACATAGGTAAAGGCACCCAAGCCATTGAGACTCAGGATGAGTTTAAACAAGCACTTAAACGGCAGTTTTACCCCGAGGCCATCGAGGATCTGACCATGATCAAGAGCCTAAAAACATGGCATCTGCCATGGTAACAGTGAAGTGCCTTGATGATGTTAGGTGGGATGACCAAGGATGGATCACGGCGAAGGTGGAAGACCAGAAGCACAAGAAGGTTGGTATACCTAAGTGACAACGAGCACAATGATAGAGAGAGGTGCTTGTGGCACGACAAATGCAAAGATCGTTGGTGGCAGTCTAAGCCTAATGACAGGGAAAGCATTGAGGCAAGTATCAGTGCAAGTTAAAGTGTTTCTTGTGTCACAAGCCACTAGCTTACTAATTACAATGGCAGCTTTACACAATGCAATGCTGGAGAAACATTAACGTGGTGGTAAATACCTGCACCTAATACAAAGACAAAAGATCCATTCAAAGTCCTCTCACAATAATATTTCTATGATTAGAATGGAAGTGTTACAAGCCATTCTCAAACGAAGACTACAATAAAACATTCTCCAAGGACTATTCAATCCATGTTCAAAACAACCATTTCTATAGCAAGTAGTATTCATTTCACCAAGAATACTAGACTAAGAGTCCGTTTTGGATTGCTGTTGGACCACTTAAAAGCACTTTGTATTTTAAAATATTGCTTTTAATGTATTTGGTAACCAAAAAAGAACTTTGACGTGGTAGAGATTATATCTCAGTAGACCTTTTGAATGAAACAAAAAATTTTAGCTTTTAAAACTGCATCCTGACTAGAGTTTCTATATTTTAGGTAACTGTTTTTCCTTATACAATTTTATCCTTTTTAATTTCTATACATAAAGACAATTTTACCTCATCTTTTATAAAGTCCTACTATTATCAAATATACTAACACTCCATTAAAAATATTGCAAAATTAGCAATTAAAGTGCTTTAAAAATATCGTTACCAAACAAATTAAAAAGTACTTTAATTGTGAAAGGTACTTTATATAATGTATCACCAAACACCTATCATGCATTTTACTAACAGCAATTTTGTGGTTACTCTTCTAATAAAAGTGTTTTTTTTATTTCAGCAGCAGTGTCAAACGTGCCCTAACCCGCTGTCTTCCGTTTATCAAACAATTTTCCAACACTAGCTTATATTAGTTGAAGAAAGCCATTTAGAAAGATAATCACTTTGTATCTCCAAGGATTCTGAATCCAAGTGTTCCTAAAAAAGGAATGTTAAAATATGAAAGAAAATGTTCTGGAATAAATCAATGGTCCTGAATATACTTCAAGGCAGCTGAAGTTCACTACCTATCATAGATTCGAGAAAAGTGAAAATAAAATACTAGAGTATAACCAATATGGGTAAAACAAAAGGACTACTCACCAGATAAAAAGAAATGGGATACTCTTTCCAATTTCTTCCCATAGTAGAATCAACCCAATATGACAGCCACAGATCATTCCCATTACGAGAAGCTTGCATTAAAATTGCTGAGACGCATGTTACAATCGTAATAAACCAACCCGAAAATGCTGCATAATTTCTGTGGAAGATGAGAATTAACAAACTTGCAGCATAATTGATAAACAAATTGAATGACATCTAAAAAGAAGAATAAGCACCCTAAATACACTCCCCCAACCTTCAAAATCTCAAACAACATGTGTGCTGTGAAATATTGAAAATTGTTACTACTCACTTGTACACGGTAGGTTCAACTCTGCCCTCTTTCCTTAGCTCGTCTTCAATTATCTCTTGTGCTACCTCAGAAACATGTGCACGATCACTCTCTTGAACAACATTGTGTATGGCTTCAGAAGAAGTGTTTGAACTAATTTCTTGGGTTTGAACTTGAGTAGATACATTAAATTCTTTCAGTGAAGAGAATGCAAAACATGAAGAAGTTGATAAGTCAGCTGAACTTCCCACCCAATTCACATGTCCTTTGTCCATTACAACAATCATATCAGCAGAAGATATAGCCTGCCAAATGCATAAGAAGAATTTGCAACTTCATTTCAAAATTGAAATATTTTTCATGAACAAAGATGCTGATTCATGTTGTGAGGCTCATAGTCAAATCAGATTACATACTAGTATAAGCAGACAAATCTGAACTTTCATTCGGGTTTCATTGAGCAAAACACATCTCAGTAACCTCCTAAGAAATTCAGAGAATTAACCTGAACATTATGGGTACAAAGAATGCGTGTCTGTTGGTTCATAAGAGGACCAAGAATGGCGTTGTGTAAAATCCAGCAAGAAACTTGTGCATCCACTGTACTAAGTACATCATCAAGCATGAAAATATCGGATCCATGGTAGATAGCCCTGTCCATTGTACAGATCAACAACTCTTTCAAAAGATTAAAGAAAGTACTTCAAGCTGCTCCTCCATAATTTAGTCACAATGGGTATAATATATGATATTACCTGGCAAGAGCAAGACGAGTTCTCTGTCCACCTGATAAGTTGACTCCTTTCTCTCCAATATAAGCCATATCACCTCCAACCATCAGTGAAATATCAACATCCAGAGAACACACCTGTAATACATCTGAGTATCTGTTCAAAGTAAAAATAAAACACATCCACAGGTGAAAGAATCAGAAAAAGCTTTTAATATTTGTTTTTCAATTTTTTTTTTTTTTTTTTTTGGGAGAATTTCACATATCTAAAGCTTTTAAGAATTTTCATTATTTTAAGGAATAAGATTAGACAGTGGTGGAAAGAACTCAAAGGCATTGGAATAAAATATACCAAAACAACTCATCCTTTCTATTTTTACGTTTATGGAATTGCACCTTCTTGGATCGTAATCCTTTCCAAACAGAATATTATCACGGAATGTTCCAGAAAGAATCCATGGGACCTACAGCTCCAGATGGCACACGAGAGCATAAGATGATTGTATTAAGAAGAATGTAGATAAAAAATAGAAGCCTTTTCTAGGGCAAATGTATAACCTGTGGTACATATGCTATAGATCCACTTGTATGTATCAAACCACTGGTAAGCTTCATTTCTCCCAGAATCAAATTTAACAAGGATGATTTACCTGAACCAACCTGAATACACGTAGATTAGTAACAGAAAGGTGGATGCAACAGATCTGCAAATGGGAACATTCATTGTAATGATGAGGTCAATACTACCAGACATTGAAACTCAAGTGGCCAAATTGTGTATATGTTGTTTTCTCCATTTGGTATTATCTAAGAATACTTCAAAAGTTTTGTCAACAAACTTAACACCATCACATTTATTTTACGAAGAAACAAAACATTTCGAAAGTATGCTACAATCAATATAGTTAGAAGTGTCACTGAAAAACAAAAATTGTCTTTGGCCAAACCAGTTAGACAGGCATCTAGGCAATACCAAGGCAGTTGATATTAGTTGCATCATACCCTGCAAAGGATGAAAAATTTTAAGGAGAAGAAGGTGAAAGGGATGGAAGAAACATACCTTGAAAAGGGAAAGATCCTTTCCACGTAATGTTTGTTAGATTAGAAAGGAAATGAAGAACAAAGGGAATGCCAATCTTACGATTTAACCATCATACCCTTCAAGAATTAATCGGGATTTGCATAAGGCCCACAATCAAAATATCATTCCTCGGGAGGAGGACTTTGGACAATGACAATGCTAAGGCCACATGGAAGGAGGACTATCATAGAAAGGGCCATGTTGTGATGATGGTGTGTCCTATGTGGCTATGTCGTTCGTCAGGATTTGCATAAGGCCCACAATCAAAATATCTCACTCTTAGAGACTACCAAAGTAGGGATAAATGTTAAAACTTCACAGGTAACCCTTCTCAAGAACCTTATAATGCAAAAATTAACAGAGGGTGAGAATCTCTTCCCAATAGATAGACTATGTCTGTACAACAAAGCATTGAGTAGTTCTGTCCCACCAATAAACCTTAAATGCAAGGAGTTCTTAGATAAACTTCACCAACATGAAGAATGAGGAGTTCTTCCCTCCAGATAATCCTCGAAGAGAAAGAGCTCTCATCCACAAATTTAACTCTCCAACATAAAGAACAAGGAGTTCTTCCCCCACCATTCTGAGGGGAGAATTAGCTTAAGAAAAATGGAGGCATTTATAGCTTCAATGAAAATCATCAGTGCAGGACAGTGGTCAGGTGGCTGTAAGTCAGACCATGAATTGTAAGGAGTTTTTCACCTCAAATAAACCTTATCTACACAAAAGACGAATTCTTCCCCACGGACAACATTGAAGAATTCAGATTAGTCTCTCCACCTAAAAACAAGAAATTTTTTCCCACAGATAAATTCCAAATTTCTGCTCTCAACAAATTACTACATCCAACATTCTGTACACAGGCTAAGAGCAAGGCATCAAAAGGTTCCACAAACCAGGATACCAAAACAACCTTCATGTGGAGAGAGTCTCAAGGGATCCTCTAGGAAGGTTTTTGGATTGGTGGCTAAAGAGCAAGCTATATGGAGAAACAACCTTGGTATGAGATGCTCCCACCTAACTTGAAGTGAGAAATTATTGATACCTCTCCTTAACCAAAACAAGCCTATCTCTCTTCCATTAATTATATGACAAGGTCTTATTGATGAGGCGTCTCACACTAATAAATAACCACTCTGCTGTGAGTCTATGAAAAATAGCCCTCCTAGTCCAGTAAATCTGTGACCCTTTGTTTACAAGATCAAACCTGCTCATGAACAGACCAGGTGAGTCTGATTTTTGTCCCCATGAAAGATGCCTTGACCTGTTCCTACCTTTATCCTTCCTCTGCTGATTTGTCTAGGCCTAACCCCATTGAAACTAGTTGGACCCATGACCTTGGATTTTCCATGGGCACCAGATCTATGGAAGTCCCCGCCTTTACCTCTCATTCTCCAACACCATTCCCCATCACCCTCTTACTTCCCTCAATCCACTAGAACCTCTTTCACTGCAGAGAAGAAGACATCATTTTTAACCATTGCACAAAATGTTCACAACCAACAACTCCAAGACAAACACCACCAAGGACAACAAAATACATATGAAATATATATAAATGATACAGCAACAAAACTTTTCGTATGTGGAGAGGACTAAAAAAAGCTTTGATCAACAGATATTTTGTGCCCTCTTCTTCTTATGTACTTTTGTGAGATATTTTGTTTTATAATACAAACCCGTTTAATCAACAGATGAAATGTAAATGCTACATCAGGAAGACGACAACGTTGTTTGGTTCTGTGTGGTGGAGAAGGATGATAAGCATGATTTAAGAGAAGACCATGTTGGCGGAGAAGGATCAACGCAGGGTCCGAAAGAGAGAGAAGGCTGAATGGGGGGAAATGACACAAAAAAAGGGGGTTAAGGGTTGAATGGTTGATGAAATATAAGGGGATTTATGTAAACCAGAACATAAACTGGGTGGGTGACCCCTTCATGGATTTTAAGTTTTTTCTTTCATACCTGCCTCGACACCAATTAAATTCCCCCCCAAACCAATCCCAATAAGGCTAGGGTGGGCCAGATTGCCATCCCTCCTTGTTAGTCAATCCATATGCTCTGGGCTTGAAAATACGGACTTCAATCCACTAACTACGCTCTATTTAGTTCTAATCTAAGATATATTTGTTACTCGAACTTCCCTATTACTGTAGTTTACAGTTGCCAAGAACAGCTTGCGTGTCGCTGAATGTGCCCACTCCAGCATCCTCAATGATTTCTTGGGGGTGCTTTGACTACCTCACCTGCTCATTGTGAGTGCCATATCATCTTTATAACTACTGTCTGCCCAAGATAATAGGACAGGTTGTCAGGTACTTGCAAAACTGTCTGTTGTGTCTATCAAGCTTCCCTTCCAGTCATGTAATTTTATAAGGAGTTCTATGATCAGTCCTCTTGAATTTCTAACTGGTGCCATTTGTTTTTCAAAAAAAGTATACTTCCTTCAAGTGCAATTATCCTTAGGACTCTTTCCCATTCTAGAGGGGAAATTCATGTTCCACAAGGGTGGAAAGGCTGAGGGATGTGCGCTGTGTGCAGGACTTATCAATTAAAAAACAGTATGGTGGAGAACTTGGGGCAAAGATTTGACCTCTCCAATTACTGCAACCAAGGAACCTTTTGGAATGCCCAAAGTAACATGATTCAATACAAAATCTCGTTCCTCATTTTTGCCACTTGACCAATCACCAGATGCATCACGGATGATAATAGCCAAATCTTCAAAAGTGAAAACAGATTCATCAGTGGAGCATGATGATGATGGTGGATTCATAGTCTGTTCCACTTCAAGTTCATACTCGGGACAGGAGAGGAACCTGCTCAACCGCCTGGTAGATATAATGGCCTGCAATAACAAAGCAAATATGCAGAATTGCAACCAATTGGTAATGAAAAGAAATGGTTGTTTCTTAACAGTCAGATGGAAAGGGACTACTCACATCAATCAAACCATT
The DNA here is from genome assembly GCF_030987335.1 of Cornus florida. Taxonomy (NCBI): domain Eukaryota; kingdom Viridiplantae; phylum Streptophyta; class Magnoliopsida; order Cornales; family Cornaceae; genus Cornus; species Cornus florida. Next base: position 94,566,072 of record NW_026775581.1, on the reverse strand, counting down.
AATAACCCATGGGAATGAATTTAGTGGAGAGATCAAACTATTAAACAGAGCAAGACAAGTAAACACCTGCAAATAACATCAGTTGTCTCAATTAACATGACAATATTATTGAAGGCAATACCGTTAAAACGATATTGAATGCAATTTTGAAACCAAGGAAACATATTTACTGAAGAAAGTTATAATACCGTCGCAGCATCAAGTTGATGCCCCATCAATGTATAAGCTCCAAATGTGAACAAAGAAAAAAGAGTTGGTGTTGTTGCCCAAAAGAATACACACCATGCATCCAAGTACTTCCGCGTCTAATAGAAAAAATGTCAAAAATTAAGATTGAATGTTTGAAGAGTATGGACATTCTAAATATTGTTATATCATTGCAATCACTCTTACGAACTAAGCATAGTTTCTTACTGATAAATGTAACACTTCTGAGGATCTTGTCTCCATCAACCAACTACTAAAAAGGAGCTCCCAGCCATACATTTTCAAAGTGCGAATATATGTCAAAAGTTCTCCTGTCCTTCTTATCCTGCCAAAGAGTAATTGTGTTAGAATATAGAGATTATGAGTCAAACTAATTAGAGATTTAGGGGGAATAGTAAGAGGCCATGCACCCCAACATCCAGAAAACACAGTGGAAATGTGGAATTAACAGTAAGTTGAGAGTTCTAATTTTGTTGCATGAATGTGAAAAATAAAAACCCTAACTAGTGAGTTCTAATTATGTTGCATCAATCATCGGGTCGACGGGTTGAAACCAGGCCGCGCGGCCCAGAACTATATTTGGGCCACAACATCACAAGGAGAAAAAATCAATTTGCATGTGAACTTTACCAACCTAAGTATCTTGGTTCTTTCCTTAAGATATATTAGTCTTTTGGTATCTTGAGGAAGACGTACCACAGAGTTGGTAATAAGCATTGAAATTTAGAAGCAAAACAATGTCCTATTATTATTGCAAACTCCTATAAAATATACATACCTCTCGTCCTTTTGCTCCATCATTTTCTTGGTAGCACTTGCAATACATTCAGCAATCCATTTATTCACTGCACATAATAAATCTATAATGTTAATAGAGATTTGCCTCCGGTCCTGGAAATAGAAAGTCTACAAATTGGAATGTGACATGGGGACACTATTACAAGTTCAACAAGGTGTGGATGGGGATTTCTCTATAAATGGTTCATGAAATTAGTGTGTCAGCCTAGATCTCTAGAGGTTGCTGATCATATACAATGTTGCCATGGGGTTGTGGCAACTTGATGTTGTTAGGAAATCAAGTCTAGTACTGGCAAATTCCTAAACAAAGAGTGCATATCTGGAGTGTTTGGACGAGAAATAAAGGCTTTGCAGCAAGCTGAGTTGTACTGAAACAGAAGTTTACGAGCATGCGACTTGGTAGTAGTTGAACCAAAACTTCATGTGCAAGTTCGTCCTAGTTGTTTTGTTACACAACATAGAACTGGTGGTGATAAGTGAAGATTGAAGATGGAGATGCGTTGAAATTACACGAAGTATTCATCAAGCTCTATCACATACTAGGAAAAGTAAAAAGAAACCATAGCAAACATAGGAATCTCGATTAGTTAATTTATTAGATAGCTAAAATATCCCATGATATAAAGCTTGGAAAGAAATTAGAATTAGTGAAACCTTTGAAAATTACAAAAATGTCAATAAGAAAGTTAAAAAAGAAGGAAGCGAAGCAAAATATAGAGCAAATGATGCTTTTTATTCTAAACTAGGCATAAAGGATGGGAAAAGAATATATATGAACTTGTTAAACTAAGGGATAGGAAAACTAGAGCATATTAACTGCACTAAGAGTGAAGATTCAAGGGTTTTAGTAAAAGATGATGAAATTAAAGAATGATAGAAAAGTTATTTTGAGAAATTGTTAAATGAAAATCATTCAGAATTTTAGGCTCAAAGAATGTAGTAACCTTAGAGATTAACATATTTTTCCCTAGAGTCAAGGAGTGTGAGGTTATTTTACATGTATGATGGACAGATTGCTGGAAGTGCTTTTTAGTTATGTTAGTTAATTACTTAATTATTAAATTTTAGTTATAGTCTGTTTTAATTTAAAAATTAGTTAAAGTTTGGTAATTAGTTTTTCAAGACCTATTCATTCCCCCTCTAGGTCTAGATTGGGCATTGCGCTTACTCTACAACAGAGCCTAGGTTTTTGGTACTTAATCCTTCATTTGACAATAATAATGCTAGTAAGTTCTGTTTAGCAGTACTAAATTTAGGCATAAGCATATGGGTTTTATTGATAGGTGTCAATCTATGCAACTTTTTCCATAAATGTTTGAAGTCTGGTAGCCTTGTACCACATAAGAACCAATGCATGATTTTGTCCGTCCAAATGACCAATTTTAGATTAAAAAAACCATACATAGATGCAAGCATGCATATATATGCATGTATATGTGCAGATATGCACACGCACAAGAATGAATGGGTATTATAAGTACAAAATCTGATATCAGAACAAGTACGATCTGCTTATCACAGTTTTAGTGATAAGTTAATCACCATTGCATACTTATACCTGGTATTAACAAGATGGTTATTGTGATTCCGGACAAAAAAGCATATTTGACTTGTGTATACAGTAGATACAATGCTCCTCCAATTTGTAAAGGCAAGCTGAAAAAAATGCAAGAGAATTATAATGTTCAAAAGAATCAAATACAAATTGTTAATATCATAATTATATAGGCTTGCCAAGATTTATGATACACAGCGAGGAAAACCTAGTGGCTACCATACAAAGAAACCATATATGGGTACCATGACATCAAGTACTGATATATAAATTTTACTAAATCAAGCCTATAGCTTGCAACAAGATCTAATATTGATTGGACAGAGAGCCCTGACATCAGCTTCATAACTTACACAATTACAAGTGATAAAACATGCCAAAGTTGGGCACTTGCTCAGTATGACCCAACTACAACCCAGGTAGGCCACCGCCACTTCTGTGTTATGTGGAAGTTTAGGGTGCATTTATGCACAAAGAATTTTTAGAAAATGTGTCCATGAAAGCTTCCCCTGGTTATAGCATTTATGTATTGAATTATACAAAGTGTACATCAACAAGGTAGCAATGATGTATATATATATTTTATTTTTTATTATTATTATTTTGGGTTTTGGGGAGGGAGGGGGGAATGAACAATAATGCATTAGATTCAAGAGAGGGAAAGTCCATGCCTAGAAAGGACATATTTATGACAATGACACCTAAAAGGCTTAGCCCAACAACTGTTATGAAATAACTACAACACGGAACTAAATCACAATGTTACAAGCTGAATATAACATTATCCTCAAGGCAAAGGTCTTCATGGAACTTTATGCAAAGGACCTGTCAAATTATTACACCTACACCTGTATAGTTGTCCGTAAAGACAAACGTATTGCTCTCCACAAACACTAGGTGCAACCCTTCAATCTAGAGTCTAGATATAGGGAAAAAAAAATTGCGCTCAATCTTGTGTAACATACTACATTTAACATTTACATTTTTTAATGTCACAAGTTTGCTTGTTTTTGGAGGGCCTTAGATCAACACAATAGAACAAATATATATATATATATATATATACTCCCTCCGTCCCAAAATTCTTGTCCATCTTTCTATTTTGGGATGTCCCAAAATACATGTCTCATTCCAAAAATGGATGTATTTTTTGCATAATATACCTAAACTATCCTTTTCACATTGACTTGTGCACTAATTACGGAGTATTCTTTTGCCTTTTAGCAAGGGTAACTTTGAAAATTCACCCCACTACCATAAAAAGTTGGAATCCCCAAAACACCCAACAACTTTGGGATGGAGGGAGTATATATATATATATATTACAGTTAGTCAATATAAGTGAGAATTTTCTGCAAGTGTCAAAGAAGGGTCGTGCATGAGCGGATAAGGGGATAATAGGTCCCCGAACAGCCAATCATCATTAGGCAGAACTGTTCTACATGATTTAGTGTTCCCAACAGTCGCAAAGATGATATGATTTCTGTAATTAAAAATCAATTTTTTTGTTGGCATCTGCATTAGCTGATCGCCAGAAATGCACACTAGAAGTATCCTACATGGCTTCTTACTAATCTTACAAGGCATCCTGTCCAGGCCTTCATACACACACGCAACACACTCAAAAAGAAAGAAAGAAAGATATATATATATATATATATATATATAGAGAGAGAGAGAGAGAGAGAGAGAGAGAGGAGAGTTGGCAAATAAAAGAAAGCCGCGTAGGCCATTACATTATCCCTTTAAACATGCTGAAAGCTTTAGGTCAATAGAGTGATATTTCATTAATGTGTCATCTATTATCATTGATAAAAAATTGACAACTGACTGAACTGTCACCTAAAAATTCATTGAGCCAAAAACAACCATATTAAAATAAAAAATGCTTTTGAGAGTAGTGGTATATTTTTTATTTTGCTTCCCAAAAAAGGAATATGTATGGTGTGTATAAAGTTTGATAGAATTACAAAAGTAAATTATACCTCCACAAATCAATGAAACTACTACACAAGTTGAGAGTTCGATCAGCATCTACAGACATGAATGTTTGAATTTCCCCTTCAGAAAATTCTGACCGTTCTGCTAGGCTAACACGTAGGCACTGAAGAATGTGCAAGTTGAAAATTGAAAATAAGCAATAAAGTTCTGTAACAGAAAGAAAACTAAAGGTGTAAAGAAATACACAAGAGTACATTAAATTCAAAAGAGTAACCTTGAATAAATTTTCAACAATTGTACCTCATAGAATAAACGTTTTTTTATTGAACAAGATATATATAGCTCATATGTGGATTTGAGTTATTCACAGGAAGAGTAAAAAATACAACACAGACAAGTGAATTGAGCATTAAAAAACAAATATGTAGCACCACTTAAACCTTTTGGAAGCACTAAAATGCAATGCTGCTGTTATACTAGTTCTGTTACGAAAAACGCAGTGAACCCAAGATAATACCAAGAGTCACAACAGAAAATAAACAAGCCACACACAAAGAACACAACAGAATTAAACGTGGTTCGGCAAAGCCTACATCCACGGTAGAGATCTGGCAAAAGTCTTCACTATGCAAAAAATAGGAGACTACAAGTTTCAGCCCCACTCTCTTTCTCTGCGATTTTCAGTGTCTCAAAATCTCTACTCACTCCAAACCCTAAACGCATTTATATATCGGGCTACAAGAGGGTACTAATTAGTGTCCACGACCCACACAAAGCTAATCGTTGCGACCCGGCACCAAATTCGGGCCACAACATGACAAGTTCCAATCACTCAAGTAGCAGTGAACACTGCAATTAATGTAGTGCCTCAAGCATATATATGCATTATTAAATTGAACACGAAAACAGTTACTTTGTTTTGCATGAAAATAATGTCACCACTGAAAAGTTCAATTCTGAAAATGGGTATATATATTTTCTCTCTCAAGACTATCACTTGATCGAAAGGTGGGCTGCTTTTGGTTCGAGAAGCTGATGCACATATCTCCTCACCCATTTTTTATTTTAAGGTATAGATTGGATCTTTAATATATATACATGTATATGTATCTCTCTATGTAACAATGCAGTTTGATGGTCACATAGAGAGAGAGAGATAGAGGGAGGTAAGATTTGTTTGCATTTACTGTCTCTAGGTGATTACTGCTGGTATTACAGTTGACAATATATATATATATATATATATATATATAACTGGTTAATTTGTGTTTGTATATTGATTTTCAGCCTCAAGCACACTTGATTCTCTTTCTCGGCACAGTTGATTAAGTTACTAATTACTCTTTCTTAATTCTCTTGCTCTGTTTTAGGTTATTAAGTCACGTGTAGTCAAATTTCTACTCAAAACTAGGGTTGTAATATGTGTTTATGCCATGAGTCATTTGTCTATAATACCAAGAAGGTGATGGAGATGAAGATCGACGAAGACATAGCAGAAATCTCTTAACGTCAATTACATATCTCGGTTAAGGAAAGGTGTGACCTTAGAGACCATTTATGATCTTGGTATGAACCTTAAAAGGCTTCTAATATTGTTTGAAACATTTTGGACTTGGACTTTTCAAAGAGATTAATTGCAATTTTGCAAATTTCAAACAAGGATTTTTACAAAAACAGTAAGGTTCAATCAAAGTCTCGATAGATTGAAAATTTCCAAAAGTTTTTAGTGAGGTGTAGAATGCTTTGATTGAGGTGTCAATCCATTGAAAAACAATGCTAGCAGTCCTCGACTGATCAACTGGCGCGAAACATTTTTGACAACTCTTTCAAAACAGAATTTTAAAAGGATTAATCCTCCTATTTCACATAGTACTCCTATATTGGCTATATATATGGGCTTATAGTCAGTCTAGGGTAAATTTTTTTATCTCTCTTCAATCTAATGAGATAATTTATATTTTTAGAAAAATAAATCTTTGAGATCCAATTAAGGGTTTGCATACACTATTCTATATATGTGATTGAGAGATTCAAAGCAAAGAGACATCGGAGAGAATGAAATAAAGCATCAACCGAGAAATTATGAAGATCAAGGATGGAAAAAACATTGGAGAGCAAGTTTGTGAGTGATTAAGTTTGTCTATAGATGGCAGGAAAGGTCATGGAGGATCTTCTTCTGAGAGTATTGGCATGTGGTAACTAGAGGATTCTTGGGGTAGAGTCTGGTCAACCTAGTTGTAACCCTCTCTATATTGGATTGTTCATGACTGAACCATGTCCCGTAATTTTTCCTTTTCTAGGGTTTTTTCACGTAAAAGATCTTGCATCTTTGCTTCAATTTATTTTTGTGTGATCACAATTGAGAGACGTGTGATCAATTAACAACTGAAAATTGAAAAAAGATTAATAAAGATTTGAAAAGTAAGTTATTCGCAATGAATCATGAGACCTATTCACCTCTCCCTCTAAGGCTAGCTAAGCACCGATAATCTGACCTATCAAAGCATTGGATGCCAGTCCTACATTCCTCAATTAGTGTATCGAAGCACATCAATTGTGGATTTCTCACTCTGTAACTTCTGCTGCTTTAAAGATGAAAAGATATATATTTATTACTATATATATATATATATATATATATATATATATATAGAGAGAGAGAGAGAGGGAAAGAGGTCTTGATGAAGGAGAGGATGGTGCTTACGGAAGTATGTGATGGAGATGAGAGAGAAAAAGGAAAAGACAAAATCGCCATTTCACATTGTTAAGTGGGAATAATTGTCATTTTTCTGTACATAAAGACATTTTTGGGATTTAACAAACAACTTTAATGGACCTAACGACCAAGTAATGACAGGGGACTATATGTAACTTCATGAAAATCTCAAGGGATGTTGACCACATCTTTTTTAGAACTTCAAAAAACTCAGGGAAGGTTTAGGGTGATTTAACCTTTATTTTATTATGTATATATATATGATATTATATTATTATTTATACTAGTCCAATTTGGCTCCAAAAGTCTTGATTGTAGCCCAAAAACTAGCCAAATTTTAGTCAACCTAGAGTCCAAATTAATCTCGGCCCTATTAGACCGAAATTAGCCCGAATCTGTGCCCAAGTAGTGGCATCCAGGCCAGCCACCAAGCCCAGCAAGCGGGCTGTGCATTGGCTAGGCATATTTTTTAGGCCCAGCCCGGCCCATTGCCGACCCCTACTCAGCTTGCTACTGTCACGAAAAGACTTATGCAAGGAATGAATACAAGTTGTCAAATTGTTCTTCTGCCTACATAAGGAGTAATTGTCTTCTTATACATAACCATCTCCTTTAAAAAAAGCAGTCCAGAACTAGGCGTTCTTTTCAGGATTAGGAGATGGCAGAAGTATGCGTTTTTTTTGGACCTGCTGTATAGACAGAAAGGTGTTGGCAGAGGTTGTGATGACATTTTGTGGATCCCCTCCACTCATGGTAGATTTGGAGTACGATCCATGTTCTTGTGCTTGTCTAAATTTGCCGGACAAGATTTCCCATGGAAGTGTATTTGGCGCTCTAAAGCTCCTCTTAGAGTCGCCTTCTTTGTTTGGACTGCTACTTGGGGAAAGATTCTAACATTGGATAATCTGCGCAAGAGAGGTAATACCATTGTTAACTGGTGTTGTCTTTGTAAAACAGATGGTGATCCGTGGACCATATTCTTATGCATTGTCCTGTTGCGTCTGATTGTTGGAATCTCATTTTCAGTATTTTTGGCGTTCAGTGGGTAATGCCTAAGCATTCTATTCAATTAATTAACGCTCGGAGAAGATGCCCTGTTACTGGTCATCCTCATGATTTTTGGACGATCGTCCCACACTATTTGGTGGTGTACTTGGAAAGAGAGAAATAACAGAAATTTAGAAGGAAAGGAATCGTCTGTAGCAAACTTAAAATCTCATATTCTTCGTTCTCTTTTCTGTTATGTAAGAGGCAGCGCTTGCTCCTCGATTGATGATTTTTTTGATCTTTTGGACTCTGTTGGTCCTTAGGTCTTTCGTTTCTGTGTATTAGGGACGCGTTCCCCTTTTGAACGCTTTTCTAATATATTTTTACTTATTAAAAAAAATAAAAAGAGCAGTCCAGAACAAAATATTCCTCCTTGTTAAAATCAAGTTATCGGAAACATTATCTAGCAACCTGATTATCACATAACACCCCATAGGAGTTTTTCAACCGTGTAGAATACAAATGACAGCTTGTAAAGACTGATCATAGTGAAAAGGAATAGATCCCTATCTAGGGATCCGTAAAGCAAATTAATGACCAGTGCATAATAATATCAAATGGACTACATTATATAAAGTTCGTGTGAGCAACTTATATAGAAAACGAAGGAGATTAACCTTTTGATAGATAATAGTCATAATACCAGATCTTAGCTTTAACTTCAGCTTGGAAAGATGAAAACTATACTGTGTATCAAGGAAGGACCTGCACCATTGAGCAAATACTCTCAAAATCTAACAGCTGAATACAGTAATAGTGTAAAGAATGCATAAAAGAGAAGACAACATATGCACATATATGACGGAATTTACATAACATGACAGGTCTTATTACAGCACACTCAACAAGACTGTATAAAATCATCTGTGAAGCTACACAATAAAGGGAAGAATAGCAAAAGCATAATGAAGGAAAAAATGATAAAGTGCAGCAAGATGTGGAAGTCCCCGGAGGCCTAAAGAAAAATAAAGGAATGAGAGATGAGAGAAAATAGAGTGATGCTTACAATATAAAGAGGCATCACAATGATCACATGGTGATAGATGCGCATTGCTGTATGGAGGGACGGCTCTTCAGAGTTTAGACTCCAAATTAGACAACGAACGTTACCTCTTATGGTCCAACTCAGGCTTGTGGTATGTGCACCCATCAACATCCCAGGGAAGCGAGTAAGGCGTCCAAGCCATACCTCAGTCTCCCTTTATCTTTCTCTCACGAGAAAAGACGACAGAATAACAATGACGGTACTCAACTCATATCCTAGACCACAAGCATTGTATTCACGGTCTAAGCTTGGGGAAGGCAAGTATTAGCATTCTATTCTCTAGTACAGTGATCACACTCTACCATGGTGCAGCATGCCCAGGACCATCTTACTAATATTGAGTAATCAGGTTGTCTTGACATGGATCAGGACATCAGGATCATGTGCACACAGCAGCTTGACCACAACGATTATGGTGTGACCCCCATAGCATAGTGTCATACCCTCATACAGGGATTTGGGATGATGGTAGCATGGTCGTTGGAATTAGGGGCCAGCCATGTGGGAGTAAGCGAGGAATGACGTCTCAGAGGACACTCTACCTACTTACGTCAATTATGGTGAAAAGGCAGGACACATGGCGAGCTCAGAGAGCCTGTATGCCAGCAGTTGACACGTGTGAAGGTGTTATAAATTGGTATCAGAATGTCAAAGGCGGAGAACAAGCATCACCAGGATACTGCCTTTGTCCTGCCCTTCATTCTGTCCTAATTCTTCCTCATTCTCATTCTCCTAAAAGGCCCTCATATTGAACTGTCGTGAATCACGTCCTCCCCATTTCTTTAACAAACTTCGGACCCAGAAAAGCATAGGGATTCATTTAACTTATTCTTTACAACTTGGTTTTAGAGGTTACATATTAGTATATTACTTCCATAAAATAATTATTATCAAGTTGTCTTTATATATTCTATTGTATAATATTCAACTAACAATTTTGAATAATTAACTTTATTTGCCATATGTTAATGAAATGAATATGGTCGAAATATGAATGTGAAGATGGATTAGTGATAAGAGTAGAAATGGTAGGATTCGTGATAGCAACTACATTTTAAAAATGATTGAAATAGCACTCTTTGGAGATAAAATGAGAAAAAATTTACTAAGATGGTTTGGCCATGGCTAAAGAACAACAATTGTATCAGTGAGAAAGAGTAATATGGTCCATATTGTGAATGATGCAGAGGGAAGCAGAAAGCCAAAATAAACTTGGGCTGTGATAATAAGGAAAGATATGGTAAGAGTATGGCTTAATTGAAGTATGCCCTAAGAAAAAGAATGAGATTTATGTAATCGACACCAAAAGTCAGAGATAACCGACCCCGGAAGGTTCCCAGGGGACCAGTTTTTGCTAACAAGCTACGTTAATTTAAGTTTGATAAATTTTGTTGACTATTCATAATTGGGACGACAAAAATTATAGTCAACCCTCCTTTTGTACATCCGTTCTTTATTCTGTTGCAAATACAATGAGAGTACCTCCCTATTGGTGGAAATGGTATACCATTAATTTGAGGATATTTCATTTCCAAAGGAATGAGATTCCAGATTCCAATAGTGCACACCAAACATGAAGGTGATGCCCACTTCTACCCTCAAATCCAGCTAACTAAATGCATCTTGTGTGTGATATAAAAAAAGCTTGAAAGAAAGAAACCTAAGTCACTCTGCATTCTACTTCTTTTTCTTACTCTATTCCTATTTTTTTTCTCTTCTCGGCATTCATCCTTCATCAAACCAACCAAATTCTAATCATGCAAATTAAGTCCGACTAAGTACCCTTTTGACTCAGACTAAATTAAACCAGTAATTCAACACACAAAACTAATGAATATGTTCTTTTCAGTTTCTTTTATGACAAGACAAATGTTGGTGTTTTTCACTGTAGAATAAGTTCAAAAGTAATGGTTCTAAAAAATTAAAAAAAAAAAAAAGACCAGCACCTAATCACAAGAATCAGAAAGGAAATAAAAATACACAAAAAATCAGAGTTACTTTAGGACAGATACGAGGCCCAAGGATATTGCAAGAATATAGCCATCGAAATGCTGAGAACCTGATTAAAATAAAAATAAAAACAAAACAAATCTGTCAATATAAGTTCACACGAGTAAAAGATCTAATCTCAATTATCAAGCATATCAGTTGCTATTTCTTCAACAAATGAGTAAAAGAACTAATCAAATATATATACCTTGTTGGAGAAACTGAATGAGCTTATTGAGAAGCAGGGGTCCAGCAAAACCAATACAATCATTAAGCACCTGCAAACAGTTCAAATAGTGACATTGTTCAACATTCTAGCATTTGACAAAATAACTCTCCATTAAGTTGCACTAAATAGATTGTAATTTAAAAGGCAAAAGAGACTCGAGAAATTTTCAGATATCAAATAGCTAGAGCATGTCATTTCAACCAGCCCTAATAAATGAACAGAATCCAATGATAATATATTCAATAAAAATATCTGATATAAATTCTCTCCCTATCAACTATTGATAATTGACATGTTTTAACTGTGCTGACAAAACCCCGTTTTGACTCAAGTTGGGACATTTCCACCAGAATCTACCTTTCCTTACTTCAAAAAGAAACTCGAGAAGAAAGTGAACTGTGTATGTGTTTTTACAACCTAATATAGAGCTATCTCTCTATTATTCTTCCACACAGACCCACACATTCAGACAGTCCAATATATTAGACTCACAAACACATAAAAATTGCAGTCATCTCCTACTCAAATTGCAAGATATATGAGAAAATAAAGGGAAGAAATGCAAGAAATAAAAAGAACAACCAATAAAAATACAGGAAATGACATTGAGACATTAGGGAAACTAAATTGAAAAGTCTACCAATAAAGGAACTTTATCACCTGAGAAAAACTATTATTAATCCATATTCCAATTTTTTTGTAAAAAATAAAAAATTAAGTTCTATAAAAAATTAGATGTATTTCTATATTTTTTAGAAAATGGTTTATAAAAGTCATAGTCAATGAAAAATTTACAAATTCACAGTTGACCTTATTCTTGGTGCAATGGCGAAAGTTTTGACTGAAATGTGTGTAGACACAGGTTTGAGTTTGACTGCAGAATTAGATCTGTTTTCCAATCTTTTCCTGCCAAAACCTTACTTAGGAGGGATCAGCACTGGGTTAATCTCTCCCTCTCTCTCATAAAGACATATACCAATTTGCCTCTCTCAATGAATCTCTCTTCCTCCTCTCTTTCCTCTTCACACCAGCAACTGTCTCTGATACACAGCATGTGTATACGAGCATAATGTTAAGCAGTTAATGACTGATAAATGAAAGTTGTGGTGAGCAATGTGCACTTCATACAAGTTTGAGAATCATAAAACAGAATAACTATCAAAAAATAAATTTCTTTTTTCAAGTGAGTGACTTTGTTACATAGAGAAGAAATATGAGCTGTTTTGTATTTTTCTTCTTCTTTTCTTGTTTTTTTATATTTTTTCCCTTATGTTGGCTATCTAGCAGATGGGAGGGGGAAATTAACTAACAAAATATCATACCTTTAACAGACCTAGACAAAAATATGGCCATCCATATGCAGAAAAAATTGCTCTAAACAAGGAAGGATGGGGGAAATTATTTCTTCGTTGAGCTTGCCAACAGCTTAGAAGCGTAGAATGGCAGGATGAAGGATCCATATCAACAGGTATTTGAAGCAAATCTTCAAAGTCAAGCTGCTTTATCACTCCACGTTCCATCACAGATGTGATAGATTTGAATGCAAGGACATGCCAATAGCTGAGAGAAGTTCCCTTTTACAACCAAGCCAAAAAAAAATCAGTTTAAAAAAAAGAAGGTAAAGAAAAAGTGTCATACCACTTTCAAATTTAAGCTTTAAATGCACCTTTTATACATGCAACACTCCTGTAATTGACCTTATATTATAAATGCCGGAGGATATTTGCAAAAACAAAATAGCAGTTACCTATTGGAATTGGCAGATTAAAAATTTACATATAAGAAGCTAACAGTTTGTAAGAGTACATAGAAAGCTCATATGAAAGACAATGCCAACCAATGCAACAATCTGGACGACTCTTGTAAACGATGAAAAGAATTAACTGAATATGCAAGAAGTAGGCATGGTGTGCAAGATCATATGTCCTAATACCATGGGCAGCCCTTTTATGATTCACTTGGGTGTTGTGAGCTTTTCCTATGGATTGAGCAGACTTGAAATACCATCTCGAGTCCATTCTAGCTCTAGTCTAGACAGAAACAAGGCTGCATTACATTTTCATACAGAAAACCTTGGCCTGCTGGTGCTGAACTTCAAAACCTGCTGCCGTCAAGCCATTTTCTTTTTTTTTTTTGATAAATAAAGAATATATTAGAGAGCGTTCAAACGGGGAACGCAATCCCGAAAGTTGTACAAAGAAAGGTCCTAGGGACCCAAGGAACCCAAAAAATCCATGATTTCATCTAAAGATGTACAATTTCTCCCCATCACCCAGCTAAAAATAGAACTAATAATAGTAAATTTTAGCACCCCAATGGAAGATTCCTCCCCCTCAAAAGATTTTCTATTCCGCTCCTTCCAAATACACCACCAAACACAAAAGGGAAACGCCCTCCAAAAGTCCCCAGCATGGGCCCCCACACTAAAGCCTCTCCAACCATCAATCAAATCCCTCGAGGACCGAGGCATGACCCACTGAACACTGAACAAACCAAAAATAAAGCTCCAGAAGGCATAAGCCATAGGGCAATGCAAAAGAATGTGATCCACAGCAATGATATATCTTCTCTTTCTCAAATTGTCCAAGGTCAAAATCTTGCCCCAAACTGCAGTCCAGGCAAAGAACGCCACTATGAGAGGAGCCTTTGAATGCCACACCATCTTCCACTGGAAAATAGATCCATGAAACCCGGCGAGGTAGAAAAATAAAGAACGGACCTCAAAACTCCTCCAAGGACACGGCACCCAAATCAAGGAATCAGACCCTCTACCATCCACATCCTATCTATACAACAAATCCAGCAGGCCAGAAACATCATGTTCCCAATCATGAAAGGAACGCCGAAAATGCATATCCCACGTAAGCCTACCAATATCAAGCCGATAACAATCTGCTACCATAGCATGTCTATCCACAGCTATCCTGACAAGTCTTGGGAACAAACAAGATAACGAGGGATCTCCACACCAAAAATCCTCCCAGAACCAGACATCCCTGCCCTCCCAAACTCTGAACCTAATATATTTAGAGAACTCATCCCAACCCTTCCGAATGCATTTCCACACTCCCACGCCAACAACAGATCTAACCGGTTTCGAAGACCATCCCCCTCTCTCCTCCCCAAAGCGGCACGAAATAACCCTCCTCCATAAACGATGACTTTCGCTACCAAATCTCCACAGCCACCTACCAAGGAGTGCCCTGTTGAAAGGGACCAACCTCCTAATCCAAAGTCCACCCATCTGGAGAGGCCTGCAAACTTTGTGATGTTTTGCATTTTTTCATTTTTCTTGTTTTTCTGATTTTTCGGATTATTTTATTTTTGTGTCTCGCTTTGCGTGTTATGCATTGGTTAGTGTGTCACGAGACTTATAAGGGTGATTTTGAGTATTTCTTTGAGTTTAGGACTCTTAGAAATACATTTTGGTCATTTTTGCATTTTTTGAATTTTTGGTCCAGGAGGTTGCGAATGGGTCCCACACCCAAATTTGAATGTTCCGAAATTAATTTCTTGACTTATTTAAATGTTTTATATGTTATTTGTCTTATATGTGGGGTTACATTTGGTATTTCGCATGGTTGTGGTTTAAGGAGTTAAGGAGGGCATGTTAGTCATGTGGAGTACACTATACATTCTACAGAACTCCACTTATTTCCAGAGCTGCTTCTTTCTTCTTCCTCCTCCTCCTTCGTTCTCTTTTCTTTTTCTTTCTTCTTCCATTTTTCCTCCATGGGAGCTTTCTTTGAAGCTCACTTGTGAGAGCTTTGTAGAAGAGAGAAGTGATCCTTGTGATGAGAGCTTTCCATTGATGTCAAAATCAACCCCATTTCTTCCCCTTGATTTTTGAAATTTCTCCTTGAAAATAGGGTTTTGGTGAAGCTTCAAGAGGGAAACTTGTTCCTCGTCATATTCTCTTCATTGGTGTGGTTAGGCCTTCATTTGGTGATCATTTGAGCTTCTAAAATGTAGGGGTTTTCTAAAGCTCAATTTCTTTGTTCTTGGTGAATTTCCTCCTTGAATTGGTTTTATAACATAGTGTAGTTTAAAGCTCTTCTATGGATGTGTTCTATGTGGTTTATATGTAATCTACTTGCTTAATTATGCTAATGTAAAAATGTATGAATGTTTTGACTTGATACATGTTTTCTATGTCTAAAGTGCCAAGGCTATGATGTTGGTTATGTGCAAAAAGGATCCTTTTTAGACTGGGAGTTAAAACAGTTGACGTTAAACCTGTTTACGCTGACCAATTCCTGCACTCACCCTATTCCTTGACTCTTTGTCTTGCATGACCACTTCCAAGCTACTTATGTATGCAATGAGGCACTGTACACTTTATAATGAGTACTTGTTTATATATTGACCTTGGAATTGACTGTGAAGCCCTTAGTTGACCTCAGGTTCGGATAAGGATCCGGGTAATGATCCGGACCCCCGAGTTTGGGTCGTTACAAACTTGCTCCCACTTGACAAGATGATACTTGAATCCTCTTCTTGGATACCCCAAAGAAAGTTCCGTTGGAGGCTCTCGAGTCTTTCAGCTATAGAGGAAGGAATCTAGAAGAGATTGAGGAAAAAAGTTGGGAAACTCGAACAAGTACTCTTAGAGTAACCTTCCCGCTTTTCGAGAGATACTGCTTCTTCCATCCAACCAATCTTCTCTCAACCGGATCCCAAACTCCCACCCTCCTTTACGAAACACACAAATGAAATAGGTATTGGTGTAGGTGCTACATTTCTGCAAAAAAATATTAACAAAATCCTCTTCCAGATTGTCCTCCTTAGATTCGATACCATCTTGAGAAAAGTGTCACGACCCACTCCACCACATGGTATGACATTGTCTAGTTTAAGCTTAAGCCTACATGGTTTTATTCTTGGGTTTTACCCCCAAAAAGCATCATACCATTTCGAGATGGAACTAGTACATATAGACACTTCAACTTCACCTTCACATTTCTCAAGTGATGTGGGATTGTGCAACCTGTAGCTCGCCCAGTGTCTCGCACCCGCTCACATCATACCCGCCCACGTAAGTTGCCACAATCAACCCCCCTAAGGGGCCCAACGTCCCTATTGGCCACACTTTCGGCTTGGCTCAGGCAATGATACCATTTATAACAACTTACTTCACCACATGGTATGATATTGTCCGCTTTGGGCCTGAGCTCTTACGGTTTTGTTCTTGGGTTTTACCCCAAAAATCCCCATACCATTTGGAGATAGAACTAGTACATATAAGCACTTCACCTTCACCAAGTGTGGTAGCTCGCCCAGTGTCTTGCACCCGCCCACATAGGTCGCCGCAAAAAGGTTGCGGTTTGTGTAACGCACTGGGCTAAAGCTTCAATCTACCTTCTTAAACCTTCTATCACAGCAAGCACTTGTTGTTGATCAACTATTATTTTTTTATCAGGCCGAACGGCTGGTCTGCGAGTTGGGTTTCTTCTCCTTGGTGGCATGTTGCAAAACCTAAGAGAGATCTGATAACCCAACACAACCATTGGACCAAAACCTTCTCTGATACCATCTAATGCAAACAGCTGTGAAATAGATAATAAAATCTATAAGAAGGGAATACAGAGAGCTAGATCAAGCTAGAGAATAGCTTCAACACCCACAACTCAATCCCAAAAGAAAGGGAGAAGTAGAAAAACTGTTGAGTTCAACTTGGAACAATGCTGCCCCTATTAATACAATTTCAGTCCAAGAAAGTCCACTTCCACTTGCATTGCATCAGAATCATTCCTAGAGACTCTCGATAAAACCTCAACTAACCACATGCTCTAACTTGAATTACGGAAGGCATAAATCAAAACATATTTTGGTGCCAGTATCTTCCAAGTACCCTACAAACACACACACACAAGAAACTCTACAACAGAATATTAGAAAAATGGAATATTGAAATTGTTCAAGATAAAGTTCACGCCCACCAACTTAACTTAAGATATTCAATTATTTGAACTAAAATATTGAAAATCTATTCGGGATTAATCTATCACTAGCCAACAAGAGAGAATAGAAATTTATTCATCTGCACTAAAGAAAACGGAAAATACACATATTATATTCCATTCTTTGAGTTATACAATAAAAAGGAAAAAAAAGAAAAAACTATTTTTTCAACATTCTAAGTCCCATATTGGAAGTCCTAAAATTTCCATGAACGAGGTTTTCCAATGAAACAAGTAGCCAAAATAATTTGAACTGGAAAAATACATGGTTAGAGTTGTTATAGGTTCTCCATATGGCCAAATGAAATATATGGCTTGCTAGACATTTACATAACAGTAGCTATAAATATAAATTACGAAAACAAGCCTTTAGGGATAAAAACACCATACAGTGTCCCTAGGAGGAGCTTCTTCAATGTCTATATCACATGAGATAAATGGCTCTTCCATTGAACTAGATTTTCTGCATGTAAACATAATACAGTTGATGGATCATAATAGTAGGATAACTATAAAAACCAATTACTAGGATAACGAACATGTAAAGTAGAACTGGACCAATGAGTTACTTAATTTGCATGCTATGGTATGCTCACTTTCAGTAATAAAAAGTTAATGCCCCTTCTTCAGTTCCTAAATTTAAATCTCATAAGAGAGGAAAAGTTCTGTAAGGAAACCAGCCAGTGGTTAATTGGTCATAGTACTAAATTCTGATAGCGAGGATCCATGAAGATGTGCGACGCGCACACACACAGGGTTGAAATTATGAAACAAAACATTTGATGAATAATAAAAAAAATATAAATTAAAACTGTTACCCCCAAACAGACGCAGCAATATTTTCTGTTACGACAACTTATCAAAAAAAAAAAATATATATATATATATATATATATATATATATATATATATATATTTTCTGTTACGACAAACGCAGTGAACCCAAGAAACAATCAAGAAACACAACAGAAAATAAACACACCACACACAAAGAACACAAAGATTTACATGGTTCGGAAAAGCTTATGTTCACGGTGAAGATCCAATGAAAGAATTCACTATACGAAAAACTAGAGATTACAAATTTCAGCCCCCAAACCCTAGCTCTCACTCCCTCTCTCTTTTTTGCGATTTTCAGTGTCTCTCTAGGCCCACACAAAACTCAGTCAACAGGTTGTCGAGTTGCGACCCAGCACCAAATTCAGGCTACAACATCACATTTTAGTTTAAATCCTTATATCATGCCTTCTAATTTTAACCCAACTATGTATAAGTTATAACAAACCAATAAGTCAAAATTCGTTAATCATGATTCACTAAAACGATTGTACTAAAAATTGATTACAGAAAATGACATTAATTTTTTATCAACTAACCCATCTTGTTGGATTTAATTAAATTTCTAAATTCAAATTCACTATCACAAATAATTTGCAGATTTAGCTTAAATGAATGTGTTCATTTCTCCTGAATGTTCTACTCCCGTACTTGCTTTTCCTTGCTGCTTTGATACATTCAATCTTCGCGTATGTTGTTTACCTAGATGTTTTATATTATGATTAATACTATTTAAATGATTGACCACCGAATCCTAGAAGATAACCATAAGAGGGACCAGTTAAATAGCACCAATGAACTGCAGAAGAATGGACGACCACATTATTGTACCTGCTTCTGGAGTATGCCTCTTTTATCCTGATAATGTTAATGGAGATGCCAAACATGATATCCACCAAAATAACACATATCTCTTTGAGACAGATTAAAACCTGCCACATAGAACTTCAAATGAATTGCAATCCACAATATACTAGGTAATACAAGCACTTTATTTCTGAGGTAACCAAATGAAGCAGCTAACGCATTAAGAACTAATTTAATTCTGTTAGGAAGAGTTCCAATAACTGTTTAACAAATGGGTTTCCAAATACTTAAAGGACCTTCTCACCAATTTGTTTTGTAATATGAATGATCTAAAACTGTTAGTGAACTTTAAGATTGTTGAGATTATAATATTATGTATTACAGGGCCGCAAAATATGTAATTCACTTTTTCTTGCTAATGAGCTCTCTCTCAATCGGTTTCTCTCCATTATTCTCTCTCTCTCTCTCTCTCTCTCTCTCTCTCTCTCTCTCTTTCTCTCTCTCTTCTCTTCCTTCTATCCTTTACTTGTCAATATTCCTATATTCCAAGTTCATAATCTAGACCTACTATCTTGGCATGTTATATCCATAATTCGATAAGAGAGAAAGCTAGAAATGACAAAGCAAGTTATATATATCATTACTCAAATAATCTAATTACTGCAGAGCATGTAACAAAATAGTACCTCGAATGAAGAAAAAGTTGTTTGCAGATGAGGGATACCCAAGAGTGGCTTTATGATCCACCAAAAACAAAGGATACGATTGCAAAAGATAGCAAACCACTTGTTACACTTTGACATGAATAGAATGGTAGCCTATGTGTAACACAATGACACCCGAAGCAAAGCTCAGAATACAAAGAGGAAACTATCAGGTAAAAGCTTCATGGTAGTGTAGCCAACATTTAAAAGCTTACCCAAATTGAGAATTGAGAACATCTAAAAAACCATTCATGATAAAAAATAGTGTGACCATTTAGCTTTCTCTTCAACAGCAAAACCATGTCAAAGAATGCCACACATGCTCCAAAAGCAGCTAGAAGATTCAAGATCTTCTCTGTAAAGTACATCTGATTAATTTTAGAAAACCATTAGTACAAGGTAAAAATCCCTTCAGATGAAAATGTATAGGTAGAGCCCTGGCCCCAGTACCACTAATTTAACTCATCAAATTAAAATACCAAAAAAGAAGAAGAAGAAGAAAGAACGCTTGTTGCAAGACTGAAGATTAAAATAGCAGCATAGAAGTTACAGGTTATGTATGGGAACACAAAGAAATTGCACACTAACACTTCAGAGAAAATTAACCATCATTCTGATAGTTTTAATCCCTTATATTTTCCTTTATTAATTTATATAATCAAAAGAATCAACAATTACAGAGCAACGCCATTATGGAGAAGTGTAAAAGCAATTTCCCAAACAAAACAGCCATTGAACCGACCTCCTCCAATATAGACACAACATTGGCAACCATTCTCCACGTCATACCAAGACATATCACTCTAGGAGGGCTTCAAACGGTTTGAGGTTTAGCAGGCTAAGAGGAACTGCTAATTTAAAGGGTTACGTCATATGGATCCCACTACATGATCGTGCAAAGTATCAGGGGCCCAGCAGGTGGCCCATCTCTCTTACATCCCATGAGTGTTGACCTCTAGCTAGCTGATCTATACCTTTGGAGACAGTGGGGTTATCATGGACGCATGTCTCTCTTTAATAAAGATACTCTGTACCTCCTTGTTTGTCTTTTACATGTGCCTAGACCCCACACACAAATAGGCCATGTCTAAGAATACCCCTCAACTTATGAGTAAGGGATCGTCTCTCTCCACACTCTATAAGCCTGAGGGTTTTCTCTCTGTCACTTCTCTCCTCTCCTCCTCTCTTCTTCCAACCATCCTCTCTGTGTCCTCTCAGCATGGCATGCACAAACCTCATACCCATATTTTAGTGACTCCTTTGGGGATCAAACCAGAAATTTTTCCTTCTTGATAACATGACCTATGGATCCTGACCAAAAAATGGTTGTTTGTGCAGACCACCAGTGTACTGATGCCCACTATCACCTCCACACTCTTAACTTGCCTTCAAATTTTGCTGCTATTTGCCACGTTATATATATTGGACTGAAGTCAACTCCCTATGTTCTTTCCTTGCTTTCTAATTCGTTTAATTTTTTATCTCAAATTATATGCAATATTCTTGTGGGTGGAAAAGCTATTGCAATGTAGATCTCATTATGCAAGTCCATGGCAGCATAACATGATTTCATACCACCGATACCTCCCTAAATTATTATTTACCTTGTATCTTATCAATTCAACTCGTCAATAAGCTCATGGCTAACTCATTGTGTAGCATTTACAACTTCATAGCAACCCAGAGTGTAACCCCAGATGCCTTTATCCTTATAGTGAAGAGGTCCATGCCTATTATTTATAGCTATTTCGCCATTGGCATTTGGCAATGTTTGGAACTGTTAAATGTGGCAAAAAGCTCCTGTGTGCTTCAATATTTCAAGTGTAAGTCGCTGTTTTTTAAGGCAGTCATTTCACCAAGTTCAAGCAGTGTCAGCCTATCAAAACAGTTTATACCTATCTTGGTACGGACTGTTTTGTTGGAAAGCAAAATGTAGTACCTCAATTTTAAGACCCAGACACGAGATCATTAAATGTTATTTGATCTGTGTTGACACTCTGAGTCCGCATTTGATCTCCATTGCAACTCGATGCACATTTGATCTCCACCACTTTTAAAACCCTACAAAGACACCTCTGAACACATGCACCTTAACGCATTTATGCCTACTTGGTCAGAAATATGTCCTAGAAAGCTCCTTGAGCCAGGTACAGGGCCATAGTGTGACCTCTGGTTTGCATAAAAAACATTGTGTTCCACCTTAAACCCCGTAGAGAAATAAAATCACTCATCAAACATCACCGAGTCTAGTGAGGAGTCAGTTGGGTATATGTCATGCCGTTAAGGCACTTTTTTGTACCCCTTGATTTTTATAACACTATCTTGTTCTACCACACTCTTTTTTGCTCTGAGACACTCTGATTGCTCTACAAAACTCAAATGGTCCACCATGAGTTGATGCTCCGACACTCTTAGCACTTCGCTACACCACTATTCTCTACTTGCTTCACCATGACCTAGTACCTTGTCACGCTGAAGTATTTTATCTACATTTTGCAGTTTGCACCTTATCCTCACTGTATGCTTTATTGTGCCCCAACGCTTTTACTCAGTATATGCATGCCAGTCCAACTTATTGAACCTAATCAGGAATGAGTGTTATGATATTTGCCTTTGTGTCTTTCAAGTTAGAAATCACACCGCGGGCCCAATAATGCCATCTCCTTCTTGCTTTTTCACTATACTCAATTGCCTCAATGATGGCCTGAACTCCTCAAACTTCATGCCATCTAAAAACAATATACACCATGTTGTCCTCTAACTTCATCTTGAGCAATCCAACATTAACTTCAGTTTGAGCAATTCAACATTAACTTCAGCTTCAAGCCAACCATTCCCACTCCATGATGACTCATTTCATCACACAAACTATAGTTAATCATCAAGAGATATATCTGTTCTCACCTTCTAAACAGTCATAACCATAGCATCCACTTGCTTGATCTAATGCAATTCAATCATTCAAATTAACGAAAAGACTGATGAGGGCTGAATATTGCATATTCGAGCCCCTAAATATACGTATGTTAAAATCTAAAATGATACTTCTATCCATTGTTAGACTGATTTCTGTGTATTTCGTATTTTTAGGTACTTTCCCAAAGAAACGGTTAAAACCGAGCTTTTATGATGAAAAGAATGATAAAGATCGAGTCGTTGCCGGTCATTCAAAGCAAGCCAAGAGTCAAAATGGTGAATTTTAGGGAGTTTCAAGTTCAAAAGCTTGAGCCTCAGTTCTATGGCTCGAGCTCAGCAAAAAAAGACAAGAAATTCCAAAGGTAAGAAAGCTCGAGCCCTGACCCTCACAACTCGAGCCCAACCACAGGGTTCTCGAGCCTTTGCCTAAAAGCTCGGGCACATGATGCATCGGAATGTGAAAAGTTGATCCAAGCTCCTAGGACCTCGTGTCAAGCCTCAGGGATCGAGCACTAACACCTCCCACAGCCCCAGAGCTGGAGCCGAACACCCTGGGATCGAGCACCATGAAGGAGGGATCGAGCACGACAAATTTTGCTCCTAGAGCTCGAGCCCAAGCTCCAAAGCTCAAGCCTAACCCAGAAAGCTCGAGCACAACCACTCAGGGCTCGAGCATTGCTGAAAACTCTGGACCTGCTTCAGTATTTTGGGCATAACTTTTGACTCGAAACTCCAAATTAAGCAAACTCAGCGGCTCTAGAAAGAAGACTCGAAGCCCGATGTTTTTGTCTCTAATAGCCATCTCGAGATTCGCGCTCTAAATGTGTCAAAATTGCGTTACAACGTCAGAATAAGTTGCTGATAGGTTAAGCTCGAGCCCTGACTCCAGAGCTCGAGCTCTGACGTCCTGAAGGTTAAAAATACATGCGGGAATTATATATTTTGACTCCTCTTTGTTTCCTTATGGGCCCAATTGTTACCAAAAGCTGTAAAACCAATCCAAAGGGGATTGGGACTTGCTCTCCACTATAAAAGAAGAGGAGAAGACACATTAAGGGAGCCATCCAAAAATCCATCAATCTCTCTCTCACGGCGGCTTTTAGGGTTTTGAAGAAGAAAATCCAAAAGGAGTTTTGGCGGTCCATGGCGATGAAGACCACAACAACACACAAATGATATCTTGCGTCGTCATGAGTAGCTAATTCCTCTCTTAGAGCATTGATGTAGCCCGAATCCAAATATTATGGTTTGACTGTTCTATACTTTGGCAATTTAATATATTGTGTATTTTGATTGCATGATTTTGGGCAATTGACTTAATTCAATTGGTTTTTAATGATTACATAGTTTTTTGATAATTAATACCTTGTCTTAGATTTAATTGTTCTTAGATTATATTCAACCCATTCTTATCGGACGGTATTTGGTGGAGGCTTATCGGACATAAGAATGGAGATCATGCAATGGTGTCAAACGTTTTTCATGAATGAATGTTTTCATAGTCTATGCCTAGGGAAAACGAGTTAAACTACAAAATTAGTTAAAAGTAGGTAGGTAGATAATTCGTGCCAACCGAAGATATGTTATAGTTAGTTAAGTTCAATGAAACATCTTTCTTTAAATCTGAATTAAATGAATGTTATTGAGTTTAATTCCATATAATGCATAATTGTTGAAATCCTAATGTTGAACAGTTGACCATAGTAGGCGGATCGTGGTAAAGTCAATCCCTAAATATTTCTTCTCTTGATCTCAATCCTTTTATTCCGTTATTTTCTTTTATGTCATTGAATTACAGCACAACACAACAAATAATATCTTATTTCAAAATTAAAATAGTATTAATTGAAGACACGATAAACCACCACAGTCCTTGAGGTTTGACAGTTGACACCCTCAACATAGCCCTATCCTACAAGGATTCGTTCTATTGCGAGTGGTATTTTATTATTGATAAATAAAAACACACATCAGAGACTCTATGCCATATGATCCTATATTAATATTGGCATTCATATAAATGCTTATTAAAAAATGCATTCACATCCCACCTCTTTCCATGTAGGCACCTCATTGGTAGCCATTTTCCTAATGGCGGAGCAAGAATTTACTTCAGTGGGGCAACCTTCAATAAATGATTTTTGTTATTTATGGGCCAATTCAGCCCAAGTCGAATACAAACATACCAGGGTGGGTCCCACCCCTACATGTTTCTATTCAGCTTGGTCCAAATTGCCTAAAAAGAATTTTTCCTTATCAATAAAAAAATATATAAAAAAATAACCAAAACAATAAATGCAAAAATTAAAGCATTGATTGACAATACTTCTATTCAATAAACTTATATCTTTTACAATCTTGCGAGGCCTACTCTCTCTTTCAGAAAGTTGATATACATATATATAAGTAATGACTAGTTTGACTTTTGTTCAAAATCTTTTTGGAATCTTGTAGTGTGGGGCTCACTAGAGAGAAAGTTATGGGTCTCAGTGGAGATACCAAGCCCCTACTTCCCAAAGGGAGATCAGGGGTTCAAGCCTCAGTGGAGGCATGTGCATGTGAGTACCAACTAAGAAAAAAAAGTTATGGGTCTCTATTTAGGAAAAAAAAAGTTATGGGTCTTTTTTGAATTTGGAGTTAATAAGAGTTAATTTTAGAATATTGTTGGATCTCTCTTGAAGATTTTGCAAGGTTTTAGTAGCGAATTTTTGAAACTGATAAAAAAATATACATAGATAATTAACATAATAAGAAAGTCCAGTGGGGGTAGCCGCCCCCACGGGACCCTATGTGGCTCCGCGACTGCATTTTCCAAATCATGTCTTCAAAAATCATTATGGAACCTTCAAATAGTTTGAACTTTGGTGGACCAAGAGAGAAGTGCTAGTTAAGGGGTGATGCCAAGCGGATCTCATCACTGTGGCATGCTAAAGGAAGAGTGTCAAGGCCACCAAGGTTTATTGTATCTCCCTTACACCATTTGAGCCCAACTTCTACCTAACAGCTTTATACCAAAAAAGAATGAGAAAGAGTAGGGGTGCACAAAAAATCGTTAGAACCGGTAAACTAGACCAGACCGGACCAAACCGTCCGGTCCTATAATTGAACGATTCGGTTCCAGTTTGAGTTCCAAAGAACCGAACCAAACTAAACCAAACTGATAGTATAAAAAGATATATATTAAAATGTATGATACACTTGTTCAATTTTGATTGGTAGAGAATATAATTTACCATATACTACAATATATAGCATCATCATCTATCTATCTATCTATCTATCTATCTATCTATCTATCTATCTATCTATCTATATATATATATATATATATATATATATATATATATATATATATATATATATATTTCAAATTTAGGTTTTTCATTTTACTAGTATGTATATATATATATATATACGAAAGTCCAAAACTGTAGAACTGAACCGATCACTAAAGTTCGGTTCCACTGCTTCCAACGGATCGGTTCAATTCCAATATTTTTGGAATCGTTAAGATTAGTTTGATTCTGATTGGTCTTAGAACGAAACCGAACCAAACCATGCACCCCTAGAAAAAAGATTATGGAGATGTGTTCCTCCTTGAGAGTAACAATGCGTTGAACACATGTCCTATCCACTCGGTTGTTCTTCACCATTGCCTAGTCTCAGGCTTGTGACATTCTCCATATACACCCATCCACTTATGAGCAAGGGTTCTTTCTCTCTCCATTTCGATGGGCATATGATCCCATCTCTTTCTCACCTCTCACCTCGCCTCTTCTAACCACCCTCATGTCCCCCCTTCATGCCATGTATTAGCCTTCAATACCCACAAAAAACATGCTAAATAATCCAAAAACTACATAGCAAATGAGAAGATTCAACAGTTATAAATTATGATAGCAACCCTATAATACATTAGTTCAAAATATATTCTACATAACTCTCGAATTCGCATTCTGGAAGCACTTGTAAGATAAAATTTTGAAGCAATTTTTTTTAATCACTGTAGCAAAATAAGTACTTCTGCATTACAATTCAAACAGTACCTCAGCCTACAATCCATAAGACTGAAAGAATGACATTGTATTTGGCAGGTGCAGTCTGCTGCAGTTTCTTGTATCTTATTGTCACACATATTCTCAACAACTAGACAAATTTTATTTCACAAGCGACAAGATAAATAATAGAAATTAGAACCTTTAGCCCCATCTAGTCGATTTTAGTACTTTATTCCTCTGCTAAAAAGCCAATCAGGGGAAATAAATGGTAACTTACCCTCCGTCTTCCTCCAACAGTCGTTCTAGTAATTCCGAGTACAGCAATCATAACTAGAGTCACTAAATTTCCTCCAAAACCTAGTATCGTAAGATCATATAGGAAATCAAATCATAACCACTACCAATATGCCTTTTGTCAAAGAGAAATAAACATCAAATCCATAAAATAAAGGATATATGTTCTCGAAACACTCTGAAAGTCCATTTCCATCCCATACCTGAACACCAGAAACATAAGTGGTAAATTTCAATAAGAATCACACACACACGTTATCAGAATCATTAATAGTACATTGTTGTATAAATCAGAAAGCTGAGAAATACAGATTTGGTATTCTCTTTGTGGTTCCCAAGAAAACATAGTGCAAAAAAGTCGGAAAAAAAAAAAAAAAAAAAAAAAGAAAAAGGAAAAAGGAAAGACTTACATTCATATTATTCAATCTTTAAAAGAACGAAAAACTTATCTCGGCTAATCCATACAACTTGTATTAGGCATAGTTAAGCATAATGTACTACTTCCTATGATCTCAACTTTTGTAAAATTAACACATGAAATTCTATTCCACTCTTTCTTACATTTTCTCAAAACCGAAACAAGCTTTGTTATGCTTTGTTTTCTAAAAAAAAAAAAATTGGGGGAAAAATACATAAAATGGTAGGTTTTAACACCTCTTCGTTTTTTTTAGAAAACTGACGAGAAAGAAAGTGAAGAGCATAACTGATAATTGTTTAGCCAAATGAAAAACCTAAAGTTCAAAAAATTCGTTATTTTTTTTTAACTTAGTTTTTGAGCAACCAAACAGAGCGAAGTTAAATTTTCAGAAAAAAAAAAAAAAAAACTTAAAAACAAAAATAAATAAAGAAAATTAGAAACAAATGTGAATGTTCAGAGAAAATAAATAAACACAATTAAAAAAAAAAAAAGTACATGAGAAAAGAAAATTTCATGGAATTAAAAAGAAAATTGCATACAGATGGAGAATTAGGGCAAATGAGGTCCATGACTCCAAGTCTGTTCTTCGTCCACGCTTTGAAGGACCAACGCAATACACTGAGAGCCAGAGTCAACAAACGTTTTCAAAGTGCACTTTTGTAGTGCATGCATTTAATGGCCAACTTTACAGACATGAAAGTGAACGGAAAAACGGTGCAACTCGTCTGGACTGGACGGGTACGGGTTGATCCATCAACCCCAGCTATACGTTTACTCTAAAATTAAACCCACTTGAGTTTATTTGGACTCGATTTGATTATTAGACTCATTTTAGATTATTATTGTTATTATTATTTATTTTTTTTACATTGATTAGAAATATACTTACACTCCCCACTCACACACATTTTTATTATTCACACTTCGACTTCAGCTCCTCCCCTTCTCTTCAAGGATGTTACACTATTAGAATGCATGCCTTTTAATAACTCATGTTAGATTAGTAAATATTAAGTTAAAATTTGTTGAATTACTGGATTTATTAATATTTAATAAAATATTATCATCATCATTAATATAGATTAACATGAGTTTATCATTTGAATTTTCATTATTTTTGAATTAATTGAGTTAGAATCGAATTAAGCTCATATTTGATTCAAGTCGGAGTTCAATTTATTAATACTTTAACATTATTGTTATTATAATGTGTAATAAAGATTGTGTTTGATGTTTAACATTTTTGTTTAAAAAATCGTTTGAAATCAAGGTAAAATTTATGAAGCTCTCTTTGATAGGTGAGTTTCATCACTTCTATCCAAAAAAAAAAAAAAAAATTCACCAACAATAAGAAATATTACTAAAAAGAATTTGGGTCCAAAATTTACAATCCAAACACAATTTTAGCAATGAAATAATTTTATGGACCCGACAACCCAACATCGCTCTTCTCAACATGAATCAAAGGTGGTACTATAAAACAAATTCCTTATGTGGCAATCGGTGATTGGGCGTTTGAGGTTGCTGTGACCTTGAGAGGTTGCTGCTGTTGAGTACAATAGCTTTCTCATGCAGGGATAAGATGGACAAAATATAAATACTTTGGTCGATCAGGTGTCAGAGGGAATATTTGAAGATTCGCACGTTTATATATGTAGCTGCTTTACACGTGGCAAGTGCACCTCCATTCACATCAGTGTTCCACTTTAATTTGCACAAAAGCACACTGCAGACGACAAGGAAAAAAACAACACGCACTTATATTTTCTGATTATAAATTGTGTGTATTCGCATTTATGTCAATTTAGTAGTAGTAATCCTCGCAAAATTATAGTAATTTTAATTAACTGTACACAAAAGTTAACCAAAAAAACAATCCTAACTATTCACTACGTATCTGATATTGGAGTTATTTTGTCAGCAACATAGTAATTGATCTTTTATATTTTATGGTTGACCAAAATAGCATTTTTCCTCGGCTTCTGGGTAATGTTTCTTGTGACCATGCTTATCGTATCATTTGTAATTACAATTTTATCCTTAAATTTTACTTTAAAATAGTCCATATCAATTAGAGTAACACGTGCATATATAACTCTTTATCTTTTCACATCTAGGTTATATGAGATTGTACGTATATAACTCGCCTAATATGATAGTCTACTAGTGCTCTTGCACCCACTGAGGTCGTCACGTCACACGTGCTCACCTAAGCCCTAAACATTTTTATTTTTTATTTTTTTTAAAAGCTATGCCTAAAATTCTCTATTTCCAGAGCTGCCCACTGTTGCTTCGATTGATCGAGGCATGGCGGCGCACTTATTTGGATATGGATAAGGACTGAGATATTTATGAGGATAAGGACAAAAGTAGTTACGAGGATAAGATTAAGATACATATTATATCACTAGACCTTTTTAATGTATAAAGATTGAATTTTTGAAAAAAAAAGAAAGTTTTGAGTTAAATTTATTCGAATTCTCTATGATGTTGCGAAGAGTGTTTTAAAGAGTAAAAATTGAATCTTTGAATGAAATGAACTAAATAAAGATACCTATTATGTCACTGGACCTTTTCTTAGGGCATTAATGTAGCCCGAATTCAAGTATTATGTTTTGATCATTCTAACTTTGGGGATTTATGTTTTTATGTATCTTGATTGCATAATTATGAGCAATTGATTACGGATCAATTGGTGTTGTAATGAAATAAAGCTTCCTTGAATCGAAAAAAATGAGAATAAGGGATAATGCAAACAGGATATCAATAGTTCGAAAAATTTACTAATCATCGCTACGTTCTCAAATCATACCGTTATATATATACAAAAATGATCTATTATATATCTGATGGATGTGGCTAATTAATATACTTTGCAGAAGTTAATCTCTATTTCTAGAACTGTAGCAAAAGTAAAAGTACCAAATGATTTTGCTTCTTGTTTTTTGCTTTTGTTATTGTACTGTAGTAAAACAAAAGCACGAAACATGTTTGGTAACATTTGTTATTATTTGAATAGTTCAAACATGTTTGGTAACATTTGTTATTATTTGAATAGTATCGAAGTGCTTCTAAAATTGAGGCAAAAATTAGAAGTATCAAAATGATGCTTTTGTTTATTTCCCCACTGTAGCAAAGTACTGTTCAAAAATAAATAAATAAATCTAAATTAACATTTTTAGCTAGCCATTCAAATTTGCTAACACTTTTTACCAAACATGCACTCATGTTTTTGCTTTAAAAAATCTTGTAACAAATTTATGTTACCAAACAAGCTTCAAAATAGTGTTAAACACACCCTAAAGTAGAAACATTACTTCTACTTCGGGTTAAATCAAAAGCACAAAGCAACTATGGTTGCCAAACGATCACATTTTAATAATAGTTTAAATCTTCCTCTCACATGCGACCACATTTTGGTCATATATCAATTGTAATTGTAATAGCTCGGGAGTAATGTTGGAACCAGAGACTTTTGAGTTCGGTAGCACGAAGGAAATATGAACACGGGAATTTGTTGCTCACTGGGTGAAGATATTTTTCTCATTCATATGCAAGAGCCCCGAATACATAGAAGTTACAATAACCAATTAATGAGCAGTTGTCGAATAAGTTACAATCAGCAACGACATTCATCATTTTGGGATCCGATGTATTCTGCCTTCACCTCAGCACTTCTCAATGACAAAATTAGCAATGAAACATTCCAACTAAACACATTACAATTGGGAATGACGAGTATGATACATTTTCAATAGCTGGATCGGTGAAGCAAAACAACATTTCGGTTAATGTCATCATCTGCTATACAAGCACTGATTAATCTCTGTCAGCAGAAAAGTTGGGTTCTGAAGGCTTCGGCATTTTTACTAAGCCCGTGGGACTTGTTGACTCACGAAGCTTTTGAACCCCACGAAGAGCATTTGCTGCAAAACGCGACGCTAATATGGTTGCACCAAAGCTGGGTGCATTTTTTTCATTTGATTCATTCTCTCCTGCTTCCTCATGGACTCCATCGTGATTAACTTCTGCAAATTTCCTCTGGGAATACCGTCGCCAAGCAGCTTGGATAAAACAGGCAGCCCAAGTCCTCCACTGCTGTGAGTAAAAGCGAAAAGTATGCTGAACCTGTCTACTGTGAAGACGCCTAAACTGACTGGTAATGAACTTCACCTCGTCTGCTATTAAGGCAAAAGCCTCCACCTCTGTCAAAGATTTTACTGTCCGAGTTGATGGAGGTAGGCTAGAACCAGATTTAGGATCCAGAGCCCATGTTAGAAGCTCCTCCCCACAGAAATCCCCTTCTTTCAAAAAACCTCGGTTGTAAAATCCACTCCTTCCACCATCTGTAGTTACACTCTCCAGGCGTCCACGAATAATGAAGAGCATTTCATCAACCGGGTCTCCCTCCCGGAGAATGTAAGTGTTCTCTGTGTATAAACTTGGTTTCAATCGCTCACAGATGGCATCAAGTAACCGTTCATCCATATTTGCAAATAAAGGGACCTGCAAATGCCACACAAGATCATCATCAATGACAGAATATAGGTCGTGTCATTAATGTTGCAAGACTGGCAGAAACAGAAAACCAAAGACTCGTATCCATGTACAACTGCATGTAATGACAGCTATGAAACTCAAACCGATGCGAGTGGCTCAATGGGCTCAACAGCATAACCATTATTATTCTCCCCCATGATGTGATGTGATATGTTCTGTATTTTTGCTGTACTACATCAGGTCAAATTTTATTGTTTTTCAACATGCACACAGCATAACTTGTACATAATATGCATGTTCTGAATATGATACACACACAATGTAAGATGGTTGCATCTCATATTGGGAGATGTTGTGGTGTCAACGTCTACAGATCATAGCTTTACACACTGAAATTTCAAGAGAATGCTGATTTTGGAATATTTTCCTTGTTTGAACTCATACATCCATTATACATACACATAAGATGACATGGTTCAGAACTAACAAAGGATAACCAAGATGACCAAAATACTTACCCTTCTCACCAAATTTAAACAGAGATGCCGCTTGATATCCCTTCTGAGGTCTTTTGGAAGATTTTGGACCAAGTCCTCTTCATCAACTCCTCTTGTTTCCTGCCACTTGTATTGATCATAGCGCCGAACTCTTTCTCTAAGCTCCTGTGGAAGCACTCTATGATGCATCCACTGCTCAGAATCACGCCTTTTTACCCTCATCTCCTCTAGACGAACCGTAAGAGACTGAAGATAAGTCTGATGCAATCACAAGATACCCCAAATTTCAGGCATTGAAATTTGATTTTGCTTCAAGCCTCAAAGCTTTATTACCTACTTCAAATGCTAAGAAAGTAATATCCATTTGAGAACTGAATTGAAGCAATATTTACATCCATGATTCAACAGATTTAAATCTGTTCCTAGAATTAAAACCAAGAAATAAACCTAGACTCGGAGTAGATTGGCTGGTTATATAATTAGATATGACCATTTGACTTAACTTCAGACCGCTTAAAACTATAATATAGTAAAAGCCAATGGACTTGAACAACTTGGATAATTCTCACCTAGCTGGGTATAATTGACTGGATAGGTTATTCAAAAATTCTATGAACTGATCATTATCAATTTTGAACAATGAAATTCAGCAGTAATATAGATATAGAAGCCACTACACTACTGTCCTTTTAATGAATGGCAACAAGCTTGGACTGAGCATGAGACCTCGAGTTTGACTCTTGAGAGTAACCATTTCCATGAAAAATAATGCCGAAAATTAGGTTTGTCTCTGTTCATTCCCTCCCATTAGCATTGAATATATTTATTTTTTAATAAAAATAGAAAATGTTCACACACACTCGTACAAAAATATATATGTCAACACAACAGACACGTATTACAGATACATTTTCAACATCATCCTATAATCTAACCTTGAGCCGATAGAAAGGCCCTTCCGGTAACAATTCATCAATCTTGGTTACTGGATATTATTGACAGGGAACAGACCTATGCTCTGGATTTATTCAGATCAGTGGCTGTCTCCAGACTTAAACTTGTGTTGGCACACTTGGCAAAGGTGTGCTTTTAAGATTGCATTATGCAACTGTCCTTAATCAGTTGACACAAAACTATGTTTAATTAGATATTGAGATTTCAAATTTTAAAAAACAATGAATATCATTAATCAGATTTTGAGGCTTCAAGTTCAAGAAACACTGAAATAAGATAACATTAACTTATATTGACATCTTAAGGAAATTATATCTATATTTTTGCAAACATTAGTTTTTATTATTATAGTGTTCTACAGTGTATCATGTAGTTGAACCGGTGATCTGGTCTTCCTTTAGGTTTGATAACAAAACGCCTACTATATTCTTTTTACTTCACACAAGGGCAAAAGACATATCACACACACACACATATATAATTTATATAAAAAAATAACTTGGACAGCAAGGTTCAAACTCTTAACCCAATCCCTTCCTTGGCATTTGCCATGCATATACTTCTAGAATTTTGCTACAACAAACACCTATATCTAATACAACAATAGTTTCTGTTCAAAAAGTTCTGATCAGTGCATTGCTAGGAGGAGGGAGGTTTGAGTAAATACTCAATGCAATGGGAACACCATGTCATTTCATTGGCGTGGTATTACAAACCAGTTAAATCTTATCATACAAAAGTGTGCTGAGTCAAAACCATTGCATAAATTGGAAAGGTCTTTCCAAGTTCGAGTAAAGTGTTGATGGCTATTGTCAACAACCATCTACTCCAAAAGCTTAAGCTGTTAGAGAGGGTGTAACTTAAATATATAAATCCTTCAACACGCCTCCTCACTTGTGGCCTTCTTTTGGTCCAACATGTTTTTTTTCAAATTTTTAATTAGGACAGTGAGGTTTGAATTCGAGAACTTTGGCTCTGATACCATGTCAACAACCATCTACTCCAAAAGCTTAAGCTGTTAGAGAGAGTGTAACTTAAATATATAAATCCTTCAACAGATATGATTCATAGAATTTGCTGTTCACTTCTCTCTACTGCCATGAAATGAGAATTTCCTTACACCCCCAAAGAGCTATCCTGGGCAGGGACCATAAGCCAGTACCAATCCCACCTTTGGAGAGTGCTAGGGAAGAAAAAATAAATACAAACATAACATTTCAAAATATTTTGTGGCTGCTCTTACACTCAGGACTAGGTCCTCAAACTTGTCAGCCCGAGATTTTACCATTGTACAAAGTAAGGGCCCCCAGGAGGGACTCAAGCATGAGGATGGAAAAAGGACTTAATCTCTCAGATTAAAGATGAATGTCCTTGCTGTTCAAACATTTCATTTTACATCCAATAAAAGAACCACCAGTTCTCTTCACTCATTAAAATTATTTAATTTAAATTAATATGTAGCATCACCACCAAGCAACAATCAACTGTTGTTGTTAATCTCACCTCCAATGCCGGATTACAAAGCAACCAATACAATCAACTGTCATTTTTGTATGGTTACACTAACTAATACTTAATTCAACTCCATCAATACAAATTAACTAGACAAAAATATAATTTAATTTTTTATAAGCCAGAGATTCAGGATCAGACACATAAAATAACTTGTGACAAGATTACGTGCAAAATCAATTTGTGGCACACTGGTCTTCTTTGATGACAGCAACGTCATTTTGACATAATAGGTTAATCATGTAATGTCACTACCATGAGATTCTTGGTGTATAATCAAATAAAGCATTTATATTTTATAAAAGCCAGAAATCAGGATCAAGCAACTAAGAGTAACTTTTGTGCAAATTCACTTTACGCCCTGCTGATTTCCCTAATAAGGTCAGCACAGGTTGAAAAAAGTTAATGCAAATTAATTCACCACGTAAATTGCTGATACAATAAATTAACATCTATGAAGCCCACAAAGTAACTTTTGCACGCACCTGCATGTTACCAATCAGTAGAGCGAATAAGAGGAGTCCGAAAATGCCTATTGCTATGGAAAAGAGAGCCTCTCCGGGATAAGTACTAATTATTAGCCCCTGACCAAGTGTACTGCGAAAAGTAAAATACAAACCAATCAAATTAGTGAGGTTCAGGACACTCAAATGCATTAGCAGACTAGCACCTCTTCCTTGGAATTACCTTACAGTACTTGCGCGTGTGTCTATTAACTTTTCTAGTTATAAAAAGATTTATTTGACTTATGTTTAGTTCTCTTTAATGGTTTTTAAATGTTTATTTCTCTTTTTAGAATAGGTATTTGGTCATAAGATTATGTGCTACTGTGAAATCTAAGATAACCCTCTCTAGCATCAATCTCATCTCTAGATCCTTGTCCACTAGGCACTCTCATTTCCTCCTCCAGGATATTTTCTATATGACCACTAAAGTCTCCTCCTATAAATAATTTTTCTCCTTTAAGTATTGCTTGAATTGTTTGATTTATACATCCCCAAAATTTTGCTTCAATATTTCGTTTAATCCTAATTGGGGTGCATAACTGCAAATTATATAAACTATATTTCCTTCCAATACAACGTTCACTAATATCATCCTATCCCCTTTTCTAATAACTGTAACAACATTTTCTTTAAAAGTTCCAAAATTTTCTACGGTCTATAACTTAAATGCTCTCCACAGAGAAGATGCATTTAGACTAGTAGTAGAAGAAATGGAAGTATTCTATGCTGTAACATTTGAGTGCTTATCCAAGAGGGCCTCCAAAACCTCTAAATAAGATCATTGCAATCAGTTCTCCTGAGAAAAAATTTAATGACAATTGAACCTCGTGAAAGCACATAAGTTATCTTCAGTTACTCTGGAGAACTTTAAAGCAACTAATGAATCCAGGTGTACATCATTCATTGATAATCTGCTTACCTTTTGGACTGACTTATACAGAATACCATAACATGCAATACAAATTCAATAATACACAAAAAAATAAAAAAATACACAAAAAAATACACAAAATGCTCAGATTTAATCAAATTAGAGTCAGAGTGTAACTCAGGTTTTAAACACCATTCACTTGAGCTCAGAGAAGCAAAGTGACAGTCCTGGAATGGGGATCTATGTATCTGCTGATAAGTACCAGCAATCTCATTATCCATATTAAATAAGTTCATTATTGAAAATAAAATGCTTATCTGAGCTGAAAGTTGACAAGTCTAAACCCAGACCAACAACAAGCATCCTCATTGCCAGACAAAGAGCATAAGATATTGTATATCATAACAAGTGAAGAAGAAAAGAGAAAGCTTACCTCAAATTCTGCAGGCCCCACCACAAACAGAAAAAGTATTTAGAGATGAAATTCTCAGATGCAACAATTCCAGATGCTATCGCTTGTTTATAGATTCCATAATTAAATGGTGGATTTTTTTCATCCTCCGCAGAGCAATTTGAGTGAAGAACTCCCTGGCTAATGCTTTCCCAATCTTTATAACCTGCTACATCCTGATTTGCACAATACAAGTAATCGATCTTGCATTTCTCATTTTTGTTACAAGCTTCCTCCCAGCATGTATCAGTACGTTGTACAGCAAATAGGTACCAGAAAGCCCCGGTTATCTGTAATTTTACAATTAGCACTAAAAAATGAATTCAATGCACTGCTTAAGAGCATCCATATTATATATTAGCTGATTGCTCATGGAAAAGAACAAGGAGTGCTTAAGATTTACAAATAGATAATCTGTCTAAATGTTATATCAACTAAATACATAATTCTTAGAATAGACCAATCCTTTTTTCTAACATTTGTATGAGCTCCTTATCATCTACATTAATATTTAATTAAAGAACAACACCGGAAACTAATGAGTCATCTAGAATTCTAGATTCCCGTGGAGACTCGATGAGTTTCACATACAAATTGAAATAGGCCGAGTAACAACAGCAAGGCTTTAATGCCTACGTGCTTGCACCAGTAGAAGGAGTGAAACATAAGGCCACAAGCAAATGTTCAGGACCCATTGCAGTTTTGCTAGCATTTTTATGAATTTCTAAAGTTGGTTTAAAACAAGGACACTTAAAGATTCCATAATATGGAGAATCTCCACATTACATTGCCAAGTGTGATCAAAAGAATTTAAGCATGGTGGAATGATTCAAATCCCGTAGGACATCCAAAAGCCCCTTTTCTTCAACAGTGGAACCCCTGGGCCCTGACTAGAATACGCTACATGCAATTTGAGACTAAAGAAGTTCAAAGACATGTAACATGCATAAATAGTGAACTACTATCTGTCAAAGTGCGGAAACTACCATGATAAAAGTAACCTCAACTTGCATTTGGTAGGGGTTGTGGCATGAGAGGAATAGGAGATCTTTTGAAGGCCAGGAATCGTCGGTGTGGGTTATCAAGGCGAATATTTTGCATTATCTTTATTCTTGGGTGAATGGGAAAAATTGCCCATCTGTAGATAGTTTATTGGATTTTGTTGACAACTTATCATTGTATTGACGCGTTTGCATTTTTTATTTTGTTTTGTTAAGGGTTCGCTCCCCTCTGAGCGTGTTTTGTTAATATATCTTTTGCTTATCAAAAAAAAAAAAAAATGTAACCTCAACTAGAGGCCTCACCTTCTACAATTCTTATATCTCGGACCACAATAAAGCATAAAATTTAAAAACTAAACTATAAACATTTATCATGGTTGTACATAGGGATGGCAAGGGGTGGTGGGTTTGGGGTGGGCCCCACTTCCCCGTCCCTACACAAAACCGTTTAGCAAACGGGCCCCACACCCCGCAATCATCACTCGCCAGAGCTCCGTCCTAGCTTAGGAAAAAGATGTTTGGCTGAACCCCTCAATCAGTTGCCCCTTTTAAATTACAACTCAAATTTCTTTTCCCTAATTTCCCACTCAAAATTTTAAAACTCGTATTTAGGAATATAAACCAAATAAAGCTGTACCAAATTAATCAAAAACACATTAAAATTCTTCCAACAACATGGGTAATTTTGTATATACAATAAGGTGTAAGGGTCAATAGTATTTTTGCATTATAAACAGGGCGAGGTAACCTTTCCCTCTCCCTGCCCCACACCCGAGTGGGTTTTCACTATAAAACCTGTCCCCACCCAAAACCATTAAACAGGACTCCAAAACTGCTTTAAACGGGACAGGACAAGCTATTTTTCCATCCCTAGTTGTACACAATAGGACGGCTACTTACATGGCTAGCAAGCACGAACAACAGCAAATAATATGCAGCACCAGCCCAAGCAGTTTCAGCAAAGACACCAGCAGTCTTTTTCAGCTCTGAAGATAATGGCAAGAACCTCAGAAACCTAGGAATATACTGAAGAAAGACAATGACTAGTAGTTGCTGTTTTGTAGTTGATACATCTGAATTACTTGATTGATGAAGAAATCTCCACACCACAAACTGCAAATCATCAGAAATTAAACAAAAAATTCATAACACCTTTTTGTGGCCTTTAACATCTAGCAGTAATAAAAATATTATGGTCCATCCCATAACATGATAGAAGAATGTAAAACTAAAATTCAAATATTCTAATAATTAATATCCAATCAATAGCCCAATACAATCATAAGAGAGATAACAGAGAAAATTTTGAGAGTTGAATTTTATTAAACTAAACAACAAACTGAATAGTGTCAAATTGTTAGGGTAAATTACACATACTTATCACGTGCCAAAATTGTAATGGCAACAGAAATTTGAAATCACGTGCCAAACTTCAAAGGAGGTCTTAGTAATTTTTGCCAATCTTAACATGTGAGAAGTTGAAATTTATTAATCTAAACAACAAACTAGATAGTGTGTATTAAAGGTTTAATGGAGAAATCAATGGAGGAAAATCTTTGAGTAATTGATGTTGTTTCCTATTATTGAAGATTTGGTGTTACTAGAGGAATCGGTGGAGAAAAAACCTCTTGGTTCCTATTTTCTAATTCTTTCCATTCTCACAATTTCTTCTCCTATATAAAGGAGCATCCACCATTGTATTGTGTATGTGTTGAGAGAGCATTATAAAAGTGATGTAGCCCTTTGGGCTTTGTGCCGTGGACGTAGGCCTTAGTGGTTGAACCACGTAATATATGTGTTCTTGTTTCATTTCTCTCTTCGCTTCTATTTTATTATTTACAACATGGTATCAGAGCCAAGTTTCTCTTCCTAGGTTCGGAACCTTATTTTGGGGCCTTTAGCATCTGAAATGTTTTGGGCTGCCGGTTTGTTCGGCAGTAACTTTCTTCGCCTTTGCCATGTCTCCGGTAGTTTTTATCGACTTGTTTGGGCTGCCGGCGTGTTCGGTAACATTGTCTTTGTCTTTGCCGTGTTTCCGGTAGTTTTTATCGACTTGTTTGGGCTGCCAGTGTGTTCGGTAGCATTGTCCTTGCCTTTGCCGTGTCTCCGGTAGTTTTTTGTCGACTTGTTTGGGCTGTCGGTTTGTTCGGTAGCATTATTCTTAGTCTCCTCTCTTCTCTCTTCATCATTCACACTTGTTGTTACTCGTCATCTCAATGGCAAGTAAGACATTCATGCTCCAACTTGAGGGGGAGTATTGAAGATTTAATGGAGAAATCAGTGGAGAAAAATCTTTCAGTAATTGATGTTGTTTCCTGTTATTGAATATTTGGTGTTATTAGAGGAATCAGTGAAGAAAAAACCTCTTGTTTCTTATTTTCTAATTCTTTCTGTTCCCATAATTTCTTCTCCTATATAAAGGAGCCTCCACCATTGTATTTGTTAGCAGATATGATAGCCATGATTTATGGAATGACTTACCGTATTAGCAGATATTTGATTATGCTATAGAATATGTTGTAATTTGATATTTAATTTCCTTTCTTGTAATATAGCATGCACTCTTTTTATCTATAGAGTCAACAAGATTGTGTTTGAGAATGCATTGTCCAAGTTGGGCGTTTCAGATATCTATAAACCAACTTGAAGGGGAGTGTTAGCAGATATGATAGCCATGATTTATGGAATGACTTACCGTATCAGCAGAGATTTGATTATGCTATAGAATATGCCATATAATATGCTATAAAATATGTTGTGATTTGATTTAGATTTGTTTTAATTTCCTTTCTTGTAATATGAGCATGTGCTCTTTTTTTCTATAAATACTAAAGCTGTGAATGAGTGATTATCTCATTCAAGCCTTTACATATTATTAAATCTCATTCAAGCCTTTACACAATTCTCTCATTTTTCTTCTTTTTATATTTCTACTGTATTGTATATGAATTGAAAGAGATTATAAAAGTGATGTAGCCCTTTGGGCTCTTTGTGCCACGGATATAGGCTTTAGTGGTTGAACCACGTAATATTTGTGTGTTCTACATATTTTATTTATCACTTCGCTTCTGTTTTATGCTTTTCAACAGTGTGAAAACAGTTGGGTTAAATCACACATACTTATCATAAGGTTTAGAGTATCTGTACAAGCATGTTAAGATTGGCCGTAATTACTAAGGCCTTCCTTGAAGTTAGGCTAGTAATTTCAAATTTATATTGCCATTACCTAGCCATTATAACCATTAAATTTATATTCTATGCTGAGAATTCTTTCTTTTTTCTCAATACGTAGTGGAGACATGGATTTATCCGTGAATAGCTGGCACCCTAATCTTAAGGTGTAAATGCTAGCTGATTGTTTTTCCTATTAATGTTGATTTGATTATTTCTGTGTGTTGACTTTCCTAGTTTAATTCCTATTTATTTGTTGCTTGTTTTATTCCATCAATTAAAGAAATTGAGTAGCTGGTTTGTAGCCTCCAAATTTTCCTATTTATATATTGTTTCTGTACAATTTCTAAATATGCAATAAGAGAATTTCTTCTTCTCTTTCTCTCGAAGTATTCACCTGTCATCATTATGGTATCAGAGCAGAAATAAAGCTCTTGCTTGGACATGACATCTACTCAAGAAAAAACCATCCTCAGCCATGTCGGAGGATCCGAAGGCTCAGTCTTACCAATTACCGGACACAAACTGAACGGAAACAATTTCCCACAATGGTCTCAATCCGTCATGATGTACGTTTGTGGCAAAGGAAAGGACGACTATCTCACCGGAGAGATCACTGCTCTAGCAAAAGAAGATCCAAAATTCAAAACTTGGAAAGCTGAGAACATGATGGCTATGTCATGGTTGGTTAATTCCATGACTACAGAGGTGGGAGAAAACTTCATGTTCTATGCAACAACAAAGGAGATGTGGGATGCAGCAAGAGAGACTTATTCTGATAATGAAAATACATCAGAACTGATTGAAATTAAGGGTATCCTTCATGATCTACGACAAGGTGAGATGTCTGTTACCCAATATTTCAATATACTCACTCGTCATTGGCAGCAACTAGATTTGCTCGAGACCTCTATATGGGATACTCCCGGAGATGCAGAAAAATATAGAAAGATTGTCGAGAAAGAATAAATTTATAAGTTTCTGTTGGGTCTTAATAAAGACCTTGATGAAGTAAGGGGAAGAGTCCTCGGTATTAAACCTCGACCAAGCATCCGTGAAGTATTCTCAGAAGTTCGACGTGAGGAAAGCAGAAAAAAGGTGATGATGGGTAGCCAAAATCAACCTGCTTCAATAAAAGGATCAGCCTTGGTTACCCAAAACTCCAGTCCCTCAAACTACGACAACCGTCCTCGGAAAGGCAGACCATGGTGTGACCATTGCCGCAAATCAGGTCATACCCGAGAAACATGCTGGAAAATACATGGAAAACCACCAAACTGGAAGCCAAGATCAGAAAGAGAACCACAAGGATATCAAACTGCAGCCGACGGTCAGCCACCGATCCCCGTTCCAGACAGCCATAGCTTCGGTGCCTTATCTCTCAACAAGGACCAAATGGAGCAGCTGATCAAACTCCTTAACCAGTTTAGCACAAATTCCAGCAATCCTTCGTCTTTCTTAGCCCAAAAAGGTAATTTTAAAATTGTTTTAAGTGTCAGCAAAAAGGAACCCTGGATCATTGATTCAGGAGCCACCGATCACATGACAGGTTGTGCAAATTTTTTCTCTTCATATAATCCATGTCCTGGAAATCT
The DNA here is from genome assembly GCF_030987335.1 of Cornus florida. Taxonomy (NCBI): domain Eukaryota; kingdom Viridiplantae; phylum Streptophyta; class Magnoliopsida; order Cornales; family Cornaceae; genus Cornus; species Cornus florida. Next base: position 94,523,553 of record NW_026775581.1, on the reverse strand, counting down.
AAAAATAAAAATTGCAGATGGCTCATTATCTTCCGTTGCAGGAAAAGGCTCAATTCCAATTTCAAAGAGTCTAACCCTCAAATCTGTTCTTCATGTTCCTAATCTTTCATGTAATCTTTTGTCTATTAGCAAATTGACTAAGGATCTAGACTGTATTGCTAAATTCTCTAATTCCTTGTGTGAATTTCAGGAACTGTCTTCGGGGAGGACGATTGGCAGTGCTAGGGAATGTGAAGGGCTCTATTACTTTGACGAGGACATAGTCGTGAGTGGACAAGCTCAAAAAACAAGCTGAGAACGAAGTTCTTTCTTTATCTGGAGAAAAAGAAATGATGTTGTGGCATCGTAGACTTGGCCACCCTAGTTTTTCCTATTTAAAAAACCTATTTCCTTCATTATTCAAGAATAAAAATCCAGCCTTATTTCAATGTGAAATATATCAACTTGCTAAACATCATCGTACTTTTTTTCCATCTCAACTGTACAAATCATCAAAACCTTTTTCCATCATTCATAGTGATATTTGGGGGCCTTCTAAAGTAACAACTTTTACTGGTAAAAAAATGGTTTGTAACCTCCATTGATGATCACACCAGAATTTGTTGGGTTTTTCTCTTAAAAGAAAAATCTGAAACTGCATATATTTTCAAAGAATTTCACTCCATGATCCAAAATCAGTTTCAAACAAAAATTCAAATATTAAGAACTGATAATGGTCGAGAATATTTTAGCTTTGTTCTCAGTGAGTTGCTTAACAAACATGGCATTATTCATCAAAGCTCATGTGTGGATACTCCCCAACAAAATGGCCTCTCTGAAAGAAAAAACTGCCATCTCCTAGAAGTGGCTCGGTCTATCAGGTTCACCTCAAATATGAAAATTTTTTTTTGGGGAGAAACAATTCTCACTGCCTCTTATCTCATAAACCGTATGCCCACTAGAGTCCTAAATTATCAAACTCCCCTCAACTCTTTGATTGAAGCCTATCCTCATATACATTTCATTAGCAAATTACCTCTCAAAGTGTTTGGTTGTACTGCTTTCGTCCATATACATAGCCATAACCGTGGCAAGCTTAATCCAAGAGCCATAAAATGTGTGTTTGTGGGATACTCTCCTACTCAAAAGGGGTACCGATGTTATTCTCGAGAAAAAGGAAATTTCTCACCTCTATGGATGTTACCTTTTTGAGAACCAGTCATTTTTTTCAAAAACTGATCTTCAGGGGGAGTAGCATATTTCGGAAGATCAGTTTTGGGATATTTCTCTACCTAACTCAACCCCATCCCAACCAGATCAACCTCCACCTTCTCCTCCTAATCCTACTATGCCATTAACATGTGAAAATTCTCAGATAGGGGGAGAACTTCAGCAGCCGAATGAACAAGAGCTACGGGTTTACACTCGACGAAACAATCAACGAGTAATAGAGCAACCACATCATCGCCAAGAATCCGAACCTCAGACAGTGACTCGAAATTCTGATTCAGGTAATCTCCCCTTCAAGTCTACTTCTATGCTTAATAATGAATCTGATCTAGATTTGCCAATTGCCTTTAGAAAAGGAATTCAATCATGCACCCTTCATCTTATCTCTAGATTTGTTTCGTATAAAAAATTATCACCATCCTATAGATCTTTTACCACTAATCTTTTCAGTGTCGAAATTCCAAATTCTATACAGGAGGCTCTATTTATTCCAGAGTGGAGAGAAGCTGTTAAAGAAGAAATGAGGGCTCTTGAAAAAAATGGCACGTGGGAATTGGTAAACTTGCCTACAGGAAATAAAACAGTGGGATGTAAATGGGTCTTCACCGTGAAGTACAAATCTGATGGCTCTATTGAGAGATATAAAGCTAGACTTGTAGCGAAGGGATTTACTCAGACATATGGAGTGGACTACCAGGAGACTTTTGCACCGGTGGCAAAACTGAACACCATCCGAGTCCTTTTATCTTTCGCAGCAAATTTGGATTGGCCTCTACAACAACTAGATGTGAAGAATGCCTTTCTTAATGGAGATCTTGACGAGGAGGTACACATGGATAGACCACCAGGATTTGAAAACAGGAGCGAATCTGGGAAAGTATGCAGACGGAGGAAATCCCTTTATGGGTTGAAACAGTCACCACGTGCTTGGTTTAAAAAATTCACTAAAGCAATTTGCAGCCATGGATACAGTCAAACTCAAGCAGATCATACTTTATTCTATAAACAATCCCGTGAAGGGAAAGTCACAATATTAATTATTTATGTTGATGATATAATCCTCACAGGTAATGATCTTGAAGAAATGGAACTATTGAAGAAGACTCTGGCTAGTGAATTCGAGATCAAAGATCTTGGTTTCTTAAAATATTTTTTGGGCATGGAAGTTGCAAGAACCAGCAAAGGAATCTCAGTCTCATAGCGAAAATACACTCTGGATTTACTAAAAGAGATAGGTATTCTTGGCTGTAAACCTACTGACACTCCGATGGATCCTAATCAAAAGCTAGGACTAACAGAAGGTGGAACTCCTGTGGATAAAGGCATGTATCAGCGGTTGGTTGGAAAGCTGATCTATTTGTCTCACACACGTCCAGACATAGCCTTCGCAGTTAGTGCAGTCAGTCAATTCATGCATTCTCCTGGAAAGGATCACTTAGAAGCCGTGTACAGAATTCTCAAGTACCTCAAAAGAACTCCTGGTAAAGGCCTGTTTTTTGGAAAACATGAAGAGAAAAAAATTAAGGCATACACAGATGCTGATTGGGCAGGTTCAATTACAGATAGAAGGTCCACTACTGGTTACTGTACGTTTGTTTGGGGAAACTTAGTAACTTGGCTAAGTAAAAAGCAAGCAGTTGTTGCTAGAAGCAGTGCAGAGGCTGAATTTAGAGCTATGGCTCAGGGTATTTGTGAATTATTGTGGTTAAAGTTATTATTACAAGAATTAAAAATTGAAGCAAATCTACCTATGAAGCTATACTGTGATAATAAGGCTGCGATCAGTATAGCTCATAACCTTGTTCATCACGATTGAACAAAGCATGTGGAAGTAAATCGTCATTTTATCAAAGAGAAAATTGAAGAAGGAACAATCTGTATGACATTTGTTCCTACAAGTAGTCAAACTGCTGATATCTTGACAAAGGGCCTACCGAGATTGAATTTCGAAAAATTAGGAGCCAAGCTGGGCATGATCGACATTTATGCTCCAGCTTGAGGGGGAGTGTTGAGAATTCTTTCTTTTTTCTCAATACGAAGTGGAGACATGGATTTATCCGTGAATAGCTGGCACCCTAATCTTAGGGTGTAAATGCTAGCTGATTGTTTTTCCTATTAATGTTGATTTGATTCTTTCTGTGTGTTAACTTTCCTAGTTTAATTCCTATTTATTTGTTGCTTGTTTTATTCCATCAATTTAGGAAATTGAGTAGCTGGTCTGTAGCCTCCAAATTTTCCTATTTATGTATTGTTTCTGTACAATTTCTAAATATGCAATAAGAGAATTTATTCTTCTCTTTTTCTCGGAGTATTCACCTGTTATCATTATTCTGGAATACCGAGAAGTTGAATTTTGTTAAACTAGACAACAAATTGAACAGTGTGAAATTTGTTAGGGTAAATTACACATACTTATAATGAGGGTTAGATTAACGGTACACGGCATGTTAAGATTGGTGAAAATTACTAAGACCTCCCTTGAAGTTTGATGCGTGATTTCAAATTTCTGTTGCCATTACCTAGCCATATGACCTTTAAATTTATAATCATAAGAGAAATAACATAAAGAAAATTTTGAGAAGTTGAATCTTATTAAACCCCAAGGGGTTGGCTCAAGTAGGTAAGTCACTTACCCTAGTGCCTTTGGAAGCACTAGGTCTAAGGTTCGACTCCTCTTGGGTGCAAACAATTCCTTAGAGGAGGGAAGTTAAATCTTATTAATTTGTACAACAAACTGGATAGTGTGAAAACTGTTAGGGTAAATTACATATACTTATCAGAAGGTTTAGAGTAACTGTACACGCATGTTAAGATTAGCCAAAATTACTAATGCCTTCCTTGAAGTTAGGCTTTTGATTTCCAATTTCTGTTGCAATTACCTAGCCATTGTGACTATTAAATTTATTCTGGAATAGCATATTTGTCTAAAAAGACTTAAATAAACTAAAACTACTTTGTAAATTACGACTCTACCCTCATTTATCTCTAATTTACAATAACTTTAATTTAATGAATTTAATTGTAATTTAATTTTTTTTTTAAATGTTTCTATATGTATTAATATATAAATTATTACTGGAAATTGTGTCTCAAATTCCTATTCTAATTAGGATTCTATTTTAGAGTTGGATTCTATTAGGTAATTTCTTATTTGGCAAGTCTTGGCCTCTAAGGAATTGTAATCCTTGTCCAACGAAGAATTATGTTTGTAACTCTATAAATAGGTACATATGTTGTGGATTGAGATTTATGAGATTGAGAGAGATGTAGTGTCACGAACGAGTTGATGGGTAGAGGTAATATGCTGGGGTAAAGTAGGAAAAACACCGGTGATGCTGGTAGCGAGGAAATAGACTGGTGAAGTTGTGGTGTTGGTACTCTATTGTTGTAATATCTCTACAAATCATAGTGGAATCTCTTCTCATCCATGGACATAGGCTGGTTTTGGCTGAACCATGTATATCTTGTGTTTGTGTGTGATTGCTTTGTTGGCTTTCTTTGAATCTTTCTTATTCGCGCGCTTCCGCTGCCTAACAAATTGGTACCAGAGCCAAAGGTGATAAAGATCCAGAAAACACAAGAAGTCTCAATATGTGCTGCAATAGTCTTCAATTATAGGTGGAGTCAATCGGCTTGGTTACATGGCATGGAGCTCGAGTGGTCAAGGTGGAGGTTTGGAGGTTTTACTAATCGAGCAACATATAATGTGGACAATTGGAGTTTTGCAGGAGTATCATCAAGATTGAAGTTGCAAAAGAATTGTCTTAATCAATGCCATGGAAAACGATGATTGGCTTGATAGAATTTGAGCTAAGGTGGAGATTGTTGGAAATTGTGTCTCAAATTCCTATTAGGATTGTATTTTGGAGTTGTATTCTATTAGGTAATTTCTTATTTGGCAAGTTTTGGCCCCTAAGGAATTGTAATCCTTGTCTAACAAAGAATTATGTTTGTAACTTTATAAATAGGTACATATATTGTGGGTTAAGACTTATGAGATTGAGAGAAATGTAGTCTCATGAGGGAGTTGATGGGTAGAGGTAATATGTGGAGGTAGAGTAAGAAAAACACCGTTGATGCTGGTAGCGAGGAAATAGACTCGTGGAGTTATGGTGTTGGTACTCTATTGTTGTAATATCTCTACGAATTATAGTGGAATCTCTTCTCATCCATGGACGTAGGCCGGTTTTGGATAAACCATGTATATCTTGTGTTTGTGTGTGATTGCTTTATTGGCTTTCTTTGAATCTTTCTTATTCGCGCACTTCTGTTGCCCAACAATTATATATTATATAAAATATGTAATACTTAATACATAATGCAAGTTTTTCAAATTTTGTAAATTAGATACATGTGAATATATGTTAGACATTCTAAAAGTATATGTTAAATAGCAACACATGTAAATTACGTAGCTTATTATATAAATAGTATTTAATAATTATAAAATTTTCAAATTGATGGAAACTTTTGCAAAATATTTGAAATGAAGAGTTATCATCATGAACACACACACACTTACACTCCCCCCCCCCCCCCCCCCCCAAACCCACCCACCCATACACATGCATGCAAGAAAACCTTAACCCTCTACAATAAAACTCCAACAGAACCATCCTTCCACTTCTGGCATTGTGAAGACCTATCTCACTTGTTCTAGTCCATCTCTCATTTTGTTGAATTTCAATTCAAGATCTCCAACCATGGCCACTTATCCGAATTGTCTTCAAACTTATTTTTGAGATCTCTCACCCAAGTACATGTTTCCCCAACATCTATGGACACACATTTTAGTAACCTCCAAACCCACATATTACACCCTTATAGTAGCATCTAGAACCCTACATTGTCGCATTTGGGTTTAACAATCCTATCGAAGGAAAATTTGTGAGAGAGAGAGAGAAAGAGTTAAATTCACATAAAGAATTGTGCTAAAGATGGAAATTGGTTTATCGGAAGGAAATTTTTTGGGACAAAAATGAAAATTATGGGGTGAGAGGTGGAAAAAAGTAGAGAGAGAAAGTCATGGCTACAAGTGTTATTGTTTTTCATTTTAATCCAAGCAAGGAAGCTACAGTGGGTTAGAGGATGAAAAAAAAGAGGAGATGATGATGAAGCTGGTGGCGGCAAGATGCTGACTGGTGGTGGCTGTTAAACATACATGACCTCAAAAGCTAATATTCATTTGATTTATAGCTTATTTAATTATTACATTGCCTTCGTACATGTGTATATTTTATAGGTATTATATCAATTGTGCCATAAAGTTGAGTTGAAGGAAAACCTTAGTTATAAATATAAAATCATAAGGATAAGACAAATTATTTATGGTTCCTTTCAAACCTTATTATGTTCTAAAGTGTTGACCACTTCACTTGGAGACTAATATATCATGCTAGTACATTTACGTAATAGTGTGTCTTAACCATTGAAATAGAATATTTATAGGTGGATATATGGATATATATGTAAGGAAATATATGTATCAAACTGGATCTAGAACAACTTCTCTGAAAATAAAGAGGTACTTGTGAATTAGTCTTTAAACCTAAGAAGATTGCACGACCTCTATGATGTCATGTTGAACTTTGACATTGCTAACTGGTTATGCTCAATTATGAGCTATATACGGGCATGATTGGGTTGCATGAATATCGTATAAGGTATATAACTATGTATTGATCTTCAATATGGAATCCACACTTGTTCCCTGTTTGTGAAGCTATGTTATGAGAAAATTCAAATGAGAGCTTCATGAATCACATAGGAGGTAAAATGATTGGGCTTCTAAGTGAGGTAATTCTCAAATGTTTCTTCTAATAAATCATCATATATATATATATGAGATGTGATCTAAAACAAATAGATAGAAGAAAAATTATATATCATGAAATTTAGAATTTCCTTTTAATGGCATGTTGGTGGTTGCAACTAGTGGTTGAAAAGAGTGAAAATGTTTTATGTTGCAAAGGATAAACAGAGAGAGAAAAAGCTGATCATGAGATAGACTATAGAGCATAATGATCTTTTATATAAGTTGACATTTGACATTTTCATTTAAAAAATATTTAACTAATTGGGGATAAATAATTGAATTTTTCACTTGAAAATAAATTGTCAATAAAATATTGCTAAATCAACGAAGGATATAAGTATAGTTGATGTCTATTTCTTGACTACCACTAATTGGGAAGGTTATAGTAAAAATCTTGGTGCACATGTGTAATTACTCCAAATCTCTGGGAGGTCAGTGTAATTCAACCTAAGTGTTGTTAAATTATTAACTATATTAAATATATTTACATCTTTCACATAGTACATTTATTATGTATATAATATATAAATTAATTCGTCAATCATATCAAATTCATATCCAATGATTCACTCTAAATTTCTCCATAATACAAAAGGATATAGGTTTATGAGCCCAAGAATGTGAGGGAATCAAAGGAAATCATTATCTAAATTAAGTGAGAGTAAAATAGTACAAAAACTCTTCTCATTTTAATATTTTATATAACACCCTTTAACATTCAATATACAAATTGATTTTACTGAGATTATCAATTTTCAGTCATGCCTTACCGCCAGTGGCAACTCCTCCCAAGACATATATAACTAGATGAGCTCATTTGACACATATATCATGAAATGAATCAATCTACCATTTAACACTCATAGAGATAGTCACTACTATAACACAAACATTTGTATTAAATTATGTTACTCCAATAGCCATAATAGCATGCTGAGAAAGCCTTTCTTTCAAACAATTTTTAAAAATAAATAAAAAAGATGTGTGTATATATATATGCCAGCACAATGTACATAGAGAGAATTCATATGAAAATCACCATTCTGAATTTTGGTTTAATAATTTGCCTAATAGAGGGAAGTACATCTATAAAGGTTATTTAAGTTTCCCATCAGGTGAGACTAATAATTCTATATGCAAAAAGCACATGTAAAAAACACAGGAGAAGTAATTAGTTCAAGATGAAATATTATTCAATAACAATATAATTATACCACTAGATTTCAAGGAACAAAATGCTGCAAAGAAGAAGGCATATTCAAGCACACCACTGTTCCATCAACAAATTATAAAGGATGTCTAATGAGAATGATATACATATCAATGTGTGTGGAGAGGATCATATGAATCAGGATCAAATTTAAGGCTTGCTACTTCTACACCACTAGATGACATGAAACTCTCATGGCCATTTACATGTCAAATATTAATTTTGCTTCAAATTGGAGATGTAGATAAGTTCAATGGGGAAAAAGAAAGTTAGACCAGGTAACTGAAATAACCCAATCCATATATCACATGGCAAGCATGAGTTGGAGCAGGTAACTACAGAAATCCAATTAATATATCATAAGGCAAGCATGATGGCATGGGAGAAGTATCTAAGACAATAATGGCCCCGTAAAAAATTATTGAAGGTGCAGGAATAGCAAGCTCTTGGGGAATATGTAGATGTAAATGTAAATAAATGTGTTATACTATACACATGTGCATTGATTTCAAGACAATAAAACGCTAATAAGAATATGTGTGTGCATGGTGTGTAGTAATTAAACAATAGAAGAGTAAAACTTCAAACCTGTGGTAAAGGTAGCACAGAAAGAATATCAATGATGAAATAACGACTTAAATATCGCTTAGCTATTTGTGTAGGATCTATCACAAGTTCACCTCGTCCAAAAACCCGAGATGATGGTGCAATATAAGCTGTACGGAACTGGAGAACCACGCGTATAATGTAGAAAGCATCAATTATTGTCCGTAAAGTGGTAGCTATGTGTGCTAAACTTCTATGTAAACCAAGGCAAGATGAATCATCGTCGAAAACTGGAAGATAAAAAAATAAAGGATCCACAGACACTCCAAGAGTACATGATATGACCAAAAGCTTATTCAGCAATACGAGAGACTTGTCTTGAGGATCAAATATCTTTCTGTCAGCCACTTTAAGATCTTCGGGGAATACTGCCCGAGTGACTCCAGTTTTTAAAGATCGACCAAGTGTCTTAATTCCTTCAGATCCTCTTTTCATTCCTATGCTAAAAGACTTTGACGTGTTATTGTTTGAACGACCTGCAGAGGTCAATCCCTCTATGCTAAATCCACACCTTTTCATTCCTTCTGTATCAGACTTAAATGATGATATAGAGTTCAAGTCATCCAACCTAAAGTACAAACAAGTGAAACACAGAATTAGATGCCAAATTTACCAAAACCCTAATGCTGAAATTGAAAAAGGTTAGTATACAACACTTCTAGTCAGTCATTCTTTAAAGTTCTTATCAGTTGAACAAAGAAAAGTGAAAAAATTTGCAATCTAATTGACAACATATCATTAAAATGATAATTATCACCAGTAGTTAGCTTGGATGGTACCTCCTCTTAATTCCCAAAAAACAAGGTGCAGATTCAAGTCTGAATTTCAAGATGTGGAAGCAGGTATCTTAGAAATCAATCACACATATATATTGCACTAAAATAACATTTAAATTTATTTGCGCATCTCTTATTGAATAGCCCTACAGAGATTATACAATTATAGTCAAATAAAGCATTTTCCATGTGTTCACAGTACTCTTACTCTTCTGTTTTATTCTGTACTTTACATGTGTTTAACAAACCTCAATTACAAATAGTAGTTAGACCCACTTGTTTGATATCTACAAACTAGGTACAAACATGAAAACACATAAAGAAAGTGTTGTCTCATGTTTTAATCAATAATGAAGTCTGCAAAGTATCTCAAACTAATACGGTAGGATAATAAAAGAAAAGTACAAGTTTGGAGAAAACCAAAAATTAGCAATTAATATTCAAAAACCCACTATAATCAAAACAACCAGATATATCTCAACAAAAGGGCCTACAGAATATTCAACTAACATTTCTCAAGCAATCAAGCAACCATAAAACGTAAAAAATTATTGAAAGTTTATAAATAAAAAAAATCATGCAAAAAATAAAATAAAATACATCAAGCCCATATTTCTTGCCTCAGACTCGATAGCGCTGTATAAGTAGCTTCAGGGAATCTTTTAAGATATAGATATGGTGACTGGTACTGAAGTCTAGATATGAGGGAAACCCACTGTCTGAATGCCACCATAAGTCATGAAGCAACAAGGGTTCTTCTCATGCACTAGGAAATCAAAATTTTGAAGTTGTGAAAGGATGCTACATTATTAGAAGTTCCTAATATAAGACAAATCTAACCCAGAAAGTCACAAACCCATTATGGGTGGAACCACATAGTGACCAATTGACAGCAATTAAAGAGAAGAAGTGATATATATATTTTTTTCTTAAATTTTATATTTGCCTTCCCTTCATCCTCTGGTAGCGCTCCAGAAATGCTTTCCCACCTAAATGAGCCTTAGCCTCATTTCTTTTAGTGGCATACTCCTGCATCAATTCCCTCTGGGTATTCTCTTCCTTCCACTATTTTTTCTTCTTGTTCTTGTATGCAAATCTCCTCGTATTAGGCACGACCCATACAATAAACTTTTTATGTCAAGAAAAGCTTGTTCTTACATTTAGTTTTCAGCGATATTGTGACGTCCCACATTGCCTAGAGGGAAGAAGTTGTTGAGACTTATATGTGTGGACAAACGCGTCTACATGGTTAAGAAGTCATGAGTATGCACTGTGGTTTAAACAGAGGACCTTTTGGCTCTGATGCCATGTTAACAACTAATTCCTCTAAAAAAATTAAGTTGATATAGAATGTTGTGGCTTATATAACATTGGCAAAAATGTAACTTTGTAACTTATCTATTTCAACAAATACATTGTAATTTTCGTACCTTACAAATTTCTCTCGATGGCCGCCAATAAACTGTGTCTTGTGACCACGATCAAACATTTTGTATGACTAATTACATGGATCACCTTGAGATTATCCAAATGTTAGCGTTTACCAGAGAATGCAAAGTGCAACCCAGATAAACACTTCAACCAGTATTTGGAAACAATGAATATCATTTTAATGGAATCCCCTGCATCACAAACTGAAACATGTCAGATAGTGCAATAAAAACTTGTAGGTGACAGCAGAAACATGTATAGACAAAGGTGACGATGATGTACCACCCGGGGATTGGGGTAGGGAGGGTGGATGAGTTAGTAATATTAAGTGTTGGTCTGATGGCAAGGTCACAGTGGCATTGGAGTCCTGACTGCAGTAAATGTCGCAATATTGGAACTTAAGGGTTCATAGTGAAGTGCCATCAATAAAGGTACTGGTAGCATGCTTCTGAGGTGGAGCAATAGTAGCAGCTGCAGGCAGTTTGGTGGGGGTCGGGTAGACTTGAGCAGATGATCAGAATTGTAAAAATGGCAATGTCGACATTGTTAAGGAAATCGATAAATGAGACTCAAAGAAAAATTCAGGAACATGGGTTGCCAAGAAAGAGAGAGAGATGCAACACAGAAATTCTGAAATCTCTAGGAATTATAGACACATTGATTAAGGCCTAATATAATTTGGGAAAGAAGAAATATTTCACGACATTGTATCAATGAGAACTAATATAAAATTCACAAAAAAATGCCAAAACCATTTTCAACAATCTTTTATCATTATCAATGTGGGCATTTAGTCTTTAGATTCCATCTTCTTGTACATAATTAACTCTGCAATAATATTATTATTTGGCCAATCCGAATCATAATCTAATCTTGAAGTCTCTTATATATGTCAGGAACCATATTCGTCTTGTTTCATCTTTCCTTGGATGGATTTACATATTCTTTATACTTGCCATTGATGACTAAAGTTCAAACATAAATGTTCATCAGAGACATAGTCAAGTGCAGACATAGAAAACACGAGAAACATTTCAGAAAAAGAAAAGAAACAGACCAGAGAGACTGAAAAGCAAATAAAAGATGAAACAAATTCTAAGGAATCAAAGAAGGATAGAAGAGGTTAGAAGAATTATATTCATATGCAATTTGATGTCTTCATATAGGACCCAAGACCCAATCGAATTAAAGGGGGTTAATTTAAGGTTTTCTTACAATGAAATTATTTCTTTGCGATTATGGTAGCCATATTTTTTTTTTTTTTTGCAGTGACACAATTAAAACTAAAACAAAACTAATTTGTAAATTTTTCTGTGGCAAATCCAAATTTTCATTGAAATGCATCAAAACCTAATGAAGATCAAAGTAAATAAAATGGATAAACTTACAGTGAAATTCTTCAATTGGATTTAAATTTTCCAACAATTATCAACTGAAAGAACAAAAGATTAATGGAATAGCTAGGGTTTGTGTTGCCACCAAATAGTCGTCCACCCAAAGGTTAAGATTAATGGAAGGGCTAGGGTTTGAGAAAGATAGGGGGAGGGGGGGGGGGGGGGGGGGGGGGGGGGGGGAGATGGTGTCTATTTTCGGGTGGAAATGCGCGCGCAAGAGCGAGAGAGCCGCGAAGATCGAGGTTTATAGTATGTAACAGAATTTGGAGATAATGACCGTTATGAACGGTAAAACCGTTAAAACTTAAAGCTCTTATATTATATTATCATTCCTGAAAAATGATTGAGTAGCTCTATTTCTCAATTATATAGTGAAGAGAGAGGGACGGTTATTAGAAGTATGTAATACAAATTTACTATAATATTCTCTTAAGTTTTAACTTATTATTAAACTTGTATAATAACTTTGACAGCTATCCTAAGAGTTTGTCCATAAAACAGCGAGTGTTAAATTATTTATGTAGATAGACAATTTTACCTTCAAATTATTTAATTTGTTTTTTTTAAGAAAATAAAAATCTAACACCATGATTAAGATTCATAATCTAAGAAGTACGGTCACTTTTACGAATTACGAAGGAGTCGTACCCGTATCATATCGGTGTCGAATACCTACACTACTCGGACACTCCTCGAATACGTGTCCGACATTTCATATACGTTTCCATAAATAAAAATTAATTTTATTATTTCAGACACTTGGCTGACATTTTTCGGACGCTTTACCGACACTTTTCTAACATTTTTCGGACATCTCTAACACAAGTCTACCCAATAATCTTGAAAATAATATGAATATTATCATGACAAAGTAATAAAATAATGGTATATATGATATAAAAATTATTACGACAATAATATAATTTCATTTTCTAATTCATTTCAGAACCATTCTTAGTATAAAAATTATAGATCAATTAAAAATTTATAATACTATTACTGAATAGATGTGTCCACGCCGTTCTCATATCTTACTTTTTAAAAATTTGACGTGTTGACGTATCTGTGTCGTATCGTGTCCGTATCCCGTATCTGTGTTCGTATCCCGTATCTGTGTCTGTACTCCATAGCCCATAGTCAACGTTATTATAGACAAATGCCATGCATATAGTAACTGTTAAATTGTGAATGCCTTCGTAGCGTTGGGTTGCTCCCCGTTGTCTTATGAGTCCAACTTCAAACATTCGCACCCATTAACTTCTAATGTAACATTCTTGCCATAAAAATTATATATATATATACTAGAAAAATGAACGTGCATTGCAAGTGAGGAGAAATGCTTGTGAATATTTTAATTTTATTATTCAAATAGAGTATATACATACATACATACATACATATCTATATATATAAATTCTACTTTTCCTTTCTAAAAATTGTTTTAGTAAATATAACTTTAAACTAAAACAAATACTAAAAGTTACAGTAATGTTTTCTTTGATCATGTCAACATATTTGGAAAAAAAAAAAAAAAAAAAAAAAGGTACGTCAACATATGTAGGTTTACTTTTACTAACCATGTATCTAAAAAGGCCGAACTTATAGAATTGTAATAAATTTTTAAATAAAGGTGTCTGAAATAAATAAAAAACACAATAAGACTTTTCAAGAAATTTGTATTAGTATATAACTTTTCTAAAATACATTTGAAAAAGGATAATAATAAAATTTCAAATATTTTTTAAAATAAATTTCTTTTAGTGTTTTCAATCTAACGGTAATAAAATTCAAAAGATTTTTTTTTTCTTTAACAGATTTGAATGTATGTTGTTTTTCATTGAAAAGTTATATGTTAATGTTTTCATAAACCACAGGACATTACAATAAGGCTTTGAATCCAACTACCTACGACTTTTTAAACCCTCTCTGTATACCTCCTATGTTTTTTTCTTTCCAAAGATTCTTCTCTATACAAATTTTTTTTCGCAGTAAAAGAATTGAATGAAATATATATATATTTTTTTTATAGTTTTATGACTGTAGGTTTGTATAGTGGTAAAATTTAGAATAGTAGGCTCAATTGAATTTAGGAGTTTCTGAGAAAGAAAAAAAAAATGACGGATACTATGAGATGGAAAATGGTGACTTATTTAGATGAGTTTGAACACAATCAATGAATGATGTTATGCTGAAATACAACAATGGCGTTGAATAATTATACTCATATAAGGACTCCTACATATCACCGATACCTTGTGTCAACTCCGAATTAACGGTAGAAATTGCTCTAGGCGATGTCCTTGTGTGTGTTTAGATCTGAGTTTTCTAATGACAAACATATTCTGAAAATTTGTTTCTAGCATGTTTATTCTATCATATTTTATTTCATAGGTGCTTTATTGTTTTTATTTTGGAACTCTATTCCATTTAGTTATTTAATTTGACTTAAATTTTGAATAGAACAATATTTGTTTTGGAGTAAATTACTTTTAAGGTAATTTTGAATTTTATTTCTCTAATTTTAATAATTAATGTTAGGGACAGGAATATGTTGAAAAATAGTAGAAAGTCACGTCTGTTAAAACTGTTTTCATTTTGAATAAATAATAATAATAATACTAATTTTAAATTTTGTTACGGTTGAATTAAAAATACTAAAAAGTCAGAAAGGCATGGAACTATGTGAATCCTTTACCATTAACTCACTAAATAACATCAATATTAATTTCATATCTCCTTTTGAAAGGAAAGCCTTGCCAAGCTTCGGTTATAAGAACTGGCACGAAATTGATCCATATAGATTTTACATCCCAACCATAGAGAGAAAACCTTCTCCACTCTCGCCGTTCTAATTGCTTGTTCTCTCTAAACATATTCAATCATTATCTTGTTTATTTCTTTCCAAGCACTGTCCTAACTTGCTAACTTATTTATAAAGCTTTGATATATCAGAAAAGTGACGTCTCTTATAATCAAGGTTAAATGAGTTCTAACCAAAGGATATAACTTTTATAATTATATTATAACTGGTGTTTTAGTTTCACTAAATCACACATATAGAAGACACGATGTTTCAAGTATTGTATTAAAGGGTTAAAATTTTTAAACCAAAATTTTAAGACTCAGACTGAAAAATAATACGTACTTGATAGATGCAGTGGATGATTACCGTCGTAGTTTTGACACGATATTCTAATTTCTGCATCTAAAATAATAATAATTATTTTTTTAATTCTAAAGAAAAAATGTAAAAAGACTTGGATGTTAAATTTGGCTCGATATATGCAAAACAAGAAACAATGTTGAAAAACAATAGAACTATTACCTCTCAATGGTGCAACCTAAAACAGATGAAATCATAGGCTAAAAGTAAAAACAAAAGTTGTATGGTTTTTTTTATCAAAAAGGTTAGAAATTGGTTGGTATAGAATTCAAATTAAAACTTATCTTCAAAAAATGAACAAGTGTTGATTAAATTTGATCAAATTTGTCCCGAAATTCAAATTGAAACATACCTTCAATAAAAATAAAGCTTGAGTCATGTGCTTCAATCAAATATGAATTTTCTTGGAAATATTTGAAGTTGCAATAGAACATAGAAGAAATTTTTTGTTAACAATTTGTAGAAAAGAGCCAGAGAGATATAATGACAGAGAGAAATTTGAATGTTAACCGCCCATTATATAATCTTGAACCGACGTGTGTGTTTAGATATCAAAATCCAACCGAATAGATGTAAAAAAAAAGAAAAAAAGAAAAAAAAAAAAGGTTGTGTCGATTTGATATTTAATTGAGAGAAACTCCTTTTAAGACAAGAAAACTTTGCAAAAAAAAAGAGAAATATTGCAACTCTTTGAAAACAATAACGTCGGTATAATATTTTTGTAAATTAAAGATATTATTTAAAATGTATATAAAAAATCAAAATTGAATACACTGTTATAGGGTATATAGATATATATATTAATTGCTAAACCAAAACAATTTATTTAGGCATAACAAATTTAAATAATAGAACTCTCCACTACAAAATCAATTGAAACCCTAAAGGTAAAACGGATTTGGATCTTCTATTATTTTTTTTAACAACCGTCTCCAATACTCCATCTTAACACTTTTAAATGTGTCACGTCATTATTTTTATAATGAACTGTGATATTTTTGTACTTTAGAGATACGGGTGGTGAAAAATTATTCATCTCCAATAATTAAACAAATTTGGGGCTAAATCAATAATTTTATGCAGAATTGATTGATACCGATTGAATTCGGTGAAAAATCTGTATACTGTAAATAAAACCCACTGGACTGGAGAGTTTGTTCATTGAGAAATGAATATATACTAGGAAAATTAGGAAGAGGAGGGTGAGTGATTATGGGTATAATAGTCATTTTAGAATGATAAGTAGGGGTAGTTGTGGCATTTTGTTTCAGAGAACGGTAATTTGTTATTTAACACAAAAATCTTTAATGGCTTAATGGTCCATTAATAATAACAGCAACGGTATGTCAAAAATTTTGGAAAATATTATAAGAGAGTTTCACTTTCACTAAGATTTTTATTTTTATTTTTATATATATAAAAAAAATTTAATCGTAGTGATAAGTGGGTATGGTAGGAGATCGAGCGGTTTTTATCCCAATATTCCCTCCATTTTTCAAAACTTAACTTTTTTTAGAATGTTGTTTAATATATTTTTTTTATTATATTGAAAGTGAATGAATTATCAAATTTAAATATTAGACCAAATATGTTTAATAGATCTTACTATTTTGGACATTCTAGTAAAGATTTGCTAGAATGTTTGTTGGAGGAAACTTGTGTACACAATTAATATATCCTTCCTTTCCAAGTAAACAATATGAGAAGTTCCGTTTTATTTTGGGCATGAATCAAACTTTGAGCACAAGTATTGTAGTTATTGCCGCTTGTAATTGAAGGCATTATAAAGTATATATTAAACTACCATTTAGATTTGCTTTTACTTATAAAGATTTTATCTATTTTACATAGGGCTGTGAGAGCATAGCCAAAAAAATGTGACTCATTACTTTACACGCATATGACATGGCACATATTCAATAAAATCCAAATCTATCTAGCATCATAGGCTAATAAACGTAGTCTACAATTACAAATTCCAAAAATATATACATTGTTTTTATTTATCATTTTTTTAATTTTATAGTTACAAACTATTTGTACATTTATAACTGGACGACTTCAGTACTCACATAATAAGTTGGCAAATCTTATCTATTTTTTTATTAGACATACATATAATACTATCTATATATGTCCAATGGATTAAATGAAATCTCATCAAATTTTAAAATGGACCCTCTTCATGATAGACTTGTAGGCTTACAAGAATTTTATTAAAAACCAAGTCAAACCATAACAATAGAAAATCCGGACCATCAATTAATGGAATTTGTCAACCGTGGACCATCCAAGGAATTTGTCAACTGTAGATCCTGAGAAAATTCAATTTTCATACGACTAGGAGGTCTATTTGCAAGCATAACACTAAATTACAAGTTTTGAGAGCAATTCTTTTACAAAATACAACACTAATAAAATACAACACTAATGCTTTGTTTGGTAAGAAGGGAGGAAGGGAAGGAAGAGAGGTGGAGCGAAGACAGGAAAGAAAAAAACAAATTTCTTTCAATTGGTAGAGAAGAGACCAGAAGGAGAAGAAAAGAGAATGGATGAATCATCCTACCTACTTCACAAAATTTTATTGTTATAAAAATTTTAAATTATAATACTATCCTTTAAAATTATTAGATAAATCGGCTATTAATAAACAGAGTAAGGTGTTGTCTCTCTCCTTTCTCTTCCATCTAACCAAATAAAAAAAAAGTCTGTTATTATTTCCCTACATATGCCTCATTCATCCCTTCTTCGCTTCCTTCCATTCAATTTCATTCCTTACTAGCATAAAAGATCCATTACTATCTATGCAGACAGAACTATCATTGGATTATTTTTTTCTTTTTCTTTTTCTTTTTTATTCAAAAAAGGTGAGATTGTTTATTTGCCTAACATTTCTCTTGAGGAAATAGGTATTTTGTAGCATTCCACAAAATTAAATACATCTAATAATCTCATAAGCTTGCAAGACTTGAACATCTACCAGCTGATACATTACCTTATGCAGGATGCTGGGAGGGGGGAAATGTTTTGCATAAAATTAGTTCTCTAATTATTAGACTAGCGTCCTCACACTAGTCCATCCAATATTTTACCATTAAACCAAGCAATGTCCCAAGCATTAGGGAAAAAAAGATCACATAAATTTGTTATATTCGAAATTTCGTGTCCATACTAAATTTGCGACTTTAAAAAATACAAGCATCTGAGTGTTCCAAGTAATGAAAAAAATTTCTTTCATTGAATCATAAATAAAAACTGACAACATAGTTTCCACAATTACAACCCTCGCAAGGCCAAATTGTAACAAAAAGAAAGCAGTAGTCTACTGTCAAAGCATTAGCAATCACACCGTCATTTGATGCTCCCAACCCTAACCCTAACCGTACAAGTTCTTTTGAATTCACCGACAAGAGAGTCGTCTGCTTCCCCACACCAACACAGATCAAAAAAATTATCCTGCTACGCAGAGTTTCTTCCCCTCCATTGTTGGGCCGTAATTAGAGTTGCTATTTGTTGAAAATCTTGTTGATGTTTAATTTTCTGCAAAAAAGCAAACACAAGTTGTCACTCGGTATGACAAATATGTGCGCATAACAAGGGGCATGGAAAAGTAAAAAGTATAATGAAACAAAGGATCAAACTTGTTAAACAGAGCTCTTTGAAAAAGAACTGTCGGAAGCTAAAATTTAATTACACGATGTTAATGGAATAATTTCAAAAGTAAGCTCACAGCAAGCATAGAAAAAAAAAAATACTAGAAAAGGTTGCATTCATTTCATGAAATCGGGTGGCAGTCAGGACAAGGGCAAGTTGCACTAAGCAAGAGTGCAAAGCGGGCAAGACATCAAGCTAGAGCTGGAGAACAAGATTTGTCCAACATCTTTGTTATTTCTCAATCAGTTTCAGGTACCATTCTGGGAACACAAGTCTTTCCTATAGCTAATTCACATGGATAATTGCCTTATCAATCATCCCCCTCTAGAACCAATTGCTCTGTGAAATGTTTCTACTACTCACCAGTCTTCAATATCTCAATTTCTAAATCAAAATGTAGATAGATAATTTCATGAAATATTCCATAAAACTATAAATTCGAAATGCTTAGATAAAGTCAGGAGACATGCCCCTACAGCATTTTACTGATATTTTTTATTAAATTTTCAAATATAGCCTACATAAGAGGTGTTTAAAATGAGAACTCAAAACAAAATGGACCATGCAAAGGAAAACAGATCGTGTTCAGAACGATTACATTTCTTCAATGTCCTAGTCCATGTTCACTGTTTAATTAGCTTAAAGATGCCTTTCTTAGTATTACAATTCTCAATTCTGTGCAGACTTCAGCCAACCACATCCAAGATAAACACG
Organism: Cornus florida; assembly: GCF_030987335.1. NCBI lineage: Eukaryota > Viridiplantae > Streptophyta > Magnoliopsida > Cornales > Cornaceae > Cornus > Cornus florida. The sequence continues at coordinate 94,503,581 of NW_026775581.1, read as the reverse complement.
AAAATATTTAAAGTGAAGTATCCAACATATTTGACATTCATCAAACAAAATATTCAATGTCTTAGTACATGTTCATTGTTTAATTAGCTTAAAGATGCCGTTGTTAGTACTACAATTGTGTGCAGACTTCAGCCAGCCACATCCAAAATAATCACGGAAAAAAAAAAATTATAAGTTCATTTAAAGTGAAGTATCCAACATATTTGACATTCATCAAACAAAATAGATCCAATTTCGCACACCCATTGTTTAATAGAAGCATCTATTTCACCAGAGAAAGTCAAACCTTGTCCCTGAATGATTTTATGACAGCAGTCAACAACTTGTCTCCTGCTAACTGTCTGATTAGCTGTATCAATTCATGCCGTGAGATCTTCTTTTCCTGAAGAACAAAATTGAAATAAGGATATTAGGAAGAAAAAAAAAACTACCTAATGCTTCATTCGGTTGCCGGGATTATTATAGGAGATAGAGGAAGATTACTGGAAAATAAAATCTATTCTGCAAAAGGGTAAGCTAGACATGATTCCAAAGGAAGTATTTATGGAGAAAATAGTTAGTATATGGGGATCCAATTTTCCTGCCCCACCAAACATGGAAAAAACGAAGCAAGACAATTTTTATTTTCCTTTTCCTTTCTATTCCCAACAACCAAACAAATCCATACATATTCTAGAATCATACCACAAATGTGAGTCATAGATACTTACTCGATGATAACTCCGATACTTGGAGATCAAACAGATGGTACGAGGAGGTAAGAACTTCGAAAGCACAGATATTAGAGCAGAAAATGGCATCCAAGGTGAATTTGGTCTCGTAGACTGATTCTGAATCATTTGCAACCCTAAAAATTAAAAATTAAAAATTAGAAAAAGAAAAAAAAATGTTACATCTGAACTATTTTGAAATTATAGAAAAATATTAAAAACAAATTATCTCAGAAAAGTATGTCCAATTCCTTACCATTTAAGCTAGGAGCTTTGAGACTTATGACATATTCCGGCAAAATATGACTATTCATGTGAGTACTCCACACAATGTACTTTTTAGGAGCTGAAAGATTGTCAACACCAGAATCAAACTCTTCAGAACTCGGATGACACTGTTCGGACCCCGGATGGACAAGCTCCGTCTTCCCCAAGATAACGCGACAAAGCAGTACATGCCTCACACCGTCCTCATCAACAATGGAAGATTTCACACTGTAAAACAAGCACATTAACAAAAATCACTCAAAATTACAAAAATTTGATCTAGTCTTAAAGAAATTACACACGATCAAACAATACTCAGACATTAATTAAATGACAATGAAAAATAATTTAAGAAAAATGTTCGAAATACTTGCTTACCTTTCGAGATGCGAATTCTCAGGATGGAGATAGATGCCACAGCCATACAATCCATTGCTCTCAGGTTTCCCACAATGACCAAAACCATGAGAAATTATCTTTGTAATCTCATCCTTGGAAGCACCATACCAAGCAAACTTCACATTGGCATTGCCACCACACTTGTTCTCCATAGCTTGCTTGAAAATTTGGAACGAACGGAACCGGGCTTTTCCGGTGAAGCCAGAACGAGCATATTTGTGCATTGCTACCACTCTGCTCTGAGCTCCAATAGAACCCAAACCCGGAAAAAATCTCCTCCAGATAATTTCAAAACCCCTGTCCCCTTCATCTACTCTGATCAACCCATCAATATTTAATTGAGATTGCACACCGTGTGGCCCCGAAATCCCACTTTCACAATCAGAAATTAATGTGTTTTCTTGATCACAAACAGTCCCGGAGCCCGAGGAACCCGAATGATTGTTCGGATCATCTAAAGAATGTGTGCTTGTGCTAAATAGGCTAAACCCATTTACATACTCGTTATTGCTTCCAATTGGAATTGAAAGTGACCGACTTTGCTCTCTCATGTTTTCCATAACAGAGAATTCCCAACACAACCAAAAATTTTGAAACAAAAACTGAAGTGAATGAAACTAACCCAAATCCTAATTTAAATTAAACAAGCTTAAACCCAGATGAACATAAATAAATAAATAACCAAAAACTATAGAGATACTTAAAAAATGGGGGTTATGAACAGAAATTTTTTGAATCTAACAGGAGGAGAGAAATTGAGCCCTACCCAGAATTGAAGGATAAAGTTGAAGAACAAACCAATATAAATTAAATAAATTAAATTCTTACCAGAGAAGGAAGTAAAAGCAAAATTGAAAAAGAGGGTTAGAAGATGATGTTTTGCAAAAATCAGATCTCAAGAGATGCAAGGGAATTAGAGAGATATTTTGGAGGTTGATAAAGTTTAGAGAGAGAGAGACCAATGCTATATATATATATATATACGTGTGAGTTGGGGGGTATTGATTACGAAAGAAGAGAGTTACTTGGAGAGGAGGAGAAGTCACAGCATCCGGAGTAGATTGCCACACAAGCTTTCTTTTAATAAAAAGTGATGGTACACTAATTTTTTATTATTCAATATCTTCTACAACGTGGAATTTAATTATTTATTTATTATTTTAATAATTTAATTTAAAAATTAAATAAAAATTTTAATTTTAATTTTTTTTTTTTTTTTTTTTTTTTTTTGTCTTTTTCCCAACTGGTATATTTTCAACGGCTATATTTCAATTTATATATAAACCACTCATTCTATATTTCTTTAATTATCAAGTCAACTTCTTTGTATTTTTAAGCCTATTTTTTGTTCTTTGAGTCTTCATCTTTCTTATATAAAAAAACAACGGTTTTATTATCACGAGAGATACTCGTCTCCGAGTCTATTTCTCCATTGAATTGGTCAGATTCAGATGGGGAAGATATGTTTGAAATCCATCGAAAAAGGATGAATGATGTGAGGAGATTATTATTGTCTGATAGGGTGCAGGGCATTCTTTTAACCTCATAAAAGAAACTATATTTAACATGATCGAGAAGAGGTAGCACAACAGTTATTCTGAGATTACTTTGCCGAAAATTCGATTTATCCACTAAACATATTTCGTAGAAAGTTTCGGATGCGATGAGAGTTGTTTCTTCGCATTTTGAACAGTGTTACAACATATGACGAATGGTTCATCCAGAAACCTGATGCCCTCGGTCGTATGGGGTTCACTCCTATACAGAAGATGACTGCTGCTATCCGTATACTCGCATATGGAATTTCAGCTATCTTTGTGACGAGTATATAAAGATTTCTGAGTGCATTGCGATCGAAAGCTTGAAGAGGTTTTGTGATGCTATAATTGCTGTGCATGCGGAGCGGTACCAACGCTCACCAAATGCAGACGACATTGCATGTCTGCTTCGAAAAGGGGAAGAAAGGGGATTTCCAGGTATGTTTGGCTTTATAAATTGTATGCATTGGGAATAAAAGAACTGTCCCACAGCGTGACATGGCACACACACGAGAAGAAGCCATAAACCTACGCTCATATTGGAGGCAGTTGCATCTAAAGATCTGTGGATCTGGCATGCTTTCTTTGGTATGGCTGGTTCACACAATAACTTGAATGTTCTCGATCATTCTCCAGTATTCAAGAGCATGATCAATGGTACAATGCCTTCGGTTAATTACGTGGTGAATGGGCACCGGCATACAATAAGATATTACCTATATGATGGTATATATCCTAAGTGTGCAACTTTGATACAGATCATCCCACACCCAACAACTGTCAAAAAAAAATTATTTGCTAACAAACAAGAAGCAGTTAGGAAGGATGTAGAACGAATGTTCGACATGTTGCAGATGAAGTAGGCTGTAATATTTCAACCGGTATTTTATTAGAATACAAAATATCTAAATAGGATAATGAGAACGTGCATCATATTACACAATATGATCATTGAAGACGAGGGCGAACATATTTTGCAATGAACACCTCCGACGGATGGCCCAATCTCCCTTTCATATTACATTCGAAACTCATCAATGTTGGCGGCACATATAACCGTTTGAGTGAATGATAAAAGAGCTGTTGAAGCAAATGGTATAGTTGTTGTGCAAAGAGGCAAAACAAATATTGATGCCAAGTGATAAGACGTACATGAGTAGTGGAGCACATAAAATATTATAAACAATGGATAGAACATATCCATACAGTTCTCTATCTGTAGACAAGAGCATAGATAGGAGCAAGTGAGGGCCACAAAATTCATTATCCATCTTCTGTGCATACTATCCCCTTCTCTCTACTCTTTAGACATCTTATCTACTTGGAACTGCACACCAGATGCTCTAATATAAAAACCAACGAAACCGCCACACGTTTTGGAATCGATGTTTTATTTATTTATTTATTTTATTTTTTTGTGTGTACTGGCAGTGGACCATATTACTGTTTTCTTGCGGTGCCTTTTTATGATATTATTTTATAAGGATTATATATAATTATAATATCTGTATACAAATATTACCATTTATATGTAATATCTGTATTGCATATAAATGGTGCTAATGACCCATATTTACCATTCGATGGAGTCAAAGTCTCATAATTTTTAAAAAATAAAGACATAAAAAAACACTGTTTACACTTACAGAGGTACCATATTTAGGCACATAAGTACCTTTTTTTGTAGATACCATTTTTTGTGCTGCACAAAAAAGTGGTACCTGATGCACAAAAAGTAGTACCTATGTGCAAAAAAAGTGATACTTATGTGAATAAAGTGGTACCTCTATATCAAAAACAAAAATTGGCACTTGATGCACAAAAAAGGGTACATGCGTGCATAAAAAGTGGTACCTATGTGCTCAGTGACAAACCCTGAAATTTATTTGAGGGGGGCATTGATGAAGAATAAAAAAAATTGAAGATAATTTTTTAAAAATAAAATAATAAATATAAGAATTTAATTTTTTGTGGCTTGTCTGACTCATATTCTTAATTCTTTTAATCGTGTTCGTGCTTTCTAGATTACCATGGATGTGTGAAGGGAAGAAATAAGAAAACCGATTTACTTTATTTTCTTTTGAATCTAAAACGCAATAATATAATAGTGAGTATTTTAAAAAATTGAGTGGGAATATCAAAGTGCGTGAGAGAGAACCGTGAATGTGGCGGGCAGTAAAGAGTGAAAAAGAGATAATTATTTTTTTGGATCTAAAAAATCAGTGGGGGCAAGAATGCGAAGTGTGGTATTTTTATCAATTAAGAGGGGACATTTTCAAATTTTTACAAAAAGTATAGGTAATAATGCAAATAGGAAAAAATCCAGTGGGGCGCCCTACCGGTCCTTAACCAGGTCCGTGCCTGGATGTGCCTAAAAATGGTACCTTAGTGAGAGTAAACAATATTTTTTCATATTCACATCAGCATTTTTGTCAACTTCATTTTTTCAAAACTACTAGACTTTGACTCTATCAAATGGTAAATATAAGTCATTAGCACCATTTATATGTAATAATTCCTATATAATAGTACCTTTAAATTTATAAAGAAGAAAAGTAATAGACAAACATTACTATGACTAAATTAATTAGACCAAACATGTTTAGTGGACCTTACTATTTTGGGCATTCTAATGAAGATTTGCTAGAATGTTTGTTGGAGGAAACTTGTGTACACAATTAATATATCCTTCCTTTCCAAGTAAATAATATGAGAAGTTCCGTTTTATTTTGGGCATGAAGCAAACTTTGAGCTCAAGTATTGTAGTTATTGCCGTCACACACTTGTAATTGAAGGCATTATAAAGTATATTAAACTATCTTTTAGATTTGCTATTACTTTATAAAGATTTTATCTATTTTACATAGGGCTGTGAGAGCTGGAGCCAAAAAGTGTAACTCATTACTTTACACCTATGAAGCATGGACACATGTGATAGGGGTGACGTATTAGTGTTAGACACGTGTCTGACACGGACACGCGTGTCCCAGCCTCGGACACGTGTCTGACACCATTCTACCAGTGTCTTATTTTTTTATTCATTTTTTTTAAGTTGGACACGCCATAAGACATGCCGGAGGACACCATAGTTTAGATTCTTGTTTGAAAGAAAAAGAGGATGAAGAGATACGTATTTTTTTTTTTTGTGGACCGATCGAAGACTGTTAACCAAAAACAACTCTAAATAAAAAAAATTGAGGGGATGAGAGAGAAACTGGAAGAAAGAGGGGAAATCAACAAATAGATGATGAAGAACCTGATGATCATGCTCTAGTTAGTGTGAATCAATCGAAGGCAGAATGAAAGAAGAAATCTCTTTTAATTGTTTGAGTGAAAATTTGTTGCATATTCTTTAAAAATAAAGCAATAGGCGGAAGAGAGGAAGATAGAAAGTTAAAAGACGGCAGAAATGGTGTCTGGCTAAAAGAGAGAGAATATGGTCAGTCAAACGTGAGAAGACAATCTTATCTCCTGTTTGGTTACAAAGTTAAAACTATTCTAGTAGTGATACAAATTTTAGTATTGAATATAAAGATATACTACATATTTATTATTTGAATTTTAATAGAATTTGGATTGGACTTAATTTAAATGGATCATGTCTATTAATGTAAATTAAAAATTTAGAGAAATTAAAATTTTATATATAATAAAAATATATATTATTATTTTATTATCGTATCCTTGCCGTGTCCATGTCCTATTTTTTTTGAAAATTTGTCGTATCGTCGTATCCGTATCGTATGGTACCCGTGTCTCATGTTAGTGTCCGTGCTTCATAGCTTTACACCATATGACATGTCACATATTCGATAAAAACCAAATCTTTCCAAGTAATAAGTGGAAATAAGATAACATCATATGAGTATTATTATTATTATTATTTTTCCAGGGCAAGGAAGTTAAGGGTTAGTGTTTAGTTATAGGGAATAATGGGAGGAGGAGGATGGTGCAAAGCTCGAACACAGGCTCCCATACACAAAGAGCAACCCAACCATTAGGTAATCATTTGTTTTTTTGTGCTTAGCCACTTGTTGAGTTGTAAAAATAAAACTTCAGTGGAGTGCATTTGAAAAAAATGATATAATTCACACAATATGTGTTGAAATTTTTTGTAGACAAAACTTGCCTACTCACCGATGAGTAGGTCATCTCTACTAACTGCTAATGTGGTCAAATTACAAATGCTCACATAGTCTGCAATTACAAAATCACGAAAATGATAAATTAAGAAATTAGTATGACCGAATTTATTCCAAAAACAAAAATATTGTCTTTATTTATCAATTTCCTGATTTTATAATTATATATTATTTATACATTTATAATTGGACCACATCAGAAAGTAGACCCAATAAAAAAACAAATCTTCTCTATTTTTTATTTGACATACATATAATATTATCTCACTATGTATCTCCAATGGATTGAATGAAATCTCATCAAATTTTAAAATGGACCCTCAATCTTCATTAATTGATAGACTGGTAGGCTTACAAGAATTTTATTAAAAACCAAGTTAAACCATAGCAATAGAAAATCTGGACCAACAATTAATGGAATTTGTCAACTGTAGATCCTGAGAAAATTCAATTTTCATACTACCAAGAGGTCTATTTGCAAGCATAACAACACATATATTTTGTAAAATATAACACTAATGCTTTTTTTTTTTTTTGACAAGAAGGAAGGAAGAGTGGTGGAGGGAAGATAGGAAAGAGTGAAATAATTTTTTTTCAATTGGTAGAGAAGAGGCGGGGGAGGAAGAGAATGGATGAGTCATCTTTCATCCTTCATAAAATTTTATCCCAAAAGAAAAAGGCAGGAAGGAAAAGAAGCAATACTATTATATAAATTTTAAATTACAATACTATCCTTTATAATTATTAGATAAATTCACTATTAATAATCATTCTCCCACAATCTCTCCTAACAAACAATGTAAGATGTTGCCTCCTTTCCTCCTCTTCCATTCAAGCAAACAAAAAGAATAAATGCCTTCTTCGCTTCCTTCTATTCAATTTTATCCCTTAGGAGCATAAAAGATTCATTACCATCCATGCAGACAGAACTATCATTGGACATTGTATTGGCTTTTTTGCCTTTTCTTTTATTTAAAAATGGTGAGATTGTTTATTTGCCTAACATTTCTCTTAGAGGAAATAGGTATATTGTAGCATTCCAACATCTACCAGCTGATACATTACTACCTTATGCAGGATGCTGGGAGGGGGGAAATATTTTGCATAAAATTAGTTCTCTAGTCCGTTCAATATTTTACCATTGAACCAAGCAATGTCCCAAACATTAGGGAAAAAAGATCACATAAATTTGTTATATTCGAAAATTCGTGTCCGTACTAAATTTGCGACTTCAAAAATACAAGCATCTGAGTGTTCAAGTAATGAAAAAAATTTCTTTCATTGAATCATAAATAAAAACTGACAACATAGTTTCCACAATTACAACCGTCGCAAGGCCAAATTGTAACAAAAAGAAAGCAATAGTCTACTGTCAAAGCATTAGCAATCACATTGTCATTTGATGCTCCTAACCCTAACCCTAACCCTAACCATACAAGTTCTTTTGAATTCGCCGATAAGAGAGTCGTCTGCTTCCCCACACCAACACAGATCAAGAAAATTATCCTGCAACGCAGAGTTTCTTCCCCTCCATTGTTGGGCCGTAATTTGAGCTGCTATTTGTTGAAAATCTTGTTGATGCTTTAATTTTCTGCAAAAAAGCGAACACAAGTTTTCAATCAGTATGACAAATATGTGCACATAACAAGGGGCACGGAAAAGTTAAAAATATAATGAAACAAAGGATCAAACTTGTTAAACAGAGCTCTTTGAAAAAGAACTGTCGGAAGCTAAAATTTAATAACAGGGTAAATCAAAATGTAGACGGATATAATTTCATGAAATATTCCATAAAACTATAAATTCGAGATGCTTAGATAAAGTCAGGAGACATGCCCCTACAGCATTTTACTGATATTTGATTAAATTTTCAAATATAGCCTACAAAAGAGGGGGTTTTAATGAGAACTCAAAACAAATGGACAGATCGTGTTCAGAACGATAACATTTCTTCAATGTCTTAGTACATGTTCATTGTTTAATTAGCTTAAAGATGCCGTTGTTAGTACTACAATTCTGTGCAGACTTCAGACAACCACATCCAAGATAAACACGAAAACAAACATTATAAGTTCATTTGAAGTGAAGTATCCAACATATTTGACATTCGTCAAACAAAATAGATCCAATTTCCCACACCATTGTTTAATAGAAGCATCTATTTCACCAGAGAAGGTCATACCTTGTCCCTGAATGATTTTATGACAGCAGCCAACAACTCGTCCCCTGCCAACTGTCTGATTCGCCGTACCAATTCATGCCGTGAGATCTTCTTTTCCTGAAGAAGAGAATTGAAATAACGAAATTAGAAAAAAGAAAAATTAAAAAATACCTAATGCTTCATTTGGTTGCCGGGAAGCTAGACATGATTCCAAAGGAAGTATTTATGGAGAAAATAGTTAGTATAGGGGGATCGAATTTTCCTGCAGCACCAAATACATGGAAAAAACGGAGGAAGACAATTTTTATTTTCCTTTTCCTTTCTATTCCCAACAACCAAACAAATCCATATACATATTCTAGAATCATACCACAAATGTGAGTCATAGATACTTACTCGATGATAACTGTGATACTTGGAGATCAAACCGATGGTATGAGGAGGTAAGAACTTCGAAAGCACAGATATTAGAGCAGAAAATGGCATCCAAGGTGAATTTGGTCTCGTAGACGGATTCTGAATCGTTTGCAACCCTAAAAAAATAATAAAAAAAGAATGTTACACCCTGAACAATTCTGAAATTATAGAAAAATATTAAAAACAAATTAACTCAGAAAAGTATGTCCAATTCCTTACCATTTAAGCTAGAAGGAGCTTCGAGACTTATGACATATTCCGGCAAAATATGACTATTCATGTGAGTACTCCACACAATGTACTTTGTAGGAGCTGAAAGATTGTCAACACCAGAATCAAACTCTTCAGAACTCGGATGACACTGTTCGGACCCCGGATGGACAAGCTCCGACTTCCCCAAGATTACGCGACAAAGCAGTACATGCCTCACACCATCCTCATCAACAATGGAAGATTTCACACTGTAAAACAAGTACATTAACAAAAATTACTCAAAATTAGAAAAGAAAAAAAAAAAAACGATCTAGTCTTTAAGAAATTACACACTAAAAAACAATACCCACAGACATTAATTAAATCACTATCAATTAAATGATAATGCAAAATAATTTAAGAAAAATGTTTGAAATACTTGCTAACCTTTCGAGAGGCGAATTCTCGGGATGGAGATAGATGCCACAGCCATACAATCCATTGCTCTCAGGTTTCCCACAATGACCAAAACCATGAGAAATTATCTTTGTAATCTCATCCTTGGAAGCACCATACCAAGCAAACTTCACATTGGCATTGCCACCACACTTGTTCTCCATAGCTTGCTTGAAAATTTGGAACGAACGGAACCGGGCTTTTCCGGTGAAGCCAGAACGAGCATTTTTGTGCATTGCTACCACTCTGCTCCGAGCTCCAATAGAACCCAAACCCGAAAAAAATCTCCTCCGGATAATTTCAAAACCCCGGTCCCCTTCATCTACTCTGATCAACCCATCAATATTTAATTGAGATTGCACACCGTGTGGCCCCGAAATCCCACTTTCACAATCAGAAATTAATGGGTTTTCTTCATCATAAACAGTCCCGGAGCCCGACGAACCCGAATGATTGTTCGGATCATCTAAAGAATGCGTGCTTGTGCTAAATGGGCTAAACCCAGTTACATACTCGTTATTGCTTCCAATTGGAATTGAAAGTGACCGACTTTGTTCTCTCATGTTTTCCATAACAGAATTCCCAACACAACCAAAAAATTTGAAACAAAAGCTGGAGTCAATGAAACTAACCCAAATCCTAATTTAAATTAAACAAGCTTAAACACTTAAATCAATAAATAGCCAAAACCTATAGAGATACCAAAAAAAAGGGGTATGAACAGAAATTTTTTGAATCTACAAGGAGGATAGAAATCGAGATCTACCCAGAAAAATTGAAGGATATAGTTGAAGAACAAACCAATATAAATAAAATAAAATAAATTCTCACCAGAGAAGGAAGTAAAAGCAAAATTGAAAAAGTGAGTCAGAAAGATGAAGTTTTGCAAAAATCAGATCTCAAGATATGCAAGGAAATTAGAGAGAGATTTTGGAGGTTGACAAAGTTTGGAGAGAGAGGCTAATGCTATATATATATATATACGCGTGGAGGGTATTGATTAAGGAAAGGAAGGAGTTACTTGGAGAGGAGGGAGAGTAATATAAAAACCAACGGAACCGCCTCACGTTTTGGAATCGGTGCCTTGTTTTTTGCGTGTACTGGCGGTGGACCATATTGCTGTTTTCGTGCGCCGCCTTTTTATGATATTTATAAATATCCGTATAATAGGATGGGCTTGGGAGGTTTGGAAGCCCGTGTTTTTAACAATGTGGAATTACAACCCAGCCCTTCCCTCTATCTTGAAGGATAAGGAAGACTTTGTTGGAACGGTTCATTCAAATCCCAACATGCAACCTGTCATGTCATATGTCATGCCACGTGTTCTTCATCCATCCATGAAGACTCTAGATTTTCTGAAATGGAGAATTGGACCATAACATTCAACATGTCATGAGATATGCCACATGATCTCTCTCCATTCATGAATGCTCTAGAGTTTCTGAAAAGGAATTTTGGACCATTAACCCATAAATAAATGATGTTTATTTTTAGTTTATTATTATTATTTTTAATTTCCCTGCCACAGATGTTAATTTTTTTAGTGTAGGTGATATTTGTAGAGATTTTCGCCTCATTTTCTTTTCCTAGCTGCAATTATTGGTGGGGTTTGAAGTTTTTTAAAAGCCAAATGCCATACTTTGATAATATTAATTCAGATCAGAATTATGAGAGTTTTGCTTTTTATCATCCGATTTGAAATGATTTTACAAAATGTCTAATTGTGTTTATGAGGTAAGGAGGTCGGCCGTACAAACTTGAGTGAATTTCTTGTTTTAATATAAAAGGTTATAAGAGTCACTATTTTTTCATTAACTTTTTTGTTTTGTTTTTAAATTTATTGTTTCAATCTAATTTCATTGTAGTATGTCACAAAAGAAGCAAGCCGGGTGGAACAAATTTATAAATATTTTATCAATAATGTGTCGGAAAAAAAGTGCGTACGTCTATGCGTCGAACCAAACTTTTAATGTTAAATTTGCATTACTATCATGTTATTTGAGTGTTATTGTTTAATAATATCTCAAAATAAATGTTATGTTATTGTGTAAAAATAAATTATCTCCGTTTCAAAACAATTGTCTTTATATTTCTTAGTCTCCAAGTCAAAAACTGATTAATGATGTCTCTCCAATATATTTCTTGGTTCCCAAGCCAAAAACTAATTACTCATGATGTCGATTTATCTTGACAAAATATGAAAATAGTCATAGTACACATGAAGAAAATTAATTTATATTCAGTTAATATATAAAGAAATGACATCTTCACTCTATTTCCGCTATACTTTTTTTCACATAAATTAAATTAAGAACAATAATAATATTTTACATTAAGTAGAGTAAATTTATAAAATGATTTAAAAAAAACACTCTTAAACCTAAATTATTTATACACATAACACCACGTTGTACATTGTGTGTGTATATATATTATCTTATATGCATAATTAGTTGCTTTATTTGATATGCAATTTTTTTTCAGTTACAACCCGACTAATTTACATTAATTTTGTTTAAACCTATTATACCGCAATGGAGTAGCTCAGAACTATGCTCATGCGGATTAAGGATTATATAATATATTTGTATAATGGGGTGGTGGGCTTGGGCGGTTGGAAGCCCTTTTGCGGTGTTTCGAACAAGGTGAAATTCCAATTTAGCCCTTACCTTTATCTTGAAGGATAAGGAAGACTTCGTCGGAACGGTTAGTTCAAATCCCAACATGCACCACATGTCATGCCATATGTCATGCCACGTGTTCTCTCTCTATCCATCCATGAAGAGACCTGATTTTCTGAGAAGGAGATTTGGACCATAACATTCAACATGTCATGAGATATGTCATATGCCATACGATCTCTCCCCATCCATCTAGAGTTTCTGTCAAGGAAATTTGGAGAATTAACCCATAAATAATTCCGAAAAAAAAAATAATCTGTAAATTTACGAATCGAATCCGATTCGATTTTATTCATCTACACTCACGATTGGTGACGGATTGAAAAAAAATAAATTTTTAACTCACGCATTGGGCTGTCAAAATCCGATTCGATTCGATTCAATTAGGGAGTCCAATTCGATTTGATCTGCTATATATATTATTTGAATATATATATATATATATATTCAAATAATATATTAGTTAAATTAATTAATTAATGAAATCTAAGAATATATTTTTTAAATTTGCATCACTCTCAAAGTGATTTATAAGTGATTTTCACAAAATAAGCAAGCCGGTGGGACAGAATGGTGATATTACTGATTTAATTTCGAAAACTCAAATTTATAAATATTTTTATCAATAACTTGTCTAGAAAAAAAAAAAAAAACGTGAGTTGATGTGTATGCGAACAAAACTTTACATGTTAAATTTGCATCACTGTCACAGTGATTTGAGCGTTATTGTGTAAAAATATAATATATTTGTTGGTTCACATGCCAAAAACTGATAACTCATGAACCGAAACGTGGCCTGGAGATGGAGACGCTGCAGTTTGGATGTATGCATGGTAGAGTTTGAATGTCATTCAGTTTTGATAAGATCGAGCTATGATCTTAACCTTTGTGGTGTGCTGATGTGGCCTTGTTGTAAGTTGAATCAAGTGTTTGTGCACTCAGAGTCAACTTATTATTCTTGCAAGTGTTCTTACCACTCCACGCCCATGATTGATTGTGAGATTTTTCAGCATGGGATAAAGTAGTCTGAATATCAGAAAAATACTTTCTTTAAATTAAACCTTGTTTTTCCCCTTGTTATCTCCACACTAACTTTTAGCAAGCATAGCTGTATTAAAACACTCCAAATCCTCAACTTAATCTTTTTTGGCCTCCTCTAATTTGTCACAACCAATCTAACCAGTCTTATTAGAATCCTCTATAAGCAAGCAACTAGTATAATTTTTTTCATTCAATATATGATTTGTACCTTATCAAGGGAATCTATAATTCATAGGGACAAAGGTAAGTTTGCCAATTAGTCTCAAATGAGAGAGAACAATGTGAGAAAATTTCAACATTCTATAAAGCTAACATTAATTCTGCTAGGGAAATTAAAATAGCTCCAAATAATTTTTGCTTCGTTGTTGAAAATTAAATTCCTTTTTCATCATATTCGGTGCACCATTATTATCACATCATCAATTACACGCATATTGAAGAAAACAACAACACAATATTTTACATACAACTCTAGAATTGAGAGGAATTTCACTATTATATATCATAAAATAGATGTACAATTATAAATGTCAAAACCTCACTAATTCACTCACTCATCACCTTTTTGGGCCATATGTCTAAAGTTTTAGTTTAATTTCCTATTTTAAATACGCCAATTCGGGGGTGCTACACACCAAATAAATGATATGGTATATATTTGAAAAATTTATTCTTTATTCCTAAACTGTAAATTTTAGTAATAGTAAATATTATACATTTTTTTTTTCAACGGCAAGACAGTTAATGGTTAATTGAAATAAATATTAGTTTTTGAAACATTTTCGTTGCCTTGTGACATGAGTTCGAGACAGCCAATTACAACTTACGTTCTCTGCCGAAAGTCCCAGTGCAGGCAGGCCAATTCTCTGTTATACCCCCACCACCATGCTTGTACACGTAGTACTTATAAAATTCCTTAATTTGATATATATATTTGGAAATTTCAAGCAAATATATTAATATAGGAAATGTACAAGGAGGATGCTAGCCAAACAGACCCAAGGACATACAACAGGAAAAGATCCATAAAAACTTAAAGCATCCCAAGGCCAACAAGCCCAAGACATTTGCATCATTTTCCTGTTGTAAGGAACGACAAATTTTAGTAACTCAACTCAAACACCACCACAAAGGCCTCTCCCTTGATTATGACTACTATGACTGAAAAAATATTACAAATATTATCCATTCCTGCTTGAAATTATAATCCCCTCTATACAACTTTACACGGATCATTTCACAAAGGAGCATATATCATATATACATCATCAAATACACCCAACCCTTGCTCCTCAAACAACATAGGAGGAAAACACTCGACAAAAATTACAAGAAAAAAAAAATAAAAAAAACGTAAAAGTAAAAAGAGCCGCCTTTACAATGTGATTGGGTGCTATTTGAGACTCGAGAGCCAATGTGACTTGAGATTTATCATTTATCACAACCAAGCTCCCCATCCAGGAAACATATGACACAAACGATCGGAATCAATAGCATCTTGTATAAGTTGTTGAACCTACAATGGTAAAAATCAAATTAATCTCGGCACATAAAGGAATCAAAAAAAAAAAAAAAAAAAAATTGAAACCTTGCTCTTTTAAGTGTTAAGCATATCCAATCTCAAAACCAAATAAACTTCAAAAGATCACTATCTGCCTTCCACATAAAATAGCTCACAAGTTAGCCAGGAATCCACAAAATGGAAATAGTTTTCTGAAGTCCGGTTTGGCTTACTAAAGCAAATGCATCAGAGTAAAGTGTTGGAGATTAGAATCAGACAATCAATTAAAGGAAACTAGCTGATATCATTCTTGTGTAAATGACATCACTGGAAAACATTAAATTATAAAACATATATTTAAAAAACCACCAAAACTTCATGCCATGGAGCCATCTCCATCAGGTTTAAGACATGTGTCAAGATTTTACTGTTATTAAAAGAGGTGGTTGCTATTTCAAAGAGTCATCATTAGGTTCACTACCAGTTTATTATTAATACCATTATTTTAAATTTTCAGGAACTTAGAATCAGCCATTTACTCATTAGATGTGACCATTTGCATGGCGATATTGTTACGGATAAAAGACCACTCAATTGTTTTCTTGCTCCAACAGACTCCCTCCCTCCCTCCCTCTCTTGGCAAGAACTCACGCATCCATTTGTCCTTAGGGGACTTGAACCCTCACCTTCCACTTCGGGAGGTAGAGGAAATACTACTGGGCTACAGCCCTTGGTAGAGCTTTATTTCAAGTTCATAAAATAAAGAAACAGAAGTAGCATAACAATATCCTTTATTTTCTCCCCCTTTTTAGAACCCAGTAATATGCTGTCAGATGGACTTACGAACTTGTAATCAAATGATGATATTTGTTCTACGATATTACTTTATATAGCAATCTACTGGAAATGAGGATGATCACACTAAATTTCCAAACTTATCAACCGAAAGGAGGTAGGAGGCAAGAGTGGTAAAAATTTGGAATCAGGTCAATGCATGTGGTATTGACCTAGAAAATTACCTGCCCATGTACACTTCTCATTTCACCATCTTCATATCCATCTAGCTTTTGTTTGACACGCATCAGTGCACGTGTAGCATCCTGGTTTCCTTCATACTCGTCTTCTGAGTCTTCCAAGCTTGTATCCAAATCATCATCTGTTTCCTGTCAAGTTAAAAACAATCTAAGTGAGCAATATATGCATATTGTAAGCAAATGTTCGACATATATCATACATTTGTCTCAAGAGACTTGGTATCCATAGAATAGATATATGAGTCAGTAACTCGAGAAGGGAAGAATTTGAAAATGGATGTAAAATATCAGGTACTTGCCTTCCTGCATCAGAAATATTTAACAATTTCATATGGTAATATAAAAAAAAGAAGAAGATAAATTTTGACTAGTGACTTCTACCTGCTGAACTTTGTTTAATGCCCGTTAATTTAAAACACTCGTATCAAATTATGGTATTACCTCAATGGATTATGTGACTGATTAGGGCTGTTGTCTCACCTTTGAAGGCTAAGTTACAATATGATAGGTTTTCATAATAGTTGTTGCATGCAATCCAATTTGCTAGAACATTTACCAATCCACCAAAAAAATTAAAAAAATAAATCAAAGACAAATTATGATGACATGAAAAATATTCTGTCAGCAATTTCCTGGTTTCCCAAGGTAATATTTCTGACAGTTCAGTTTCTTACCATCAGTGGATTAGTCTTCTCTTTAAAGTTTCCCAACCACTTGTTCACTTTGCCATATTATGAAGTTATATCTTTCATTTTAAATCATGAATTTTGTTAGAATGTTTATATATATATATATATATTTATGTTGGGTCATTATGTAATTACATATAGTTGGTAGGGCCCTTATGTTATTAGCTTAGTCTTGTATCTTTATATAAGCCTATGTAGGCTTTGGGTTTGATATATGAAATATACAAAATCTCTGTAGCCTCCATGATCTCTCTCTCTCTCTATCTCTATCTCATGAGTTTGAACATGGTATCAGAGCTATACGAATTCATGGGTGTGGGAAACTGCAAGTGTGTTGTTCTTGTATAAGATTAGAATCGCGATCGGAATCGCGATTGTGGTGTTGGTGTCTCTGCCAAAAGTTTGGTCACCGGCAGGATTAAGGATCCTCGTTCGTTGTTGTCGTCGGATTTGAAGCCTCATTCGTCGTCGTCGGATCTGAAGCCCGTTTGGCGGCTCGTGTTGCTGCCGCTTTGATTGTTAGAGAGCTCGCCGGCATCTACTGTCGTTATTGGCAGAGGTGAGGTTCGTCGATTCATGTTTTCTTTTGGCTGGAAGTTGCAGAGGTTCTGATTCGGTGTGGTGTCGTTGCTTATTGATTCGGCCGCTGCTTATGATTGGATTGCCGTCGCCATCACCTCTGCTGCGTGCTTGTCGGCGTCTGTGAGGTTGTGAAGAAGAACAATTGTGTTTGGCTACATGGTTATGCTATTCTAACCCTAGTTTACTAAAAATGGGATAGCAGAGATCTGATTTTGATCCAGCCGGCTGACCAGAGCCAACCTGTTTGCCTAGATCCGACCCGTTTGCCTAGATTTGGCCAGAATACAGATTTTGCATTTTTTTCTTAGGTTCGATTTTTTTTTTTTTGTTCTCTTCTCCATGGTTGCCAGTTCAGACCTGTTATCTTCTGCTTCCTTCAATCCTCCCATGACTTCGGTCAAGCTCAATGGCAAGAACTATGTTTTATGGCCAAGTTAGTAGCAATTTTTCTCAAAGCCAAAGGCTTTGGCTCTCATTTGGTTAAGGATAAACTTAAAGACAGTGATGCAGATTTCAGGTCATAGGAACAAAGGGATGCTCAGATCATTTCTTTAATACTGAATTGTATTGAACCCCATATCAGCTCCAACTTGTTGTATTTGGACACTGCCAAGGAGATATGGAACCGACTCCAATAACTATATTTAGGTACCGGTAACATCATCAGAATTTATGAGGTGCGCAGAAAATTCTTTGACCTCCAGCAAGGTACACACAGTCTAAAAGAATACTTCTCACGGTCAATGGGAATTTGTGAAGAAATGAACTTGTATCAGCCCATCACCTCTGATGTGAAGAGTATGCAACAACAACGTGAGGATTTTAATGCTGTTCGGTTTCTCACAAGGTTGTCACCAAAATATGAATCTATTCGAGCACAGATTTTGGGTAGCCCTGCACTTCCTTCTCTTTCTGATATGTTTTCCAGACTCCAGCGTGCTACTCTATCTAGCGGCGCTTCAAGTGGTGTCACTGCTCCTCCTAGCAGTGAACGTTCTGCCTTAGTTGTGAACCAGGGTGGTTATCATTCTTCTCGTGGCGGTGGCGGTCGTTTTACCCATGGTCGTGGTTGTGGCAGAGGCACAGACTCGGAAATCTGCACTCACTGCGGTCTTACTAATCACACTTTCAATTACTGTTGGGATCTTCATGGGAAGCCGCCACCTTCTTCCTATGCACATCAAGTGACCTCTAATGAAGAGGATTCTTTTTTCTCTGCCACACCAACTGCTCCACAAGTGGCTGTTGAGCCTACTACGGTAACAATTTCCCGCAATGAGTATGCTCAGTTTGTCTCAACAACAGCCTTCCACCTCATCTTCCATGGTTTCCTTTGCCCGATCAGGTAGTACACCTGCATGTCTCTTGTCCTCTCGTCAGAGTCCCTGGATTCTTGACTCTGGCGCATCCGATCATATGACTGGTAGTTCTTATCTCTTATCTGATTTTTAGTTTGTTCCTTCCTCTCAAAGTGTTACTCTTGCTAATGGCTTATCAACTAAAGTTTTGGATATGGGAACCACTCATCTCACCCCTTCTATGTCCCTCTCTTCTATATTATATGTTCCTCAATTCCCTTTAATTTGATGTCCATTAGCAAAATTACTAAATCTCTTAACTGCTCCGTTACATTTTATCCCTCCTGTTGTATTTTTTAGGATCTCAAGACGAACAAGAAGATTGGTACGGGACATGAAGTAGGTGGCTTGTATTACTTTGATATTGCACCATCTCCCACGGCTCTTCAATCATCTTTGTCTCCTTTCCAATGGCACTATCGTCTTGGCCACCCATCATTATCAGTTTTGTAGCGTCAAGTCCCCAGTCTTGGTCGTGTTGAGTCCATGCCTTATGAAGCATCTCAACTTAGTAAGCATTGTCGTGTATCTTTCAAACCGAGAGATACTAATCGTGTTGCTAGTCCTTTTCAGTTAATTCATTTAGATGTATGGGGCGCAATAAAACATATTTCTATTAATGGATTTCATTATTTTGTGACTTTTGTGGATGATCATTCTCATATAACTTGGTTGTTTCTAATGAAAAATCGTTTAGAGTTATTCTTTATTTTTCAAATATTTCGTAAAGAAATAAAAACTCAATTTGGATGTTCCGTTAAAGTTTTACGTTCTGACAATGCCAAATAAATAAAAACTCAATTTGGATGTTCCATTAATATTTCTCGAACCCTTTTGAGACTTATTTTCATGCTAAAGGCATCATTTATCAATCATCTTGTACTTATACTCCTCAACAAAACGGAGTAGCTGAACGTAAAAATCGTCATCTCTTGGAAGTATGTCGTGCCCTTTTATTCCATATGCATATTCCCAAACGTTTTTGGAGTGATGTTGTTCTTACAGCCTGTCATCTTATTAATCGGATGCCCTCGTCGGTGTTACAAGGGAAATCTCCTCATTCTATTCTCTTTCCCAACTCCATATCGTTTAATCTTACTCCTCAGGTCTTTGTATGTGTGTGTTATGTCCATAACCTTGGGCCCAGTCTTAACAAACTCGACCCTCGTGCCATTAAGTGTGTTTTTCTTAGGTATTCTCGCACTTAGAAGGGTTATCGTTGCTACAATCCTCATTTTCAACACTATTTCATTAGTGCTGATGTCTCCTTTTCTGAGTCTCTCCCATATTTTTATGATTCTACTACCCCTCTCGATATTACTCCTGAGCCACCTATGCCAACTGTTCCCTCTCTATTTCCTGCTCCCGCACCTCTTCGCTCCGTTGTCCCCTTGCAGGTTTATACTCGACGACCTCGACCGCCTACTTTGCTCCTTTCATCTCCTTCAGAGTCTTCGGATCCGACGCCATCTACTATGCCTAATGATTTGCCTATTGCTCTATGTAAGGGTATTCGGTCATGTGTTATTGCACATCCCATTTCTAACTTTGTCTCCTACCATAATGTTTCATCCTCTTTATTTTGTTTTTTTATCCAAAATGTCTGTTACTTTTGTTCCCAAGACTCTGAAGGATGCTCTCTCTAATTTGGATTGGCACAAAACCATGGTAGATGAAATGGATGCCCTTTACCGTAATCGGACTTGGGATCTTCCCTTGCCTCCGGGCTCCAAAACGGTTGGTTGTAAGGGAGTCTACGCTGTTAAATACCTTCACGATGGGTCAATTGAGCCGTTGAAGGCTCCTCTAGTGGCAAAAGGATACACTCAGACTTATGGTGTTGATTATGATGAGACCTTTTCCCCTGTTGCTAAGATTTCTTCTATTCGGGTACTTATTTCCATTGCTGCCAATTGTAACTGGCCGTTGTTTCAATTGGATGTCAAAAATGCCTTCTTGCATGGTGACTTGATTGAAGAAGTTTATATAGAGTGACCACCTGGGTTTGTTGCTTAGGGGGAGTATCGTTACACTGTTTGTCGCCTTAAAAAGGCCCTGTATGGATTGAAATAATCTCCACGGGCTTGGTTTGGAAAATTCTCTGAGGCGGCATTAGAATTTGGCCTTAACAGATGCCAGACCAATCATTTGGTATTTCACCAACGCACTAAAGCTGGCTTCATTTTTCTTGTGGTGTATGTAGATGATATTGTGATAACAGGTGATGATTCTGAAGGCATTACTAAGTTGAAGTTGTTCTTGCAAAATTGATTCCACGCTAAAGACTTGGGTAAACTTAGGTATTTCTTAGGTATTGAAGTTGCTAGATCCAAGAAGGGTATAAGTTTATCACAACGAAAATATGTGTTGGACTTATTAGAAGAAACAGGTATGTTGGGTGGTCGTTCGGTTGATGCTCCTATTGATTCAACTACAAAACTTGTATCTGATGAGGGTGATCTATTTAATGACCTGGGCAGATTTCGTCGCCTTGTTGGGAAAGTTATTTATCTCACTATCACTCGACCTGATATTTCATATGCAGTTAGTGTTGTAAGTCAGTTCACGGGAGCTCCTAGAATGCCACATTGGATTCCTGTTCTTCGAATTATCCGATATCTCAAGCAAGCTCCAGGTTTTGGGTTACTATATAAATCAAATGGTCATCTCAGGGTAGAAGGTTTTACAAATGCTGACTGGGCTGGTTCTCCTTCAGATAGGAGATCTACTATAGGTTACTGCACATTTATAGGAGGAAATCTTGCTACATGGAGAAGTAAAAAGCAAATGGTGGTAGCCCGATCAGTGCTGAAGCTGAGTACAGGGCAATGGCCCATACCACCAGTGAGTTGACATGCATATAACATTTTCTAAAAGAACTTGGGTTAACAGTTGAAGCTCCTACACCATTGTTCCGTGATAATCAAGCAACAGTTCACATTGCATCAAATCTTGTGTTTCATGAGAGGACCAAACATATTGAAGTTGATTGTCATTTCATTCGAGAAAAAATATGAAGTGGGAGCATCTCTACTCCATTCGTGAAGTCTGAAGATCAATTAACTGATATGTTTACTAAAGCATTGGGTCATAACCGGTTAAGGACTATCTTTTCCAAGCTGGGATTATTTGATATATATTGTCCAGCTTGAGGGGGAGTGTTAGAATGTTTATATATATATATATTTATGTTGGGTCATTATGTAATTACATATAGTTTGTAGGGCCCTTATGTTATTAGCTTAGTCTTGTATCTTTATATAAGCCTATGTAGGCTTAGGGTTTGATATATGAAATATACAAAATCTCTGTAGCCTCCATGATCTCTCTCTCTCTCTCTCTCTCTATCTCATGAGTTTGAACAAATTTCAAATGAATATGAAGGCATTTTAAGCGGATTGATCATCAATTGAAAAAAAGAAAAAGAAAAAGGAAGAAAGTGCAGAGTCAAAATTAGCCTGTAATTTCCCTAATAGAGTTTGAGATGTTTTTCATGTCTCAGATTTGAAAAGCATATATACTTCCTATCTGCTATGACCTCTTTGTCCTGAAAAGGCAAATAGCAGGTGCCAAATTTCATATGCATATAAATTGTGATGAGGGTGAGGTTCTGAAAGACCTTTTGACGTTGCAAAGCCTTCAAAGGTGATAGAGCCCACTTATATAAAGGATCATGGATAAAAACCTGCAAAGAATTCACATATGCTGTCAGAAAAAATATATTTCCAATGAATCATACTTTAAGAAGATAAATTTCCTATAAATCATACTTCAACAATGGTTAGCAGTGCTTCTTTATTTGTCCGCATAACAGAGAGAGTTTCCTCACAACATCTTCTGAAAACTCCTTCCACTCCCGTAACACCCATACCGTCTATGATGTCTCTTGTTAGTCGGAATGGAACCTACCAAAGGTCGCTTTAACTATTAGAGGTAAAGTGGTCATACAAAATAATGACGGATACAAAAAAATAAAGTGAAAGTAGAAAAGAAACATTCAAGGATGAAGCAGACAAACACATAAAGTGAGATTAAAAAAGAAGTATTAAAGAATAAAAGAAACATACACGCTCAGGTGTTTTGAGCATCAACCCTTGTTCAAAGGCAACACCGAGATCTATGTGAACAACTTCTGCAGTGGCTTGATCAATTAGGATATTCATGGAATGTCGATCACCAAGTCCAACGATGTAACCAACCTGAACTCAAGTGAAGGCTTCAGTTCTCTGAATCACTTCAACAAATCTCATCTCAACTTTAGTCTATGTTAGGTGATTTGATCACCAAGCATTTATATATATATTTTTTACTTTTAGTGAGAATATTAAATTTAGTATCACATAACAAAAACGAAAAGAGATTCAACACAATCTAAGAAACACAGAACCTTCTATGAAGGTGACGTGTCCGTGTTTTACACTATTTAGATGCCACATGTGTCGGACACTGATACTTCATACATACTCCTGGAAAATGCGTCAATAATTTAGAAGTACATTTCATTATTTAGGACAGTTAATTAAGAGTAACCATGTCCAACAATCTTTGAAACAGTTTGAATACAGCTTACTATGTCCAACAACTTGTTTTTGAAGGAAAATTGACATTATACACAGGCAGAACTATTAAGGGACCAAGGGGTCGTTGCCCCCCCCAAAACCAACCCAAAAAAAATCAAAATCCCTAAAAAATAGGCCTCCTATAAATAGTGAATCACAAAGTAGTAAAACGATTTTATATGCGGCCCCCCAAAACTTATAAAAGCATCATTTTAAGTCTTGTTTTTTGAAAATCTACATTTGAAGGAAATGGACAAAAAAAATTTCAAATATAACTGTTACACCTATTTTGCTTCTTAATAAATGCACTTGATGACTTATGGAATGTTTTTTACTTTATAAAGAATTTTCTTAGAATCACCTTCTGAAAATTCTATTATAAAGAAAAAGAATATGTTTTTATCTATCTATCTATATATATATATTTCTTTTTATTTTTTACTGTTAATTCGGCCCCCAATTTAAAATTTATGGGCCCGCCCCTGATTATGCAGATGGTCATAAGTGCCCTTCCTCTAAACATTCAATAACCTCACCATTGTTCAAGTAGATGAAAGATCAAAATTCCTATCATAAGAACAGAACAATAAACTCACCATTGAACTAGTTGCCACACTTCGTGTGTAAGCGAGTCTCTTTTCAAACCAATCAGCTGGATGTAAAAATCTCTCTAAGAAAAAATAATGCATAACAGGCCTGCAAGATATGTCAATTAAGGAATTCAACAAAATGCGCTTAAATTATTGGTGCCAGGTATTTTTTTACAAAAATAAAAAATATATGTATGTATATAAACCTGAAGTTCTTACAGACTTCTTGAAATGCCTTGCGCTTATTTTGTTCCTACCAAAAAAAAAAAAAAAAAAAATCAGAACCATTTTTTTGTTTGTTTCTGTTTAGGTAATTGATATTTGAATTATTCACCTGCTTTACCCATTTACATTTTGCATTTGCAAGTTTTGATGTTTGAACATAGGTTAGAAATGCTGTAAACTAGAGCAATTATACCCACAAGTTACCACAAGGAATATATATATATATATACTTCAATACCAGAAAACTAATTTGGAACTTCCAAAATTTCTTCTTTATTCTCCTCATATTATTTTTACAAAATACAAGATAATGAAACTGTACCCTATTTCTCACCCAAGGGTGTGACACCCCACTAGTCATAAATAAGAAGAAGAATTGAAACCTATTAAGATTCAAGTTTTAGCGAAAGAAAGGGCAATAAATATATCAGAACAATGCAGATAGGCTATCAGGAAAGCATGCACAAAGCTTCAATCTATCTCATAACAATTCTAGCTTAACAGTAATCTAGTTCAAGCTATTTCTGGACAAGTGTACTTTGTACCTTATCCCCAGTCTAAACATCACCATGACCCACCTTTTAGGTAACTTTGGGTACAATTTTGGTAGAGTTGTTGATTCATCCTCCTCGCGGTCATGTATTAACAAAAGTATGATACTTCACAAAATCAAAGGCTATTCTATAGATTTTTTCAATTCCAACAATCCTTCAAGAATTATCTGGATAATATGGAAAATTTCTCGTACTTTAGGCATTGCAATCCTGAAGGTGACCCTCTACAAGAGGGGAGTGATACATTCTAGTAGGATAATGACACAACACCTCATCAATATAATTAGCTACGTGAACTCTAACATAGGCATTAATCTTTAAGGTTATACTTGACATTGGTTTTACAAGAGTTGTAATGACATTAATTTAGAATTCATTTTTCTTTCTCAAATCACTAATTTCTAAGACATTTTGTTAGTTTCACAATTGGGGATTTCATACTTAACTGCGAGTTTATAAGGTTTATCGTTCTCCTAAGGTTTTACAAAGCAACACAACTTTTGGGGAAAACAGGACTAATGCAAGATGAATTGAGAACCGAGAAAAAAGTTTTTGAAAGAGAGATGCACTCTCTCTCTCTCTCTCTCACACACACACACACACACACATGCATGCATGCACACACATGTATGCACAAAAATGGAGGGGTTTTGAATCCCATAGATAAGCATTTATCCCTTTATTCTTCTTACTATAGTAATTTAGCGAGCTTTGATTACAAGATCTAAATTGTTCTGAGAATTCCCTTTCTTTTTTTAAAGGACTTACAGCAAACTAAATCAGCTATACTAAAAATCTCCATTCCTATTGTAAAATTAGTTCCTTTTACCACCCTTTCCTCTTAATTTGTTTCACTTTGACAATTCCCTTGGTATAAGACATCATTAATCATTAATCGCTTGAGGAAAATTCATGCTTTTTCGACAAGCCAAAGCTGAACTCCCTGTGTCTCATTTTATGTTGCTCTTTCGATGCATTTAAGTTCAATATTACACAATCATTAACTATGGAACATCTGATCTTCAACTCTAATAGGACTCTGAATCCTGGGGGCATTAATCAGGGCATACTGTCAAATTCAGTTTTGGAAAATCATTGTCTTCTCCAGAACATCATCTTAAAAATGGACATGTTGCAACTTTAATGGAATGATAAGTCCTTGAACTAATAGCTTGATCTTCTATTGTTCTCCATACATTTAAAACAAAAAGTACTTCCAAAATTGTCCATTAGGATAAATTAGGTGTGAGGGCGAGCCTTGGCGCAACGGTAAGGTTGCTTAATTGTGATCTGGAGGTCATGGGTTCAAACCAAGAAAACAGCCTCTCCACATGCAGAGGTAAGGCTGTGTACATCTGACCTTCCCCAGACACCACTATGGTGGGAGCCTTGTGCATTGGATTTGACCATTTTTTAGGATAACTTAGGTGTGACTCAATTATTCACAATGAAGGAGAAATTGGGGATGAAGTTAATCATAGAGTCGAGGCAGAATGACTTAAATGGAGGAGTGTGTCTGAAATAGTGTGATCAATGTATCCCTTTAAGATTAAAAGGGAAGTTCTACAAAACAGCTATTTGACAAGTCATTCTTAATGGGACGGAATGTTAGTACTTTATGGGACGAAATGGCAGCTAAGAAACAACACACGCACCTAGTAGGTGTGAAGGAAATGCATATATTGGGATTGATGTGCGGCAAGAAAAGATATGATAACATTAGAAAACACATGCATGAGATGGTTGAAGTAGCATGCATTGGTGATAAAATGAGAGAATCAATTAAGATGGTCAGTACACATGTAAAGAGGCCACCAAATGCAACAATAAGAAGAGTGATATGGTCCACATTGAGGGTAATGCTAAGAGAAGGAGAAGATCAATTAACATTGGCAGGGTTAGTGAGAAAAGATATGATGACATGTGATTTGACTAAGATTATGGCCTTAGATAGAGCAGAATGGAAAAATATAATTCATATAACTGACTCCAAGAAGTTGGAATGACTTTGTATGTCGTTGTAGGATAACTTATGTGCAATGATCATAGATATCCATTTCAGTTGGTTAATGGCCTTCATTCTCATTGGCCACAGAGATGTCGTAGAAGATGGAAAAAGGGGGAAAGAAAAGAACACACAGAAAAATAAGAGAGAAGGGGCAGGGGTGGAGTAGGGAGGTGTAGAGTGTAGACTAGTCTAGGTGAGATGTGGAGATGGAGCTGGACATTAGTTTTTCGATAGGCGTGTAGGATTTATGGTGTGACTCACCATAGTCTTTAAGGGTGTATTAGTAATCGAAAAATCAAAATGAAGATAAAAATTGTAACAAAATTAAGAATGATTAATAATTTTCTTACGAAAAAGAAGCATATAGCACTTGCCTTTGCCATGTGTTCCCGGCATTTGGGAAATGGCCAGTCTCCAATTCCGTAACGTCCATGGGCACCTCCATTTCTCATGCTGAAAGTTGCAAACATTAAACAATTGTATAACATTACAAAGTAATGAAAGTACTGCCATAACATTGCACGAAATGTGATTTCCTGACCTTCCAATAAGATATTCACCAAGAGGAAGAGTGCCATTTACCCATTCAAGAACACCAGCACTAGGGGTAAAAGGAACAACCTGTTACATTAACAACAATACACTAGTCAAATTTAATGATGAGAGGCAGAAAATACACATAAGCATGAACTTGAAAAAATAAATAAGCTCTAAATGTATTCTATTTCACATGGTTCCATATGTTGAAATTGAAGCACTTTTTAGATTGTAAAGTGTTGATGGACAACAATACTTGAAACCTTAACAAGTAAAAAGCCAAGACCAAACATGCTTGTCGTACAACTGTAGTGCATTGGAACCCATGATTATCCACTATGACAACTCCGAAATTGCATCCGTCATTAGTTGACCAAGCATGGTATGACATCTTCTCGATTTAGCCATCAAAATTTTTTCCGCAAGTAGTTTGGTCATCATTTTTCGTCTTATTAAAACTCTTTAGCTAACTCTTTTGCTATCAATGCCTCAGCTTGATGACTTTTCTACAAAGCCTCACACAACCTAGCACTTATAGCACAACTTGACAAACCCTTGATTTATCACCATGGGTTTTTTTAGAGGAAGCTGGGTTAACACTTTAACAGTTACATAAACAATAAGTTTAGCACATGTAGGTTGTTACGGTTGTAGAATATTTTCTACCCGTATCTCAAGCAATATTCTTTGGCTTCTACATCTACCGATCTGTATAGGGTGATATATACATTATATTCTCAATTGTGTGTGTTGCGACCATGTGAAAAAACCACAATTTTATGTACCCTACTCTCTGCAAGTGTGTGAACTGTGAAGTACCTGTGGTGCAAATTACTGCGATGTTTATTTAATTATTTGATTCAGGAAGCAAATTGAAGAATTTAATGGAGATCAAATAAATAAGTAGGCATAGAACTAGAAGGTTCACAAGTGTTTCTTTAGTGGATCAATTAAACGACAACGGTAATCATGAAGCAATCACATATACATGTAACAAAGTTGCAAATAGAACTTCAAGGCAAGTAATTACAAATAAAAAGCACAGTCAACACATGCACACAAGAAAAAGAGAAGGAAAAGAAAGATGATTTGAAGTTTTTACAGAAACTGTCTTCCATTCCAGACTTGGTAAAGGTCCAAAGTAAAATAAAATTTGGAGAAAGCGATTAACTGTAAATTTGAATACCTAAAGGCACATTACACAATCTTGGTGGCCAGAGTCCAAAGAAGTCAATAATTTAATAGGATAAGAACATTGGAACACATGCACTCTTTCTAAATGATATCCAAAACCCCATACATAAAGCCAAGGAATAAAAAACTATTCAAAAGGAAGATATGCCATCATATCCAAAAAAAAAGGCCCAAACTAATCGAGAAAACCATCCAAATTTGTAAGTCTTGCAATCTGAAGCCAAGATTTCCATTAAAGAAGCAATACCATGCCTTGCTAAAATCAAATGAAATATATAATACCTTGTATGTACGAATCCCTAATTTCCTTTTCCATGTATCCCGATGGTTCTGTAAGAAAGTGTTAACCAAACTAAAAAATTGTTCCATTACCTGCATATCATTCAATATTTCAATGTCAGCATAGACAAATTAAATTGGGGCTTCTTATAGGACAGGAAAGAATATAGTTAATTAACTCATGTTAAGCTGTACACTATTCAACCACTAAAGACAATAGGCAAAACCCTCACTAGAAAACCTAAAGTTAAGAGTCTTTGATAAACATTACAGCACTTGTGGGTACCATATAAATTAAAATGTAAACGGCACCTTATGAGTGTGAATGGGTAGGTATACAAAACGTATGGCTTACATGAATGGGTAGGTATACATAACGTATGGCTTACTGAAAGTGGAGATGTAGGAAGTATGACAGGAGAATGAAGTCATGCAATATGTATTGTCAAAAAACTGGTTAAGCTTGAGCATTGTTCTTTCCCAAAAGTGATAAAATTTAGAACTTGTATTCTCTTACATCACTAGCTCAGAGGAATTTATTCTTTTATGACAGGAGAATGAAGTCATGCAATATGTATTATTTTTTGATTTATTTTCTTCCAATTGTTTCTTCTGGATTTACTTTCATACATTTGTACTTGAGTGTAAATTCATTATATATTCCCAGTCTCATAGAAGCTGAGAGTTTATATCAGCTCTGTTCCTCATAATACTCTTCCTCATAATACTCCCTTCCTCATTGGTCCTTTTCTTTCACAATAGTCAAACACATTACACTCTTAGAATATTCAATCTAACATATCCATTCTAGTGTTAGATGTCACAAATGAAAATTAAAGAGCAAGCATATAGTTTGGATTCATACAGCATCTTGTCTCAGGTCATCATTTCCAGATTTTGCTAGTTGTCGATATTTGTTACCATCAGAACCTAGGCATTCGACCACCTTTGGAGCATTTATACCGTTCATTACCCTATTTTCACCAATATGAACAAACATCAGCAGCAAAGATTGGTAAGCGACAAATAAAAAGAAACTAAAATTGATCTGATGATTCTGATCCATCTGTTGATAAGACATACATGATTGAATCTGATATTCCTTTAAAGTGTGGGAAAGAGCCTTCATGATATCGACAGCTACGATCAACCGGAAAAGTAGATGTCACTACAGGTACCTGAGGAGACAAAGTTATTACAGAGGTCCTTTGGAACACTAACTCCATTACAAGATAAAAAGAAAGAGCTATAAAATATCAATAGAGCAAAGGGAAATTAAATGAAGTTATCAATTCAAAGGGGATGAAAATAGTGTGAAGATCTGCTTAATTTATAGAAGACATAAGCTGAATACTTGTTTGAGAAGAGGCACATGAAACACCTGATTGAATATGTGACAGAGTAGCATGCTTTAAGATAAAACACCTGATTGAACTTGTTTGAGAAGAGGCACCAATAGAAGACATAAGCTGAATACTTGTTTGAGAAGAGGCACATGAAACACCTGATTCTCAAGAAAGGCCTTATCAGAGAGACTCTAAGTCCTTGTGCTGTGCCCGCTTTGCTTACGCCGAAGAAGGATGGATTTTGGAGGATGTGTGTGGACAGCAGAGCTATAAATGAGATTACAATAAAATACAGATTTCCAATACCAAGATTGGATGATATGCTGGATATGCTATCAGGTTCCAAAGTCTTCTCCAAGATTGATTTGACGAGTGGGTATCACCAAATAAGAATCCGAGAAGGGGATGAGTGGAAAACGGCATTTAAGACCAAGGAGGGACTTTATGAATGGCTAGTTATGCCATTTGGCCTATCAAATGCTCCTAGTACTTTCATGAGATTCATGAATCAGGTGTTGAAACCTTACATTGGGAAGTTCGTGGTGGTCTACTTCAATGATATTTTGATTTACAGCAAGGATGAAAGAACTCACGCTGAAAATTTGAAGGCTGTTCTACAACTTTTGAGACAAAACCAGCTTTATGCAAACTTGAAAAAGTGCAGATTTATGGTGGACAGATTGGAGTTCTTGGGATTTGTTGTCTCAGCCAAAGGCGTTGAAGTTGATCCAATCACTTTAACAGAGATCAGAAGCTTCCATGGTTTAGCTACTTTTTACCGGAGATGTATTAAGAATTTCAGTGCCATAGTAGCTCCAATTACAGAATGTCTCAAGGGGGGAAGGTTCAATTGGTCGAGAAGCCAAGGAAAGCTTTCAAAGGATCAAGCAGATGATGGCACAAGCTCCAATACTTGCACTACCAGACTTCAACAAAAATTTTGAGGTAGACTGTGATGCTTCAAAGATTGGAATTGGAGGTGTCTTAAGCCAAGAGGGGCATCTGGTTGCTTACTTTAGTGAGAAACTCAATGGAGCTCGACAAAATTATTCCACTTATGACATTGAGTTTTATGCTATTGTTCAAGCATTGAAGTTTTGGCGTCATTACTTGATTCAACGGGAGTTTATCTTGCATTCAGACCGTGAAGCCTTGCGGTTCCTCAATTCCCAAAGGAAATTAAATTGAAGGCATGCTAAGTGGGTGCCATTCCTACAAGAGTACACTTTCTCTCTTAAACACAAGGCTGGTTTGCAGAATAAGGTGGCTGATGCTTTGAGTAGAAGAGTTTACTTGTTGAAAACAATGTCTACAAATGTTGTGGGACTGGAGGTGATCCAGGAGCACTACATGGAGGACCCTTATTTTCGAGGAATACTTGACAAGCATGCAACTAGAGACAACGAAGTATGTGCTGAATTTGTTATCAATGATGGTTACTTGTTTAAAGGAGCAAAATTGTGCATACCTGATGGTTCTCTAAGGGAGTTATTGATTTCCGAATTGCATGGAGGTGGCCTTGGAGTACATTTTGGAAGGGACAAAATAATACATTTAGTAATCGAACGATACTTTTGGCCAACAATGCGGTGAGATGTATATAGGCATGTAGATAGGTGTCGCATATGCCAAGTTTCTAAAGGGCAGCAGCAAAACACAGGCTTGTACACTCCTTTACCGATTCCCACAGCTCCATGGGTTGATGTTAAGCATGGATTTTGTGTTGGGGTTGCCACGGACAGCAAGGGGTGTTGATTCTATATTTGTTGTTGTTGATCGATTTTCTAAAATGGCACATTTCATTGCATGTAGAAAGACATTGGATGCAACTCACATGGCAAATTTGTTCTTTCGGGAAGTTGTCAGACTACATGGCTTGCCAAAGTTTATCACATCAGATCGGAACACAAAATTTCTTAGCCATTTTTGGAAGACTCTGTGGAAGTTGCTGACAGCTAAATTGCAATACAGCAGTGCATATCACCCCCAAACGAATGGCCAAACAGAGGTAGTAAACCGCAGCTTAGGCAATTTATTGCGGTGCCTTGCTAAGGACAACATTTGACAATGGGATTTGACCTTACCACAAGCTGAATTTGCTTATAACAGTACCATTAATAGATCAATTGGGAAGAGTCCGTTGTGGTGTATGGAAGGAATCCAAATCAGGTTGTCGATCTTGTGGATGTATCAAATCAGACACGAGTTAGTGATGATGCTATTGCTTATGCTGAAAATCTAAAGAAGGTACACGAAGAGCTCCGGGAAAAGTTGATAGAAATGAATCAACATTATAAAGAGGTTGCTGATCATCATCGGAGGTTCAAAGAGTTCCAAGTTGGAGATTGGGTTATGGTTTTTCTTTGAAAAGAAAGGTTTCCTGTTGGCACTTATCATAAACTGAAGAGCAAAAAGATTGGCCCGTGCAAAATTTTATGCAAGTTCGGTGAAAATGCCTATGAGGTGGAACTTCCCCAAGGCCTAGACATATCTCCCATTTTCAATGTGGCCGATCTCTATAGTTTTCATGGTGACTTAGGGGCAGAAATTGGTGGAAATAAAAGTGAGCCATCAAGTCCTCGTATTGGAAGTAAAGATAAGGTTGAGAGAGTAATCCATGTGCAAGAAATGAAGACAAGAGCTGGTACTTACTTCTGATTCCTTGTCAATTGGGTAGGGAAAATATGAGAACTCGTGAATAAATGATGAGGAATTTATGAAGCTTGATGACGAAATGTCCAAGGCCGCAAAAGTAGCAACCCGCACCGAGGCAAGTTCTTCCTAACAGGGGGAGAATGATGCGAATTTATGTAAAATATGTATAGTATGTGTAGTGTTGGGGTGATTTTCAACAAATAATGTAGTCTAGGGGTACTTTAGTAATTTCATATTTTGAATGTTTTAGTTTGGGTTAATTTCAGACTGTCTTGGGATATTTGGGGTTGATTTTATAATAGAAGTTAAGTGGATGGAGTATTAGAAAAGTTTCTTTTATTTTTGGGGTTTATGTGCAAAACTCTGAAGTAGCCTTCTTAGGATAGTATAAAAAGAAAGAGAGCGGCTGCCTTCGGGGAGGATGATTTATGAAGACATAATCTGGAGCCAGAATTGATGCTCTCACCACAGCTAGGGTTTCAGGCATTGGAGGCTAGGGTTTGAGGAGTCGACCCTGCGGCGCGGTCCAATCCCTCTACTGCTGCACTTCGTGCGAGAGGCCAGCGATCTGGAGCTGTTTTCTCTATTGTTCCAGATCTGATTTTCCAGATTCAGAACTTTATTATCTTCTTTTGTTACAAGTAAGAACCTAGTCCCCTCTTGTCAGATTGGTGTTGCCTTTATATCTCAGATCAGTGCTTCTGCTGCATCTACTTACATCAGACACAAAGTTCAAGTTTCTGATTTGACGTTAAAAAGAGTTTTCAGTTTATATGACAAAAGAGAACATTTTTTGCTTGAAAAATGTATCCCATCAATCTGGTTTTTGTGTTTTCACCATCATCTTGACCGGGTCATCTTGCAGGAATCTACTTTCTTGAAGATTACTTTCATTAATAGACACTTCTACTGTACCTATCCAATAGCTCCTGCGATTTAAAATTATCCACATCTTTTTGTCTTCTATACAATCTCTCTAATTATGAGAACAATTTTGAAACAATGGTCAATGATCACTGTTGAACAAAATGATAATACTGAGAATTACTGATCATTATTAGTACTTACTAGTTCAAGCTGTCGAAGACTACGAATCTCTCTGGGTAGAGCAACCTTTTTATTGGTATCCTGTTGACATGATCTAGTTAGTAGGTTCCAACAAAACTGTACAAATTGCTCCTGATAGTGGGAACTGAGCATAGTGAAGTAACTAAGATTATAATGACCAAAACGAAAAAAAAGAAAAGAAAAGAAGTGAAGGCAGTAAACAATGAAATAAGAACAAAAAGGGGAAAAGAAAAGAAAAAAATACAGCCATATGACTAACCTCTCTCTTTGTTTCTAGTTCAGCAAGTTTGATGTAAATTTCCACCATTTGTTTCATCTAGATGATAATAAGAAATCATCTCATTTAAAGAACACTCCACAAATTTAAGACGGAAAAAAAAAAAAAAAAAAAAAAAAAGTCAGAAACAAATAAAATGAAAAATCAAAATGGAAAAGGAATTACCTGTCTGATAATATCTCCATGATATGAAGATAATTCTTTTAAGAGGTTTTCCGCTGCAAGCTTTTTGTCCATATCCACCACAAATGAGTTTCTACTACGCTGCTTATCCCTGATCCGATCACCATTTGCCAGAGCAAGAAGCTGGGACAGAGTCAGTAAATAAACAAATGAATAAAGGAATAAACAAATCCATACAAAAAATATATAAATCATAAAGACGAAGAAGTATCTAAAATGCATTCAACCTACTCATTATTAAAACTAAATTAACTTGTCTGTCCTATTGTTTAATTCAGGTGACATGAGGATTTCAGTAATCTCTTTTTAACTTTGACTAGGCGTATTTGATAGAAAAGTATTTTCTTTGTCCAAATTAAGTGTCGAAATATATAAATATTTCTATATAATCGTGGAGCAAAATCCTCCACCAATCATGGTGATCTGGTCAATTTCCTTGGTGGAGCAAAATCCTCCACCAATCACGGTGCCTCCTTTGACTATTGTACACCTTCCATATTTTCTTATCTTTACCGTGCCTATATATAGGCTCTTTGTACTCAAGCAAAATATATCTAAATAATAAAAATGTAGCCCTCAGTGGCTCTTTGTCCATGGATGTAGGCCTTAGTGCCGAACCATGTATATGCCTGTGTTCTCCATCTTTCTCTCTTCCCTTTTCCTATTTGCATTTCTTATTTCCGCATCCAAAATTTAACACGAAGCAATGAGAAGTCCTTGATTTAAAAGAACAAACATCTTTACCTAGTCACACGAGGATAGTTGAATTGTTTAGCTAAAGTACCTGAAAGATTGTATGATACGGATGGTCAATAGCCATTTTCTTCACAAGAGAAACCAAAGCAAACTGCACAAATTGGTAATTCAGACCAAAATGAACTCTAAACTTCTTTGAAAAGTTACAAGAATATGAGCTGAAACCAAAATTGAAATAAAAAAGGAAATATATAGAATTAGAAAATAACAAGAAAAACTGCTTTGGTTTTTACACCTGGAAACTATGAGGTCCTTGACCATCTTTTGAGCTACCCATTCGTGAAGCAATTTGGTATACTAGTGGTATAAATTTGTAAGACTGAACCTGCAATATGTTTGGATAGGAAATAAAATTACCGACAATCACATATTGGACAACCTACCTGTGAAAATGGGATTTAAATATCTTTATAATTAATCTATTCTACAAATAACATTCCTTGTTTACCTCTTTGATAGTGCTGAGCATGCCATTTACGACTATTTGTCTATAAGGAAGACTGAACCACAAGGAAACCAGTCGAAATACCTGAAAGAACAAAAATCATGTTCATACGGACATAGGCTTTCTTGACATAAGCTTTAAAAGAAAGTTCACTTTGAAAATGAGCAGTGAGATTGGAGAGTAGAGTTGAGGTAAGGTCAAGAAGGTATCGTACAAGTGGAACCCTACTCATACCGGCAATGATTTTCACTTGCTTTCTAGAGGCAATAATGAATTGTTGCTCCAAACTCTATCAAACTAATCATTTATAATCTTGAGCTCATTTCATTTATCAGTAACCATTTATGCAATCAGTAAGCATCAAAAAATATTAACCTGGTCAATAAGTACTTACCACTCTTACATCATATTTGTCAC
Source organism: Cornus florida (assembly GCF_030987335.1). Taxonomy (NCBI): domain Eukaryota; kingdom Viridiplantae; phylum Streptophyta; class Magnoliopsida; order Cornales; family Cornaceae; genus Cornus; species Cornus florida. The sequence continues at coordinate 94,467,320 of NW_026775581.1, read as the reverse complement.
CTATGACCAAGCAACATTTATATCCCTCCAGTGCTACGCTGAGGAAATTATCCCTGTCACCCTAAATAGTTGAGGCAGACAAAAGGGGTAATCAGCTTGAGTTAGATATCAGTAAAACTTATAAAATAAAAAAGAAACCATGATTTCGACATATGCTAAAGAATGAAACTTAGCTATCAGAGCACAAATCAACTGGTCCATACATGTACAGGGTCTCCAGTATGGAATGTAAACTTTCAGATATCAAACATGTATTTACATTCATATGACTCGGGGATAGAAATATTGGATGTATTTCCACCATCAAATGAGTCATATGAGAATGTATCAATTGATATATATATAAATATAACAAGAATATCATATCGTATATAAAAAAAAATGTTTAACAAGCTTCTGTCATTATTGTTCAGAAAGGTTCATGTACCTGCGATTTTTGATTCTATGATGATATGATCATACATGCAGTTTAAGAGAATATTAGATTCTTCAGATTTTATTCTACAATTGTACCTGCAATTTTTCAGCCTCGTCTTTGTCCATTGCAAGTTGCTTTTGCAACTCTTGTATCTTTACTGAATAGTCAGTTTTCTCTCCCTAAGAACCATATAAGAAAAATCATATATCACAAATCTGAAATAACTAAGGAATCATTTTTATTCTCTTCCAACAGTGCCCATTGCTGGTGATTAATCAAAAGTAAATAGACAAGTAACTGAGACTTGCCTTTGATGAACCTTTTAACCGCCTAATGAGTGCTTCCAACTCTTTTGTCTGCAAAATAAGAACATGACCCATGTTGTTTGTAAAATAACATCTTGATTTAGCAACTCATTATTTTTCTTTATTTCTTTCTTGCTTGCTCGCAGTCTTTCATATTGTTATTTTGATATTCTAAAATTCTTATAAGTTAAAGTACCTTGTGTTTCCTTAATCTCATTGCTGCTTGCCATTCATTAGAGTTGAATCTTTCCTCATAACTTCTAAATAGGGCATCTGCATAGTGTGAAAGATGGAAATGTGTTTGGCTTTGCCTTGCAATGGACTTCTTGTCTGTCCCCTTGTGATCCTCAGCAAGTATAACTGAACGTTTCAGATATTTTTCTAATATAGTTCTCGAGCTGCATGATCATCGCATGTACAAAATGCCAAATAAATAAATCATTTCTTCAACATAAATATGGCAGCATGAGTGTGTGCTAATATACAAAATGTAAAACTGACTTGCTAGATCGAGTTTCTGCAAGCCACTTTCCAACTAATCGATATACATCTGAAGCCTCTTCACTTGACTGATAATTTTGTGAGATATATTTTGCTAGGTTTATTGCCATGTCAATCTGACCTTGTGCACGCAAAAGCTTAGCTTCTTCAAGCTGCCATTGTACCAAAATACCATATTAATGGAAATAGCCATTTTGTAGAAGCAAAACTCAGAATTACTGAAGAAACAGATGTATAAACTAGAGATTCGACACTATTGTTATACTGAGATTAAAGTTAAATACTAGTTGCATGATAAGGATCATTATATGATCTAAGGAAAGGGTATCAACAATACTGCGGTCCTCATATGAGATGACACACCAGTTCCAAGTTTTTAACAGATTAAACATATCATTCATGATAAAAACAATAGAGGGTATTCAAGTACGCTGTGAACCCTTGCTTGTATCAAGTTGCTATGACACAATGACGAATGAATATGAGGCTTCCAAAAAGACTCTGGGAAGTTGCTGATACTTTGTAGTTAGTTCATCAGATGGCTGGCAAAATAATGTAAAGCTAGGGAACAAGCTGTCTGACAACAATGAATTAACTTGGGGATTCAGCTGCAGCTTATCAAGCAGGATCAACTAGTTTATGTTGGCGAAAAGGCCAGTGAGCATGAATGGTCAACTTTACTAATTTTGTAGCTGTCAAATAGGTTTAGAGGATAACTGAAGGCACAGAAGAATACCACTGATGTTCTAATGATTTTTAAAGGAAAATCAGAAAATTCATTCATACCCTTCCAAGCCAATACAAGTCAGAATGTTGCTCTACTGTTCCAGCACTGAGGAACTTAAACTCATGCAATGCCGCAGCAGCCTGAGAAAATCGAGAACCCTAAAAAACATAAAATAACATATCAGACAATGTGACAAGTTTACTATTTTGGAAGAAATGCAAACTTCAAGATGATACCTTGCGAAGAGTGGATGCAGATTCCAAAAGATGTTGCACTGTACAATCCGTACAACTCAAAATTTCAAGTACGACTCTTCTGAATGCTATGAACGGCTCTAACAAATTCATATGCAGTTGTGCTCGTTCCAAAATGCAGCTCCAATCCACATTTAGCCATGACAACTAGATGGAGATTCAAAATCAACTTTTAGGAGTTCAGAAAATTTGAACTTTTTCCCCTAGTTTTCATTTAATCTCCCTTCCATTTCTATTATTTTTTATTTTTATGCAACCAAAACCAAATTATATTTTACTTGAATATGGTGATCTGGAGTAATTAAATAGCCTACCATATAATCTTTATGAACATGACAGTGAGGATCCCAACAGAAGTCACAACTACACAAAGCTTTCTTTTTACAAAAATAGGATAACCTCATCAATATCACATTATCGCTTTGTTTGGTTTGAAGGAAAGATGGAAGAGAGGAAGGATAGAAGAAGCTTCCATCGTTTGGTTGGAAGGAAGGGAAGAGAGGGAGGAAGCAAGGAGGGATGCTTCATCCCTCCTACCTCACGTTTTTAATCCCTCCTAAGTAAGGAGGGGAAAAAAATAAAAGAATCTACAAAAATAGAGAACCATTTTTACCCTACAATTATTTACCAAATTATTTTGTTAAATGTACCTTGTATTAGTTTATATAATGAGAGTATACTGGTAATAAGCAGCATATAAAATCTCTCCTTTCCTTCCTTCCAACCAAAAAAAGAGAGGTGTAACATCATTCATCCCTTCCATTATTCCTTCTACTCAACCAAACAAAAAGTGAGGGAGACACCATCACTTATCTGGAGATGCCTCATCCACCCCTCCCCCTCTCCCTTCCATCCCTCATACCAAACGGAGCATAAGGGATCAAGCTAAAATCCTCTAATGGAAACATTAAGCAGGGTTCAGCGAGTTATTACTTGAGGTTGTTAAATAATTTACATTTGAACACATAAATAACCAAGAAAATGAAACAACTATTTTTATCAGCTTCATACAAACTTTGGCATACAAATCATCATATACATTATTTAACCTTTCTTACCAACTTCTAAGTTACCTTTTTAGTCCAAAAATATTTTCACAGCTTTCTTCACTCTGAAGTAAGATCCTATTACATGTGTTCTAGAACTAATTATCTCTAGATATTTAACAATTTGAGATTCCTTAGTTGGAAATATTATAGGTCTCCAAGTTGTGTTACACGTTTATTAGGTATATCGATGGAAATATATTATAGAGAGACCTAAGTGCATCATTTTCTTGTGACTTTTGAATGTTTGCAGATGGGACAAAGTAGGGACTTTATATGCAAAACTGTTGGTTTATCTCGAGCATTGGAATGATGTACTCAAAATCAGTGCGTTGGGTGTATTTAGAATACATTGAATATGATATAAGATAATTATGGAAGAGAGCTCAACAAATATAATACCTGGTCCATGGAAGGGATCACGGGTTCAGATAACGAACTTCGCATCTCTGTATAAGAATTCAGCTTTTCACAAGAAGCTATCCAACGCAAATCCCATGCCATGCCAAGATGATAAAAGACCTGAGAAAGGAATCAGAAAATGGCATAAAATTAGCATAAACTTTATTAGCAACAATTCAAAGAAACTTATTACTAGATTAGCAACCCAACTGACAAAATGGTCTTTTGGTTTAAACTTGTATCTCAACTCCTAAGTTCTCTATAGCAGTTAACGGGATCTTTGTGGGTTATTCAGTAGTTCCGGAGGAATTAGGTAGGGTGACCCTCTCTCACCCTACCATTGTGTAATTGTAATGGAAGTGTTGACTAGTATGTTGAACTTAGCCTCCACTGACCCAAGATTCAAACCTCACTGATAATGCCACAGATTGAACATGTTCATATTTGTTTTGCTGACGATCTCTTGGTGTTTAGTGATGAAAACCCCAGAAGCATTGAGGTTATTAAAGAAAATTTGAATACTTTTTTGTTGTGGCTGGCCTCTCTCCTAATCCTTTGAATTCCTTTGCTTTATTCTCTGGTGTAAATGAGCAGCATAAGAATAGAATTCTTCAAGCTACAGGGTATACAGAGGGAACATTCCCTTTCAAGTATCTTGGAATTCCATTAGAGTCTCTTAAAGGGTCAGAGCTTATCAGTGCCAGGAGCTGGTAGAGAAAATCACTAGAAGAGTTCAATCTTGGACCACTACTTGGCTTTCTTTTTCTGGTAGATTGCAGCTCCTCAACTCAGTTCTTTTTGCTATTTAAATTTACTGGAGTTCTGTTTACATCCTTCCCAAAAAGGTGATGCAGAACATTGAGCAGGTTCTGAGAAATTTTTTCAGGTAAGACACATCCTTAGCTGCTGGTGGTGTTAATATTGCTTGGAGTGATTTATGTTTGCCTAAAACTGAAGGTGGAATTGGCCTTAAGGACCTTTGCACTCGGAATAAGGCTGCAATTGCTAAGCTTTTCTGGCAGCTTTGTATTAACCAGAAAGAATCTTTATGGGTCAAGTGAATTACACTTCATGTGCAGAGGAATCAAAGGGTTTGGTGGTGAAAACTGAAGGGAGACTGGTCCTGGTGCTGTAAGAAGATCATAAGAATGAGAAACATTGTCAGGCCTTTCATGAAATATAAAATTTGGGATGGCAGAAAAACTTTATTATGATTTGACCATCCGCACCCCTCCGGTATCATTTGCTGAATCAAAAGGAGAGACCATAATGTACAGTTGTTCCACAAGTTATGCACATTGACAATTGGTATTGGCCTAATGCTAGACTGAGGGAGATAAAGGAAATTGCTAAAGAAATTCCCCCAGCTTTCAAACCTGATATATTGAGAAGAAATTCCATCAGTTGGTCTGTTACTGGCAGCAATTATTCTATAGCTTCTCTGTGGAATGCTTACAGATTTCAGCACCTAAGGTTTCCTGGTTTCAGATGTCATGGTTCATGGGTAACATTCCTAGACACTTTGATTTTGTGGATGGCAGCCAAACAGAGACTTTTTTCTCTGGATAGGCTCCAAAAATTTGGCTTAATTCAGAATGTGAGTCGTGTGTTTTGCAGAGAGAAGACTGAAAGCCATCCCCATCTCTTCTTTCAATGTCAGCTTCACTAACAGAATTTGGCGGGCATGTGCAGCTAAAACGGGTATTTAGTGGCTTACTGATAACCTTTTTGATCTATTGGAATGAAGATCTACTTCTTTAAACGCTCGATCCTTGAAGAATACAACAATTAAGCTCATGGTGGCTGCTAGTGTGTATATGCTGTGGATGGAACGAGATCAGAGGATGTTATCTAACAGATACAAGTATGATATCACCCTCTATAGAGATATTGTGTCTTTGGTTAGAGATAAAGTGGGAACCGAAGGCTTTAAAATTTTCTTAAACTGATCAATGGTTACAAAAAGAATGGAAGTTGCTAAAGTCAATATTCAAGCATTAGCTTTATCCTTTTGCTCTCTGAAATTCCTGGTTGCTGATGGCCTTTGTAGTTTCCTCCTTGTTTGTATAGCTCTCAGATTCAATATGAACAGGTACTACAGGTTACTGTATTTACTTTATACCAGGTTGACTTGTATAGTTTTTAACTATGGTTATAGAGCCTTGAATACCATAATCTTCCATTACCCCTTCTCGCATGAATGGTGGAAATGGTAATACAATGATTTTGTTTGTATTTCCCTTGGGCGTGCCCCTTGTATTTATGTAGTTGGGTAGCCTTGAGGCTTGTTAATTGAAAACTTACTTTCCAAAAAAAAAAAGAAGATTAGCAACCCAAGTTTTAAGTTTCGATGGCTATTCAAGGAGCTTCACAAGGTGTTATCAGTGACTATTCAGATACGACTCCAACCTCCAAAACCACAAATACTTGTGTTGTGTGAAATTTATCATCATCATCCTTGACTTTCTCCCAAAAGAATGGGGTTGGCCACATGAATTTTCTTTTTCCACTCTATCCTATTATTGGTCATGTCTCCTCTAATTTTAGTTTTTTGATATCCATTTTAATTACTTCATTCCATGTTAATTTTGGTCGGCCTTGCTGCCTCTCACCTTCTATGCAAACTAATCATCCTACCAGTCTGCGTTCTATGTTTCAATACCACCTAAGTCTATGCTCTCCTGTTTTGTCACTAAAGGCAATATATCCAATTTATCCCTTGCACTTCGATTAGTAACTCTTTATTTTCTAGCTGCTCCTATCATCCACGCTATCTTATTTCAGTTAAAAGAATCTGTTGTTCTTGTTTCTTTTTTAATGCCCAACACTCTGCCACCTATAAGATAGTAGGCCTCACATAAGCTACCATTAGCCTGTCTCCTGTTGGAATAGTCATATTAGAACATGTTAAAACACTTATATGTATATATGTATTTATGCTGGGGTCCTATTGTAATTAGATATAGGATTTGTGGCCATTATGTAAATAGGCCTTTCTTGTATTGTATATAACCCCCTTTATGTTTTAGGGTTAAAGAAATATGGAAAATATGGGCTGAGCCCCAAACTTGCTCTCTCGCTGTCTCTCTCTCTCTATCTCTATTTCTCTATTCTCTTTATATACAAATCTCCATTTCTACATGGTATCAGAGCGGATCGAAATTGTGAGTGTGGGAAATTGCAGTTGTATTGTTCTTGTATAGATCTGTTCAGAGCTCGTGACGGTGGTGAAGTTGTTGCCGTTTTGGTTGTCGACGAGCTCGCCGCCTTCTCTTGTCGTCACTGCTCATTGCTTGGTTCTTAGATCTGAAACCCAGTTTGGTTGCTCGTGTTGTTGCCGTTTTGGTTGTCAACGAATTCACCGCCTTCTCTCGTCGTCGTTGCTCGCTGCTTGGTCATCGGCGGTTATCGTCGTCGTCGCTGCTCGTTGCTTGGTCACCGACGGCTGTCGCGAGGTGCATCGCTGCTTGTTGATTCCATCGCCGCTGTCGCTGCCGCTGCGTGCTTGCCGGAGAGCTGAGACTTTGTAAAGAAGAACAGTGTTTGGCTACAAGGTTCTCGCTATCCTAATCTAGGTTAACATAAACCGGATTTGTTCCGACCCGATTTGAGGTCCGGCCTGTTTGACCTGATTTAAGGTCCGGTCCGTTTGACCCGATTCAAGGTTCAGCCCGTTCGACCCGATTTACTGACCGGGTCTGTTCTGCTCTGACTCTTCTTTTTCCTGGTTCAACTATGTTCTGGCCTTCTCGGGTGTAACAACTTCTTTGGTTCCTTGGTACAGATTTGGCATCTTAACTTGGCGCAGATAAGTTTTTTTTTTCTTCTTTTTATATTCATAAATCCATATAAGACGATTCAAATGTTGCTTCTGGGTCTACTGGAGTTAAATCTTTTGCAACACATGTTGATCCTGTCGGGCTACAAATTACATCTATGAAATTAAGTAATTCCAATTACTTACTATGGGCTTAAGCAGTAAAGATTTCTTTAGGTGCCCGACGAAAGCTGAAGTTTATTACAACTGATCCTCCATTAAAAACATCAGCAACATATGAGGATTGGGAAACTGATAACTATATGGTTATGTTCTGGTTGTGGAACAGTATGGAACCTTCCATTGCATCCACTTTTATGTTGGTCAACACTGCAAAGGCAATCTGGGATGCAGTTAAAGAAACTTACTCTATGGACACGAATGTTTCTCGCATATATTCATTGTATGAAAAGATATTCCATTCTCATCAATCTAACTTCTCTGGTTAAGGCCTTGGTGAATATTACAGTACTTTCAAAAGCATGTTAGATGTGTTGAATTAGTACCATCCCTTGACTACTGATCTTGACGTTCTCAAGTGACAACGTGAGGAATTTTCTGTTCCATTTTTCTTGCTGGTTTGTACCCAAACCTTCATAATATTCGGGATCATATCCTTGCTGGTGATGGAGGACTCCCATCTTTGGGTAACATTTATTCCCGCTTACTTCGGGTTTCAGAACAATCACATGTGACGCCCACTGGAGTGAAAGAAAATTCAGCTATGATGATTCCTTCTATTTTTCCACAGTCTTTTAGAGGTCGTGATACTCCTAGTGGCAACAGAGGGTATGGTGGAAATTCGGGTGATACTCCTAGTGGCAACAGAGGATATGGTGGAAATTCAGGTAGTTCTCGTGGCGGTAGTGGCCGTGATAGAAGTCGTAGTCGCCGTGGTCGTGGATGTAGTGACACTCGCATCTACAGCCACTGTAGGGGTACTAACCATTCTGTTGAGAACTGTTGGACTCTTCATGGAAACCAGCATGGGCAAATCATGTAGGGGTGCACACGGTCCGGTTTGGACCGGATTAGGAGTATTTTGGGACCAAACCATTTATAACGGTTTCACAATTTTTGAAACCAGACCGAACCATAATATTCATGGAACCAAACCAAGCCAAACCACGAAAAACCGGTTTGGTTCGGTTCGGTTTGTTGGTCTCAGTTGATTTTCTTTCTATTTTATTTTAATTTTGAGGGGGCAAAGTTTAAAAATAAATAAATAAAATATCAAATAACAATGATATAATACGAAAAAAAAAAAAAAAGAATTTTAAGAAGAAAAAAAGGAAAGAAAATTGAGATATATTTGAAAGGAAATGAAAGAAAATTGAAATATATTTGAAAAGAAAAATTTGACTTTTTTAAAAAGAGATTTATAAGGAATTTAAAGAACGAAAGAAAGAAAGGGAGCACGTGAGAACTTTAATTGATTTAGGGTTTAGGATATGATATACATATATATATTATATAACATAGTAATGGTTTGGTCCAGCACGACCCTAATCCAGGATCGGACCGAAAAATTACAGTTCCATAATTTTGGGCCCATGACCGAACCAAACCGCTATATAACTAGCCCAAACCGTCCAATTCAGTACGGTCCAGTCCGGTTTTTTGGTTTACCGGATTTTTTGAACACCCCTAAAATCAAGCAGTGTCTTCCTCTGACCTTACGGGGTCTCATCCCTCTCTTGGTCAGACTTCTGTATTACCATCACCTGCATCTACTAGTGACACTGTGACACTATCACTATCACAAGCTGAGTTCAGGGCATTGGTCAACCGGACACATCCCAACTCTACTAATGTGGTTAATTTTGCGCAATCAGGTAATATTGCATGCTTGTTCGATTTATAGACTTCAGCATCCCCTTGGGTTATTGACTCTGGGCTTCTACCCATCTCACAAGTGATGCCTCTCTATTTTCTAATTTTCAGAAGTCTAGTTCCTCATCTTTTGTTACTCTGCTGATGGTAGAACATGTTTCATTATTGGCCAGGGAACAATTCAATTAACCCCATCCATTTCTTTATCCTCTGTGCAATTAGTTCCAAATTTTCCCTTTAATTTATTATTTGTAAGTAAACTGACTCAAGCACTGAACTGTTTTGTCACATTTTATCCTTCGTCTTGTGTCTTTCAGGACCTCAACACGAAACAGACGATTGGTGGGGGCAGTAACAGAAATGGCCTATACTATTTGGATTGCAAACCGTCCACTGTTGCTTTACATTCCTAGATGTCTATGTACCAGTGGCATTATCGGTTAGGTCATCCCTCGTTGCGGTATTTAAAGTCTGCTTTACCTTTCCTTGAGTCGGTGTCTACTTTAAATTGTAAGTCTTGTCAATTGGGTAAGCACCATAGAGTGCCTTTCCCTCCTCGTATCGTTAATCGTCGATCTTCTTTATTTGAATTAGTGCATACGGTCATTTGAGGTCCTGCTCGTCACACTAGTCACTCAGGTTTTTCTTATTTTGTTACTTTTGTTGATGATTATTCAAGGATGACTTGGTTGTTTTTAATGAAAGACCGTTCTGTACTTTTTTCCATATTTCAAATATTTGTAAAAGAAATTAAGGTCCAATTTGGGTGTGTTATACGCATTTTACAATCTGATAATGCTATGGAATATGTTAAAGGTGCTATTTCTAGTTTTTGCGACTCTCGTGGTATTTTGCACCAAACTTCTTGTTCTTATACTCTCCAACAAAATGGCGTAGCCAAACGGAAAAATAGGCATTTAATTGAAATAATTCGGACATTGATGATACATATGCATCTTCCAAAAGCATTTTGGGGCGATGCTGTTTTAACTGCTTGTTATTTAATTAATCGTATGCCATCTTCCGTTCTTAATTGGAAATGTCCTTATTCCTTTGTTTTTCCTACTCGACCGTTATTTGCATTGCTGCCTCGTGTTTTTGGGTGTGTGTGTGTTTTGCTCACATATTACGCCCTGGCGCTGATAAATTGTCTCCTCGTGCCATTAAGTATGTCTTTATTGGATACTCTCAGCTCAAAAAGGTTATAAATGTTGGGATCCTAGCACTCGTAAGGCTTTTGTGTGCATGGACGTTGCCTTTTTTGAGGATACTCCTTATTTTTCTTCACATAGTTCGTCTTTAGATACCGAGCTGCTGCTTCCGTTGCCTGTTGTGTCACATTCATTACCCTGTGACCCACCACAACCACCTCATGTGCCGCCGCCACTTCATGTGTATAGTCGTCGATCACAAGTAGCCCCCCCCCCCCCCCCCCCCCCAATTGTTGTCTACTTCCATTGAGGCTCTTCCTGCTACTAATGATCTTCCTATTGCATTACGTAAGGGTGTTCGCTCGTGTGTCACTGCATACCCCATATCTAACTTTGTTTCCTATAAAAAGGCATCGCCCTCATTTTCTTGCTTTTTATCCACGTTATCTGCTACTATTGTTCCGAAAACTGTGCAGGATGCTCTATTTGATACAGCTTGGCGCAAAGCCATGATAGATGAAATGGATGCTCTTCATCATAATGGGACATGGGACCTTGTTTCCTTACCTCCCGGTTCCAAAACAGTTGGTTGTAAGTGGGTCTACACTGTCAAATATCTCCATGATGGATCTGTTGAGCGATTGAAGGCTCGCCTTGTTGCAAAGGGATACACACAGACCTATGGTATTGATTATGATGAGACTTTTTCTCCTGTTGCAAAGATTTCTTTTATCCGAATCCTTATTTCAATTGCTGCCAATTGTAATTGGCCATTGTTTCAATTAGATGTGAAAAATGCTTTCTTACATGGTGACTTACATGAAGAGGTTTACATGGAGCAACCACCTGGATTTGTTGCTCAAGGGGAGTCTCGTTATGCTGTATGTCATCTTAAAAAGGCCCTGTACGGATTGAAACAATCTCCAAGGGCTTGGTTTGGAAAATTCTCCGAGGAGGTACTTTCCTTTGGTCTTAACAGATGCCAGACAGATCATTCGGTATTTCACCAACATACTAAAACTGGCTTTATATTTCTTGTGATATATGTAGATGATATTGTTATAACTGGTGATAATTCTGATGGCATTGCAAAGTTAAAATTGTTCTTGCAGAATCGGTTTCACACAAAGGATCTAGGCAAACTCAAATATTTCTCGGGTATTGAGGTTGCTAGATCCAAGGAAGGTATAAGTTTATCTCAAAGGAAATATGTGTTGGACTTGTTAAAAGAAACAGGTATGTTAGGTACTCGCCCTGCTGATGCTCTTATGGACCCAAATATAAAATTATTACCTGATGAGGGTGATTTATTTAATGATAATGGCAAATATCGACGTCTGGTTAGGAAATTAATTTATCTCACTATCACCCGACCTGACATTTCATATGCAGTTAGTGTTGTAAGTCAGTTCATGAGTGTTCCTAGAGTACCACATTGGAATGTTGTTCTTCGAATTATTCGATATCTCAAACAAGCTCCAGGTTTTGGATTACTACATAAACCTAATGGTCATCTTAATGTGACAGGTTTCACAGATGCTAACTGGGCTGGTTCTCCCTCGGATAGGAAATCTACTACAGGCTATTGTACATTTGTTGGTGGAAATCTTTTTACATGGAAAAGTAAAAAGCAAACAGTTGTAGCACGGTCTAGCGCTGAAGTAGAGTACAGGGTGATGGCCCATACCTACAGTGAGTTAACGTGGATACACCATTTTCTTGAAGAATTTGGGTTAATAGTCAAGACTCCTATTCCACTGTTCTGTGATAACCAAGCAGCTATTCACATCGCATCCAATCCGGTGTTTCATGAAAGAACCAAGTACATTGAAGTTGATTGTCACTTCACTCGAGAGAAAATATTGAGTGGAAACATTTCTACTCCATTCGTGAAGTCTGAAAATCAATTAGCTGATATGTTTACTAATGCTCTTGGTCATAATAGGTTAAAAACGATTTGTTCCAAGCTGGGATTATATGATATATATTCTCCAGCTTGAGGGGGAGTGTTAAAACACTTATATGTATATATGTATTTATGGCTGGGGTCCTATTGTAATTAGATATAGGATTTGTGGCCATTATGTAAATAGGCCTTTCTTGTATTGTATATAACCCCCTTTATGTTTTAGGGTCAAAGAAATATGGAAAATATGGGCTGAGCCCCAAATTTGCTCTCTCGCTGTCTCTCTCTCTCTCTGTATCTCTATTCTATTTATATACAAATCTCCATTTCTACAGAACACACATGTAATTTGTTTACCCCATAAGGGTAATTTAGGTGCTGTTCGATAAAACTGAAAATTAAGCACTAAAAATTTCAAGTACTGAATTTTAAGCGCTGAAATTGTAAGTGTTAAGCGCTGAATAGCGATATCAAATAGGCCCTTAGTCTTTGTATTGTCTATTTACCCTTGTACACAGCCATATATATAAGAAGAAAGAATGAGATAGAGTGTGCGGCTCTCTAATACAATTTTTTTCTAGGTTCTCCATCTTCTTCTCTCCTTCAGAAACCTTAGTCACAACATGGTATCAGAGCAAATCGATATCATGGCTTTGGGAGATTGAAATTGTGTTTGTGATCACAGTTGTTGCATCTCGTAGAGATCGAAATTATGACGGAGATCGAATCTGTTGTGTTGTCTTCATTCTGATTGCTGGTTGTCGTCTAAGCCTATAGTTATTCTCGTCATTGATTCAGCCCATCGTCTCAGTTCATCTTCGTCATCGCCATACACACACACACATACACACAGCAGTGGTTGCCTGTTTTTCTGAACATCGTACCTTAGTTTGGAGAAGACAGGGTGTGTTTGGTTGTGAAGATTGCTTGTTCCAAGTCTGAATAATCTGATCTAGATTTACTGTCCACTTTGACCTGTTTGGAGCAAGCAAACTTGATCCAATTTTTTGATCTGATCCGACCAGGATACGTGAAAAGAATATTTTGTTCCAGCTTTTTTTTTTTCTTCTCTTTTTTGGTCCTCTTCTTCTCTGGTTATTTGTCCTGCAATTTCAGTCTTGAATCTACACCATCCTTCCTATCATGGCATCAAATTCTGACCTTTTTTCCTCCACCACCTCATTCAACCCTCCAATGATCTCTGTTAAGCTTAGTGGCAAAAATTACATCCTATAGGCCAAATCAATAGAGTTTTCTCTTAAAGCTAGAGGCCTTGGCAGCCATCTCAGTAAGGATAAACCAAATACAGATGATCCAAATTTCAGTAAATGGACCCAATAATACTCGTGGAGGCCGTGGCGGTCATTCTACACGTGGTGGCCGTGACTCAAGGGGGGGTCATGGCCGTGGTAGAGAATCCAAAAAATGTACTCATTGTGGTCTGTCTAATCACACTGTGAATTATTGTTGGGATTTTCATGGTAAACCGAAACCATCTGCCCATGCAAATCAGGTGTCCTATAAAGAGGATGTTTTTATTCCACCAGCTCCACCGACTGATTCTCACTAGCTTGTTGAGTCCGATATGATCACTATCCCACGTGATGAGTATGCGCAGCTTATGTCTCAACAACATGCACCTACCTCATCTTCCAGAGCTTCTTTCACCCTTACGCCTGCATGTTTCTTGTCTTCCTCTCACAACCCTTAGATTATCGACTTCGGAGCATTAAACCAAATGACCGGTAATTCTCACCTTTTATCTAAATTTCATTCATTATCTCCTTCTCAAAGTGTTACTCTTGCTAATGGTTTCATCATCTAAGGTTTCAGGTTTAGGGACAACTCATCTTAGCTCTTCTTTGTCTCTTTCTTGCGTTTTATATGTTCCTTAATTTCCTTTTAGTTTGATGTCTATTAGTAAGATTACTAAAACTCTTCATTGTTCCGTTACATTTTATCCCTCATGTTGTGTTTTTCAGGATCTCAAGACGAAGAAGAAGATTGGTATGGGGTATGAAGTAGGTGGCTTGTATTACTTCAATCTTGAGTAGCACCCTAAAGCCCTCTAGTCATCTTTATCCCCATTTCAGTGGCATTGTTGTCTTGGCCACCCTTCGCTTCCTGTTTTGCACCGTCAAGTCCCGAGTCTAAGTAATGTTTTGTCTTTGTCATGTGAAGCTTGTGAGCTTAGTAAGCATCATCGTGTATCTTTCAAATCTCGAGTCAATAATTGTGTGTTTAGTCCCTTTCAGTTAATTCATTCGGATGTATGGGGACCAATAAAACCTGTTTCTAGTAATAAAATTCGTTATTTTTTGACATTTGTGGATGATCATTCTCGTATGACTTGGTTGTTTTTAATGCAGAATCGCTCCGAATTATTTTCCATATTTCAAACATTTCACAAAGAAATCAAAACTCAGTTTCAATGTTCCATTAAAATTTTGCATTCTGATAATGCCAAAGAATATGCCTCTGATCCATTTGATAATTATTTCCGCGCTAAAGGCATTATTCATCAAACCCCGTGTACTTATACCCCACAACAACATGGGGTGCCTGAGCGTAAAAATCATCATCTCTTGGGAGTGGCTCGCACTCTTTTGTTTCATATGCATGTCCCTAAACAATTTTGGAGTGGTGCTGTCCTTACCGCTTGTTATCTAATTAACTGTATGCCATCCTCCGTGTTGAGTGGAAAATCTCCTCATTCTGTCATCTTTCTTGATTCTGCCTTGTTCCCTCTTACTCCTCGCGTCTTCGGGTGTGTATGTAATGTCCATACCCTCGGACCAGGCTTTAACAAACTTGACCATCGTGCCACTAAATGTGTGTTTCTTGGATATTCTCACACTCAGAAGGGTTATCGGTGTTACAGTCATACCCTTAGGAAATATTTCACTAGTGCTAACGTCTCTTTTTGCGAGTCTGATCCGTATTTTTCAAATTGCAGTTCTCTTATTGATATTACTCCAGAGTCATCTTTGCCACCTGTTCCTCTTCCCTCACTGTCTCCTAGCCTTTCTCCTCCCTAATTTGCTGCTCCTTTACAGGTTTACACTCGCAGGCCCAAGCCGCCTACCGTGCTTTACCCGCCTTCTTCAGAGTCTATGGTTCCGGCCCAGTCTATTATATCTAACTCATTACCCATTGCTCTACATAAGGGTACTCGGTCATGTGTCACTCATCATCCCATTACTAACTATGTGTCATATAATTCTCTGTCAACCTCTTTCTCCTTTTTTCATCCCAGTTGTCTGCTATTCTTGTTCTAAAGACTGCAGGATGCTCTTTCTGATCCCTGGGTTAGAGGAAAGCAATGGAAGATGCCCTTCATCGTAATGGGACACGGAGTTTGTTCCCTTGCCTTCTGGTACCAAACCCGTTGGTTGTAAGTGGGTCTATACTGTCAAATACCTTCCCGATGGTTCTATTGAGCGTTTAAAGGCTCACCTTGTTGCAAAGGGATACATACAGACTTATGATGTTGATTATGATGAGACTTTTTCTCCTGTTGCCAAAATTTCGTCTATTCGAGTTCTCATTTCTATTGTTGCTAATCGTTACTGGCCTTTGTTTCAGTTGGATGTTAAGAACGTTTTCTTACATGGTGACTTAGCTGAAGAGGCTTTCATGGAGCAACCACATGGGTTTGTTACTCAGGGGGAGTACCGACACAATTTTTGTCGCTTAAAGAAGGCCTTTTATGGTTTGAAACAATCTCCGAGAGTGTGGTTTGGTAAATTTTCTGAGGCTGCATTAGAGTTCGGTCTTCACAGATGCCACACAGATCATTCAGTATTTCATCAACATACTGGAGTAGGCTTCATTTTCCTTGTAGTGTATGTGGATGACATTGTTATCACAGGTGATGATTATGCGGGCATTGCTAAGTTGAAGGAGTTTCTACAACATCGGTTTCATACTAAAGACTTGGGCAAACTCAGATATTTTTTGGGCATTGAGGTTGCTAGATCAAAGAAAGGTATCAGCTTGTCTCAAAGAAAGTATGTGTTGGACTTGTTAGAAGAAACATGCTTGTTAGGTGGTCGTCCAGTTGATGTTCTTATGGATCCGAACACAAAACTTCTAGCTGATGAAGGAGATTTATTTAATGACCCTGGCAGATACCGAAGGTTGGTTGGCAAACTAATTTATCTCACCAATACTCGGCCCGATATCTCATATGCAGTTAGTGTAGTGAGTCAGTTCTTGGGAGCTCCTAGAGCGCCGCATTGGAATGTTGTTGTTCGGATTATTCGTTATCTTAAACGAGCTCCGGGGCTCGGGTCGTTGTATAAATCCAATGGGCACCTTAAGGAGGAAGGTTTTACAGATGCTAACTGGGTTGGTTCACCCTTAGATAGAAGATCCACTGCAGGATACTACACCCTCTTAGGAGGTAATCTAGTTACATGGAAGAATAAGGAGCAAACAGTGGTAGCACAGTCTAATGCAGAAGCCGAGTACAGGGCAATGGCTCATATATCTAGTGAGTTGACATGGCTACAACGTTTTCTTGAAGAACTTGGTTTAGGAGTTCAAACCCCTTCTTCATTGTTTTGTGATAATCGAGCAGCTATTCATATTGCCTCTAATCCAGTGTTCCACGAGAGGATTAAGCATATAGAAGTTGATTGTCAATTTATTCGAGGCAAATTATTGAGTGGAAACATCTCTACTCCATTTGTGAAGTCTGAAGATCAATTGGCTGATAGTTCACTAAAGCTCTCGGTCATAATCGATTGAATGTTATTTGTTCCAAGCTAGGATTATATGATATATATTCTCTAGCTTGAAGGAAAGTGTTGGAATAGTCATATTAGAACACACATGTAATTAGTTTACCCCATAGGGGTAAATTTTTTTTTTTTTTTTTTTGATAAGTAAAAATATATTAACAAAGGCGCTCAGAGGGGAGCAAACCCTTAAGAAAGCAAACAAAATATGCAAAATGTGCCATTACAACGATAAGTTGTCAACAAAATCCAAAAAGCTATCCATAGATGGGCAATTTTTCCCATTAACCCAAGAATAAAAAGAATGCAAAATATTCGACTTAATAACCCACACCAACGACTCCTTTCCATCGAAAGATCTCTTGTTCCACTTGTGCCACAACCCCCACCAAATACAAAGAGGTGTAACCCTCCACGCTTTTTTAACTCGACTGCCCATTGGTCTCCCTCTCCAAGCCTCTAACATATCCATCGTGTTCCTTGACACCATCCAGTCTACCCCAAAAACATTCAGGACCATACTCCAAACATCCGCTGCCACTTTACAGTGCAACAAGAGATGATTAACCGATTCGCCCGTCTTCTTACACATGCAACACCAATTAACTGTTATTTGGCATCTTTTACTGAGATTGTCAAGAGTAAGAATGCTGCCAAGCACCGCTGTCCACGTGAAAAAAGCCACCTTCAGTGGAGCTGAAGTCCTCTATATAACCTTCCAAGGGAAACCGTTGCTTATCGAATTCGTAAGGCTTTGGTCAAACAGCCTCACCAAAAACACCCCTCTAGAATCCCCCATCCACACCATCTCATCCCTTCCTTCCCCCTCCACCACTTGCCTATAAATTAATCCCATTAAATCGGTAAACTCCATCAACTCCCAATCATTAAAATTTCTGCGGAATCTCACATCCCAACTAGCTCTCCCATTCTTTAGCCTAAAATAATTTGCAACCCCATAGGGGTAATTTAGTCTTTGTATTGTTTATTTACCCTTGTACACAACTATATATAAGAAGAAAGAATGAGATAGAGTGTGCGGCTCTCTAATACAATTTTTTTCTAAGTTCTCCATCTTCTTCTCTCATTCAGAAACCCTAATCACAACATCTCCATTCGGTCCATTGTACTCCAATCCTACTAGTAGTATCATCTCATTCCCTATTTTTCCTTTTTTTGTATTACTGATTCTAAGTAATGAAATGATGATTTTGAGTAATTCTATGGTCTTGGATTCCTTTTCTATATTATCACTTTTCGAATCTCTATTAAATTTACATTCAATATATAATAGTTTTGTCATTAATTTTTAACCGTGTTGTTTTTAATGCATTTCTCCAAGCTTCTAATTTTGTTCCCAACCCTTCCTTATTCACACTATGTCATTAACAAACACCATCCACCATGGGATGTCTTCCTCTAATTTCATCTAAAACTGGAGTAAATAAATATGGCTAAGCACTGATCCTTGGTGTAATCCCACTTTTATACAGAAATCGATTAGTTTCTCCACATACGGTGCGAACCCTAGTCTTTGTATTCTTATACGTATCCTTAATAATATTTATAATATTTAAAGGGACTCATTTAGTATGTAAAGTCCACCAGATTATATCCCTTGGAACTCTATTATATGCCTTCTCTAAGTCTATGGAAACCACGTGTAGATCTATTTGTTTATTTCTACATTTTTTTATCAATTGCCTAGGTAAATAAATGGCCTTTGTGATAGAGATCCTTGTCATAAATCCAAACTGGTTTTTGAACACTGTGGCATCATTCCTAATTTTGGACCATATCTCTATTCAACAATTTCTTTGTATGACTCATTAATTTAATTAGTTGATAATTACCACAATTTTGTATATCACCTTGATTTTTGTATATTGGAAAGACTGTACTTTTTGTCCATTCATTAGGCATTGCTCTTTCTTTTAGAGATTTATTTAATAAGTTTGTCAACCATTCAATTCCTACATTTCTTAGAGTTCTCCAAACTTCTATTTGTATGTCGTCAAGTTCCATTGCTTTATTATTACAATATTACCCAAATTTTTAAGTTCATCCTCTATTTCTCTATCAATATCCTATTTATCATTACCATATTATGTTCATTGCAGGCATCTTTTTAAAATGTTCCTCATTCAGAAGTTGGAAATATTATTTCCATCTATCTAACCAATATCTTTTCATCTATATCCTTAATGCATCTAACTTGATCCATGTCCCTAGTCAACCTATCTTTACTTTTTGTCGACTTATAAATATCTTTTTCACCTTCCTTTGTACCCAAATTTTTGGTACACACTAGCGATTTGTTCATACCCAATTTTGAGCCAATTTCTAACCATGTAATTCCTGAAGGCCAAAAACATAAAATAAAATAAAACAAGGCCATTTACTTGCATATATTTTGCAAATTTTCAACAAGTAATCAAGTACTTTTTTTTTTTCTTCCCCTTCTTCTTCTTCTTCTTCTTCTTTGGATAAGCTGTTGTTGACTAAAATAAGTGTCACCCATCTAATAGAGGTGTTGATCAAACACAACCAAACTCTTGTATTTCACGTAAATAAAATATGCATTTCAGTCTACAATTTGGTTATGATTTTTTATTCAGAAGCATAAACAGAACCAAAGGTGGAATTTTGACCGACAAGAATGGAAGAACAAGTACCTGAAGCTTAACTATCGTTGAGTAGATGTATTCGGTACTTTCTTTGCTTGCATGATAGATGGACAGCACAAGCTCCTAACAGAAATGAAACAACAAGTATGATGGTCGAATAATAAAAAGTGCAGCTGCTTCAAAAATAAAATGAACATGAGAAAATTATCACCTGTTTTGAATCTCTCAATTTTGTATGAAATTCATTGAAATCTCCCTCTTGCAATGCCCTCAAACAGCTGATATTCCAACGAGTAGAAATCAATATATTAAATAAGTAATAGGATAATGAAACATAAGCTTGTAAAAATTGAACAAAAATTGTTATGAAATCATATAAAGGTTAGCATTGCAACTATTATGAAAAACAAGCTTGTTTCAGCATGATCAGGCTTAGCTAGACCATGGTCTGTTTTAACTTCAAAAACCAGAGCCAGCCAAAAATTGTTTAGCCCTCAATGTTTATTCCAGCACAGCCTTATGACCACTATTACATGTTGAAGCCCTATCAATGATTGGGCTTCAACATGTAATAGTGGTCATAAGGCTGTGCTGGAATAAACATTGAGGGCTAAACAATTTTTGGGCTTCGCAAGCTACCCGACCCATACTTACCCCTACAGCATACACATACACAAAACAAAAACTTCTCTTAATAATAACTGTATAGGAAATCAAGTGGAAATGTGGAATGAACAAACAAAAGATCTGCTCACGAAAAACTAAAATATTAGTTGGCAAATTAACATGTCCATTAGGGATCAATTGATGCTGTATCTATTGCTTGGGTAGGTATATGATAGGCTTTGGAAGACCAAAACAAGGGTTGTGGGCTCTATTCCACTAAAGAGAACTTATTAGTCCAAATGCCAAAGAAAAGTGTCCATATAAGTGGAGAGCCAAGTCAGAGATGCTTGGAGGGCCACTCCCCTTTGTATTTGGTGGGTCTGTGGCGCGAGAGAAATAGGAGATTTTTTGAGGGAGAAGAGTCTCCCATTTGGGATATTAAATACAGTATTCTTACTTCTTTATTCTTTTGGGTAAATGGGCGGGACTGTAATTCAATGGATTCTCTTTTGGATTTTATGGATGGCTTAAAGCTACAGTGTCGTCTTGGACGGCTGTTGTCTTCTTTTGGAGCGCTCCCCTTTTGAGCGACTTCTATAAAATCTTACTTATCAAAAAAAAAAAGTGACCGTATAAGTGGGCGGTAATGTTGAATCATCTCCTATTACATGTGAGTATTCAAGGAATTACCTGTGCAAATTTTCATTGAAATGATCACTTCTAATGTTTTGGCTAGACGCACAAGAATTGGCTTCCACATAAAGCGAAGAGAAATCCCAGTTTCCCGCCCGCCATGCAGCCTCATACTGCAAAAATATTTGATCAACAAAGCAAGGGGTTCTGTAAACATAATGTCAAGGAATTTCAAACAAAGACTATTACATAACCAAGCATCTGTATATCCACAAACATCAAAATAACATGTTGATAATCGCATTTGGGCATACATTTATAACACATTCTTAAAATTATGAGGCAAACCTGAAGTTCAGTAAATTCTAAATCATGCTCTAATCGGTCTTTCCGAGAAGTCAATCCTTCGCAATACAAATCCAATAGGTGAGTACAGCCAATTTGCTGCAAAGATCTAATCAGCCCTTTGTATGGTTTCCTTTGCTTAATCTTATCTTCTGAATTGTAAATGGATAGAGAACCTGTCGTTTGAGAATGCTCAGGAGAGAATTTTTTGGAACATCCTTCCACTTGTACCACTGCATCAGACCTTGCTTGTAAGTCGTAGTACTCGAGAGCTTTACTCCAATTTCCCTCATGCTCGAATGTAATGATTTGAGAGGTCAACTGTCATTACCATCACAAGATTCACCATGTAAAATATAATAATAAAAATTAAAAGAAGAACATGATAAGATATAATTTGAGTGTGTGTGTGGGTGGTATTATAAGTGTAATATGAGGTGCTTGAAGCCTTGATCCAAAATGCGGAATTGCAGCAAAATGAAGAAAGATTTTATACAAAATATCATCCTAAAAGACACATTGTCAAATATTGCTCACCATAAGCAATTTTTCATTCCTCAGTTTGATTTATCTCACACAAACAAAATTCAGGTCACTTATAGACTAGGAAGCACGGACATGCCAAAATGGGCGAAGAATCTATGTCCAACACGTATCGGACAACAACACGAGTCGGACACGCCCCGACATGTGTCGGACACACCAAAAAACGTGTCTGGAATTTTTAATTTTTTTTAATTTTCGGATACGGCACAGACACTCCACGGACAAGCGTCCGACACGCCAAGGGTGTGTGTCTGACACGCGTGTCTTATTTTCAAGGGTCTAAAAGATAATTTTTGAAAGAGAATTGGGTTAAAGTATAAATATATGAAGTTATTTAACAACTTTTACTCACTTATGTGGTCAGTACATAATAATTTTAAACTTGTCAGGTTAATATGCAATTTTAGATGAAACAAATAGATATTTAAGGGCCAGTCATTACACTATTACAGTAGATGAGTTATGATTTGTGTATTTTTTTCATTATGAGGTTGATGAAAAATAGTAACACTTAGTAATTTTTAAAGTACTACATCATATATATATATATATATATATATATATATAATATATATATATACTATTCACTATGTCCCTGCCGTGTCCGTGTCTTAATTTCTTTGGATTTGCCGTGTCGTGTCGTATCCGTGTTCCATATCCGTGTCCATGCTTCTTAGGTTATATAAAATACATGTGTTATCAGCCCCACAAGTATTCATTATGAGATGTGGGAGGCAGAAAATACAAAAGTGGTTATTTTGGAAAACAATATTCTTGTTCTATCCAAGCCAGTCGAAAATCTTATGCCATTGAAGTGTTCCTAAAGGGATTGATCTTACCCCACAAACACTCCGATAGTGAAGTGTTCCTAAAGGGATTGTTCCTTGGTTTAAACTACGTTTCTTCCAAGGTAGTTAGACGTCATATTAACCTCTCCATTATCTCCCCCCTCTCCCTTCACCCCTCCCCCTGGGTAGATTGACGTCATGCTAACCTCTCCATTCTCACAACTTTCTCATTTGGTTGACCCTCATCTTGTAATTTAATATATTTTCTTTCCCTTTTAGCTTTTTAACCAGGATTCTTTGTCAGAAACGTAGTAAAATTACAACGGAGGATTTTTATTTTATTTTTATTTTTATTTGAAAGGGGGACTATAGGGGAGGCATTGGACCATTTAAAAACTACTTCAGGATCAACTCTAATTAGTTCTCCATGTAAAACTTATGAACAAGAGATTGACGACACAATGTGCATTATTAAGCCTCACAGCATAAAAGATTGTAACAATGGGAAAGAAAGAATCATATAATTATCTACAAATTTTATGTTGACAAACCTTGTGTGACTGGATAATCCCATACAGGCTGTCAGGTTCGTTGATTTGAGTGACTGCCGAAACTAATATTTCAATGTGGCGAGGCAGCTGGCAATAAAAGGAGTGAAAAGAAAAATGGAAAGTTGTTAAAGGAATCCTCGTACTGGGAGAGGGGAGAAGGGGGAGGCAATGAAGGACCATGCGATTCTATGGTGATCAGTTTGTTTCTCTAGACACAACTGTACCACGAACATGTCTGAAACAAAGATCAACACATTATAAAATAATAAAATCTCACCACGTCCACTATAAACTTACGACATCAAGTTGGGAAAAATCTGGGCTCCCCAATGTAAGGCTGTTAAAATGCTCTTCACACCAATGTTCCACATAGAGAACTGCAGTAAAGTATGCGCCACAACTCTAAAAAAAAAAAAAAAAAAGGGCGGCTACAATATTAGAGAAACTAGAGTGCACATAAAACAACAGAAATTATCAAAAAGCTTCCCTTGTCCTAGGGGAAAGAACATTATGATTTTAACACTCACGATGGCCGACTTAGCGACGACAAGATAATCGATGGAAAGCCAATAAACCTTGCAAAATACATCAGAGTCAGAAAAGAGCACTGAATTAAAACATTATAACGTAACATAACAACAATTTGTTAATATACAAAGATATGTATGTATGTAAGCATCTATGTAGTTCAGTAGGCATCCAAATCTACTTCTCAAGTGTACCATCAAATCTAGTAAATCATGTACAACATGGAAAGAAGAAAGGGCAATAAAAATATGTAGAACACCCTTTGTCATGGGAACTGAATTCCTCAGCAGCAATGAATTACAATTTTATATATTCTTCATAACATCTCAACCCATTGAAATACAATGTCAATATCCAAACATCACTTTGGCACTTGAGCACAAGATACTAAAGCAACCATAGTTGTTAAAGGCTCAAGGCGCACAAAAGCGCAAATGCCTCCCGGAGCCTGAGGCGCAAGGCGCAAGGCGAGGCGCACGCCCGACTGAACCAAGGCGCACGTTGAAAAAAAAAAAAAAAAAAACCCACCCAATAAAGCATTATAGATGCAATAGTATATATAAAGATGCAAAAGTCAACTAAATAAATTACTTATGTTAAATATTCAACATAAAGATGCCAAAACCTTGATATCCATGTTTGCTAGATGTAAGTCTACGAACCAATATTAAAATAATATGTATATATATTAGTTAATTTCATTACCCCTGTCCATATATATTCTTGTAAGTTTGTAACTCTGCTTTTCCTGTGGTTTTGTATTTGCACAGACCAGAAAAAACCAAATTTGGTAAGTGTAGACTGATGCACCTTCAACCTTGATCTTATATTGGTGACAAGGTTAATTTAATGATGCAATGAAGACCTGCAGTTGTGTGTGTGAGAGACTGTGCAATTGGGATTACAAGGAATGGGTGATGTGATGATCCAAGTCTGTTCAACTAAAGAAATTTCTTGCACAAAGCAGAAACGCATTGATTGTTCTATATAAAGTATGAAGTAAAGAGATTCGGATTATTTTTTTTTGACAAATTTAGGTGAGTAAGCCAACTGCCAACAAATCATTATCTCACTAATTATCATTATTCACTAATTATCGGCATATTAGAAAGATGAGGCAAAATAAATTGTGACACAATTAAGTTGAATCAACGAACTAGATTACTAGAATCCATTAAATCAACAAATTAAAAATATCAGTTACACTCATATATCATTGGGAATATATCCTATTAAATCCACAAAATTAGAAATAGGAAAGTTAAATTAGAGAGAGCCAAGAGAAGAAGAATAGAGGAAAAATAAAAAATAAAAAATAAAAAAATAAAAGAAGAGGAGACTAGAAAGAGCCAAGAGAGAAGAATAGAGAAAATAAATAAATAAAAACGAAGAGCCTAGACTCGGCTCAAAGAAAAAAAAGAAAAAGAAAAATGAGCCTAGACTCGGCTCAAAGAAGAAAAAAATAAAAAAAATAAAAAGAAGAGCCTAGACTCGGCTCAAGGAAGAATAGAGAAAAAAAAATAAAAAAAGAAGAGCCTAGACTCGGCTCAAAGCAGAATAAAATAAAAAAATAAAAAGGAGCAAGAGAGTGACTAGAGTCACTAGAGCCGAGAGAAGAAGAAAAACTGAAGAGAAGAAGAAGAAGAAAAGAGAAAAAAAAAAAAAATTGCCGAGAACTGAGAAGAGAAGAAGAAGCAAGAAGGAGAGAAGAAGAAGAAGGAGAAGAAGAAGAGAGGGAAGGAGAACTTACCAGGCTTCGGCACAGATGCAGATCTGACAGATCCAGTCTTCGGCGCTTCGCAGATCACTCGTACTTCTCTCTTCTCTGTCTCTTCAGTCTTGACTCTCTTCTTTCCACTTTCCTTTTGCTCTTTTATTCCTTTCTTTTCTTTTCTTTTTCTTTTTTTTTTTTATGCTTTTTAACTTGCAAGTTGTGTAGATTTTGTAATAAACAAATAAAAACAACAAATAAACAAATAAAAAACAGATACAAGTAACACAACCAAGATAATAAAAAAAAAAAACCCATTTTTCACACAGGCGCGCCTGCATCTCGCCTGTAGCCTTGCGCCTTTGTCTAAGAGGCGCGCGCCTATCCCAAACCACTCGCCTTAAGTCAATCAAGGCGCCAAGGTGGCGCCTGGAGGTGCCTTGCGCCTCAGGCGAGCGCCTTCGGCGCCTTTAACAACTATGAAAGCAACCAATTACAAATTTGTTCATATTTAGGACCGGCTACATGAATCCTGTATGCCCAAAATGCTCAATCTAGGGTCATATAAAACCACATGCTTATTTTTATTATCATTAACATTTAATGAAAAATTCATTACTTTTAAAATTAACTTAAAGTTTTATGTAATTTGACATACCGTAGGAGCAAGCAAAAGTTAACAAGTAATCAAATACAGCATGCATATCTTTTTTAAATCATATCCTATGTCCTAATCAAGGTGACACAAATAGGAAAAGAATAGAACATAAGAGTGCTGTTTTTTTGTACGTGCTCCAGTTTTGGAAATTTCAATTATGAAATACGGGAAGACAAAAGAGCACGAGAGATGAAAATTAAAGCACTGTATACAAGAAAATTTTGAATTATGAGAACCAAGAGAATGGCTGTTAAAGGCCATTATGGACATCCAGTCCCAGCACTGCTGGTTAAGTTACACTAGGTAAATACCTAACATCCACAAACAAAAATGGTTGCTCCCATAAACAAATAATCCTCATTATCTTGCTTGGTGGCTTGAGCTTTAACTAACACACTAAGCCCCAAATTAAATCATAATTAATAAGGGATTATTATGAATGGTCTAGTACTTCAAATGATTAAAGCGATGTCCACCCTTGACAGGGAGACAAGTAGTATAGCATTGGTATGCTGTTCGAATGGGAATCAAGCATTGGTATGCTTGAGCTTTAACTACCACACAAAGCGCCAAATTAAATCATAGTTAATAGGGGATTATTATGAATGGTCTAGTACTTTAAATGATTAAAGCAATGTCCACCTATGACAGGAAGACAAGCAGTATGGCATTGGTATGCTGTTTGAGTGGGAATGAAGAGATGTACTCTAGGGACACCTCCCTTGGCACCCCAAAGCCCTAGATGCTTCACAAATTTCAAAATTTTATATGCAAGTAAAAGAAAAAGACAATATCTATATACTTGTAGAAAAAATTACAACATTTATACAAAAAAAAAAAAAAAAAAAAGAAAGAAAAGAAAGAAGGCAGAAATTTAACTCTATGATTTTCCTTTTCTTCAATATATATATCATATATATATATATATATATATATATATATTTGGTTGATGGAAAAGCTACGCTAACACACCCACCTGAACCCTCAATCTCCTCTTGAAAGGCGGAGGAGATACCTATAAACTAAAAGTTGGTGCTATGATTTGAAAACCAACAAAAAGAAAAAAGAATTTTCTTAACTGTACTTATTTATAAAAGTAAATAAATAAAAAATAAAAATAAAAATAAAAAAATCATTAGAAAGAAGATTACCACTAACAAAAATATCAAAATCTATGCTACAGTGATATTACATGTGAACTACGGTTCAGCACAAGTTCTATACAGAATAGCTGTTTTCTGTTGTGTAGTAAAGTCAAGAAAGATATTGAAGCCTACATTTTGACAAATAAAATTTTATCTCATTAGTTGAACATTATATATAATTTTTGCAACTGACAAACAGTCCTAAACATTTTACAAACTTTGACAAAACAATAATAATAATTATTATTATTAATAATATATAGAAATAAAATACTACTAGAAGAATAATCTCGAATAGAGAATTGCAAAAAAAAAAATCAAATCATAGCCAATGTGTTGATTTAAGTGACAAACTAAAGCTTGTTGCAAAAAGTGCTATTTTCATGGTCCACATCTCTACAGTATAAGCAAAATCTCATCTCAAAAAGTGTTATTTGCAAAAAGTGCCATTTCCTAGTTGAGTACCCACACACACATGGCTCCACCGAGGCTCGAATCCCTGACCTCTCGTTGAGAAGTAGGAGTTTGGTACCGCTAGGCCACTGGCCTGTTGGTAAGGACGTTTAGGTTTAGAATGTGGTAAGCTTAGGAATAACATTTTTTTTTATAGGATCAAGGAGGGCGAGGTTAAAATGCACCAAGAAAGATGAAATAGGAAGGGCTTTAGGGCCAAATGAAATCCCTATTGAGGTTTGGAAATGTTTAGGAGATATTGGGGTGTCTTGGCTAAGAGAACTATTAAATAAGATTATAACAACTAAGATAATGTTTGATGAGTAGCCAAAAGTATTTTTAAATCTATACATAAAAATAAATGGAACATACAAAGTTCTAATAATTATCTTGGAATCAAATTAATAACTAATTTAAACTTTGAGATTGATAATCATAACACATTAAATGCTTGAATTGTGATAAAAGAAAAGATTAGGGTCTTCCGAATTCCAAGTGCTTGGATGTAATTCAATACAATGACATTTATGAAAGATAAGAACGAACAGTAATTTACACAACTGTTCAAAAAGCAAAACTAGATATCCAATTTAGAACATATTCCATTAGCTATTGTATGCATAGATGCATAAAAAAGTAATACCTTGTCCCACACTGACGTTGACATTACCAACATAGTCGATGTAGCAGTAAAATCTCTTGCCTTTGCAGAGGTGGAACGAGTTTTGGAGCCATAACTAGATGGCTTAGCAGACTGTGGAATCAGTGTAACATAAATCTTAGTACGATCTAGAGCAAATGAGCATACTGTAACAATATTTACATTGACACGAAAAACCATTATAAGCTCTTTTGAAATTAGTACACAAGTCATGACTATCAGTTTACATATTCAAAGATAAGACATGAGCTATGATATAATAAATAAAACAAACCAGGAAAATAGCAATCAGTATTCTAACGGACAACAGAACCTAAGGAGAACCACCCAAACAAAAAAGATTAAGCAAAACCAAAAATAATGCAATGCGATCCACACTAATAATAAATCATGTGAATCCCCCTTTCTATAGTCAAGAAACAAAAGTACTTGAAATTTTTTCCATCAAATCTGTATCGCTTCAAACTTCTCAAACTGCATCATTGAAGACGCTATGAATTTTCCAAAAGAATAATTCAGGCCAAAGAAACTGCCCTTCCAATAAAGAATCCACCTAATACCACAACCACATGCTGGAAGTCATGCTCATGGCAACACACTCTTTTTCATGAGCAATGGGAAGCAGAAACTCAAGGAGTTGCTATAAGATAATCAACCTTCCTCCTATAGAGAATCCAGACCACATTGTCATTCAGCAAAAACTCTTTTGCTGCGTTTGGTGTGCGAGAATGGAATAAAATGTAAATGGGAATGGAATGAGAATGGGAATGGAATGGAATGGTCATTCTCATTCTATTGTTTGGTTGTAAATATGAAATGTCTAGGAATTGAATGATAATAACCATTCTAATGTTTGGTTAGACCAATTTTAAATTTAGAATGGAATAAATTTCAAATTAAGTTCTCCAAAATATCCCTGTTATTAAAAAATAAATTAAATTAACATAATGACATTCTTCTATAATTTTTTAAAAATAAATGGTGGTAGTGGCGGTGGTGGATGGTGGTGGAGGTGGAAAGCGGTAGTGGTGTAGGTGGTGGTGTTGGAAGGCGTCGGCGGCGATGGCAATGGTGGAAGGCGGTGGCAAGAGTGGTGGTAGTGGTGTAGGTGGCGGTAGTGGAAGCCAATGGAGGTGACGGTGGTGGTGGTGGAAGGCAGTGGAGATGACGGTAGTGGTGATGGAAGGTGGTGGAAGGCGATGGCGGTGATGGTGGTGGAAGGCAGTGGCGGCGATGGTGGTGGAAGGTGGTGGTAGAAGGTGGTGGAAGGCGATGGCGGTGGTGGTGGTGAAAGGTGGTGGCAGAAAGCGGTGGTGGTGGAAAACGGCGACGGCGGTGGTGGTGTAAGATGGTGGTAGTGGTGGCGGTGGCGGCAATGGTGGTGGAAGGCAATGGCGGTGGTGGAAGGTGGTGAAAGGCAGTAGCGGTGGTGGTGGAAGGCGAAGGCGGTGGTGGTGAAAGGTGGTGGCAGAAGGTAGTGGTGGTAGAAGGTGGCGGCGGCAGCGGCGGTGGTGGTGTAAGGCTGTGGCGGTGGTGAAAGGCGGTGGCGGTGGCGGTAGTGGTGGTGGAAGGCGGTGGCTGTGGTGAAAGGCGGTGGCTGTGGTGGTGGAAGGTGGTGGCGGTGGAAGGCGGTAGTGGTGCTGGTGGAAGGGGGTGGCGGCGGCGGTGGTTGGGGCAAAGGAAGGCGGTGTCGGTGGTGAAAGGCGGTGGCGGTAGTGGAAAGCGGTGTGTGGTGGTGAAAGTCGGTGGCGGTGGTGGCAAACGGCGGTAGTGGTGGTGGTGGTGAAAGGTAGAGGTGGTTGTGGTGGAAGATGGTGGTGATTTTTAGACTTGGAACATGAGGGAGTTTTTGGAAGTTGATTTTTTTAAAAAAAATTTACTTAGGAATGGAATGGTCATTCCATAGGTTTAGTTGTGGAACCAATTTTCATTCCAATGGAATGACCATTCCCACTTTAAATTGCATACCAAACAAAGGAATGGTTGGAATGGGCATTCCATTCCTGCACACCAAAAGCAACATTTATGTCCTGAAAACTCGCCCCAAAAGCCCAAACTTCTCTACATAACCATTGGATGTCCAAGCAATTGCCACCCTTTCTTTGTTCTCTCTCCCATGATAAATCTTTCACAATAACCCAGGCTTTTAGACTCTTTCTTTATTTTTTAGCCATATGAATAAATTATTTTAAAAAATATATCAATATCATTCGGAATTGATGTCATAGCTTTCTCACATTCTTCCACCGCTAAATTCTTGTTGGTTCCATTGGTATTCCATAATATCTTCACGCATATAATAAACTGTCACCACTTTGGTGTCATAGAAGCAAGCTACTTAGAAATCCAATGTGGTACTAGTAATGGCAATGTTATCATAGTATTTATCAGGCAATAAAAATTATTAAGGCTAACTATGCCTTCTTAGGACATTCATCCACAGTTTAAACAAATATGCCATCCAAATCAATAATTCTGGGTTGACACAAAAAGGCTCATTAGTCACTCCTAGACACTGTAAATGTCATAATAGACATCACATATTGTCGTAATAGTGGCTATAACGAGATGAGACCTGATTGTAGAAAGGGTGACAATAACAAGGCAATGATATACTAATGGAACACTCGATATACAATGCCAGTAACACAGAGAGAAAATATATATCCTTTACAATCTAAAGAGGAATTTTGGGTTTCTTTCTAGAAAATTGAGCAGGAGCCACATGAAGGCCAAAAATTGAGAACTTCACTTTTAATTTTACCTTAGTTCTCTTCCATCACATTTTTCACTACTGAACAAAAGTTCTCTCTTTAACATGCCTTTACTTAATTTAACCAATTCTTTGGAGAACAGAAAGGGGTTGTACAACAACATAGCAAGTAGCAACATATATTACAACTCAGTTATATCAAAGCCGCAATTTAGTTTGGAATATGTGGCTATATAAACCATCATTAAGGCAATCACGGCACAATCAGAAGGATCACATTTTATTGGTGAGCCACCACAAAATTTAAGAACATAAGAAAAAGACAATAAAAAATCAAAACGCATTAACTAAACAACGTTGATTGTGTCATTGTGTAGTGCACTAACCATTGAACTTTCTCGATTGAGTGGAATTGAAGATGAAGCACCTCTTTCCATGACATAACATAGTCGGAGTTCATTAAGTGCATCCAAGATCACCTGAGTCGATTTGAACAATTTATTGGACTCTGTAAATATATTTTCCCGCACCTGCACATTCCATGAAAGATAATAAATCTTGTGTGTACTATGAAAGAGATACGATGGTTTTTAAATAAAAGCCAAGGTAATATCAACATGCAAACTCTAAGTTCATTTATCCTTCAATTAAATTTAACCTCTGCAACAAATATATATGTGTATATATAGATAGATATATAGCAATTGTTCGAAAGAGGAAAATATAAATCAAAAGGGCATACAGAATTCTGGCCAAAGAAGACAAGAAATAGCATGCCAATCAAGTTGAAGCTCATTTCAATCCACTTTTAATTACTTAAAGTTTAGAAACAATGCTATCTTGAAAAAAAATATGGCTACCATCAGGAGAATAATTCAAACAGAAAAGGCATGAGGACTAAAGTAGATTCATATTAATGTAAACTCATGTCAACTGAAATTCTTTGACTATTGTTTGAGTTAAATTTAAAGGATTTTGTGTTTGTAGAAATAGACAGGATGAGGAAGAAAAGAAAAAGAAGAGAATTCTGAGAAGGATAAGATTGAATTAAGGTTTTTTGACACATCTCACCAATTTATATATCGAGAAGATAAAATTACAATAGTGCCTTTTTTTTATAAGTAAAATTACAATAGTGCCCTTAATGATCAAAAGAAATAACAAACTCTTTAACAACTAGAAGAAATAACGAACTCTCTAACACTCCCCCTGTGAATTCTTTTTGTTCTCTCTCTCTCTCTCTCTGACAATATCTAAATTTCTAATTGCATCTAGGATGATGATTCAAGGCTATCAAATTAGTCAGTCATCACAAGTCTTACATAATAAGTAAAGGATTTTCTTTTTCTTTTTTCAATTCCTTAATTTAATAAGCACTAAACAAATTATTTACCAAGAAATCTAATTTAGTCGAACAGAATTTCCACAAAAGTTTATATTAGACACTATGCTACATAAAGCTATTATTTTACACTAAAAAATAAAATAAAATATTATATAATATGAATATTTAGCAGTGTCTATATATCCTTCAGTTTGAAGATTTGACACATCTGACACATGGATACATACCCATCCCCGACACACATACACGAGTCCAGGTAACATAGTACACCATTACCACCCTAATAATCCAAATAAAAGGGAAAACACACTTAAAAGAACCATGACATGAATAATTCTTTATGAAATATGCTGCAAGCATGAGATTTTTTTTCAAAGTGACCTTTAACATCCACCGTCTTCCATACAATTTCCTACAGTGGTAGCAATCGCAGCAAGTGGGGCAGAGCATAAAGGTAAACTAAATTACATTCAATATTAATAGCATGGATAAAATAAATAAAAAATCAACCCAAGCTGCTCAAGAAAATAACCTGCGAAGAGATTAATCTGCCCAGGTCAATAGCCAAATCTTTCCTGCATGCTAGATTGACAAGAACATTTGGTAATAGAAGCTCCGCAACTTCAGCTTTCAGCAATGCAATATCTTGACATAAACTGAAAGCAACTCGTGAATCTATTGAATTACAAACATAAACTGAAAAGCTAAATCCAAGAAACCTCAAAATCTACACACATGCTATTCATTGCTAGGAGTCTAAGAAAACCCCAAAACACACAAACAGGCATGTTGTTAGAGTAGTCATTCCAAAGAAGAAAAGGGATACCTTAGAATCACGTCATTGCAATAGCCAATAAGAGCATAAACAAGTGGACAAATCCATGTCTCAAAACTTTTGTTAATAGTCTCCCATATAGTAGACTTCTCCAACGAAATTGCTTCAGCTGATAATGAGGTTAAATAGGTCATTTTACATATAATTGATTAATCATAGAACATAGTATGAAAACAAGGAAACACAGTTTTTCTCATTTAACTCAAAGAATTGAGAGAGAAAATTAAACTTTTTGTAACTGAAAGTTACACAAGCCAGAATGCAGATGTGTTTTCTACTGCAACCATTAATGTTTACATATGATTTCAAAGAGAATTCATTCTTTAATCAAAGAGAATAATCTTTTTTTTTTGAAAAGTAAAAATTTTATAAAAGGCGCTCAAAAGGGGAGCGTATCCCTAAGAAACACACAAGGCCAAGAAGCGCCTCAAACCTTCAAAGAGGCCAAAAAAACAACAATCTCCTTTACAGATCTATAATCTCTTCTTGAAACCCAACAAAAAAGAGTGGAAATAATAGAGAACTTAAGCATAGAAATAGGCTTCTCCTTTCCATCGAAATATCTCCGATTTCTCTCGAGCCAAATGCACCATCAAATACAAAGAGGCGTAGCCCTCCAAGCATCCCGAATGAGAGCCCCCACTGAAAAACCTCTCCAAGCCTCAATCAACCCTTTAGAGGATCTAGGCATGACCCAGGGAATCCGAAATAACCCAAGCATCAAATCCCAACAGTCCCTAGCCATACTACAATGTAAAAGAAGGTGATCCACTGTCTCCTCATCACACAGGCATAAGTAACAGCGATTAACCACCACCTGATTCCTCCTCCTCAAATTATCCTGGGTTAAAATACCACCCAAGACAGAAGTCCAAGCAAAGAAAGCCACGTTGAGGGGAGCCTTAGATCGCCAAACAAACTTCCAAGAGAAATGGCCTCCAGAACCAACCGTAAGACACCTAAAGAAGGACCGGACCTCAAAACGACCCTGAGAGTTAAGATCCCAAAGCCAACAATCAGAATCCCCAACCACAACCACCTGACGATATAACAAATCCAAAAGACGACTGACCTCCTCAATCTCCCAGTCTTGAAAGCGCCTCCTAAACTTAACATCCCAAGACAATCTCCCATTATCAATAAGGCTCTCCACTCCAGCTCACATGGTCGTACACCTTCTTAATGTCTAACTTGCACAACACACCCAGAACCCCACTGCTCAATCTGGAATCCACACACTCAATAGCAATAAGAACTGAATTCAGAATATAACGGCCTCCCATAAAAGCATTCTGAGAGTCCAAAATAATGCCATCCAAAACTTGCCTCAATCGAGAAGCCAAGACTTTAGTAATCAGCTTGTAAATGCACCCCACCAAACTAATAGGGCAAAAATCCTTAATATCCTGCGACCCTCCCTTTTTCGGAATGAGAGCAATGAAAATGGCATTCAACCTCTTCTCAAAAGAGCCCACACTATGAAAAGCATGAAAAGTGCCAATCACCTCCTCTCGAACCACCTCCCAGCACTCCAAAAGGAATCCCATGGAAAAGCCATCTGGACTTGGGGCTTTATCCCCGTTACAACTCCTTAAAGCAATCAAAACTTCCTTTTCAGAAAAAGGCTCTTCTAGAACAGAGCACTCCTCACTCGAGATAGCGTCAAAATGAAGCCCTGCAAGCAAAGGCCTCCATCTAGTAGATTCTGTGAACAACATAGAATAAAAATCAGCAATACCGTTGCAAATATCCTCCTCCTTACTCAACACCTCCCCATCCACCCGGATCCTCCCAATGTGATAGCCCCTTCTATGAGCATTGGCAAGTCTATAAAAAAACTTCATGTTATTGTTGCCTTCCTTGAGCCACAAAGCTCTAGACTTTTGCCTCCACAAAATCTCCTCCATGACAGCAATCTCAGCAAACTTCGCCTGACACTCCACCCTCCTACCTCTCAAGGAATCCACCAAGTTGCCCTGGTCCTCCATCCGATCAATATCAGCAATCTCAGAAAGGACCCGATTCTTCCTCCATACCAGATTCCCAAAGACCTCTTTGTTCCAAACTTTTAAATCATTCTTCAAGAGGCGCAGCTTACCTACAAGAGAATGACTTGGGGTGCCATCCACTCCATACCCCACCCACCAGGATCGGACTCTCTCTAGAAATCCCTCAGACCGAAGCCACATATTCTCAAATCTGAAAGGGGATCTTCTACTACGTAACCCACCACAATCCAACATCAACGGAACATGGTCAGATAAAGGACGAGCCAAAGTGGCCTGGACAACATTAGAAAACTTCTCCTCCCAATCACTCGATACAAGGAATCTATCAAGACGAGAGAGAGTAGGAAAAGAGCGTCCACTAGACCAAGTGAAGGGGCCGCCCACCAAAGGCAAGTCAAACAACCTAGAGACGTCAATGAACACCAAGAAAGACTCCATGTCTGTCGTCCACCTACCCCCTGTCGACCTCTCGAAAGGAGAACGAACAACATTAAAAATCCCCTCCAATACACCAAGACAATGACCATCTCATTTGAACCTCTCCTAGCTCATCCCAAAGCAAATGGCGCACGCTATCCTCTGTAGGACCATAGACACCAGAAAAAACCCAACGAAATCCATCCTCCACCAAGGAGAGAACACAAGAAGCAGAGAAAGACCCAACTTGAAAATCAACCAGAGAAACCCATCGGTTATCCCACAAAATAAGAATGCCACCCGAAGAACCAATCATATCCAACGCAATCCACTCAACAAATCTCCGCCACGCCCCACCCCAATAAGCTTCAAACAATCAAGTCTGTCATCTTTGCAATCTTGGTTTCCTGCAGACACACAACATGACCACCACCTTTATGAATAACCAACTTCACAACTTTTCTTCTAACTGAGTCGGACATTCCATGAAAGAGAATAATGGAAGCTGTAGAAACTATAGAACATTTTCAATTGTGTGCTATCACTACAACTTGTCTCGAAACCTTAGGTTATTAGAGAATAGTCCCAACAATATATATCAAGCTCCAACACCCTCCCATACGTGCAACCTCATCTTGCACATAGCGAGTCAAGCAGATCAAACTGTGACGACAACAATGTGCAAAATTACAAACCAAAATGTGAAACAAAAAAGCATATATAGAGACTTTAACACAAGACATCCCAATACGAAAAAATAAAAAAAGATATACTAGACCTCTATACCATGTTAGATTACCAATTGTCCCAAATGCTTAAGCTATTATAGTAAACCCAAAATATTATATCAAGCTCCAACA
This sequence comes from Cornus florida, assembly GCF_030987335.1. NCBI lineage: Eukaryota > Viridiplantae > Streptophyta > Magnoliopsida > Cornales > Cornaceae > Cornus > Cornus florida. The sequence continues at coordinate 94,430,787 of NW_026775581.1, read as the reverse complement.
CCTTCCATCACGTAAAACCCCATTTTTCATGTGACGAGTTAAAAATGAAATTGAGACCAAAGCGAGTGAAAATGGTGCCAACAACATATTACAAGATCCAAAAACGTGAGATTTACATTTCTTCTTCACTTGAGGAAAAGTGGTATGAATAATTTAGCAATAATACAACTTATAGAAAAAAATGTTGGATCTTACAGAAAAAATGTTGGATCTATAGCTCTATAAATTTTTAATTTCTTAAATCAAGATATCTTAATCCTTGCCTTAATTTCATACAAATAAGGTTGGCTGCAGAAATTCCCTTTTTCCACTTTTTTCTATTACAAGTCTTTTCTCCTATTATTTCTAACTTTTTTCGAAGTAGATGTATTTTCACAATTGTATTGATGCTTCGAATTCACTACTCAGTGCTTGTATGATCAATTTGGACACTTAGAGTACTGAATGTGGCAAAGATTTAGGCCCCGTTTTGGGGAGCTTCTTGAGGCCTCAAAAAGTCCTTCCAAGTTCCAAAAGCATTTTTTTTTTAAATTGTGTCATTTGGTTACACATATGGTGAGGAAGTCCATTTCAAAGAAGAAAATATTTCATTTGAAACCTCCTTTTGGGAAGCCAAATTTTTTTTAGGGTAAATTTGTTATTTTACGAATTTGTCCATCTAATATTCATAGATTGATAAGATTGTCCTATATTCTCTCTTGGTCCTTCATTCCTTCACCACCGCCACCTTCCACCACCACCACCACCACCACCACTTTCCACCCTCCACCATCACCACCACCACCACCACCACAGCCACCGCCATCTCCTTCCACTACCATCACCATCCACCACTGCCGGCTTTGCACTTATTGTTGGAGGCTTGCAATAATTACAAAGGATAAGGGATATTATTGTCAAGATAAATAAATTTAAGAAATGCACTCGCCAAACGTCTTTTTTTTTTTTTTTCCCATGAATTCCACGATTCCATCCAACAAAATTCCTTTTATGAAGGCGTTTTTAATGAAGGAATTCTGATATAAGGAAGCTCCCCCAAATGGGCCCTTAACATTGGCTTATTCCACATTATTCCGGATAGCTCGAATGTTTTTTACTAAACAAAAGGACTCTAAAATTGTGGCCATTATTTTAAAGGGAAAATGTCTCTTGCCCATTGTCGGTCCTAACTATTTAAAATGCCAACAATGATAGCCTGACAACAGCCATAATCCTAAGATTTATTTGAATGAAGTGGTTTCTCCATACTTGACTTCGTGTTCTCATTCTCAATGGCTTGATTTGGCCCCAAATGATTGACAACAACAAAACCAAAAAGAAAAAGAAGAAATAAATAAATTCAACTTCATAATTAATTCAAGGATGGGATAAAATTCCAAAACAAATTATTTAACAAATAATTTTACCTGTTCTGTTATCAGTTAACCAATGAGGGAAAAAATTTATTTTGTAAATTTATTGGAGAAGACACAACAAAACAACTTGTCAGGTATGGAACTCTTTTGGTGTCAGAAATTTGAGAAGAATCTCACTTTTATCCCCACACCTCAATCCCTGGGGCCAACCCAGTAAAACTATAGCCTAACAGGTGCTTAACTTTAAACAACATTTAAGATATTTAAAGGAAATATTAAAATATTCATACATTTTAATTAATCAACACTTTTCTAAAATTAAGCAGAAATCACATCCAAGATGATTGATTGGTCCTTTGGACAGACCAATCCATGAGATAATAATTGATAAATGGCTGAAAAAGTTGTATTTCTTTCATATATCTCAAGAATATTTATACAGAATACGCAGACCTATTCGAAGTAAGTCAACTATACAATTAATTTGACAGCTAATACATTAACAGCTAATAGATAACATCAGCTAATAGATAACAGCAGCTAATAGATAACAGCTATACACGCTAACTCTCCCCCTCAAGTTGGTACATAGATATCGCACATACCCAACTTGGATAGTGATGTATGAAACGAGCCACTAGTAACACCATGAGTCATCATATCAGCCAGCTAGTTCGCACTCTTAATGTAACGAACCTCTATCACACCAGAATCCAGGTTATCCTTGATGTAGTTTCGGTCAACTTCAATATGCTTAGTTCGATCGTGTTGCACTGGATTATTAGCAATATCAATAGCTGTCGTATTATCACAAAAAATCAATATAGGTTTCTTTGGACCAAACCCAAGCTCACTTAAGAGAATCTTCAACCATGTAAGCTCCGTAATTGCATGATGAAGAGCACGGTATTCAGCTTCTGCACTAGACAACGATACCACATTCTGTTTCTTACTCCTCCAGGTCACCAAATTGCCTCCAACAAATGACACATACCCTGAAGTAGACTTCCTATCCAACTTGGCTCCCACAAAATCAGAATCTGTATAACCCACAATGTCTAGGTGTCCATGCCTGGAGAACATAATACCTTTACCTAGAGAGGACTTTAGATAAGCCAAAATACGATTCACTAAATTTATGTGTCGGTCACTCGGATTGTGCATGAATTGACTCACAACACTAACTGCATATGACAAGTCAGGCCTAGTGTGAGTCAGATAGATCAACTTCCCCACTAGTCTTTGATATCTCTCCTTGTTTGTCGGAATCTGATCAGGATAGATAGCTAAGCCATGATTTACTTCAATAGGAGTGTCTATAGGAACACACGCAGAGTTACCAATTTCAGCCAAGAGATCTAATGTATACTTTCGTTGAGAGAGAAAATGTCTCTGCTTGGACCGAGACACTTCAATGCCCAGAAAGTATTTTAGAACCCCCAAGTCCTTCATTTCAAATTCCTTGGCCAAATAGCTCCGAAGCTTTTCTATCTCATTGGTGTTGCTACCTGTTACAATCATGTCATCCACATAAACGATAAGCAAAGTAATATCATCACCATTCCTCTTATAGAAGAGAGTGTGATTTGCCAAAGCTTGCTTCAAACGATACTTCTTCATTGAGTAGCTCAACCTACCAAACCATGCTCTTGGTGATTGTTTCAACCCTTATAAAGCCTTCTTTAGCTTGCATACCTTACCTCCTTCAGGTGTAAACCCCGGGGGAGGATCCATATACACCTCCTCTATCAAATCACCATGAAGGAAGGCATTCTTCACATCAAACTGTTGTAATGGCCAGTCCAAATTAACTGCGAGAGAGAGTATAACTCAAACAGTGTTCATCTTGGCCACAGGAGCGAAGGTCTCTTGATAATCAATCCCATAAGTCTGAGTGTATCCCTTGGCAACTAGTCTAGCCTTGTACCTCTCAACTGTCCCATCTGACTTCTACTTCAGCGCAAACACCCACTTACATCCCACTGTCTTCTTTTCCTGAGGTAACTCGACTAACTCCCAAGAAGAGTTCTTCTGGAGAGCCTTCATTTCCTCTACCATAGCAGCCTTCCACTTAGGATCTCCAAGGGCATCCTGAAAATGACTAGGAACAGATATAGAAGACAACTGAAGGGCAAAAGCTAGGCGAGTCTTAGACAGACGGTGATAGGAAACAAAATTAGAGATAGGATAGACAACATTAGAAGAAAATTTGGAGAAACCCAACCTATCAGGTTCTTTATGATCACGAAAAGGATACCTCCTACCATGATCACCAACCTGTGGATTCAAGGCAGCAGTCTCCACAGAAGTTACAGGGTTAGAATTAATATCTGAAGTTGAAGTTAAAGGAGAAGAAACATGTACCTCAGAGTTAATCCTAGAAGATTCATCCGATGGCATGGTAGTATCATCAAGAGGGGTATTAGAGTTAGAAGGAGGCGGCACGACAGTGGCATCCTTGTTCCTTCTCACATATACTTCTTTGAACAAGTGGGTTGGTCTTTCACCTATTTTTTCATCGAACTCGGTCTCCACATGATCAAGAGTATCTAAAGGTTCTCCTTTTTTCATAACAGTTGAATCCTCCTCCTTACCTGAAATCCACAACCTCTTTTCTTCCAACCATAACCGTTCCTCTTCCTTACTACCAATCTCCCCCTGAAGAGGAATCAGAGATACATCCCCAGAAAAATAAGACTCTCTTTCACAAAACTGAACATCCATGGACACATAGTATTTACTTGTAGGAGGATGAAAACATTTATAGCCCTTTTGTGAACTAGAGTAACCAAGGAAGACACACTTAAGAGCACGAGGGTCAAGCTTATCCGTATGAAGAGAATGTATATGAACATAACACACACAACCAAAAACCTTATGACAAAGATTAAGTGTAGAAGGAATAGAGTGAAATCGGGATAGCATTCTCAATGGAGTTTGATATTTAATTATACGATAAGGCATTCGGTTGATAAGAAAAACAGCAGTCGTGACAGCCTCGGCCCAGAAATGCTTAGGAACATTCATAGTAAAGCATAAGGTACGAGCCACCTCTAAGAGATGACGATTCTTACACTCTACTATGCCGTTTTGTTGTGGCGTGTAGGCGCACGTTGTCTGGGGGAGGATGCCATGTTGTTTGAAGAAATCAGTAAGAGACTGATTCATAATGGAAAACCTGAACCTGAGTATGAAATTAGGTGACAATCATTTCGTAAAACTGAGGAATAACATGTATAACATCACTCTTAGATTTTGGCAAATAAACCCAACTCACTATAGTATAGTCATCCATAAAAGATGCAAAGTATTTATGGCCCGAAGCAAAAGGAGTAGAAAAGGACCCCACACATCTGTGTAAACACATGAAAAAGGAATATGACTTTTATTGAAACTCACTTTAAAAGGAACACGATGGTTTTTAGCATAAATGCATTGTTCACACCCTAAACTAGAAGCAGAAATATTGCAAAATAACTTAGGAAATAAACGTTCTAAATAAAAGAAAGATGGATGTCCCAAACGACAATGCCATAAAAATATCTTCTCTCTGTCAGACTCTCTCTTTACTTGAAAACCACGGCTAGGTTCAGATTTTAACTCCCTTACCCCCTTCTCCAAGTAGTAAAGACCTCCTCTCTCCTTGCTAATGCCAATCGTCATCTTCGTAAGATTGTCCTGAAACACACAATGGGTAGAATGAAAAGTTACAGAAGAATTAAGATTTTTGGTAATTTTGCTAATGGAAAGAAGGCTGTTAGAGAGATTAGGTGCAAGTAAAACTGAAGACATGGAGAATGTAGGAGAAAGTGAGATTCCCAGCCCCTATAATTGGCATAGGAGTCCCGTTAGCAACCTGAACAGACTTAACGGGTGAAGGTATTAGAGAGTCAAGTATGGAAGAGTTACTAGTCATATGATCAGTGGCCCCTGAATCAATAACCCAAGTGTTAGAAGCAGTAGAAATAAAGGCCGAACCAGAATTACCTCCTTGAGAAGACACTCGAATTACATGAGAAGCAGAAGATGGAGAAATGTCGGTGATAGCAACCTGAGCAAATTTCTTGTTCTTCTTCTCAGCTTGCTTAAGCTTGAACCACTCCGGATAACCATGTTTCTTCCAGCAAGCATCAACCGTTTGTCTCGTACTATTGCAGTGAGTGCAGAAACGAGAAGTAGAGTCGGTAGAAGGAGGAGCTGGTTAGGAACTCTTTTGGACAGCAAGAGCCGAGGCCTCTGAGTGATCCTTTGTTGCCATGGTGACCTGTCTCTGTGCTTCATGACAAACTAGAGAATATGCTTCTTCCAGCCTTGGTAAAGGAGAGGTAGCTAGAACACGACTACTAACTTGATCCAAACTGTGATCCAAACCTGCAAGAACATATAGACCCAATCCTCAGAAATACGCTTCCTCTATTTCTCAATATCAGTTGCACACGTCATATCATTTGGTCTTCGATAATCAAGTTCCTTGAAGATTGAGTTCAGCTTATTGTAGTACTCTACAAGAGGCCGACCATCCTGACACAATTGAAAGGACTTCTTCATCAGTTCATAAACCCAAGAAGAATCAGAGACATCAAGATAACTTCTCTTTAATGCATCCCAAACCTCCCTGGTTGTCCACACTGCACAAAGTGGGACATCAGATTAACCGTCATGGAATTGATAAACCAAGACTTGACTAGGGCATCTTCAGCCTCCCATTCATCATAGCTTGGATCATCCTCTGCAGGTGCAACCTTTTTCCCTATGATATACCCCTTTTTCTGTCTACCAGTAATATGCATCTCCAAAATCTGAGACCAGACACGATAATTAGCACCATCCAATTTAATAGGAATAGGAGAAGAAGTTTCGTGAATAGTCATCATGGAGGACTTCTTGCTGTCAGATGAATTTTCGGTTAGAGAGGAAGAATCAGTGGTTGTTTTGGCTGCCACAGATCGTGGCTAAGAGGTATTGAAGACAAGCAGCAGCAGCACAAAGAAGATAGCTGACGGCTGTTGCAGGTCATTAGAAGTAAGGTTAAAATAGAAAAGAAAAGAAAGCAGCGGAAATTCCTTTCTTTTTGCTCTGATACCAAATTGATAAATGGCTGAAAAAGTTTGTATTTCTTTCATATATCTCAAGGATATTTATACAGAATACACAGACCTATTCAAGGTAAATCAACTATACAATTAATTTGACAGTTAATACATTAACAGCTAATAGATAATAGCTGTACACACTAACTATAATTGGGTTTGAAATGTATTTCAAACTCCAAACAAAAGTTCCGTTTTCTTTTTCCTTCCCCCCAACCACTCCCCCCCCCCCCCCCGGCGGGGCCCTTTCTTTTATGAAGAACCATACTTAACCATAAAAGATAATTGTAGTATAAGTCATGCTATACATGTATAGACACCCATTTTGGTCCCAAGGCCCTCCTAGATTCATTAGTTCTTGTAAACTGGTTCCTCCCAAGATAATGGGTTCACAATATGCTTGCTAAAGGGAGATTATAAAGTAAATCTTCATACCCAGTAGCTCTTTTGAGACATCTTTTGAAGGTTAGATTTTATACACATAAAGATATTTAAATTGTGAACGACCACAAAAAATTTCTAAAAGGAGGGCTAAAGGGAAAAAAATAAACATCTGACAAGCAAAACTTAAGGCGAAGAAACACAAAATAGACAAACATAAGGAAAAAGAAAAATAGATAATTCTTATAAATAAATAAAATCAAAAGGCAATCTGGGAGCAGGGTCCCGGGGGAAAAAAATTCAAGCACAAAAAGAAAGTTTCCCAGAGGCTTGTGGAAGAAAGATGAGAAATTTCACTCGAAGTTTACAAATATATATATATATATATATATATATTCGTTAGGGAAGATGTACTCTTAAAAGTGTTATATACTTCATAAATAACTGCAAGCAAAATATATTTTTATTTGCAGAAAGAACAGCTAGAAGACAATTACCCTGAATTAGTCCACCTTAATCAAAGGATTTCAAAATCAGCATGCAATTAATTTTAAACAACATACACAACAAGGATACAGAAAGCATAAACAAATAGGCCTCAAAACTAGTATCGCCAAAAACAAAGATAAACAACTTTCAAAGCTGGCATAAACCTACCACTGAACTTTCTTTCTATATCCAACAGTAAGCTCCCTACTAGCTCTATATTAATACCTTTGGAATGAACCTACAAGATAGAAAATTTTATATAAGTCACCGATAACAAAAACATCCAAGGTAAGTGTCCATTTTAAAAGTCAAAGGTACAAATATTAAAACTATCCTAAATTATGGTTAGATTTTGATGACTTCCCCAAATTAACAATGCAAATCTTTAAATTTTGGAGGATTAGTTTTGGAATCCAAAAGAGGCACATGCATAAAATGCACATCCATTTTAAAAGTTATAATCTTCAAAAAGGACACTTATTTTGGGAGGGAGGAGTACAAGACACTGTAAAAACAAAAGATGCTAACTATATTTCATGGAGAGTAGTAAGTTTCAGCATGATAGGATAACATTTCTACAGGGTAACAACAAGCAGGTCCACCAATTACTCAACATGACTCAATCTAGATATCAGTTTCCATTAAGCTCAACTCTTTTGGTCTGCAATTGTATTAAATATGCATTGAATTGCATTTCGAATGTTGCTGTAAGATTGAATCCAGCATGACAAAGACATTGTTGACTAAATGAAACAAAATAACTCTTTATAAATATAGAATACTTGCCTCAATAAGGGATCTCTCATAAGAATCAAATGATAGCAAAGCTCTATGCCCCCTTTCAGTTGATAGTATCCCCTGGTTTAAAGGAAAAAAAAAAAAAATTACCACCAAAAAAAAATTTGAATAAAATAAAGAGTTCCTCTAAGGAGGCTAAAAGCAACAAGTCCCACAGAAGCTCCACATATGTAAATGAGCATATGAATTTAAAAATAGTCTAAATTGTCATGAAATAAACAATTTCAGTGTGAATCTGAGTTTGGGGCCCCTGTTGAGATGCTAGCTGTTTATAGATAAACAATGTGATAGATCATAGAAGGGTACCTTAAGCCAAGTTTCTCTCATTTACAATTCTAAATAGACTACTAACACAACCCCATTTATTACTGCTTATGGTCAGTGACTTCTTCACGTTGTTGACTCAGCACTATAACCAGACATGGAAACCAAGTAATGATGCTGAAGTTTATGTTGAGGCAAATCCATGAATGAAACAAGTATCGAAAAGGAGAATTACTGAGGTAGGCAAATCCAGACCATGTATGATGAATGCAACAAGGAGTATGCATTGACACTTACACAGAAGAATCAAAATTGAAGAAGTTGGGCATGGGGAAGTAGAGAGAGTGGCAAGACAAATAACTCAACTGGTTGAGTTCTCCCACCCCAAGGAAATTGATGTAGGAAGAAATGGTAAGGAGGGGAAAAACCAGAAGAGGGGGTAGGGAGGGGGAAAGGCCTGAAGCTTAGAGTGGTTGGAGAACATTCTTTGAAGGGCCACCGCGGCACGAGGGAGGAGAGAAGGAAAAAAGCAAAAAGAGAAAAAAAAAAAAAAATCTTTTCTTTTCCTGTTACTGACTTGGGGTCTACTAGTTTTGGGGATTTTTTTTTTTTTTTTTCCCTAAATTAGTTTTGGGGATTCACATCCATAAGTCAGAGAGTTGGACACTTGTGCGTTGTCTAGGATCCTACAACAGTTCTGTAATTCTCTTTATAATTTTGGGCATATCTTTAAGAAAATCTCAAGTATTCCAGAAAATTTTGAAAAAAAAAAAAAGGTCAGTACATTTTGTGGTGCTGATCAAATTTGTGTTCTACAGCAAATTGTTTTGGCCAAAAAAATTATGAAACTTTAGTTGTAACTGCACCATATGACACTCTTACCAAAAGCAACATCTTTCTGTCTCACCAATGATATAAACTCCCATCCCCAAATGGGAGGTTGACTGTTCGAGCCCCAGTAGGGGCAAAATATAGTGGGTGTGTGCGCGTTTGCTTGAACTTTCCTGAAAAATTTAAAATTAAAAATCATCTTTCAGTCTCAATATTCAAGCATCTCCAATATATTTGAGGGATTGACTCCTGAAGAAGGTAGAATGTTTTTCTTGAAGATTGACGGAAAGCTGCCTCCTTATTCAGGAGTGAAGACGAGATCAGATGTAGATCATGCAGGAACCCACTGATCAATGGCTCTTCACCCTGTTGCAGATTAAACCCCACTGTGCATGGGAAGAACCAACCAGAACCCAATCGCCACTTAACATAATTTTGGAGATATTCAGAGATGTTTTGGCACTACTTTTGTCTTAAGAGGATTCACGAAGCAGGTTCGTGGAGTCTCCCATTTGGGCTATTTTTCTTACTTCGTTATTCTTTTGGGTCAATGGGTGGGACTGTAATTCAATGGATTCTCTTTTGGATTTTGTGGATAGCTTAAAGCTATAGTGTCGTCTTGGACGGTTGTTGTCTTCTTTGGGAGCGCTCCCCTTTTGAGCGCCTTTTATAAAATCTTACTTATCAAAAAAAAAAAAAAAAAGAGGATTCACGAAGCAGGTTTGTGGAGTTTCATCTAGTAGAGTTGAAATGTATTCAAGAATTTATATGAAATTTCAGGACTTCCTTCACTTTGCCCTTGGTTGATCTGTGAATTTTTCCTGTTGGAGAATATTATTATAGGAACCCTTAAATTACTCCACAGAATATTGCTCAGAGAATATTGTGGGAGTGATTTTAGTCTATGATAAAATATGATTGGAGTGATTTATGGGATTGATTTTATGAATCCTCCATTAACGTATTTTCCATATTTATCGCTTTGTTCTTTCACCTATAAATAGAGGTGCTCATTGTAAACAATCTTAAGAGAGAATACAATAAGAGTGATGTAGCCCTTTGGGCTTTGTGTGTCTTTCCTTGTGTTCTTCATGTTTGATTTCTCTCTTCAATTTTTATATCTTTCAACAGTTCCTTCAAACTCAAAATACTTATATATATATATATATATATATATATATTTATTTATAAGTAACGATTTCATAGAGGGGTGCTGATAGAAGGGAAAACATACACAAATCCAAATAGACTTCCATGGACTCACCCGTAGAGCTTGTGACGTCACATCAATTATTTTTACGGAATCATCCATCAGAAACTTCTTCAAAAGACGCATTAGCGAAATCAAAAGTTCTTCAGATAAGCCAGTTTCCATTGGAAAACTGATTTCTGTTGCACTGTCAAGCTTAAGTGACCGGCAAACATGTATATGACTAGACTCTCCAGGAAGATGAAAAACAACGCGATGCGGATCCCCAATACCAACCTGCAATCAGAAGAAAGAAAAAAAGAAATCAAACTTATAATTTAATAATGTGCAACAATAGAGAATTAAAATTAATGTAACCAAATATAATAAAGATACCCGAGAAATAAAATCAGAAAGCAATGCTCTAAAACTGTTTGCATCATCCAAACCACACATATCCACTAGCGTCCAAACGGCATTTACAATTTCAAGGTCACGTTGCCAATATGTAACTTGAAATGTATCTTCTGTATTTTTTTGTGTGTGGAAAATTTCCCCCATGACTAACTTCTTGTGCAATGCTTTGAGACTGCAAGAGAGACCATGTAATAAGGTTGCACAGCAAGACATAGCAACTTAAAGCATCAGAGAAAGAAAAATTCCTTCCATAAGCAAACTTGTATTTTAACTTTGAGCCACTTTTGGAATCACCAGTTACCAAAATTTTTCCTAAATAATATTTAATATCCATACTAACAAAAGAAACTTTCTTTGACTAGCCACTGAACATCTTCTCAGTCAGAATAGCAACAACATTCAAATTTCTCCACATCATTAACCACGCATTCCTTGGGCATATTAAAAAAAAAAAAAATGCATCTAATAAATTAATCAGTTTTAAAAGCAAAAGAAAAATCTCCTTCTAAGAAAAGAAACAAATTAATAGAATCTTGAAAATCCAGCCAATAGAGTAGTATCCCGCTAACTTTATGTAAAAGATACTTAAACCTTGCATTTGCAATCATTTTGCTAGCTATGAGAGGTACTTACCTCCATAAAAGTAATCGCGGTGGAAGGTAGCAAGATCTCCTCACAAACTGGAAATGAAAGTTTATTATGGTGAAGACCAAAACCTAGGAACTAATTAATAATCTGAACTTTCTAAAACTTTTAAGGCAGACATAAACCTTCAATAAGTGATCTCTTGCAGAATAATCTTGACATAATTCATGATGGAACTTCCGTATCCCATCAAATATATCTAATTCAGGGAAAGGTTCCAGTTCCTGAAAAACAGAATAATTGCTGGAATGAGTACACACAAGTCCCCAATGAAAACTCAGATCTATTTGAATATAAAGTAATCCAAACATCCCAACATCTTTCAACGCTAATCAAAAGAACCTCATTTCTACAGCTGAGAAACAAGGAAAACATACTTTGATGTAGTCATAGAGAGATGGATCAGAATCCACAGTCAGCTGATGAAGCAAAGATAAAACTTGAGATGGTTGAGAAGAAGAAAGTTCAACACTAGATTCAGAGGGAATGCAACAAGCAACCAACTTAGACACCAAAAACTGCAGCCAGCAACAGCATTAATTTAGAAGAGAAAATAGACATTCCAAATCGTTAATATTTTAATTTATTAGGTAGTGACATAAGATATATACCTGAAGTTGTTCGCCTAAAACACCAGTAGTTTCTTTTGATGGGTTGCTTCTAAAAGTTTTGAGCAATGTACAAATAATACGACAACATTGGTCTTGTAAAGCATGACAACCAATGAATTGCCCCACTACGTTGAAGAGATAGCTACAAATTTTAAAATAATATATCAGAAACCATACAACTGCAACAAGGAAATGATGCGAAAAAAGAGGCTCTGTAAAGCATGGCAGCCAAAAAACTTGCACAAAGAACTCAAAAAGATAAATTGTAAGAGTTCACATTTAATTGAATATCTTCTTCTTTTTATGAGAAAAGGAAATGCATCATACAAAGTACGGTGCAAGAACCCAGCAAAAAAAAGGAAAAGCATATAAGCATTGAAATCCCCAATTCAACAACAAAACAACTCAAACAAAATGGGACAAAAGCAACCAACAAAAAGAAGAAAAGAAAATAGAGAGAGAGAGAGAGTGAGAGAAACATAATCATTCTAATTAATTCAGAAACATCCTTATGAAGATGGACCAAAATAACAACAGCTGCACGCTAAAAAACGCCATTTCTTTCACCCTTAGCCAATAGAGAGTGGAAAAGAGGGACTCTAAAGTTTTCACTTAAGGGTTAAATGCTATGTTACATCGACTAATCAAAAGTAAGTGAAATACCAGTGTAAAAATACACGACTGTTAGCTGAGATATGATAGCCTGGAACCATTGATGTGAGTTACTATATCAGCTGATATATGATAGCCTAGAATCATGGAATTTGACTTTATTTACGCATATATTTTGGCATAGAATATGCAGTGATTTTATTCAGTTTCCCTTCTAATAATAGTAACATGTTATAAAGACCAGAGTTCTGAATGACTGTGTATTCTCATTCAAGCCATTATATATTTCTTTTATCTTGTATTTCCTCTTGATATCCGAGCCAGACCCAACCCTTGATCCGGTGTCACGTCAAGTGCCCGCCCAGGAGGCGTCGGATAGGCAAGGTGGTCCGACGGCAACGAGGGCGTTGAAAGTTTGAGTGGGGAGAAAATGTTAGAAGTCCTTGTCCTACATTAGATCTAGATGGGGAAGGTTAGAGAAAAGCGCCCTAGAAAAAGTCTATATTTGGATTTTTCAGGAATGATCTGAGGAGACATTGTTGATCGTTTCTAGTTTGAGGAGACAATTTCTATTCTTCCATCTGTATAATTAACATGTGTATGAAGGGAAATGGTATGAGGAGACAATGTTGATCGTATATGGTTTGAGAAGACATTTTTTATTCTTCCATCTACATATTTAACATGCGTACGAAGGGGAATGGTCTGAGGAGACATTGTTGATTTTTATGGTCTGAGGAGACATTGTTGATTCTTCCATCTACATATTTTAATCATGTGTATGAAGATGAATGCTCTGAGGAGACATTATTGATTGTTTATGGTCTGAGGAGACATTGGAGATAACGCCATGGTTATGTCTTGGCTATCTATGAATACCGTGCTTGAGGATGCATTGTCCAAGTTGGGCATCTCAGATATCCACGCACCAACTTGAGAAGGAGTGCTAGCTCAGATATGATAACCTAAAATCATGGATATGACTTACTATATTAGCCAAGATATGATAGCATAGAATCATGGAATTTGACTTTATTTACTCATAGATTTTGGCATAGAATATGTAGTGATATTATTCAGTTTCATTTCTCGTAGTATTAACATGTGCTCTTTTTAGTATACAAATACCATAGTTGTGAATGAGTGTATATTCTCATTCAAGCCTTTACATATTTCTCTTGTATTTATTCTATCTTGAATTTCTCCTACAACACTCGGACATGAATATGGGATACGGGTTTGAAGTGATTGGTTGGACAAGCACCAAAAAAACATTTTTAATATAAAAGAAAAAATGTTAAATAATTGAAATATTTATCAGCGTCTTTAATGCTTAGGCACGTACTCGCAGCTGATACACAAAGAAAAGTCCAAGTAGCATAGGTCATATGTCATACAAGAACAATCCCAATAAAATTTAACTAAAGGAAATTAGAAAAACCAAAGGAGCACAAAAATTATGCAAATGGGGACCAGATAGTTAAGACAAACTGAACCGAATTAAGAGATGATCTACCTATTCTTTCAAACATAAGCACATGCAAATTGACAAGCTAAAACATTCTAGCATTCAGCCAATCTACAGTACATTACTACAAGTCTAACAAGCAATGCAGTCGGTGCCAAAAGGCTAATTTTAGAGGGAACATGACAGAGACCAAATCTTCCCAACTGGAAAAGGAACTATGAACCAACTGGTGTATTAAAATGGAAAATAATCTCACAAAATAACAACTTACAATCAGGAGACATATAACAATAGCTAGCTATTTTTCAGAACAATCACATAGGCTAAGGCAGCACAAGCAGGTATGAAACATCAGCGACCACCAAATCATTTAGGCTCCATTTGGATAAATGAATGGATTTGAAATCAAGTGATTTGAGTTTAACTAAAAGATCAGCAATTGGAGACAGATTTGGAAGTCCAAGGGACACAAAATTAGATGTACATGATACATTGTTTATCATATGCAACTTAATTTCTTGCCGGCATCAATTTCATCTATGCATATTGTTAAAATTCAAATCTAAGCGATAAAGTTTCAATCATACTCCTCAAATAATTAAAATTAAATCCATCCACTTAAAATCCTTCAATCCAAATGGAGATTAGGTACTTAAAAGAGGTCATAGCTCAAGCACTATGGTGGGAACCATTTGCCTCACGGTGAGCAATTGTAAGAACATAAAGATGGAAAATTAATTGTAAAGAGTCCCCTCCCAACACCACCAATATTACAAGAATCTCACTCAACCCATTACCCACATGAAAAATTGTCGAACTTCTAAAGTGCTTTTCCATTAAAGAATCCTTTCTAAAGGGTTGTGTACAATAGGAAAAGAACCTCATGGAATTCACCCATTAGTACTTTCCAATTTGACCAGTGAAAAACCACACCTCATGCTTTCAATCTAAAGATCCAATTTCCAAAGTCACATGGCAAAGTTTAATAATGAAAAATGCCCGACCAAGTATTTTAAAAAATTGACACTGTTCACAAAAGTAGGGGAGGCAGAATCAGCTCAAACATGAAGTACCTGTTTGCTTTACAAATGAGTGGAGTTTGGCAACATCATGTTCTGGTCAGATGACGCATGAACAAGAGAAGATGGAATTATCATTTTGTCACTTATTGTTATTTTTAAAAGCTTTGTGAAAATACCATTTTAATTGAATTCAGGACGAAATAAGAGAAGTGGGATATGAAAAATTATCAGAATTGATTTTTCAGTAAAAACACTTTTCACCAATTACATTGAATATTGCGGCAAACTCCAACATGCCACTGTGATATGATAACTCAAACAACCTTTTCAATGATGTATTCTCAATGGAAGACAATTTTACCAAAGAACAAAACCAACCACCTTTCTTCTGCTAAACAAAAATAATCTTCCTCAAATTCATAAGAAAAATAACTGGAATCTGCCATGACACAAAATCAAGTTAAGCAAATCCAAGCTTGATCTTTCTCTTGAAACACAAACCGCACTGGCACAGCACAAGGATGCCAAACATTTCTCCAAGCTTGAGCCACGCATAAGCACAACTCAAAGTATAGCTAGGCAAGCACCAAAGGGTCCAAAACAAAATAGTTTACATGATACGGTCTGTTTGCAACCATACCGCTTTTTGAAAGGGAAGGTAGGATGGATTACTAAACCACAATAACATACATGGTGAGCAAACCAAACACAATAAAATCTAAACCAACTTCCGCCCACCCCTTCCATCAAAGTAGTTCACCCAGTATCCAGACCTATTCCTATATCAATTCT
Source organism: Cornus florida (assembly GCF_030987335.1). Lineage (NCBI taxonomy): Eukaryota > Viridiplantae > Streptophyta > Magnoliopsida > Cornales > Cornaceae > Cornus > Cornus florida. The sequence goes on along the minus strand of NW_026775581.1, from coordinate 94,414,823 downwards.
TTGAATACCCACCTTAGCATTAAAATTTTGAGAAAACGTTAAAACACAAAACAATGTAGAAGGTGGCTCATGCATACAGTTTTGACTTACAGATCCACCAATATTCCCGACCAGAGAAAATTGAAAGCTCAATAACATTCTTGTCGCAAAAATAATTTTAAGGGACCAAATTTGAAGAGTCGAAAAGACAACAATTGTGAACTCACTTTGACGTGCTTGAAACTGCAGCTTTGTGCCCAAGAACATTAATAAGCACCTCAATTCCAGCCAACCGATGACATTTGTGCCGATGATGAACAGCTGCAGTAACTTTGTAATGCATTTCTACTATAAACTGCATTATCATTACAGCAGATTATTTGAGAAAATGCATAGCAGAAATTAGGAGCCTCGTAAAATGATGGGAAATGGAAAGAAAAAAAATTAAACAGCCAAGAATAAAAATATATAAATATTTAGAAGAAGCCATATCATACAAGAAAATGAATCTTACCATAAATACTCTATCTGGGCGGAAAATGTTAATCTTGTCAATGACACTGAAGCTCCTAGGACAGTCCTCGCTACAAATACATAATAAGAATATGTTAAACATAATGAAAAAAAAAAAAAAAAAAGTGCAATACAAATTAAAGGGTGAAGAGAAGGTATTTCACATCTGCAAGAATCCATCTACAACTGTTTGAATTGCATGCACAATGGCATCCCTAGAAAAGAAGGGAAGTGCAGGGTCTGACGCACAAGAAGAAAGAGACAGAATGTGGCTAACAATTGATACCTGCAGGCAAGAAATCCCGGAACTCAAATTTCAAAACCGAAACAACTATTTATTCAAGTTCACTTTATAAAAAAATATGACCATAGACCCAATTTTATATAAACTATGATTAACATCATAACAACTAATATGCTTTGTCAAAAGAAGAACCAAATTTGATCATTTCAGCAAAATGGACAGAAGTTTCTAATACTAGCCAAATATAGTACTCATATTAAAACAATCTCTTGCAGATCCATATTTCAGTCCCAAGAAGAAGAAGAAGAAGAAGAAAAAAAAAAAAAAAAAAAAGGAAAAAAAAAAAAGAAAAAGAAGTAAGTTTCTATATCCAAAGAAATATATTTTTCTCATGAAACATGAGAAAGTGGGAAAAATAAATATATTTTCATAAATAGAAATTTTTTTCCAATGAAAAAGAAAGTAAAAATTAAAATGCAAATGAGATCTACCAAAATGTTACAGCCATCTTTATATAACTGACTGCATGAAAACGAACAAATAACTTTAACAGCAAATCTAATCCATAACCATATCACAGTCAATATAGCAATCGCTTCACCACTCTTCCGAACATTCGTGAATCATGTCTTGATTTAAATTCTTATTGATTCTATATGTTTTATGTAACAACAAAATTCCATTTCTTGACCATGTTGTGATCTCCATCCTAAAGGAAGAAATATTCTCCTTTGTGTCCTAGAGGATTCAGTTCAGAGAAATTATATGGGAAAGATATAAAGCCTTAATGCTACATCTGTAAAGCCCCAATTTGCTCTCTGTCTTGATTTCCCTTTTACTTTATCATTTCTCTAACCCTAGCTTTTGACTTAAAACTTAACTAACATGAAATCAAAGAGGGGAGGGATAACAATCAAATTTTATTCAAATGAATAAAAGCATAGCCACTTTCAGAACTTTACTAAAATAATAGTATTTTTCTCTACTTTCAGGTTTTCAGTATTTTTGAACAACCTCCCTGTTTTACATCTCTATGTAAATCCAAAGATTACTATAAAGCTTTACAGAATCAAACCCTATTACGAATTGAGAAGGAGAATTTTCACCTTGTCAAATAACAACTCTAATGCAAGAAAACAAATGATAAGCAGGAAAATAAATATTTAAAAGTATTAACAAAAATATACAGAGAAATATACATAAGCACATAAAACGACCATGTCTAGGGGATCACTTCATCAGACATTCTACGTCCATGTTAATAGAAGACTTTTGTCCATATCTACAAATCATAGTTAACAAAATGCTAGTCGGTAGTAAGTTCACTATGTCAATTGTACCCTTTTAGAACATGATTTTTTTTTTTTTTTTTTCTCTCCAGAAAAACAAAAGTATTCTGACCCACAAACATATACAATTTTAATTATATACATCTACATGCATGTGCCGATAGCTATTGTATTTATATAGTACAAACATATACTTGTTGCTACTGTGACGTCCCACATCCTTTGGGAGAAGTTGTTAGAGACTTATATGTGTGGACATCCCTTAACCATGTAGAGGCGTTTTGAGGAAAACCATGGGCAACAAGAGAGTGTGCAAAGCGGACAATATCTACACGGGTTGGGGCAGGTCATGACAAAATGGTATCAGAGCCAATCCCTAGCCAAGCCCATGCGGGTCAGGCCAGCGAGGACGCTGGGTCCCAAGAGGGGGTGATTGTGACATTCCACGTGGTTGTTGTTGTTGGGGGGGGGGGGGGGGGGGGAGGGTGGGGGCGGCATGTAGAGGAAAACCTTAAGCACCGAGAGGAGAGAGTGTGCAAAGCGAACTATATCTACACGGTTTGGGCTGGTCATGACAGCTACAAGAATATCTAAACTCCAAACTACTATAACATGGTAAGACATACAAAACCTGCTGACAATTAATGCCACCACTCATTTTGTCATAAAACTAGATACCTTAAATGTTACTGCGAGAGACACACACACACACACACACACAGAGAGAGAGGGGTAAACCATTTGCTTCTTTATGAGTTTGTCTCTTTCATTCTCAGATATCTCAGCAGTTCTTAATATTGAACTCTGAAGTACCACTGCTCCTTTTTCCCACCCGGACTTCTTACTGCAATGCAAAGCCATGCAAACTGAAAAGATTGGCACAAAATGATTTTTAACCAGGACTGCCAAAGATTGACCAGCAACCTGAAAGTAAAAAAGCAGGTTTGGGAAATAAAAACACAAATACACAAGACAACAAACATAACATAAAATGACAAAAGAGTTGCAAGATAAACCAATGCAAGAAGTATTAACACAACATCCAATTCCTTATCCAATGGTAAAATATACACAACATAAACAAGTTAGCAAGTTGCCAGAGCTATCTTCAACTTCAATTTATTTTCTGCCGGTGGCAGAGAAGAAACAATAACAATTCTGATGAAATCTTTTCGCTATCTAGGCACCAAAAAGCAAAAACCAATCTTAAATCAAGTCAAAAGGCAAAATCAAGTCGATAACCATTTCAATGCAAATTTTAGCCATTCCCGCCAACATTTAGTAAATCATAAACAGAAAGAAACCAAGTTAACTCCTCCAACCTTAGCAACCCAGTTTAGGTTGGAGGTATCACCATGCAAAACTAGAGCTGGAAGAAGCCAATGGCAACAGTACTTCACAAAATTGTTAGGCTCCATATTCGAAACAAAAAGATCCCTTATCTGCAAAGAACAACAAATAAAATTATAAGCTGGAGTATGAAACTTCAGAAATTTCAGTCATATTCAGATACCTACAGGATGAGAGATGACCACATTACCTCAAGAAGTGAAACTAAGCTTACACCACAAGCAACCCAACAGAAGAGAATTGATCCAATGAGTTCCTCCAAGTACTGAAAAATAAAGAAAATTAAATAAATTAATTCTAGTTGGAATGAAGAAAATTGAAGCCAGTGAAATTAAGTAATCTGATTACAGACTACTTTTAGATGATTGTACTCCAAGACCAATGTGCATTAATTATTTCCAACTCATCATGGTCACTTATTCACTAAATCAAAGTAACAAGATGAGAAATATATTCTCACCTTTGACCTGGTAGTATACTTGAGTTGTCTTGACAGATTATCAAGTACAGCACTGACCAATTCCCTGGAGAAAAAGTATGGCTATTTTAAATAAACAAACCATGGCTAATAATAACAACAACAGACAGAAGAAATATTGTACCTCTGACAGGGATCTATTGCTGAAATCACACACATCATAAAAACAGCCTGCATGTGCCATTGGATATCACCACGAGAATATGACATACTAATTTAAATATCAAAACTCGAATAAAATTAAAGGAAAAGGTAAAGATATATAGGTGAAAGAAGATATATTGTATTATGAGAACCAGCAACACGAATGCAACCTAGATTAGAGACTAGTGAACTATTTGATTCTGGGACGGAGAAACAAGAACCAAAGAAAAAAATCCCACTAAATAAACGACCAAGATTTAAGAGCTCTTGAAAAAAACAAGTACAATACCATGGAAAAAAATATTAATAAATCAAGAGTGAAGCAACTTGTATGTTGCATACAGGCAAAATACTTCAGATGCCATGCCTTTTGACACATTACAAATTTCAGGCCTCTGTGGAGGTTTGGGGTGGAGAGGCATAGGCTTTGGAGGAGGTTTGTAGCAACTAGATATGGGGAGAGTAGAGGAGAGTGGAGTACTCTTGAGGTGCGTGGTCCAGGGGGTGTGGGCGTTTGGAAATTCATTCGGAAGGGGTGGGATGAGTTTTCCAAACATATTAGATTTCGACTCAGGGATGGTAGGAGGATCAGTTTCTGGGAGGACGTTTGGTGTGGGGATCGTTCTCTTGCTCTCACTTCCCCACGGCTCTTCAGCATTGCTACGGATAGGTAGGCCATGGTGGTCAACTGTTATCATCTTTATAGTGGGAGATCGTCTTGGGATGTTCGTTTCAAGAGGCACTTTCAGGATTGGGAAATTGAGGATGCCATTGGTTTTTTGGAGTTGTTGTATCGCCAGGAGATTACGGTTGGAGATTCTGATGGCTGGATTTGGGTCCCTACCTCTCAGGGTCGTTTCGATGCTTGGTCCTTCTTCAGGTGTCTCACAAAGAAGCCTAGAGATCCTTTCCCATAAAATACTGTTTGGCGTTCCAAGGCTCCTCTCAAGGTGGTATTTTTTGCTTGGACCTCTGTCTTGGGGAAGATTTTGACCCAAGATAATTTGAGGAGAAGGAATCAGGTGGTGGTCAACTATAGTTACATGTGCCTACGTGATGAGGAGACAGTGGATCACCTTTTTTTGCATTGCACCATGGCTAGGGATTGTTGGGATTTGATGCTTGGTTTGTTTGGGATTCAGTGGGTTATACCTAAATCCTCTATAAAGTTGATTCAGGCTTGGAGAGGTTGTACAGTGGGGGCACATATTCAGGATGCTTGGAGGGCTACGCCTCTGTGTGTTTGGTGGTGTATTTGGCTCGAGAGGAATAGGAGATATTTCGAAGGAAAGGAGATGCCTATTTCTATGCTTAAATTCTCTATTATTTCCACTCTTTTTGTTGGGCTTTAGGGAGAAATTATAGATCTTTAGACTTTAGAGGAGATTGTTGATTTTTTGGCCTTTTTGAAGGCTTAGAGGCCCTTTTTGGCCTTGTGTAATTCTCTTAGCTTTTGCTCCCCTTTTGAGCACTTTTATACAATTTTACTTATCAAAAAAAAAAAAAAAAGGACAAGAAAGGCTAACCCATTGACAAAAGAAAAAGTACAGAATAGCAACACAAAAACAGGTGGTGGAGCAGGGGGGGAGGCACAGAAAGCATTAATCTTTAGGAATTCTTAAAATATGTGTGATATTTCCAAATAAGAATTTGATTGCAGATATTTAACCACAAAGTTACAAAGTTTATAAAATATATAATACAGTTAGAAAACATATAGTTTGCAAATGAGTGAAGAAGAAATTTTAAAAAGGTAAGGATGCTAGTACTACATTTAGTATGCAAGAATGGGGTGTTCTGTTTAGTGTTCTGTTACACTCGTTTAAATGTTGGACTTGAATAATTTTTGCAGACATTTTCTCCCAGAGATTCTTGGCCTTGGATAGATGTATATACTAAACTAATTTTTTTTATAAATGAAACAATAGGACTTGAGAAAAATATAATACAATATCACATATAAATATTACTATATATTCATATAATAAAACTATACCATATGATCAATTTATAGAAATATTATCTTCTTTCATATAATATTATGTTATTTTAATATTACCTGATATCATTTTGTCATATAATATAACATTAAATAAAAGGAATGATCCAGCAATCAAGAACATCCTCTTAAGTTATTGATTATTATTTTATTAGCCTTTGCCTCATCTTCTGCCTAGTGTGGGTTTAGTGCTTGTTACTTTTTGGAGAACCAACGCTTAGTGTTGTATTTCATCTTTCTTGTCAAAGATGTTCAAATTTAACATTTAAAAAAAATAGTGTTATGATGTCAACTCCCAATGAAAATATACATACCTCCAGCTCTATCTTCTCGCTGAAAAATGCAAGATGCATGAGAGTAATAATAATGGTTTCCAATGTTGGACGGGGCTGAGGACCAATGGCTAGGACCTCCTTTGCTGTGACAGTTTTTCCTTTTGACGAAACAACCAACTTTGAACTGAAATTTGAACTGGAATAACAGACAAAAGGCTCAAGTATTTACTACTGAAAAACCATTTTCAATAAATAAGTATGAAAAGCATGTCAAGTATCACTCATGCTCACACAGAAAGCAATATAATGAAATTGATCCATCCCAAGCAAATAAGAATGTGGCATAATACTAGTTTAATAAATTTCAGTAAAGACAAATATGCTAAACGTTTGTACCTACTACCTTTTACTTTTTAGAACTGTAATATGTTCCCTTAGCAAACTGAAATTTTTTGGTTATATTGAAGGGCTTTCGCTTATTTTGATATTGTTTGTTGGAAGGTAAGCAACAGATTCACAAACCCAAATACAACACATTGGCCCATGTGGGGCTCAAACCGTTCATCTCCCCTTTCGAGAAGTGAGCTTATACCACCTGGGCCAATGGCCCGGTGGTTCATTTTGATATTGTAATTATAATATGAAGTATGAACAAGTATCCATAGCCATATTTTTCTCTTTTGATGTACTACAAGATAATCCTTTTTTACAACAATTAAAAAGTATAAAGCTGATATTAATTGCTAAATTATGCATTGTACGGATAGAGGGCTGCAAACCAGGTAGGTTGGTTCTGGTTGGATGTTCACTTGAGCTCAGCCAAAATATGTCATCCTTTGCCCTGGCCTAACTCAACCTAACAATCATTTAAAGTTGCCAACACAGCCTCAATTCAACTTCGATTTTTTAAGGCATACTCAGATGCAGGGCTAATCAGGTTTGTACAGATTGGTCAAATCAATTAAGTTGCAACGAACAATTTATGCAACTTCCTGACCAGCCACTTATATGTTTTATGTCATCTCATCTATGCTTAATATAGACACATGCATAATAGAGGTAGGGTTGTGACAGGACAGAGAAACAGCAAAACAGAATTGTCTAAGGTTTCGTACCCAATCTTTTCCAGTACATAATCAAATGTTTGGCTGAGATCAACCCAAAAACAAATCATTGGCCAATATAATGTGTGATTAGGTTACTTATCAACATTCATCAACACTTGTATTGTATGATAACAGTTCATAGTTAATATTTTAAATTTCCACTTATAAATCATTACACAATTGACTTGTAAGTTCATCAAATTTTCCACAAGTCTTTCAATGTCAGAACTCTTTGTTGATCTTCGCTTCTGTGCTGCCTCAAATTTTTGTGTACTGTACACAACAACACCACCAATTCATCAATTTTTAGGTTATAATTAAATATAAGAGAGTTTAACAGTATAGTTCCAACTACTCATATGCCAATTTGAACTTCCAAAATCTTTTTCCACTTCATTTGTGTTTCCAGAGCATCTCTATTACTGTTTGACAAAAGCCTACACCCCAAAACAACCATTGAACTATAGAATAACTGTAACAAAATTTTATAGAGGACTTCACATCCAAAATAGAATGTCACAATCAAAGATAGACGGCATCCAAAGTACGGAACGAATTTTGGTTACGGAACATTAAATGACAAGCAAGTGTCAAGATGAGGATAAAACCAATGGTAATAGGATGGCGAAATATATATATATATATATATATATATATATATCCTATCTTGGTTGATAAATTGTCAATTGATAGACTAGTGAAGCAGAGTAAAATTACAGATGTTGAGGTTGTATAAGGAAAAGTGGGTTATATAAGAAATTCGGAATCCATATAGAAACAAAGCAGAAATAAGAATCATTTTAAAATAAAAAAAGTACAGAGCTAGATGCACATGGGTCCCAAACAGGAACAAAATTAAAATGACAATTTTTTTTCCCAGCGAACAGAAATTCTCACATCTTAAATGGAACAAACATTTATTCAAGGTAGGAAAGGCCGTCTTCTGGAATTCAACTCACTTACTGGGCAAACTAATGTTAAAAGAGCTATATATCAACATCCAACAGTGACATAGAATGAGAATTAGAATATCAAAGTATAGAAAGTGAGACATGGAGATCAAAATAATAAGGTAAGGCCATGACCAAAAAAAAAGTACGTCACAATAATGGGGGTGCCAGATGCATAAAACTTATCCAACAAAATTGATGATACAAAGTTGATCAAATAAGGATTCTTCACACCCTACCATATATCCTGGAAGAGCTCATCATGCCCATCCCATGTTTGGAAAAGAACGCCAATCCATCTTGCCAGGGAAAGCCTAACTCGATAATCAGGATCCCGAAGCATCATGAGCAGCTTTTCAATCATGGTCTATTTAAAGGATATCACAGGAAAACATGTTACACAATGATTCAAAGCCATTAGATTAGGAATCAATTGAAGTAATTTAAAAAAAGGCAAACAAACATTAACAGAAACATAATATCCCACTTTTGGCCTTCTAAAATTACAGTCAGCTAGCCAAGTCATAAAAGTTATAATAGTAAGTCAAGAATACACAAATGCAAGAGAAACAAGACAAAGGACCCATCAACTCACAAAATTATATTCAGTTCAGGTGCTTAAATCTAGGAATATGCTGTCAGGTTAAGAGCATAATACTACGAATATCATCTTTGTTGCAATAATCACCTGACCAATTTGAGGTCTGAGTAATATGAGATTGCATATGCAATCAATCAACTTGGTGCGACCAAACCAATCAAAAAGATCATTTTCCACAACTCGGTTGACCAGATCGCCAAGAGATGTCAAACTCTGCAAATCAATTTCGAATAGTTAGTAATTGTCACATAAGAAGGTCTCTCTGTTAACATATTCATAAAACACAAATCCCCAGAAATAAATTTTCCTCTTTGTTTTCTACAATCTCGTCATGATTAAAACCAAATCACGTGTAACATACAATCAAAATAGAATTTTTGCTCTAAAAGCACTACAATGCAATCAGTAGATAATAAATAGGCACAAATAAGTAAAGATTTGATAGACGAAACGAAGATAAAGAGATTTAAAGTAGAAATTCTACCAAAGAAGATAGAAGCTCATGTAAAATGTTGTAGTCAAGAATAAGGAATGTCTCTACCTGCTCCTTGAAAGCCAACCAATGTTTGCACAGTGGCCCCGGAAACACATTGGTTCATGCATAAATGGTTTGCATCTAAACCAAATGGACTCTAATCAGGTTTCAAAAAGAACCATGGAGCTGAGAGAAAACCTCTATCAACTTTCTCCACTTAAGACAAGATGGAGTTAATTTCGAGGAAGATATAAAAGAACAACTGCCTCTTAAATAGCTATTCAATACATTCTTTAGTGTTTCTATAGCCCATCTTGCCACCTGTCTAGAGGACTAACTTAATCCGCGTATGATTCTTTTTAAAAGAAAAGCAATACACACCGCTTGATACCATTAGCTTTTTCATTTGACTCCTCCCAAGCAAGGGGATTGGATGATTGACCCAAAAATATCTCCCATCACTCGAGGACGTTGAGACTTGGGAGTGACAAACTAGGTACAAACTAACATATGGCATAATTTACATGAAATGGCTGCATCGCACACAAACAACAGATCAAGCTTTAACAACTGCACCAAGCAATGACCTCTATTACTTCTAATGTACATGTAAGAGAAATTAAATAGTTTGATCCTTACAACTTGCCTTTTTCTTCTTGTCCTTTTTTTTTCCCTTTGCTCGTGTGTGTGTGTGTGTGGTGGTGGTGGTGTGTGCGTGTGTGTGTGTGTGTGTGTGTGTGTGTGGGGGGGGGGGGGGGGGGGGGGGGGGGGGGGGTGTTGGGGGGCCGCTATCAGCCATTTGGAAACACTACCCCTGGTGATGCAACTAACCCCGACTGTTACATACTCAGATCAACCAGACTAGTTTTATCAAATAACAAAGAAAAACAAAGCCCAACCTGACCGTTACTCAGATCACCCCGACTAGATCAACCAGATTCAATCCATTTGATCGTCCTTTTAACCTGATTCAATCCATCTATTTCTACCAGGCTAGATCTCATTGATTTCAAGTCAGCACACTTGGTTTTCCGTTTCTTCTTTCTCCTTCCATCTGGTCTGACTAGCAAGTTTCCAGCCGATCAGTCCTTTCTGGCTAATATTTTTTGGTTCTCCGGTGGGTTGATTATTGTTAACTACCATCTAGTCCAAAAGATGGTATTTAACATAGTATCAGAGTAGGTTTATTATACCCTACTCTATACTCTACTCCTCTCGGATATTCAGATCAACTCGTTTTGGATCTTCGGATCAATACGTCTCAGATCTTTGGATCAACTCACCTCGTATCTTCGGATCAACTTGTCTTGGATCTCCAGATCAACTCATCTCAGACTCTCGACAACTTTATACTTAGTTTCAAGTTGGAAACTAGACTTCAATCTCCGTGTACCAACTTGAGGGGGGTGTTGGAGAATAATTAGAGGAGTGATTTAAGCCCGTAAATCACTCCTTAACAGAATGTTAACGTTGATACACTTGGGCAACAACTTGTTACCAATTTTGTATTTGACTTTATGTATAATTCCTTTATTATAAAATACTTGTAGAGCAAGAATTTTTTTTTTTTCTCTAACTACAAGTCTTCCCAAATTCACCTATAAATAGAGGTGGTTATTGTAAAGAAAATCAAGAGAGAAAGTAATGAAAGAGATGAAACCCTTTGGGCTTTGTGTGTCGTGGATGTAAGCCCTAGTGGTTGAACCACGTTATATTCTCGTGTTCTTCATGTTTTAATTTCTTTCTTCAAATTTTATATCTTTAAACAATTACGTATGGCATACAATTCGGACTTGTTCTCTTCCACGGCTTCCTTTTATTCTCCCATTACTTTGTTAAACTCAATGGACAGAATTACATATTGTAGGCTAAATTTGTTGAAATTTTTCTCAAAGCCAAATACCTTGATAGTCATCTGACTAAACCCAACCAAAGAGAACTAGTGCATCTTTTGATGCATGGGAAAAGGAGGATGCTCAGATCATCTCCTTGATGTTATCTAGTATTGGACCCCAAATCAGTTCAACATTACTTTATTTGTATACTGCCAATGAAATATGGGAGCGGTTGAAGCTTCTGGTACTAATAAAATCACCCGTGTATATGAGTTGTGTAAGCAGAACTTATTACTTAAGCCTTGAAGAGGGTAAAGAGAGTTTAGAAGAGTAATTTTAAAAAGTTATGGGTGTCTGTTAGGAGTTGAATATGTAGCAGCAAATTAATTCTGATGTTCGAAGTATGCCGCAACAATGCAAGGACTTCAATGTTGTTCAATTTCTTACAGTTTGTCCTTGGCGTATTGGCCTATTAGTGCATAGATTTTGGGTAATCCGAAACTTTCATCCCTTGCTGATGTGTTTTCCAGGCTTCAGCAAGCTACACTATCTAATGACACCTCAGATATGAATTGTGAGCAGAGTGGTGAACGGTCAGCTTGGGGGTAGGGGGGGGGCTCCACATGTGGTCGTCATGATGACGTGAATGTGGTTAGGGCTGTAATCTAGACGAGTAAAGGGCTGTTTGGGCTAGGCTCGGCTGTTAGAGCATGGTGTTTGAGCTTGGCCCAAGCTCACACCACAGTGTTTGAGATCAGCTCGAAGGCGTTCACGATCTAAATTACTCTACAAGAAAATATATATATATATGTGTGTGTGTGTGTGTGTGTGTGTGTGTGTGTGTGACACTATCATATACATACACATATATGTGTGTGTTGGGGTACAGAGATTTAGACAACACAACAATCTCAAAAAATAAATTATTACATAAATTTCTCAAAAATTTAGCTTTGCTGTTGATGTGTATTAACTTACAAGTGCATTCCCCTTTTGAACGCTTTCTAATACATTTTACTTATCAAAAAAAAAAATATTGTGGGTGGGTGTGAAATTGTTCTTATGCAATTCTTACTTCTTTTCTGCTGGAATTTGATTACAAAGAGAGACTGGTTTTAAACCTTTGGTTTAGAGAGACTGGAATCTTTCCTATTACATAGATTTGACGTCACAGACTAGCCAAATACTTACGGGAGGAAGAGGAATAGACTGGAGGAAGACGAGTAGAACCGTTGGCAAAACTCATCTGTGGCTAGGGTTGTGTGTGTGAGAGAAAGAGAAGGTAATAGGAAAGATTCCATCTATGTAGCTAGGATTGTGTATCAGTTTAGTAAGAAATCGTAATTGAGAAAGTCAAATAGGGTTTAGGGTGGGCTGAGTAGGAGATGGGCTTGGGTTCTGGGCCACTTAAATTAAAGAAACAATAAATATACACGTTATGTTGGTTGGGTTGGGGCGGGGTGCGTTGGGCTGGGGTTAGACTGCTTATAAGGCTTAATGGTTAATTAACTTTCTTTAAACATAGCCTAAATTATATTTTATATACTGTGAAATTTTGATGGGATCTTCATGGCAAACCATCTACTTATGCGAATCAAGTTTCCTCCAAGTATGATGTTTCTTCTTCGTAGACACCATCTTCTGGTTCTCGCCATGCCGCTAAATCTGATATGGTCACTCTCCCACGTGATGATGAGTGTGCTAAGATTCTGTCTCAACAGTGACATCTACTTCATCTTCCATGACTACTTTTGCCCAGTCAGGTACTGCATCACACATGTCTGTTGTCTTCAACTCATAGCCCTTGGATCATTGACTCTGGAGCATAAGATCATCTAACTGGATTTTTTTTTTTTTTTTTTAATAAGTAAAAATTTATAAAGAAAGCGCTCGGAAGGGGAGCAAAACCCAAAGACAAAAAAAAGACCAAAAAGCGCCTCAAGCCTTCAAAGAGGCCAAAAAAACAACAATCTCCTCTATAGATCTATAATCTCTCCCTGAAACCCAACAAAAAAGGGTGGAAATAATAGAAAACATAAGCATAGAAGAAGGCTTCTCCTTTCCATCAAAATAGCGCCGATTTCTCTCGAGCCAAATACACCACCAAATACAAAGAGGAGCAGCCCTCCAAGCATCCTGAATGAGAGCCCCCACTGAGAAACCTCTCTAAGCCTCAATCAACCCTCTAGAGGAGCGAGGCATGACCAAAGGGATCCCAAACAAACCAAGCAATAAATCCCAACAATCCCTAGCCATGTTGTAATGTAACAGAAGATGATCCACAGTCTCCTCATCGCTCCGACACAAATAACATCAATTAACCACCACCTGATTCCTTCTCCTCAAATTATCCTGAGTAAGAATCTTACCCAAGACAGAGGTCCAAGGAAAGAAGGCCACCTTGAGAGGAGCCTTAGACCGCCAAATAGACTTCCAAGGGAAAGGACCTCCAAAGCCAAGCAAAAGAGAGTTAGAATCCCAAAGCCAACAATCCGAATCCCCAACTGTAATCACCTGGCGGTACAACAAATCCAAAAAGCGAGTGACCTCCTCAATCTCCCAATCCTGAAAATGCCTCCTAAACTGAACATCCCAGTCAGTCTCTCAGTATCAAGATGATAACAGTCAACCACCATGGCCTGCCTATGAGAAGCAATCCTGGATGTTTCTCGTCATTTATCTGACTTTCATTCTGTAGCTCCTTCTCAGAGTGTTACTCTTACTAATGGTTCATCCACTAAGGTTTCAAGTTTGGGGACAACTCAACTTGGTGATTCCTTGTCTCTCATCCATTTTATATGTTCCTTAATTCCCCTTTAGTTTGATGTCTATTAGTAAGCTTGCTAAATCTCTCTAGTGCTCTGTTACATTTTATCCTACTTGTGTTTTGTAGGATCTCACGACAAAGAAGAAGATTGGTGCAGAGCATTAATCTCTTAGCTTATACAGCTTTGGTTTTGAGCCTATGGTCCTTCAGTCTTCTCCATCTCCATTCCAGTGGCTCTATCGTCTTGGTCACCCATCACTTCCTGATTTGCAGCGTCAAGTTCCTAGTCTTAGTCATTTAAAGTTTTTGTTATGTGAAGCTTGTCAGCTTAGTAAACATCGTCGTGTGTCTAGTCCGTTTCATTTGGTTCATTCAGATGTATTGGGTCCAATAAAGAATTATTCAATCAATAAATTTCACTATTTTGAGACATTTGTGGATGATTATTCTCTCATGACTTGGTTGTTCAGTTGTTCCTAATGAAAGATCGCTCTGAGTTATTCTTAACTCTGGACCAAAGTTATAATTTTATGTCTGATCCCACATATCACAGCACACCTTTCGCTCCCATTGAACCTAGCAATTGCAAAAAAAAACACAACACCAATAATCTTCACTTTCTCACTCAAGAAAAATCCTCAAAAAGAAGTTCGGAGAAGAGAAATAATATCACTTAGCACAAGCGTGTCCCCTTTTTTAACACTTGAAGGCACTTCACTAAATTATTTTCTTCTTCCTGAACATATTAGCAATGTATCATAAAACTTTGTATTCGAATCCAACCCAATTGAATGCAGCACTGAACCTAAAATCTTGGGTCCATATCACGTTCTAAAGAAAGGAAAATGTCCTAGCGAACTTGCTTAAAGAATTGGCAGCACAATTTGCATTTTTAGTAACTTTATGGATACTAGTCATTGATGGGAATGTGTCTCAAATTCCTACTCTTATTAGGTTTCTAGTTGTATTTTAGGACTATAAATAGGTACCTAGGTTATAGGTTGAGACTTGCAAGATTGAGAGAGATATAGTCTCATGAGAGAGTTGATTAGGCGTAGGAAAAACACCGGTGGCAATGGTGGCAAGGAGATAGGCTCGTGGAGTGTTACCATGTACACGGTGTAGGTATTCTATCGTCGTAATATCTCTTCACAAATCATAGTGGAATCTCTTCTCATCCGTAGATGTAGGCCAGTTTAAGCCGAATCACATTATATCTTTTGTTTGTGTGTGAATGCTTTATTGGATTTCATTGGATCTCAATGTTTGTGCGATTCCACTATCCCAACAGTTATTCATTGAGAGCCACCTCTCAAGTAATACCTAGTTTGAGCAGTTTAAAAGCATGCACATAAGTACAGACTGCTATGTCCTTGTAGTGCTTCATTGGGAACTGCATTTCCAAATATTAATTTTAAATGGCTTTGTCCTGGTTGGCATTTGATTAGTCTACCTCGGTCTCTCTCTTTCCCCCAATTTCCTTAGGACTCTGCTTCATCCTTTTCATATATACTTCCATTCAACATTTCAGCCCTTTTTCAGAAAATTTCACATTTTATCAAAAGCAAAGACGTAATAAATTGATGCCAAATTTTTAATTATATAGGGTGCACTAATTCATTTCTAAATAAAACCAAGACACCAGAAATACCTGTTCAGATACTATCCCCATTGAAGGTAGATCAACATTTTTATCCTTCCCAACATTTTCCAAGGAGATTAGGGTCCGTTGCAAAACACAAATAGCAGCTAGTATATTTAAATTCTGGAGTTTAAGGTTTGCTTGCATATCTACCATATCACTGATTGATATAACCTGCAAAAAACAAAAGACAAGTATTACTATGAATAATTAAACAAGGATACGGTGCAGAAGAACCTCAAGAAGTAGCATGTACTTTCTCATCTTCTTGTAAGTTTATGCAATCAGTACCAAATTAGTAAGATTACCAAGTCTCTAAACTTTTTTGGAGAGGACCAGTGAGGATGTTGACAGAGATTGAATACAATTTTCTCAAGCACCTAATCAAGAATAAAAGTGTTAAAAAATTAAATGTTTATATATATATATATATATATATATATATAATATGCGGGAATATCAGCTGACAAATAACAGTAAATCAGCCCATGACATACCCTTGGATCATTTTCTTTTTTCATTAGGTTGAACAAGATTTCCCATGTAACAACTGGTAGAACTGAGAAAGAACTTGAAATTAGAGATATAATGTCAAACTTCCACTTCATGGCAGAAACCGAAATGCTAGTAGAAATTTTTCCACTGACAGATAAAATATCAACATCTTTAGAATCCTCATTCACATCCAATTCCATGTCCATAATCATACTCTTACTGCTATTTAATGGATAAGAATTTCGAACAGAAGTGTCAGAAGAAGATAAGTCTGACAGGTCTATATCAGACTGAAGAGTCCTAGTGCAATCAGAACATTCTTCATATAGTTTTGAAAGACCCTTTAGAAGCCTTTCAATGGATTGAAGTATTGCTGTGTTGAGTATGACATCAACATTTTGGTCTCTCCATTTCTTGAAAAGAGGAGAGCAAACAAAACTTTCAAAAGAAGTTATGATGAAGCTCGTGCTATCAAAAATAGAGCCAGAGCCCAAACAACCACATCTCATATCTTTGTAACTTTTCTCAATGCCAGACATAGCACAATCCAACAATTTTAACAAGCAGTGGCCCATTTTGGTGAGGAATGATGAAGCTTCTTCTTCTACCCTGCAAAGTAACCAAAAGTATGTCAGAGACACACAAAAGCATATAGAATAAATGAGGAACTGGGAATCTTATGCCTACAATGACAGGGAATTGATTTCATTTTAAGAACTGTTACAGATGATAGAGTCACAATCTGCTCAGTCCCGCAACTTGGAATAAGTTCATTCATGTGAATCACAAGAAATGTTAAACTCAATGTGAGATTGTGACCCTAATCCAAATATATTATATGATAAACTTGAAGATTTCCACAGCTTAAACATAAATGTAGATAATCAACTAAAAAAAAGAAAAAGAAAAGGAAAGAAAAGAAAAAATGATTAACAAAATGGAATCCTGCAGGAATTAAGTTTAGCCAATGCTTCATTTAAGTGAACGAGCATGTAGGTGCATCTAGTAAAGCACCAAACCACAGAACCTTGTCAACAACATCATTGTTTGAACAAAGCCACATACAGTTAAATATAAATTATTCGTCTCAAGAACACAACACGGCGCTAACACAGACTTTACCCCTCACCAAAGTAGCAAAGACTGATAATTCTTTAGAAAATTGATCTTAGAATGTAAACAAATGTATAAATGAGATAAACCAAACCTTGTTATGTAGGAGCTGAACATGAAATTAGATAAGAGAGCACATTTAAAAAAAACATCAGACAAAAGCATCTTTTCAATCTCCCTGTCCACTATAGCTTCAAGAATACTGCTTTCCATTTCATGAAGCAGCGGATCTCTTAACTGATGGGGAAGACGTACAGCCTGATAGCATTGTGATTCGGGAACCTGAAAATTTTAAAAATGATAACCAATTTTAAAATAAAAAAGAATCCAAAAACAAAATTACTTCTTAAAAGAAGAAAAAGGAAATGGCACCTCAGTTCCAGAACGAAGATCAATTTTTGCAAGAACTTCCACAGAGCACTCAAAAAATTCATATGACGCTTCATACTCATGTTTTTCTGCCTAGAAGCACAATAAAAATTCAGTCCAGCGGCCAAAACTAATATCTATAAATGAGATCCAATAGTTCAAGTAAGAAAATTAAAAACAAAACAAAAAGGAAAAAGAAAAATATCAACATCCACGTGTACCTTAATCCGATCATCTGCGGGTTCAGGAACATCTACAAACAAGTATGAAGGGGAAAGTCCTTTGTGATTATGCGGGAAAGGAGAACAACCAGCACAAAGAGCATAAACAGCTGCTGGCAACAATACAACCATGCGCTCATCCAACAATGGACACTCCTACATAAGAAAGTATTATGAGCTAATAGAAAGCACCAATAAAACAGAATGTAAAATTTCATTAACATAATATGCCAGGTTGCAAGGAAGAGGACTTAGAAAGTAATGAATGGGGAAAAAGAAACATCAAATGAATAAAGCAATTTCTTTCCCTTTGAAATGAAGAGCAAAATACTATTTCAGATGTTAAAAATGAAAAAGTAGGCAGTGTGATTATCGCAAGCAAGAATTGTTGGGTGTTCTTTTAATGGTTTCAGTACCTGCGGGATTATTAACAGTACCTTTTTTAGAGAATGTTAATAAATTCCAAAATCCATTTCATAAGCATCACCCAGTTCAGAAGTGAAAACATATAATTTGGTATAAGACTAAAATAAAATAAAAGTTTAAACAATGCATCTATTGTTAAGAGAAGGGAACCATGTTTCCATTTAAAGTTGCAGTTAGTTACCTTGCTAATATTGACAAAACAGAAGTAAGCATAGCCTGCTTAAAGATAAAAAATAATAATAATAATAATAATAATAACAAATAAATAATAATAATAATAATAATAACGATAATAATAATAGTTGCATGTATCATTTCACTCCCATCAACTCCCATGCCTCTGGAGGATATCCTAAGTTCTAATGTTTTTAAAGATTTTTTACCCCCTTTTTTGATGGGCAAGGCTTTCTTAGTCTTACTGGCAAGCTAGGAAGCACAGATACTTCCCCGGAGGCATTGTGGCGGTATCAGACACGTGTCCAATACCGATACGCCTAGGATATGCTCGGACACGTGTCCGATACTCCAGAGAAGTATTCGATTTTTTAAAATACTTTTTTTAATTTCGGATACGCCGAGGATACTTCTGGGATACGGCGGGGTTCATATTGTAATATTTAAAATTTTGTACGTTAAAAAATGGGGTCAAATTATAATAAAACAAAAATGAATTTAAAACACCAAAATTACTAAAATCGATCCCCCACAATTGTTCTTAATTCTCATCCCAAAATTGTTTTTTAAAGACATTAGAACTTCTCCTTGTTTATTTTCTTTACTTGCTTCTTTATTTATGAACATGTTAATTAGTGCATTTAGACAAGATCAGAGTCCCACATCTTTGATAAGCAAGCAGCACAAGCTTCTTTTCTACATGTGAGGAGATACTAAAATTTGAAATCTTGATCTCATCCTCAAGTTGATTATGTTTCTTGTCAAAGCCAAAGATGAACATGATAATAGCGACATCTCCATGATCAGGAAATCAGAAAAAGATCAAGGATTAGCGTCTTTGGGTGTTTGTGGATGGCCTCACAGGTACGTTTTTCATCCTATAATTACACCCTAAAACAAAAGCCTACAAGGAACCCTTATCATGGATAAGGTTTCTAAATAATTTCATGAGTCAAAATAGATTTACACTTATCAAAAAAAATGAGTCAAAATAGATTTACATGTATCCAGAAGTTGGAAGGTAAAATAAAAAATATAGTGTTGTCTTCCGACTAACCCATTCAACAACTATCGAAGTTGGGAATCTCATAGTAGTGTTGCAGACATTTTCAAAGGTCCTTCAAGAAATTTATTGTGCTATCAAGGTAAAAGACACAGCCAAGTCCAAAATACCCAGATGAACTAGAATATGATCAAAGCCCCCAAATATGAATTTGCACATCATACAAATAAAAGAAAAAACAAGCTGGACAACAGCAATCCATGCACCGCAATATTGGTATACAATCATGATACAAGTCCAAGTCATTTTGGTAAAATAACAGGCAATGCAATAGCAAATTTCACCTTCACCAACCAAGTTTGATTTTTAATCAAATAAAAATTTGAAGTAGCTAAAGAAAACATTACAATAATAAAGAGAAAATTATATTTCATTAGAATTTAAAACAAACTTACCTTCCTGTTTAGTAAAGCTAAAACTGCTCTTAAGAGATTTTGTCGGAGATATAAAATGTCACGAAGATCACCCTACACAAACAGAAAGATGGCAGACAGAAAACATGACAACATGGTACATATTCCTTTCAAAAGGAGGAAAATAAAGTTTCAAAGGGAATTGAAAGACCCTATTAGACATAAATTGCACAAAGGCTTCGAGTTTATATGAATCGTCTTAGGATATCATGCAATATGGCACAAAATAACCTGGATGAGCCAAGTTCTGTGCCACTCAATCATGAATTATACATAACTAAGCCAAACAAGAGGAAAGATTAAAAATGTTCACTGCTTTTTGCTCCAGCTCAGTTTCAATGAGTCAACCAGCAATCAGGCTTAGGACAGAAAGGGCGGTGACCAAGGTTTTCCGTCAGCAGATTTCAATTCCTTATTAAAATTTGTTTGTTTAACTAAAAAGTTTCATGTGCCTCGTGGAAGCCATTTTAATGTAAAATGCTGATCTTAGTGGATAAAATGCAGAAGAAGTTAATAAGTAAACAAAATGAATTAAGATTTAACAAAGAAATTAGTCAGGTGTGCCAAGTAACATACAAAGAGAGTAAAGTGACCTACGTTGAAGATGTAGGATTCTGATGCATGCTCCAACTAATTAATGCTAACAAAAGTTGACGTATGAAATGACAGAGACCAGAGAATCAGCTTCTCACGGCACCAACAAAATGTCGAACATCCATGAATTTTGGTCAGTGCATTTGAAGAATGATTTAAACTTATAAAGTTTAAACCTTTATTATTAGTCATGCTGAATAAGGTAGAACTCATTGCTAGAGTATGTAATCTACAATTTATTATATGGTGCATTAATGTTCCAATATCTTGTAGGTTTAAGGTTTAAAAGTTAGAGGAAAGGTAAATTTCTTTTATATAGTGCCCATCTTTTGACCTCAAATAGCATACAAGGTGAAGTGAAAACTAGGATTAATGCAATGGCATTAATTCAGAGTCTCAGACATGATAGTGCCTTTATGTTTTTAAAACCCTTGCTCGTATTTAGACATGTTAAAGCTAGGATCTCAGTCTCCTATTTAAAGAAGGCTCCTAAGTACTCTTATTCCCAGTCTTCTTTCAAGACTTAAATTTTGTTGAGAATTCTTGGATGTCTTGAATGGCAAGTGAAAAAGGTTATTTATGTTGAGGTTGCGAGCCTTGCTTAATCTCCACAACAGATGCGGGAAAAAAATTTATGGACTGTGAAGCAGGAATAATTTGGTAAGGATCATATCCATATCGTATTGGCATCTAATATCAATACTCTAGGACTTCCGCAAGATCTACCTCCGGAATAGGTATTGTTCCTCCGGCAATGCGCTCGCTTGCCTTTGAGATTGATACTGCAGTTTGTAGAGTTCTGGTTGCTTTGTCTAGAACCAGAAGTCATAAACAAGCTGACAGGTTAGATGCAGGAAAAAATTTATGGACTATGAAGCAGGAATAATTTTGTAAGAGGATCATATCCATATCGTATTGGCATGTAATATTGATACTCCATGACTTCCACAGACTTGTGTCCAATACATTCTAATTGTATCTATAACTTCAAATGATATTTTAACAGATCGAATACTTCTCAGATACTCCAGTACACGTCTGCCTGACAGGTCAAGAATAATAGAATGTACCGCTTACAATACAATATCATAGTATAATTCTTAGAAAGTGTAAATTTAAACATAGCTGCATATATATATATATATATATATATTATTTTTTACAAATATACATACATATTCGACTCAAGAAAGTCTTTCCCAGGTACAAAAAGTAATTTTTCATCGTTCCACTATATATAAGGCCATAACCTCACCCAAAGCACATGCTATCGTATCGATCCTTAATAATTCAATCCATGTTAGTTTGGTCTTCCCTTCCCCTAACATTACCCCAAATAAAGACCACATCAATTTTCCTAATTTACCTATTGCTCATCGCTACACATGACCGAGCCATCTTAATCGTTTCTCCTTCATTTTATCACCAAAAGGTGCAACTATAACAATTTTATGAGTAATCATTCTGTCTTTTTTGTGTTGTCACGCATCCATCTCAACATTCACATTTCTATCACACTCATCTTGTAAGTATGTGTTTTTGGCCTCCCAAACATTCCATCTGATAAAGTATGGCTACTTTAAAAGTTTTTTATATAAAATTTACCTTCCAATTTTAAAGTATATGCCAATCACACAACATTCCAAAAGCACTCCTCCATTTCACCCATCCTCTTTAGTTCTATGATTAACATCCTCTCCAATATATCCCTCTATCCATAATCGAGTCTAGGTAATAAATAAGATGGCTTTCTGGTACCTCTGGACCCTCGATTTTCACTTATATTTCTAATTTTACTAAACATTACATTACATATATCCAATTTTAGTCCTACTTATCTTAAACCCTCTTCATTTTAGAGTTTTCCTCCAAACCTCTCGTTTAGAACTTATGATTCCTCTACTTTCCTCAATCAAAATGATATAATCACCATTCTATATACATAGAAACAATATATATGTATATATATATATTTGTGTATTATGGCATGCTCGAGCCTTAAGTTCCAGATACTTGCCTCATTAAGCTTCAGGTCTTAGGTTCGATTCAACTTAGGTGCGAGCAATTTCTTGGGGCCATGACCGCGGACATAGTCCGAGTTTTACCCGGTCCGTATGGGTGGGTCACCTTACACGGGTCCTTGGGGATTAGTAGAGGCAAAGCCTCGGGTTTCCAAAAAAAAAAAAGGTTCCAGATACTTGGGGGGTAGCTCTTTGCATGTGGTGGGTTTTGTGGTGCGAGAGGAACAGGAGTTCTTTCGATGGTGTTGAAGCTCCAATTTAGGTGTTACAGCATTTTATTTTGAATTATTTATTTTTTGGGGTTTAAGGGCAGTCTTGTAAATTTGTGGAGGACTTTACAGATTTTGTGGATAGCTTGCGAGTATAGAGAGTATTGAGTTGCCTTATTTTGTGTAGTTGTTTTTGGAGTGTGCTCCCCTTTGAGCACTCTTTAATGAAATCTTATTTATCAAATATATATATGGGTGTGTGTGTGTGTGTGTGTGTGTGTGAATTATCATGCCCACCTCATATTGGTATCCTCTTTTAAGGAATTGATAATAATGTTGTATCAGTCTAATGTCATATTTGTAGGTACTATGTGCACTCATACTTCATAAATTATCGATGGTTGAATAATGAACAAAGTATTCATATCCCGAATGGCAAATAGATGATGTTTTACAAGGAATCTCCTATTCCCCTTATCATGTCATGGATGCAAGACAAAACTGTGGTCAGATTATGAGATGAGACTAAAAGAAGGGGATGTGAAACAGATTGAATAGATAGACCAGATAAACAGAGGGACTAGAAGAATAAGAACTGGGGAAGAAGATAGAGAATTTTTAGAAACTCATAATCAAAGTGGTGAAGTTTTACAAGGAAACTCCTATTCCCTTCAACATACTCTATCAGCATGATACGGTATAGGCATGTGATGCATGACAAAATAATGGTAAGATGAGGCAAGAAAAAAGGTATGAGAAACAGAATGAAGAGACTGACCAGAAAGATAGAGGGATTAGAATAAAAATTAGGGAAGAACATAGATGATTTTTTAGAAACTCAATAATCTCGATAATAAAACTTTAAATATTTTGATTACATCAGAGCCATTATACAGGCAAGACTATAAACAAACCCTAAGAAACCCTCCAAATAAGAAGAAAATTCAAGTTTCTTTTTATTACTATCACTTTTTGTATCCATCCAACAAGTGATCATTGCTTGATAATGGTAAAAGCTCAAGCTGTCGAGTGTGAGAATCCAAGTCCGCGGGTAGCCACTTTGTGCAAATAATGCAGAAAGTTAAAATGATACCTAGTCTGTCCCTCCCAACACCCTCAACTAAGTAAGCTAAGTTTTTTTTGTGTGGTTACTTTTTTACACATTCAATAGATTTTTAAAAGGTTCAGCAAATTTGACACTTGGGTTGATTTTTTATCCTCTTTTAAACATCAAGATGATTTGCACAAAACAAAATCGAAGACCTGATGTTTTTAGCATAATTGGACATTTTCAATGTCATAAATTTATGGATTAGGAATCAAATGCATGCACCAAAAAACATTGACATTGGGTATTTCGTATCTAAGCATATGTTCTAAGTTGATAGGCCATCATGGTACTTTTGGATCATGCCATAAGTATTACGCTATTTGTATCATATATTTCGTTGTTAAACTTTTTCTTTTTTTCCCCAATTTTAAAAGATTTTTCAAAGATAGTTTTTGTATCAGCCTCTCATCTCATATAAAGTTGCTTCTTATACCAGGTTGTGGGCAATATCAATCAAGCAGTGAATGAGACTGTTGTACAGTACTGTATAAGTTGTCACACGTTTACAGTTAGTATTGTATGAGTTGTCACCTACCCATCATTAGCATATATAGAATTACCATGTATAGGGTTTTCTTGTTCTCCACTCACCTACTCCCGTAGCTTCTCCTATATAAACAACATTGTATTATTGTATTACTTACTCAATAACATATAAGTTTTCATATATTCTCTTTCTCTCTCTCTCTTTCAACATGGTATCAGAGCGGAAATCGATCCCTCTTTAAATTTTGGAGGTAAGGTTCAACAAAATTACCAATTAGCTAATCTACCACATATTATCCCCATTATTTAAGTTGGAAGTGCATATTTTAAGTTTCTAACTCATCATTTCACTTAACAATCGCCATATTATCAATTAATGACAAAAAAGATGAATTGATGACGCAACACCATCATAAAGCAAACCACTGCATTGGGCAATTCAAATCCATGAACATCAAAACCAAACTACAAAATTAGTGTTCCACACACTTGGTCATTATTGTGACGACCTTGTAGAAGGAGATGCTGAAAATAATAATTATAATAACAGTAAAAAAAATAAAAATAAAAAATAAAAACTCTCTGAAGTATTGATAATTAGATCATGCTTTTAATTCACATTACTTAAACTACTAAAAGAATGAAAAGGGCTCTAATGGTTTTGAAACAAATGCTACAATTACAAACATGAGACAAAGGAAAAAGAAATCCCAGAAAAAGCTAGTTGGAGACATTTACTTGAGATCCTCTTCTTGAGAAATAACTTGAAATGAAGCACAAAACTGACCTGGATAGGAATCAAAACCACACAATTAGAGAGAACATTTCACTGACATTAGAAGTATCAAAATCAAGTATACATCGCACTTGGTGGAGATGTAAGAACCACAAAACTAAAACGCTTAATACAAAAGGAAGTAGGATTTACGAGCATGTGTGCATATATTCATACTTACATTGACGGCAAACGCTTGAACAACCGAATTTCCCATACATCTTGAGGTACAACAAATGTATTCGCGGGGTCCTGACAGACAAAATGTGACATAATAACTGTTGTCATCTGACGTTATCCATAATGTGACTCATGGATGTGAGCAAGGAAGACAAGGTTTATGTGGCAACCTTGTGGGTGGGTGGGCATGGGCAGGTGTGAGGAACTGGCAAGCTACGGATGCACGATCCCACATCGCCTGGGTGTGGAAAGGGGAAGTGCTATAAATGTAGGATTGGTACACTCCAAATGGTATAAGGCCTTTTGGGATAAAACCAAGAGCAAAACCGTGCAAACTTGGACCCAAAGCAGACAATATCATTCCATGTGGTGGAGTGGGTCGTTATAAATGACCCATCCGAAAGTGTGCCGACAGGGCCGTCGGGCCACTTAGGGTGGTGGATTGTGGCGATTTTGTGGGTAGGTTGAAGACACTAGCAGGCTACCATGCTCGCAGGCTACGGGTGCACGATCCCACGTCGCTTGGGCGTGGAAAGGGAATAATGCTATATATGTAGGATTGGCACACTCTAAATGATATGAGGCCTGTTGGGGAAAAACCCAAGAGCAAAACTGTGCGGGCTTGAGCCCAAAGCGGACAATATCATACCATGTGGTGGAATGTGAAACAAGTTAATTAATGCATGAGATAGAATAGGGTACTCACATTCAAAATTATGTCCCTGAGGAGCATCAAAGCAGTATCCACCTGTACAAAAACCAAAAATAATGTACAATTATAGCGGCAGCTTAAACAACAGCTAACCGTACTCAACTCACTCAACAAAGCATTTTTAAACAAGCTAACCAACATCATCACTCTTACCTTTATCCCATATGAACAAACTCAACAACATGAAATCTCTTTTTTTCTTTCTTTTCTAGAATCTTATATTTAGAAAACCATCTTAACTAAAATTTTAAAACTCAACGTTATTCTACAGATATAAGCCATTCCAAAATTTTGAACAAAAACTTTCCAGGCTCAGCTCTCAGTGAAAATAAGACACAACATGATATAAATACTGACATAAAAACAAAGAAGAAGTGAGGAAGAACAACAAGAGGAAACAGCAATGCATGGACTCACATTTTTTTCTATAATTTTTCCTCCTCCTTGATCAAAATTGCCATTGCTTCTTACTTATATTACAAACGATAACCCGAGATTTTGATATAAAAGCCCTTTACCATAATCTCTTGTGACAATTAAATACAATTATATGAAAAGAAAAACATGTGTCCTAACAAGTCAATAGCATGTCTATTCCCTATAGCTTACATTCAAGTCTGATATGTAACCAGAAAAGAAAAGAATTCAGAAATGGAAATGTTCACGGTATTCCAGATACCCATTTAGGCAGTTGTTTTTGACAAGTGTCTAACTCAACATGGCTCCTCCGTACAAGTGCCCATGACAATTAAATGAGTGAAAAGATGAGCGTACCAGTGAAAACCAATACATTGAAAATTTTACTTTAACATTTTATTAATCAAACAGACCAAACTAAAGATACTGATTACTTTATTACAGCAAAGATGTGTCCATGAACTAAACTTACAACTGGGGAGACATTACTGAATATAGGTAATCCGCGCATTAGACAGCTCCATATTGTATGCCAACCTCTGTCAAACTGCAGAAAATCTTCCAACAAGTCAACTAACTCTCATTAAAAGGAAAAACACTTGACAAGAAAAGAATATCAACTCATCTAAACAAAACGTATATTTTCAATAGAACATCTTATTAAGCAACAATATTTTGGTCATCCTACCTCGGGCTTGAAGATGAGATTGATTTAATAAGAAAATAATATAATAATTAGACAACAAACATGAAAAGCATCCTCAAAATAAGAAGACCGGATTGAATGATATTCAAATATATGTCCCAAACTGAAAAGAAAAAAGCTAAAAGAAACTAAAAATCAAAGTCATTCTTCCCAATCAATTCATCTTAATCCTTTAATACTGTGAGAAACTGCTGGGGGAATTTGCAAAAGGGATCAGGTCATACTCAGACCCACACAGTAAGTCCTTCAACCTTTTTTTTCCCTTTTTTTAAGTAAAGATTTCATTGAAGAGTGCTCAAAAGGGGATGTTGATGAGTTCTCAAAAGGGGAGCGCATCCCATATACAACTTCACAAAGACCAAAAGGTCACTATAGACTCAAACTATCCAAAAAGTAAATGATCTCCCCCATAGATTTGCTATAACAACCATGAATCCAAAAAAAAATAAGGTGCCAAGAACATAAAATTAAAAAGCCCAAATAGGAGTCTCTTCCCCTTCAAAGGATCTTCTATTCCTCTCCCTCCATAAATTTAAAAGCCCAAAGGTTTAAGTCATTAAATCCTAATGAAATTAAGTTGATGTTTTGGGAAAAGTTGGTTAAACACCCAAACTTCGGAATAACTGTGAATGGCCATACAACTTAATCACGTTTGAAAAACTATTTCCAATATTAACCCAGTCAAACAACTCTCAGCATACAGCAATAGGGTTTTCCACAAACAGCCCCTAAGTATTACATAGAGAGCAATCCCATTACATGAACCCACTAAAGTTTCCACATTGCTTGTAAATGTGTTCCTTGAGAAAACATGACCACCTCTTAAGATGATATAACCTGTGATGGAGAACAAGGCGCAACTCAAAAGCTAGAACCACATATGACCTGCACTTATCATTGGAGAAGGGGAAAAGAAAGATAGAATTAGGGATATTAGTAAATTAGGGTTTTATTTATACTTATGGCTATTTTAGTAATTTTAAGGATATTTTAATACTTTATTGTTTTAGGGTTTGTTTGGCTGGTAGAATGGTATAGAATCCATGGTGGAACATAGACAAACATGTCCACAACAGAATTATTTTCTGCTTAGGAAAAAAGGTTTGAGTTTCTTTTCATACAACACAAAGACACAAATTGATGGCTAAATAACATCGGTTGTCCAAGACATTTGGAAGATATCATTTACCAACAAATGAAAAGAAATTGAAAATACCATGGAAGATTGAAAAGCATCGTTATATATCAAAATGGACGAAATGTTCATCACTTATTGAAATACATGAGACTATACATTTTAAGACATGTTTAAGAAATTAAATTTTAATTAAGAATAACATAACAGAAATGAAATCAAAATTAACTGACATGCCCAGATGCCAACGCCATGTATAATGGTCACTTTTACACAATACAATATACATTTTAAACAGTGAGAAACATAGCTGAGAACAACATTTTCCTTGCATTAATACAGTAGTCCAGAACTCACTTCAAAGAAGGTCAATTGTTAGTAATAGAAAAGAAAATTATACAAAATAACATTGGTTCACTTCAACCTAATGCGCCCTTGAAATAAAAATGCAGTTATATAAAGCAGTGTTAAAATTTTACAGCATTGTATGTCTCACTCCTGGAGACCTGTGCCCAATAACTCATCTAATAGACGTAAAAAGCACAGTTTAAAGATGATTTCGTTCAGCTCAAAGCCAATATCCCATATCATAGATACATATAATAATGAAGGCATCACTGTTTTCTCTAATTTAAAGATACATTATTTAAAAAAGAAAAGAAAGAAATAAACCAGATACCTCTTTTGAGATGAAGGATGAACCTGGTGAAATCTCCACTCTCAAAGATGGGAGCAGCAGCACTGAAGACAGACCCTGCAGACACCTAAGGATGCAGGTAATGCATTAAGTATCACAAGTGTTAAAGCAGAGCTACGGTATATAGAATCAAGTGGAATTCAGTGGAGAAATGACATCATGGAACACAGCAGTGTCACCAAAAAAAAATTCAACAAGTTTTACTATGGATGCAGAAGAATTAATTAGAACTGGTAAATTGTTTTTATGTAATTGTAGAGCAGCATACCTCAATGTCCACAGCAACCCATCATAAGCATGCTCCATATTAGCATCATTTATTATTCTGCACAAAATTCCAACCTATTATTTCCGCAATTTAAGAAATTTGAACATTTGTAGTTCTTGTAAACAGCTAATCAAAGCAAATACAGGGGCTGGGTAGTTTCAGCATGCTGGAACTATATAGTGGTGAATGGCACACTCAACTAGGCTGCAAACATGTCAATATATATATATATATATGCGTGTGTGTGTGTGTGCGCGCGTGCGTGTGGCGCATGGCACACTCAACTAGAGTGAATATAGTGGTGAATGAGTGCATAATTAATTGATTGAAGCATCAATGTGTGCCATTCTGTACCGAAGTTAAATGTAACCAAATTACAGTAAATTCTATAATTGTTCTTTTAACAACATAACAATAACATCTACTTTTTAACAAGTAAAAATGAAGTATATATTACATGTCAGGCAAGAGCATAAGAATAATCAAACAGCTTCTATATTTTGGCATGTGAACACAACAAAGGACGAAGAAAAAAAGAAAACAAAGAGAAAGAGGGAGTGAGAAATGAAGAATATAGTTATAAAATCTACTATAAACTTTTGTCCTACTTACGGTATCCTTTTGTGTACTATTATACACCAGAAAAGAAAGAAATGTATCAAAAGTGACAATAAGCTAATAAGAAGTAAATATTGACACCATTGACCCTCCAAGCATGCTAAAGCTGACTCACCTTTCAAAGCTTGCACATATTCCTTCAAACCAGTAGATGAAAAGATCCTTACTGATGCGAGTACAGTAGTTACGGATGAGACAACAAAACGCAGCATTCCTGTCATACAACTCTATTGATTAATTCAGCATATATATCAAAGATCCTTACGGTCCAGAAGAGTAACAATATTTACACAGCGGGGCAGGTCATGACAGATGGTATCAGTGGGGGAACGTGCACGAGCACAAGCCAGCAAGGACGTTGGTTCCCAAGAGGGGGTGGTTGTGACGCATTTTGAAAACCGTGAGCACGGAGAGTGCAAAACGAACAGTATCTACACATCGGGGCAGGTAGTGACACAAACTTTCTCTAAAATTCTCATTATCAATACATGCGCTCCTTACAATTAAAGCAAAAAAAGAACGATCTTTTCACTTGTGTAAACAATACATATAGACTTTTTTAAATCAATAAGCTATGATGCAAAAGGAAGATTTGTTTATACAAAACACTAGCTTGTGAAGGGTTTAAAGAGGAGAGAGAAATGTACATATTTCCCCACAAATTATACTTAATGTCATCAAATCCAACGCCATAAAGAAGTCATAATGTGTTTAACATCTACCCAACGTCCATACCAAATAGTGTGACCAAGATTAATATGGGGTGAGAACTGATATAGACCATCATAAAAACCATGCTAGTATGTGAAAATGGGTCAGAAACGGCAAAAGAAAGTTTACCATAACCATTTTCCTTTAGTGAGCCCCTCCTTTAGATATGCAGCAGCATGCTCCCTTCTGGCTCGTTTTCCAGTTGATGGTGCTTTTAATTTACAAACACAAGCCTGGGATAGTAAAATCATATTAGCCAATGACCATTCTTTGTCTTCCACCAAAGGAAGAAGTTTCTAACTCCTAGCAGCTTCTGCTTCAATTTTACAGGAAAAAACTTGGGAATATAGCATATCACATTTATGCTAAAAAATTTAGCATATTTCATGAAATATCCATTAAGATATGGCACAAATCTTTTCTTATCCATCTGAGCCTTTTGCAAGAGAAATTATAGAAAACTCGTACTACACGATGAAATTAATCAATTTAAAAATCCGAGAAAAAACCATAGATCCTTGGAACTATTCATAGAAAATTCATAGCACAATTAAATTTTACAAAAGCGAACAAATAAAAGCACATCATAGAGCATCATCATAAAGAATGAAATACAGGCACTAAATTTCTGAAACAACTACCCGATAAAAGATTAGGGCTGCTAGCTCCACCAAACTGCACTGTGAGGTTGTTAAGGTTCCACACTTGTCATCCTTGGTCGTATCACTCCTGAATACATAGTATATTCACATAAGCATCTAAGAAATCACTTTAAGTAACTCCAAAGGAGAATGTATGATGAAAACAAAAACAAAAACAAAAAAAAAGTGACCGTGGCAGGTTGGTGCAACAAATATTGATTTGATCTAGTTCCTTGCCAACTACATCCAGAAGTTGTTCTACCAAAGCACTCCCATCAGTAGCACCCCTAGTTAAATTTAATTGTAACCTTGCATATAAAATAAGTGCATCCTGCAAAAGAAAAATATGAATATATTTGGAAAAAAATAAATATATAAAAATAAAAAATAGAATACATGTATATTTATTATTACTTCAACTATCTACAAATATACAGACATCACTATGTATGTAATACTAGTTTAAAAAACCTTTAGACCGCGGTCGTGGGTTGTTATCCAACAACGGAACACAAACTGCTGCACAGCATCATGGATTTCCAAGGAATGAGAATCCAAATTTGGACCATCCCTTAACAAGTATGTGTTGATGCACTCAATTAGCTTACGTGAAATCTTCCCTTCATCCCTGAAAACATAATGGTAAGGAAAGTGATTGTCCAATAACTTCCAGATTAGAATTCCACCATTACAGGCACAAATCCAAAGGAGGGTCCATATATGTTGTACCTTACATAAGAGAATATTCCTACAAACCCCTTCACAATGTCTTCTCGAAGATTATCTGGAAAATCTCCTGGAGGATTTTCAAGAAGCGAATGGAGTGTCAGAATGCAGCGAAAGATTTCCTCTTTGGGATTAGATTGACTGCCACTACTGCCACTCAAGCTTGTTTCCACCTTTTCCATATATAGAAGCACCAGACCTTGCCAAAATAAATGGGACTGGTATGATAAATTTGAGAAAAGACAATTTTCCAGAACATCATAAGAAACATGTATGAGGTGCAATCGAAAAGGAGACTCACTGCAATATACCCGCTTCCTCATATGAAATCGATAATCTCTCAAAATATGTCGTAAAATAATTCCATACTCGGACTGAAAGCTCGGGACATCTTTTATGACATCCCACATGTGATTAAAAAGCAGTTTGGCCACAGTTAACAGAAGAAAATTCTTTCCTGCAAGGATAATGGTCATGTAAGCAAATTACATCCATTGCTCATAACATCTTTTCAAGTCAAAAATGCTTATGCAAACAATTTTACTTATCATAAATAGAACATAAAATTATTCACAAATCTCTTTGGTCACCAAAAAAATAAAGGAAAACCAATGAAATAACAACTTCAAATATTTTGTTCTGGTATTTTGCTTTTCTAAAAATAAACACTCAACTCAACTTAGCCAAATAGTTATAATGGCCTGAATTGAATAGTAATTTGTGTTTCCTAGGGTCTATACCAATGCAAAAAATTACAATTGACTGTACACTTCTTCGGCATTTCTTGAGAATTAATCAAAACAAAAGTACCAATCAAGCACAAAGTTTATAGCTCGTAGATGATGAATCAATTTCAAATTTTTACTTTCCTTCACTAGTAAATGGATAATTACTCAGATGGACTTAAAAAAAACTTTTGTCCTACTATTTCAGATTCGATACTCGAGTCCTATTTCACCATTCCGCTCTATTTGGGGCCATCCTTTGATTAAACTGGAACCGTGTACAACAGGTAAATCAATGCAAATATCCATCTTCCCATTAGTTGATAGATACTCAATCCAATGAAGCTGGAATTGAAACCAAATCAGGAAAAATGAGGTTAATGCCTGTGAGAATACAGAGATGGTTCGGTTATTTATAGTGAAAACAAATTAATATATCGGCAAGCGGTGATTTCCTTCAAATTCACAACATTTATAATAACAAGAGGATGGCCGTGGCCAAGGTAGTGAGAAAAGACACATTGTGCTATGACTTAATGACAGAAATAGCCTTCTATGAGCTGAAAGTATTCTAGAAGTTGTCCCAAATGGCAGTGGCTTGGGTCACTTGAGGAATATGATATTTACCTACAAGGAAAACAACTTAATAAAACACCAACCTGAAAACTTAGCATCATCTGCTCCTTGAACAACAATTCGCAGAGTCTTAGCAAAAATTAACTTTGGTAAACGCCGCTTGCTTGCAGATATCTCCAGGGATATGCATTGAGTGAGCAGCGTAATAAGAAAAGGCCATGTTTCAGCTGCATACATAATGCAATCCTCAAATTTCCTTCCAACATGTAAACACATAATGACATAATGTGTTAAGAGGTAGCAACCCATTCCATATGATACACACAGATATACATACAGTGAGGTATCTCGTTAGGCTTAAGCTTTGCAGTTTTCTGGCCAATATATCTACAAAAGCCAATTGATCTTTCACCTTCCAGCCAGGTACTCAACAACTTAATCCCTTCCTAAATTCATACATCAAATCAGAATAAAATAATCAAAAAACTTAAAACTATAAAATATTCGCTCAACTGAATCCAATTCAACTATCTGTCACAGTTAAGTTCATTTTTCCAGAGATCAAAGAGAAAACTACTAAATTCAGCTGAATCTAATTCAACGATCTGTCATAGTTAAGTTCATTTTCCCAAAAATCAAATAAAAACCACTCTAAATTCAGTAGCTCTGATTTTTTTTATTTCCTCACATTTTCTCGGTAATCAAACAGGGGAAAGAAAAAGAAGTGAAGATAAAGCAAAATAAATAATCAAACAAACATAGAACCAGGAGAAGATTCTTCCTGGTATCCATGAAGATGTAGGAAACACAGGGAATACGGATTTCGGCCAAACGAGTCTATCTGTCTTAGTTAAGTTCACTTTTCCGAAAATCAAATAAAAAATACTATAAATTTAATAGTATGATTTCTTTCTTTCCCACATTTTCTCGGCAATCAAACGGAGGGGAAAAGAAAATGAAATGAAGATTGAGTGTTACTTCTCGAGTTTTGGCTTTGTCGGATGAGAGCATTGAGACGATCTCTTGAACATCTCTTGAAGTGACTAAATTCATTTTGGTAATGTTTTCGATTTTCAAGAGTTGGATAGTGACATTTGGAGAGAAATTGAGTATTATGAGTGCTTGGAGGGTCGAAGTCTCGAAGACGATCGGGTTAGGGTTTTTACGCGACGGTGATTCTAGAGTGAGAATTGGCGGGAGCTGTGAAGGGTTTAGATTCTCCTCTAATAATTAGAGATAGAGAGAGGAGGGTAGCATATGAGTCTCCGAGGGTTTTTTCTCTTTAGACAAAGGAGGTCTTTATGAGGAATAATTCTCAAAAATTAATAATAAATAAATTTATGAGGAAATTTTTTTTTTTTTACCCCTACGAGAGAAAAAAT
This sequence comes from Cornus florida, assembly GCF_030987335.1. Taxonomy (NCBI): domain Eukaryota; kingdom Viridiplantae; phylum Streptophyta; class Magnoliopsida; order Cornales; family Cornaceae; genus Cornus; species Cornus florida. The sequence continues at coordinate 94,380,212 of NW_026775581.1, read as the reverse complement.
TTCGTGAAAATAACTTTTGTCACATAAGCAAGAACTGTAGACAATTTTTAGCAGTGACTATGAAAGTGGCATTTCTTTTTTTTTTGGTGTGTGTATTTTTATATTATTTATTTAGTTTTTTAAAATTTCTTTGCAAGTTTGTATTTTTTTTCCCTAATTTTTTATTAGCAATGTCCCTAAATATTTGATGATGGGTTCAAGTCACAAAATCATCATTTCTTACAAAAAAAAAAAAAAAAAAGAAAAAGAAAAAAACTAGTGTACACATGAGTATCTCATATGGTCACAAGCAACGTAGGTCCAATGATATATCTTGCATTATTTGTTTAAAAGATAAGCAACAAATATATTAACCAAAAATTTTGTAAGAAAAGTAATTAAAATAGATTAAAAAATTTTAATACTAAGTAAATATTTAGCACATGGTAAAAAGAAAAAAGAAAAATCATGTGGCCAACCTATCTCTTTAGAATAAAAATACAATGATAACAATCCCCACCAAAAGACACGACAATGTCACACACAAATCCTTTATTTTATCATTACGGGAGTGAATAATGAGGTTGTCTATTTTTTGCAATGATTTTGAATGGGTGACAAATCCTAGTACTGGGTAAATTTTTACCATTAGAGTTGGGTTTGGATTAAAAAACTTTAGTTCTAAGTCAATTTGTCTTTTTATAATTTTAAATTGGGTTTATCAATTTGTTTTCTTTAAATTTCATTTTATCATATATAAATTTCAATTTCAATTTAGAAATTAAAGAATTGTTTAAAATGATATATTCCGTATATAATACACATTCTAAATTTTAGAATATTCTCGTTAGTGTAATCCACGAAGAAGCCACTTTCCCACATTTTAGAAATTTTGAACATTGCAAGTGGGGCAGCCCTACTCACTGAATTTTGTTATTTACATAATTATCAGCAATCTTGATTTTGATTTTGATTTTTGAATAAAAGCAAGTATTGTTTCCTAATCTAAATGTTTTGTTGGTCTGTTGAAGGGGAGCATATATTGATTGAGAAGGAGAACACTCATCTTGTTGAATGCGTCTTTTACTACCCAGTAAGCTTCTTGCTATGTTTTTTTTTGTGCTTGTTACTTGGACAATGTTACCATATAACTGGCATTATAAAACTTTGCATATTATGTATGATTTATTTTTATTCTTTTGTGATTTATTATTGCATGATTTGGGTTGCACGCGATATGTTTGAATGAATGCCCGTTTCAAAATATTCTTCCAACTTTAACCGTTTTGCCAATATTCTTTCAACTTTAACCGTTTTGCCAATGTTCTTATAAATTGGGAAAGCGGCTTAGATCAAGAAGTATTTTGGGTGTTTCAATTTCTTACTTTGCAACTGTCATATCACATTGGCAACTGATACATACATACACAGAACCTACAATAAAATTTGTGCTAGTTGAGAATGAAAAAAAAGGTGGAATTCTAGTTGATCACACCCAGACCAGAAGTGGGATTTGTTGTATTTGTTGATGCATTGACTACTGGATAGCCAAAATTTCATTCTTGATTTTGTCTTTTTTTTCTTTTCGAGAGGTTGGGAGAAGGAGTCATTTCTTGGTGCAATGATCCGGATAACAAACGATATGATGTGGGTTTGAATTTGAGAGCAAAAAATTATGCAAAATAATTTTAACATCTTCTTCTCCTAACATCTCGTGTCACCGAGATCAGCACCAGGTAATGGCCTATCTTGTGAGGGTTTTGGGAGGAGAGGAGTTTTGTTTATGCCTTCTTTATTCCCTTTTTCAGGTAAGATTCCTCTCAAATCATTACTGCCAAGTGAAGCAAGACCTCTCAGCTACACAGAATGCTAAAACTACATGATTAAAACACCACTTACTAGCCCTCATCATTTCATTACTTTCTGTTCTCACTAATGAACAAAACCATGAAGTTCGTTGCACTTCTCAGAACCGCTAGTGTACGTCCTACTCTTCCTGAAATAACTGGGCCTTTGCAATTCCGTTCCTTCCAACCTGACTTTGTTCCAAGAGATCCCAAGGCCAAGCCTAAAAGTTACAAATATCCACCCTTTTATGATCCATATGGCCCTAAAACTCCACCTTCTGAAAATATAATTCTGCTTGCTGAAAGAATTGCTTCCCTACTCCCTGAAGAACGTGTTCAGATCGGTCCCACTCTCAGAGATACACTTAGGCATCCGAAGATGCAACCAATTTCGGTTGATGGCATGGACTTGGGTCCCCTGGGAGGGATTAGTGCTGAATCTACAAAGGCTGAAGAGAAGAAGGCTGAGAAAACTGCATTTGATGTGAAGTTAGAGAAATTTGATGCTGCTGCAAAAATCAAGGTAATCAAAGAGGTCAGGGCTTTTACGAGCCTGGGATTGAAGGAAGCCAAAGACCTGGTCGAAAAGGTACCTGTTTTGCTCAAACGTGGAGTGGCCAAAGAGGAGGCAAATGCTGTGATAGAGAAGATGAAGGCTGCTGGGGGAGTTGCTATGATGGAGTGAAATTTGTTGCTCGTTTTGTAGTTTTTGTTTTGTTCCAACGAGTTATTTCATTGTTGGAAAGTGGTATTTCCCAATATTCTACTTCCTGACATTTGATTTAGAGTGAGCTATTAACCAGAAAATGATGTTTGCTTCTCAACGTCTTTTTTCCAAATCTAGCCTTTTCAAAATACAAGATTGGTCTTCACATTGATGAGAGAGTGTGGGAACAAATTCCAGGATCTGCTTTCAATGGCAAGAAAAGCCGTGTGTTCTGTGTAAGTTGTTTGCATGGTGAAACGTCCCAGTTGTCTTTCTTTACCTGGACAAACAAGTACCTAATAGATTTATTTTTATTTTATTCCGATGAATAAAATCTTAAATTTTATGGTAAGTATAAAACTACAATATAAAATTGTAAATTGATCACTTGATCATGCCTTGTGGACAAGATCAATGGAATAAAATTGTTTAGTCGTGCAGCATTCAATAAATTTAATTACATCCTGCCTGAGGTATGCAATTACAGAAGAATGCATATTTACCTACATAATTGAGTCATCAGTACAAGAGACCCGAGTCATCCCAACTCCACGTAGTCCTTGGACAATATCTGTAACATCATTACGCGATGGTTCTCAAAAGTTAGATGGAGTCGCATATGCTGCCATGCCAGGATGATTATGTTTGTGACTAGAATCAATAGTCATTTGATGATCTTGAAAGAGAACAGTTCTTAGATCCATGTTCCCAAACTAGTTCTGAGAGATCACTTTCAAAGAAGGCGGAGTGGAGAGACAGAGACCTGACACATATTTCTGCTTTCCACAATATGGTCCACCTTGCTGAATCAGTTCTCTGCTCCAGAGCTTTAAAGGATCCAATGTCAAGGAAGTATGGATTTCACTAGTAGCTACAACATCCACTCTATTCAGGAATACGGGATACCCCTCCATAACTTCCTGAAGTATTTTTCATACCTTCTGTTCTTTTTCCCGGATTTTACTCTTAGCAACTCCTATGGTCGAAGCAAGACGTTATTTAGTTCGACCACGAGTGATATACCCAAGTCTTCGTTGATTGAGAGCACCTTTGTGAGAATGCCAAATTGACCAAACAGGCGAATGCTAACAATATCCAACATCGTTACATTGCGTTTCAAAACAATGCTAGTTAGTACAGCGATGAGGGTTGTAAGGATTCCTAACCCTAACAAGTATATCACCCTCTCTAGCTGACCTCATGGACTGTGGATGCACAACCAGGGCACCAAAATATGCAGTTCAGCTGGCTCGTCACTTGCTAGATGTAACACAGGTTCTGCACATCGATGCATGTTAGGATCACCTGTCAAAACACCATCAATGTCCTTCCATACCTGAATTTCTCGCAACCACAACGCTTTACCAATAGTTGTGGCTGTCAGATCACTACCATCCCTAACCAATGTAGTCACTTCACAGGATCTCCTCCAGCCCTTTCCAAGGAATTGCAACATCAATAATCCAATCACTATGTAATTTCTTTGCAACATCTGGATACGTTGCTTCCAAAATCTCCGCATTTGTGAAGTCTATCTGTTGTTATAAATCCAAAATTCAAATGCATCATCATATTGCCGAGCTTTAACACCAATTTTATTCAAATATGCTGCAATTTTTTTTGTTGACATGCACTCTCGGAATGAGGCTGAGTAGTCCTTGCTTAGTGTCAACTCTTTCCCCATAGCAATTCCCTTCAGAAGTTGCTCCAATTCTTGTAGGTGTGTTGAAATAGTGGACCCCTTTTCTCTCGCCAATAAAAGCTTGTTGGTTGTCTGTCTCATGGCAGAGTGAATAAAATCACAAGCCCCGCCCCAACAAAAAAATATTAAGCCAGGCGCACAACATGAGGATGGTAGGAAGATTCAAAACTTCTACACACGAGCATGGAGTTATTTAGAATTTATATAGAATTCTATAGAGTAATCTAACACTGTATACGAAGATACTATAACCCAATTCTAGAATAGTCTTAACTGTTGATAAAACTGGTACACATCCTAATTATTCGTTGTAAAGCCTTTTTCCTATCAATAAAGTGGAGTTGATTTGCCCACACCAAGAGTGTTGTAAAACATGCTCTAAAAACTACAAATTACATCCACTCAAACTTTGTTTAAGCACATTTAGTTTAATAAATAAATTCTTGATAATTCTAAATGTCCGTGAAACTGAAGCAACATCCAAAATGTAGTAGAGTTTTAAGTTGTCATATTGAAAAAGAAAAAGAGATTCTCCTTCCATCGGTATTTTGTATTTTGGGATGGAGGGAGTAGATTAATATTTTAAAGGCGGATATACAATTTTGAATTTATAAATTCAAAAATTAATAAATCTCATTACTCTTAAAATAAATAAAAAGCATATAAATAGGAAACAAACAAAAACATAAATGAAGGCTAGAAAATGAGCTCTCTAAAAAAAATAAGATGTCAGAAATATATCTCCGTTACCAGATGAGCAGTAACAAAAAAAAAAAAAAAAAAAAAAATTGGATTGAAGTCTTATGACATAATTGTTTTCCAGACAAACCAAGCTCAATAAAAAAGCATTACATATGCTGCTTATCCCTTACAAGTAGATAGTTACCCTCTTAATAAGAATAAGAATATGAACAATCATGATATTTAACAGATTTAATGTTAGAAAGGGAGGAGATATCAATCTTGTGCATGTCTTAAAAGATTTCATGTAAAGCTAGAGAGATTTGAATTACTTTCGCCAGTACTATCCACCAGGCTTTTTACTATGAGCATTTAGTTTTGGATCAAGATCAATATTTGAATAAGGGTAGCGAGCGATAAACACCTCTATAGTATGCAAATAGGGTTTATAACCCCTTATAAATTTTTAAAAGTCCCTAATCTTTATTTTTTAGCGAGCATGGGTCTATTGTCAGTGGAGCAATAAAAAGACTAAAGTGCTCTTATGCGTTTTAAAGAAAAAAGGTAAATAAAATAAATAAATGTAAACTGACCGAAGTACCCTAACCAAAAATGATATCGCGTGGTTATATATAAAATGGTATAAGGACATTTTAGGGAGACCAAAATGGCAATTTAGGGGATTTGTTACTTAATATAGTCACGTACAAACATGACTACTTAAATATGATTTTCTAACATATTATACGAATTAAGTCTTTATATACCCATTTTTAAAACTTTAACGGACTTATATACCCAAAATAAATGTTAGGTGTGTTATTTGCCCAAATTTTAAATATTAGGGATGTTTTTCTCACTTTACCATTTGAATAATGACTCTTGCGCCACAATATTTTCTTAGCAACTAAAGTATTAAAACTAGAACCTTGGCATCAGTGATTCCTTCAGATCCATCAACTACTTTGCTAGACCTTTGTCCATAACATGGATAGGAGTGGGACTGATCCAGGATCTGCAGTCATTGGATTTGGGGGTCTGCCAAAATATGTCAATGGCATTTGAACTAAAGGATTCATGGGGAAGCTCAGAGCTTGTAGTATCACTGCTACTAGGACTTCGGCTGGCGAGGCATGGCTTATTTATTGCCGAATCTCTCTTATCAAAGTCCTAACCAATAGACACACTGGATACAAGGGAGAGCATGTTACAGAGGAAGTTGGGAGCTAGACCGAATTACCACAACTGTTGAAGCAGATCCATTTCCTTTCTATAAAAGAGAGAGTATATTGTCGTTAACACGAGCACGCGCACAGAGAGGAAGTTGTATTAAAGGGAATCTACAATGCTGTTAACTTCACATATCTGCTGCTGAAGTTATTCCATTGCAAGCTCTTGTTTTCCTGTATTACTCATTGATTTTACAGAAACTGCGGGTGGTGAATTAGATGGGCAGTCCCGAAGCCAATTTAGCCCTCAAGAGTGCCCCACAATTATTTTGAGTATATTGACCACCCCTTATGACTTTGCACATATACTTAGGAGCACTGCTACTGTGTCCAACATAATGCAAATGGACTTCAGAGAGATTGTAGGGGCAAATATAAGATCAAATAACCAGGAATGTGTCTCCTGGTCATAAACAATATTACAATCTTAGTGATATTTGTACAATCTGAAGAGGTTTTACCTTAGTTGCCAATAATTCATGTACAAGTTCAGGGTAGTGGTTTAAAATATGATCCAATGTTGGAGGTGTAATCGTAGAAAGAAAAAGAGTGATTGAAACTGATTATTACTTTGCAGTTTGACTAGTTGCCACCCAATGGCGCATCGGACATGTCAAATTCCCAAACCGCACCAGACACTATAATATAATAAAATTGAATTACTTTTATACATGTCCAACCAAAAACGTTAGCGGCGTATCTCGTACCTAATGTGAGAGAATAACATGGGTGCTGCACCTACGTTTGATCTAACATAGATTATTATGCACCGAACAGTTCTGTGACCTCTTGATTTCAGAGGACTCTGTCTGCTTATGGTCTGACTTTGCTAGTTTCAACAAAACAGAAGATATCTTTGTTAAACCAGCAATAATTTATCAGACTGGCAAAGCCAAACTGATTAATCTTGGCTCAATTGCAATTGGTAAAAATACATGTAGCTCCTAATCAAACACATTGCTCGTTATGCCCTCTCAAAAGCAATTAACTACAAAGGTTCCCAGTTCTACATCAACATTTGGAACACAAGAAGAGAGAGAATGTCAGCTGATACAAGAAAAAGAGCAGGGACTCGAAACAACCCGAGTCTACCAAAAAGTTAACATTACAGGCAGCCTAAACAGAAAGATTCATAGATAACAACATATGGAACTAAGAGGAGGAAGACGGACCGACCATGGTGCTCACCTTCTTCAGGAGGCCCTTAATCTCATTCTCCAAATTGGTTCTCATCTCTGGCGAAAGATTATCGCCTGCCTTCTCCAGCATTGACGTCATCATCTGAAGATTCTGTTTTATAAGGAAAAGGTCAGGTGCCTCGCCTTGGTGAGGTTTCAAACTAGATGGCTTTGCTGGGGACTTGAATCCCTCAATGGGCTGCAAGGCCAGAGGCGAATTAGTATCTGATTCCAAATCTTTATGAAGTCGGTAGCTGACAAGGGCTGGTCCAAAAGGGCTACTCTTTTCTAAACTCCGAAAGGCTTCTCCAGCATCAGCACTCTTTATGAAGACAACCTGGGCACTAACAGAATCATTCAAAACCTGTGTTTCTGATTCCTTCAACGGCCCAAAACCGCCAAATGTTGCAAGAAGAGCTGCTTTTGTTGGCATTGGAGATCCCGGGGCAAACTTCAGGAGAAGAATGGTCCCCAAAGATTCTCCAATAGTCTGCACATTATAATTATTAACACTGATATCTGGTACCCCAGAAAAAGGTTTATTTCTCCTTCTCCTCTTACGCTGGGGTTTACCATTGGCTGTGATGGAGTTCAGCTCTGGCAAATCTTTCCCTAATAAATTGGGATCAGTAGCATTCCCATTCAAATCTGGTATGGCAGAAGAAACTTTAGTCTTCAGAGAGTCTAATGATGTTTTCTCCTTTCTCTTTCGCTTCTTAGGCTCAGGCTTGGCACCAGGAGAGAGAAGGCCAAATAGTTTTGGATCATTCACCAAAGAGCTGCTTTCAGCATTCTTCACATTAACATCTGGTTGGCTAGCCACAAGTTCACTGTTCAGATGCAGTGAAGCAGCCGGTAGGCTAGCCGTAAGGTCAGTATTCAGATGCAGTGATGCAGCTGGTTGGCTAGCCGTAAGTTCAGTATTCTGATGCAGTGAAGCGGCTGGTTGGCTAGCCGTAAGTTCAGTATTCTGATGCAGTGAAGTGGCTGGTTGGCTAGCCCTAAGTTCAGTATTCTGATGCAGTGAAGCGGCTCCTTCCATCCCCTCCGTATTAATCAGCTCAGGGACACCTTGGAGTGAATATGAACCAATCACTGGCACATCTTTTAACAAGCCAAGTGTTGTTTGGTTTCTGATATCTGATAAGTGAAAAATACTTTTAGTCCTAGAACGCACTGAAGCAGTTCCATCCTTCCTTTTTTTCTTCTTTGGCTTAAGTTTATCTTGAGGTGCAATGGGACCCATGACCTGTGAATTTTCTGCCAAAGAGCTTGGTATTGGACTGTTTCCATTCAAATCCAGCCTGCTAGGCATTTTATTATCCTGCAGAAGCTCTGGAATCACTCCAGCTTTCTTCTTTCTCTTCTTCAGTGTTGGTGTACTTTGGGGAGCAAGACAGTTCATCGCCTGGAAATCTATTACCACCGAGCCACTTGTAGTAATGTTCTTGTTCATATCTGCTAAGCCAGGAGTAGAGTTAGTCTGCAAACCCACGGCTGATTCTCCCTTCTTCCTTTTCACCCTCCTTTTCAGTTTACCAACTGATAAGGGGTTGCTGATCTCCCGAGGATCTTTTCCTACTGCACCAGGATAGTTAGCATTTTTATTCACATCTGATGCACCAGTGGAAAGTTCGGTTCTCCAATGTTCAACAGTTGCTTCTTCCATTTCTTTTCCCCTCCCCTCCCGAACTTCACCTCCACATAAGGTCTGGCGAATATGAATCTCATTGTTAGATTTCTGATCAACCGTATGCTTTTCCATTTCATAGTAAGGATCACTATGAAACGACAATCTTCTGAACCCATTAAAAAATATCTCAACTGAAGCAAATTCTCTGTTTTCATTAGGATAGAGGCAATCCAAAGCAGCAAAACGAAGTTCAGAGAGCATTTCAGCCGAAGACGTACTGATTCTCTTAATTTTATCAGATGTATTATGCCCAGAAATGGCTTTCCTGGACGACTTCTTCTGTAACTTCTCGCCACTACACTTGACAATTGGAGGGGACCTCATAGACTGGCCAGCAGTGCCAATCTTGGCCAGTCCTGAATGAGAAACTTCCTTGCAGTCTTCCGTTTCATCTTCTTCTGGAATGGGAGAGCCTTTGCGACCCCATTTTAGTTTTACATATGGAGGTGACAAATACTTGCTCTTTTTTCTTTCTCTTGATTCATAGCAGCCCTTTTCAGACTTCCCTTCAATTCCCCCATCACCATTTTCTACACTGAATTTGCTCTCTGCTTTTGTTGGAGATACTGAGAGGCTGGTCATCTCCTCCGCAGATGGAGAAGCCAATTTACAGACATTAAGATCTGCAGCTTCATCACTTCCGCGTCTAGATTTAGCATCCTTGTTCCTTGCTCTGTTCCTAGATTTTAACGCTGGTTCACTTGAGTTAGTCCCCTCTTCGGTAACATCACTCCCACATTTCTCCGGCAAAACATCCTTCTCCTCACCAGAAAGCTTAGTTAGGTCTTCATGCTTCTGCTCTAAGACTGTATCCGTTGAACTCTCAGATTGCTTCCCTGATGCAAACTGGGAAGATCTGCCAAACCCATCTTCGTCACTGTCTTTAGCATCAGTTGAACTGCACAGTTGACTTATAGGCAGCTGGCAATGCCCTACAGCTTGAAGGAAGGCTGACAAATGATTTTGGATGACAGTAAACTCAAGCATACCAGGCATAGATATATGCTGGGCAAGAGATCTTACATATGCAAGAAAATTTTTAGGTTCAAACTGAGTAACCATATTTCCATTGAGTAAACCAGTTTGGCAGTCTCGAATTAACTCACCTTCCTCTGTTCCAGCATTTCCAAGCGTGGTTTGACTTTCTTTCAACATACAAGAACAAGACATCTCCAATTTTACACGTCGACCAATCTCATCCACCGCCTTCTCTACCGCACCAAGGAAGATTCTAGAGCTGATTTGCCTCGAAATCTGTTCAAAGTTCTCAATGAAGGGCTTCAACTGAGATGGGGAGCACCACAAAGAACCACCATTTCCAAAGCATCTAACTGGGAGGCAGTCCCTCTGGTCGGACTTTGCAGCATCCTTTGATGCATCTGAAGAATCATAAATCACTCCAGGCCACCAAGACTGAGTTTTGGTTTCAACCCATACAATATCACCTATTGAGAACTTGCATTTTTTATTAGCAATAGCCTCTTCCTCCCCTTCATTCCCTCCCTTTGCTTCCCCATCCATGGAGAAGTTTTTCATCACATGAATTTCAGAAATATTGGCACTCGGGTTTTTCCCATTATCATACAACAAAACCCTGTCTCTTTTGCACGAGTTTTCTTGACCAAAACAACCCCCTTGCAGCACTTGTTCCCCAGGCTTTGCTTCATCACTTTGTATAATTCCATTTATCGGACCGAAAACTTCAACAAATAAAGAAATATTTCCAGAAACTTCTATCTTCCTAGCTGATTCCACCCCATCCAGTTGTGTTGCCTTTCCTTCTTTTCTACCCTCCTCCATTAAAACATTTTCGATCACGATCTCGTTGCTCTCATTGACTGCTAAACCCCCTTCTGGAACTGATACATCCTCATTTTCTATTCCAGTGCTATTTGGTACCACTACACTTTCTCCCTCAAAATCAGATTCCAAGCAATCTTCTTTGAACCAACTTTCTGCAGCAGCATCTTCAATACCTTTGATTCCTTTTTCAATATCGACCGCAACTTCCACATTGCCCACTGCCATACCTTTAGCATTAGTATCACAATCAGCACCATTTGCTGTAACTGATACCTCAGAATCTGAAACTAGCCCAGAACACTTCTCACTCAAAACTGACAACCCATAAACTTCTTCTAGGGTTTTATCACAAGGGTTCTGAGCGTCATCCATTTTAGACACCGACAAAATCCCTATTTAGGATTTCAAGGAGTCTTAGGTTTCCAATCTCAAGGATGTTCCCAAAAGGTATCAGTCTCACATTAACTCCACAGCTGATTAGAAACAGAAACAGAAAAAATCAAAAATCAAGAATCAAAATCACTTCATGGCATTTGCTATTCATAGATAGATACCAAAACCATGAACAACAATATCTAAAAATAGAAACCCACTATAAATCAGAACAGAAACATATGCATCATATAAGAAGATATTAGATAAGCAAACTACAAAACATTAAAAAAAAAAAAGTAAATCTAAGTACCTGAAGAAAAATCCGAGGGTTTTGCATTTCTGATGAACTGAGTAGGGGCTAAGATTGGGAAATCTAAAGGAGACCGGTGACGAGAGTGAGTTTCCGGACGGAAATGATTAAAATTTTCAGAATTTTCTCGAGAAAATAATTTAGAAGAAAAGTAAAGCTATTAATGGGATGCCGTCAGATTTTGTGGCAGGGCTATTTGTTGCTGTCCGTATTCTAAGGTGCTTTTCTTTCTGGTTTATGCGGTACTGACAACATTTAAAAGAAAAAAAGGAAAATACGAACTAGTATGAATTAGGACACAATAGGAAATAAAATAATACTCGTAATATATTATCATACGTAGTATGTACCAACCATTTGATGTTTACTTATTTTATTCACCATTTCCTTAATGCAATACCAAAATTTAGACCGAGTTGGATGTGTACGTTATATTAATTTTGTTTTAATTTATAATTCTTCCCTTAAATTTTTTTTTTAAGGAGATAGGTAAATAATACAGTATTTTAAAATTTTATATATATATATATATATATATATATATATATATATATATATATTATCAAGTTGGAATATTTTTTAAAACATAAAAAGTAACAATGGAAAAACATTTATGATAATATACCAACAATAAAAGGATGGTGATTTTTTCTTTTTTCACACAACAAAAAAGAAAAAATTTGAATGTTAATTATCAAAAATACACACACAGGAGAATGTTTAGTTTTATAATTTACCAAAAACCAACCATGGACCACCAATGGCCTTGGTGGAGTGGTATATTCACACCAGAATGTTTAGTTTTAGAATTTACCAAAAAAAAAAAAGAATGGACTACCGATAACCTTGTGGTCCAGTGGCATATTCTCAAAGTGGATGGTGAAGCGGAGTCGAATTGAGTGTTAGACGAGTTAGACGGTTGCCTAAGACCCCAATCAATAAGAAGGTCTCATAATTGTTTATTTATATATATTATAACTTTTCTAAAATAATTATAGTATTTTCTTTAATTATTAAACTTCAACGTATATAGAAATTTGACAATTGACCTAAAAAATTTCTATTCTTTATTTTTTTGCGGGTCCCCAAATTTTTTTTTCTTTATACATTATAACTTACCTAAATATTTTATTTTCTTATTTCATTAAACCTCAACAAATACAAAATTTAATAATGTGCACAAAATATTTCTATCCTTGTATTATCTTTTTTTTTCTCTCTCTCATCAGCATATATAAACACACATTAAAATTAAATATTAAATATATATTTAAGTTTTTTTTTTTTCATCTTCTCCACAATTACAATTTACAATCTCACTCCGGAAGAAGATTTTGAATATACTTATATTTTATTAAAAAAAATTATTGGAACATTAGACCAAATTATTCGAAATCAGTTTTTATTATTTTATAACTTAATTTAGTTTATAGTTTTATTAATTTTTGTTATCATAAAATTATATATTTTGTTTATAATTTTTATTTATATTGTTAAATATGACTATTAGAAAGCACATACATAGCCAATTAATTAACAATAGAACTAGAGTTTGGAAAAATTTTAGTGATAGGTTTAAAAATCACAAAACAAATAATTAACTACATAAATATATGAATAGATTTAATTAAAAAGTCACTTTATTTTTTTCGGCCTAAGGCCGCCCCTTTGGTGAAGGTAAAAGCCTCCAAATGAGTAAAGTCTTACTCATCAGAGTGGATGACGAAAGTAGAAACCTCCAAATAAACAAAATGGGTGTGTATGTAATTTTCTTGTTATCATTTTTAGAACGGGCTCGGAAGCAACCTAACCACTAAGTAACACGCAGCACTTGCCAAAATGTTACATTGTTACTCTGTCCAGTTCTGAGTCAAAGACAAGACTGATGCGGGAAAACTAATACATAATAGATTACAAAACTAGCTGGTTCATGTCTGCAGAAAAACTGTACGTGTTTCCAGTCGCTGATTTTCTACCGGTTGTTGATCTACGCCATTGGTATCATAACAATGGTTTTTCCTTTTTTTAAAAAAAATAATAAAAAGTCATGCACCTATGGGTAAAAAGGACCAATAATAATGGTCATCAAAGGTCAATAATAAAATCAACAAAGGTCATTCATCCGCATTATCAGAAAACGCATATATATATATAAAAGGCAACATATTTTAGGTAGTGCACCAGTCTTCTCTGAATAGTAATTTACATTAAAACACAAGTTCTGTTTTTCGTGAAATTACATTCCTGAAACAAGTCTTCTATTGGAGTTTCAAGTACAATCCATCATTATTGCCAAAAAAAGAAAAAACATAAAGGCTAAAAGACCACAATATTTTTTTCAAACATTGTGATTTTCTATTTTCACAAGCACACCACCATCAAGCATCAGCAGCCTTCTCAACAGGTGCTGCCTCTGGAGTTGTACCTGATTTTGCACGCTTTGCTTCATAATCTTTCACAGCAGCTTTTATCGCATCCTCAGCAAGCATGCTGCAATGCAGCTTAACCGGTGGAAGAGAGAGATGCTTTGCAATTTCCCTGCATTATCATCAAAAATCACAAAATTTCAGAAGCTGAAAGCAGCCAGCATGAATATAAATAAATTGTGTTTACAAACTCTTTAAGGTTGAAACAATATGCAAGCACACAACCTACCCCAAAACATAGTAGAGCAGAAAAAAAAACCACATACAGGAAAGGAGGCCCTTTGAGAAAGGCATTTGGGCTAATCAAGGTGTTGGTATTTGTTCCACAAAATGGAAGATGTAAAAATACTAACCACAAGTCTAGCCTAGTGGTACTACCTCATCTTTCAAAGTGGAAATTGGGGGTTCAAGTCCTCATGAGGTTCCAACTAGAGAAAAAATAAAAAATAAAAATACCATCTTAACTTTTTTTTTCTTTTTGATAAGAGTATTAAAATACCAGCTTAACAATTTAAAAAAAATTGTTTCATGAAATGAAGGCACTAACAGGATAACACAAATCAGGAAATAAATACCAAAGCTTCTCCATATTTCATTTTACACAATGAAAGTTCACACAACACATCTTTCACAATCGAATAAATAAAGTTGCTCAATGAAAAAACTAAGTTTACAAGACTCATTTACCACTCCATTCTCAATTCAAGTCAATTGAGGTCTATATACCAAACCCAAATTCCCTTTCAATCATCTCCTTGAATTCCAGAAAAATATTCCCAAGTAAAATTTTTAGTTGCACGTTCTTAATTACAAGGTATGACCAGTAAAAAAGACCACTGATATTTGCTTTTGTTTTTGTACTTCATAAAGGTGAAGAAAAATATAAAAATTCGTTTTGATATATGCTTCTCTTTCAGTGTTCTACCAAAACAGTTTCTAGATGGCTTATCCACCATGTCGCCATATACATTCCAAAAGTATTGGCTTGAGAAATAAATATCTATATGATGAAACAAGAAAATATGCAGACATATATATGATGTTAGTATGATTTCTACATGTCTAAGCATTAAAAGATACTGCTACTTGCCAAGAAATTGCTCGCTACAAGAAACAATTATTATTTATAAAATCATTCGACATTCCAAGTTTCCAACTTATAGTACTAACTTAAGAAAAGTGAGATTAATACACCAGAAGTTCCACATCCCTGCATTGAACAGATGCCGAATATGCTTTCCAGAGTATCAAGTAAGCAGTGTCTACGTGTTAACAATTAAAAACGATCTTCAAATTATGGTTACATTCATGACGCATGGCACCTGGGAAACCCTTGGTATAAATATCTGAGGCGAATGGGTTATGGATACAATTTTTTTAACAATTAATCATGCTACTTAACTAATATAGAATATAGATCCAGTGTCTGCTAGCTCGACCCAGACGAGATAATCTAAGCCCATGATTGGTTGGTGGATAAGGGAGCTCTGATTTTACCAGATACACACACCCGCGTCATTCCTCATTTGGATTTAACACTTTTCCATATTGAACATGCGATAACTTAACGATGCTTAGTAAAAGATACAGATGTGAGACTCCCTGATACCAAGGGGTGGTACAGGTCATGCTGAAAGTACTTGGTCCTTCATTGGGAATAAGGCCAAATAGAGTTCAATGATCGTTTAATCATCAAAGTTAATATATCTTAGCCTGTATTCTCGGATATGCTGATTAGCCTTGCATTCCAGTTGATGTTCCTTTGATTTACCATAAACATGTCAATTATAAAATGCAAAATATATACTTCAATGTGGAACACATAAACATGTCAATTATCAATTTTTTCCAATTCCTTTTTTTTTCCCCACCAGAAATTATTATTATTTTTTCCCCCAATTCTTAATGGCCAATAAAGATACTGTGTTTTATCATTCTTGTCATCATTAAGGTTATCCCACATGAGTTATATCTTTGCTTATGCTTGCAGTTTAGTAAATTCTAATTTAAGGGGATATATCATATTATCAAGTCATTAATGAAATCTTATGACCATTGTTCAGCTTTGCTTTGGAGTTTTAAAAAATAATTTCAGAACGTATTGCAAAGAGGTGTAGAGGGAGGCCAAAACAATGATTAGTAGTGACAATCATTGTTAATATTACAAAATTATAGCCTCAAATGCTACAGTTGAAGGTGATTAAACCAGAATAATAAATTTAATACAGGCAATGGTCCAAATTTGTCAATAAGGCAGCAGAAGATTTAAATATTTAGCGAGAACATTGAATTTTCAATGATTAATTCATTTAACTTCAACATAGAGCCGAAGAACCACAATACCACACAGCAATTACTTAAGAAGTGAACCATGCATTTGAAGCACAAAAAAATTACCAAGAGCACCTGACAGAATAACCCATCCAAGACATGCACAAAATGAATCATTGGTACTACACAATATATCAAATAACATGAAAGTATTAGAGTCAAAATAGTGAATAGAACACTCACGTATTCTTGATAGTTAGAACTTCTTCCATTTGTCTTCCCTTCACCCATTCAGTAGCTGAAAATGAGAAAAAAGAACAATTACATTTACAAATGCCAAATGCTCTATGTTTGTATTCTTAGTTAATAAAACAGTTTAAAACACAAGATTGGTAGAAAACCCATAATAAAATTTTAGCAACCAACTTCAAGCATATATAATCCTCCCTGGAATAGTCACATTATTCATTGCAAACAAAATGTCATCTTTAAAAAATTAGATTTGATACCCAGCAAAATTCATATATCACACAAATTTTAACCAACCAGTCTGACAGCTTTATTGCATCTAGGAGAAGCAACATCATTAGCTTGCCCCTTTATGAGGTAGTTGCTTGGAAAACCCAACACGTGCCAATCTGAAACTTGGCAGCAATTATCATTTCAGTTAAAACAACCTCCAAGTCGCAATCCAAACATTTTGGGTGATCATAGTCCTATATAAGAATTCTCATATATTCAATTCAAATAAACTGTAGACGTATTGCCAAAACTTCAAACCTAAGCCCAGTCAAGATTCCACCCACAAATAGCACATAATAGAAGAAAAACACTGTGAGAAGTGAACCAGAAATAGCACATAATAGAAGAAAAACATTGTGAGAAGTGTAATGACGATCAACCAGAACAAAGGCAACCAAAGCAATGAGCCATTTCTTGTAAAATCATTTTCTTTAATTCTTCAGTGGTCTGAATGAATCAACCCTTTCTTAAGCCAATAAATTATCACTTAATATCCACAAAGGATCATCCATCCCTGAATAATTGAAAATTTTCAAAACATATACTCCCTTCAGCATCTTAATCGAGAAAAACAAAAGAGTAATCATGACCAAATTCAATCAACTAAAGCAACCAATTCCACAATCAAAAGATATTCATTTGTTTCCAATGAAAATGTTTCCAGCTAATTTTTTTTTCCTAACGGAAATTTCCCAGAAGTTTCCAATTCACACAACAAACGAATCGACGAGAATAATTGTTCCACAAACTACAAACATATAAATATATTGCTTTATACACACATACATATCCATGTGTGTGTTTCAAGAATTTTATGAAGACTTACCAACGGAGGAAGAAGCAATAGCCGAACCGCAACCGAAAGTCTTGAAGCACGCATCGACGATCTTGCCAGACTCGTCATCGACCTTGATCTGGAGCTTCATGACATCACCACACGCCGGAGCACCGACAAGGCCCGTGCCGACCGTCGGATCATTCTTGTCGAAGGATCCTACGTTGCGGGGGTTGTTGTAGTGATCGACGACCCTCTCGTGGTAGAATCGCTGCAGAACCTGCGTCACAGGAGTTTGGGATTGGGACCTCCCAAACCCTAACCCTAGAGCTCTCTTCCCAGCGTTTCTCAACATTTGGATTCGATTTGCTGTTGATGTGAAGATCAGAGCTTTTCTAGGTTTTGCGGTGATTTATTTTTAGAGGAGGAAATAAGGCGGTTATAGAAGAGAGATATTTGTGTGGAAGTGGTGAGTTAACAACAAGTGTCCGTCTCTATCGTACCCGGAATATTGGAATAGATTTTTTTTTTTTTCAGATATTGGAATGGATTTACATAGAAGCTCCTGGCCACTAAAATTCTTCTCTATATTTTTAATGGTAAATAGAAATGATGATTTCTTTTATGAGTCTATATTTTTAATGGTAAATAGAAATGATGATTTCTTTTATGAGGTTTTTTTTTTTTTTTTTATAGTTATTTGAAAAAGGAGGTTATATGAAAATTTTACCCTCAAAAAATTTATATTAAAACTTATTTATAATAAAATTACATTTTTTCATTAATAAAAAGCATATTCACACACATACTTATTAAAAAATACCATGACTACACAAACTTTGATAATAACAAAAATCACATAGATGAGTCCAATTTTTTTTTTTTTTTTTTTCAAGTAAAATGACATAAATCACTGGTATTTTATTTTTATTATTTACTTTCATTTTTTATTTTTCATAAGTCCCCAACTTTTCACTTGATGCGATCAAATTAAAAGGTTATATTTGATTGACTTGTATTAGTTTATTTTTAAAGTATTTTGAATTGAATTCTTATATTGAAAGGAAAAAAGATTATTATTATTATATATATATATATTTTTAAAGTTTGGATATTATGAAAAGAAAATGTTCAGGAAAATTAGGATTCTCCCAATTATTGTTATTATTATTATTATTTTTATTTTTAAAGTTTGGATATCATGAAAAGAGAATGTTCAGGAAAATTAAGAATCTCACAGGTGGTTATTTTCCTCGAAAATGACGTGAAAGTTTTTCAATCTTTTTATTTCACATTCTTATTTTATCCAACAACTTCATCATTAATTACATATCAATAATAACTTGATTAGTTTGTCTTGTTGACTTGTTTCCATCATATTATATTATATTGTATTATATTATATATATATATATAATTACTAATTAATTTTTTATTATTCTATTATTTATTTTATTATTTTATAAAAATAATAATAATTTAGGTAAGTACAAATATTTTTAGTAATTTTCATGCTATTCAAACTATAATATAATAATTTATTGCAATAAATTTTTATCATAATTGAATATGTCGTAGATGTTAGATTTTTTTTTTTTCTCATTCACTTAATTTAACTTTTCTTTTCATTTATTTTCTTGTTAGTTCCATGTAACCAAATGGAGCCTTTTATCACAAAGTGATTCCTAAGACGTTTAGAGGATGGAAGACATGCGTACTGATTGGCAAAGAGCAGAGTTTGACTGGGAATGGTTACGGGAAAGGGGCGTGCAGGAGCACAGGATGGTACCTCTTCAGAGTTCAGGTAGGTCGACTCGGTTGAGTGCGATGAGCTTGTCATTAGTCGTGGACTTGACTATGAAGAAGGGAGTTGGCTATCCCTGCACAAACTGGTCGGGAGTCGGAGCCGTTCCCCTGTGAGACCAAGGCAGGTCGAAACCAGTCAGCATGTATCCTTGGGAGGGCAGGTCGTGGTAACTGACCAGGGCTCTTGCACGAGTTGAAACAACGCTTTGGTGCCGCACGGGCCGTGCCGCTGCGCCAAATCTCTAGGCCTGTGACAAATGGTATCAGAGCAAGACTTGGGGTAAAGCACGGTGGGGTACCCCCTTGTCAGTCCGGGAGGGGTCAGAGAATGAAGACGGTGCACTGAAGCTACGTCGATAAAGAGGAATCAATGTAGTTGGGGGGAAAGCCTCCATCTCCCCTGGAAGAGGCGTCTGTTGAAGTTGAGCGCTGGAGGGCCACGCGCACCAAAGTTCGTGCTTAGTCTTGAGTAATGCAAACCATGGTGAAGGGCGAGCATCAAATCGGCATGAGGCCTTTGCTTGCTCGGGATGTCGTGGAGGCGGCATGACGAAGAAGAGTCATGTCCTTAAGGAGTGGACGTCCCCTTGTTCCTAGGCCTATCATTGGGCGAATGCAGCGTAGGGAGCTGTACAAGGAAGCGATGGTGGGAAGACGAGCATACCGGTTGGAGGCAGACCTTAGAAGGGAGTGGACGCAGTAGTGAAGCGCCACACTGCGACGAGGGCGTCGCAGGATTTGGGCGGGGGAGAGTGTCACGAAGTGATTCCTAAGACGCTTGGAGGATGAAAGACACGCATGCTGGTTGGCAAAGAGCAGAGTTTGACTGGGAATGGTTCCAGGGAAGGGGCGTGCAGGAGCATGGGATGGTACCTCTTCAGAGTTTAGGTAGGTCGACTCGGTTGAGTGCGAGGAGTTTGTCGCTGGTCGTGGACTTGACTATGAAGAAGGGATTTCGCCATCTCTGCACAAACTGGTCGGGAGCTGGAGCCGTTCCCCTGATGAGACCAAGGCAGGTCGAAACCAGTCAGCATGTATCCTTAAGAGGGCAGGTCGTGGTGGCTGACCAGGGCGCTTGCGCGAGCTGAAGCAACGCCTTGGTGCCGCACAGGCCGTGTCGCTGTGCCAAATCTCTAGACCCGTGACACTTTGCTTTGCTTGGAATAAATTATTTTAGGATTTGGAAATGAATCGAAATTAGAAAAGGAATTGGAATTAAAATTAAATTCCATTTCTATGTTTAGAATCAATTGAATTTGAAGTTGGATTTAAAAGGGTATTTGGAATAAAAATAATATTATACCATTTTTGCCCTTATTTATATGATAAATAAAATATTTATTTTATTGTCAAATGTGCTCCAAAAGTTACATCAAATAGACAAACAAAAAGAAGGACTAAATGATATAACTGAAATATAAAATTTATTTATTTAACAGATCACGTAAAAAAAAAAGAGCAATTATTTTTTAATTAAAAAACTAACTTATTAAACATCACCAACATACTTAAAAAAAATCACTAAAAAGTAAAATAACGCTGGTAAACAGTTATATGAGATAATAGTATGGAATTACTTAAATAACGTTGGAGATAGAGATATGCTAGTATATATTTAATAGGATAGGGTTAAATGAGAAGAAGACGGTTGGAGATTGAAATAGGTTAAGTAGATATTAAAAGATTAATTAAGATAATATCGTATTTATATTCGGAATCCCGTTAAATCCTGTTGTTTTAGACAGAATTTGAAACACATCAAAAACAGTATTTGAAATCCCATAACTTTAAAATCCCATTCACAATCCAATAATTCCAAACACTATAAATCCTATTTCTAAATCCAAATCCTATTAAATCCAGCATTCCAAACACAGCGAGGTTTTGGTCAAGTAAGAAAAGAAGAAGAAGAAGAAGCATAATAATGTATAATATTTTTGTGGTCAACTAGGGTGACATGAACTTCTTAAAGTAGTTCATATTTTATCACGAGACACGTATAGTCTCTCCATCCCATATACATCAAATAATTATCAAGTTATGTGGTAGGTCTTTGCCATTTTGCTTGAGTTAATAAAGTTTGTGTCCTCCAAAATTAAAGAAGAATTCATAAAAATTATTACGAGCCAGTTCAATTAGGAGTGGTAATTCGTGTTCATGTTATGTCGATGTAAGGGTATTATACTAAATAGGTAAATTTAAACCTAACTTATTTAATAATCGTGTCAAGAATCATTAACAATAACCAAACCCGTTTATTAAACAGGTAAACGTGTTAATCTGTTTATCAAAATACGACATTTAATATTTAATCAAATACTAAATAATAGAAAAAATTTATCAAAATTAACCAAAATTTTCAAAATAAAAAGAAAAATCACAAGGCATAGAGAATGTTTATGTTGAAATACTTAACTATTTAGTATTTAGAGTAATTGGGTTTAAACATATTACATATTACATAGGTTATATTCACGATTATAATATGTTGAGTTAAATGTGTCATAAACGGGTTATACGGGTTAAACTCATCAACCCTAATCCAACAAAGATAAGTAAATGGGTTAATTATATCGACCTTTTTATAAGAAAAACTGATTTATACTAAATTTAAATCCTTTTAACTCGTGTAGTGCTTTCGTAATTTGTCATACGAAGGGTCAACAATAGTTTCACTCTTTTGAAAAATGTACCCGTGCGTGTAACATATGAGAGGCTTCGAGGACGGCAAAACTTGGATAGGGGCGTGTATCATGTACTACAAACCTGGGTGGGCCGGCCCATAGATAGATTAGTGTGTCACTGTGTGTATCATTTTTAGGGCTTGGCCCATATCACGTATGATGATTGATGGGTTTCCTGTGCATTTTCAGGATTGTACAATAATAATTTATGTGACTTGAGTTTTATACCACTGGTAAAAAATTCTAGTTAATTTTGCTGGGTATCACTTTTTATGTTCGGAAGTGGGCCTTAATTGAGACCCAATCACATAGAATAGCATAAAATAAATAAATACAAACAACATATAAAAATCATTGATACCTTCTAAGTCTCAATCAATAATAACTTATATATAATCTATTTTTTCTTATAGAGCCCTAAAACAAGATCTTTGAAGGTAAACATTTTGTGCAAAAAGAACGTTTTATAAAACAAGAAAACAAAACTAAACAAGAAATTCGAGAAACAAAATTCAATAAATTCCATTGTGGTTCAACTTCTAACAAACCAATTGTTGGCTTTTTAGAGGAGGGAGGGTGAAGTCCATTGGGCCCAAGCAGATGACGCGTAGCCTTGACCATATGCTAAGAAGGTATTGGAGGCCCTTAATTAAATAACTGGCCCAAAATGAATTTTTTATTTTTTATTCATTTTTGCACAATGTATATATATATATATATATATGAATTCAACTTTATTAAGATTCACTTCTGCTTTAGCCCATACTATCACAAAAAAATAATCTACAAAATATTCGTAACAAAAAGGGCAAAAAAAAAATTTGATTCAGAGATGCTCTTTAATTTTATATCAAGTATATTGCCTTTAAAGTACTCGATCTATCGGAAGTTGCGAAAAAAAAAAAAAAAAACAGGGAAGGAGGAGGAGGAGGACAAACACGGCCTATTGAATTGGAGAGACACTACTATAGTCTATATGTTATATTACCTCTAAAGTACTCAGAAGTTGCCAAAAAATAAAAAATTAAAAAAAAAAGGAAGAAGAAGAAGGAGTAATACTCTATTGAATTGGAGAGACACTGCTACAGTCTATATGTATAATATAATTGTTCCAAATTAATGGGTATTGATTCTATAATATGAAGTGTCAATTATTTAAGGGATAATTTCATAAAAATGGAATTTTGGGGGTCAAGATAAAAGAATGGAGTATTTCCAAATTAATAAAATTTTATAAAAGTCTGATATGTACATGAAAATTTATTATATATCATCTTTTTATTCTCAAAACACCATTCTCTTATATCTAGAGAGAGAAACCCATCTATGACAACCCTTCTTTCTAAATGAACAACCCGCAATCCTATATGCCATCTCTCTCTTTCACCCACCTTACCAGTAAACCCATTTAAAAAAAAAAAAATTGTAAATCTTTGTTCTCCCTCCTCACGTTTCCTCCAAAACATCTTTTCCTCCAAACCCGATTTAAACCCAAAATTCATATCATACAAAAGAAAAATCAAGATCCAAGCTGAGATTCAAAAACCCAACACGAAACATCATGAAAAATCCAACACAATCCTTTGTAATGGTCAATCCACGGCTCGGCAATACAAAAGATTAATTCAAATGCTTGTGGATCCATAAGAAATCTTCACGTGGGTCTATGAAATCCAAGTCACACCATAAAAATTGGAATATTCACAAATGAGAATTAGGCCTTTCTCCATTTTCTTGGAAGGTTTACAGTATCAAAGCAATAAATATCTAACTTTTTTTTAAAAAAAATAATAATAATAACAAATATCTCTTAATTCCTAGGGTTTGGTTAAACTTGGCGACGTCAGTGATTTTGACAGTGTTTTCGGGAGTTTAAGGAAGGAGGAGCTGCCCGAGAAGAAAAGTTTGAGAGGATTGACATAGATGAGTTTTCTCTCTCTAGATATGAGAGGGGTAGTAGTATAATTTCATAACAACTATAGAAGGGTATTTTGGGAATAAAAAGATAATGTATAGTAATTTTTCATGTCCATGTCAGATTTTCATAAAATTCCATTAATTTAGAAAATTTGATTTTGACTTCATTCTTTTGTCCTTTGATCCTCAAAACTCTATTTTTATAGAATTATCGTGATGACCCTGTGGACGGGTGTGCCGTGGGCGGGTGCAAGAGACACTGACATGCTACCACATTGGCGAGCTACGGGTGTACAAGTCCCACATCGCATGGGAGAAGGAAAGGTGAAGTGCTTATATGTAAGTGTGTCATCTCCAATTGGCATGAGGCCTTTTAGGGTGAAACCCAGGAGCAAAATCCTGCCGACTCAAGCGCAAAGCGAACAATATTATATCATGTGCTTATATATAAGTGTGTCATCTCCAATTGGTATGGGGCATTTTGGGGTGAAACTCAAGAGTAAAACCGTGCGGGCTTAGTCCCAAAACGAACAATATCATATTATGATATCATATTATGTGATGAAGTGGGTCTCGAAGTCCAGCCATTTCACAATAATATCAGAGTATGACTATAATATATATATATATATATATATATATATGTCTGACTATATTATATATATATATGTGTGTGTGTTTGACAAGAAGTGTAACTAGTGATGCTGTTCAAGTTTGGTGCCGCAATTAATGTCATTTCGTTATCTCCGGCCTCTCTCTTTTTCTTTTTCTTTCGGTAATGGTTATTAGCATCTAGTGGATTCAAATCAATCAATTAGAAGAAAGACGAGACACACCTAACTTTCCTTTACACTGAACAAAAGTGACTAATCTCAAACTCAAAGGCACATTTATACGTTTGTTAATCTGAGTTTTAGCATTACTCGAATAACTGTTCTATTAGTAGATTGATAGCGTGAGTTGTTGATGGTAATTCTTTAAAAAAAATTCATAATAGGACGATATTGTATCCATTCATTGTGAACATACTCAATAAAAATAACTTCCCGTAAATAATATGTCGTAAACAATATGTCGAAACACGTAAATTTAGTGTCCCCGCTGTGTCGTATCAAATAATGTATTGTTAGTGAGCAGTACCGGATCCACTCACGACTGCAAGACTCTAAGAACTACCTTCCAATTCACGAGTGATTGATTGATCCAGATTCCAGACACAAACCCATAAGCTTTCGACAGGATATATATGCCAAGCCACCCCCTACTAATGCATGCTAATGCAAGGTCGGATATCTAGGCTTGCCCTGAATAAGCGAATTCAAAGCATGGATAGGTTCTTTGTTCTCAAGACAAAGCTTTTTTTGTTGATTTGAAATGGTTGTTTTTTCAAGTATTGCAAACAGACACAATCACATCAAATCCAACTTTTACTATTCACACATGTCGTAGTTGACCTTAACTACAGTTGGTAACTTGGTACTGCCATAATTTATGAGTTTGAAATTCTCATTTTGTGTTTTAACATTAAGGAAAGGTTAAGCATAGTATGGCATTATTTTAAGCTGGAACGAGACATGACGAGGCTTCTTTTTTATCACTTGACTTTTGCCCTCCTCCTCATGGAATAAAAATATCACCAAAGTTCTCTATTTGTTCTTATATTTTCACCAAATCATGATCTTCCCCTATCATAAAGTGCTTGTGGTGGAAAATATATATTATAATGATTTAAATTATGGTATTTAATTTAGAATAATACGATGTCAAGGAATGAGACTTACCATTCATTCATTTTAAGTAAATTAAATTTGGTAACTGTCCAAATTCTTAAATCACTGTTCAATATATTAGTATGTTAGATGCTTGTACATATTATGCATAGTCATCAATATTTTCTATGGAATTAAAAACAAACAATGAATAACAAGAAAGTATTTAAAAATGGCCGCATTTGAAAGCAAGGAATTGACGTTTTGACTAAATTATAGTCGAGGACTAATTAAATAATTAGTTAAAACTTAATTTAAGCCTCCATGAACAATTACCCCGAAAAAAACAAGAAAGACATATCCAAAAAGAAAAAGAAAAAAAAAAAAGGAACGAATAGGTTTGTAGAGTTTGTCAGTAATAAAGAGAAAGAACATGTCTTTAGTGCCCACAATGTATTTCTGAAGTTGTCCACTTATTTTCATTGTCTTTATCTCGTAGGTCTACTATCATTTCATGTTTATAGGTCGGTAACATTATATGATGTAACTTATATTGTTCTATTATATATAATCCTTCTTGTCTTTTCATCCCTTTCCCTCAATCTTCATCACTCAACACCATCATCATCATTTACAATTTGTTTGGATTCTCCAATTGTTGTGACCTATTACAATGCTTGATTATGGAAAACAAAATTCGAGTTTGACTGAGAAGGAGAATGGAATATTTTTTAAAAGGAATCAAAGAAGCTTGAAGAAAAAGAAAAATAAAAATAAAGGTAAGAGTTAAAATTGGAAAAATTTTAGAGGGCATTTTACAAGATTTTATAAAATCACATATCTAAAAGTAAATAAAAAGAAAATTTTGGGCTCCACCGCCATATATGTTTTATATACACATATATTTGAGAGTATTGAATTAATGTTTTAAATTTAAAATTAAAATAAATTTACTTTAAACTTTTAGATTTCTATTAAAATTTCAAGATATGATCCCATAAAAAAACTACAAAACTAGTGTTTTTTAAATCCTTCGCCATCCTATGACACTAGGAAGAGTAATTTCATAGCAAGAATTAATATACAATTAATTGTCGTAATCAAAAGAGTTTGCAATCGATCATCTTGTCACGCTAAAACTTTCACATGAGACCCAGCTGTCTCTTCCCGTTCTAGTCTTTGTCCTTGCGTTCCCCACTCGCATGTGTACCCTAGTTGACTCTCATATAAAAATTATATTAATATGTATATTATATAATGATATGACTGACATGACATTGAATATAATTCTGAATACCAACTTGAAAGTGCCACTAAGCCAACTAATATTTGACAACTTGCATGCCTGAGAAATCATACAGCGTTTCACAAAAAAAAAAAAAAAAAAGAAAAAAAAAAAAGAAGACACTACCAATTTAGCTTCCTTTGGAGGTAAGCAAATGGATTCAGAATATTTATTCGATCACGGACACCATCTTCTTAGTTCGTATATATGTTCTAATTAGTCAGAATCCAGTCTGTTATAGCCACTTTTGGTTACTTATTCATTGACCTTTTACATATAAAATATACTAATTAATTAATTAAGAGACCATTTTTGTAGCAAGTTTTGGTTCAATTATTCATTGACCTGCATGTTAATGGGAGTGTACTAAAGACTATATATATATATATATATATATATATATATAATGCTTCATCTTCATCTATTCAGCAATGTTGGACTCAATATATTCCTCAAAGTAAGGTTATTATTATTATTAATTTGAAGTAACTTAATTATTAAAAGGATGAATTGCAAAAAACTCCAATCGACTATTAATCAGTTGTAAAAAATGTCTCTTAAAAATTATTTTGGCAAAAAACTCCCTCAATTATCTTGAAGGAGTATTCTAACTATGTCCGTTTAGTAATTTTTTAAGACAATTTTTTAAGACCAAACTATCCCTCAACATTACAAAATTGGTAATTGTTGAGTTCTCCATTAAATCCGATGAGCACCAAAGTCTGCCAAACCCAGAATTTCCGTTCAATTCACCAATAATCCCTCCAACCCAAAGCTCACATTGTGGCCCAACCCAGCCCAATTCACCTTCCCTGATTCTCTGACTCTTCAATTGAACGATGGAGCTTATTTTTATTAAGGAAAGATAAAAATCAACACAGATTTGACATTATTAATTCATCAAATAAAAACTCAGCAAATAATAAAAACCCCTTATCTCTCTTTCTAAAATCAAAACAGATTTGGCATTTATTCTACGAAGAGAATGAAAGTTTTCACTGCCAAGCCAATCATCGAGTGAAGAAAGCGTGATGGCATGTCGTTCGTGTAGCAGAGAGAACACTGAAGAACCCACCGGCGACGGAGAGCAAGAGGGGCGAGAATTGAGATGATGCTTCGACGGTGCAGAGACGACCACCGGTAACCAGACGCACTCCCAACGCCGGCTTCTCTGGTGCTTGACGGTGGTAGAGAGTTGATGGTGAGGGCAGAGGGCGTGAAGAACGCCGGCGTCTCTGGTATTCTAACTGATGTTCGATCCTTTTGTGTGTGATCAATTGAATTTGTGTGCTTCTTTTTGTGTGTGATCTATTGAATTTGTGTGTGTATATATATCGAACTAGAGACTTGATTGTGTGGGTATATACATTTTGTTCTTCTTGATTTCTAAGCCTGTCAGTGTCTTTAATAATCTCATTTATTCTCACTTGTTTGGGTGATCATCATTGGAAATTCTGGGTTTCGCAGAATTTGTTACTCACCTGATTTAATTGAAGACTAAACAATGCCCAAACCTGTAATGTTGAGGGGTAATTTGGTCTAAAAATTTACTTCACAAAATTATTAAACAAGCATCCGTTAGAATATACTTTCAAAATAGTTGAAGGGAGTTTTTTGTCAAAATAATTCTTAAGGAGGAATTGTTCTTCCTATAAATTGTTCCCACCATATCCCACTATAATTAGGGAGTTGCATGTTCCAATAGATCGGAATATTAGCAAATTAGCCATCAAAGTTGATTTGATTTTTAGTTGCTGTCTCTACAAACCTTAACCATGCATTACGAGTTTTTATTACAATAAATAAAAATTAAATACTTCAATATTTAAAATAATTTAAAAATTAAAATAAATTTATTTAATCATCACTAGCTAATTTAAATATTTTTAATCTCCTTTTCCCCTAAGATTGTTGGGCTGGTCCATGAGAACGTACACTACTAAATACAGGTGGCACGTTTGCTCTAATACCAATTATAAAGTAGAAAAAGAACTTATTTTGGACATAATTTTCTGCTCGGGACTCGGTTTTTGACGCCGTTTCTTCCGTTGTTCATATTTTATCATTTTGAATCTTTTTCGTTCTTTAAATATGTTTCTGCAATTATTTGGATTTTGGTTTTGGATTGTAAATTGCGTGCATGGTCGTTTCTAGGCAAAGCTTCTTCTTTGGTGAAATGAGTCTCCTACGGACTCATTTTACACTTTCGAGTCTAACTTCGTTAATTTTTTGTCTTCTATCCAATGGTGTGCCCGGTAGCTACCTTAGAACATTTCTAGCATAAATTACAATATTTATGCAATTAAACGATATAGAAGCATACTATACGACACATTCATATTGGCTATTGAAGTCTGCACTCCGATTTTCAGCCTTTTTTCAATTTTCTGAAGGGGGTATTTTTGTAATTTCACAAAAATAATTATATTTTTTTAATTTAATATTAAATGGTAAGGTCAAAAAGCCATGTGACAAGTGGCATTTTAGCCGAGCGCCAACTACCCAGCAAAGTAAGTGGCACCTGGCACTATGAGCTGAATTGTCTAATCCAAAATTTATGGGAAATTCGTGTGACTGTACACTTCCCAAACCAGTCGACGTGTACATCCCACACGTCGACCGGTATCTCGGCAGTGGTTGTTATTACTGTTCATGTCCCGTGAATCCAAACAAGGAATAGGACAATAGGAATCGGGTCATACTATGCCGAGAAAGTACATTGTGAATGTTGTGCACATTTGTCATTTTGTTATTATTTCAAACTGCAGAAGAGGAATGCTTCGGCTGACTTCACCGCACAAGCAGGGAAAAAACCAGCACAAGCAAACCAAACACCACCCACACGCTTGTGTGGATTTTGGAAGATACTAATAACTGTATTATTATTATTTTTTTCTCTTTGTTAGTTTTGAAAGCTTAAGAAATTAAGACCCAAAACCGACCATTTGCTTAGGGACAGAGGGAGTGCACGTGCTCCCTTGGATTTTTTTCTTCTTTTATATTCTATATATAATTTATAATAATATATATGTTTTTTTTTTTAATGAAAATATGGAAAATGCCCCTAAATTTCTTAGAATTCTATATATGTTTATTTATTTATTTTTTCATAAATTATTTCCTTAATCCTTATATTCTATATCTGTAAATTAATTTCATTTCAAAAATATTACTCTCTTTATATATATATATATTTACACTCATAAACATTGACTTATATACATATATATTATATTATAAATATATGTTATGATGTACAATATTACTATGTGCCCCTCAAAAAAAAAAAACTCTGACTCCACCTTGCATTAGCTAATAAAAGAAATTTTACCACTGAGATTCAGAGGAGGGAGGAGTCGTGAGTCTTGACAACTCTAGCCTTTTTTTTATTTATTTTATTTTAAAAAAGGCTGCTCAATTATATTGTATTATTTCTTGTTTTGTGGACCAATAAGCTTCCATAATGATTTATTACTTGGTTCTTTAATTTATTTACTTTCGTTTTTGTCAATGTTTGGTATGCGAATAAATAAAAAAAACAAAAAAAATTGATGGATGTTATAGCGTGTGGGGTTTAAAGAGCTATAACTTTTAAGAAACCTGAACATTGACCTAACATTGATCACCATGCAAGATATTTAATTGGTGCTCGTCCCTTTGTAGTACAGTGTCCAACTCAATCCCATACTTTTCTATTTAATAAATGTGTAAACTATTATCGGAAGGGACCTCCTCTCCAACAAGATGAGGTGACTGAAAAGGTTGACATTGAGGCATACCCAAATCACTATCTTACAAAAAAAACTAACGGCCCTCTTTGCTTTATAGTACAATAACATATATATATATATATATTTATTATCAACAATAGCTCAAGTACAATGTTTTTCCCTTACATTGATAAATTGGAGTTCAGTTCAGTGGTAAGGTTTTTCATTTTAATATACATATATACACATACATATCAAATCGATCCTCTGCAATAATGTTGTGTATTTATATAAAAAAAATGCAATACATTGCATTCATACAATCACTTTATTTGGATTTATAATGATTTTTGTGGATGTGATATATAAGGTAATCTGGGTTTTGTTATTATTAATCTTCGGGATACCGAGGAAAGCGTTAATCCCTTCATATGAGTAGGTAAAACATAGTCTTTTACTCGCGGATGTGACCATAATGCATTGTTCGGTAAGAGAGAAAAAGATTGGATGTGAGTGAGAGAAGAAGGAATAAATGTGACATTTTTAGGGAAGAGATTGTGTATTTTCCTATTTTTGATTGGATAGAAAAGAAGTGAATAAATTTATAATTTACTATGGTCGTTAAGAGAGAAGGTAACAGAAAGTTCTAATTTTTTTTACCATTATATCAAATAATATTCATAATATTGTAATTTATAGAGGATAATACTGTAATTTAAAACTTATATAATTTATGATAGTATTTAATTTAAAACTTATAGACCACTTATTTTAACTCCTTTCTTCCGCTCATTTTTTAGTGAATGAAAATTTGTAAAGGAAGAAGAATGACACATCCTTCCTATTCTCCTTTCTACTCTTGTAACATCTTTACCGAATAAAGGAAAGTCCACTTGTTTTAATTCCTTTCTTCCGCTCATTTTTTAGCGAATGAAAATTTGTAAAGGAAGAAGAATGACACATCCTTTCTATTCTCCTTTTTACTCTTGTAACATCTTTACCAAATAAAGGAAGTTTGTTCATTTCTTCTTATTTTTTCTCCCCACCTCTTCCTTTCTTCATACGAAACGCAACTTAAAGAAAGAAAGAATTATTTGCATTTAAAATAAGTCAAATTTTATACTTGATATTTCATGAGATACTAGACTCAAATAACTAACCACTTGAGCCATCCCTTGGAGTTAGAATGCAATATTCATACAATATATTCCATTAAAATACAATAACTTTATTTCAAGTTTACAATAATTTTTGAAAATGCGATATTCATATAATATATTACATTAAAATGCAACAACTTTATTGCGAGTTTACAATAATTTTGTAGTCCGAATATAAATATGTCTATATTATATTAAAATGGAACAAATTTATTTCGAGTTGACAATAATTTTTTTAATCTGGATACATGTATGTTTGTTTATAAATATTATCTGTTTATATCGAGTGAATATAAGCAAGTGGTAATCGGTTACCATCAAACTACGCATACCATTTGCAGCTATCAGTTGTTGCAACTTGCAAAGTACAAAATTCCGGGGGAAAAAAATAAATTCTGAAAAAAGAACTTGCAAAGTATAAATAGTTGGATCAACGGCTGAAATTTTACATCAGAAATGGGGTCCTTAAGTCAGGGACTAGCGGCTGTCTTCCACTTTTTCCACAATAGTGGGTCCCTAATATGCATCTTGTATTACAATTATTTTTGTCCACCATATGCAGAATACAAATCCTCATGTTCTTTTAAACTATAGCAATGTGGCTGCAACGTAGAAGACTAGGAAGTGCCCACCACCTTCCTATGATATATATATTTTTTGTAAATAAAAAATAAAATAAAATAAAGAAGTAAAAAGAAAAGAAAGAGACTAATGATACATTTGGTGTGTATGAATGAAAAACAATACAAATGAGAATGGAATAGTCATTTTTTTTTTAGTACTCACACACACGTTTCTATTGAGTCTTGAACCTCTGACCTCTTTTTGGAAAGTAAGGGTTTAATATTACTAAGCCACTGCCCATTAGTGAATAGCCCTTCTCATTCTTTATATTGTTTTGTTGCAAATATGAAATGTGCTGGAATGAAATGATAATAACTATTCTA
Source organism: Cornus florida (assembly GCF_030987335.1). Lineage (NCBI taxonomy): Eukaryota > Viridiplantae > Streptophyta > Magnoliopsida > Cornales > Cornaceae > Cornus > Cornus florida. The sequence goes on along the minus strand of NW_026775581.1, from coordinate 94,347,497 downwards.
ATGTTTGATTTAACCAATTTAAAATTTAAAATGTAATGAATTTCAAATTGAATTCTTCAAAATGCCCCTCTTATTTACAAATAAATTAAATTAATAAAATAACATTCTTGTATAATTTTTTTAAAGAAATGGCGGCGGTGACGATGGTGGTGGAAGTGGAAAGCTGTAATAGTTGTATTGGAAAGTGGTGGTTGTGGTGATCGTGGAAGACAGCGGCGATAGTAGTAGTGTGGTGGTGGAAGGAGATAGTGGTGGTAGTGGAAAGTGGCAATGGTGGAAGGCAGTGGAGGTGATTATGGTGGTGGTAGAAGGCAGTGAAAGTGACATTGGTGGAAGGTGGTGGTGGTAAAATGTGGTGATGATAGAATAAGAAGGTGGCGGTGGTGAAAATGAGTGGCAGCGGCAGTGATGGTGGTAGAAGGTGGCGGTGATCGAAATGTGGTGATGGTAGAATAAGAAGGTGGCGGTGGTGAAAGTGAGTGGTAGCAGTGGTGGTGATGGTAGAAGGCGGCGGCGGCAGCGGCAAAATGTGGTGACAGTAGAATAAGAAAGTTGGGTGGTGAAAGTGCAGCGGTGGTGGTAGAAGGCGGTGGCAACGGTGGTAGTAGATGGTGGTGGTGGTGGTGGTGGTGGAATAAGGTTGCAGCTATAATAAAAGTCGGTGGCAATAGTAGCGGTGGTAAAGGCGGTGAAGGTGGTTGCGGTGGTAAGAGTTGGTGGCGGTGATAGTGGTGGAAGGTGGTAGTGGTGGAAGGCAGCAGTGGAAAACAATGGTGGAAGTCGGTGGCGGTGGAAGGCTATGGAGGCGGTGACGGTGTGGTGGCAGTGACGATGGCGGTTGTGGCAGTGACAATGGTGGCGATAATGGTGGTAGTTTTTGAACTTGGAATTTGAGGGTTTATTAAGAAGTTGATTTTTTTTTTTTAAAAAAAAATTCCTTGGGAAAGGAATGGCCATTTCATAGGTTTAGTTGTGAAGTGAATTTTTATTTTAATTAAATTATCATTCCTACTTTAAATTGCATACCAAACAAATGAATGGTTGGAATAAACATTCCATACTATTACATTCCTGCACACCAAATGTAGCATAATGATATTTGTTGCCTCCCTAACTTCTTCTTAGGGATGGCAATGGAGCAGGGTGGGGCGAGGATTTCATTCCCCATCCCTATCCCCGGTTAATTTTTTTACCCCCATCCCCGCCCCCCATACCCGTTTAATTTTCAACCCCCTCCCTTATCCACCCCCGTCCCCGCCCCCGCCCGCCATAACATTTTTTAAATTTCAATTCACTTTCAACAAAATCAACACAGTCATAATATTATTCAACCTAATAATTTAATAAAGTTTAACACAATTATAACAATTTAAAACATGATCAGATGTTTGATGCACAATGACTATGTTTTTTCTCTATGCTGCGAGGGAGTAAATATAGGATTTCGCTTTCAGAAGTGAATATATTATATATATAGTTATGTAATTTAGTAATATTTTACAACATGTAAGAGTAATTTTGTAAAAATGCACTATAAACGGGCGCGGGGTTACCCTCCCCCCGCCCCCGCCCCCGCCCCCGCCACATTCCCCGTCGGGGTTTTAAAAACAATCCCCATCCCCTCCCTATTTATATAAATGGGTTCCCAAATCCGCTATAAACAGGGCTGGGCTGGGCTGGGCCGGGCCGTATGGGGATTTTGCCATCCCTGCTTCTTCTTCTTCTTCCTTTTTTTTTTTTTTTTTTTTTTTTTTTTTTTTTTTTTTTTTTTTTTTTGTACATGTGCATGTGAAAATATATACAAAAATAAAAAAATTCAAACACGAATTTTTGACGTGTCCGATAGGTATCGGGAGGTGCTACCTCAAAATATGATTCCCACACTGTAGGCCCAACTTTATCTTTTTGTCAATTTTTTTTCTCTTAAAAAAAGAAGTTGACAAAATGCCAAAATAAAATATATAACAAGAAAATAAGCCTTCCATGGCTATTTATTTTTTATTTTTATCAACGATGGTGATGTCATATTTCTTAAAATATTTTATAATTCATTATCAAATATACATAATTATTTTTTGTCTTAAAGGCACGGAACAATAATCGAAAAAATTCCCTAAAGATAAGAGATTTGAACTTAACCTTACAAAATTATGAAACGGGAGTTTTTACGGTTAGACTATCCCTCAAAATTCTTTCACCACTATTCATCAAGTTGAAATCAATAATGTTGGTCCCTTCTCCACCAAATCAGCATCAATTAAGCAATATTAAATCAATGAGATGTGCGCGCATATTCGAGCGAGCACACACACGCATAAAATATTTAATTAATAGTCTTACTTATATATTAACTATATTTTCCAGCATGCTTTCATCACTACCATAATTTTTTTAACAATTTCATTGTACGGAAATGAAGACTTTCTTGAAAAAGCAGAATTGATTAGTGAGGACAACCATCTCATAAATGAAGAAAAAACAAGTGCGGGTAATATATTTATGTCCAGATTGAAATGGTTTGATTATTTGTATCAATCCTACCTTTGTTGAATAATTCTTCTCAAGTTAGTTGAGAGTTCATTTTTATTTAAAAATGAACATCCAACCAATGCATAAAACAACTTGATGAACCATCAATAATGTTTGTACAACTCACCTAACTGTTTGTGCACTTCATAAATACAAATAATGAATGATGAAAAAGAGATTCTTTGCGCTGAAACCTAATTGTCCTATCTTCTTATAGGCCTTTCATATTTCTTTTTTTTTTATATCTTTTTTTTTCATCAATCACCATCTATTGAACTCCACCATACCTTTACGTCACATATTAAGTTTCATGCCATTCATGATTATGTAGAACAACTTAAAAGAAAATTATCTCTCTATTAGGCAGGCTAGGGATGGGTATGGAATGCAAATGCAAAGTACTGTCGTCCTTAGAAAAAATTATCTCAAAGGGGCAGGTTGGATATGTACAAGAGAAGTTCAAAAAGTTCAAGAAAGCATAGGAAAAGGATCTCTCGATGCATCAAAACGGAATCGTTTTGAACAAAACTCGTGTAAAGATTTTATGCAAGTTCGTATAATGTAAAGGGATCGGGACACCTTTCTAAACAAAAGATTATAAGAAATAGAAAGTTTGTGCTTATATATATATATATATATATATATATATATATAAGATCATGTATATGAAAGAGATGGAATTGGAAAATCAATACAAACAGATGAGATAATGTATACCTTTTACCGTACCCTTCCTTAGCACCTTGACTCATACATGTGATGTCCCTGCCGATATGGCTGGATGATTTTTTAGGATCAGCAATCGTGCATACATCATCAGATTTGTCCCCGTACTTAGCTCCACCATCGTAAGCCTAGTAAAAAGGCTTTATTACCTAATCTTCTACTAAAGGATCATTTTTATCCCACGACATAACGTAGTGCAATTGTGGAGCTAGTGAGAAAGAGACGCGGACATTGATGATAAAGCTGGATCGTACCTAAAAATATGATAACATATATATTAACAAATTATTTAGTGAGATTCTAATCTTGTAACTTTTCATATTTTTCTCTCTGTCAACTATAGATGGGAGTGCTCTACTCTTTCAATAAAAAAAAAAAAAATTATTACATGGTCCCAACCTCAAGTGCATATTCCAGTTTTGCGCAGAAGGGATATGAAAATCACCAGAAGTTATATGTGCCAATTAATAAGCCCATGGATGTTGAAGTTTTACGGCGTGCCCATGGATGCTGAGTTGTGATTGCTCGATACTATGTAAAAAAATTTAGCAGTGAGAATATTCTCCTCTTGACACGTAATCAATTTGACACACAGTCTCCGGAAAAATCAATCAAACTTAATTGGTTGTAAAAAAAAAAAAAAAAAAAAAAAAATTCAAACTTAATTAGGACCTTAATTCGCCTCGTTAGACCTAATTCTTGACAAATGATTTCATGCCTTGGGGGTGATTAGTTAGTTATGGTCTTACATAAAACAAAATGGCAAAATGTGATTTATATAACTGATTTGTTAGGTAAAGAATAAATGATTTTGAGTTTTTAATGTCCTTGTGGAGGTGCAAGTGACGTATAGGGGTTTCTTGATTGAGAATTAGAAGCCAAATAATGTACTTAACTATTAAGTTTATGTATGCTATATCGAGCCTGGAAGATAACATCAGCATGTGCATGGTATATCTTACTAATCTTGATTTTCATGTATATATAATTAATGTTTGACCTAGAGGTTTTTTTTCTTAAAAAAAATAAAATAATTAGAAAAAGGAAAAAAATTAAGAAAAAATAAACTAGCTCTTGAATTGACAATGAGCAATAATTAATAGTCAAATAATATATTTTTCTTCAAATGAACTCCCTCCAAGCTCCTTCTTCACCTGATCTGCTGGCGGTGCCGTCTGCCCAATCACATATATGGGTTCATTTGCATCCTCTAATTAAGATAATCGTCGGTTCATGAAATATCACATGGGTTAGCATCAATTGCTCCATTAAGGCTTAATTGGTCTTAGACCAACCCTAAGATATATATATATATACATATAATAAGTTTGCAGCCCAGTAAGCTTGATCTTGTAATATCCCAGGATATTTATATATATCACTAGGCATAAATAAAATGATTGTTGACCAGTTATTTATTTATTTAATTTTCATTGGTTCAAGATGCATGATACTAGGCAGCATGGGCAGTGTGATTATTAGCCAGCTAGGTTAAGCTTCACACACAAGTTAAAATGGCCGGGTAGGAACAATATAAATGAAGCAACTGTTCAAGGTAGCGTAGTTTTCATGGATTTAAGATGTCAAGAATAATGAGCTAAACTAGAGGTCACAATTTGTATTCGGGTCATAATTGTATTGTATCGATATAAGAATATTTTATTAAACAATTTAAATTGAACACGATTCTTTTAAAAATAATGTCAGGAATCCTCAAAACTAATCCGACTTGTTTATTAAACACGTTACAAGTAATGAGTTAAATTAGGGTTCGCAATTCGTGTTCGTGAGTCGTAATTGTGTTGTATTGATATAAGAATATTCTATTAAACAGCTCAACTCGAACACGACCTGTTTAAAAATCATATCAGAAAACCTCAACAGTAACCCGGTCTGTTTATTAAACGAGTTACACGTATAACTCATTCAATAAACTATTTAATAAAATGAAACATTATATTATTTAAATTATTAATAATACTCAATCAAACAATAAATGCTAAAAAAATATAAATTTCAATTTAACCAAATTACTAAATAATCTCTAATTTACAAAAAACATAAATTATAAAATACAAGTTTATGTAATTATTTTGGAACTTAATTAGAAATTTGTTTATAACAAGTATAGTTAAACAGGTATAAACAGATTACATGGATTGAACCCCTCAACCCAAATATGACACGATTAACTAAACGACTTTATCGTAACGACATATTTACGATCCGAATTTATTTAAGATCAACCCGAACCCGCTTAACTCGTTTAACACATATTGGTGGGTCATGTCCGAGTTATATTGGTGAGTCGTGCTATACAATATGACTTGTTTAACACATATGATTTTTATGATATTTTTAATTTTAGTTATATATTTTACGTTAACCTCAAAGTTGCCTCCATAATCTGATTTTTTTTTAATTCTCTACACCTCTTTCATTGATAGCTTGAAAATATGTAAAAATCAAGGAATGGAATAAAATAAAATGCTAGAAATAAAAAAAAAAGCTAATTAATTAAGAAACATGGAGGTCAATAATCATCTAATACTCCCACAAGTTGTTGCATGAATGTCATAAATGTCTAATTTGGAGACAAGTTATTTAAACTTTAAGCTTTGGAAAAAAAAATACTTATTGAATTGTAAGAACATAAGATATTTTGATGAGTAATTTAAATCAACACGTTTAGTATGCTCGTGAAAGACTAGATTAGTAGCAATGTGAAGCGCCACTTGATTATCACAATAAAATGTAATTGGGTTTAGAAAGATTGACACCAAAATCTTCTAAAAGGATAGCTTAACAATTGGACTGAATACAAGAAATGTATAATCCTAGTCAAAGAACGTCAAGTGATTGGACAAATGGCACAATTTGAGTCGCAAACTCGCAATAGGTGTTGAGCTGAAAGGGGCTGGTTGATGAGAGCAAAATTCCTTGTCCAAGAGTTGATTTGAGATAACTAGGTTTGTAAATGAACTAAGTGGAGCTTTGGTATTGTAGATAAATATCATATTTTGCCCCCTATTTTTGACTAACCTCTAAAAGTCTATCAATTGGCGTGATTAAGGAGTTTCAAAGACTCCAAATTCACCAAAAGGGTGGAATTCTATCATTTCAAATTGATTCACCATTCCACCAATGATTACCTTAAATCAGACCCGACTAATTTTCGATATACTAATCCTCATTTTAATCAAAATCAAAGGGTCCCAAGGTGGAATTTAATCATTATTGAACCTTTCAAATCAATTCCACAATTCGATCACAAATCCAACCTCGATTAAGTTTTTGGTTCTCTAATTTCAATTTGGATCAACGTCAGAGGTCAGAATCCTTCATTGAACTCTATCAAAGGTCCAAACTATCATTTTTGGAACATATTCCATCAAATTTTAAACGGACCCACTTGATTTGATCAGTTCTCAGAAATAAAAAAAAAAAAAAATAGAATTTTGAGGCTCAATTTTCCATTCCCAAATTTTCAAATATTTGCAACAAATATTCTAAAACATAAATCCTCTCTCAACTATGTCCACATTTCCCATTCCCAAATTTTAAAATATTTACATTTCCATTATCGAATATTCTCAAATATGTCTTTCAACTTATTTATTTTATTGGCAATAAATACACATTCACACACTCGAACCCCACCTATTAATGAGGAGGTTATACTATTAGGCTAATTGTCCTTTGATACATCCTCTCTTAACTTGGCTACTGTTGGGTTTGTGGCTTAAAATTGTCTATAGAAATTAATTTCCTTTTTCATTTTGGAATATTAAAATTAATTTCTTTTTTTTTTTATTTTTTATTTTTGGAATGTTGAAATTTGTTAAGAAAATTGTGTTTCATAAAGTTCCTATTTTAGAGTTGGGATTGATATGGTAACTCCTTATAGGCAAAGCATTTGGGTTTGAAGACTCTATAAATAGATATGGGTATGAGAAGATTAAATTGTAGAGAGAAAAAGAGAGTTGAGATTGTGTGTGTGAGAGAGAGAGAGAATAGTTTGTAATCAAGTATTTGAAGTAAAGTTACTTGTTCTTCGCACGTGGACTAGGCAATTTTGCAACCATGCAAATTTCGTTTTTTGTTTGTGTGTGATTTTTTTATCTGTTATATTTGTCAATTGTGTGTGTGAAACCCTAACAGCTACCTCGCGAACACCTTCATAATCCAAGTGATAAGGTTGCTCTCCGCTATCCTGGAAGCCTGATTTCGAGCCTTATCATCCCCCTCCGAACTGAATACTAACCCGTAACATTCTTGCTATGAGAAGAAAAAAAAAAAAAAAAAAAAAAAATGTTTGTAACTATGAAAAAAAATTGGCTATGAAAAAAAAACAAAAACAAAAAAAAAACGAAAAACGAATTGGCTACCTCAAGTTGCAACTAGAAAAATAGAAACGAAAAAAACGAGTTTTTGCTAGGGGTCTAAGTGTAATTTCCTTTGGCATCGAGGTTAATATGGTTATTTTCTCTTTTCAAATAATTTCCCCAATTTTCAACCTTTTCAAGCTCATCTTTCCTGTTAAAGCAGAAACCTTTTGTATCACTCATTCTCTCTCACACGTCTCATATTCTCGTCGTCTGCATCTACAATTACTTCTCTTTGGCAAGTTCTCTCTTGGCGGTAAGAAGAATATTGCACATTCAAATATATATATATGAATATTCTTCTGATTATAGTGTTTAATTTAACTGAAATAAACCCACATTTGTTTTTCAACCCCTCTTTTCTCTCTCTCCACGTCCACTATTTATTTGTTTGTTTTCACAGGAGAAAAAGTTATTTATGCTTACTCGCCACACACATCCTCATTCACGCAAAAAAGCCCAGTCTCCAGAGTTCGTTCCCTTGGACACTTCTAAACTCTCTCTCATCTGAATATTCCATGTTTTTGCGCATTCTTACATTTCTGTGCTAATACTTCATGTAACTGCTCCTAATCCTCTCTTCTTCTTTGTGGGTTGTCAATTCGTTTCTTTCTCAAAAGTGTCTTTACCTATAATGTAATCTGTTGCTTCATTTTCTCTATTTGATTAATGCCCACATGCTCTAAATTGTTCTGAATCTTTTCTTCGGATTTAGATAATGGGTTATCGTTAATTTTGCTGTTTCCAATCTGTAGACTTTGTATTCTGGTGATGCCCATTTGCTTGAAATTGTTCTAAATTTTCCCAATTTCAGTCTGCAACAATGGGTTTTCGTTAAATTTTCAGTTCTTGATATCTGAAATTTTCTGAGTCAAAACTTGAATTTTTTCAAAATTTAGAATGTAAGTACGGACTATGTAACTGATCTTTGCACTTCTGTTCAGTTCTGTTTTTTGTTGAGGTGTGTTTGGTGGGGATTAGTTCATGATTAGGAGGCCTTTTCTATGTGTAAGTAAAGAAGTAAGGTAATGGATCTGCGCTTTGTTGAAGTCAACCGCTAATTGAGATCTGAGAAGATGGGTAGTGTCTGTTTTTTTCGTTAGTATTGACCATCCCAATTAACAATGAATTCCATTCGTTAGTACTGTGATTTTCACTTAGCCATGGAATTCAAGTAATTGAAAATTTTCTTGAATTGGATTGGGAACTCCATCCTTTTTTTGATTGACATTGATAACTAATTTATTCTTTTGTTCTTGTAGCAATATGTAAAAAATCATTCTTTACAAATTCTTTCAAATGTAAATTTCTCAAACTGTATACATTTTTGTACATGGACCTCATAAGGGGTTAGTTATGCATCAAAAAATAATGAATCAACACGCTTCTCTGCCGTTTCTTCTATGTTGTTGATGATCAAGTAGCGTTTGTCTTTCTGCCCATATTTTCTCACACTTTGCTTATGCAAATTTAGTTATCGTAATACTGGCCTCTCGAGTTACTTCAAGTCTACATTTTGAATTTAGTTTCGTTCATATTTCATCGTGTCCGAGTCTGTTTTTTGTCAAAGAAAACAAAAAAAAGTCCAAGTTATCATTTTGGGTTGAGTTATCATGGAAGAAACTTTTGTTCCCTTGCGTGGAATCAAGAATGATATCAAAGGGAGACTGCTATGCTACAAGCAAGATTGGACTGGTGGACTCCGTGCCGGTATCAGGTTTGTGATTCTCCCATGACTTGACTCCTTTGGCATATGAATACTGTCATAGTGTCATGTAGTTATAGATGTTGATATAGTTATATTACATTTGGACTTAAATGATTTTACCATAATTATCAGTAAATAACTAAATTCTAATAGCAAAATTTTATTTTGCTGTGTATATGATATTATATTAATACGGAATTACTGGTTTTTGGATTTAGTACTTTTTTGGGTGTGATTTACAAGTTCTTGTCCTAACTTCTGTTGTTCAGGATCCTGGCTCCAACAACGTATATTTTCTTTGCTTCAGCAATCCCAGTTATTTCTTTTGGGGAGCAACTGGAAAGAAATACAGGTAGGGGGACAAGTTTAAATGCCAATATCCTCTTATTGTTACAACTTTAAACTATAGATTTGCTAAGACATGCTTTGCGTGCGTAATTGTTACAGATGGAACTATAACTGCTGTGCAAACTCTTGCATCAACTGCCCTTTGTGGCATAATCCACTCAATTGTTGGAGGACAACCGCTGCTTATACTTGGAGTTGCAGAGCCAACAGTGTTGATGTACACTTTTATGTTCAGCTTTGCAAAGGACAGAAAGGATTTAGGGCAGAAGCTCTTCTTAGCCTGGACGGGATGGTACATTCTGAAAACTCCTGGAACTTAAACATTCGGTCATTCTTTCTGTTGGGAATTCTTAGTTTTTCGTATTGCTGTTTTCAGGGTTTGTGTGTGGACAGCTCTTTTGTTGTTCTTGCTAGCCATTTTGGGTGCATGCTCTATCATCAATAGGTTTACACGTCTGGCTGGTGAACTATTTGGTCTTCTGATTGCCATGCTTTTTATGCAGCAGGCTATTCGGGTGAATCCATATTTTCCATTGAATGCTTTTGCAATACTAATATGTGCCCTTTTCACTCTACTTAAAAGCTTATGAATATCCATTATTTAGGGACTTGTGGAGGAGTTTGGCATACCGCAGCGAGAAAATCCTAATCAGACTGCACTTCTACCTTCTTGGCGTTTTGGAAATGGAATGTTTGCACTGGTTCTATCATTTGGCCTTCTTCTTACTGGATTGAGAAGTCGTAAAGCTAGATCATGGCGTTATGGGACAGGTATATGTTTTGCTTTGAAACTCTTGGTTAAAACCTTCCTTGCATGTTATGGAATTACACTTTATTATTGTTGTGTACTTTGGAAGAATGCTTGACTTTAAAATGTGCTTTCAAGGTTGGCTACGGGGATTTATTGCGGATTATGGTGTCCCACTTATGGTGCTTGTGTGGACAGCTGTATCGTACATACCTTATAATGATGTCCCAAGAGGGATACCAAGGCGGCTTTTCAGCCCAAACCCATGGTCTCCTGGTGCATACTCAAATTGGACTGTTATCAAGGTGTGTCCTGTATTTCATTTTCTTTCCAGTATTGCACATTACTCTTTCACTAGCATCACATTGTGAGTTCTTGATTTTTGTTTCTTTTACTATTTTATCGCCTCTTAACCTTGCTTGATACTCATAGTTGTTTACTTTCTTGCTCAGGAAATGTTGAATGTTCCTCCTTTATATATAGTTGGTGCATTTATTCCAGCCACTATGATTGCTGTGCTTTACTACTTTGACCACAGCGTTGCATCTCAACTTGCCCAACAAAAGGAGTTCAATCTGAAGAAACCTGCTTCATATCATTACGACCTTCTTCTTTTGGGCTTCTTGGTGAGCTATTATGACTGGAATTTCATTTTTTTTTTTTATTTTCGTTTTGACCTTTGTGTTGCAATTGAAATAATCACACCAGAAACCAAAGGTTCTTGTGTTATAGCTAGTTTGGCTTTTCCTTCTAATATTGTTTTTTTGGCCAGGTAATAATATGTGGTCTTATCGGCATTCCTCCTTCCAATGGTGTTATTCCACAATCTCCAATGCATACAAAAAGTTTAGCCACCTTGAAACATCAGGTATTATCTAATTATTCTAAATACTGAAAATAACATGAATGTCATGTCTGTTTGATTTGCTGAATTCTCTCATATGTAAATTGTAATTTCAAAAATCTGAACTATAGGATTTTTAGTGTAGCAATCTCCCTTAATTTTCTTGTCCTATGAGCAAAGATTTAAATAGGAATTTGTCTTATTCTCTACATGCTGCACTCCTTGCAAACTATAGCAGGACCGTGATTGTTAATTTTTACAAATATCTGCAAGGGTGACCTCATATATAGAAGTTTATATATCTCTAGACTGTTAACTAAGCTGTTAAAGATTTGAACAGAGAGCTTCATGTGATGGAAACAACTTTTTGTGAGACATTTTTTTATTGAGATCCTTGGTTTTCCTGCTTGTTTTCCAACTGTTCTTTCTGCAATGTGTGTTTTTCCTGTTTGAGTCTCTTTTAATTCTATTTGATAAGAACCTTTGTTTCTTCTGCTTTAATATCTAAAGAGCTAGTCTTCTCTCTTTGTTCATCCTTGAAACAGCTTCTACGGAATAAGCTTGTATCAACAGCTCGAAAAAGTTTCCGTAAAAATTCAAATTTGGGTCAAATGTACCAGAACATGCAAGAAGCATACAATGAAATGCAGACACCACTTGTTTATCAAAACCCACCTGCTCTGGTAAACAAATCCTTGGTCTTTGAATGGTTACAAATCATCACATATGTTATTCTCCGTTATCTTAACTTTGTGCTTGGAACAGGGACTGAAAGAACTGAAAGAGTCCACAATCGAACTCGCTTCAAGTGCTGGCTACGTTGACGCCCCAGTTGATGAGACTGTTTTTGATGTGGACAAGGATATTGATGATCTTTTACCTGTTGAAGTCAAAGAACAACGCCTCAGCAATCTGCTTCAGGCATTGATGGTTGGTGGTTGTGTTGCTGCAATGCCTCTTCTAAAGAAGATCCCAACTTCTGTTCTTTGGGGTTATTTTGCTTTCATGGCCATTGAAAGCTTACCTGGAAATCAATTTTGGGAGAGGATATTGTTACTTTTCACTGCTCCAAGTAGAAGATACAAGTAAGTTATGCTAATATTTGTTGCCAAGGATGGTGTTTTAGCTATTTACTCTTCTTATTGTCTTGGGTTCTAAAATTACTTAGCTCATCTATAATGCTGTATCTTATATCTTCACATAAATGTTCCCCCTACAAACTTTCTACATTGAAAATGTTTTATTAAAAAGGAAACTTATGGTACTGATGTCATATTTTGCATGGTTTTATTGGTAAAAGCAATGGGATTCAGCTCCATACTAGTTTATTTTATTTTCATCCTTTAACACAGTTCTCAATATGATCGTAAACTTAATTTGAAATGCAATAATTCAGATTACACATGTTGATTTGAATTTAGATTTCTAAATTTTACTTTGTGATTGTTGAAGGTTATATCAACTTATATGTATAAAATTAAACTAATCTTCTTCTTCTTCTTTAACATTACTATTGATAGAAGATTACAACAAACTAATCATCATGATTAAATTTGTCAGGGTGTTCGAGGATTGTCATGCAACCTTTGTCGATACTGTCCCTTTCAAAACAATTGCCTTGTTCACTTTGTTTCAGACAGCTTACTTGCTTGCCTGTTTTGGCATAACATGGATCCCAATGGCTGGTGTCCTCTTCCCATTGTTGATCATGCTTCTGGTCCCTGTGCGGCAATATTTGCTCCCCAAGTTTTTCAAAGGAGCTCATCTTCAAGACTTGGATGCTGCAGAATACGAAGAAGCGCCTGCTGTAACTTACAACATGTCCTTTGAAGTGAGTTTTCTGACCCATCTTTATTTCAGCTAGGCCTATTAATGGTTAAAGTGTTAAACTCTTTTAGATGTTTCTGGGTTTCATCTATATTTTACAGTATAACAAAACCATAACTGCCTCAAATCTGCTAGAGTTGTCACCCTAATGAACTGGGGCTATAAAAGATGTTAGCAAGTCAGAAGAATTAGATTCATATGTATTCAGGATATAGACTAACGATCAACTTATTAATATACAAAAGAATCAGACTCTTTCTGACACAGATAATTTGAGACCTGGAACTGAACTATGAACTTGGGTCATAATCTGATCCATAAGCATATTTTAGACATCTATGTGAAGCTTTGAGTCTCATCTGCAATCTTTTGTACATATGTGCAGGGTCAAGATCCTGCAGCAAGAACTGCCAACATGGATAGTGGTGAACTTCTTGATGGAATCATCACAAGAAGTCGTGGCGAGATCCGCCGTACACAGAGTCCAAAAGTAACAAGTTCAACCCCAGGTTCGGCAGAGCATTTGAAGCCTGCTTATAGCCCACGGTTGTCACGGAAGGAATCCAGCCCCCGTATAAATGAGCTTAGGATGGAAAGGAGCCCTGGAATTGCTGGAAAAGGGCTTGACATTAAGCAAACTCCCAGTCCTCGGCCATCCATCCTCGGTCAAAGCAGTCACGGTCCACCTTCAAGCTAAAATCCTCAACCCTGTTATTTCAGTGTGTTAAGTTGTCATGGTGCTCGAGAGGTCATGCAAAATTTGTGTACTAAGTATTGTCCTGTAAGTGTTGTTTTTCTTTACGTTTGTGTAACTAATGTATTAACAATGTAGGCTGTTTGTCTGTGTTACTCTTGGTTTTATCACCCAAAATATGATCGGCAGAGGACACATTTATGATAATGTAAGATTTTGTTATTCTTTGCTTGTGTTCAGCTCGAATTTTCTTCCATTCTGTTAATTTGTGTTGTATGGAGCTATGAAAGAACCAAGAGGGGGGAATAGTTGAGAAGAATAACTTAACTAGCACATACGAATACTAACTATGGCTTTAAAATGCTAAAAATTAATGTGACTGCGCTACCTAGTTATTTTTCCCTTGTGTTTGTGTAGTAGTCACTGAATCAAAAACCAGTGTAATCTGCCTATAGTGTAATTAGAAATATAAACCTAATAAGTAATCTCTTGATCCTTTCTTATATAAACTGTGTTAGAAAAGAACCAAAAAAAAAAAACAAAAAATCTTCTAGGCTTCTAGCTTAGCTGAACTTCTGCATAAATTTTAATTGCTTGCTTAAATGATCAACAAATTTGCACGAAAACCATGTGAATTTAACAAAGTCTTATTTGAACTATATGAGGTCTATCAAGAGCAAAAAGAAAAAAATATCCCATATGATGTCAGCTAAGGAAAATAAATCGAATTCAAGATTTATGTAGCTTAAATGAAGATTTTTTTTGTCTATCAACCACTTCACCTCTCCTTTCTTGGGGTTGACTGCAAGTGAGAAACATATTCAAACGAATATTTATGCTGTCACTATAGGACTTGCTTCTTTGCTGCATTCCCATTTGATGTATCAGCACAACTACTATTGAATTATTTTTCTTTAATAATGTAAATATTATTATTAAAACTGGTATGATTAGACAATTGAGATACAGTTAATCAAATAATTCACTAGTCAAAAGGGGGATGGGGAGTGAGAAAAGTACAAATTACTCTGTAAGTTTTTGATTTGATATCTTTGTTTGTATGTTTAAGGAAGCTTGGAGAGAGCATAAAATGTGGTGGATTAGACGTATATTGATTTATATATGATGTCAGTATGCTCTGTTATTTTATTAGCATTCAAGAGGAGCAATATGTGACACTGAACTAACTTCTGGAAGGAGGTTTTTTTATTTTTATTTTAATTTATTATCGTTATTTTATAATACTGGGCAACCATGTAACTTGTTCTAAGTTAACATCATTCTTTTTATGCTATTAACATTACTGAGGTGGGAGTTCTTAGAACCATTTCCGGACCTTGTATTCTCTCACACCATATGGAGCCTTATTGACCCTCCTGGCATGTTAAAAGGAATAAGTTAAGCTATAAATTTATAATTGTGTTAAAGATAAATATCACAAGCAATTTCTTCTTAAACCTTGCTAATTCCACAGGGATACTTAAATTCAATTTTGTGCTTTTATTCTCTTTTATGCGTGCATAATTGTTTTCGTTAAGAGATCACAAAACCAAGGGCCATGTTCATAATTTTTTTTTTTTTTTTTTTTTTGCATTTAGCCTTGTATTTCCTTGATTTTATGTGGTCAGTACTCCTTAAGTTAGACGTACAATTAGAAAATGCATATTTGGTTGCATCTAACTACTAGTGAATAGAGAAAATCTGATTTTTAATGATGCAAAATATCTATACTGGAGTTGCCTAGATTCAATACGAATTTGAGCTGAATGGCAGCTAAAGCATGCTCATGGCACACAGCAACCAGTTCCGGCTTATAATTTTGACCGTGTGTTTAGGTTCTTTTGTTTGTGCTTGTACTATGACATTTCTTTTCTGGTTATTGTGAATTTGGTCAGGATCGTGGGGTTGGATCCTCAGGCATTATCGACATTGCGAAGCTGACAAATGATTTTTCCACCACCCATGTCAATTTGAAGCAATGGGGACCAGAAAAGGGGTGTGTATCGTGTACGGATATCCATCCTTGTCTTGTCATTTTTGTTGTTCAATCAGCACTCACTTATTGAAGGGTGAACACTTGTTTTTGTTATGATATGGATGATGATGTTCATAGTTCATACTGATTGAGAATCCAATAATGGTTTTGAAATGGAGAGTGATGCGAATCTTTTCTTATACAGCAGAAGCTAAGGAACATCCCACTTTTCCTCTGCCTGCTCTTTCTTGATTACTAACATGAGAAGTGATAGCCTACTGCTTTCCCTCTAGGTTTTCTCACTGACATTTTTTATCTTTTTTTTTTTTTTTTTTCCTTGGGCATTTTTAATTCTTGCTAATTTGTCAATTTTTTTGTAGTTCCTACTTGAGTTATGAAAGGCTGCGAAACTATGTTTAAATGAGAATTTAAATTTGTTGAATAAAGTTGGAAAATGTTTTTCTTTGGTACTGGTTCAACTCAAGGGGCTCCTCAAACACAAGTAATTTTCCTGTTCTGCTTTATACAAGGCGACATCCTCTGTTAGGCATAGGTCACTTTGTTTACTTTTAGTCTCAACACGTGTTCAATGTGAGCTTCATTGAGTCATAAATTTATGTAATGAATATTATATATCATAAATGTGCAATTTTGCCTATTTTTTTTTTTTCAAAAATAAATTTCGACGTCGGGTTATTCTATCTCTACACTTTACTGCCTTCTTCTCCTAAATTATAGTTTTGATGCCATAATGTATTCAAAATACAGAGAGATTTCTCTATTGTTGATATGGATATGAGAAGGATGACCTATTTGGTGTCTTAATAGGCAGGGAACACAAGTTAGTGGAATGCATGCATTTCCTTCCACTATATCTACTGTCAGTTCTAATGGTCCAACTGGTACTCCTCCTACTTTTTAAGATTGTTCCAATATTTACTCCCTTTCATGATAAGTGAGGTATTATTGATAGAGATTGATAACAACTCAGGGACCCCATGCTCTAAAAATAGCCCTAAAGATATCTTGCCTGAAGTGTCTCTCTGTGTCAAGAGAGACCTTATTATTTTAAGTCAGTGGACACTCTTTTTTGAGTGTGGGTGAATAAGTTTTATATATCTGTGTGCATATGAGCTCTTAATTTATAATCTAAAGTAGTGTAATCTCCATTTAAGACTCTGGATGGAGACAACTAACATCTTTAAAAACAATAATAATTTATGAGTTTTTAGTTCTCTGGGAAGCCTGAATACTTGGTTATGGTTTATGTTTCTTGCTTATGTTGGTTGCGGCATGAATCACTATGATGCGCGATGTGAATTAAAAATGAATGTTAGGTAAGCAACTTAATCTGAAACATGATAAAATGGGGGACCATGCTTAAATTAATTGATTTGAACATCATTAGTGTGTGGGAAGATTTTTAATAATGCAACATGTTTGGTCCATGGTCAGATTGGATGTTAATTGCACTACAAGGGAATTGTGCTGATGCTAAGTTATATTCATGTATGAGTTGAGTTTTCACTTTTGAAGCAAAGAAGTTGCATAATATAAAGCTGTAAGATGTGAATTGACCAAGCATGTAGAAGTATAGCACTTATATCTTCTAGATGTGTTTTCATCCCCTGATTTCTATTTGGTTGGGTTTGATATGCTCTCCCATTATCAACTTTGTTATTGTTTTCTATGTTAGGATTGGTGGTATGATGCCTAGATGTTACATGACATTAATGTTTTCTGTGATATTATTGTTTTCAAGTATTATAAAATGCCCAAAACTCGATACTTCCAACTTAAACCACAAGTATCGGGTAAGAACAGGATAAAAGATGACGTACTTTATGTCATGATAAACATTCGATGCTTTCAGAAGTTATGTTTACAGATTTCATATCAACTGAGCTATCTCGTTACAGGAAAAAGTAAATAGCTTTGGGCTCCCTTGTACCCCACCTTGGGGCATTATATACTTGGTGTTTTGAAAGTATGGAATATGGATTGATGATGAAGTGAAGTTCAGCCGTGACCAGAAGTTGCTACCAAATCAAAGCGAAGCTTTTATTAAGTCAGTATTTCTCCTAAAGCATGACTTAGTTAGAGAAGAAGAAAAAAAAAAATTAGCATACTTAGAAACTGATACAAAAAGTATACAAAATGAGAATTTCTTTGATCATGGCAAGTATAGTCCATTAGATGTCACACTTGGAACATGCCAATATATGTATCAATATTGTGTGAAATATACCAATCACATTCTTTCTTCATTATTACCATATATATGAAAGATATTATTACAAAAACATGATAGAGTTTTTAATCCAGTATTTGAGATGTTGGAAGAAATTAAGTGAAATTACAATTTCCAAATAACAGATCTGAATGATTAAAAACAATAATGCTTTATGAGTAATACTGTTATTATACACAATTGTTTATTCCATCTCAAATTTCAAAAATTGGTGCTTTGCAAAATTTTAAATTAAAAAACTTGGTTATAACGGTAATTTTATCCAATTTTTTCTTTTTTAATTAAAAAGTAGATTAATACAATTGTTTTTGCAAAATTTTACAAATCAACTAGTATTTAACTAAATAATTTTTTATTTTTTCCTTCAAATATATCAAATTTTTATTTATTTATTTTTATTGTTAATACTCATACTCAATTCGTTAGACTTGAATCCTTACTTTTCATTTTTTTTTTTCCTTTAAATAAATAAATTCTTCACCTTATACTTTGATTCAAATATATAAGTATCAATTTCAAGTGATGAAAGTTATCCATCCACTTACATGATTTGGTAGTATCTCTTTTTTACTTTTAGAGTAGAAGGTGTTGAATTTAATATATCTTTAAAGTTGAAAAAAAAAAAAAAAATTAATAACTTGGGTGTTGAATTCAATATATCTTTAAAGTTAAAAAAAAAAATTAATAACTTTAAACATAAAGTGTATTTTATAAAGTGAGTAAAACTATATAGATAAGGAAATGAATCTTCAATACAATTGGGGATATACCTGCCCAAACCAGGCCAGGCCCAAGTGGGCTTACATTTCAAAAATTAAAAAAAAAAAAATCATCAAAAGAGGCCTAATCGAGTCATCGACCCAAGAGGAGTCTCGAAATTTAACAGGGACCTTATGGTCAACTAATTATTTGTAATTTCATCCAAACATAGCTGACTATGTGACTCCAAAAATTGAGTTCGTTTAGGCCTTATAAATTTACCTAGCGTGTGTAAAAATGAGTAATCTGGGGCCCTATACATATTATACCTAGAGTATGTAAAATTGAGTAATTTGGAACCCTATACATAATATATCTAGAGTGTGTATATTATACATTATACATTTACAGATTATACGAAATATGGATTGATAGCCGAGGGGAAGTTTGGGAATGGTTAAGTTGATAGTGGTTATAAGTTACTGTCATGCCAAAAAATTTATCATATGTTAAATGTCATACATTTTTTTCTTTCTAAGTATAACTTTAATGAATTATCATCGTAAGGGGATGACAAAGTGCTGCTAAAACGATGGATAAAATTGATGTGAAATTGTACAACACGAAGTGATTATGGACCCATGTCAAGAAAGTATTGGTCCACTAAATGTCAAACTTAAATTATGTCAGTACATGCATCAACTACAAATTTATGTGAAAGTATAACACATCAATTTTAGTGAAGTATCCGGCATCTTTTTTTTCATGACTGACAATTATTTATGCATTTAATTTCTTAAATAATCTTCAATTTTAGTAATAAAGGGACAGGGAGACACTCCCATTTTAATAATAAAAGGAATGATAGAAACAAATGATATGAGTTATGATTGGGTTGAGATGTTGGAGGAAAACTGAGTTTAGTTATTAGGATTAAAAATCAACAATATTTGGATGTACAAGGATAAAGGATTTAGTGGAAATTATAAATCTTAATTTTTATATTCGTGAAGATTTTATAGGATAATTCAATGAGTTGTTTATTTGTTATACAGTTGTAGTACTCATAATCGGAGTTTTTTTTCTGACATATTATCATTAACAGAGATAATGCAAGTGATATAATTTGTAACACGTTTTTATTCTATGTAATCTCATTAATTACGTGATAGTTTTGTAATTACTTATATATATATATATATTTTTTGTTTGTTAAAAGGTAAGCTTTGTAATTACTTATATTGCTAGTTATATATATATATATATATATATATATATATATTAAAGAAGTTTTATATTACTATAACTTTATATATGCTGTACGTATGGATAGGGGTGTAATTGGGCTGGGTAATTCCAATTCTGTTTGATTTTTTGTGAATTTGGACAATTATTTTTATAATTTGGGTTGGGTTTGGGTTGAAAAATCTCCACTCGAATTTAATTAGGGTTGAGCTTGAGTTGTGGTCTACCAATCGAGCAAACTCGAGCCTAAATACTAATATTATTTATATATTTTTAAATTTAAATGTATTATATATACTCTTCAAATTATGATCATATTTTTGTTTTTAACTTCTTTTTGTTAAATCTTAATTTATTGCATATTAGCATTTAGTAGAATTACTTTTATAAGCATTTGTTAATAAGTTATTAAAAATTTGACCACACACCAATGGCCTAGCGGTACTAAGCTTCTATTTTCGAAAGGGAGGTCAGGGGTTTGAGCCTCGGTGGAGGCATGTGTGTGTGAGTGAGTACCAATTAAGAAAGTTATTAAAAATTTGCAATAAGTTTTTTTGGTTTAAGAGTAATTTAATCAAATTGGCCATATGGGTAACCCCGAATTAACCCTACTTTCACATTCGAAATCTAAACCCAAGTTAAAACCTGAGTTTAAAACTAGAAGGATGGGCTGGGTTGAATAGTTAGAGTTGAAGGTAGGGTTAGGGGTTGGACTTGAGTTAAACATTTTATATGTGTGTGCGCGAGTGAGTACCAACAAAGAAAGTTATTAAAAATTTGTAATAAGTTTTTTTTGGTTAAGAGTAATTTAATCAAATTGGCCATATGGGTAATCCCGAATTAACTTTACTTTCATATTCGAAATTTAAACCCGAGTTAAAACCTGAGTTTAAAACTAAAAGGATGGGTTGGGTTGAATAGTTAGAGTTGAAGGTATAGTTAGGGGTTGGACTTGGGTTAAATATTTTCTATGTCAGATTTGGCTCAAGCGAAACCTCTAACCCACCCAAGTTGTAATCCTAGTTTGGGATTGTGTTTGGTTAAAAAAAAAAACTGCACTTTTAAGGAATAGATAGAGGTTAATCGGAACTTTTTATAATTGTGTTGGTGTCTAATCGTTGTTTTGACAAATATAATTCTTCCTTTATTTTTATAATTACAAACTTATTTAGGTAAAAAAAGATTTAAGTAAATAAAAATGTTTAATTCAGACTTTTTCACCATCATTTTTGTATATAATAACACCCATGCTCTAATAATTTATATATATTTTTTGAACATTGGGTTGTTAAATCTTAAGAATGTGGACGAGTATTGTTATATTATGAGGACTATTATTGCTAGCCAAGTTTGAATTCCGATCTTGTTGAATATTTATAGTTCAATTTCACATTTTATACACATAACTCTTAATATTCTAGATTTTAAATGTTTTATGCATTACATTTATCTAAAAAATTCTAACTTGTATTTATCATTGACATTCAATAGTATTTCAAGATTTTTGTTAGAAATTCTCTATAAAAGTGCACCTTTAACTGTTTAATAAAGAGTACTTCTCCAATTGTTTATCGAATTAAATAATGTATCACCAAACACCTAATACGCTCTCTACTCAAAACACATTTGTAATAACTCTACTGATAAGAGTGCTTTTACGTACCATTACAAGAGTAACCCCAAACAGGCTCTTATACTACTAATTTTATTTTACTATAATTTTTTATTTAGTTTACGAAAATAGGACATATCCCAATATATTATCACTCCATGTCCTACGGTCTACCTACAAAAGTAAAAAAGATAAGGTAAGAAAATGACCCACAAATCAAATTAAAAAATCTCTTATAAATATATGTGTGTATGTGTGTGTATGTGTATATATATATATATATATATATATATATATATAGCAGAATCAAGAGAGATAAAGAAGGCAAGAGAAAGAAAAATTTATTTATATGCTTTTGTAGTAGTTCACAGAATTGTACATGCATGGCTATTTATAGGCCCAAAATAAAGCTTCCATTGTAAGCCACAAATTTGATCTTCCTCCCCATGCCAAGGATGTCATCATGGATGACTTAATCTATTGTGGACCTCACAAACATATATATATATATATATAACACTCCCCCTTGAGGTCCACAATACTACATTAAGAATATGTTTCGTTAAAACTTTGCTAAGGAAAACCCAGTGGGACAAAACCCTGAACGAAGGAAAAAGAGTACAGTATGCCAATACCACTTCGATCAATTGGTCCCTCTCATTGTTGCATTAGTTCAACCCTGAAGATCCTTTAATTGACGTATTCCAATGTTGTGCACCAGCTTCTTGAATGTTGTAGTTGGAAGCGTTTTAGTGAATAGATTTGCTAAATTTTCACATGAACGTATCTTCTGAATATTAATATCACCATTTTTTTGGCATTCATGCGCATAAAAGAATTTTGGTGAGATGTGCTTGGTTCTGTCATTTTTAATATATCCTTCTTTCATCTGTGCAATGCATACCGCATTATCTTCATATAATACAGTTGGGCTATCTTTTATTGATGAGAGATCACATGTTGTTTGAATATGTTGGATCATTGATCTCAACTAAATGCATTCCCTGCTTGCCTCATGAATTGGGAGTATCTTAGAATGATTTGAAGAAGTTGCAATCATTGTCTGTTTCATAGATCGCCATGATATAGCAGTGCCGCCACAGGTAAACACATATCTTGTTTGTGAATAAGCTTTATGTGGGTCAGAGAGATAACCGGCATCTGCATATCCAATTAATTGAGAATTTGGTGCTTTTGAATAAAACAATCCCATATCAGTTGTACCACGAAGATATCGCAATATGTGTTTGATTCCATTCCAATGTTTGCGGGTTGGTGCAAAACTGTACCTTGCTAATAAATTGACTGGAAAAATTATGTCAGGTCTTGTGCAATTTGCAAGATACAAAAAAGCACCAATCGCATTGAGATAGGGCACTTCAGGATCAAAGAGTTCTTCATCATCCTCTTGAGGACGAAAATGATATTTCTTGATGTCAAGTGATCGGACAACCATTGGAGACCTTAATGGATGGGCTTTATCCATATAAAAACATTTCAGAGTCTTTTCTGTATATGTTGATTGATGGATGAGAATACCGCTCGAAAAATGTTCAACTAGCAACCCAAGGCATAATTTTGTCTTTCTGAGATTTTTCATTTCGAATTCTTTCTTTAAATAAGTGGTCGTCTTTTCGATCTCGTCCAATGTTTTCACAAGATTCAGATCATCAACATATACTGCAACAATAACAAAACCAAATTCTGATTTGTTAATAAAAATGTATGGACAAATATGATTGTTCACATACCCTTCTTTGAGTAAGTAATCACTAAGGCAATTGTACCACATTCATCCAGATTGCTTCAATCTATATAAGGATCGTTGTAATTTTATCGAGTACATACTACGTGATTTTGTTTCAGGCATTTTAAATCCTTCTGGGATTTTCGTATAAATATCACTATCTAGTGATCTATATAAATATGTTGTAACCACTTCCATTAGATGCATATGCAATCTTTCTGTGACTGCTAAATGTATTATGAATCTAAATGTGGGTGCATCGATCACAGGGGAGTATGTTTCCTCATAATCAATACCAAGTTTCTGTGAGAAACCTTGAGCTACCAGTCGGGCTTTGTTTCTCACGATTTCATTTTTTTCATTACGCTTTCGTACAAATACCCATTTGTACCTAACAGGATTAACACCCTCAGGTGTCTGGACTACAAGTCCAAATACTTCACCTTTAGCTAATGAATTTAGCTCTGTTTATATCGCTTCTTTTCATTTTGGCCAATTATTTCTTTGTTGACATACTTTGACGTTTTGAGATTTCGGATCCTCATTATCAATATCAAGAGTAACGACATATGAAAATATGTTGTCGACAACAATTTCAGTTCTATTCCATCTCGTTTTCATAATTTAGTGAGATCTCATCATTTTTAGGTGCCTTTGCCTCATCAAGGGCCATATCATCATCTGTTGATTTTGCCTCACCAATATTTATTATTTCATCATTTTTAGGTACCTGGGGCTCATCAAGAGCTTCTGCCGTATGAAAGGTTATTATCTCAGATTGGTCAATAATATCTGTTGCTCTTTTATGGCCTCTTCAGGAGTGCCAATTTTTCTTTGTGATTTCCTCTTACGATGGCAGTATCTTTTGCATCGATTGGTCTGCCATGATTCAGGCGTGTTTTAGATACATTTGTTGCGATACTGACAGAAGGTCCTTCTGGGACAGTGTGATACCCCTCGGATCCGAGACACGGGTTGATCAGGCCTAGGCCCAAACCCGAGGGAATATCAAACAATTAATATTTTATAATGAACACGGAATACAAAATGAATTAAGAAATGAAATTAAAGCTGAAAGGAACTAAAAATAGAATTCGCGAAATAATATAATTATTAAAATCCATCAAACCCAAACTCCAAAACTCCATTAGTTTACAACTCGGGAATCCATCTCTAGTGGACCCCTATTAAACATCCAAACTGAAAATAAAACAACTGTAATAAACATCCAGAAATAAACTATGGAGAGAGTCCTACAATGTCAGAAGAGTGTATAGAGACCTCTGCTCAGCACGAACACGTCTAAGCCTGGAACTGTCGTGTACCTGAAAAATAGAAGTGGGTCAGGCCCACGCGCAAGTTTTATACTACTACAATCCAAATAGAGGCCCGATACGCATGTACATCCTAAACAATTCAACAATAGCTAATAGTCCGTAAATATATATATATAGTCACACTAAAGGACTCTCACTGGACTACAGGCCGGTCTCAACCTGAATAGAGGTAACATGCTAAAATGCACACGAAGTGGACATATGTACTTATACCTAAACAGGGTACACCTCTAACCATCGTATCCAGCTATGCATCCCAATGCATATACGCTTCCTAACCGTCGATCCTGAGACTCAATCTCATATCGAGGTACCATAACAATATATTTAAAGTCCATCCCGAATCCTAGTAGTGCCGCTCAACTAGTCGTTGCCATGACACTACAATTAATAGGACTTAACCTTTAGTTAATCCAATTCTTAATCCAGAGTAGGTAGGTTTTGGTATTTTGAAACCAAACCATCCCTAGCATACCACCGTCCCATACCGGTGTATACTATCCAATCATCCCGCAGTTGATAACATCAACAATTTAAATAAACATCAGCTAAATCCATATTTCCATTACTGATACTAACAGGCATAGTGTAAGCATTAATAAAAAGAATCAGATATATACATAAACAAATTCAGTTTTATATCCAACACTGCTACTAACAGACATAATGTAAGTATCAAGAATTATAGTTACTGTATAAACACAAACTTAGTCAGTTTAGGTTGTTTCATTCAATCAGATATAATGATAAAATTATTTTAAATTATCATTCAATACTCAGCAGTTGATATTACAGACATTTAAGATAACCGTTAACAAAGCCCATTCCTCCAACAGTTGATACTAATAGTATTAATGTAAGCATCAAGACAGAACCACAGTAGGTACATATACCTACTTAGTTTAGGTTGTTCTACAAAATCCTATTAATGTTAACTTGAGAAATTATTATTCTTCAACACTACCACATTCTAAACAAGTGTAGTTCAGATACATACTCATGATATAAAATTAACCACGTTCCAATTATATCATTCATCTCAAAAGATTTCAGAATTAAACACAGTGTATTCACAGAATTTAACACTATGGAACTACCTGTTTAGAACCCTACTGTCCAAACTTTTCTACGCAAGTAGACTTAGTTAACACCACCTCTGAAGCTTTAATTTATCTCTATACATTACTTAGACCTTCCACATTCAATTCTGCACTCAATTGAAAGCACCAAAATCAACCATTGCATGCAAAACTGACCGGAAACGAAGAAAATTACAAAAACTGAGCAAGGAGACGTCTCCAAAAATTAGAGCTGCCTCCTTTAAACATTGGAGCCGGCTCCCTCCAAGGGAGAGCCGGCTCCCTCCCTCTTTGCTTCGTCGTTCCTTCCTCCGATGAACTCTGCAGCCTCTACACCTCACTGTTATGGCTTCCAAATCCTGTAACCTAACCCTAGTGTGTTCCCAGTCCATGTTTAAGTCCTTATAGCATTATTAATCATGAACTTAAATCAGGAATTATGCACACAACTATCAAGTTTTAACAGTTTAACAACTATGCAACACATACTGGTGTGTATCAAACTTTAGCACGAACAGAGAAACTTTTTAAGTTACAATTAATTCTGGAACAGTTTAGGAATGCAAAGAACACGAAGCCTAAGGGAGAGAGTAAGGATAGAACTTGCCTTTTGAGATTTTTGTTAAAAAAATCCTTACGTTGTCTTCTACGATCTCCGGCGATTCCTACGGCAAACTTCCTCTGTTCCTCCTCTCTATTTCCACAAACGTGTTTTGGGTTTTGTTTGTTTTTTTTTTTTAAAACCCTAGTACAACATTATTACATCTATTTATAAGGTTACACAAAATCTACAGCTTATTGAAGCCCTAATGTGAAACCTAATCGGCCCATAACACCATCTAAGTGAAAAAGAAAACATGTCGGCTACTTACCACCAATCCTACAGTAACGTGAATTTAGGAAAACAAGTAACTTTAATTTATTTTAATTACCAATTAACAACAAAAAAAAACTAAATAAAACAATTAACAAAAAAATCAAAGAACACAATTAAGCAAACAAAATTAAACTACGTAAAACAATTAAATAAACAAAATTAAACTAAGTAAAACAATTAAATAATTAAAGTCAATAAACTGGTCAACCAAACAACTAATTACAATTAAACCAATTAAAACATTAAATAAAAATAAAAATAAAAATTAATGAAAAGAAAACAATTAATGAAAATACCGAGACTATCCTTTTGAAAATTAGGGGTATTACATTCTTCCCCCCTAACAAAAGGAATTCAGTCCTCGGAATTCGCTCTTACCTTCTTCCAAAATTTCAGGAAACTGAGAGCGAATGACATCCTCTCGTTCCCAAGTAGACTCAACCTCATTGTGATGACTCCACTGGACACGAACCAAAGGAATAACCTTATTACGAAGAATTTGATCCCGACGGTCAACAATACAACATGGTGGCTCCAAATAAGTTGTATTCGGCTGCAACTCAATCTCCCCAACATCGATATGCTGATACCGATCCTCATCTCGCAGAAATTTTCGCAACATGGAAACATGGAACACATTATGGACGCGATCCAAATTATCCGGAAGTGCCAACCGATAAGCGACAGCTCCAACTCGATCCGTAATCATGAATGGACCGACAAACCGCGGTGACAACTTCCCTTTCTTCCCAAAGCGCATAACACCCTTCATAGGAGATACTTTGAGAATAACCTGATCCCCAACCCGAAATGCCAAGGCACGAGTGCGACGATCAGTATAGCTCTTCTGCCTACTTTGGGCAGTACGCATGCGATCTTAAATAAGAGCAATCTTTTCAGAGGTATCCTTAATGAACTTAGGACCTAAGAATCGATTTTCTCCAACCTCCATCCAACAAACAGGTGATCGACACGGTCGGCCGTATAACGCCTCAAAAGGTGCCATCCCAATAGTCTTCTGGAAACTATTGTTATAAGTAAACTCCACAAGTGGCAAATATTCCTCCCAGTGGCCCTTGAAATCCAGAACACACGACCGAAGCATATCTTCCATAATCTGATTCACCCTCTCAGTCTGTCCGTCAGTCTGAGGATGATAAGCAGTACTAAGGTGTAACTCTGTACCTAAAGCCTGCTGAAAACTCTTTCAAAATCCAGATACAAAGCTCGAATCCTTGTTCGATATAATATACAATGGAATGCCATATAGCTTCACAATCTCTGAAATGTAAAGCCTCGCCAACTGCTCCGAAGTGTAGTCAGTGCAAATAGGCAAGAAATAAGCTGACTTGGTCAACCTATCCACAATGACCCATATAGAATTATGCCCCTTGAAAGAATTTGGCAATCCTTCCACAAAATCCATAGAAATGCTCTCCCATTTCCACTCCGGTATCGGTAGTGGCTGTAGAGCTCCTGGCGGCCTCTGATGATCAATCTTACTACACTGAGAAACAAAAAGAGCAATGTCCCTCTTCATACCTGCCCACCAAAACTGCCGTTTCATATCTTGTAATACCCCTAATTTCAAAATGATAGTCCTGGTATTTAAATTATTGTTTAAATTGCGATTTTTATTTAATATTTGACTAATTGTTTTGTTTAATTGATTATTTGCATAAATGGTTTTTAATTTCATTATTTGGTTATTTGTTTTGAATTTATTTGATTATTTGTTTTATTTGAAATTAATTGTTTTAATTTATTTAATTGGTTGTTGAAATTAGTTGTTTTACTTGAATTAATTTAATTGAATTTAAATTTAATTGTTTAATTGCTTTGATTTAATTCAATTTAATTATGTTTCACGTTACAGTATGGTTGGTTACATATTTGGTATACACATAAGTAGCTGGCATGATTTTAACCTAGGATTACTTATGGGCCAAATTATACATGGATTAGGGTTTGTAGTTTAAGGTTATAAATAGGCTTATATGGTGGTTTAGGGTTTAAGAAAAATAAACCTAGTACGTCTTTGGAAGCAGAGAGGAGGAACAGAGGAATCTTTTCAGTAGGAATTGCCGGGAACCTTCGAAGACGGCGTGGAGATTTTGAACAAAAGTCTCAAAGGCAAGTTCTATCCTTGCTCTCTCCCTTAGGCTTCGTGTTCTTTACATACTTAATAGTTCCAGGATGAATTACATGTTCTAATTAAATAAAAAAAACATTACCTGTTCATGGTTCGAATTTTATTTGTGACAGTATGTGTTTTTCCTGCTAAATCGTATAACCTTGAAACTTGCCTGTATAGTTCTTTGTTTAAACCCATCTTAGCAATGTAATAGGGACCTAAACAAGGATTGAAACATACTAGGATCTAGGTACAGTTTCTAGGAACTTACACAGTGAAGCGCCGGAGGTGTAGACGAAGCCGGAAAAGAGAACACGGAGAAGAGGAGGGAGAAAGCCGGCTTTTTTTTTGATTGGAGCCGGCTCCTTTGGACTTGGAGGCGGCTCCAAGTCACTTGGAGGCTTTGTTGTGAAGTTTCTAAGTTTTTCCTAAGAGAGTTCAATACTTTAATGAATGGTTTACCAGTGGACTGGTGTGGGAATAAAGATTTAAGGGTGGTGAGTCTGCTCCATGGGTGTTCTCTTTGGTGTTTTACTTTCTGTTTTGCTTATTCTCTATTTGCAGTGATAAGGCTTCATGGGGGTTGATTTCCTATGTTTTTAATGGAAATTAAATACTGTGATAAATGGTTTAGAGTAAAGTTAAATTGCCAAGAACAGAATATTATAAAGTTGCACTCAGAGCATCTAACGTTAAAATTGTATGGAATCAGTTTAGGTGTTCTGCAGAGAGGTATGGTTTTGGTTAATTAAATTTCTTAATGTTATTAGAAATTTCTGTGAGAGCTTATTTCATTGTTAATTGAATATGTCTGTGCAAGTATAAAAAAAAATATATACATGTTTTAAATCTATGTTGTGCTAAGATTTTATTGTAAAATTGAGTGCATAAACTGGTTGGACAGAAAACTACAAGTATGATAAATTACTTATAGTTATTTTTGCATGCCATGGAATTGAGTTAAACAATATCTATTTATGCTCTGTTGGTTATATGGAAATTGGAAATGGAGTTATAATACAGTTACAGTCTGGTGTGATCAGGTTATGGTTTCTGTGTTGATTTAATTAAAGCATGTCTGTTAAACTACTTTATCATGCTTAGTTTAGAATTCTCGGGATTGACATTCATATGGTCAGTACGTTTATCAACTGGTTTAATTAAAGCAAGTTTGATAATTATTTTACTATACCTAGTAGGGACTTGTTGATATTGTTATTGTAAATACTTTGTCAACAATTGGATTGATGGGATTGTATGCACCGGTATGGGACGGTGTCATACTAGGTTTGGATTAGCTCAAATTGCTAAGTCCTACCTATTTTGGAATAAGGGCACGGGTTATAAAATACAATCCTCCTTATATATATAAGTCAGTACGGTTGAATACGCCGAGTGACTTACTGGATTTCCTGTGGATGGTTAGAAACGGAGTTTAGATATATTTTTATGTTACCGTGTCATGAGCTTGAGTCTCAGTGTCGACGGTTAAGGTGCGTATATACAGTTGGATGTGTAGCTGACTATGAAGGTTGAGGTATATCCTGTTTAGGTTTAGGTACTCATGCCCACTCAGGTGCGTATTGTGTGATGCCTTCTATCCAGGTTGAGACCCCCTTCATAGCCTAGCGAAAGTCCAGCAGTGTGGATATATTTATGTACGGATTATTAGTTATTGTTGAACTATTTAGTATGTACATGCGTATCGAGTCTCTGCCTGGATTGTAGTAGGATAGAACTTATTCATGGGCCTGACCCACTCCTATTTTTCAGGTGTACGTCAGTTCCAGGCTTGAGCTAGTTCGTGCTGAGCAGAGACGATCTTCCATTCTACCGACGCTGTAGGATTTCTTTCCAGATCTTGGATTTGGATTTATCTTCCATTTTACTTTCATTCAGTGTGAGATTTTTATTAGGGGTCCACTAGAGATGGATTCCCGAGTTGTTCAAATTATGGATTTTTGGTTTATCGGATTTAAGTATTTAATTACTTAAGGATTATCTTTTAGTTTTCTTTTCAGCTTTAAACTTTTATTCTTAAATTCATATTTTTGTATTCTGTGTTCGTTATAACATATTAATTGTTTGATATCCCTCAGGTTTGGGCCTGGGCCTGATCAACCCGTGTTTCGGATCCGAGGGGTATCACAGTTGGTATCAAAGCACTCCAGGTTCAAGTGTCTCTAGGATGTTTTCGTATTAAGTCTTCCGCGTAGCGTTTTCTCTTTATTAGAGCATTAAGTTTAGGATTCATTGTATTCCTTACGGTTCGTATAGAAATGGTACTGATGTCTGTCTTTTCGTGTTAACAGATGGTTAACGCTAGAAACGGACAGAACATGCAAGGAACTAGGAAGGAAAGGAGAGCGGCATGTAGGCAACAATATCTCCTACGGCGTCAGCAAATGGGGGAAGAGCAGCAAAGGCTTGGATTTCAGGATGACATGGGTCAGTTTCAGGAGGAACAGGAGAATGTTCAGTAGACTCTGGACCAGGTCAGGGATCCAAAGATTCCTCCTCACCTCAATGACCTTGTTGCTCGGGCTATAAAAGCAGGGGTAACGGCTGCACTTCGAAACCAGCCTCAGGTTCATCAGGCACCTGCACCACCACCGGTTGTTTAGACAGATTCTTGGGAAAAGGCTAGGAACTCTTTCACAAAGGGGAGTCCACCTGTGTTTACAGGCTCGACCGATGCGAGAGCAGCTCATCAGTGGAAACAGGACATCGAGCGACATCTTCACTTGGTTCAGTGCACGGAGGTTCAGAAGCAGATGCTTGCTACTTTCAAGCTAGTTGGGGATGCACTACAGTGGTTGGAGTCAGTTACCACCGCAGAGGAGATGATGACTTTGACTTATGATCAGTTCAGTACCCGTTTTGATGAAAAGTATTTCCCTTATGCAGTCAGGGCAGCTATGAAGGCCGAGTTTCTAAGTCTGCAGCAGGGAAACATGACAGTGGCGGAATATGAGCAGCAGTTCACACACTTGTCTCTCTTTGCACCGGAGGAGGTGGATACAGAGGAGAAGAAGCGTAACAGTTTCGTCAAGGGACTGATGTGGTCTATCAAGAGAGCTATTACAGGTAGTCCAGCCTATACTACCTATGCTCAGGTGGTAGATGCCGCTCTACAACAGTATCAGTTGACTGTGGACATCAGACAGGCTCGTGGTGAGAAGCGGGGTGATAAAGACTCTACTAATCAGTCAGCTGAAAAGGGGAACGGCAATGGTCACCGGCAGAATGACAAAGGCAAGTTCCAAGGGCAACAGCCTTAGAAGAAGCACAAGGGTGGTTCAGATGCTCATCGGAATGGGGCACCTATTAAGAGGCAACAGAATGGGGGACCACAGGCAGGACAGGGTCAGCCATAGGCTAACCGACAGAGGAGGCCATTTGGTACTTTCCAGGGTAGTTGTTACACTTGTGGAGAGTATGGTCATACCACTAGGCAGTGTCCTAAAGCAGGACAGGGACAGAGACAGTATGTGCAGCAGGGACAGAGGGCACCAGTGCCTCTACCAGCTCCACAGGTTCCACGGATTCAGGGATAGACACATCTGGCTTTACCGGCACCGCCGCAAACTCAGGGACAGACACCACAACAGTTGCATTATGGCAGGGTGTATAACCCCAAGCCACAGGATGTTCAGGCACCTCAGACTATTGAGGGTAAGTTTCCTATTCATGGTTTACATGGACGTGTTTTATTTGATACGGGTGCTACACACTCATTTGTAGCTAGGACTTTTGTTGCTTTATCTGGGATGAGGACGAGGGTATGCACTAGACCTCAGGGTATTTCTACTCCATTGGGTGATACAGCTATTATACATGAGAGTGATAGGCCTGTGACACTAGATATTGGCAGACTCAGATTTCTAGCCAATCTACTGGTCCTGGACATACACACTTATGATGTGATACTTGGGATGGATTGGTTGTCTCACTACCATGCCCAAGTTGATTGTTTTGATAGATCTATTATTTTTACCATACCTGGTCAGGATATGTATGTAGTAGCTATGCCACGTTCTAAAGGAGGCGGTAGCACCTATTTGTTCCATGTGGAGGAGGACAAGGATGAAGGGATTACTGTGTCATTGGATAACATACCAATTGTACAGGATTTCCTGGATGTATTTCAGGAGATTCCAGGGTTGCCACCTAGTCGCGAGATCGATTTTGTGATAGACTTAGCTCCAGGCACTGCGCCTATTGCTAGGGCACCCTATAGGATGGCACCGGTAGAGATGAGAGAGCTGAGGGATCAGATTCAGCAGTTACTCAGCCAGGGTTTTATTCATAGGAGTACATCACATTGGGGAGCACCGGTTCTGTTTGTGAAGAAGAAGGATGGTTCGCTTCGTCTGTGTATAAATTACAGGGAGTTGAATAAAGTTACGATTCATAATAAGTATCCTTTGCCCAGGATTGATGACTTGTTTGATCAGTTAAGGGGAGCCACATACTTCTCCAAGATTGATCTGCGTTCTGGGTATCATCAGCTGAGGGTTAGGGAGCAGGATGTTCCTAAGATAACGTTTCTCACGAGACATGGTTCTTATGAGTTTCGTATTATGCCGTTTG
This sequence comes from Cornus florida, assembly GCF_030987335.1. Classification (NCBI taxonomy): domain Eukaryota; kingdom Viridiplantae; phylum Streptophyta; class Magnoliopsida; order Cornales; family Cornaceae; genus Cornus; species Cornus florida. The sequence goes on along the minus strand of NW_026775581.1, from coordinate 94,314,139 downwards.
GGACGACTAATGCACCTGCAGTGTTCATGGACTTAATGAATAGAGTCTTCCGGGCTTATTTGGATCAGTTTGTTATTGTCTTTATTGATGACATCTTGATCTATTCTCGGTCGGAGGACGATCATGCTAGACATCTTTGCATAGTCTTGCAGACGCTTCGTGAACACCAGTTATATGCCAAGTTCGAGAAGTGTGAATTTTGGCAGCGGGAGGTGAAATTTCTGGGTCACGTGGTGTCAGAAAAGGGGATAGCGGTTGATCCCGCCAAAGTTTCAGCTGTGGTAGAGTGGGGACAGCCTACTTCACCTACCGAGATTCGGAGTTTTCTCGGTTTGGTAGGATATTATCGTCGGTTCATCCAGGGGTTCTCCAAGATAGCAGGACCACTCACTCATCTGACCAAGAAGGGTGTACAGTTTGTGTGGGATGAGCACTGTCAGCGAGCTTTTGATGAGCTGAAAAGGAAGTTGACTTCTGCACCGGTTCTTGCTACTCCACAGAGTGGGATCGAATATCTTGTTTACACGGATGCTTCGTTGCAGGGTCTTGGATGTGTATTGATGCAGGAGGAGTGATCGATTTCTTATGGATCTCGGAAACTTAAGCTTCATGAGCTTAATTATCCAACACATGATTTGGAGTTGGCAGCAGTGGTTTTTGCCTTGCGTATTTGGAGGCATTATCTGTTGGGTGAGTCCTTCAGATTATTCAGTGATCACAAGAGTTTGCAGTACTTGATCACTCAGCGGGAGCTGAATATGAGACAGCGCAGATGGTTGGAGTTTGTAAAAGACTATCATTTTTCTATACAGTACCATTTAGGGAAAGCAAATGTATTGGCGGATGCACTCAGTCGCCGACCTGTTGGTAGTCTTTTTGCTCTATTCACTACCGAGTGGAATGCTTTGAAGAATGTAGATGAGTTGTCAGACGTTTTTATGGCTTGCATGGTGGTTACACCTTCCATCATTCGCAAGGTTTTACAAGCACAACTCAACGATCAGCAGTGTGTCGACAAGGTCGCAGAGATATCTTCCGGAGAGGTTCCATTCTACTATGTTGGGGCTGATGGAGGTTTAAGGTACAAGGGACGGTTAGTGGTACCTTCTGCTGATGGTTTGAGGAAGGATGTGATGACTGAGACTCATCACTCTGAGTTCTCTGTTCATCAAAGAGGCGATAAGATGTATCAAGATATGAAGCGGTAGTTTTGGTGGGCACGTATGAAGAGGGACATTGCTCTTTTTGTTTCTCAGTGTAGTACTTGTCAGATGGTTAAGATTGATCATCAGAGGCCACCAGGAGCTCTACAGTCACTACCAATTCCGGAGTGGAAATGGGAGAGCATATCTATGGATTTTGTGGAAGGGTTGCCAAATTCTTTCAAGGGGCATAATTCCATATGGGTCATTGTGGATCGGTTGACCAAGTCAGCTCATTTCTTGCCTATTTGCACTGACTACACTTTGGAGCAGTTGGCAAGGCTTTACAGTTCAGAGATTATGAAGCTACATGACATTCCATTGTCTATTATATCGGACAGGGATTCGAGTTTTGTATCTGGATTTTGGAAGAGTTTTCAGCAGGCTTTAGGTACGGAGTTACACCTTAGTACTGCTTATCATCTTCAGACTGACGGACAGACTGAGAGGGTGAATCAGATTATGGAAGATATGCTTCGGTCGTGTGTTCTGGATTTTAAGGGCCACTGAGAGGAATATTTGCCACTTGTGGAGTTTGCTTATAACAATAGTTTCCAGAAGACTATTGGGTGGCACCTTTTGAGGCGTTATACGGTCGACCGTGTCGATCACCTATTTGTTGGATGGAGGTTGGAGAGAATCGATTCTTAGGTCCTGAGTTCATCAAGGATACCTCTGAAAAGATTGCTCTTATTCGAGATCGCATGCGTACTACCCAAAGTAGGCAGAAGAGCTATGCTGATCGTCACACTCGTGCTTTGGAGTTTCGGGTTGGGGATCAGGTTCTTCTCAAAGTATCTCCTATGAAGGGTGTTATGCGCTTTAGGAAGAAAGGGAAGTTGTCTCCGCGGTTTGTCGGTCCATTTATGATTACGGATCGAGTTGGAGCTGTTGCTTATCGGTTGGCGCTGTCGAATAATTTGGATCACGTGCATAATGTATTCCATGTTTCCATGTTGCGGAAATTTTTGCGAGATGAGGATCGGTATCAGCATATCAATGTTAGGGAGATTGAGTTGCAGCCGGACGCAACTTATTCGGAGCCACCGTGTCGTATTGTAGACCGTCGGGATCGGATTCTTCGTAATAAGGTTATTCCTTTGGTTCGTGTCCAGTGGAGTCATCACAATGAGGCTGAGTCCACTTGGGAACGGGAGGATGTTATTCGCTCGCAGTTTCCTGGATTAATGGAAGAAGGTAAGAGTGAATTCCGAGGACGGAATTCCTTTTGTTAAGGGGGAAGAATGTAATACCCCTAATTTCAAAAGGATAGTCCTGGTATTTAAATTATTGTTTAAATTGCGATTTTTATTTATTATTTGACTAATTGTTTTGTTTAATTGATTATTTGCATAAATGGTTTTTAATTTCATTATTTGGTTGTTTGTTTTGAATTTATTTGATTATTCGTTTTATTTGAAATTAATTGTTTTAATTTATTTAATTGGTTGTTGAAATTAGTTGTTTTACTTGAATTAATTGAATTGAATTTAAATTTAATTGTTTAAATTCTTTGATTTAATTCAATTTAATTATGTTTCACGTTACAGTAGGGTTGGTTGCATATTTGGTATACACATAAGTAGCCGGCATGATTTTAATCTAGGATTACTTATGGGCCGAATTATACATGGATTAAGATATGTAGTTTAAGGTTATAAATAGGCTTATATGGTGGTTTAGGGTTTAAGAAAAATAAACCTAGTACGTCTTTGGAAGCAGAGAGGAGGAACAGAGGAATCTTTTCGGTAGGAATTGCCGGGAACCTTCGAAGACGGCGTGGAGATTTTGAACAAAAGTCTCAAAGGCAAGTTCTATCCTTGCTCTCTCCCTTAGGCTTCGTGTTCTTTGCATACTTAATAGTTCCAGGATGAATTACATGTTCTAATTAAATAAAAAAAACATTACCTGTTTAGGGTTCGAATTTTATTTGTGACAGTATGTCTTTTTCCTGCTAAATCGTATAACCTTGAAACTTGCCTGTATAGTTCTTTGTTTAAACCCATCTTAGCAATGTAATAGGGACCTAAACAAGGATTGAAACATACTAGGATCTAGGTACAGTTTCTAGGAACTTACACAGTGAAGCGCCGGAGGTGTAGACGAAGCCGGAAAAGAGAACACGGAGAAGAGGAGGGAGAGAGCCGGCTCTTTTTTTGATTGGAGGCGGCTCCTTTGGACTTGGAGGCGGCTCCAAGTGTTTTTGGAGCCTGCTCCATTCTTTGTTTTCCCGTTTTTTCATTCTGTTGGCTTCTGTTTTGATTTTCAGTGAGACAGAGGCTTGGTTGTGAAGTTTCTAAGTTTTTCCTAAGAGAGTTCAATACTTTAATGAATGGTTTACCAGTGGACTGGTGTGGGAATAAAGATTTAAGGGTGGTGAGTCTGCTCCATGGGTGTTCTCTTTGGTGTTTTACTTTCTGTTTTGCTTATTCTTTATTTGCAGTGATAAGGCTTCATGGGGGTTGATTTCCTATGTTTTTAATGGAAATTAAATACCGTGATAAATGGTTTAGAGTAAAATTAAATTGCCAAGAACAGAATATTATAAAGTTGCACTCAGAGCATCTAACGTTAAAATTGTATGGAATCAGTTTAGGTGTTTTGCAGAGAGGTATGGTTTTGGTTAATTAAATTTCTTAATGTTATTAGAAATTTCTGTGAGAGCTTATTTCATTGTTAATTGAATATGTCTGTGCAAGTATAAAAAAAAATATATACATGTTTTAAATCTATGTTGTGCTAAGATTTTATTGTAAAATTGAGTGCATAAACTGGTTGGACAGAAAACTACAGGTATGATAAATTACTTATAGTTATTTTTGCATGCCATGGAATTGAGTTAAACAATATCTATTTATGCTCTGTTGGTTATATGGAAATTGGAAATGGAGTTATAATACAGTTACAGTCTGGTGTGATCAGGTTATGGTTTCTGTGTTGATTTAATTAAAGCATGTCTGTTAAACTACTTTATCATGCTTAGTTTGGAATTCTCGGGATTGACATTCATATGGTCAGTACGTTTATCAACTGGTCTAATTAAAGCAAGTTTGATAATTACTTTACTATACCTAGTATGGACTTGTTGATATTATTATTGTAAATACTTTGTCAACAATTGGACGGATGGGATTGTATGCACCAGTATGGGATGGTGTCATACTAGGTTTGGATTAACTCAAATTGCTAAGTCCTACCTATTTTGGAATAAGGGCACGGGTTATAAAATACAATCCTCCATATATATATAAGTCGGTACGGTTGAATACGCCGAGTAACTTACTGGATTTCTTGTGGATGGTTAGAAACGGAGTTTAGATATATTTTTATGTTACCGTGTCATGAGCTTGAGTCTCAGTGTCGACGGTTAGGGTGCGTATATGCAGTTGGATGTGTAGCTGACTGTGAAGGTTGAGGTATACCCTGTTTAGGTTTAGGTACTCATGCCCACTCAGGTGCGTATTGTGTGATGCCTTCTATCCAGGTTGAGACCCCCTTCATAGCCTAGCGAGAGTCCAGTAGTGTTGATATATTTATGTACGGATTATTAGTTATTGTTGAACTATTTAGTATGTACATGCGTATCGAGTCTCTGCTTGGATTGTAGTAGGATAGAACTTGTTCGTGGGCCTGACCCACTCCTATTTTTCAGGTGTACGTCAGTTCCAGGCTTGAGCTGGTTTGTGTTGAGCAGAGACGATCTTCCATTCTACCGACGCTGTAGGATTTCTTTCCAGATCTTGGATTTGGATTTATCTTCCATTCTACCGACGCTGTAGGGGTCCACTAGAGATGGATTCCCGAGTTGTTCAAATTATGGATTTTTGGTTTATTGGATTTAAGTATTTAATTATTTAAGGATTATCTTTTAGTTTTCTTTTCAGCTTTAAACTTTTATTCTTAAATTCATATTTTTGTATTCTGTGTTCGTTATAACATATTAATTGTTTGATATCCCTCGGGTTTGGGCCTAGGCCTGATCACATCCTTCCTCAAATTATCAGCAGAAGGTACCACTAACCGTCCCTTGTACCTTAAACCTCCATCAACCCCAACATAGTAGAATGGAACCTCTCCGGAAGATATCTCTGCGACCTTGTCGACACACTGCTGATCGGTGAGTTGTGCTTGTAAAACCTTAAGAATGATGGAAGGTGTAACCACTATGCAAGCCATAAAAGCGTCTGACAACTCATCTACACTCTTCAAAGCATTCCACTTAGTAGTGAATAGAGCAGAAAGACTACCAACAGGTCGGCGACTGAGTGCATCCGCCACTACATTCGCTTTCCATGGATGGTACTGTATAGAAAAATGATAGTCTTTTACAAACTCCAACCACCTGCGCTGTCTCATATTCAGCTCTCGCTGAGTGAACAAGTACTGCAGACTCTTGTGATCACTGAATAATCTGAAGGACTCACCCAACAGATAATGCCTCCAAATACGCAAGGCAAAGACCACTGCTGCCAACTCCAAATCATGTGTTAGATAATTAAGCTCATGAGGCTTAAGTTTCCGAGATCCATAAGAAATCGGTCGCTCCTCCTGCATCATTACACATCCAAGACCCTGCAACGAAGCATCCGTGTAAACAAGATACTCTATCCCGTTTTGCGGAGTAGCCAGAACCGGTGCAGAAGTTAGCTTCCTTTTCAGCTCATCAAAAGCTCGCTAACAGTGTTCATCCCACACGAACTGTACACCCTTCTTAGTCAGATGAGTGAGTGGTCCTGCTATCTTGGAGAACCCCTGGATGAATCTCCTGTAATATCCTGCCAGACCGAGAAAACTTCGAATCTTAGTAGGTGCTGTAGGCTGTCCCCACTCAACCACCGCTGAAACCTTGGCCGGATCCACTGCTATCCCCTCACGAAGCGTCTGCAAGACTATGCGAAGATGTCTAGCATGATCGTCCTCCGATCGAGAATAGATTAAGATGTCATCAATAAAGACAATAACAAACTGATCCAAATAATCCCGGAAAATTCTATTCATTAAATCCATGAATACCGCAGGTGCATTAGTCGTCCCAAACGGCATAACACGAAACTCATAAGAACCATATCTCGTGAGAAATGCTGTCTTAGGAACATCCTGCTCCCTAACCCTCAGCTGATGATACCCAGAACGCAAATCAATCTTAGAGAAGTATGTGGTTCCCCTTAACTGATCAAACAAGTCATCAATCCTGGGCAAAGGATACTTGTTACCGATCGTAACCTTATTCAACTCCCTGTAATCTATACATAGGCGAAACGAACCATCCTTCTTCTTCACAAACAGAACCGGTGCTCCCCAAGGTGATGTACTCCTACGAATAAAACCCTGGCTGAGTAACTGCTGAATCTGATCCCTCAGCTCTCTCATTTCCACCGGTGCCATTCTATAGGGTGCCCTAGCAATAGGCGCAGTGCCTGGAGCTAAGTCTATCACAAAATCAATCTCTCGACTAGGTGGCAACCCTGGAATCTCCTGAAATACATCTGGGAAATCCTGTACAATTGGTATGTTATCCAATGACACAGTAGTCCCCTCATCATTTTTCTCCTCCACATGGAACAAATAGGTGCTACCGCCTCCTTTAGAACGTGGCGTAGCTACTACATACATATCCTGACCAGGTATGGTAAAAATAATAGATCTATCAAAACAATCAACTTGGGCATGGTAGTGAGACAACCAATCCATCCCAAGTATCACATCATAAGTGTGCATGTCCAGGACCAATAGATTGGCTAGAAATCTGAGTCTGCCAATATCTAGTGTCACATGCCCATCACTCTCATGTATAGTAGCTGTATCACCCAATGGTGTGGAAATACCCTGAGGTCTAGTGCATACCCTCGTCCTCATCCCAGATAAAGTAACAAAAGTCCTAACTACAAATGAGTGTGTAACACCTGTATCAAATAAAACACGTCCATGCAAACCATGAATAGGAAACTTACCCTCAATAGTCTGAGGTGCCTGAACATCCTGTGGCATGGGCTTATACACCCTGCCATAGTGCAACTGCTGTAGTGCCTGTCCCTGAGTCTGCGGCGGTGCCGGTAAAGCCAGATGTGTCTGTCCCTGAATCCGTGGAACCTGTGGAGCTGGTAGAGGCACTGACACCCTCTGTCCCTGCTGCACATATTGTCCCTGTCCCTGTCCTGCTTTAGGACACGGCTTGGTGGTATGACCATACTCTCCACAAGTGTAACAACTATCCTGGAAAGTACCAAATGGCCTCCTCTGTCGGTTAGCCTGTGGCTGACCTTGTCCTGCCTGTGGTCCTCCATTCTGTTGCCTCTGAATAGGTGCCCCATTCCGATGAGCATCTGAACCACCCTTGTGCTTCTTCCAAGGCTGTTGTCCCTGGAACTTGCCTTTGTCATTCTGCCGGTGACTATTGCCGTTCCCCTTTTCAGCTGACTGATTAGTAGAGTCTTTACCACCTCGCTTCTCACCACGAGCCTGTCTGATGTCCACAGTCAACTGATATTGTTGTAGAGCGGCGTCTACCACCTGAGCATAGGTAATATAGGCTGGACTACCTGTAATAGCTCTCTTGATAGACCACATCAGTCCCTTAACGAAACTATTACGCTTCTTCTCATCTGTATCCACCTCCTCCGGTGTAAAGAGAGACAAGCGTGTGAACTGCTACTCATACTCCGCCACTGTCATGTTTCCCTGCTGCAGATTTAAAATCTCGGTCTTCATAGCTGCCCTGACTGCATAGGGAAAATATTTCTCATCAAAGCGAGCACTGAACTCATCATAATACAATGTCATCCTCTCTTCTGAGGTGGTAACTGACTCCCACCACTGTAGTGCATCCCCTACTAACTTGAAAGTAGCAAGCATCTGCTTCTGAACCTCCGTGCACTGAACCAAACGAAGATGACGCTCAATGTCCTGTTTCCACTGGTGAGCTGCTCTTGCATCGGTTGAGCCTGAGAACACAGGTGGACTCCCATTTGTGAAAGAGCTCCTAGCCTTTCCCCAAGAATCCGTCTGAACCACTGGTGCTGGTACAGGTGCCTGCTGAACCTGTGGTTGGTTCCGGAGTGCAGCTGTTACCCCAGCCTCTATAGCCCGAGCAACGAGGTCATTGAGGTGAGGAGGAATCTCTGGATCTCTGACCCGTTCCTGAGCCTATTGAACTTCCTCCTGTTCCTCCTGAAACTGACCCATGTTATCCTGAAACCCAAACCTTTGCTGCTCTTCCTCCATTTGCTGACGCCGTAGGAGATATTGTTGCCTACGTGCCGCTCTCCTTTCCTTCCTAGTTCCTTGCATGTTCTATCCATTTCTAGCGTTAACCATCTGTTAACACGAAAAGACAGACATCAGTACTATTTCTATACGAACTATAAGGAATACACTGAATCCTAACTTAAGCTCTACTCAAGAGAAAACGCTACGCGGAAATCTTATACGATAGAATCCTAGAGACACTTGAACCTGGAGTGCTCTGATACCAACTGTGATACCCCTCGGATCCGAGACACGGGTTGATCAGGCCCAGGCCCAAACCCGAGGGAATATCAAATAATCAATATTTTATAATGAACACGGAATACAAAATGAATTAAGAAATGAAATTAAAGCTGAAAGGAACTAAAAATAGAATCCGCGAAATAATATAATTATTAAAATCCATCAAACCCAAACTCCAAAACTCCATTAGTTTACAACTCGGGAATCTATCTCTAGTGGACCCCTATTAAACATCTAAACGGAAAATAAAACAACTGTAATAAACATCCAGAAATAAACAATGGAGAGAGTCCTACATTGTCAGAAGAGTGTATAGATACATCTGCTCAGCACGAACACGTCTAAGCCTGGAACTGTCGTGTACCTGAAAAATAGAAGTGGGTCAGGCCCTCGCGCAAGTTCTATACTACTACAATCCAAACAGAGGCCCGATACGCATGTACATCCTAAACAATTCAACAATAGCTAATAATCCGTAAATATATATATATATAGTCACACTAAAGGACTCTCACAGGACTACAGGCCGGTCTCAACCTGAATAGAGGTAATATGCTAAAACGCACACGAAGTGGGCATATGTACCTATACCTAAACAGGGTACACCTCTAACCATCATATCCAGCTATGCATCCCAATGCATATATGCTTCCTAACCGTCGATCCTGAGACTCAAGCTCATATCGAGGTACCATAACAATATATTTAAAGTCCATCCCGAATCCTAGTAGTGTCGCTCAACTAGTCGTTGCCATGACACTACAATTAATAGGACTTAACCTTTAGTTAATCCAATTTTTAATCCAGAGTAGGTAGGTTTTGGTATTTTGAAACCAAACCATCCCTAGCACACCACCGTCCCATACCGGTGTATACTATCCAATCATCCCGCAGTTGATAACATCAACAATTTAAATAAACATCAGCTAAATCCATATTTCCATTACTGATACTAACAGGCATAGTGTAAGCATCAATAAAAAGAATCAGATATATACATAAACAGATTCAGTTTTATATCCAACACTGATACTAACAGACATAATGTAAGTATCAAGAATTATAGTTACTGTAAACACAAACTTAGTCAGTTTAGGTTGTTTCATTCAATCAGATATAATGATAAAATTATTTTAAATTATCATTCAATACTCAGCAGTTGATATTACAGACATTTAAGATAACCGTTAACAAAGCCCATTCCTCCAACAGTTGATACTAATAGTATTAATGCAAGCATCAAGACAGAACCACAGTAGGTACATATACCTACTTAGTTTAGGTTGTTCTACAAAATCCTATTAATGTTAACTTGAGAAATTATTATTCTTCAACACTACCAAATTCTAAACAAGTGTAGTTCAGATACATACTCATGATATAAAATTAATCACGTTTCAATTATATCATTCATCTCAAAAGATTTCAAAATTAAACACTGTACTCACATTACTTAACACTATGGAACTACCTGTTTAGAACCCAACTGTCCAAACTTTTCTACGCAAGTAGACTTAGTTAACACCACCTCTGAAGCTTTAATTTATCTCTATACATTACTTAGACCTTCCACATTCAATTCTACACTCAATTGAAAGCACCAAAATCAACCATTGCATGCAAAACTGACCGAAAACGAAGAAAATTACAAAAACTGAGCAAGGAGACATCTCCAAAAATTGGAGCCGCCTCCTTTAAACGTTGGAGCCAGCTCCAATTTCTTGAGCCGCCTCCACACTAAGGGGAGCTGGCTCCCTCCAAGGGAGAGCCGGCTCCCTCCTGCTTCGTCGTTCCTTCCTCCGATGAACTCTGCAGCCTTTATGTAATACCCCTAATTTTAAAAAGATAGTCTCGGCATTTATTTATTATTTTTATTGTATTTTTGCATGATTATTTGGTTTAATTCTTTTATTTAATTGTTTACCTGTGTGACGTGTATTTAATTGGTATCTATTTCTTTGTTTAAATTGCATTCTATTTATTTAATTGATTATTCGTGTATTTAATTGGTATCTATTTATTTGTTTAAATTGCATTCTATTTATTTAATTGATTATTAAAGGTTTTAATTTAGGAAGTAATTTAGGAAGTATTTTAATTAACGATTTTTCAAAATTGAGGGTTTAGTTTCTTTAGCCGACACAGGATTTAATTAAGTTCTATAGGCCGGTTAGGATTTAGTTAGGGCTCTAATTAATTTAGTGTTTTGGTATAACTCTATAAATATATGGGTATACGTCTGCTGAGGGTTTCTAAAACCCTATTCACCATATTCCCGTATACAGTAAAGAGAGAAGTTGAGAGAACAGAGCGTCGTAACGGTCTGTCAAGGAGAATAACAGAGAGGACCAAGGGAGGTGTTTGGTGGATTAGATCAGAACCAGAGGAGGCTAGAAGGTAGTCAGTGGTTGCCGGAAAGCTTAGAACAACGGCGTCAAGGTTCTGTTTATAAAACTGTACAGGCAAGTTCTTCTCTTTCTCCTTCCCTTTGGCTTGTGTTCTGTGCACCTAGACAGTCTCTAGGAGATTAATTGGCCTTAAACTGAACCATGCATGTTTGATATATGATTTGCTTGATTGTTTTATCTGTACAAAATTTATTTACAAAATAATTATAGCGCGTATATTTTCTTGACTCTGTTTTGGCATAACGTCCCACTGTTCTAATTTTTATTTTGAATCTTACTGAAATCAATCAAGGTCTGACTGGATACTAGACGTAAATTAAGACTTCAAATTTAAATTGGAGAAAGAACAGAGGGGTTGGGATAAAACTGATCTTGCAATTTAGTTTCAGTGCCGTTCTTCAACAACGCTAGTTTAAATGGCCTGATTAAACTCTGTAATTGCTTTCAAAACTATTGTAAACAATCTTGGGGAATGCTTCTAGACTAAATTACGAGTCCTAAGTTTGGTTTTAAAAACTAACAGAGGGTTAGGAATAAGCCGGAGAAAGAGCACAAGAGCTGAAACACGCACCAGGGACGAAGGCTCACACAGGAGGTGAGAGCCGGCTCCATGGAAGTGGGAGCCGGCTCCCACAACAAAGTGGAGCCGGCTCTAGGGAGTCCTAGAGCCCGCTCTAGGCTGGAAAAGAGCCTGCTCCAAATTCTGGAGCAGGCTCCCTTGTTATTTTTAATTTCTTTTACGATTTTTTTTAATTTTCTACATACTATGTTCACTGTTGGAGCATGGAGACTGTTGGAATGAATTTGGAACTTTACAGAGGGATCAAGGAATGAATTTTGAGTGTTATTAAGACCCTAAATTGAGTAAAGTTTAATTCTAAGTTGTCGGGACAAACAGTGTAAAAATTAAGGCACTTAACAAATGGAAGTTGAATTAATTGTTGAAATAAAATTCAGCAATTTGATGGAACATAATGTGTTTATAAAACTTGTTTTAGAATGCATTCAAGTGCATGATAAGGTCCTTTAATTATTTAATTTTGATCTATGCATGCTTAGGAGGCTAGTTGCTGAATTATTAAATTGTTTACTGTAACTATATGGTTAATGCTTGGATTTAATCTGCTGAAATATTTAAACAGTCTTCTGAGTTGTTTTAGCAATTTATTGGTTAATAATAGGATTATTTAACCTATTCACATGCATGATGGAGTCCCTGACATATTAAATTTGGTCTATGCATGCTCTGGATGTTAGTTGTTGATTTGTTAAAATCGTCTCCTGCAACTATATGGTTAAATGCTTGGATTTAAATTGCTGAAGCTTTAAATAGTTTTCTGCAATTGTTTGGATGGTAGTTTTTGGTCTGTAAATTATTGAACTGTTATATATGTTGTAATTTACATGGATATGGAGGATGGTATGTACCGGTATGAGACGGTGACATACTAGGGACGGTTTAGCTCAAAACACATAAACCTAACCGAATGGATTAATGGAATGGATTGAAAGATATCGAATCCTAATTATGCTTAAGTCAGATCAGCTGTAACCAAGTTGGATGACTTCCTGGATTAACGGATGGTAGTTAAGTCATATCAACTGAATAAGTTGAATGACTAACTAGTTGGTTTATTGTATGACAGTTTAATAAATAGTTGAACTGCATACCCTGGATTTGGACGGACTTTATATATATGGTTATGGTACCACGAGTTGAGCTTGAGTCTCTGACTCGTTGGTTAGGGTGCGTATATGCAGTGGATGCGTAGCTGGTTATAATAGGTTGAGGTGTACCCTGTTAGGTCTAGGTACTCATACCCACCTTTGGGTGCGTATTCGCATGTTGTCTTCTATTCAGGTTGAGACCCCTATTATAGACTGGTGAATGTCCCTTAGTGTGGATATATTTATACGTATGGACTAGATAGATATTGTGAGGTGTCTACGGTGTATCTGCGTATCGGGTCACTGTATGGATTGCAGTTAGATTAGAACTTGCTCGTGGGTCTGACCCACTCCTTTATTATTCTTTTCAGGTACAGGACGGTTCCAGCCTTAGAGCTTGATCGTGCTTGTCGAGGACAGTCTCACCTTCATCTGATTACGTAGGACTTCTCTCGATGTTTCTAGCATTATCTATTTTCAGTTTTCAGTTTCAGTTGAAGTTTTGGTTAGGGGTCCATCAGTGGATTCCCAAGTTGTAACCTTGAAGTTTTGGAGGATTGGAGTTTCATTTTTCAGTTGTCCATGGAGGGTTTTATAATTAATGTTTCTTTCAGTTTTATTCTATCTTTATTGTTCTTTTTGTCATCTGTGTTCGTTTTAAAATACTTTACTTGTTTGATATTCCCTCGGGTTTGGGCCCGGACCTGATCAACCCGTGTCTCGGATCCGAGGGGTATCACACTCTACACCTCACTGTTATGGCTTCCAAATCCTGTAACCTAACCCTAGTGTGTTCCCAGTCCATGTTTAAGTCCTTATACCATTATTAATCATGAACTTAAATCAAGAATTATGCATACAACTATCAAGTTTTAACAGTTTAACAACTATGCAACACATACTGGTGTGTATCAAACTTTAGCATGAACAGAGAAACTTTTTAAGTTACAATTAATTCTGGAACAGTTTAGGAATGCAAAGAACACGAAGCCTAAGGGAGAGAGTAAGGATAGAACTTGCCTTTTGAGATTTTTGTTAAAAAAATCTCTACGTTGTTTTCTACGATCTCCGGCGATTCCTACGGCAAACTTCCTCTGTTCCTCCTCTCTATTTCCATAGACGTGTTTTGGGTTTTGTTTATTTTTTTTTTAAAACCCTAGTACAACATTATTACATCTATTTATAAGGTTACACAAAACCTACAGCTAATTGAAGCCCTAATGTGAAACCTAATCGGCCCATAACACCATCTAAGTGAAAAAGAAAACATGTCGGCTACTTACCACCAATCCTACAGTAACGTGAATTTAGGAAAACAAGTAACTTTAATTTATTTTAATTAATTAATTTTAATTACCAATTAACAACAAAAAAAAACTAAATAAAACAATTAACAAAAAAATCAAAGAACACAATTAAGCAAACAAAATTAAACTACGTAAAACAATTAAATAAACAAAATTAAACTAAGTAAAACAATTAAATAATTAAAGTCAATAAACAGGTCAACCAAACAACTAATTACAATTAAACCAATTAAAACATTAAATAAAAATAAAAATAAAAATTAATGAAAAGAAAACAATTAATGAAAATACCGAGACTATCCTTTTGAAAATTAGGGGTATTACAGACAGCAATTCGTGCTGGAATATTTGCAGCTGGTATATGTGATTTTATTACTTTCTTTGTATCAGTAAATGCATCAGGTAATTAATTTGTAACATTTTGTAAGTGAATGATTCTCTGAACTTCTCGTTTACATTGATTTGTGCGAGGATCAAAATTAGACAATTTTAGGGCATTACAAGTAATATCATGTTGCTATTGTGCCTTTTCTCCCCCTAATGGTGGGAAAACAGTCACATGACAGTCAGCAAATCATACTTTAAAGACATTACCTGTCAGGGGTTCAAGATATCTAATAATAGATAGAGAATAAAAATCAACATAAATTCCAAGTCTACGTTGAAGACCCATTTTAATGCGTTGAGGTGGTGCAATTGGAACATATACAGCACGATCAAAAACTCGTATGTTAGAGATATTTGGTTATTGACCAAAAACAAGTTACAATGGTGAGTACTTATGATAAGCAGTTGGTCGTATACGAACTAATGATGCAGCATGTAATATGGCATGTCCCCAGGTAGAAACATGTAATTTTGTTCGCATAAACAAAGGATGACCAATTAACTGAAATCTTTTAATAAAAGATTCGGCCATACCATTTTGAGTATGAGTATGTGTAACAGGATGTTCAACGTTAATTCCAACTGACATGTAATAGTCATCAAAAGCTTAGGAAGAAAATTTAGTGGTATTATCAAGACGGATTGTTTTAATTGAGTAATCAGGAAAGTGTGCCCGTAACTTGATGATTTGAGTAAGAAGTTTAGGAAATGCAACATTACGATTAGAAAACAGATAAACATGTGACCATCGTGTTGAGGCATCAATTAAGACCATAGAATAGCGAAATGGTCCACAAGGTGGATGAATTGGCCCACATATATCCCCGTCAATTCGTTGTAAAATTGGGGGAGATTCAACAATGACTTTTGACGGGGATGGTCTAATAATCAACTTACCTTGTGAGTAAACAGTGCATAGATGATTATTTGGTGAGATGATTTTTTGATCCTTTAGTGGGTGTTCATGTGAATTTTCAATAATTCGACGCATCATTGTACTCCCCGGGTGACCAAGTCGATCATTTCAAAGCATATAAATTTTTGGATCACAAGATTTTTTTATGTATTACAACATTTGACTCAATTGTCCTAATGGTTGTATAGTATAACCTAGAAGAGAAAATAAGGAGTTTTTCTAATATCAGCTTCTTGCATGAGGTAATGGAAGTAATGTAGAAATATTCCACATTTATTTCATTTGTGGTCTAAATATGACACCCATTACGACGCAAATCTTTAAAACTCAACAGATTTCTCCAAGATCTTGTAGAATATAAGGCATCATTGATTTATAATCTTGTTCCATGTGGTAAAATGATGTTGGCTCGTTTGGAGCCTTCAATCAAGTCGGTGGGACCTGATATTGTACTGATATTAACGTCTGTCAAAGTTAGGTAAGAAAAATATTTTTGATCTCGAAGGATTATGTGTGTCGTTCCACTATCTGCAAGACATATATCTTCATCATTTATTTTGGAATCAGTCAGATCCATTCATATTCATGCAAATTTCTTTATTAGAAAAGAAACATTTATAACAAAAGAAACTTTAATACGAACTAGAAAATAAAAACGTTAATACAAGGAAAATAAAAACTTGTTGAAGATAAACGTTAATACAAGTAAAATAAAAAGTTATTGAAGATAACATAGTAGACAGAATATGAAATGAAAATAGGATTAATTGGTGTAGACATTTCCACCACCAATCAGGTGGTCTATTTTTCCATCACGGTCTTAAAAAAAAAATCTGATACATCCAGATTTGTGATGTCAACTGGCTCATCATAATCAATGAAATTCATTTCTTACCGTTTCCCCTTTTCTTTCATTGCCGCTTGGTAAAGTTCAGCCAGATGCTTAGGTGTATAACAAATGCTTTGCCAATGCCCTGTCATTCCACACGAATAACAAGTGTTATCATGTGCCTTAGGAGGTTGAGCCACATCCTTCCCTTTTACTTGTTTCATTTTATTATAATATCTCATTTGGGGATATGGTGTGGATCTCTGATTGTGAAAATTTGAGAATTGATATCCTTCACGATAATAGGAGTGATTTTTACCCTGACCATATTCATTACTGTGGTAGTTATTTTTACCACGACTGTATTCATTATTATAGCCATTTCTACGTTCACGATCACGTCCACGACCATGGGATGAGGCATATATTTCAGGGATTGGTGTCGATCCAGTTAGACGAGATTGGTGGTTTCTTAACAAAAGCTCGTTATTTTGCTCTGCCATAAGTAAACACGATATCAGCTCTGAATATTTTTTAAATTTACGCTCTTGATATTGTTGTTGTAAGAGTACATTTGAGACGTGAAATGTGGTGAATATTTTTTCCAACAAAAGTTCATCAGTGATGGTATCACTATATAATTTCAATGTAGAGCTGATTTTAAATAGGGCAGAGTTGTATTCAGCCATAGTTTTAAAATCTTGCAACCGCAGTTGCTGCCAATCAGCCCGGGCCTTTAGGAGGATAACTGTATTTTGATGATCATATCTTTCTTTCAAAAAATTTCACAAACACAGTGGATCTCTTTTAGTGAGGTATTCAGTTTTTAGCTCCTCACTAATATGGCGTTGAAGGAAAATCATGGCATTCATTTTCTCTTGCAGTGATGCATCATTCTCTTCTTTAATTGTGTTTCAGAGGCCCATGGCATCTAAATGAATCTGAGCATCCAGAATCTAAGATAAATAATTTTTGCCAGAAATGTCCAAGGCCACGAATTCCAGCTTTGTCAAGTTTGACATTTTCATAATAATTAGACGTGGTAACAAGATAGAAATACAATTTAGCATAGTATATATGTGACGACCCTGGTTTTTAGGCCAGCGTGTCCTGTGATGAACCGAAGATTGACCCGATAACGGATCCGATATGCGGAAGCAAAAATAGAAAACAAGACTCTAAGAAGTCAAAATGACCTTCCATGAGGTCGTGGAACTCAATGAGAATTGACGCAGAAGCAAAAGACCAAAAATATGACAAATAAGCCCCCAAGGGCAAAATATTCATTTCTGAAAACTGTGGACTCGGGTGCCACCGAGCACACCACTGGAAGGAAAACAAAAACTAATCAAGATGGACTCAAGAATCACTTGATTCGGAGTCCAGATGAAGAAAATATGAAACTCCAAAGTTTCATAAAAATCACATTTTTGGGTTTGAAATCAGTGCAGTAAGGGTACTTCGCAAGGGGTAAAAAGGTCTTTTTAGACAAAATTGGATGCAACTGAGCATACCGTTAGATAGACCGGGAAAATTTAATGAATCTAGACTCAAGAATCACTTAATTCGGAGTCCGGACGAAGAAGATATGAAACGTCAAAGTTTCATAAAAACCAACTTTTGGGTTTAAAATCAGTGCGGCAAGGGTATTTTACAATGGGTAAAATGGTCTTTTAAGATATAATTTGATGCAATCGTGCATACCTTTATATAGACCAGCAAAAACTAATAAACTTAGACTCAAAAATCACTTGATTTGGAGTCGGGACAAAGAAGATATGAAGCCTCAAAGTTTCAAAAAAAACAATTTTCTGGGTTCAAATCTGGGCAGGACCTGCCCAGATTTTTGGATTTCAAATGTGGTTTTGAGGGCTTAAACCATATTTTTTGGCAAAAAGTTGTGAACAAACCCCTCCCAAAATCATGTTTTCTATATGACCATGTCAAGAGAAGATTTTATTTTACAAGTGAAATACCCGAAATGCCCCTTAGATCAGCACTTTTTCCGGAAAAACCTGGAACGACCAGATTTTCTAGATTTGCGAGTTGTTTTCGGCATCAAGATGATTTTTTTTGTAAAAACACGAAGAAGAAACCCGACCTAAAATCACATTTTCTATCCGGCTCCTGAAAGAAAATGAAAAATAAACACTATGAAGTACCCAGAATGCCCCTAGATCAGAAAAGGGCAAGAGGTTTAAAAAGCTGCTATATGCATAACAGAAAACTGAACTTTGCGATCGATTTTCGGTACCAAGACGACCTTTTCTGGAAAAACACAAAAAAGAAACCCCACCTAAAATCACATTTTCTAAGCGACCATGTTGAAAGAAGCAAATAAAACTGAGGTGAAAGGTCCATAATGCCCCTAGATCAGAATATGCAAAAAAAATACAAAATGAATTCACAAGAGGCTCAAAACACAAACGATGAGGTTTTGCTCAGAAACGACTATGCACGCAAACGTAACTTACCTATTTAGACACCCTACAATGGTCTATGGCTTAAAAATATAGCCGATGCAAAATCTGACCCCCCAACGGGCAAAAAGGCAAAAATGGACTTGGAATGGAAAACATGAAATCCAAAAATGCAAAACGGGATCAAATGACCGTTTGGCCCTTGGCCACACTTCATACAAGATTAATAAGACCCTATAAAAGAATGAAAATGGAATTCTCACACCCGATGCAACCGTGGTGAAGCAATGACTTGCGATTTTTCAAGTTTTTCATAACATTTCATGAAGTTAAAAAGTTGCATAGAATACAATATACATGTCATTGGCCTCCGGCCTCATCTCATACATATCAAATACATTGAAAGGAGTGTACTTAAGTACACATTACATACATGGAATCAAACATACATATTTTGACATATAAGTCTACAAAATGACATTTCATGCTAACATTTGCATGAAATAGAAACTTGAAAGCTACTCGACATCCAAGGAATGCTAGGCTTCACGAACCAAGTCTTCGTACCTCAAATATGCCCCAGTATCGTAGGGGTGAGTAACATAAAGCTACTCGTAGGAGATGAGCATGCATCGACCTAGCATTTTACAAATTTATCACCTTAAGGTGAAACATGTTAAATGGGCTAATGCCACCTAACGTCTATGTCCAAGTGAGACTCGGGGAGCATCCTAAGCTACCTTAGAGTCTAAGCAACAAGAATCATGATATACATACGTGTATGAAACGAATCATGGTTGGAATAATCTGAAGAACACGACAAGAAGAAGGCTTGAGCATATATTAACATGAATTGCATTTTCAATATAATTGAACTAGGTCTAGAGTAATCCATACAACATAACAAAAGCATATTTGAATACAAGTTAACAAGAATCACACTATCCATGCAATTCAACAACAAAAGAGCATGTTATACAATGCAACAAGGTTTAAGTTCTCAAAGCCATCAACTTAGAATCTAAAGCACAAAATAACAGTAGTGGTTCATGCCACCTAACGTCTATGTTATAAATGAATCAATAAGATTAATCCTAAGCTTTATTAGAACGTCAAAACACGATTTTCAATATCGATGCAATTTAACCAACATTGGAACTTCCAATACAACGCATAAAGCACAATTTCGCAAAGTTAACATCCTGTAACTTAAAATGGAACGACAAATAAGAAACAACAAGTTACAACATCATCTAGTTATCAACTTGAAAATGAAATGCGAAATTAAACAAAGTCGATACTCGGACGTCACGTTGGATCAGACCGACAACATAGTTACTTTAGGGTTACTAGCCCATGGGTAACCTCCCTATGTGCGCACTAGACTATATATAGAGGGACTATCCCCCGTACTAGAACCACGTCCTAGCCATAGTCAAACAACGATATCCCCAAGTTTCCAAAATCAACAAGTTGTGCAACAACACATATATCAACAGGAATATCCAAGATAATCAACTATTGTAATACCTCTAATTTTCAAAAGGATAGTCTCGGTATTTTCATTAATTGTTTTCTTTTCATTAATTTTTTTTTTTATTTAATGTTTTAATTGGTTTAATTGTAATTAGTTGTTTGGTTGACCTGTTTATTGACTTTAATTATTTAATTGTTTTACTTAGTTTAATTTTGTTTATTTAATTGTTTTACGTAGTTTAATTTTGTTTGCTTAATTGTGTTCTTTGATTTTTTTGTTAATTGTTTTATTCAGTTTTTTTTGTTGTTAATTGGAAATTAAAATTAATTAATTAAAATAAATTAAAGTTATTTGTTTTCCTAAATTCACGTTACTATAGGATTGGTGGTAAGTAGCTGACATGTTTTCTTTTTCACTTAGATGGTGTTATGGGCCGATTAGGTTTCACATTAGGGCTTCAATTAGCTGTAGGTTTTGTGTAACCTTATAAATAGATGTAATAATGTTGTACTAGGGTTTTAAAAAAAAAAAACAAACAAAACCCAAAACACGTCTGTGGAAATAGAGAGGAGGAACAGAGGAAGTTTGCCGTAGGAATCGCCGGAGATCGTAGAAGACAACGTAGAGATTTTTTTAACAAAAATCTCAAAAGGCAAGTTCTATCCTTACTCTCTCCCTTAGGCTTCATGTTCTTTGCATTCCTAAACTGTTCCAGAATTAATTGTAACTTAAAAAGTTTCTCTGTTCGTGCTAAAGTTTGATACACACCAGTATGTGTTACATAGTTGTTAAACTGTTAAAACTTGATAGTTGTGTGCATAATTCTTGATTTAAGTTCATGATTAATAATGGTATAAGGACTTAAACATGGACTGGGAACACACTAGGGTTAGGTTACAGGATTTGGAAGCCATAACAGTGAGGTGTAGAAGCTGCAGAGTTCATCGGAGGAAGGAACGACGAAGCAGAGAGGGAGGGAGCCGGCTCCCCTTAGTGTGGAGGCGGCTCCAAGAAATTGGAGCCGGCTCCAATGTTTAAAGGAGGCGGCTCCAATTTTTGGAGACGTCTCCTTGCTCAGTTTTTGTAATTTTCTTCGTTTCCGGTCAGTTTTGCATGCAATGGTTGATTTTGGTGCTTTCAATTGAGTGTAGAATTGAATGTGGAAGGTCTAAGTAATGTATAGAGATAAATTAAAGCTTCAGAGGTGGTGTTAACTAAGTCTACTTGCGTAGAAAAGTTTGGACAGTGGGGTTCTAAACAGGTAGTTCCGTAGTGTTAAGTTCTGTGAGTACACTGTGTTTAATTCTGAAATCTTTTGAGATGAATGATATAATTGGAACGTGGTTAATTTTATATCATGAGTATGTATCTGAACTACACTATTTTAGAATGTGGTAGTGTTGAAGAATACTAATTTCTCAAGTTAACATTAATAGGATTTTGTAGAACAACCTAAACTAAGTAGGTATATGTACCTACTGTGGTTCTGTCTTGATGCTTGCATTAATACTATTAGTATCAACTGTTGGAGGAATGGGCTTTGTTAACGGTTATCTTAAATGTCTGTAATATCAACTGCTGAGTATTGAATGATAATTTAAAATAATTTTATCATTATATCTGATTGAATGAAACAACCTAAACTGACTAAGTTTGTGTTTATACAGTAACTATAATTCTTGATACTTACATTATGTCTGTTAGTATCAGTGTTGGATCTAAAACTGAATCTGTTTATGTATATATCTGATTCTTTTTATTGATGCTTACACTATGCCTGTTAGTATCAGTAATGGAAATATGGATTTAGCTGATGTTTATTTAAATTGTTGATGTTATCAACTGCGGGATGATTAGATAGTATACACCGGTATGGGACGGTGGTATGCTAAGGATGGTTTGGTTTCAAAATACCAAAACCTACCTACTCTGGATTAAGAATTGGATTAACTAAAGGTTAAGTCCTATTAATTGTAATGTCATGGCAACGACTAGTTGAGCGGCACTACTAGGATTCGGGATGGACTTTAAATATATTGTTATGGTACCTCGATATGAGCTTGAGTCTCAGGATTGACGGTTAGGAAGCGTATATGCATTGGGATGCATAGCTGGATACGATGGTTAGAGGTGTACCCTGTTTAGGTATAGGTACATATGCCCACTTCGTGTGCGTTTTAGCATGTTACCTCTATTCAGGTTGAGACCGGCCTGTAGTCCAGTGAGAGTCCTTTAGTGTGACTATATATATATATATTTATGGATTATTAGCTATTGTTGAATTGTTTAGGATGTACATGCGTATCGGGCCTCTGTTTGGATTGTAGTAGTATAGAACTTGCGCGTGGGCCTGACCCACTTCTATTTTTCAGGTACACGACAGTTCCAGGCTTAGACGTGTTCGTGCTGAGCAGAGGTCTCTATATACTCTTCTGACAATGTAGGACTCTCTCCATAGTTTATTTCTGGATGTTTATTACAGTTGTTTTATTTTCCGTTTGGATGTTTAATAGGGGTCCACTAGAGATGGATTCCCGAGTTGTAAACTAATAGAGTTTTGGAGTTTGGGTTTGATGGATTTTAATAATTATATTATTTCGCGGATTCTATTTTTAGTTCCTTTCAGCTTTAACTTCATTTCTTAATTCATTTTGTATTCCGTGTTCATTATAAAATATTAATTGTTTGATATTCCCTCGGGTTTGGGCCTGGGCCTGATCAACCCGTGTCTCGGATCCGAGGGGTATCATAACTATCTACTAAGCACAACCAAATTTGGAAACCTATACAATACATGCTCTAAATCCACAACTAATATGATATGATGAACGTCGAATCTTCAGTGTGCAATTCGTTACACGCTATGCATGAAAGATGTTAAACATGAAGTGTGCAAATCATTACACAAGGCAATAATATATTCAATAAGGAAAACATATTCTCACGAATACAAATATAGCAACTATGTTATCCAATGTTCAAAACATAACCAAATGAATATACAACAAGTCAAAGTCCATGATTTGAATATAGAAATCACTTCTAAAACACAACTAGATCATGGAACAAATTGATAGAATTTAAATAGATAAACACAATTAAATTCTCTAGATTTTCGATTCAATTTCAATTAACCTCAATTTAATACATGTTAAAGGGCATGGCAAGGTCATCACCTACATCCATTCTAAAACTCAATTAGGTTGTTAGAACAACAAAGTAGAACTTTAATTAAATCATACTAATTTAAATCACAATGTTCTAAAACAACTTCAGATAGTCTCAATTTAATATATATTAGTAAACAAGTCATGGTCAATACAAATATCAAGTTAAAACCTTAATTAAGCTATTGGGACCACAAAATAGATTTTAATTAATTCTTTTAATTAAGATCTCTAGATTTTCAAACTTAACTAAATGCTCTCAATTTAACATATCTTAGAGAATATGCCAATGACTAATGTAATATCACATTACAAGTTTATTTCATTCAATTTAAGACCATGTGACTTAACCTTTCACTAAAGTTAAATATAAATTAAAAGTTGCAATTCTCATGCAATTAATTCCAATTTAATATATGTGAACAACCACACCAAAGCTTAATTTTCTAGCATGCCACAATTCAATTCCAAGTTGTATATCACCATGAGGATTAAATCTTAAACAAGGAATTTAATTAAATGAAAGGTTTGAAAACCTAACCGAATATTCTAAATCAAACATATGTGAAGCTATATGGCATGTAAGTCAAGAATATCAAGTCAGAATTTAAATAGAGTGAATAGTGCACTCGGGGCAAATTAATTAATCAAATTAATTAATAATTACTAATTTTCAAAACACCTCCAATTACTTTCAAATTCAACTATGTTGGAGAGCATGCAAAGGCCTAATTTAATATGCTAACACATATTGATTTCAAGTTAGTTAAGGCCATGTGAATTAATCTTTCACCTAAGATAAATATTAAATAAAATCTTTAATACTTATTCAAATGTTCCAATTTTAATACACGACAATGAGCATATCAAGGGGTAATATAAAATCATGCTACATGTTTAAACCAAGTTATGAGCAACCGAAAAAATTAGATCCCGTACAAGAAAAATAAATAATAAAATCTCTAGATTTTATATTTAATCATGCAAACAAGTAGTATAAGCATCACAAGCATGCTATATAACAAGAATTTAAATCTAAAACATCCCCTACCTCAATTTGAGATGAAAATCTCAAATGCCATCAAAATGGAACAGCTCCGAATCTAACGAAACTACTAGGTTTTGTCAGGGACAACGCCGTGAACATAACCCCCATGAAAGCCCCATCAAAATCATAACTTGACCTCAAAACCAAACTCAAGAAATGGTCAAAACTGAATTCTAATAAGGGGGAAAGGTAGAACACGGTGAGGGGAACAACAAATGTTAAGGCCGAAGAGTTTCCATCAAGGAAAAGTGAACCAAAAGAGGAGAGAGAAGATGGCAGCACCCCTTGGGCTGCCATGGGAGCTCCAGGTCGTGCATGAAGAGGGGAGAAGATGAAAAATGAAATATCTCACCCCCCTTTTATAGAAATCTCAAAAAGTGCCCCGAACGGGCCCCGCCGAGTCCGAAAAAGTAAAATTTGAGCAGACGCGCTCAAATGGCAAAACTTTGTGAACAAAAAAGATTCAAAATGATAAAATATGAATAACGGAAGAAACGACGTCAAAAACTGAGTCTCGAGTAGAAAGTTATGTCCAAAACAAGTTTGGCGAAAACTCCTAAAACTGGAAAACATCGGTCAGGAGGAAATTCCAAGAGTACACAATTCGACGAAATGTGAAAATGAATCCCGTACGAGAATCCAGGCTCAAAACAAGACATTTTGCAATAACTTTCATTAATTGCACAATGGCCCTTCCAAAAAGTGAAAACTGCACTTATGGCCCAGAATGAAAATATCTTCCAAAAATATTTTCTTAAAAACCCCTGAAATAAAATATCTTCAAAAGATATTTACGAAAAATATTCCAAGAAAAGAAAATAATTTCAAAGAACTTTGCATCCATGCCCCCTATGGACACCGGGAGCAACCAGAGTACTTTCTTGCAAAAGTAAAAATACGTATTTCGTGGAAACCACTCAAGATAAAGGCACGTGAAGTGAAAAACCAACTCCGAACATGAGAAGTGAGGTTGTGCCAACAATGTGACAAATGGGGAAAAGACAGAATAGGGAAAAAGACGAAATAGCGCATAGTATCGAAAAACGAAAAATGTGAAAATGACTCGGTCCTCAAAGGAAGTTGTCAATTCACATGAAAGAGTCTCAGAAACCAATTCCGAGCACTCGAGATGACACTAAGCGACGCGAAACAGAGCTCAGAAAGGAAAATTAAACGAAAAAAATTCATTCGTAAAATTTCAGGTAAAAAAGAAAGGAAGGCAAATGACCGGGTCGTTACAATATAAATAAATAAAATGGTATTAAATGAAACATTAACATGATATGAACTTATTTAAATAACAAAGGCGGTAAAACCAGCTATAGTGAATAAATTATTAAACAATAAGGGCGGTAAAACCGGCTATACACCATTAAGTAGATAATAAAAGCGGTAGAACTGATCATAATTAGTAAATAATAAAGGCGGTACAACCGACCACAGTGTGAGCACATATATCACTTAAGTAAACAAATTAATTTTTTGAACAATAGTCAATAATTCTTACCCTTTGGAGTAAAAAATACAATTTTTTTCAATAAAATAAACAAATCCAACAATCTATCAAAACTAATATCACAAAAGAGATATATAGTTGAGATAGAAAGAGGGAGAGAGAGCTTCTTCTTCAAATCTCAGATGGCTAGAGTTAGTGTTGATAACCTCTTATAAATATGTATGCGTATATATATATATATATATATATATATATATATATATATATATATATAGTAGGATTAAAAGAGATAAAGAAGGCAAGAGAAAGAAAATTTTATTTGTATGCTTTTGTAATAGTTCACAAAATTGTACATGTATGGCTATTTATAGGCCCAAAATAAAGCTTCCACTGTAAGCCACAAATTTGATTTTCCTCTTCACGCCAAGGATGTCACCATAAATGACTTAATCTGTTGTGGACCCCACAAACATAGATATATATGTATACATAACAAAATCTATTTTGTTAGTAATTAACAGCCTAAGTTTAGCTGATTAATTGTTAGATGATGGTAGTTTATATTGAGAACATTTTAGTAACCTTTTTTATCGCTTAAATTGTGATCGATTGAGCTTGTGTAACCTTTTTTTTTTTTTTTTTTTTGATTTATTACATATAAATGGTGCTAATGCCTCATATTTATCATTTGATAGAGTCAGTACCATAGTTTCGAAAAAAAATAAAACTATGAAAAAACACTATTTATCCTCACTGAAGTACCTGTGATGTTTTCAATTTTCGGCATTTTTATTTTTTCGAAATTTTTGTCGTTGCAAGGGCATTATTGTCTTTTGCCGTTTTGCGTACCGGACACTGTGGAGTGTGCCGGTTATGTCCGAGAGTTGTTTGGAATATTTCATTGAGTTCAGAACTCTTTGAAATGCAAGGGTGATCCTTTTTGTATTTTTTCGTTTTTTGGGCCGGACAGTCCCGGGTGGGACCTGCTACTGGAATTATTGCATGCGGGGATTTTGGTTGGGTCCATTAGCATCTCATGCATATATGTATATATGTATGAAAAGGCTTAGTGTTTGTGAATTAAATATGTATATATGTATGTATATGGTGTAAAATGAAAGTAAAAGAAAAAGGAAAAATAAAAGAAATTAGTGGGACCCACTTAAGCCTTTTTAAACTGAATTAGAGACCACATATGGTCTCATCTTTCTCTTACTCCCGTAACTCTCTCTCGCCCCCCTTTCTCTTGACTTTTCTTTTTTCCTTTGGCCTTAAATCTTTAGATCTTGATTTCTCCTTCAATACTTGGTATTTTTAAATGCTGTTTGCGGTAAATTGAAGCTCACGACGAGATCTACAAGTTGATCGGAATAATTTCATGTTTGGTGCACTCTAGGAGATTTGGGATCTAGGGCACAAATTGGGGCTTTTTGCTTAGATTGAGGTAGGGGTCTCTAATACCCGATTTTCTTGTTCCTTTGTGAGTTCTTCCACTTTAATTGTTGTCAAGCATGATTAATTTGAATTGATTGTTTCTTAGATGACTTAATTGTGTATATGAAGCATGCAATTATGTGTATTTGTTGATTTACATGGAAAGCATGCCTAATTGTTGATTTTCTATGCCTATTGTGTTTGCTAAATTGTTAGGAATTATTATGAAGAAGCATGTTAAATTGTGAAGCTTAAATTTCCTTCATTTTCATACTATTGGGAAAATATGTAGTATGTATTCATGGCATTGGGTATGAAAGAAAAAGGGAAAATATTTTGATATGAAAATGAAAAGGGGTTTTGGGGAGAAATTTTGAGAAAAATGGTTTTGAGAAAACTCGGTCGCCGCAGAGTCACCAAAGGGCCGGTGTGTTAATGTAACCTAGAGGGAACTAGGGAGATTGCTTTAGCGTGGTTGAGCTATCTGGTCCCAAATGACGCCGCGGGGGTACCAAGGGTCAGGGACAGTAGCCAATCCTTCTCTTGTGTCGCTGCATAGTCACCAAAGAACGGGTTATATTAACAATTTGTGAAGTGATGGATATTTTCTGAAAATGAGGAGCGACATGCACGGCATTACATTCATGACACGACATTTGTTTGTTTTAAATTTGGAATTGATATTGTATTTTCCCCGGTTTAGCATGACCCCGCTCCCTATTGTTCTATTCATTTGTTTGGATTCACGGGGTTACAAGAAGTGTGTCTTAGGCACCACCTACTGAGCAAATTGGACGCCGACCCCTCATAAGCTTAAGAAGGACTAGGGAATTATTTTTGCCATCTTTTGTATATTTATTACACTTTTTTAAAACCACAAAACCGTAATGAAATGTATTCTTTTTGCAAGCCATGGCCATATATTGTAAACTATTCCTTGTGTTGGTATTTTGAAGGAAATTGTGACTATGTAAACACTTGTTGATGAATGGGAATGGAAATTATATTTTGATCTATTATTGAGGCCATTTAATTGTGTAATACCATATTTTGTTGCTGTAAATTCGGAATTTAACTACATAACAGGTCTGGTATAGGTTGTGTATGTGTTAAGCTCAACCAGAATGCCTTTCCAGTGAGTCTTAGGGTTCAGGGCCTTGTTTCGGCAGACTGACTCACCATCAGTCGACCGAAACTCTAAGTTCGGCCGACTGAACCCCCATTATCAGCCGACCGACGCTTGTACAATGAAA
This sequence comes from Cornus florida, assembly GCF_030987335.1. NCBI lineage: Eukaryota > Viridiplantae > Streptophyta > Magnoliopsida > Cornales > Cornaceae > Cornus > Cornus florida. The sequence goes on along the minus strand of NW_026775581.1, from coordinate 94,285,679 downwards.
GTCCCAAGAGTATTCATTTTTTCCCATCGTTTCAGCCGACCGACCCTGTAGGTCAGCCGACTGATCTTATTTTGTCAACCGGCCGAAGAAGGTCCATCAGTCGGCTGATCATCCCCTTTTGACCTAAAATGTTTGACTATCATTGTAAGATTGTGTTTTAGGTTTTTTTGAACCCCAGAGTGACCCTTATGATGGCTATGGACAAGGGAATTGGAGATCATGACCTAGTTGACCTTGGGTCAGGGCAAGGACCCGGTTAACAGTCCTGACCCACGGGTTTGGGTTGTTACAGTACCACTTTTAGGCACATATGTATCACTTTTTATGCATGCTGGTATCACTTTTTGTGTTACACAAAAAATTGGTACCTGATGCACAAAAAGTGGTACCTATGTGATAAAAGTGGTACCTCTATGTCCAAAACAAAAGTGATACTTGATGCACAAAAAGTGGTATCTCCGTGCACAAAAAGTAGTACCTATGTGCCTAAAAGTTGTACCTCAGTGAGAGTACACAGTGTTTTTCTATGTCCACGTTAGTATTTTGGTCAACTTTATTTTTTCAAAAGTATAAGACTTTGATTTCATTAAATGGTAAATATAGGTCATTAACACCATTTATATGTAATAATATCCCTTCTTCTTTTTTTAATTAACCTGGGGTGTTTAGGACTTTGCTCGGACTAACCCCAAGGGCTCAAGAAGAAAGTCTTCCCATCCCGGATCGGATAAGTCGCAACGTATGGCCGCTGAGGATGTAACTGAACATATGGTTAGAAGTATCTTATGTGGATGTGGTTTTCATTCTTTTATCAATGCAAAATCTTTTGGGAAACCAGGTTTAAGGTATGTTTATATATGTAATAACATGGGCTAGGCTGATTTCGAACTCTCACAACCGATCATAGAATGCTCAAAATTCAATGCTTCATTAACCACGCAGTTGTAAATTTGACAAAGCCGTGCTTTTTGAATGTAGACGAGGAGATCATTGGTTGAGCATTCCAACCCTGTTTCCACATATGAATCCAGAGATTAACTGTATATATTCATCATCGAGCACTATGATGTCTCTCTCACAATTCCTTCATTTTGCCCTTCATTGTCTTCAAAATTACAAAATTTGGTATTTAAAATATTACAAAATTATTCAAATTGTCCTCTTTCCTTTAAACTAGGAATAAAAAAAGAAAAAGAAAAAACAGATGATATTGAGAAAATTCTGTAATTTTATTTGGAATTGGATAAAAAAAAATAGTAAATTTATCTCTCCTTCCATCTCTCTATCTCTCATCTTCTCTTCACTCATTCTATTACTTCTTTCTCAAACATCAATGTTCTTCTTTATCAATTCAAAAAAACGCGTCAAAATCAATTTTTAGTCGTTATACTTCTTTAAAATGTATACCTATATCCAGTCCAAATGAAAAGGATATATAACATGATCAGATTAGAGAAAACCTATTGCACCAAAGTCCAATTGCCCTTGGCCTAAGGCTTAAATAAATGAAAATCAGTTTTTTTCTCTCATTTGCTCATTTTAAACTTTCTTCATTGAAGAACATTTACTACATAGCCCTGGGGGCTTGGCTCAGATGGTAGGTGCTTGGCACTGGCTCACACTAGGCCAGTGTTCGATCCCTGCCAATCCCATTATCACCCCCGACTTATCTGGTGTATCCATGGGGCGAGACTCTGCACCCTCAGTTTTGTAGACTATAGTGGATCCCGAAGGGGCCCTGTCTAGGGGAGTTTCTTGTGCTAATTAACTAACTAAAAAAAAAAAAAATTTACTACATGAAAAGGCTAAAAAAAAATTACTACATGAAAAGGGCAAAAAAAGAAATAAAATTTGCTAAAGTAAAACTAGGTCCCCATCCCTTACTGAGATAATTAATAAATGATGAGATATCTAAATGGGTTTCCTTCAAATTTAATTTTAACACTTAGTGCCAATAGGAGATTCAAAGTCGGGGGTGAGATGTTCAATTTTGTTTATAAATCGAATATTTGTTACACAACGCAATTCAAGACTACTTTTATTTTTTAAAAAAATTATTCTAATACAGCCTTTTATTTCGTACGATTAACAGAAGACTGAATTGCAGTCATTTTATTTTCTGGCTCTGGCTCTCTCCATGTAATTAAAAAGATTTAATTTTTAGTATTTTTTATTTATTTTTTGGGTGAAAAACACTGTTAACTTGGAAACTCATTTGATTAGTTTAACAGAATTTGGATTTGAACTGCATAAACTCTTGTGCAAATTAATTAATTCGTAAAACCATACAACAAATGAAGACTAAATTATTTTTGAAAAAATTAGGAAAATAAGTGGCATGTTGAAAGTGTATACCCAAAATCCATCCATCCATCTTAACGCTTGATAATTCTAACTCACAACAATTTGAACTCTATTTTCTAATTTTCAACAAATAATTAATTCTTGAAATATTTCTCTAGAACGACGATGTTGTTTGGTAAATACATTCATTGTATTTATTTATTTATTTTTATACTATCTATTTAAAAATATTTTACAGTCTCAGTCAACGAATGAAGACTAAATAGGCTCATAAGTGAGTCTAGAGTTAAAAAATTTATTGCATCGATATACTAATTACCATAAATTTATGATATATCGGACCTCAAGATATTGGAAGTCATGGAAAAGGAAACATATGAAATAATGCCAAAAGTGTACAACTTCAACTTCTTTTAAACACGACAATGTGTTGCTACATTACGTGAAAATTAAAATGTGATACATATGCATTAACAATTGATATTTTGTGAAAGTATAACATTGATATTTTGTGGATTTTTTTTTTTTAAATTAATAATAAATAAATAAAGTTTTCTCGTGAACTTCATGTATATATATGGGTCATATTTTTCTCTACCTTTAATATAATATAGGATGATGAAGGATGATAGGTTGAATATTTGTAATATAGTTTTTATAAGATGTTGGAAGAAACTGACAATAAGGCGTTCCTCAAATATATTAGTCAACACAAATGTGGTTTAGATTTCTATGGTTTAGATTTCCATTCTTAGAACAGAAATTTGGGTTTGACTATCATTCTCATTGATTGATATGAAAATCAATTATTATTATTTGAAAATAAATTATTTTTATTTTTATTTTTCATTTTGATATACCCCACAAGAAGAATTATAAATTCTTCAAACTTCTTTTATTTTCATTTCTGACATTTTTCCCGCAATAAACCTTAAAAAAAAGTCATATCATTCAAGAATGTTACATGTTTATTTTTTTTTATTTTTTTGGTTAAAGGGTAAACTTGTATATAAAAAAAGAGGATATACATGGCCTCCAAGAAGGGGAAATACAACACAAAATAAACCTATGATTCAAACCCAAACTACAACAGCAAAAGCACAGCTACCACAGTCCAAAGCATTGGTTAGAGTTCAACTCAAAACTTCAATACCTCCCTATGGGATCAGCCACGAATACACACATGATGAGGAACGAGACTGGACAAATAGGTTATGGAGGTCATGATCAGTTGAACTTAATTGCAGATAATTGAGCTCTGACACAAGATTTTATCAAGGAGATAACATGATGAGGAGTATTGGAAACATTCCTGAAAGCTCTACCATTTCTTTCTTGCCAATGAAAGTAAATTGTTGCAGACAGTAAGAGTTTATGAATCAAGAACTTTGCTGAGGTCCAATGAGCTGAACACCAGTTGATCAAATCCACCCAGCAGCTTGGTAGAATGTAGAACCCTGCAATATCTTGTATGAAGTTCCAAATCTGTGAACTAAAACAACATTGGAAGAACAAGTGATCCATTGATTCCATGTCAGCCTTACAAAGGTAGCACCTGTTAACATAGAGCTTGTGCATCATAGGTTTAGAGTCCAGTGTGTAAAATCTTCCTTTCACTGCCAACCAAGCAATACAACTATGTTTGGGAATATGATGTTTGAAACAAATAAGCTTATGCCAAACAAAGGTTGGTGAAGGTGGTGCAAAGTGTGCAGTGGTATGAGAAAATAAGTAAACATGAGAAGGACAAGGCAACTAAACAATACTGTCTTGCTGTTCAGAGGGTTGAGGCAGGGAGTATAACTGAGAAAGAATGTTACATGTTTATTAAAGTCATGTGATTCCAGAATATTACATGTTTGTTAAAAAGTCATGTGATTCGCGAATACTACATGTTTAAAAAAAAAAAGAAAAACCTGAAGATGGGCCATTCTAATCTCATCCTCTTGAAGACCTGAAAATTTGCTCTTAACATGGGGTATTCCAATTAGCTACTGATATGTTCATGTCTTCTAAACTGAATTAGATATATTTTAATAACATGGCAGACTTCTGGTGTCTTCTATTTTAGAAAGAGAGCATGGGCTTCTTCGGAAGATCGATCTGTAAATCATTCTACCATTTCTCTCTCCATAAAAGGAGTAAAGCTATGTTTAACAAAATATTTTTTAACTTCTCTGTTGGATATTACAATTACTTTTAGTTGGATATCAAATATTTTGTAAAAGAAAATAATTTATACCATATTAACTAATTTACTTTAGAAAACTAAAACAAGATCAGCTAAAGATTACCAATCAACTATTATTTATGGATATAGCTTTTGTAAAGGAGATGATCTTCACTTTCTTTTCTTTTTTCCTTTTTATATTTATTTATTATTTTTTTGGATAACATGGAACCCTCGCAACTACCCGCCCTTTAGACTTGTAACTTGCAGAGTCCAACAACTCTTGTTGGCGCCCCTAGGATAACTGATACCTAATATTCCATACGAATTAATCCCAACTTTTTTTTCATTTTTTAGCAAAACCATTTCAAATAATGAGAATGTTGTGTTGGATATAAGGAAAGAAATACAAAGCTACTGGCAAAGAATTTAGTTCATCCAAAAGAATTCAAATAATGAGAATGGTGTGTGTCTGACCTACGTGGTTAGAGAAAGATGGTAAGATGTTTATAAAATACTTGATATATATTGTATACCTTGAGGATAAATACTAAGATATACATCTCAACTCCATTTTTGTTGAAGCTATCACATTTTAAATTTCTACAATTCCATTTAATAATTCCTGAAAAAAAAAATACATTTAATAATAAACAACATTTGTTACACAATTAAGGGTAATAAAGCACTTAACGTAACTCTCTGACCTCTCTATCTCTACCAGAGGTAATAAATAAATAACGAAATTAACATGTTTTAAATGGGTTTCCTTATCTTGGACTAAATTTACCATTAATTTTAACATTTAATGACAATACTAAATTCAAAATCAATGCAAACTTAGTGAGACAAATGTTGTGTTTGAATTGTATTTCAGTTACATAACCCAATTTCAGGGGTACTTTTGATTTTTTCCTACAATTATTTTTAATAGCACCCTAGTTTTGATACCACTATCATTTGACTTGATTGTCCCCCAAAATTTCTTTTTTCTTTTTAAGACTCCCCATGTAATAAAAAATGTTATTTTATTTTTTTAATGTTTTCTCAGTGAATTAAAATTGTTAACTTGGAAACTAGTTTTGACTTGACTAGGACTGTTAACCGAGTTTAATTAGATCTTAACCTCAGAAACTTTTGTGCAAAAATCATCTAGATTTAAACAATTTCTTGAGAAAATTTTATTGCTATAATCATATTTTATACAAAAATATGTTTACAAGTAAAAAGAATGTGTCAAAATAGTTAGAAGCTACCTAAGAAACCATTGGTGTTAATAGGACCACTCATGCTGGTTAAAAAATTGTTTACAGTTTTATTCTCTCTGCGAATAGATTTAACTTTTTGGATTAAGAAACTATTCTCCAAATTAGTATTTTTACACCCAATAAATCTTTTCTGTTCCAAAAAGGTAAAAGTAACATACATTACTCGAATTTGGAGGAAGATAGATTAATTTATAGTTTGATTGTTGGACAAAAAATTCAAATATAACATAGCTGTGAAAGAATTATAAATATGTGTGTATGTGTGTTCTGCGTGTTAGTGTGTGTGCGCAGCATAATCTCAGGGCGTAGTATAGTTAGGCAACATCCCAAACTAATATCCTCAACTAATTGCCTAATTCGCCTTTCCAAATAAGCCTCCAACAAAATTGCCTCATTAGTCTAAGAAAAATGAATTACAGGCTAAAATGGTCAATTTGCAACTAATTTTTCAAATCTATTACTTCTTTTTGCCACGCTTTGCACAGTCTCTGAGACCTAAATTTCAGTCAAATGGGTCAATTGACTGAGGCTCTAAGAAATCTGCTTCTGCCGTGACTAGAGTAACCTAATGATGTGGCATTAGTAGACCGGATATATATTTTTTAACTTCGAAAATATATACCAATTCAAATATAATGAGCTTATACACCCAGTAATTTTCTGACATGTACCCAGTTGGAATGAATCCAAAGAAGCTGTTAGGAGTGGATTACTATCTCAGGTGTCCAATAGTTTTGACCCTTTGACCAAATTTCTAAAAATGGAAAATTACATTAAGGCACAATCATTATTAATGTTCTCTAATTTGGTAAGTATTAATCTGAATTCTTGACTAGAAGTGAAGTCTCAAACACTCACTAGTTCTGTGCAATTCTAACCATTGGATCAACCCATGATTTAAAGGGTCAAGATCAGTCCACAACATAATAAATGCCTTCAAATCCTCACCTATTAAGAAACACAAAGGAGAGAGACAGAGAGTGAGAGAGAAAGGAGAGAATTTCATTACATTAAACCAATTTCTTCCTCACTTTCTCATGCTTAATTTCTCTCCCATGGAGTTAGACACAAAGTACAGAGAAGATCTCACCTATCAACCACTTCTCTTGTCCCATAATTTCTTGAAACCCGAAATCGAAGATGAGTTCTCATTTGAATCTTGTTCATCCAAGAACTTCTTCCAAGATCTTCACCATTTTGATCAGTTTTTGCTTAATGAGTCCTTAGTGAACCTTGAACCCGGGGTCCAAACAACTTGTTTCGATCCTATCGACCCCTTCTCGCATGGGAATTCGAATAATCTCAATTTCTTTGAGCAGTTTAAGCCATTTCATGTAGAAAATGGTGGAAATGGTGCAATCATGCAGAATTTTCAGGTTGGTGGATATTTCAATTACCCTAAGAAAACTCCGGTCGACGTGACCATGGCCGGTCGAACCCTAACTTTTCCCTTAAGTTACCAAGAGGCCAAACCTATGAATTTTGTGATACCAGATGAGGGCTCATGCATAATGGCTGATAATGGGTACTACAAGGAAGTTGGTATGAAAAAGAACAGTGCTTCTAAGTCGAATAAAAAGGCATGCAAAAGCCGTAAGAAGTCGAATTCAATCAAGGGGCAGTGGACCATTGAAGAAGACAGGTGAGTACAAGATCTACTTTTAGTATTTTATATGGATTTTAGGCTAATTCTTTTTTATTTTTTTAAAAATTACTTCAATCAAACTCATGCGCCCACAAATATTATCTCTATCAGACCTTGAATACTTGATCTTTTCTTTAGAGAAGAGATATCATATCATCTAAACTACTGACGTACCATTGTTATTTTTAGCTATATATATATAAAATAAACTATATGTTTTTTTTTACGGTTTTTGTGTTTGATGATATAAATTTATTCATGTATATGCATACAGACTCTTAGTTCATTTGGTTGAAAAGTTTGGAATGAGGAAATGGTCTCATATTGCTCAGATGCTGAAAGGAAGGATAGGGAAGCAATGTAGAGAGAGATGGCACAATCATCTAAGGCCGGACATCAAGGTTCCCATCTATTCTCCGTTTCATGTTTACTATACACAATGTTTATTACTCTTACCGATCAAACATATATATCATACGTGTGTATATATATATATGTGTATAATGTACAATTTTATCTTTGTCTTTCCCTAGTATATGCCAATCTAGCTATATATAGTGCATATAAAACATATTCTTATAACTTGAGATTAAATTGCTTGATGCATCACCAAATGATTCTAGCTGTAGAATCAGAAAAGTGTCCCTACTCCCTGCACAATATTAGTCTTATATATCTTTTTTTGGGTAAATATATTAGTCTTATATATCTATCTATATACATATGATAACACCATAGAAAGTGATCACATTGTATATCTATATATATAGATAAATTTTCTGCATGATATGTATACTCACGAACTGTTTTTTTTTTGCTATTTTCATTTGACATTGCACTCTAACTATCCTATTCTGTAACTTACCCACACAATATATATATGTATCCTATTCTGTAAAATCAGAAACCCTAGTTTGCTTACGAATTTGCTTTGAATTTTTGGTTGATGTGTTATCAGAAAGGTGAGTTTGCTAAATCACATAGGTTAGGAAATTAAGCTTGCTCGATTATATAATACACAGACGAGAGCATAGATGCATATAGACAGGTGTCAATTTATACAGCATATGCATGTACATATACTTCCACTGTCCGCACACACACAACTACTCAATTATCTGCTACTTGGTCATGAGTGCTATATGAGCATATAATTTTGAACATAAATCTTATAAAGAACTCAAGACATAATTTCAAAAAATAAAGAAAAAATGAAAAGGAAGTTGCTCGAAAAAGACAACTGCTACTACTCATTATTAATTTCCATTTTTCATGGCTGTTGGAAAGATTCATGCTACAATATTGGTGCAGTTGACAGTTGTGATTGTCCGATCTCACCTATTACAAGTAAAAATACACACAAGGATGAAAATCAATGGCCGCACTTACACACTGTTGATTACCGCGCCACGATCCTCTGTAACGTAGGCACAACTGGCCAGCGCTTACCTGGCGTGTCTACGGTGGACTAGGTATTCTCGAGCTATCTATCCAATAACTGAACTCGCTGGTCGAGGAAGGGGTCGCTACCCTTCCTCTACTGTGGACGTGCCCCGCTCTAATCAGATAGGCTCCTCCCCCCCTGGCTCGCTCGAGGGTGCTCTTTGAAAGAGCGACCTCGGCTAACCTGTTTTACACACTTCCCTTCTCGGCTAAGGAAGCCTCAGGATAAAATAGGGATAGAGCCCTGCGAGGTCATGAAGGCAGGACCTCAAAAGGGACCTATTCCCTCTGAAGTACAGGAATCTGAGGACATGTGGATAGGTGGCTGAGATCCAAGAGCTCGCCTCAGCTCGAGACCAACACAAGGGAGAAAGGATACTCGGTACCTAAGCTCGAGCAAGGAAGGATAAATGACGCATTAATTGCGAAAAACATTTGATAAGACCCATATTAATTAGGGAGCGCCATTACCTCTTTTGACTGGGGGGCAAAGCATCGCAGCCCATCCATCAATGTCTCATCCGTCAGAAGAAAAGACCCTTAAACCCTTGGGTAAGAGCGGACTCATCCGAAGGACTAAAAGACATTGACCGATGAGGTAAACACTATAAATAAAGGGTGTTAATCAGCCTTTAAGACAACAACTTCCGACATTAATAGCTATTCTCTGACAAGCTCGAGCTCATACGGTACCGAGGTCAGTCTTCCATTTCTTAATCTCCATACCTAGAGAATTCATTGTGTTGCTTGGATCTCCACTTGATTGCTGGTCTCAAGATTCTTGGCTTACGAGGAACGATCTTCGATCTAATCCTACTCACGAACTACCTTCAACACACATATGGATTCATTTGGTTTTTGAGATTGTCATTATGCAAATAGTACGTCGGTGGGTTCGTCCGGTTGTTTGCCGAATATCATTGCATTCTTTGGATGGAGTGAAGTAGGATCCAAAAATTATTATTTTTGTTTTATTTTTATCATTTTCTAGTGTGTCTGGTCCTTTCAAAAATCATTTTCCTTTTTTCCAATAATGCCACATTTATAAGATAAAAAATTGTGCCTTGCAGCCTTTTCCTTAATTTGTCGCCATGTTGGTATAATCTCATACGTACAATTCACAAGCCAAATTCACCATCATGGGAGTAATATGTTCATAATATACACATATAAAAACAGACACATATAATACAGAAATGATCATTTGCACACTAATCAGCAAGAAACTTTTTCACGTCAAGTATAGTGACTATTGTATATGATTGCTATGTTTTTTTTTTTTGGTAAGTACCTGTTTTTCACTATCATATCCAACCCTCACTATACTTAACATGGCCTGAGAAAATTTTTTACTCACTGGTGTGGAAGAGATATTTCCCTATATATATATATATATATATATATATATATATATATATATGCAATTAATTGATTTCTCTCTTAAATATATGTTTGCACATGCAGAAGGATGTTTGGAGTGAGGAGGAGGATAAGATACTAATTCAGGCCCATGCAGAAGTAGGAAACAGATGGGCTGAAATTGCAAAGAGACTACCAGGAAGAACTGAGAACTCCATCAAGAACCACTGGAATGCAACCAAAAGAAGGCAATACTCTAGGCGAAAATGTCGCTCCAAACACCCAAGACCAAGTTCTCTTCTTCAGAACTATATCCAGAGCTTAAACTTAGATATTATTGCCAAATCTGATGACAATAATTCCAAATTTAATGCTTCATCTGGTACTGCTGGCATTCATGCTCTCCTCAAACCTGATGATCATGCTAAAGCACAAAATCTGGCATTAGAGGCCTCCGAGTTCTGTCCCGGTGACCGGCTGGTTCCGGATTATGACTTCGACAAGATCCCGGATTTCGCTCTGGATGAGAAATTGTTTGAAGAGAGTGGTGGTACTATTGATTCTCTTCTTCTTGATCACTTGCCTTGTGGTTCTGTTGTTGATGAGAAAAGCTTTGACCTGGAGATGATGCCACCATTAGATGATCATCTGGCATCATTTATGCAATGTACTGAAGTGAAGAAGGAGCTGGATTTGGTGGAGATGATAACCCAAGTCAATCTTTAAGTTCTTTAATAAAATTTAATAGATACAATGATATTATATATATATATATATATATAAAAGAAATACTTGCCCCAATATAGCTCAGGCATTTGGGATTCTTGGAAGTGAACTTATTAGTATGAGAGAGAATATAATTACTGTATGTTATTAGACTTGTTTTGAATTGTGATTTGAAACATTTGTATGGAACCTTGGGTTTGTAGCTACCAATCTATTATTACTATATATATTTCTCTCATATCTATTTGATAGGGTCTTGATTGTAGTACACCTAGTTCGGTTCATGACAGTTAACATCAGACATACTCCCGATGCTTGATGCATGTAAAACTCGGTCACAATCCGACTTAACAAGTCTAATCACACACATGCACTGGTTAGGATTTGAAACGAGTTGAGCTGTGTGTTATGTGGTTCAAGCTTGGTTTGATCAATCAAATAATTGTTCAAACTCAAATTTGGGTTGAATCCCAAGTGTTCGAGTTTGGCTGATCTCTTTGCTCACTAGCTTAGTCAATCTAAAGCTTAAACTTGAGGCCATTTAGAGCTCAAACTCATACTTGAGATTGATAAGGAAATATTTTGTGGTTGTCGGACATTTTCAAGTGACACGTTGAAAAGTCAAAATACTTGAACTATCAAGGCCACTTGGAACATTAAAAAGTCAAAATACTCACCTACAAGCCAACAAACCCGGTATCGCACCCAGGTCATCAAACCTCGAGGGTCTAGCCCTCGAGTCACCAAATCCCTAACATCACACTGAGGTTACCTTGAGGGTCTCACTCTTGAGTCACCAAACATTGGCATCATGCTTAGGTCATCAAACCTAGCATTGCACCCAGGTCAACAAACCTTCAGGGCCTCTCCCCTGAGTCACTAAAACCACGGCATCGTGCTTAGGTCTCTAAACCTTGAGGGCCTCACCTTCAGGTCACTAAACCTTGGCATTGCGCCTGACCAGGTCATCAAACCCTGGCATTGCGCCTTAGGTCCCCAAACCTCGAGGGCCTTGCCTTCGAGTCATTAAACCATGGCATCGATCACGCCCAGGTTACCAAGACGTACTCGAGGAGCTAAGCTTCAAAGCTTTGTCAGAATCTCGCTCAAATAAAATATGAAATAAAGGTATCTCGAATACTTGACGCCTCACCCTAGCCTTGGGATATTATAATAAATGATCTTGGATTGGTGGATGATAAGTCTGAAGATGTTTCGCAAGAAGCCTGATCAATGAGACAATGGATGTATATGTTGTGATAGAGAGCCTTAACATTACATTTAATGCTTTGATATGCATTTAATGCTCAAGATAAGAGAGGTTTGGCATATCGCATGGCTCAATGAGAAGAAGTGGCCTCTTATGTTCCTAGGGGCATCATACCTACCTATGTAGGTATGAGGTCAGGGACAATACATGTGATAGACCATTGAGTAATACCCTGATGGTCCTTGGCCCATAAATACCACTCTTAGAGAAAGCATTAAGGAATGAAGACTTAAGAACTCTGTCATGATACCAGCTGCATAATCCCATACCACCATTATCATTCTCATTGATCAGTTTGCTTTTTCTCGTTCGTCCAGATCGTTCTTTGTGTAGCCTTCATATTTATTATGTTTAAGATATCACCATTTTTATATATTTTATTGTGTTACGAAAAAGAACCCCTACAGATTTCAAACACAATCATGTTATGTATGTTAGATATACTCACTCAACGGTAGAGTTGGTGGTGCCCCCAAGTGATGCAGAAGGCAGGGTTTGTGCGCGAGCCACCATGTCAGAGATCCGACAGAGTTTAGGGTTTGAGGGGAGAGATGAATAATTAATTAAATTTTACATTTGGCGACTATTTATCTATTCTTGATTTTTGTAATCCTTTATAGTAATAATTTAATTTAGATTTGGTCAATAAAATCTAATTTTCCTAACTTACTTTTCAAACTTTTTCTTGGTCCAAAAATGTCATATGCACTTTTTCATCCAATTATCCTTCACCACAGAATTTATAAAAAATTTCCCAACTCATCCAATGAACAAACACCCCATTTGATGATCAAAATGCCCTCTACATGTGTAAATTACGAAAAAAACCTCAATGAAATTTGATTTGGGTCCTCTATTCTTTGATTTGAGCTCATTTATTCTTTTAAAGAAACTGAGGTTATTTTCATAATTTATTATAGAGGGTATTGTGGCCATCAAATGGGTGTTTGTTCTTTGGGTGGGTTGGAGGCAATTTGATAAATTTTGTAATATAGGGAAATTGAATGAAAAATTACGGAGGGGCATTTTAGACCAAGAAACAGTCTGAAATTTCTTTTGGGGGTGTAATTAATATGGAAAACTTATTTGTCAAACCCAAATAGTTTTTAAAAATTTAGTAGAGCCATAAATATCAATAATTGACTAGTGAGGTTTGAATTTTTTTTTCTTACAAAAAAAACTTACCCACGCAGGATGCTGAAAAGAAAAAAATTGTTCTTTTTTCACAAAATGGGCAATTCACATTTTTAAGTGTTTACATTTGCATTCAAACTTTTATCGTTAGACCAAACCGTGATGTTGTGACACAGCTAAATTCAAGTATGCAACGAAGCAAATACAACCTTTTTATTTGATTAATTTAGGTATGTTGTATCATCATGTTGCTTATAAATATAATAGTACCCATACTTTGCATTCAAACTTTTGTGGCAGAGAAGTTTAGGTCAACCTTTTTATTTGATTAATTTAGGTATGTTGTTATGTAGCTCTACAGTCAAACTTTTGTGGCAGAGAAGTTTAGGTCAACACCTTTTACCCCTTATGGAAACCTTAACTGATATCCCCTTATGAAGCATTTTTGTAATACCAACATAACTATTACGACTATTTGTGTTATAAGCATTTATGATATTTTATTAGGATATTCCGACAAATCATTATTATTATTATTATTATTTTTCAGTATTACGACAAATTTGATCACTTCAAAATACAAAATATAAGAAAAATGATCTTTAGGCAGAAATTTTTAGTTAAAGTCTTCCATTTAATATTTTGCATACCTCGGGCTCCAGCCGGCCCTGATTTGTGGGATGCAATCATGTAAGGTGGTGGGATTCAATTTGGTTCCCGGCTTCCCGTCAACTTGTGGATGCAAAGGCTTCAGCAAAGGATGTAATTTTTGTTTATGTTTATGTTTATGTTTTTTGTTTTTCTTTTCGACCTTAAAAGTGTTCTCTAATCATGGGAAAGCCTATCTTTTTCAATGTGTGGTTTTTATTGGGGTAAACTGTACTTGATCAGTTGATCTGTATTTGCTTGTTTTTACTATTTTGCTCTTAAACTATTTTAATACATTTTAATGAAAAATTAAAATGAAATTTGTTTTAGAAGGGCAGAATTGAAATTGTAAAATCTTAAATCGCTGACGTGAGTATTGACAGGTGTTGATCATTAAAAAAGGGAGAATTTATTACAAAACTATAGGGAAAAAAAATATTCGTATAATTTTGACAAAGTTCATGGGTGTTCATTGTAATTTACCCTCATATTAAAATCCTTGACTAAAGATGAGAAAATTAACACTTATTCCCCCGCAGCTTATACACAATTTCTTGGAATAAAATTAGGAATTTGTAAGTAAAATATATAACTTTCCAATTTCCATAGCCTTCGAAGTTAGTTTACTATTTTAACTATTTTAAAGAAATTCAAATTATTTTCTTTATTCATATTTTTTGTTTATCGAAGCTGACATGTTCATAGCACTTGCAGTTATTCCATATTTGCGGCATTGACGTAATGGTACATTTGGAATAAATTCCTATCAGAGCTAGCTTTCACCGGAGATAAAGACAACCAACGATCAAGATCTTCTGTGCATTGTAATTAACGAACAAGATCTACTGTGAGCTTCAAACTCAATTGTAATTCTTGCGCGGGAAGATTTGATTGGCAACGTAAATAGGGCTCTGAACATTGACTAAGCAAACCAAGCTCGAGTTTGAAAAGTAATGCCCCGACTCAAGCTCGACCACTCTATTAAGACTCGACTTGGACAAACGTTTTATTGATCAAGCCGAGCCCAACTCAAACTGCTATACGCTCAGCTGAATTGCAGCCCTGTAAATTTGTTAACAAGCATCTTATATCCCTCACACAAATCAACTGTTAATTTGTTATTACTCCAAGCATACAAATTTTAAGCAGGAGACAAATGCCTAACCACAATCAAACCAATCAAGTGTTCATACACCAAAGAATTGATATTCAGAAGTTCCTTTTCTCCGAGTAGAAAAGTTCGCCGTTCCTTCTCTCCGAGTAGAAAAGTTCGCCGTTCCTTCTCTCAAATACGGGAACCATACATCCTACATTTAGAACAGCTACTACTTAACAAGTGCTCGTCACAGAACATAAAAACACAACCAACAATGTTCTTCCCGGATCAAAACTTTTGCTGCCATTTAAGTTATTGGCGTCCAACAAAAGAATAAAACCATAACCAAGACCGAAAAGAAAAAAATGGAGATTAACGTACAAATGAGTTCTTTAATATGACTTCCTCGTCTTAAAATTGTGAACTACCAGCAAAAAATTTCAAACAAACTTCAAGCTGTTTTTGTCTTTGGCTTTATGCGCTTCACCCTTGAATACAGGAACACTCCAGCAAGAGCCGCTCCAGTACCTGCAACAAAACACAGGGAAAACATTCTGTAAATGAACAGCAAAGAATATTCTTTTTCTTATAAAAGAAAAAACCAACAGAGTTCTTTTAATTATTAATATTTTGTTGGTTTTTGTGTCAGATTTAAGCTATCATACCCAGAGAGTTGATAGGTGAGACAGGTGAGCGGAAGAAGAGAACAGATGTCACAATCACCACCACTCGCTTCACGCAATTGCCCACAGAGTGGGTGACTGGGGATACCCTCTGCAATATCATATAAGAAACCTGCATAACAAACTCACATTAGCATTATCACGAGGAAGACAGCCTTCATAATAGATGATGGAAAAATTGAAGAAAATGGAAGTCTTTCAACATGTACTTGACAGGATGCTTTTATGTATCTCTACATCATTAAAGAGGCTTTGTCTGAATGAGAGAGTGCACCCAGGCGCACTAGCGTTCATAAATTAAATTATAATTCAGTGCCTACAAATAGCTCAATGGTAAGTGGTCGGCATTTGCAGGAGTCAAAGTCCTTTTTTAATATCAATCTCAATGTTGAAAATATTAAAATTAAATTCCTACAAGTATAAGCCAGTGGATTAATACAATATCACGAAATGCAAGGTGTTATTAAAAATCCAATAATATATAAACAATAGGTCTTTGCTCCTTTTATATTTATTTATATTTGCTAAATATTTTTTCTCACTTCTTCCACCCACGCTTTTTTATATTACCTTCCTCGTATCCTTGCACCACTTTTAATTTGACTATATCACTAAATATTTTCATTTTCAAAAAAAAAAAAAAAAAAAAACAAAAAAAAAAACTGCATAACTCTATATAACTTTTGGCGCACATAACTAGACCATTTTGTCAAAAAAATTGACCTTGCCATTAATAGGTAATTTTCTCCAATGCACAGCGATTTTTACCAAGTGTTACCATTGGCTTCTCACCAATATATTCTTTCTCAAAATTCATCATTTTTTGTTCCCAAGTCATCAGTCGCCACATCCTCGATGGTAACATCAGTTTCTTAACAGCCTGGCGTTCCATCCATTCAAATATGGTGGGTAGCATAACAGACCATGATCTATCACCCTTATAGTGATTACACAACTAGTTTGAACATGTGCAGCAACATCCTAAAAGTTTCCAGCAACATATTAAGAAACACTCGTAAAATAAGTAAGGCCTAGCAAAAATTACCAAACTAGCAACAAATGAACAACATTTTCATTTGAAATCATCAACACACTCAACCCATCATAGCAACAGTACACAGTTTTGTGATGTGATACAACAGATTCAACAGTTCAGTTTAAACTACAGCGAATGTTATACTTTTAACGTTCAGCTTGAACCACTTACCAGGGCAATTGCTGTAAAAATAAACTAAACAAACTTAATAACATGACATATGACTTAAAAAGAAAAATGAAAGAAACACAACATTTGAAATGCTTACCTGCTGATACGCATGGAAGCAGAGTGCAGCAATGAACGATCTAATGTAAACCTGTTTAACATTCAATCCCTGACAAGCAAACCATATAGATTTCAGATACCAAAGTAAAAAAGATGATTTTTATGTGAACCAGATAATATAAAGCAGAAACAATTTCTAGCTCTCAAAATTTACTCACAGCAGATTGCAGGTATGAAGGGGTGACTTTGACTCCTTCCATGAAAAGAGTAACAGGAGCCAGCAAGAAAAAGGACATAATTGTTATTATCGAGAAGAGAGTAATGTTGTCCAACGATTCCTGTATTAAAAAAAAAAAAAAACTACTGGTTATGTACTAATTAAAATAATAAGAACGTTAAAAAAATAAATAAAAAATAATCAATTTCTATTGTGCTGGAGAAGAAAGATTATTGTGCAGGAAGTATCATCCGCAAATGACAAGGGAGCCTTTGGATTTTGATCCAACGGTCCAAAAAAAAAAAAATGAAACACCTTTATACAAAAGATTCTTTGTTTCGAAAAGCACAAAACCGCCTATATTACGGGTTTTTTTTCCCGATGAAAAGGCAACTCTCTGGTCCTGGGTCCATCTCTCTCTCTCTCCATAATGCGAACACTCCATCGGCAACTCTCCTATGGGTTTTTGGTCATTACTGTATTGGGCTAAACTAAACTCTCTCTCTCTAATGCACCCAGAAGATACACAAAAAGCATCTTTTCTCAATTTATGGCATGATTCATTTGGTTAGAAAGGGTAGAAAAGTTTAAACTGTTTACTTGAGATTCTTCTGTTCATGTACAAGCAAAAACTTATTTCACAGCCCTTTCACGAAAGTAATGCTTTATTGATAATAAAAGAAAAACCATAACCGTGCTACCCATTATATTTTAGAGTTTGATGTGGTTTTCTTTGCTTTCTCTGCAACTTCTGTCTGATGCAACTTGGTTGAGAGAAATTTAGAGTCAAAGATAGAAGATGCACAAGTCTATTTGATGGGATTTTATATATTTGAATGCTTGTTAAGCTTTTGGTCAAAAAATCGGAGATGCGAATTTAACGCACTAGATGGTTTTGAATATTCAAAAACCATATACCTTTTTTTTTTCCCTGGGTAAAGTGGGAAAAATATATTAATATGAACAATAGAGTACAAGAAAAGACAAGGGCATACCCTTGTCAAAAAAAAAAAAAAAAAAAGGAGGTTGGTTGTTTTTTGGGCCGCTGGATCAAATCCAAAGGCTCCCTTGTCATTCGCAGATGGCACTCCCCGCACACCAGGGAGCAACTGAACACTTCTGTATATATGTATATATATAATATACTATGACAAATTGATTAAGGTATCTGCCCTCCACACAAGTACTTAACATCAATTCATAAAAAGGAACAACCTTTCTCAAATTATTAACACACTGATCTCTAACATTGTGGTGACTGTGAAGATATAAAACTACCAGTGAAGAATACCTCTTTTTTAACCATGAACTTTTTGCTAAGGACATTACGAGATTGGTTGGTCAAATTAGAAGCCATTGCACTCCAAAATCCAGCCCTGTTTCACCCAAAAAATAAAGATCATATATACAATTTAGAAAAATCACTTCAATTACTATTCACTAGTTATTTTAGAAGAATCCAACTGCACTAAGGTAAATAAAAATCTCAAGCTAGAAGGACATATGTGTTTCTTCAATTTCTTTTAATTTTCCCAGATTTTGGGGAAGAAACAAAAGTGGCAATAACTAAGAACCAAAAAATGATTTTGTAGTGCCTCACCAATTAAAAGAGGCCTCAGTCATTGACGCAAGTGCCACTCCACCAACAATTGGTACAAGAGAAGAAACTACCCAAGGAGTAGGAATCTGTTTCAGCAGGATGATTACAGAGAAAAAGTTCAAACAACTCACACAACAATGAGTAATTGTCAATATAAAGGTACAAAACACTGCATTATCATCCTACATTGTGTCCCATCAACAGTCAAAGCCAGCAATTGATGGTGATCATTTTCACTAAAATAGATTTAATGATGTCAACTTAAAGGGAATGAAAATTTCTATCAACCTCACCAATAGGAATTGAGCGTAAAAATATAAACTCCATCAAGCATACAAATAAACTAGGAGAAAGACAAGTAAAAACATATAAAATGCACACCTCTCCTAGAAACATAGCTGAGAGGATAACTGAGAAAAAGGGCTCCATAGCTTTAATTGTGTGAGTGAATGAAACAGCAACTTTTCCAAGACTCATGTTAGTGAAAAGGTTGCCTAAGGTGTGCACCACTGCCAACGGCAGGATTGCTGCAAGCTGTCAAGTAAACAGTAGTCAATTTTTTAGCCACTGTGATAAAATGATCACTTATTACATAATACAACCATTTCAGCATAATGTAGGATTACCTGTGAACCACTAATTTTAGGCCGTTTGTAGAGATTAAACGTCCACATGAAAATAACAAGTACAGTTCCAACGGCAAATTGTACTGTGGTTACAGTTACTGGAAATGGGAAGACTTTCAGAACCTGTGAACAATAAAAATTATCAATCATGTTATTCTTTCTCTATCAGTAGTTCCAACACAGAAATTTAACATGCAATACTCTCTTAAAACTTAATTACATCAAAAATTGAGGTAGTCTGAAAACTAAATCATAATTTGATGCACTTTAAGCATATTAAAATGACTTATTAGTGATTTCTTAAACAACAATGGAAATATAAGATAAAATTATATCACGTCATCTAATTTTTAATTCATTTGTCCACAATCTGAATATTTCAGGAACTTCATTATTTGTATAAATCAAAAGCAGAGGAAAGCAAATTAAGAGCAAAAATTGATCCTTTCATTGCAATATTTAAAATTCATGCTTTTGCATGTTAGAAAATTTGAGTTTTAAAAACTCAACAAAGTTCAATAAGTGGGAATTTTCAACAAGTTCTAACATGCTACATAAGTCCTAAAAATCAACAATACTAAGAACAGATCCTGTAAATTTAACCAAACTCAGCCTCATTTGAGAGGTTATTCAACTATCATTTCTTGAAACAAAGAATTCCAGAAGTATAGTGTGTTTGTGTACAAAAACTATCAAAAATATATATATACACACACATAGAGAGAGAGGCGCGCACACATTTCAAGCCAGATCACAGCAAATTAAGAACAATATAATCGACAATACATCAGATTTCATACAACAAAAACGCATAGTTACACCAAAAAAACGAAGAAAATGTTTAAAATCACGAACCTGTTTGTTGTAGATATTGAAGTATATGTTGAAAAGGTACCAGAGGCCGAACAGAGCTCCAAGCTGCAACGTGCTCGCCATGCTCTCGGACTTCGAACTCTCGCCGGCACTCTCGGGGACCGACGTTGCCCTAACCTCGAAACCATCCGATTCGCGCTCCGGAACCAGAGGCGGAGCCGAAATCCAGCTATTCAGTCCCGACGACGACGATGAAGATGAAGAACATGAGATTGAAGGCAATCTCCGAGATGACAACGCAGGGACGCCATTGACGGGGGCGAAATCAATCGATCTCGAAGGCGACGATACAGACAAAGGATTGAATCTACATGGACTGCTAGGGCTTAGAGGTCTTCGAGGTTTTGGAAGCCAAATCGAAGGACATAAGGTAAATGCAGTGCTCTGCATTTTCGAGGTCCAGATCAGAGAGAAGAGAGAGAGAGTCTGAACCCTTTGTTTGAGAGAGAGAGAGAGAGTTTTTAGAGTGTGTCTGAAACGTTGGGGACTCCGTCGAAGAAGACAGAGGTTGGTTTAAGACTAACGTACGCCCCTGCGCAGTATAGCAAAGAAGAGAGAATCAAAAACTGAAGTGAAGGAAGGATATTCTCGGGAATTTGGGTAATTTCGCGATATTTTGAATTGTTGGCGGCTTGGATCTGTTTAGGTGGACAGAGGAAATTATCCCACACCTAACGCCAATGAATTTCCTTTATTACCCCCACAGAAAGGAATTGGGAGTGGAAACTATAAAATTTTAAAACTATAGGTAGTGTTGTGTTACTACTAGTGAGTTGGGTGCATGTGATGTGCCTTCTTCTGAAATAGAGTAATACTAACGTCTTGTCTGCTAGGAAAAAATAGAAATAAGGTCTTCAAATTGAAAACGTTAATTCAGAATCAGATCTAGGAAAACAAATGGGGGTTTTGATCTCTCCTTTTAAAGAAAAAATGTTCTAAAAAGGGTTGAGAGGTTGAAAGTTTGAATTTCATTAAAGACACTCTTATAACATTGTGTAAAAACACATGCAAGATAATTGAATTGGGAATGTAATTTTCTATTTTTGGATTGCGCATTGTCGATTCAATGGTGGTGTATAATATTGCCTTTTTATTACAATGAAATTTATAATTTTTTGTGTATGGGCAATGTGTATTATATTTTAGGGTAAATTATAGTTACCTCTCTTGTTTTTGTTTTTCCTACAAATCTGTTAACCAAATTTTATGAAATAATAATTTTGTCATTTCATTGTATAAAATGTAATATATTACCGAGTATATTAATATAATATAAGGACATTACCGACTTTTCACACTCTAGGTTATTTTTCGATAGCCAAACGAATTTAGGAGAGGTCAAGGTAATTAACTTTAAACTGGTCTATCTGTGTGTAATTTGCCTAAACTTTAGATAAAGCCGGTGTAATTTTTAATTTACATTTCAAATTAATATTTCTTTGATATCAATTTCAAAGAGCATATTCCATACTACTAAACACTGAATAAGTGGAATTTGAAAATGTTTATCAGTCCCTTGGTTGAGTTTGATTCGATAACGTAAAAATAACTATTGTTATTCATGAAAATAAAAATATGCATAAAAGGGCTTTGATTTAGAGACTAGAATATTAATTTTATTTAATGGAGGTGCTTCTTTTTCTTTTCTTTTCTTTTTTTTTTTGTTTTTTTTTATGTTAATTATCTTAACTTCAGCTGTTTAAGTGGAATTTGAAAATGTTTATCAGTCCCTCGGTTGAGTTTGATTCGATAACGTAAAAATAACTATTGTTATTCATGAAAATAAAAATTTGCTTAAAAGGGCTTTGAATTTTAGAGACTAGAATATTAATTTTATTTAATGGAGGTGCTTCTTTTTTTTTTCTTTTTCTTTTTTTTGTTTTTTTTATGTTAATTATCTTAACTTCAGCTGTTTAAAGTTTTCAAGAAGATTAATTCATCAAAATTTTCGTTCTGTCAAATTTTAAGTTCATTGAAATTGGGTAAAAAAAAAATGAAAGTGAGTAAAAGATATTAAATTCAGTTTAGTGGGACAAAACTCAATGACATACCTGATATTAAAGATATCAACTAGGCCATTACAAATTATTGTATGGTCTAAGTTGTTGGGGTTGGTGGGGTGATGAAAGTTGGATGCATGCCTAATCTTTAATACTATTTTCTTTTAGACTCAAATCTCCACATTCTTAGGGAATCTTTAAGCTCTCAAACTCAAGTCTTCACATTCTAAGTCATGTTTTAAATTTTTATGATTGCATCAAGTAAACTGCTTTTATGCTTTTGCCTCCATTCAATAAGGCTGCCTTGGCTTCCACATTAATCCTAAAAAAATGAATTCTGTTTGGGAATAAAATAAAAACAAAAGGTAGTCTTAATGTAATTTCACTATCCACTTTCTTGCAGATTTTATGACTTCAATATTAAAATAAAAACAGAGGAAGTCTTAATGTGTACATTGAAATGTCGGTACCAACAACCACCTAATCTGATTGCTTGTTTGATCTACCTGATGAATGGATGTTGAAATCTAACTTTGACTACAAAGTATCACACTAACCTAAATTAATGGCTAAATTGGAGGCACTGTGTTTGCTTTGATACATAAATAGAAAAGCAACCCATAAATTGTAACAGACAAATCAATACAATTCAGTTGTGATACATGATAATTCTCTCCACGACAACACACATACATGGGTAAAAAGAAGATCATTTTAACAACATTTCATTAACTTAATAATTATTCTTTGCAAAATTCATAATTCCAGTGATTATGATCACATTTTAACTTATTCCTCTACAGAGAGGTAATGAGGATTTATGCCTCTCATGGCATATATATTTGTACACTTGTAGTCTTCATTACATGGCAGATAGGGCAAATATCAATAAGCCCTTCACAATCTGTGCACAAACACAAGTGTCTACAAGGCAATAACAAGACACAGACTTCTTTACGCTTGCAAGCTCTGCAATTCAACTGCTTCTTCGTGAAAAATGGATTTCCAGAACCGCCCGCCATGCCCTGATGATCGGAGTTAACGTAAGAGGCTGCATCATCAACCTCGCTGTCACCACAGCCTTCCCTCTCTTGCACCGCACTTTGTGCAATGACCTGCCGGAGATTGCTCTTGAGGACATTAACTACTGACTCGTTACATGCTGCTCTGTGCTGCCAAGACTGTGCTTCCACGGCTACCTGCTTGAGTCTCTCCCCTAGTTCCTTGTTCTTGCGGTTTATGTTCTCTATTTCAACATCTTTCTCGTGTAATTTCATGCCAATTCCTTTTTCCAAGGCATTCAAGAAAGAATCTGAATGTCTCTGCTTTAACTCCCTTAAACCCTTCATGATGTTTTCCTCCTATTTGCAAAAGACATGTGAGAAGTCGCCAGAGCAAAAAACAAAACTGAGTTATCATGAATCAATCACTGGAACACAAGTATGAAGCCATACCACATATTCAAGTATAAAGTTCTAACCCCACAAATTTTGTGACAACTTTTTCTTTGGATTTTTTATGTTCTATGTCTTCACATTTTCAACATTTAAGCTTCTATTCAAATCCCAGCAAATACAATCAAAATGTTTACCTTTATGACAACTTCTCTACTGGTGAAATATACCACCCAATCTCTTTAAGCAAATTTTCACTGCATGATTAAAAATTATCTACCAGTAGAGAAGTTAATGGCAAACAAAAAATTCTCGGGACAACGTAATCACCAAATTAATCTAAGCAATTTCAGCATAAAAAAGTTTGCTCCTATTTTTTTCTAACTTAATTGTTAGTAGCCAATAAAATCCATTCTTAAAATTTTCCAAACTTACAAGTAAGCTTTTACTATTCACTTTCAGATTCTGAATTCCTCCAATTGAAAATATATAAATAAATAAAAGAAAAATTAACCAAAATCTAATTGAAACCATTAAACATCGAGGGCCTAAGATTTGATTTAAATTAAATATCTCCATTCAAAATTTATATGTCATATTAGCATAAAAGCCAATCATATTGGATGGAACCATCTAGAAGGATACGGAATTTCAACATACTCCCTACTATGTGGTCATTGTTAGGCTTCTTTAAGATTACTTGTTTTGAGGTTTTAAAGATCATTTTTTGACATAGCTCACCATTTTCTCAAATGACTTCTTTCAGACAGGCCTTCAATGGGTGATCCAGAAGGTAACCCAGGTTGTGGCTCAAGAACCAATGTAACTCAGATGGTATGATCTCCCCTTTGTGGAGAGGTTGAGTGTTCAAGCCCTGCTAGGTGTAACATCGTGGGTGTGTGTGCATTTGCTTGAACTTTCCGTGGGGGGAACTTCAGTTTCTCTCACACAAAAAAAAAAAAAAAAAACAATTGCCCTGTTCAGTTCTATTGCTTGAAAAAAGAGATGAAAAAATAAAACAATTTTCATCGAACCGCCAACATTTTAAATTCTAAGAATTGAATGCTATGCCCAGAAAACAGAACTGCAAACATTAAAAAAATTGCAAATCCAAAGTTACTTTATCTTAAAACAAAAATGTCCAGGACGGAATAGCACATTTTAAAAGAACAAAATAAGTTTATTTATGAAACCATATTACCTGCACTCTGATATAGTGGTCAAAATCTTCTTTCTGCTGATCAATCTCAATTTTGAGAATGTTGCCGTGGGAAAGAGTGCCAGGGAGGACGCCTTTCATGCTTTCATCAGTAGAAGTAACAGTAGAGTTGCGTTCATCTTCCTCATACGAAAGCTTCAGCCCAGTTGATACAGGATTTGAATTCAAAATGCTTCCAGTGTGAGCAGCTTCATCTTTATAAAATTTATTATTAAAAGATATCTGAACTTTTTGCCGCCTAGAAAGAGGTTCTGGCTCCCGGCCTCTTTTGAGGAGATTTGTAGTGGTTGCATGCTCATTGCCAATGTAGTTTAAGGGATTAACATTACCACCAACTGGAAATGTAGCATAAATTACAAAAATGCTTTTGTAAGGTAATACTATAAGACCCAACAAAATTGCAAAATATTACCAAACTGAATAAGTTAAACCTAAAGAGCAAAAAGGGTAAGAAGTGTAGCTGTAGCAGCGAGAAATCTTTGCAGGTTGCATAAAAATAAGAAAAAAAAGGTGTACTGGCAACATGATTGAATCCTTTTTATTTATCAACTGACATATGGTTGTGGTTCTTTGCCCTTATCATTTACCTGTCAGGTATCTATTGCTTATGCAAGATAAAAGGATTCAATCATGATGCCGAATGCAACACATAACGGGGCCTTAAGTTCCCCAAAATGTGATGTTTCTTCCAGACATGCCAGTTATGCACTCCTGCCACAATTATACCTACACAAGACCAATTACTTTGCCAACAGGCAAGTGGCATGCAAACCGAGGATGCAATTCAAAATTTAAATTATGGCATGCAAACCGAGGATGCAATTCAAAATTTAAATTATGGCATACAAACCGAGGATGTGAATCATGATTAACTTAATCCTAGTTAAGAGAAGGATAGAGAAAAAGAACTTGAGCTTTTCTATAGATTTGGCGAAAGTAAAATACCTCAAACATAACTCAAATGAAGGTAGACCACTGAGCGACTTTGGCTTTGCAGGACGGACCTCCTTTTCCTTTTCAAGATTATTTCTTGTTAATATCCCTGCTTGTCAATATCTAGAAGTGGGTGTTCTTTAGTTGTCTTGTAATTGGAAGGTTTTCCTCTCCTATGATTGCCTTTGTGGCTGTTTACTAAATGCTTGTTCAGGGGAGAAAAAAATCAAATAAAAAAAACTTGATTGATAGGTCAATCGGTGGAGAAACCAGTAAGCCTCGATTGATAGACATGTTTCCAGGAAATTTTTTTTTTTTTTAGAAAAACCAATATGCTTCATCCAATGTCTGGATCGATTGAAGTTTTCCAGTAGGTGTTGATCGCCAACTTGGTCAATCAATTGAAGTTTTCCAATAGATGTTGATTGACGACTCAATCCACCAAACACTGCAGTAAATTATTTTGGACTCTCTCTCAAACCAAACTTTTAAAAAGATTCTACTTACCAAATACCATACCACATAGGTCTCTTGATTAGCTATAAATATGGGGTTATAGTCAGTCTTGGGTCATCTATTGAGACTCTATATTCTAAAGAGAGAATTTATATTTTTAGAGAGAGTCTTATTAAGTTATTTCTTACCCGCGGGGAAAGTTTTCCTATCTTTTGACCATCATACATGATTGAGAGAAAAAAACAAAGGGGTCATCAAATACTTTAATATTGATTTTAGATTCATCACAAGGAGTTCCTAGCAAAGAAGATTTTAGATTCATCACAAGGAATTCCTAGCAAAGAAAAAGCAAGGATATCATGCACTTTGCAAAATGGGCAACAAATAAGTGCTTGGTAGGCCAAAGATATAGTAAATCAGGTAGGGAACTTGACAAAAGAGCACTCACTGAGAAAGTACGAGCAATAGGCCCCCTGTCCTTCCTATAAGCGGGGACCAATATGAGAGATCCAATCAAGGACCCATGGAAGTCGGGGCTCAGACTATGGCATCCGTTATTTAGTGGCATGCATGGCAAAAAGAGAGTACCTCATTCATAAGTAATACAATCACAATAACAGGTTCATTTTATATTTGGACTTTCAATTTCCCTTTATTTTACATCTAAGTTCTATCTTAAAATAATGAAAATAAAGAATAACACGAGCTTCCGATAACATTGCTAAATAATAGTATGTGAACACTGAACAACATACCAAAGTCCTAATAATAAGGAATTAGTGATCTAACAACCATGCAAACCTAGAAGTTTAAAAATAAGTTTGAGTCACTCGGTTGTATGGTTTCCACATACAAAGGATAATGCAAGGATTGTGTACGACTTACCACCAGCAACCAAGTTTATGAAAGTAGCATGCATCAAAGGGCACCAAATCATGGGGCACATTTACTAAAACAACACTGTTAAAGTAAGAGTAAAAGCTAGACAGAATAAAACAGTTATTTTCAAGTGGAATGTGCATATGACTATCTAAAGGCTATGCAGTAAGTAATTTAATTTGCCCTATAGTGATGAGACAAATGACTTCATACAATGAGGAAAAAATCATTCTCAAAGAACATTTGGTCAAAATTCTGAACATTTTAATGATGTCAAACAAAAATGTAGGCCAATGAACAGTCAAAAAAAAAAAAAAAAAAAACATACACAAGCATCTAAGTCTATGAAATTAGCATGCATCAAAGCAAACCAAATCAAGTGTAAAAGCTGAACAGGATAATAATGGATACTTTAATATGGGATGTGCATATAATTTCAATTCATTAAAATGCACAAAGTGAACCTCAAAAAATTAAAGCAAACCTAGTAAGGAATATAAGTAGTATATATAAGATAAACATGGCCTAAGGAAAAAACAAAAGAAGATAAACATGGAAAAGACAACATAACTGACAATGCCATAGAGTTACATTCAAAATTATAAATAGAAAGAAAGAACTGAAATCCTACAAATGACAATAAGTTAACAGAAAACTCACATTCTCCAAATAACTGCAGCTGAGGCAGTTTATTAGCATCATACCGGAAGCGGTTCTCCTCCAAGAGAACTGGAAATACAGGATTGCCGTTATCTCCTCCTCCAAACATATTCCTGATACCATAATTTTACACACTAACCACTGTAAGCGAGGTAAGATCAACTCAAGCACTTTATCACTACACCAATTCCACAATTATAATAACCTCAAATCCTATTGCAATGGAACAAGTACATCAGCAACCAAATTAAATCTATGAAATTTCCAAAACAAACACCCCATATTAACTGAGGTATTAAAAAAACAAAGCAGATACGAACATGTGTATAAAGACATACACTCACACATCAACAGTAATAAATGAGAACTGAAATCAATAGGAAAGAATCATCCTCAATCGGAGTTCGTCTCACAGACCTCTACAAAAGAGTGATTAAAATAAAGGAAGGGATTCAATAACAGTTGAAAGCGGAGAGGTACATAGAAACCTAAGGGGTAGAAACAAAACTCAGAATTCTTATTCAACAGAATCAATAACCAAAGTACAAATAATAACAATACCCATATAGAAACATAAACGAAAACACCAAGAAAAAAAAAATAGAAACACAAGATTTTAGTATTTTCTAAAATTGAGCATACATCACTTAACACAAACCCACTTCCATCAAGCTAGATATCCATTCATATATACTTTAGAGTGATGAATCAACAAATCGCCTCAACAAACAACGCATAAATAAACAGATTAATTATTATGATGAATGTATAAATACAGGCACACACACAAAACACACACACATATATATAAAAGCATTGAAATCGAATAGATATTAAGGAGAGAAAAGAAATAGTACCTCAAAAAGTTCAGATTTAGAGAGAGAGACGAGAAAGTAAACGATCGTTAAGATGATCCTGAAGAGGGAGACTAAGATGAGAATTTAGGAGAGAGAATAAATGTTGCAGAGTAGTGATTGGAAGTGTTTGGAATGAGAAGATGGATTCCATTTGTTGCTGAATTTGTAGGAAGGGATTTGGAGAATAAATCATATTCTCTTCTCCTGCTTCTCTCTCCTCTCTCATTGCCATCTTTCCTTATCGTTTTCTCACCCCAATTATTTGAATTTATTTATTTAAGTTTGGTCAGCCCATGTGTGTTGAAAAAGCTGTGTTCTGTACATTTTGGTTGCAACATGTACATGGAAAACGTCATTAGTTATTCATCATCAAGTGCGACAATAATGCAACGTGTAGTTTTAAAAATGTTACTCGAAATACAATAATGCAACAACTCAATCCTAAAATACAGTGATTTTTTGGCACCGAAATGGCATTCTAAATTTAAAATTATAAAAAAATATATTATGTAATATAAATTTTAAATTAAACTTTCTTCCATCTCAAATCTAATACTTCAATTTAGTACTCTAGAACATAATATGAGTATTTTTGTATTTCTTCAATCTCAAATCTAATACTTCAATTTAGTACTTTAAAACATAGTATGAGTATTTTTGTATTTCTTCAATCTCAAATCTAATACTTCAATTTAGTACTTTAAAACATAGTATGAGTATTTTTGTATTATGTAAAACTTAGAACTTTTCAATTTAAAATTACTCTTAAAAGATTCCTTTTTTTAAAAATTTTTTATTATTATTAATAAGAAAAATACTCACACACTCATTTTTACTTTTATAAAGACTTGAACAATCTACTTTTTACTTTTAAAAGTGAAAAAGAACCATTAAATTACAAAATCTTGATTTATGAACTGAATTAGCATTTGATATCGCATTATCAAGGTAATGAAAAAAAAAAATTAGTGATGCAATAATATTGTGGATCTTAAATATACAGAGGAACAAAATTTTGTATATAAGATGACCTGAGTTTGTGTATGTGAATTTACCAAACAGACCTTAGCTTACAAACTCTATTGATGTCCCATATTGCAAGGGTATTTTCGTACTTTCGTCGGTCTTATTTTCTTTCTTCCAGTTCGTCTTCACATGTGGTGGTCGGTATAGAGCAATTAGTCAAACAAAGAAAAAATAAGTACTACTCCGTGTGTAGGCATCAGTCAAACAAAGCAAAAGGCCGGTGAAGAATGCTTAAAAATGGTGGGGCTCAAAACCAGACGGAACACGAGAGAGAGAGACGCCTGAAGAGTATTGCTGGTTCACACCGCTCCCTTGTTTTGCTCCAACAAGTGCTAATGAATGAGTTCTTGGTAAACGGATAGAATTTGAATTTTTTTGTTATAACCAATTTTTTTAGTGGATTGTGTCGTAGGTTCAATACAATTAAATCTTATTTCAAATTATTAATTTTGTTAAAAATTAAATTTCAATACAAATCTATGTTTATATACGGTTAAATATAAACTTGTATATAATCACTTTTATAAAATTAAAATATAATAATAACTTGTTTACTTTAAATACTACATACGCTACTAAATGAGTCAAGTCATCTTTTAATCAACACAAGTTTAAACTAACTTCAACACGAACATGAGATTGTGCTTATTTGGACGGATGTATTTTATTTATTTTTTTTTAGTAATCTGCCCTTGTAACTTGTTTACTTTCAGTAATATGTTCATAAAATATTACATTTGCCTTCCTAAAATTTATTTAAAAAATGGACTATTACCATCTCAAAATACATTTTTGCCTTCCCTTACCTTATATCTTGGCTCCGTCTCTGCTTGCCTTATTCTATTAGATTAAGTTGAATCCAATTTTTTTTAAGATGATGGTGGTCGAATTTCGAGTTTACATTTTTTAGTTTGTCACGTATTGAATCCAAATTAAGTCGGCCCACAAACATAGTATGAGTTTAGCTCAACTTAATTCATTTACGCCCCTACAAATATATTTCATATTTTTTATGCCTATTTATATATAATTGATTTTCTTTTTCCTATTTTTCTTATAATAACTATTTGATTTAATCAAATCAAGCTTAAAAACAACCAAAAGTTGGGGATCGATTTGTACATATGATTTTTATATGTGCCTTGGTGAAAAAGCCAAGCACAATCTCTTGACTTTGGGGTTCGCCACTCGGCCCATTTGACATGAGACTTGACCCAACACCAGATAAGTAGTGTCTATAGCAAACGATAATTTATTTTTTTTTATATTTTTTTACTTATAGCAAACAATACATGAACTATGCTTCGCAATCGTGATACCAGTCGCGGTAACGGTCACGGTCATAGTATAACGGATTCAGACGAATACCGGTGTAAATGGACAGAATCAAACAATTCATGGGGTGTGTAACGGTAATGGACCCTTAAAAAATAGTTACTAACTGAAGTACTGAACGATATATTACGTATCAGCTGATACGGTGAACCATGACATAAACACAATTTGTTAAAGACGTTATTTATTTAAATAAATAAATAGTATTAAATAAATAAATAAATAAAATTGTTCTTGTATATATTTTGGAGTTGGAAATCTGTCTTGACTTGTCTAATAAACAGCATGCACAAAACAAGGAAACCAACTGACTAATCCCATCGTGATGAACTTAAATACTAATTACCAGAAAGTTGTTCAATTAAACACACCATTTTGGCTTTGCTTATAAACTTATTAAATAGCCACTTTCATTTGCGACACGCCCTCTCAAAAATTAGTCTCTCTTTCATCTAATTCCAATTTCGTCAGTAGCAATTCATTGGATAATCCTTGCTATTCTGCTCAATTAACATGAAAGGTACATCCTCTGCACATATATATATCTGTGCTGAATTAATATTATATTGTGTATTTATAGGTTTGTACATATATGTTTATATATATGAGCATTTGTAGCAATATATATATATATATATATGATTAGTATATAAGAATGTGTTATAAGGTAACAGGACATTAACATGGTGGGTTGATCCTGCATGCATGCATGCATGATTAATTGTAATGATTAGACCATTTAATTAATTGCAATCATCTATACATATATGCATCATTGTTGCCTTTGCTTGTGAAGATGAATAATTTATGTAATTCGATCCCTTCTTGTCTTAAAATATCCATTATATAATTTGATCTTACTTTAGGGGGATAAAATTGTAAATATATATATATATATATATATATATATATATATAGTGGTGATGATGACTTTTCATTTCATAATTTGACTTTGTTTCTTGGAGGTGGAGCTAATTAAGCAGTACTGTATGAAAATAATTTAGAAAGGAAAAATAAAAATAAAGAGATAACCTTAATGAAATATGTGGAGATTTAGTTGACTGTTGAGTGTTGGTTTCATATTGGTAAGTTCATGCCTTGAGTAACTGTAACCGACTAAAGATCTTCCCGCCGTATAAACAATAAATTCATGAAAAGAATTAATTAACGATCTCTCTCAACAAGAGAACTAATTCTCTCTCTATATATATATTAATTAGGAAATCAAAAACTCAGATGTTGTCATACATATTTCAAGCATTCTTTTATTGTACTTCTACACTTCCATTCAATGGAATACTAATTTTTTTATTTATATATTTTTAAAATCGTTTGATAACTATTTTTACTTGATATTTTTTATTTTTGTTAGTATACTGTATCAAAATAATTAAAAGCATGAAATACGTTTAATAATATTAGTTGTCATTTGAATAATTGAATAATACCTAAGAGCTTCCAAAGAAGAGTTCAAGATCAGAAGCATAAAAATAATATTTTTGGTTGCTTATGCATTGTAACAAAAGCATTGTTCGAAAAAAAAGAAAAAAAAAAAAAAATTAAAATAACATTTCTAACTAGCCATTTAATATTTCAAACTTGCAACACTTTTTACCAACACATGCTTTCATTCTTTTTCCTTCCAAAAATCTTTGTAACAAATTTACGTTACCAAACAAGTTTTGAAATAGTGTTGAACACACTCTAAATCAGAAAAACTGCTTGAATGCTTCTATTTCGGGTCAAAGCAAAAACACAAAACCAAAACGGTTGACAAACAGGCCTTTAGAATTTCATATACTTATAAAATATTATTAAGTTAGAGCTTTACGAGAAGTTTAATTCTATGTTATTCTCAATTACGGTAATCAATGTTTGTTCAATTTTAATTACATACCTGATGAAGGGTAAAATATATGCATGAATACCCCGACCTATTGTTCATTTTGCAATGATAATTTGGATTGTGTAGGAGTATTTATTATTATTATGATTGTCCAAAACAATATAATACATAAACCATATGCACAAAGCTAGTGATTTTTTTTAAAAAAATTTGCTATTCAAGCTCTTAAACTAGACTGACTAAGCAATACGAAAGAAAAATAATCCATATGTATATATACTCATGTGAATATTATATGATGTCAGTTGGTCATGAACATTTTTTCCTGGTTTAAGAACCATTTGTATTGTTAGTATGTCAAAAACCATTTTCTAAACTTTATGGATAGTGATTCTCAAGCATACAATTCTAACCGGAAACTCTCAATTCGCGCGGTTATATTTTTCAATTAGGGTTTTAAGTGCAAGAACGAATTATGGAGATATTTTAAGAGGTTTGATACCATTATTGACTGAAAAAATAAATAATTAATGTGGAATATTCCATTTTGAGAAAAGAAAATCTAAGGTTCAGAAAACTGGTCAAACGTAGACTTTGGCTCCAATCCATGGTGCATAATAAACCTACCATAAGATTCCCTTTCCAGTGCTTTATTCCTTTATTGGAGCTAAGCATAAACATATCCTATTTTTTTGCTTAAAAAGAAAAATAAATAAAAAATAAAAAAATAAGCATCTCTAGCTCTAACCAATCCCCACAAAATCCACATTTGAAAGTATTTTAATTTAATGGTCCCACTTTCTCTCCCTGCAACAGATCGAATAGCTAGAAAGACTAAAAAAGACTGGTATGAAGTAAGAAAAGGTGACGGAACCAACCTTCATATCTGCAATTTTATATTTGCATGAACATATATATATATATATATATATATATATATATATATATATATTCCTGGCAAAGGGTTTGAGGGGAGGGGGATGAGTGGCTCGAACCGAGGCTCACCACATCACACTGTAGAGCTTGTCCACGGATCGGACAACAAAGCACACCCTTTCTTATGAATTAAGAAAGAGGAACCAAATATGAGCACATTCATTAAAAGAGTTGGACATTTTATCAATTAGGCCATGTTGTAGCGCCCATCTATATCTATGACTCCCACTGCACCACCTCATATCTGTAGCTACACCTTTTCTTTACCCGTCTTTTCCACCAAAAATCCAACATTGGAGTGATTAACCCACCATTAGTGCAATGTATCAGTCCACTGCTATAAGTGGTTCTACGTTTTTTTTTTTTTTTTAATCCGGGTATTCGAGATGGCACAAATCCTTAAAGCCCCTTAAAAACTCAATTAATCCCCGAAGATTCCGAAGGACACTTCCCTACTCGGGCCGAGTAAGTCACTGTAAGTGCAGCAGAGGTTAATCACAAAGAACACTTAGCGGGACTTGAACTTCAAATATTGGGCTTACAAAACTCCAAAGTCCAGCGAGTAAACCGCTGGATCATATCCAAAGTGGATTATAATGGTTCGACCTATTCTGCCTCTGCAAGTCTAGTACCATTACCAAATTTCCATGTCGACTGGCATGTTTTTAATTAAGCAATTGAATAAGTACATATCGTGAGGTAACAAAAATATGAAGAAGTGAATTGAATACCTTTTCAAAAAAATATATAAATATATGATCATGCTATAAACCCCCAATTTAGATTATTTCTGCCATATATTAATTTCTTATTCCAATTTCATCACTAGCTTAGTTTGATTTTCCTTGCTAGCTATAGTCAATTAACATGAAAGGTACAGTACTTTGTCTCTCTCTCCTATAATCCTATTTTATTCATGCGTGTAAACTATGGTGTATTAATTAGGAAAATTCAGATTGTGTGACCATCATACATATTTGAATAATATAGTTAGTTAATTCAAACATTTTTTTTATTGCACTTTTACACTTCCATTCAGTCATAAAATAAAAAAAAATAAACTATTATTTCCTACACTTTCCAAATATTTTCCATGTTCTTGTAAAATATTGTTAAGAGTGAGCTTTGCATCTTTTTAAGAAATTTTAATTCATCTTATTCCTAATCCCGGTGATCAATACTTATTCAGTTTTAACTGCATTTCTGATTTTTATCACAATAATTTATAAAACAAAGTGCATAAAACTCTTCAAACTATTTTTCATTTGCAACAAAATAATACAGATGCCATATAATTAGGATCATGTAATTATTATTATAGTTGTCAAAAAAAAAAAAAAAAAAAAAAAAAAAAAAAAAAAAAAAAAAAAAAGGACATATGCACAAAGCTAGTATTTTTTTAACAAATTTTCTATTCAAGCCTACAACTAGTATAATGTAATTTTACCATAAACATATTTTATTTGTTTAAGACCTTTCTTTAATGTAATGATAATGTTAGAGCAATGTCACTCGAATCCATTAAATAGTCGGATTAATATTCCAAGCATTGACACAAAAAAAAAAAAAAAAAAAAAAAAAAAAAAAAAAAATGGCTCCTTATGTGGAATCTGTTTTGAGAAAAGAAAATCCGATTGAATGGATGAATACACTCCAGTGTCTTGTTAGGGATAAATCAAATGCGGGAGTATGGGCCCAGGGGCACCTGCCCCGGGCCCATTCTGGCCCACTACTATTTTTCAATTTTTATATCTCTAGCTTATTGAATTATCCTACCTTACTGAATTATACTACAAAATGATACCCTGAATTTTGTTTTTTTCAAAGCTGCCCCTTATGCCATGGTACCTAGGATGGCAATTTCTTCTGACCAGTGGGTTTTCTCCCCGCTCCCGTTCCTGACCCTAATATGGTGAATTTGGTGTTCATTTAAATAAGTTTGGTACGGATATAGTAAAATAATTGAAAATCCAAAACGAGTTTAACGCAGGGGCGGATTTAGTAATGAACCTGTCCCGATTATATATGTACCTTTTAATTTTTTATATATATTTAATATCCTTAAGACTGGTTACTTTATTAGAAGTGTCCGTTAATATATTAATATTTATTGTTTAGTAATTTAAAAGTCAACTTATTTATTAGCCCAATTTGAACACATTGGGATAGTTTTTTTTACTACATAATAAAAGTGGCATAACCTGACCTGCCCCTGCTGAGCCCAGCAATTAAACGAAGTACATGAAACGGAGTTGGTATTTTGTCTAATAGACTAGGGGCGGGGATGGTATAATAATTATAAACCCGTACCGGAGTAAGGGCGGAATTGGTATTTAGCCAAACCCGCCCCATTGCCAATGTACCCTATTAAATTTTATTTTATTTTTTTACTACATTTTATGCATATGGTTTATTAAATTATATGAAATGGCCCTCTAAAATTATTGTTTTTTTTAAAAAAAATCCTTCTAATTCTTTCTTCTTCTTAATGTACCG
This sequence comes from Cornus florida, assembly GCF_030987335.1. Taxonomy (NCBI): domain Eukaryota; kingdom Viridiplantae; phylum Streptophyta; class Magnoliopsida; order Cornales; family Cornaceae; genus Cornus; species Cornus florida. The sequence goes on along the minus strand of NW_026775581.1, from coordinate 94,249,316 downwards.
TGAATAAAATTTCTAGATTCGTCCACTGTTCCGATAAGTGGTCAAAGGTAGACTTTGGCTCCAATCCATGGTGCTCAATAACTTACCACAAGATTCTCTCACCAGTACTTTAAACCTTTATTGGAGCTAAGTATAAAAACATGACCCTATTTTTGCACTAAAAAGAAGCATCTCTAAGCAATCCAACACAAAATCCACATATGAAAGCATTTTAATTTAATGGTCCCACTTTCTCTCCCTACGACATCATCAATAGCTAGAAAGACTAAAAAACACTGGCATGAAGTAAGAAAAGGTGACAGCAACGACCTTCATATCTGCAATTTTATTATGCTCTATTTGCATGGGCATATATAGACTGTGACATGACTGTACACTGGTCTTTGTTACAAGATTTTATGGGGATAAGGAAATAAAAAAGAAAGAGAAGCTTGTGCTCAAAGCACACTACCCTTTTATCATCTCTCTTCTTCTTCCCTCCCTTTTTTTTTTTTTTTTTTTCTTTTTTTTCTTTTTAATTATTTTTTAAAAAAATAATAAATAAAAAAAATTCTCTGCAAAGCAGAGAAACAAAGCATCTCTTCTTACACGTCTCCACATTGTCTTGCTTTCCCATGTAAGTATCTCTTTGGCTTCTTCTTTTATTCCTCATTTCATTTAATATTGTGAATTTAGCTTTCTATGCAAATACCCACCTAAAGTTTGAAATGTCTGCTTTATTTCAGCCATTAATGAGGGTTCAAACTTCAAATCCTTTATGGGTATTGTGTCCATTGCTCTAAAAATAGCTGTAGTTCTTCTGATATTGAAATTTATGAGAACTCCATAAATGACATGGTTTATGGCATGGTTTCATGGATTTGGTCCACTTGGATTTTCATTAATTCCTTGTTATCTTTTTTGTGTTGTGTTTGATTCTTGGTTTGGACACCTGAGCTTCACATTTCCCCAGAAATTTATTGTTCTAATTAAATTACTTATAAAACTTTTGCAGTAATAATATTGTTACAGAGCACATTAAAACCCTTATTACTTTCTATTACCCATTTTGCCTTTAGGGTTTTTCATCACTGGGTTTTAGGATTTCAATAATTTAATTGATAATAGCCAAATTTGTTTGGTTACAAATATGTTTTTGCCTCTCTCTTCCATAAGAATAGTGTACTTATGAATGCTTTCTTTCTTTCTTTTTATTATTATTATTTTTCCAGTTAGAAATAACTAGCAAAAAGCTTTTCAGTCCTTTAAGTTGTTTAAATTTATATATATATATATATATATGTGACTCATTTTGGTATGAACAATTCTTTTCAACAAAAAAAATGTCCCTTTACCTTTGGAATTCCAAGTTAATTTTTTCATATGGAGAAAATAGAATGAACAGCATGAATTTTTTAACAGGGTCATCAAAGAGTACATGGCAGCCAGTGAAGACTGTGGATACAACCACCTCGAGTTACTGGTTTAACTGGAGGGTCTTGCTCTGTGGTGTTTGGCTCTTGATATCAATGGTTTTTTCATCCATTGTTATCCATAAGTACGAAGGTGCTCGCAATTCAAAACAGGAAAGCAGAGAAGCCCAGCAAGAATCTGCAGGTGTTTTGTATGACGACGAAATTTGGCGGCCATGCCTGAAAGGAATTCATCCTGGCTGGTTGCTGGCATTCCGCATTGTTGCTTTCTTCGTGCTTTTGGCACTGTGGATCATCAATGTTGCTTTTGATGGTGATGTCATTTTTTACTTCTATACTCAGTAAGTAGTTCTTTTTCTTCAGTCCATCTCATAACAATAAGCACTTACATTACATGTAGATAATTTAATGGGGTGTTTGGGGGGTTGAAATTGGATTTATTGTGTTTAGCATAATATATATTGTTCATATACAATTCTCTTCTCATACAAACACAAATCCAACTTCTGTCAGAATCACTCTTTTTCATTTTCATTTTCATGTGCAAGTTAAACAAGGACGGTCTTTACTTTTAATGGGCATTTTTGTTTGAACATCACTATGAAACTAGCATGTAGATTTTACACATCAAAAAGGGTTTTCAGAACAATTACCAAAATGTAATGAAATTTAACTTTTGTTTTTTACTACAAGTTTGCTCCTGCAGGAAATTTGAATTAGATGCTTTTCTGTACATGTATATACAATTAATTACTTGAATGGAAATATAGCCTATAATAAGTCTAAATTTCATTCATGCATGATGTATGATTTCATCAGTATCTATTGTGATAATAAGTGATATTGTTGGTGGACAGGTGGACTTTTATGCTCGTCACCTTCTATTTTGGGGTAGGTCATCGATCCGTATAGGCTTGATATCATTTTCTCTTTTTATTTTTATTTTGGTTATGGCCTTTTCTTGTGTTTGTAGATTGGATCTTTGCTCTCAATGTATGGATGTTACCAATATCACAAAGAAACTGGCGGAGATAGGATTGATAATCAGGACTTTGATGCCGAGCAAGGGACCAATGCTGCTCCTACACAATTAGAAAATTCTAATGCATCAAATGCAGCGAAATGCTCGGGACACACTGAAAATCTTCGTGTTCGCCAAACTGCAGGATTTTTGGGTTATGCTTTTCAAATTATTTTCCAGGTGAATTGCCGAAAATTAGTGATTTCAGTTGAATAGTTTGTGAACAAATGCAGTATTTTGGCCATTCACCTCTACATTTTGCTGTCAAAAGATAATTTTTTTTATTCTAATGCAGCTTGAATGATTGGTTTTTAATTTCAGGATGAGAAACTGCTAAGTAGAAGAAAGTTAAATAATTGTGATTAACAAGTAATATGGTAGTGTTTTTTTTTTTTTTTTTGTTTTCTGCCAAGTTGTTGATTTTTTTTTTCTTCTTTTCTTCTTTCCTTTCCTTGTATTAGATTAATACAGGAGCTGTGATGCTTACGGACTGCGTCTTTTGGTTCATACTTGTGCCATACCTTCTATCAAAAGATTACAGTTTGAATTTCGTAAGTAATTACATCGCGTTGTTTAATTCAAAATTATATTAGTTGTATCTAAACAAAATTCTTGCAAAATTTGGCAGTGGATTATTATAGTCACATAGATGCAAAGTAATTTACTGTTCTTGTAAAACTATCCTTTGCCATAATTAAACGCGCATGTCTATCATATATGGACTAAACCTGTCATACATCAGATTATGAAACGGTTAGAAAACATAATATTGTGCTTAAAAGTACTAATTTGACTTGTGTCAAAGTTTAAAAGTATTAATCACTGCAAACATAATTTGAGGAAACTGTTATTCCTGTTGTTTGAAATACATATCTGAATTCTGTTTCCGAAACAATGTGTTTTGATCTTTGATATTGCAGTCTCTTGTAAACATGCACACAGTCAATGCCGTTTTGCTGCTTGGTGACACTGCCTTGAATTGCATGGTATGTTGCAGCTCATGCTGGTGTCAACTGATATTTAAAACGCGATTTCTTTTTATGATTTATTTTTGAATTGTTCTCCCGTTGCAGCCATTCCCATGGTTTCGAATGGCATACTTCTTCCTGTGGGCAGATGTTTATGTTATTTTCCAATGGATTGTTCATGCAAGTGTCTCAATCGGGTAAGAGTCTTTTTTTTTTTTTTCTTTTCGTTTTTTTTTCTTTGCCTCTTAATCAGAAAAACCTCTGTTTCATTCTTTTTTAACAACAATTATTTGCAACAGGTGGCCATATCCATTCCTTGACTTGTCTTCTCCATTTGCTCCACTATGGTATGTAATCTTAAACATTGTTTCTCTGAAGAAATGTTGGGAAATGAAAAACCTACTTAAGCTTTATTTAACAAGAACTTTGTGTATACTGATTATTGAAAATCAGCAGCTAATTTTGTGAAAAATAAGGTTCATCTTGGAAAGGGCTGCACTAAATGCAGTCTTTTCGATTGTTCATTCCCCTCGTGCATCATTTGGAAATGACTATTTTGCAAGTTATTCATGTCAAATGCCGATAGCTCTGCAGATAAATATGCCTATATTTTCTACCATTGGACTTTTTTTTTTTCTTCAAAATATATTCTCGATTCGTTTTTCCAGAGTGCAGTCTTTTCCATTATTTGTTTGTATAGCTCAGTACTTCCAGAATTTCAAGAATCACTGGTCTTGAGTTTTCGTTAAGCTCCTAAAATATTTCGGTTTAGTAGTTTTGTCTATGTACGTAGGTTATTAAAGTGACATTTTTCTTTTATCGCAGGTACTTGTTAATGGCATTGATGCAGTTTCCATGCTACGGGATTTTTGCTTTAATAATGAAGACGAAACAACTTCTGTTTGCAAAGTGGTTTCCTCAATCCTACCGTGGTGCCAGGTGATTCGGACTAAAATCTTATACGAAACTAAACCAGTTTCGTGGTCGTGAAAACTTGCAAAATTATTAATCCATGGAAGATGAAGATGAAGATGTAGGACACAGGAGGAAAATGTAATTGAAAACCATTACAAGTCTTGGTTTGAGGGATATACAAAATGAAAAGTTTGTTTAGATAACCATTCCTAGAGGAGTGGCATAGTTGTAACTAATACATGGATGGTGTAAAAGCTTATACAAAATAATCTTATTTTCTCATCCTCCCCTGTTTAATATTTTGCATTGTGCAGTCTTGTGTTCCTTTGTTTATTGGGGAAGAGTACAATTTAGACCAGGAACTACCCACCAAATGCAGATGTCTCGCAGTCTAGTTGGATAAGAGCCTTTCGTGAAATTTGGAGTGCCTCGGCTTGAAACTCTGCACCTACTAACATTATCTAACATCTAACACTTCTTGCCTTACCAGAAAAAAATTACCCACCAAATTACATCCCTTTCTGTCCATCAATCCAAATGCAACCTTCAAGACATTCAACAGCCAAAACCCATAACATCATTTCAGAGTTTTGGTGTTTGACATTTCAAAATTTGTTGTAACATTTTGTGGGTGTTCACTACTAACAAAAAAGAAAAATGATATAATTGACGACTTTGTTACACGGACTAATATAACCAACTTAATGTAGGGATTAGTGATTGAAATAAGTATCCAGAAAAACTGTTTTGTTGTTTTTAAAAGCTGACAAAAGCCCTTTTTGAGCTCTATTTATTGGAGTAACTACGAAAACCGATCAGTTTTTGTAGCAGTACTCTTAACAAAAATTATCATATAACATGCGAGTTTTAAGAATGTCCTCTGATTTAGACTCGCAGTTGCAACTTCTTACCAATACCTCATTTGATGTATCACAAATTGTTCTCTCTTTTTAGTTCATATTACAATGACACTCTTAACCTAACTAATTGAACTGTTACATAGCCTAATCGTGGAAAGTTCAAGTCACCCTTGAAACAAAAAGTGGACGAGTGACTTTCTTGACATGGTAAAACTTTGTGTTATTTTTTTATTTTATAATATCATAAATGATACCGACTGCATGAAAACGGATATAAACAAAGGTTGTGAAGAACAAGACATCTTTCACATTTTCTCAAGCATTCATTCAAGGGAAAAGAGCTCTCCCCTACAACAACAATCGGAGAGGATTTTAGTCCGGTTAAGTAAACAGAAACACCTCCCATCTTTCTAATCAACAATTTATCCTTTTGTCTCCTAATCAAATCAAGGAATGATTTCTCTAATCAACTACTTTTCACACACACACACACACACATGGCACCTAAACCATAATACTATATATATTATGATAAAGAAGGGGGTTAGTGTTTAACGTTCTTGTCCCAACGTCAAATCTAGTTGCAACATGCTAGAATGACATAAAAGAAGGCACAAGTGAACAAGAATCAGATCAGTACCAGAAGAAAAAGTTGATAAATGATAGAAAACCATCATTCAACTTACATTTTCACATTGACATTTAGTCTCAAGATCTCAAATACAAACGAAACAACATCCATTTTCCTTTTATTTTCAGGTAAGAAAAAGAAAAAATTAAAAACGTACTATAACCAACCAACAGGCTTGTGGCCTAACGGTACAAGGCTCCTAGTTCCTAAACAGAGGTCAGGGGTTCGAACCTCATTGGAGGCAGTGTGTGTGAGTCCCAACTAAAAAAACAAAAAAACCTATATAAACTCCTAATCATCATCATCATCATCATAATCATTCTTGCCACATGAATTCTCCATCCATATTGCCTTCTAAAAAAAAAAAAAAAAAAAAAAACAATCCTGTCCAGAGAGATAGCTCACTCTTTATTCTCTTGTTGCATTCGCTTGTTTGCTCAAATTTAATTAATGCTGTCTTTTTTACTCAAGTGCTTTTCAAGCCGCTCAATAGCAGCACCAACACCACTCTTTGCCTCTTTGCTTCCATCCAGCTCTTGATAAGTAGAAAATCTCTCTGCGTTCGCTTTCTCGACAAGCTTCAAATGGAGCCAACCTGTCACAAATTAATTTTGTAAATTTTGAGTTTTGACTTTCTCAATTTACTATGATTGCAACTTTTCCTTTGATCTTTGTTAGCAATTATAAATTTGGGTTTTTGAAAGAAAATAAAAGTGAAAAAAAAAAAAAAAGATAAAAAAAAAGACTCTTTTTGTGAGAAGGTATGAGATTTTTTCAGGAAATAAGAGAATTACAAAGAGGATGATTGCTATTCATAATTATTAGAGATATTACAATCCTTATGTTTTGTACCAATTTCAATATTTCAAAATCAGAAATGTTGACATTTGTTACAAAACAAATTTAAATATTAAAATAATAATGACAGTTTTGTAAATAATAATAGATAGAAGCACTTATCATGACAGTTTAGTAAATAATAATAGATACAACACTTATCATGACAGTTTCATCTATTAGTAGCAATTCTAATGATATCCATCCATAGAACCACAAAGTCCTCGAAGATCCGCAATTAATGGTTGGAATAAAGATGATATAAGAGCTTTTATTATAAAATAAATAAATAAAAATAGAAAATGTCTATCAAACTTAATTATGTAACTATATCTTAACTAATAGCCAAGAAGATAAAACAGGGTGTCAAGCTATTACCAAGAGGGAAGCAAATTGCTGCACCCATAACTGAACCCAACGCCACATTCCTTGCACGCCAAAGGAGTGATCCTGGCACTAGAAACACAAAGCAAAAGAAAAAGAAAAAAGGTGCAATTTAGAATCCTCTCCAAATTGAAGGGGATAGATTTCGACTTCATGTTATAATCCCATAACTCCAGAAGTGGATTTATATTATAGAATACTAAATCCAAAACATCAAATGTAAATACTCTAGATACATATGGGACAGCAGCAATACTGGAAGCAGATATAACTTATAAGAGTATTCAAATTTTAATTATGAATTATAAAAGGATTTTTCTCAATATATAGACGGCACAAGAGATGATGTTAAGCATGCAATTTTGTTGGCCAACATGGTAGACAGAATTGCAACCTCCCTGGCAAACATAGTAGTGCAAAAGACAACTGGTATTCAGCAATAAGAGTGTCAAAGATCATAATACTGTCAAGAAGGTTGCAACTAATTAAAAGCATGTGTTACAAAGTGCTGTAGCAAGTAAATAGCCAGCATAAAAATTTGTAACTTAAATCAATATGAAAATTATGGATTTAAAAAAGTGAAGGGTGGAAGATTTACTCGTGATATGTCAAGGATCCAAGATGAAATGGCTCCAGTGTAATCCAGGCAAATGAGAGAGAGTAGTGGCAATAAAAGGGGTGTACTGTACACTAGATGGTTCCTCAGGAGCAAGTGGCTTTTTTGGAAGGGAAGTGGAGAGATTCTACGGGATCAGAGGAGGTTTTTTGAGAATTGAGTGGTTCTAAACGTTGGTGACTTGGCAGGTTCTTAGCTTAAATGAGAACTAATAGCCTATTATGGTGGCAGGATTAGGTAATACAGGGCAAACATCATTGTACAGAGAAGGGATAAAAGGGGCCGTGAGGTTCTTCTGACGTGATGAGATGTCCATGTGGATCTAAATAACATTTGAAGGAAGTGATTAGACAAAAGCATGACATTAGGTATCCCATAGGCATTAGCTAGATAATTTCAGTAAGGTCTCTTGCGTCCCCATTTACACTGGGTCTTTACTAGCCCTCCACCACTATATAAGGGCCATAAGCCTACATTTAAGAGGGTGGACAGCTACCAAGTCTGCCATAACTATGATATCCTATTCATTGAAAATCCCCTTCTACCATCCATTTTACCCTTGCACACCTCGGTAACCCCTTCAAGAAGCCACCATCACACTCAAGGAACCACATTGCTTCACTACCATCACTTTTTTCCCTTCAAAAGTTTATGGGTTCCCAACTAAGTCTACTCGAACCGGACCCTTTGTCATATCACAAGTGACTACTCTTCCATCCACTTCAATATCCATAATCCTCATTAGGCGAAGATATGGACATTGTAAGGCGCGTCAACAAACTCCTTAAGGTTGTTTTATACTCATTCTATGATAACCATTTGACAAAATTGAGACTAAAAACTGTCACTGGAAGTCATTCAGAGTGTAATATTGAGATTATTTAGCAGCAATATCTCATTACAGTGATGCAAAGTATAATATTGAGATTAGTTCCAAGCAATATCAAGAATGAACTATGAAGTATACAGTACATCAAATGAATGCAGATGTACAGTTACAAGAGAAGCATACATTGTCATTCAAGAACTATATAAGAATTTGAGATTTTTCACAAATTTTGTGAACATACGATTACATGAGAAGCATACATTGTCATTCTAGAACCATACAGAAAGTGGAAATTCCATGAAGAATTTGGGGATTTTCCACGAATTTTGTGAACAATCCCAACTCAATATAAGGAAGCATTATTCAACTATTTAATTTCAACTATATGGAACTTTTCAGTCATTGAGCTCTAAAACAGTCGATCAAAATGTTGAACTGTAAGCCATCAACCCTTTTTCTATTTCCTACCAAATACTTTTCCGCATCACTTGTCTTCTTGTGACTTTAACTTGAATTACATTAGTCTCTAACGAATTCAATCATTAGTTTCATTGCAAACCCAAAACATCTCAATTAACTTTATTTCATCCCATCTTCAACCTACGATACTTCTAACTTAATGCGGATGCAATCCTTCTAGATTCTGTTGCTTGTTTAACCACCTGCCCTATGTAGGGATGGTAATCAACTTGCATAAGCTGGTAACACAGCCTGCCCCACCCTTACAGTGTATGGGTTTAGGGAGACCCGAACATAGTAAAGGAAGCTTAGGAAATACGATGTCAAACCCAAATCAAGTTCAGGCAGGATTGGGTTTCAGGTTAGCCACCCCGTGTGCCCTGATCAAAGAATCAAAATGCCCTTACTTCCATTTAAACTTAATGATCCTTCACATATATAGACAGATTAGAATTTCTTATTCTTATCCTAGAGTTTGTGCTTGTTTATCTCCTCTCACAATGCCATCACCAATCTGGACAGAGCTAGAGGTTATCATTACTGCTGGAGCTCCCTATCACCATCACTAATTTTGTTGTTGTTGGAGCTATAACCACCATCAGGAGCCAGGCTCTCTTGCATGATCTTCTTTTTCTTTTTCTTTGGTCTGGTCTAATCCTTCTTGCACACTTCGGTTTACTCTTTCTCAAATTGCTTGCTAGGATAAGTTGATTTTCACTTTAAATTCCCATTTGATTCATGCTATCTATTTGGAAGAATCTTACGGCTTGAAATGATGCGGGGTAATATAACAGTTTGACTTTTAACGTTGAATCTGAACTTAAAACAAGTCAGGTATGGATATTCATTGAGTGATCCAAGGCAGATTCGGACCAGATATGGATCTGGTAATAACTAATTCTTAAATGGATCACTTTCAAAGGAGATATGACCCTGACTGCTCAAGTATATTCTACTCTATTTGGATCCTGCTTAAACTATATGGGTTGGCTGTGGATGATATCCATAGGATTCCATTCAGATTAGGATCTGAACACGGATCCCAACATTAAAATATGGTTCTGGACCTAGATTCACATGAATCTACTATAGATCCACTCCATTTCAAATCTTCTTCCAAGAAGCCATTGAAGTTATAATAACCATCAAAAGTCAACCACACTTTTCTTTAAGATAAGACGCTACAATGAGCCTATGTACTATTGTCCCAATGAACGCATTCCACATTTTACTTGAGAAACCATGATTTTTTTCAATGACTAAGAGAGACTGTGATTGTTTGACCATGAAATGACCATTCTCAAAAGTTTTTCCACAAACACTCTGAAAATGCATTTTCTTCAAATATTGATAATTGTTGCTTTAAACATTTACTATGAATTGAAATTTGTTATAGCATATGCATGAATAACTTTTAAGAACTCTAGAATCATTAAATAGTAAAGTGAGGTAACATATGCTACAAGAACTAAAGAATCACACCAGACCATAAAATATAAATCCAAAAATAATAAGGTAAAAATTGATGGCATCTCAAACTACTAAAAAAGTTACTAAGGGCCTGCTTAGTAACACTTTTACTTTCTAATTTTCATTATCAATTCCTAAAATTGTGAAGTAAAAGTAAAAATTATGTTTACTAATATAATTTTACTTTCCACCTTTTAGAAAATACTTTCAAATTTAATGAAGGAAAGAGAAAGTGAGGATTTGTTACTTTTTCTACTTTCTACACTGTTTACAAGAATTACTTTCTCTACAGTAGCATTTTTTATCAATAAATAAATAAATAAATAAAAACCTCAAAAATTAGTATCACCAATCGCCTCCACGCTGCCTCCTCCTACCATGGCCACTGCCACCGCCACCACCATCGCCTCCACCCACCTCCTCCCCACCATAGCCACTGCCACAACCATCTCTCTCCTCTCTCATACCCATCAATAATATACCCAAATCAACTTGAACCAGTCACATAAAGGCAAAGTCGACTCTCCATCATTGGCGACAAGCTGTGTTTTCACGTCCTTTCCCAACGAATTCGTGAAGCTCACTGTTGTTCAACCACTTGTCACAGCCCAAGAAAAATAGGTAATCAAAGATAAAAAAGCTAAAAACAACCCGAATCAGGACAAGAGCAAGCGCCAATCTCAAAAGCTAAGGCGGCCTTTCTTTTTTTCCTTTTGTTTGTTTATCCTCTCCAATAGCAATTTCTCTTTATCTTCCCTTTGTTCACATATTTCCTTGGATTTAGTCTTAATTGGTTGAAGAACTCCTAAAACCACTTATCTGAAGTGGATTTGTGGGGATTTTGGTCTGGTTAGCAAAATGTGAAAAGGGTGTGCGAGAGAATCCTAAATTCCTAAACAAAGGTAGAGCTTTACGGGAAAGAGTTACAGGGTTCAAAACCATTGTGTCTTTGATTGCAAACAAAAGAGGCACAATAGAAGCGGAGGAATCAACCAGAGTAATGAATCTGCCAATTGGTTGGTTCACACCAATTTTTCTGATGTTTTGATTTATCATTATGCTAAAATCTGCACTCATCATAATCAAACCCAGATTAAAAAAAATAAAAAATCTAGAGAGAGAAAGATAGCAGGGAAAACAAAATTATAATTATAATTATTAAACTTACTTTCTGTTTTTTACTTTTAGAATATTAAAAATAAAATCTTGTTATTAAACATCATTTTACTTTCTATTTCAACTCAAGAAATGAAAATTATGATTTTACTTCTAGAGATTAAAAATAAGAAAGTGAAAGTGTTAGTAAACGGGCCCTAAGAGAATACCAATATGCCAATTTAAATCAAATCCATCACTAAAATTTTACCTTGATTAAAAAGTTGTAAAGGATCTTGCAATCAAATTAATAAAAATAAATAAAAGAGAGAGAAATTTGATGCATGAAAATTGAGTTCTTACTAATTAAACCAAATGTCGCAGCAGTGGCAGAACCAGCTCCGATGACATTATAGACGTCATGCACACCTCGTTTCTCCGCAAGCAAATTTTGTAAACCGCAAAATGCAGCAGTGAACATTCCAAGGCGCACTCCACCAACTATTGAGCCCCGAGTTACCCGGATGAATCTTTTCTCCATTGCATCTCTCATCAATCGATACTGCTCACGCTTGTCAGGCGTGCTCCCAAGCTTCAACATTACTTCTGCATCCTTGCTCTGCCAAAACATGACAAAGACCTCCCGATAATCATCATCAATCACTTAAGATATAAACTGATCAAATGAACAATTTGTCTTAAAAAAATTAATAAATAAAGATTGATCACAAAACTAGCATTCCAAATGTCGTAGACCTCTTGATAATCATCATCAATCATTTAAGATATAAAACTTATAAAATGAACAATTTGTCTTGATCACAAAACTAGCATTCCAAGTGCCGTTTTCTATGTACATCGACTAAGGAACATGCGTCCAGCATATATGCGTGTCTTAGTGTTGGATTTAATAAATCTCCAAATGAAAGAACACGAGAACACAGTTACATATTGATATTTTTTATAAATTCTAAAAAATTTAATAAGACACTTTATATGAGCATAACTAGTAATTTCTCATTTATTCTAAAGAAGTAAAATAATCAAAATTTCAAAGTTTTTATTAGATTATTAATAAGAAGTTCAATTTTACAAATATTGAACTTTCAGTTCCTTAGTCAGGTTTTTAGTTATCTTCATATCTATGTGCGTAATCTTCCCCCCATACTATAGTTCTTCTTCTCTTGCTTCCATGCTGATTAAATACTGCATGTGTTTGGCATAATATCACAAGATGATTCACTTTATAGTAAGACATGAAGCATAACTGGTAATAACTCATCTATTCTAAAGAAGTAAAATCATCAAAATTTCAAAGTTGAACTTTCATTTGTTCAGTTGGATTTCTAGATATCATGGGTATCTATGTTGTCCAACCTTCTTTATTATACTCTTAATCTTCCTTCTCATGCCTACATACTCAACAAATTATGCATGAATTTATGGAATAGGAGGGCAAAGAATATCAGTAGATGACTACATTTGAAAAAAAAAATCCTAAAGGAAGTATAATACGCATTTGAAGCATATTTTGCAAATGCATACGTACAACAGAAGCAGAAGCCTCCTTGCTACCTCCATACAACATGCCGGCAAATACTCCAACGACAGTTGCAGTTCCCAAGTTGACCATTCCAGCCATCCTTGGAGTTCCCTAATAAAAGAAGAGATGAGGTTAGACTAATTAACATAGAAAAGATAAAATCATGATTGACACAGTTAACTTGGAAAGCAAGGATTGCTGTCGAAAAAGATAATGTTTTGTTCTTTCTTTTAGAATGAAGTCAACATGTTACTTTATCATTAGAAGGTCCGACAGTGCACATGCAAAAGAAGCCAATAATTCAATGTGGCATTGTACAATAAACAGGGGATACCTAATATAAAATCAAATGTACCCATAAAGCTAATAGAACTTATTGTATGCAGGTGCGGTGAGATAATACCTTTTTCCTCTCTTCTTTTTGGTGTGTGAGAGTGCATCTAAAGATTAAAGAAAGGATGTCAAGAATTTCTTCAAGAGCAGAAAAACGTTTTGGTCTGCAATAGATAAGTTGCCTTCATAACTACCTTAGATTGAACCACACTCCTAACCCAACATCTCAATGCCATACAAAACAGAAAAATAGCTTTCTTTCCATAAATCATTTAAAATATTAGAAAGTGAAATTCAAAAGTATGACATCCCTCCCAACTTAAATAAAAGCTCCTCGAGAAGAAACCAAACATGACAGGCAGCCTGCTATCAACTATCAGCCTGAAGGATAAAGATAAAAAAAGGTCAAAGATAGACATAGACATGACTGCAACAACAGAAGGAAGAGATAGGATATATGAATGATTATAGAGCTTTCTCTCTTATATCAAATTATTAGGAGGCCCTTTGCTCATTCAAATGATTTGAGCAAGGAACTTGAAGTAAGATGGAGATTAAGGAGTAACAAAAATATTTGCAGTATAAATGGATTGAAATAAATCCAAATAAACCCCCATGGGGTAGCTGAGTTGGCAGAAGGCTTTTGGGCATGACATAGACGTCATGTGTTCAACTCCTCGGAGCAGCCTCCGCCTTTTCTTTTTTTCTTTTGATAAGTAAATTTTTTATTAAAAAAGGCACTCAAAAGGAGAGCGCAACCCTAAGAAACACAAAAGGCCAAGAAACGCCTCAAGCCTTCAAAGGGGCCAAAAAAACAACAATCTCCTCTATAGATCTATAATCTCTCCCTGAAACCCAACAAAAAAGAGTGGAAATAATAGAGAACTTAAGCATAGAAATAGGCTTCTCCTTTCCATCGAAATATTTCCGATTTCTCTCAAGCCAAATGCACCACCAAATATAAAGAGGCGTAACCCTCCAAGCATCACGAATGTGAGCCTCCGCCTTAAGCTTATTCAACAACCGTAATTTTGGGGTGACTGTGGATATCTGAAGGAAATAATCCTGCCTACAAAAGGGGTTGCAAACACCACCTTTTTTTTTTTTTTTTTCTTAGTTGGTACTCACACACCCATGCCTTCACTGAGGCTCGACCGCTGGCCCGTTGGTATAGACACCTTCCGTTACAAAAAAAAAAAAAAAAAAGTCAAATTACTGAAGTATAAAATTGATGCATCTTTTGACCAAGACAGACATCTCTATAACCTGAGAGAAAACAAATATTAATAGACTATACCCCCACCCATCCCAAATCCCTCTCTACACATACATATACATATATACGGGTACATCCTTTTATTCGGTTGTCAAATGAAATCTAAAGTGTTATGTAATGGATAAATAACGTCTGATTAGACTCACCAACAGCATCAATGAGTCATCCATCACTAAATTTGAGTCTTATCTTTGCACCAACCAAATGCATTGCAAAATAACTATCGGCTGCTGAGAAGTTTTTGCATAAGAAACAAGATCAAATTTTTGAGTCCCCAGTTTTAAGGCCAATAAAAAAAGAAAAAAGAAAGGAAAAAGGGGGAGGAACTGAACCTACTACAACCATGTGGCTTAGCTGAGTTCTGGCTTTCACTTCTAGAAAAGATAATAACAGATCATACAAGACTAAACATAATCCCACAACCCTAAAGGATGCACAATTTCTAAAATCCATGCAACAAGGAACTGAAGCTTAGTTATGGAATTATTATTACAGGGCACTTAAAAGCAACAATTTCAAACAAATAGGTTTCTGGATTTATTGCTTTGAATTCACATCACAATTTAGAAATCATCAGCTCATGAAAACCCAATATTTCAAGTATTTAAAATGAAAGCAGATTGGTAAATACAAAACCCAGACTACTTTTCCAATAATCATTGCATGTGTATACTCGATGGATATATGAAAATGTAAACTTAATGCTACATAAATAGAGGAAGAGAGTTTCTTACATACGGGACAGTTTCTTCGGATTTTTCGGGGGATTCCATGATCAAAGACGATCGAAGGCAGCTCCAGAAAATTAGAAATGGAAACCTGAGAAACTGTTTGGCTGGTGAGAAACAAGGAAAGAAAATGAATGAAAACTAACTCAGCACCGCCCAACAAATTGGCTGAACTAAGCTAATCAGCTAATTGGCAGAGTATTGTTTACCCGATTTTCTCAACAAACAAACAGAAAGTGATTTGGTTCAAAGAGAGAGTGGTGCTGCCCTCGTACCACCATTGCAGGTCTCGGTGATTAGAACTGGTTGTACTTCAAATTACCAATTTATCAGCGTTCTTTCCTTAAAATTACAAATATCTCCCTCATCAAGGCTGGGCGCAAAGACGGTGTATTTTCTCGGTGAGGCCGTTAAAACCTAAGATTAACTAATCGAACAAATTTGATCACCTTTTAGTTTTGTTTTGTGGATTGTTTGGCCGTAAATGTATCCGGCTAAACCGAGTTTCACTCTATTTCAACTCAGCTCAAATTTAATTGGGATCGTGTCAAGTAAAAAAATTATGATTAAATTCTATTTCTTGTCAATATTTGAAAATTTTTGAGATGGATTTGGGTTTGCTTTATTAATTGGGAAAAAATCACATAACACCCTCTACTATCACTTTCGTGTAAAAAAAAGTTTACTAAAATTAAACGGCCCCGAACTTAAGAATGTTATCAAGTTACCACCTATCGGTGACAGACCCGTTTATTAAGTTGTGAAATGACAAAATTTACCTTATAATTTAATATTAAATTTAGGGAGGCAATATCGGCACTCCACTTTTCCACACTTACATTACACTTGTAAAGAAAATGACTCTTCTATCCTTATTTTTTAAAAATACCACAATTACCCTTTCAGTTATGGAAATATATTGATTTATCAAAAAAAAATACAATTGCCTCTCCCCAATTAACGTTTTGTACCTCCTCTCTATGTACTTTGTTGGTATTTATGTTTGCAAGTAACATGGAAGATCTCGAAGATGAAGACATGATGGAGTTGAACAAAGTAATTGATCTTATTAGCACGGAAAGTATGGAAAAACTATCAAACCTTAATGAGCCATTCAATTCCATGGATGCTAATGGTGATGGTAATTTTATTCTTTTGTTTTTCTTTTCATATTGTGTTCTTTGAGTTTAATTTGAATTTTTTTCTTTCAATTTATGTAATTTTTAAGAATTAATTTGGACTGTCTTTGAATCTTGAACTTTACCTTGTTAAGAAAATCCCTAATTGTTTTAACAATAAAATTTCTAAGAACACGAATTTTGTAAATAATAAAAAAAAAAAAAACAAAACAAAACAAAAAGAGACAGAGATGTGTATTATATATAATTTTTATACTTTTTGACTTGTTCTAATCTTTAAGCATTTGTAATTCTAATCAATTTTTTGGTTATATATTGTGTTTTAATAATAAACTAAACCACTCCCTAAATTCACTTGCCATAATTGCCTTCTTGTACCCGTGGGAATGATTAGAGATAAGAAAAGTAGTGTTACTGTATTCAATTCTCATTTGCCTCCCTGTTCGTAGGCAGTGCGGTTGAGGGGGAGAATAGTAATTTTTATTTTTATTTTTTGAAAAAAAAAAATGAATTTGGTAATGTTTTTTCATTCCATTGGATTGCTCTGTTTTCAGTTGTTTTAGAAACAAATTCGTTCTCGTATCATCGTCAATTTTTATCACATGCTTTCATACTTAACTAAGTGGTCATGTCATGCATTAATTAGTTTTGATGCTACATCTTTATTGATAATTGAACTCGTATTGGGACCTTTTGATAAGATACTTTTCATCATGCGTTCTTTTGTGAGGGTACTTCTGATATATAACACCGACTGTATCTACTTACTAATTGTTACCCACTAACTGCCCTTGCTCAAACAGTGGTTTCGATCTTGTTCCTGAGACTATGCTTTACTTTGAATGATTTATTTGTGATATGTAGTTGGGCACTAATTATACAAGATAGTGCAGTTAATAGTGGTTTCAAGCAAAGAGTTGAGATTCATATGGTAATTTTTGTGTTATAGTATTATATTCTCTTAAAACAATGTGATTCTATCTATATGTCGAAAATATTTGGTACAAAATATTGAAGTTTATTTATGATATATTTGATGGGCTTTAAGATACACAAATTTTACAGATGTGAAAAAGAAAGAAGAAATGGACACCAAAAATCAAGTAATCACACTTGGGTGTAACAAGTTGCTTTCTCTATCCAAGAAAAAGTTTTCAAATCAGGAAGAGTTTATTGACAGTATTCGTAACATAGGAATATCTCAAGAATTTGCCACTAATATTAAAAGGTCCATAAGAGATCGTTATGTGATCATTATCTGTGATGGAGGAGGTCAATACCGTGATTCCATCATTTTCAATGGAACAAAGGAAAAGGATAACGTCATCTCGTTTGATAAATTGACGGCATCTCGTTTGATAAATTGTCCATTTAAAATTTGGGGTAAAAGAAAAGATGAATTTTGGAAGGTGGAGTTAAAAAAATATGTCGCATAATCATAAGCTTTCAATCAATATGTCTGGACATCCTTCTTGCCGACAATTTTAAAACAAAGAGATCATGCAAATTAAGAAAATGACAAAGGCATGAATACCACCACGACAAATACTTTCATCTCTTCAACAAAGTAATTCAAATCTTCAAGCAATATCTAGGAACTTATACAATACAAAGGCTAAAATCATAAAGAGAGAGTTTGGTAAGTCGTACAATGATTCAAGCATTGTTTGAATAATTAGGTCAATGTGGTTTTACTTTTAATGTTAAGTGTGTGATACCCATCGGATTCGAGACACGGGTTAATCAAGCTCAGGCCTAAACCCAAGGGAAATATCAAACAATTAATACGTAATGAACACAAATGACAAAATGAATTTAAGAAATAAAGTTTAAGCTGAAAGAAACTAAAATAAAATCCTCAAATAATAAAGATTAAATAATCCAACTCCAAAACCTCCAAGGGTACAACTCGGGAATCCATCTCTAGTGGACCCCTTATAATAATCCAAACAGTGATAAAAATAACTGATAAGACATTCAGAAGTAAGCTATGAAGAGAAATCCTACATCGTCAGTAGAGTGAATAGAAACCTCTGCTCAGTACGAACACGTCTAAGTCTGGAACTGTTGTGTACTTAAAAAATAGAAGTGGGTCAGGCCCACGCGCAAGTTCTATACTATTACAATCCAAATAGAGGTCCGATATGCATGTACATCATAACAATCCAACAATAACTAATAGTCCGTAAGTCTATATATATAATCACACTAAAGGACTTTCACTGGCCTACAGGCCAGCCTCAACCTGAATAGAGGTAACATGCCAAAACGCACACGAAGTGGGCATGTGTACCTAACCTAAACAGGGTACACCTCCAACCATCGTAGCCAGCTATGCATCCCAATGCATATACGCTCCCTAACCAACGACTCTGAGACTCAGGCTCATATTGTAGCACCATAAAAATATATTTAAAATCTATTCCAAACCGAGAGTGTCATTCAACTATTTAGTGATCTGACACAAAATACAGGTAGGACTTAACTTTTGTAGTTACTCCATCCTTTAATCCAGCGTATGTAGGACTTAGCGTTTTTGAGCTAATCCCCCTAATATGACACAGTCCCATACCGGTGCATACAATCCATCCATCCAGTGTTGATAATATAGATGACAATAAATATCAACATATCTAGTATAAGCATTACAAGAATACTTAAAGAGCAGGCTTGTTTAATACATCCAGTATATGATTCCCTAACAAATTCAAATCGCAAAGAATAAATATCATCATTCCATAACTCACAATAAGCATAATAATAACAATAACAGTATTTACATGCTTACTTGTAATTACTCCACAACATCCTATAAGTGGATATTAATAATTCCTGATAACCACCAACTCGTTTCTTATTAAGCATTAACTGAATGTGCATTAGTTAACCGGCTTAATCTCATACCACTGTTAAATGATTTACATGTCCAACTCCTATTTCAATCACTAATTTAAAACTAAACAACTTGAATTATCTACAACGTTGTAACCAAAAAATATATAATCATTCTGTAACTTAACATGCTTAGTTTGAATTACATAAACACGATTAAACAATATATCCATTCCCAGATAAATAACAACTCATAAGGTTATACACTCCAAATCTTCCACCTCCAAAAATCAGTTCACAAGTTCACTTAAAACTATAACAGCTTAATCCACCGATTTCTTTGTGATTTATTATGTATTATTACACCCTCAGAACCTTTAATATGACTTAGATGCTACTGAAACATCCTTGTATAGCTTCTAACTGCATCTAGAAACACCAAATTCTGAAACCCGAACCAAAACTGTCTCTGAAAAACGAAAAACTAAAAAATTGTTGAAGGAGCCGGCTCCCTAAACATTGGAGCCGCCTCCACTGATCCTTGAGCCGGCTCCACACATAGTGGAGCCTGCTCTGCGTTTTGGTGAACTTGTTCCTCCCCTGTTCGTCATCTCCTTCCACTCCGACAGTATTTAGCTACTTTGTTCCTCCAAACCAACTTCCTTACTGGTTAAAACTAAGTCCCAAGGTGCTTTAAAATTATTTAAATTCATTACTTGTTAATTACATTCATCCAGAACAAGAACAAGCAACAACAGTTTCAAAACGAACAGATTACACATACCAAAACATATATAGTTTTTAAAACCAATTAACGTGGAAACTAAGTTAAACCAAATTAATTTAAGTTTATTTCATCCTGAGATTGTATTAGAGATGTAAAGAACACAAGCCAAAGAGATTGAGTTAGATATAAAACTTGCCTTATACCGACGGTTCTTCCCAAGTTCTCCGGTAAAATTCTCTGTTTGCTTTCTCCCTCCCTGTTTCCTCTATGCCTCCACAGAAACCTACGGTTTTGTTTTGTTTTTCTTTAAACCCTAAACCACCGTATAAACCTATTTATAACCTTAAACATTAAACCCTAATCCATGTATACTTCGGCCCATAGGCAAACCTAAGTTATACAATATCGGCTGCCTATGAAAACTATAAACCCCATAAAACTATAGTCACGTTGCAAACTAACTAAATCCAATTAAATTTAATTTAACTTAAAACAATTAAATTATTAAATCACATTAATTTCCTATTTATTCCCATTAACTCAAATTAACATAATTAAAGAAATAAATTAAAACAACCAATTACGACAACTAAGTAAAACAGAACAATTAAATAAAGTAAATCAAGTAAATGAAAACAAGTAAACAAATGCAACTAAACAAGTAAAACAAGTAAATCAAACCAAAGAAATAAACAAAAGCAATATTTAATAAATTAAATATCAGGACTATCCTTTTGAAATTAGGGGTATTACAAAGTGTGACAAGGATAATCGTTTAACTCATTTGTTTTTTGCATACCCTTCTTCAATTGCATTAATAAAGAATTATCCGTGTGTTTTTGTGATGGATTGTATTTATAAAACAAATAGATATAAGATGTCGTTACTTGATATTATTGGAGTGTCAAGTTCCAACAATTCATTTTATTCTTGTTTTGTTTTCCTACAAAAAGAAGAAGAGGAGGACTATGTTTGGGCTTTGGAAAGGTTCAAGAAAATTCTTGGTGATGATAGGTATCCTTCATTGATTGTATCTGATAGAGAGTTAGCACTAATGAATGGTATTCAAGCTATCTTTCCGAGTTGCACATCTTTTATGTGTATGGCACATTGAGAAAAATATTCTTTCAAATTGTAAGCGTCATTTTGAAGAGAAAAATAATTGGGATACATTTCTATCTATTTGGACAAATTTGATGAACTCTTCAGATGAATCAACATTTGATGAAGCTTGAAATCATTTTGAAATTCAATATAAAGAACAAAGATCTATTTTAAGTTACATCAAAAGCACTTAGCTTCCATTCAAAGAAAGATTTGTAGATGCATGGACAGAGAAATATGCACATTTTGGAAATCGTATCACTTCAAGGCTGAAGGTGCACATGCAACACTGAAGAGACATCTACAAGTTTCAACAGGTGATTTTTGGGAGGTAAAAGAATAAAAAAATTCTCTTGCAATTGGAAATCAATTTCAAGAAAGAAAAGTAAATATTTTGAGTGAAAAGGTCTGTATTTTACATAAATTTAACATTCCTTTTTTCAAAGAGCTTATTACTCATATTTCTATATTTGCATTTGGGAAGCTTTATAAGTAATATGAGATGGCTCAATCTGATACACCATTGCCTCCATGCAAAAATCATTTTTCAAGTACTATAGGTCTTCCTTGTGCACACAAGATAACAAATGAGAAATATATAATTTTGCAGCTTGCTCATATAAATCCACAGTGGAGATTTGATAGATCATTTTTTGATATGGGTGTTGGTTTGATTAATCAAGAAGACCATATTGATGATCTTCTCAAGGAGTTCCATGATAAATACAAACAAATGCCACTTACTGAAAGGGAAGATTCTCGGAAGCAAATTGCTCAACTTGTTGATACTTCCGTTCTTGTGATTCTTGCACCTAAAATTCAATCCCACAAAGGACGTTCATTGGGTTCAAAGGGAAAAAACAACAATAGTTCTACAAGTCGAGATCCTTCTGCATTTGAGATATATCGCTGAAAACTCCCGACAATGTGGTGTATGCAAAAACGTTGGGCATAACAGTCGCACTTGCAAACAGAAAGTTGGAACAATTAGATTGAGCCCTCCACGTGTCTTGCCTAACCAAGAAAAAAATGTATACATTATGGAAACAAGTGATTGGAATGCATCACCTTACTCCAGTAATAGTTTTCCATTGAATTAAAGTGCTTTTGTGAGGTTTTTTTTTTTTTTTTTTTAAATTAATTATTATTTTAGAAGCTTCATGTTACGTCCTTTTTTTATTTTTATTTTGTGCAGGAGTAAAATTAATTTTTGGAAATTAGCTAAGATGTTGATAACGTCATTATGCATGTAAGTTTCTTTTCTAGGTATTGATTTTACATTATATATGCATTGAAGTTACTATCATATGAAAGAATGCTAATGCATTTTTTACTCATTGTGCATGTGATATGTCGTTTCCTTTGAGCTTGGTTAGTTTATAAATGCGGATGGATGGTGAAAATAGCTGGATAAATTATAAATGAAAATTTTAATTGAAGTAGTTTTTGTCATGTTGTTTTCATGTTCACTTTAAAGATGATGTTAAATCTTAGTGATGATTTCAGTGACTTTGAAATTAGATACTAGTTTCGGCTCTTTCAATGGCTTCCCCTTGATATCGACTCTTTTTTATTTTGCCAATAAAATATTATAAATTGTGTTGAATAATTTTTCTCCTGAATGTATTACATTTTGACATATTAAAGTATGTTGCTCGACAACCTTTTCTTCTGTATATGACGTCATCTTTTTTGTTGAAGGATGTCCACCTTTCAAATAGGAAAGAAAATATTATACAATTTCTTCAGTATATCAACTCTTTTTATTTTGCTAATAAAATGTTATAAATTATGTTGAAGAATAATGTTTCTCTTTGCATTTTGACATAGAAAAGTATGTTGCATGACAGCCTTCTCTTTTGTACATAGGCATTGCTTTTCTTTCTTGTACTTGTAGAGGGGTATTTTCATACTCAAAAAGCTTCAAATGGCTATATTCCTCTTCGTGGCTATCGCGATTTCACCAAATGGGTTGAATTAAGCTTCCGTCACAATTTCTTAGATTGACCATGTATGGGAGACAGAAGTGAATCCGAAAGTGCTTGATAATCAGTTTGCCTAGCTACCCGGTAAGAGCTAAATTCTCATGGAACTTTCTATCTTTGGTGGAGAGTTGGTCTTATTGGCAAATCCATCCCCATATTTATATGGTTCTTTAGCTGATGTTTTGTATTATTTTTGCTTTAAAGAACTGGGAAGAAAACCAACCTATATTTGATCTCAATATTTGAACTAACAAGACGTATATTTGGAGCTCAAACTCGAAGGGATCGTAACAGGGGCGCCACTTTCATATAAGTGTACTTACTGCCGGCGTGTTTAGGCATATGAATATCAAAATGGTTTGTCTGATATTCCTACATCCAGGTACAGACCATGAACCCTCTTGCACGAAGCCAAAAGCCAGGTGAAACCCCCTCATAGTCGGAACCTTAGATGCTTTTCAGAAAATGAGCATAGAAATGAGAGACCGTTACCGTGCTGTGCTAAAAGTTTCTTTTAAAAAAGTATCGTCATCTGGAAGTTTCTTCTATGTATCCTGTTCTATTTTCTTTCAGCTTTTGGTTATTGGTTCTCTGTTGTGGGTGAATCGGTCCTGCGTACTAGGCTGTTGATGGAGCTTTGGGGGATCCGTGGTGGTTTTCTTAGTTGGTTGCGTTTGGGTTTGATTTGGGTCAGGATGGGTTTTCTTTTGGTCTTATCTAATGAGTTACTTGGGAGTTTATTGGACTTGTTCGCCTTCTAGGGCCGAAGGGTGGCATCGGAATGTTACCGGATGATCTGGGTTTCACCAGTGATTGTCGGCCGGTTATGGTTTGGGTGTCCTTGGCTGCTGTTGTTATGTTTTGGTTAGGCATATGCGTGGTG
The DNA here is from genome assembly GCF_030987335.1 of Cornus florida. Lineage (NCBI taxonomy): Eukaryota > Viridiplantae > Streptophyta > Magnoliopsida > Cornales > Cornaceae > Cornus > Cornus florida. Next base: position 94,225,269 of record NW_026775581.1, on the reverse strand, counting down.
GGAGTGGATATCGGTATGCTTGCCGTGGCCGTTGGTGTGCCGGTGTCCTGTGCATGGCCTGTGTTGGGGTTTGCTTTTTGTGTTTTTAAGATCTCGGTTATTTGCTTGTGGATTTGTTAGGTCGAGTCTTGTAGACGATGTCTTGGTGGGTACACCTCGCTTTGGGTTTTGGCTGTTCTGTGTTGGCCAGATTTTGCTGTTCGTGGGGATTTGGCGGGCATGCTCGGCGAGTTTCGGCTGGGTCGGCTGCGGGTACTGGATTCTGTTTGGTTGGGGGCCGACTTACTGACGTCATGGCTAACTTTTTTCCAAATATTTTTAACGCTCTTGGTTGCGTGTGTAGGAGATCTGTTTTTATCTCTGTTCCCTCGTGGTCTGTGTCAAGGATAGATATTGTACTATCCAGTAAGATATGCTTGCATGATGTTATTACTTGAGCTATTTTCCTGCGGTGGGCCAGCTTCTTGACTCTTCTAATGCTTTTTATAAGTCGGTGTTATACTTCCGAGGTTTGAGATGCACTGTGATGCAGCCTTTCCTTTGCCTAAATGTTGTGACGTGTATGGTTATGCTTGATTGGCGTAGTAAGCAACTTGGATCTTATTTATAGTGCTTTTTCTGTTGCTTTTTGTGTTTATCTCTGTATACTCTTTGGCTATCAAATCCCATTTTTGTTAATAGTAGTAATTGTGCTTTTTTTACTTTTGTGTTATGCTTTTGAGTCTTCTACTTTTGAGTCCAGTGTGTTTTTTAGTTGTCTTTTAGTTGGTTGGTTTGCGATGGTGTCTACCATTCTCACTCAGTTTCAAGGGTTGACGTTAACATCGAAGGAAAAGGAGCCCATTCAGTTGACGCTGGATGATATTGTTCAGAGTGACAAACTGTGTCACTCTAGTCTTTTTGGGAAAGTGTGGGTTTCTAAAACGACGACTTTATCTGGGGCTAAGTTTACTTTTGCTAAGCTTTTTAATAAGTTATCGCTAAAGGATAAACAACAAGAGCCTATCGCTAAGCGGTTACAAGTTTTTAAGGTGGCGCGTAATCTCTTTCAACTGTTTATTCCGGATGCTACTATTCGGCAACGTATTTTGGATGGCTGTCCATGGCTTTTTGATGGCCATCTAGTGGTGATTAAGGCATGGGAGGAGAGTTTATTACTGTCTGATACTCCGTTCCAAGTCTCTATTTTTTGGATACAGCTGTTTGATGTGCATGCCAACTTTCTGTCAGAGAAGGTTGGGGAAAAAATTGCCTCTTCTTTCAATCAGTGTTTGAAAATTGAACTGAGGGATAAAGGTTTGGGTAATGGGAAAGAGTTGGAGATGATTGCTAGTCGGGTTCTACGTCTTCAGGTGGAGTTGGATATCACACAGCCTTTTCAACGCCATCTTCTTCTTACTAGTCCGACGGGTGAAGAATCTAGGGCACAGATATGTTATGAGAAGTTGCCCATTTTTTGTTTTACTTATGGTGTTATTGGACATCAGTGGAAGTCTTGCCTAACTGGATCGTCTGTGGGGCCAAGGCATATTAAGGAGTATGGCAATTGGTTGGGTGTTGATGGTTTTTTGGGCAAAGATCTTTAGAATATAGAGCGAGATGGGGTGGATTTGGGTAGTGATATTCATAATAAGAGCTGGTTGTATGTGGAGGATGGCGATGTCGTTAATGTGGCTGGTCTTGTGGGGTCTAAGTCGTCTTCTACTTTCCGCGAGGTTCCTGGGTGGGAGGTTGATCCGTCTATTCCGTTTGCTCTTCATGGTAATAATCAGGGATTTCACTTGGGGGAGCCATTGGGTACTGTCGTGGTTGCTCTTTCCAGTGTAGGTGGACCATCCCGCCAGGTTGAGGGTCTTGGTATGGGGAATGTGTCGGGTGGTGAGGGTTTGGGTCTGCCTGGGGTGCTTTTGGATCAGGTCCCATGTCGGGGAAATGATGTTTCTCCTTCTGGTGTGCCTATTGTACCAATGCTGGGTGGCTTAATTCAAGGTTCTTCATCGCAGAGTCATGTGACGTTGGCCCATAACGAAGAACTTATGATTTCGGACTTGTTACTTCTCCTATTAAGGGTCGGATCCTTCCTTTGCAACGGTGGGATGAAATGTCAAAAGGTTGGAAGAAAGGTAAGGGTTTGGCTAAGCCTGTGTTTGGATCTACATCTGATTCATCTGCTACTTCTCACAGTCAAGGGTCTTCTCCAGTTAAGAAAGGTCGGAAGCGTCGCCAGTCTAGCTCTAATGGGTCTTCACGTGGCCGTGTGAGAGGGGACAAAAAGATTAAGGCTTCGCTTGTTAATGATGTGTCTCCATCTGTGGATATGGATGTTATTGGTGGTGACGTTGGCATGCGGTTGATTCATCTGCAAAGTCTGGGGCTTAGTTAACGGACTCTTTTACTTCCGAATCATCTCAATCTTTTGCGACTCAGTTGGCTTTACTTGTGGGAGCTACTAATCCCATACTTACTGACACCTTTTGAGTTTGTCTGTTGTCAAGACTATGATCTTCACATATGTGTTAGTTTGTTTTGCTAGCTTTTGTTATGGTTGTGGTGGCTCTTGTTTTGTTTTGTTATGATGGATAATCCTTACCTTGTATTTGTCACATGGCGTTGGTGTTTGTTTTTGTCAGGAAAAAAAAATAATAATAATAATAAATAAATAAATAAATAAAATCTGTTTGCCTTTTAAATAGAAAAGGAGAATAATTTTCCTTTTTAATTTTTTTCCTGGATGTATTGGCATACTTTTCGGAAAGTATTTGATTTAGAAAAGGTAATTAGGATATAATAAAATAAGAGATGGCACATTAATTAGTTTAGGGATATTTTTGTCATTCACTTTAAAGAAAAAAAGAAAGGTGCAGTGTAAGTGGAAAGAATTGAAATGTAAATATCGCCTCCCTAAATTTAAAACTAATAATTATAATTTTTAAATTATAAAAATACCCCTATTAAGTGGGTCTTCTTCCTCTCAGACTCTGAGTCAACCCAGTTCGTCCCCGATTTGCTTAAAGAGAGAATGCGATGGCGAGCTTGGAGCAAAGACGGCTGGGTAAATCCACTTTGATTTTTCTCTAAGACAATACCCTAAATCGTAGTGAGAGATGAGTGAAAAAAACAGCGATTAGTGAGAGGCGGCGGTGCTAGCGACAGTTAGAGTCGCGATTCCGGCGGCGGCAGCGGCGGCGGCGGCGGCCAATGAACGGCGGTGATGTGTGGCCGGAAACGGCTCCGTAGAGGAACAGATCTGACTCGAACATGTTTATTGTCACCTACACGGCTGAGCACAACCACCCCATGCCGACTCACCGGAATTCACTCGCCGGGAGCACCCGCCAGAAGCCGGTCACACCCCAAAAGGCCACCGGCGGTGATACTAACAAACCCAGTTGCTCCTCCCCTGTTTCGCCGGCCAGTCTCTCTCCGACGAACGAAAAGGTTGATAGCAGGGAAGACTTGATGCTGGAAGTTGATGAAGATCGCGTGTGTGATCTAAAGCTGTATTTCTTGTATATTTTTTGTCTTTCAATGGCTTCCTCTGTGTCACGCCCACCAACACCATTAACATTCCTTCATAAAAGAACCCATTTCAGAGTCTCACCCAACCAAATTGTCCCTTCCATTCTTCAGAAGAAACAACTACAATTCAAGTCAAAGCCATGTATGACATTTGGAGCTTCTAATGGTAAGTTTCATCTTCTCACCAATCAACCCCTTGTTTCTGCTTTTACAAGAGCTTCCTCAAATGGGTCTCTTCATTTCATTGAAGAAGATGAGATCTTGATGCCACTTGAGGAACGCCTGGTGAAATTTGCTTTCTGAGTTTTGTTTTGGGCGTCTCTATCTCTTGTCTAGTTTGCTGCTTTATGGGGAAGCTAAAGCTGCTCAGGCTACTGCGGATTCCATTAGAGATTTGGTCTCAAGATTGCGTCGTCCTTGCGGAGCCCGGGATGGCCTGATGAGGCTGTTGTGTTTGCCCTAGCTACACTCCCTGTGATTGAGCTTTGTGGTGCTGTTCCTGTGGTTACTGGTTGCAACTCAAGCCCACATTCCCAACTGTCTACTCTGTTCTTGGGTTGGTCTAAATGACTCAACTCTCACTCCTGATCTTGTTCGAGTTTGTTAGAGGCTATTTTAGTCATCGAGATTGTTTTTCAAATTTAATATTAAATTATAAGGTTAATTTTGTCATTTCACAATTTAATAGAGGTTGTTTAATTTTAATAATTTTTTTTTAAAGAAACTAATCGCAGGGGAAGTTATGTGATTTTTTTCTTTATTAATTTTTATTTTTTTAAAAAAATCAATCTCAACATCTCATTTGTGTTCAAATTTGATTTCATATATCAATGTAATTTAGATAAGACATCCAAACCTCGGGAGTTTACCATTCACAAGTTAAATTTAGCAATATTCGGGTGTGATTCATTTTTTTAATCTAGTTGCTTGGGTTTAATTATTTGAAATTTATTCATATCAAATAATTTGAATCTAATATATTTTATTATCATTATTAAATTATTAATAAATATATTGTTTGAATTTTGTAACAAAGTTTTCATATGAGACATTCTAAGTATAAATTTTACAAATTGTTCTTTTAATCCAATTTTGAAAAATGAAGAATGACACTCGTTCTCTGTCAACGAATACTTAGTCTCAGTATGGCAAGTAGCATTTTATAAATTATTGTGATTTTTTTGGTACTTATTTTATTTTTGAAGTGATGGGTTTGTGTGATATGTTTTTCGTGACACCAGCCATGTGATTTAATCAACAAAGTTTGCACGTTTCAAATATTCGTGAAAAGATTTATAATTTTTATGGCCACTTTGGTTGGAAATATTGGAAGAAAAATAATAGAAAAAAAAAATATAGAGAGATTATTTTTGTGTTTGGAACAAAATTTTAAAAGAAAAATAAAGAAAATGGAGGGATTTAGAATACATTAAAGTTTGATGAGTTGGTTTTGTTATCCTTTTAAAGTGGAGGAAATAAAAAAAAAAAAAATTAACATTTTTAATAAAACTTTGTTAATATCAGATTTACATTTATTTCGATAAGATATAAAATTTATGAAAAATGATATGATAATAAAGAAGTTTCCTTTTTATTTATTTCTCCAAATACAATTTAATCAATCAAATACCATACACTACCCACTCCTTTAATTTTATATATTTTCCCTTATAACTAAATCTTTATTTTCTTATTCATTGTACCAAACATAGCCTTAAATTCGGTTTAGATAATACAATATTTTGTTTTTGTATAACTTAATTTTTTCTACAAACAAATAGATAAGATAAAATTTATTTAAGATAAATTAATTTAGACTAGCTATCCTATTTTATATGCATAACTTCAGTTTTTTTTTTTTAACTCACACATTGGTTTTTTTTTTTCTTTCCCCAAAGACAAACTAGAATCAAATTTAGCTTTAATTAGATAAAGTAAATCTTAACACTTTGGCAATGATTTTTTTTCTTTTCTTCCAAACCAAATAATTTCAAAATTTTATTTTGTAAATATTCATTTGACTTTAAATTAGTTTCACTTTTTTTTTCTTAATTGAATCACGAAAAAAGAACAGTTTTGGATCTAAATTAACGGAGGATTGACGTAATCCAAGAACCAGCATTTAAATATTTTTTTGTTGCTAATAAAGGAAGGAAATGTGGGGCTCCAATTAATACCCTTGTATATTTTCACAAATACCAAACCAAACACGTGATAGTAAAACCCTATTTATGTACAGTATAACACACCTTCATAACTGTTCTTTGACTGAGAAGGTGAAGAAGTACTTTGTTGTCTGTGTTCGGGGACAATAATGGCTTTGTTTCAGTGCTATTCTACAATTCCATCTTCTTCTTCTTCTGCATATATTCATCGATCTTCTCCGAGCCCTGTGTCCCGGAATTGTTTCTTCAATGCACCAATTTCTCGGGAAAATGATAGAAAATATACAACTTTAGTGTGCTGTTTGTCCAGTGCTCATAACAATTCAAGTTCGACCATAACATCTGTCAATCAGGTCAGGACCGGATTACAATTCTTTTATCAATTTTGATTTTGGAGATCATCGCATGATTTGACCCTTTTTTTTTTTTTTTTTTTTTTTTTTTTGTAGTTGATTGAATCTCTGATCAATCGTGTCGATTTGTCTGAGCTTGAGGCCGAACAGTCTCTCGATTTCTTACTGAATGAAGCTAATGAGACATTGATAAGTGCGTTTCTTGTGCTGTTGAGAGCAAAAGGAGAGACTTATGAAGAAGTAAGTCAAGTCTATATGTATGTATGTAAGTATGTATGTGCGCGCGCGTGGTATATTGTTGGCATAGTTTTGTGGGGAGTAAATATCTTATAGGGTTTCAATGTATCAGGTGGTAGGATTGGCGAGGGCGATGATGAAGCACGCTAAGAAGGTTGAAGGACTGGATAATGCGGTCGACATTGTCGGAACCGGCGGTGATGGCGCGAACACGGTGAACATTTCCACCGGTGCTTCAATACTTGCCGCCGCTTGTGGTGCAAAAGTTGCAAAGGTGACTTTTTTTACATCAATGGATATGACCTTTTTAATCTATCTGTGGTGGTGTGATTTCTAGTTGTTTTTTTTATAAAATGCCAAAATTTTATTGTTCAATCTGTAGCAAGGGAATCGTTCGAGTTCTTCTGCGTGTGGAAGTGCCGATGTGTTGGAGGCTCTAGGGGTGGCAATCGACTTAGATCCTGAGGTATGTGCACTTTATATATTATGGATGGATGAGAAACTGAATTAATTGCACTGTACTATGATCAATTTTGGGGGTTGGTGAATCACATTTATTATATCACAGAAAGCATAACTAATTTATTGACTGCAGCAGAACTTGAATGATATATACTATCAACTTCATCTGTTCCTGTCTAGTTCTTATCTTTTTCTGCTTTCTCCTCACTCTCACTCTTGCTTTGAATAATAACTATCTTTCTTCACTCTCTCTTTCTCTCTTATATGCTTCCTGCTTTCTATCTTTCTCTCTCTATATAGAGTAGAATGACAAATAGGACTCGTGTATTTAATGCCAAATAATTGGGAGAAACATCTGTTGAATTGAGTTGAGGCTGTACCTCTCATTGTTCTGCAGTTCATAAATGCTTTCACTATTTTATACTTGCTTGTGGATAATTTTTGGTCCATTATCTTAAAAAAGAACAATTGCCAACACTAACCACTAAACTTAACAAAGAACAATTACCTAACACTAACCACTAAACTAAACAGAGATCAGTTACCTCTATTATTCTTTAATAAAAAGTACGTGTACCCGAATCTGAGATCTTAATTTTTACTTTTTTCCCCCACTCCCCGATTTGCCTTCATGAGCAGGAAACTGGTTTCTATCTCTTTAATCTTCTTCTTCTTCTTTTTCTGGCTGTTCACTTGGCCTGGTTGTTAAACAGATAATTTCTCAGACATTGACTTCCTTTTTGTATTTCTTTTCTTGAATGGATAAAACTACACTACTTATAAAAATAAAAAGAAAAGGAAAAAAGGATAAATTTTCACTAATTTGATAAAATTTCAAATACAACAGAACACATTTCTCTAGAGAAGCAGTCACCTTTCAGAATCCCATGGGCATCGCATTCTATTAGCATGACTTGCTTTTGGGTTATAGTAGTGAAGCATAATTCTTCGTATGAATTGCATGTGATCAGCATATCTTGACCTTTTGAAAGGGACTCCCCCTCAGAAATGTTAATTAAAGTATTGAATTCCATAGCGATAACAACTGACAAACATTTTTTGATGTGCTTGTGATGCAAGTTCTTTGAAGATGTGAAAAGAATACAAATCCTTGCCTCCATTGTTCTCTATGCATATATTGGTTCACTTGTTTTTTATTTTCTTGGAATCAGGGGATAACAAGGTGCGTAAAAGAAGCAGGAATTGGTTTTATGATGGCTCCGATCTACCATCCAGCAATGAAAATTGTCAGTCCTGTGAGGAAAAAGCTAAAAGTGAAGACTGTATTCAATATCTTGGGCCCTATGTTGAATCCAGCACGAGTACCTTATGCTGTTGTTGGCGTATACAAAGAGGACATGGTCAGTTACTCTGCTGCGCGTTGCAACTCTAGTAAAATATCGTAATTACCTGCGTACATAGATTGATTCTGCTCAATTTATGCTTTCTGAAGATGCTTTACTTTTTAGTACTTCATCAGGATGTCAGATTTGGTCTTGTTAATATATGTAGATATATGGGCCTTGGGGAGCTGTACTCTGTTGATTTTTTTGGCTATGCAATTTCTGATTTGATGCATCTCTCCCATGACCTTTGACAGCATCCCAGAGATGGTCTGTTTCCTTACTCTGAATGGTCAATCCTTGCTGGTTTTAGAAGTCAATACATTGAAAATTTTCTGGTCACACGTATATACGATTAATAATTGTAGCTTGTTTCTGGTTAATGTTGTCCAATCTCACATTTCCCTAACCTTGTTGCCTGTTAATGTTGTCCAATCTCACATTTCCCTGGGTGTACATGACAAAGCACTGTTATAATTTAGATGAATCAAAAGGTGAAGTTTATGAATGCTTTCCAGCTTGCTGAAATTAGGTGACAATGATGTGATTGTACAACCTTGGGGAATCCTTCTTGATTATTTACTCAGGAGTTTTATTAAATCTATGAAATTTGCTATTTATGTTATCGGAAGGTTTTCTCTAACTGGTCTTCAAAGATTCTATATAAATGATTGATATCTGTATCTTTGATCAAGTCAAGATCAGCACTCTTGCTGCAGGCTAAATGTAGAATGGCAGACTTGTTATCTTACTCTGATCGAGATGCTCTTGTTTCTCTCCTGGAGAGAGAAGATGATTTGCATTATGAGAAATAAGATAACTGTCCTGTCTTACAGCTAAAGAGTGTGTGGAACTGACCCATTATGTTTCATTCAGTTCAGTAATTGCAGATGGCAATAATTCCTTATCAATAAGTTATATATAAATGATATTATGGTTGTATGCATAAATATGTGTTGTTTTATTTGATGTTTAGGCTATAAATTTTTGGAACTTGTTGCATGTGGTTCTTGAAATTCTTCCCTACATATATATATAATTCTGACAGTAGAATAATTTGCTCTTTGGATAGGTCTATAAAATGGCAAAAGCACTCCAAAGATTTGGCATGAAAAGAGCATTAGTTGTGCACTCAGAGGGCCTGGACGAAATGAGTCCTCTTGGTAAGTACAGTTCCTTCTTGATATTACAGGAAATGTTTGCTTGCAGGTGTCATTGAACTTTAGTTTCTTGTTTCCAATAAGCTCCTGTCTTCACATTTCTACATTTTTAATTTTATGCGTAAAGTTTACTATCTAATGTATTCACACAAAATATCTGAACTGGCGTGGACAGGTCCCGGGATAGTTCTTGACGTTACTTCAGACAACATTGAGAAGTTCTCGTTTGATCCATGTAACAATCTCATCACTATCTTGAAATAAGTTCATAAATTTTCATTTATTCGGACAATCGATTTGCTAATGCTTACCCGCGACTGAGTGCAAGTTGTTAAGTCATATGGTGCAGGGATGAAGCTTGCTGGCAAGTAGTGATGAATCACTTTTTCATGTTTGTCTCTTAAATAATAATAACAATTTTAGAGATTGTATTATGTGATCAAATATTTTTTTTAATCGGCTTGTTTATTGGATAGTGGAGTTGGGAATTTCTCGCTGTACACTGGATAGCTTACGAGGTGGAGGCCCAGAGTATAATGCAGAGATACTAAAGAGTGTGCTATCAGGAATGAGAGGGCCCGTGGCTGATGCATTTGTAAGTTTCCTCATTGTCTTAGTCCTGTTCTCAATTTAATTTACTCTCTCTACACCACCCCCCTCTACAATTGTCATCAAATTAACCAAACATTTTTTACTTTGATTCAGCTCAGCTAATGTGTAAATATTTACTAAATTGTTTTTCGAATATGACAAATTAAACCAGTCCATTGTGCTTTTTATCTGACATTTTGAATTAGTTTTATTATTCTTGTGGAACAGTTCCTTTTCGTTGCCTTGCCACCATTTTTAGTCAGGAATGGATTCAAGGTCATTGGTGATTATTCACTATTCCCAAGTTTAACAATTGTTTTGGAGAAGTGATAATCGAAAATTTTGTAGTAGCACACGATTATTAATTGGTCATTAAAAGTTAAAATAAACTTAGGTACAACTATAACTTAGGTTAACTGTACCCTGAAGATCTCCGTAATCCTTCTTCTCTTGGAATGAATAAACCACTTTATCTTGATTTAAATTTAGCAATTCAAGATTAGATGCTATTTCTTTCCATGCTTTGATGTGATCCTACCTTGTTTGCAAATTTGATTGGTGTTGCTGAATATTGTCTGAATAATCAAGCCCATCAACATGTTAAAGGATAGTTAAATAGACACTAATTTAAATTAGGGTAAAAAAAATAGACACAATACAAGATACCAATGTAAAATTTCATATCTTTCAAATATTTATTAATTTTTCAAAAAAAATCATTCAGGTGTTAAATGCAGCAGCAGCTCTCTTAGTCAGTGGACGTGTAAACACACTCGCAGAAGGAGTAGACTTGGCTCGTGAGACACTGTTATCTGGTGAAGCTCTCAAGACCCTTGATTTGTGGATAGATATCTCCAATGTAAGTGCTATCAGGTTGCATATTTATCACACACTATTTAGCGATCAAACATCAACATTACCTTCAATTTCTAAGTATTGTTTTTCATTAAAGAAGGTGAATGAAGAACTGACCGTCACAGGTAATTAATGTCGACTTGAACAATGATAGCAGAGCTTTGAGGCTAGAATAATAAATTTTCAGAAATGTCCATTTTTGCGGATGAGACAACACAAATGTTTCAAGGTTCAAGGTGAGCGGGGTTAGAAATTCTCAAGTCAGTCAGCTAATGTTTCTGTACTCTCTTCGTGTTGTAGTTTCAGTGTGCTCGGAGACGTAGATTCAGTGAAAGAAATGAAATTTGTAACTTATGTAGCCGTAATTTGAAATAATTAGCTATGTGAGCAATTTTATTTTGGTATTTACAAATTTTAAACATCGGATTTAATGCTATGCATCATATTTATACAAACAAAAAGCAATAAAGCAGAATCGCTTTGGAGGACAATGTTTCAAAAATGAACTTGTGTTTGTTTGAATTCTTTATTGTGTTTCAACTTGTCTACATTAGCTTGCACTATGCTAAACATGGATACAAGCTCTAAGACTCCCTTTTCTCAAAATCCAACTTCTCACTATGCTCTTTTTTAAATCCTTTCCATATATAATTTTCATTTGCTGAAAAAAAGAAAAAAGAGAAATACAACAGCTCACTGGTATGGTCCATCTTTAACAAAAACTAGTGACAGCTTTTTGTCATTACTGGTTTCATAAAGCTTTGATTTTCCTATATTCCCTAGGATCAATGTTTCAAACCATTTTAGCTAAATATGTATTAAAGTTGTCAATGTAAGGAAAATCTCAAAGGAGTAATGTACTAATGATTGGTTGATCTCATTTCTATTAGCGTTCTTAGTTATTATAATCTAAATCATACAATTCTTCTAAATGAGTATTGCCTTCATGTTCTGTGCCTTCTCTCTCGTTTCCACTCTCTGTGATTTTGATTTTGTTACTTTCGGTCCACTCTATAGTGCTCTTTGTGACTTGCATTATATTTGTTATTATGCAGCTCAATTATCTGTTTGTTTAGGACGTTATTACTGTAAATTTCAGAAAACAAAAACTAGATGGAGTTTGCGCTCGTGTGAAGTGACTATTTCATGATCTCTTTTAGTCTTTTTGAACTTATCTCAAGAGGTTATGTCATTGTTTTAAGAATAGTGTTTAAGTAGCCAATTCAGTTGTGTTAATGTTTTTTCCATGGCAAAAGAGGACTATTAAAGGCACGATCTTGAAGCAACGAGCACATATAAATTCACGAGAGTACATGGATTTAACATGGGACATTAACATGAGACAGCACTAGCCTACGGAAAATTTAAGTGACAAGAATTCCTAAAATATAAAATAATAACAATAAAAAGATTTGAGAGACTATTCGTATAAAGAATACTTCCAAATTGTTAAGGACTTGAAGCGATATGTTTATCAGCATTTTCCTTTTCTTTTTGATCATCTGTGTGACCCATGTATTTTTTTTTTTTTTTTTCCTTTTTCAATAAACTCCTCCTTTGTACCCAAAATTGCAATTTAAAATAGCTTGAATGCATGCCTTTGTATAACCAATTGAAACCACTTAAGAAAAGTGTTTTGGAAGCAACAAAAAGAGCTATTACAACAGCCCTATTGAATTGGAACAGTCGTTTGGTGGAATCTAAGGGCATGTGAAAAGAAATTATGTGAATCAATAACAACCTAATTTTCAAAAGGCAATGCTACACCTAAAGATTATAAGAGTGGGTAAGCAGCACCATCAATAATTTAACTTGGTTTGTACCAACCGTTGAAGTTTTCGGATTAAATGACTGGAGTTTACACTTACCATTAAGTGAATCTGTCTGTAAAACGGGTGGGCTATAGATTGTGGTCAAATCTGTATATCAGCTAAATTTTGGACTGTGTGGCCAACCAAAGCTGGGTGGGCTATGGATGAAATGGTCCAAGTAAATAATAGTCGGATTGCTAAGTGTCACTTCTGATACCAACAATTTAGGGCTCATGGGGTTAAAAATAAAAGATAAAGGTGCTCCTGAGTCCTGAATAAGTTCAACCACACATGCTCAGACACACAGAGGCTGCTGGTATGGATAGCTATGGAGGAAAGTTAAAGTTGTTTGAAGACCACCTTCTTCAACGGCAACTCCTCCCTTCTGCCCAAACCCACTCCATTGCAGCACTGTCGAAGTTTCCGAGTTACCGGGATGAACCCTTGGGGGCCGCAAATGGAAGCAATGTTTCCATTCTTGATGTAATGATTTTAGAGTACTATTGAGCTATCAAAGCCAACTTCATTTTGTATGTGTTCGTTGTTAGATATTATTTTTGTCAATGTAACAGTGACATTCTAGGTTTTTCGTGTTTCAGTTGACGTTACTCAACTTCAGGAAGGAGATACTCCCATTTATTCACAAGACAACGATAAACTCTAATGGTGATTCTTCAAATGACATACATTCGATGGCTGACTGATCATACATTCGATGGTTGACTGATCATACATTCATAAGTAAGCTCTAAGTTAATCTATTTTGTCCAAGTTCGAAAAAAAAATCACTTCATAGTTGATATGGTCCTTTCAACCACAAAATATGTCAAGGCTCATACCAGCTCAATGGCAGGATAACCCAAATGAGTGTTTGGCATTAAAAACAAATAATAATAATAATAATAATAAATTAATAACTAATAAAATACTGCGTAACATCTTTTTAAGTCCAACAAAAAAGGTAAAATCTTTATTTCACATTTCAATTATTTGATCACAGAACTCTCTGTGCATTTGAGTTTAACAGTAAATTGCGTTATCGACTATAAATCAATAATTAACCTAATTAATGTTATTGGCAGCTTTTTTCTATAATTCATTACATGTTTGGTCTTACCTAATAGGATTTTAATTAAATAAATTGGATAGTTTAACTCATAAATTCAACTTATGAAACATAACTTTTAAACTTTTAAATTGTGAGGGCATTAATGTGTGGCTTGTGTTTGGACATGGATATCCAAAAGTAAGAAAGTAGCATTTCAAGATCAACCAACACGTTTAAAATAACAAAATCAACCGGATTAATATATTGGGATCACTCTCATCCTATCCTATGTAGCCTATCATCTCTAGTGGACCACTAAGATGCACTACCAACAACAACCCCACCGTTTCTAGAGTATCCTCTCTAGTGGACCACTAAGATGCACCACCGTAAATGGCTATGACTTACTCTCTATCTCTCCACCCAAATATCCTACATATTTAATCCTAATCTTCTACAAATCCCTAAACTCAAAAATCTGTATAAAGACTCCAATACACCAAAATTCTGATAACTCTCTCAGCACTCCACAATTCTCTCCACAAGTGTGGAAGATTCCAGAATCCATCCCTACACGTCATGCGACAACATAGAGAGTCCTCCTTAGGGCTCGCATGTCACTTGTGTAGCACAACCTCCCTTCAAATCGGTGGGGCACGGCATTCAGCTCCCTTCTCGTTCTTCTCGTTTATATAAAAGAATTAACTCCAATTTTGAATTCAAATTTCTAATCATCCTCCAATATAGGTTAGATTTAAACATAATAAAGCATGTCTATACTCCATAGTAGTGCTAACTGCACAAAAATCTTATAAATAATTCATGCCCCAAAGCACATTCAGACCAATAAATTCTTGCCATAACCTTAAAACTCACTAAGATTTGTGCTGAGTGCTCACACTAAGATCTGGATACAAGAAATATGAGCAGATGTGCTTTGCTGTCTCTTTATGACCCAAAGAAGAAAAAGATAATGTTCCGATCATTAATTCTTTGTCCTTTCTTTTTAAAGCTCTTTCAGTTCATAAAGTGACCCCTCTAAGATTCTAACTCACACTTGACAATCCCAGTGCACCAAGCAATTGTCCTTTAAGCTCTTCCATAAAGCTCAAGAGAAAAAGACATAAATAAACAACATGTACAATAAGGCATTTACTCTTTAGAAGGAGAGAGATTTTTTTTTTTTTTTTTTGGGGGGTGTGGGGGTGGGGGGGAATTAGAAGGAGAATGTGATTGTGAGAATATAGGGTTCCAATACATTGAGTGAGGTGACCATTATGTATGTGACATTGGCATGTTATCACTCATTTATATGCATGAATATAAGATGAAAGACATGCGTAGCATAACCACTTCCACATCAAGTTACAGAAAGAAATGAAGTGGATTTCAACCTAAAGCAAATACCAGAAAGCTAAAGAACTCAAAACTATCGAAATTCTCAGACTCCCATCTGATCTTTTAGCTATTATACCGACACTGGGTGTACAGAATTCAATTCCAAAAATTACAGTAAAAGGAAGACGGCTATAATTTTAATACAACGAGTTGAATTCAAAATGTACCTTGGCCAATATTCACAAAACGCAAATTCTCAGTGGGGAAGTCAAGCCCGAATATATCCCATGAGAGCCTAATAATAGAAACTTACTCTCAAGCTAACTGAATCACATAATCTAGGAGGAAACTCTTGAAGCTTTTAAACGAGAGCGCGAGCGCTGACCCCTTGTCCTCGCTTCAAGTAGCTTTGCCTTCAAAGTATTCTCTTTTAAGTCCACGGGCAATTTTGAAGATGACTCAGATATGTCAAGATCCTGGGATGGGAGTCTAGCTGTCCATTGTCTTACTGGGCTGGCAGTTCTCCTCCACTCAGGGTTGCCACAAGAAGCTACTCTGTATTCATTTTCATGATGCACATTCGCAGACTCCGATAACAATAGCTGACTTCTTATTAAGTTGTCGATAACATTCTGTGAGTCCAATCTGTGGGTTCCCTCAGATTTATTCTTTCTTTCATAATCGCCCTCTTCTGTAGCTTCACAAATTTCAGACTTCCTAGAAATGCTTGTTTCAGCAGGGTTCCGTTCTCCAGTTCTCCTCTGTTCTTTATCCACAACCTGAGATACATTCTCGTTACGTGATGTGGCCCTAGCCATCTGTTCTTCAAACTTCACCTGCAAGTTGGTAATGTTACGACCTTTTATTGTTTCACGAGATGCAAGCTTTTTCTTTGTTTGATTTGGTTTCACCATTTCATCTATATGACTTTCCTCAGCTTCATCTCCATGTGATTTGATGTCACCAGAACTTGGTTTGTTTAGCTCAAAACAATGTGAATCACTGTCTGCAGAATCTTCTTCGTCATCCACATCTTGAGGAGCACTAACAGCCACATTTAGAGGAATGGATTCCATAGAATTTCGGCGAAGGTTGGGACCCCTTGTCACCAAATTATCATTAATCGTTGGATTACTAGTTCGTTTAGCTTTTAGAAAGGTCTCTATTTCAGAGCTCAATTTGTCTATTATTGAATTTTTTTCACCTAAACCATTTTGTTTCATCTGCATTCTTTCATCAAGCCATGATTCAGATATATGGAGAATCAACCGATCACGATCAGCCCTGTCTGCCCAATCTTTGTCAGATTTCTGTTTCAAAGCATGCACCTCTTGTTCATAATCTTTTATTTCCCAAGCAAACTCATCACAAAGGTCTTCCAATAGCTTCCGTGATTTTCTCTCCCTTTCCAGCTCTTTCAAAGCATTAGCAAGAGAAGTCTTAACATCATAAAGCTCCCGAGCTAACTTCCTGTGCAGACCCTCAGAGCGTTTCCTCAACTTCCTCTCGTCTTCCAGTTCATCCCTCACAGACTGAATGGCAGCACTGATCCGATCATGCTCCTTGCTCTTCCTAGCTACTTTATCTTCTGCAATTTGCTTCATTAATTCATCTCTCTCATGCCTATCAGCTTGCTGATCTCGAACCAACTCTTTGATCCGTGCACGGGCATGATCTAGCTCCCTTTTCAATGCTTTCACCAGTGACATATTCGATGTATGCTGTTCCTCCAGGCTCCATATTCGATTTAATACTTTTAGCAGTTCCGTAGATGTTTTGAGGCTATAACCCGTCTCACCAATCCTTCCCTTAAAGTCTAAAGAACTGGTAGGAGTGACAGCAGGGTTGTAGGGTGCCAGCTGAAACCCATGTAACAGGAACAAGAGTACATAAGTTTTAGCAAACGATGGACGTTTAAAAGGTAAACTAGAACTGCTTGTAAATGAGTAAAAGCATGTCAGGTAACATGATTTGTGTGGCTTATTACAAATTAATAGATAAATTTAATTTAGAGAAGGATTATTACAATAAGTGATGTCTTTTACGTAGCATTTAAAAGTACTACATCCTTGCAAAAATATGAGCATCAGAAAACATGAGATCATCCTTAGTTAACACTGTTGCCTATTCCATATGGATGGTTACCTAGGATAAGATACATTGAGCCGGTGACCTATTAATCTCAGCCAATTCAATCCCATGCATTCTCATTGCATGCAGGAATCATCTCTCAGTCACTCTGCCTAATTCTACTTAAATTAGATTCAGTGTAGAATCGGATCAAAAAATGCTAGGACAAGACCAATTGTAATTTAATTGGAAATGACTATTGCTCTTGTATTCTCCCTGAATTGATTTATTAAAAAATAAATAAATAATGGCCAGTTTATCGTGAAAGAAATACAATGCTATTACCTCCATAGAACTGCCATAACTTGCAGGAGATACAGGTTGTCTAGCATGATTGCTCCTTTCAATTGATCGATGATGTTGCATTAGTGAAGCGGCAACATGCCTCCTCAAACTGCTTGCACTCCCCGGCTGCTAGGAGAAATCAACAAAAAATTTAGTAGAGAGATGAGAGGAAGCACCAAAGCAGAATATCTTAGAAGTTCCAACTTTCATGGATGATACAAAACATTAGTGAATTTCCAAAGCACGGAGTTAATTCCGATAAACAAACCAACTAAACAATCCTCATCACTCACCCCATGTAACTTCTATATAATTCATACCTAATATAATCATTCAAGGATGTATAAGTAACAGAATGTGAATTTATAGTGAAAGCATAATAGCAAAAGGCGATTCAAGAGTTATATGTCACCTCAAATCAAAATTTGAAAGTTACAAAAATATCTGAAGAATGTATAAACTGTAACAAACCTGGGAACAAAATCAATTAGTGCCAAAAGAGAACAGACAAGAATAAACTCAATTAACAACAAACAAATGGGATGGTCAAACACAATAATATCCAAAAACAAAACAAAAAGTAGCAACTAAAATAAAAAGTAAATAGGTAACAACAAACACATATGAACAAGAAAACATGTGTGTGATGTGTATAATGGCAAATGAAACAAAATCACCACGAAAACATTGCAATTATTAATTATAGCAACAACCCTATAAACACAATAATTTTACAAATTAAAAGATATAATCAACAATTGATTGAACTCAACAACAAAAGCAACCCAAAACAGAATAATCAAAACAAATAATCATTTACAAAATTTAATACAAATTAATTGCAAGAAAATCACCAAACCCCCAATTGGACAAACCCAAAATTACAAAGAACCCAATCGATCAATACCCACACAAATATATGTATAATCACATATACATATATGTATGTAAATGTAAGAAAGAAGAATTGTACCACGTCAGGGGAGCTAGGTGGAGGATCGGGTAAAATGGTGGCGGTGGAGGGGAGGTCGAGGCCCTGGTCCTTGTAAAGGTGGTGGTGGTGGTGGTGGTGGTGGAGGCGGCGCAGCCTAGGAGGGGGACCATTAACACCGTGGTGCATTTTAGAGAGGGGAAGGTGGTAATGATCGAGCTCCCAAAGAGTGGCAGCGAGTTTTCTAGCAGAGACTGTGTGAGGAGGCTGAAGCTGAGGCAGAGGCTGAGGATGTGCTTTATTAGTATTAATGATGATGCTATCCTGCGCACCACCAGCCGCTACTGGAGTGGTTTGTCCCCCTCTTTTCCCCACCAACACTCCAAGCTTCAACTTTTCCCCCAAATTTTCTTGCTTTTCTGCTGGCCCTCCCCCACTTTTTTCTGAGCTTTTCATATCTCTACACTTTCTCTCTCTAGTCTCTCTTTTTGAACTGGGTATGGTAAGTGTTGTTGTTCTCTCTCTCATCGCGTCTCATCTCACCCACTTAGTGACTTTAATTTCTTTCTTCTTGTAATGTACAGTTGTTCTATTCTTCTTGTCTACTTGGCTTTCATGGATTAATGTTGAACCACACGTGGGGGGCCTAGTGAAGTGCGAGTGTATTGAGTAGTCTGAGACCGTACTATTGCAGTTGTAGTTATCTACTGTATTACTTAAGAATGCGAATGTAGGTCTGTCGGCCAATTTTTTGGTACACATGTACTTCACTTTAATAGAGAGATTTGGAGTCAGATGTGATACAATTAAGTTGATTTTTTATTTTTCTTTTCCTTTTCCTTTTTCATTTTAGAAAAACTTTGTCGGAGTAAACTCTAAGATGATTTATAAATTTTGAATACACGCAACTGTTTATAAATTACATCAGTAATTACAAATTTAAGTTTTACTTTCTGAGACTTGGATTAGACTGATTCTCAAAAACTTATTAGTTGTCCGTGCAAGTTTTAATTTGAAGTTTTGATATATGAAATAATGTGATTAGTAGATGATTAAATTATATTTTCTTTATATGAAATGGACATAATGTCACCCCTCTTAGTGTTTTAGTTTTTTAATTTACATTTTTTTTTTTTGCCCTTTTTGGTTCCCTTTGTGCACCCTCCCCTTCCCCTCTAACAATGAAACACTAATCCCCAACATTCTTGCTAAAAAAAAAAAAAAATTAAATTGTTTCCCTTTTTCAATTTTTTTTTTTTTTTTAACTCATTTTAATTTCCTTTCCTTTTCATCTTGGATATCCAAAAACAAGTTACAATATATAAAAGTGATTAAGACTTTCATTATCTTTTATCTACTTCATATACATGTTTGTAATGTTATTATTAGGCAAAAGTGCAAACAACCCCTTTGAACTATCACAAATTGACATTTTACCTTCCTGTACTACAAAAATGAACAAGTCAGTACCATAACTATCCAAATCGTGCAAATTAACCCTTGAGACGCAATTCCGGCCACTTTTCAGTCGACCTCATTGTAGATTTACAAAACTACCCATTGTAATTAAGAAAAAAAAAATACGAAAATAAATAATAAACATGAAATACCCTCAATGCCGCTCATGTGATACACACTCAGTTTTCAAGTAACCGTGGCAGACTCTCATACGCTGACACAGTAATCCAATCACTGTCGCCATCGATGACTCATTTGCCGATAACAGTGGTCACCACGGAAGTCCTAAATCACCTCATGGCGCTTTAGATCGTCATCACTACCAGCGTAGGGGCAACCTCTGCCACACTAATTTGCTTCTTCCCTCATCAATCACCGTCGCCACTAACTTCACCGGTATCAAGGCAACTTTCCGACATGGCCTTCAACTGTGGCCACCTGTTCTGCCACGTGCCTCCAACGTCTACTTCCACATAGTTGCTGTAGGCGATGCTTTTCACACACGCACAACCTCACCAACGAGATGGCAGATCTGCAACCATACCTAACTAAATTATGCAGAGCACCAACGAAAAGAGCAGCCCATAGAGGCAAAGACTTAACACAAACTACCAGCCCAACATGTCTCCAAGGTCTTTAGCCATACCCAACCTCGCAATCTACCTCTGATTGTAGCTGAGAGAGCTTTTTATCGCCGACGATATACTCCTAAAGAGATACCAATCCCTGCACACAATTATATTCACATTGCGGCCACGATTTTTATCAACTATGCTCCAGTACTGATAGTTTTGGAGTATTATCCATAATTGCCGCTGTCTCTCTCTTTCTCTACAAGCTTAAATGGATCTTCATCTCTCCTTCTTTAATACACACGTATATATATATGATAATATATATATATATATATATATATATATATATATATATATATATATAAAATACAGAAAAACACACACACACACACATATATATATGTATGTCTTACCTTATACTTTGTTCTTCAAATTTGTTTTAGTGTTTGGTGCAAAGGTGGAGCAGATTAGAGGCTAGATGGAAGAAGAAAAATGAACAGATGGGTTCATTTACAGGCAAAGGGTTACAACGGTAATTTTTCAGGGTAATTTCGGAATTAAAAGAAAATGACAGTCACGTGCTGACATTGTGGGTTGGAAAGTAGCCAGAATTGAGTTTCAGGGGTTAATTTGCACGATTTGTGATAGTTTTTCTTTTTTTTAGTTAAAGAACGATTTGTGATAGTTGTGGTACTAACTTGTTCATTTTTGTAGTATAGGGGGTAAAATGCCGATTTGTAATAGTTCGGGGGGTTGTTTACACTTTTGCCTTATTATTATTTTATTTAAAGATAGTTGGATTGAAGGCTTCTTAAATAAACTTTATCTCAACGTGACATTTAACTCAACTTCAATCTGTACTCAAATCTTGGAAATCCGGTTAGAAAAGGGTTTGAAAAGTTTTGGATTAATTACTTTGCGTTGTAAATAACAAAACAATTATTCAGTCTCAAAAGTAGAAAAGTAGTCAAAAACTTTCAAAAAAATATCCAAATCTATAGGAAAAAGAAAACTAAGAGAATATCAAATTTTAACTCTCTTTGCATTAAAAGTTGGGTTCTTACATTAATCATTGTTCACTTGGTATTGAAAATTGATCGTTCATGAGAAACAGTTGATTAAAGATATTCAATTCTTGTTATCTCATAGGGATAAATTTTCACTCAAAATCATTCACAAAGAAGGGAATTAAAGTTCCTATGTATTTCTCTTATTTTCCTCCCTTCTTATTATAGAGCTTGAATGTAACTGATTTCATGTTTATGTTAGGGGTGGCAATTTAAGTCAAAATCCATTAAACCGTTAAAATCCGCTCACTAAAATTAAATTATTTGGGCACTCAAATTTAAGTGAGTGGATAACAATGGATAAAAAATAGGTACTTATACAATTTCATGGTCAATGATGGGTTAAAAGTAAGTAATCTTAACCCATTAATCCACTCAAACAAAACCCTCATTTCTTTCTCCTCCATTTCTCTCTTCTCTGTTTCTCTCATTCTCTTTCATCTTTTTCATTTCTTTTCACATTTTTTTCTCCCTCCTCTGATTCTCTCTCTTCCCTATCCTTCCCTTCTTTTTTTTTTTTTTTTTTTTTTCTCTAACCTGGCTTCTTTTATTTTCTTTTCTTTTTGGGTAAAGTACAACACCACCCTTTTAGGTTTGCCAAAAAGACACACAGATATAACTTACCTCTTTTTTGGACAATGACACCCCTTGAAGATTGAAAAGTGAACAAAGGCACCCCATGTAGCCAACTGGCATGAAAAATTGACCAAATTGCCCTTTGAACATTTAGTGGACCTTTTTAATTTTACAAGTTAAAAAATTGGATGAAACTACCCCTTATGAACAATTTATGCGTACAGCCACAATGCTAGGAATATAGACTACACATATATATACATCCCTGAAACAGATGAAAAATTGTACATCTCTGTAATCATCTCCTACTTTACAAGTTAATAAATTTATTGAATCTATCCCTGGTGAACAATTTATGTATCCCTGTAATATGGTAGGAGATGACTACATATATATATATATATATACCTGTACAACCTCTAAAACAGTTGAAGAATAATACATGGCCAACATTTGACACTAATAATTACATAACCTATCATTACACAACCAACATTTAACTTCATAATTTGTAAATTAATAGATAAAATAGTAAAGAAAATATGAACAAAATTTTGGTTAAAAAAAAGCCCCATATTTTTTGTAAATTAATATATAAAATAGTAAATAAAATAGGAAAAAAATTTTGGTTAAAAAATAAACCTAATTACAAATTCTATATCCAACAAATTTCACGTCACATAAAATTGATTAAAAAAAAATCCTAAATCAAAAACCCTATATACAACATATTTCACAAAATAACAACAAATTGGTAATAAAATCCTCAATCAAAAACCTTAAGAAACGTCTCAATCACTAAGGTTACAGAACGAAACACCAAGTCAGAGAGAAAAAATGAGGAGATCAGGCTTACGGGAAAGGTCCTCTTGAACAAAAGTAAGCACATGTGGTGATTGTATTGACGAGATCGTGAACAGCCAAACACCAAACATTGAGTAGAACAACTAAATCAACCGAACACTGGTTGGTCTTGACGAGATCGCGAACTACCAAACAAGCAGAAACCACCAAAACATCAAACGATTGAGAGTTCCAGAACTAGGGTTTCAAAATTATCATGGTGACAAACTTAAGGTTTCAAAGAGGCATAAATGGTGATACGAAGAAAAGAAATGAAAGGTTAGAAGAGAGAGAAAGAGACGATATGTGGTTGCTGGTTAGAAGATTAAGGCATTCAACGAGTTAGGGTTAGGTAGGATAATCGTTTAATTTGGCGCCAAGTGACGCTCAACTTTCAGGGGCAATTGCATCATTTTGACAAGTATGATATTTTGCAATAAATCTGTATTTAATATTAAGGGGTAATTTTATCTTTTCATATGATTTAAGGTCTTATTTGG
The DNA here is from genome assembly GCF_030987335.1 of Cornus florida. Taxonomy (NCBI): domain Eukaryota; kingdom Viridiplantae; phylum Streptophyta; class Magnoliopsida; order Cornales; family Cornaceae; genus Cornus; species Cornus florida. The sequence goes on along the minus strand of NW_026775581.1, from coordinate 94,202,022 downwards.
ATGGAATTTCATAAAGGAGGGTGTCATTGTTCCAAAAATAGGTAAGTTGTATCTTTGTGTCCTTTTAGCAAACCTCAGGGGGTGTTGTTGTACTTTACTTTTTTCTTTTCTTTTCTTTTTTTTTTTTCTTTTTTTTTTTTTTTTTTTTTTTTTGCATTCTCTTTCCTCGATGGTTCTTTTCTTCTTCTTCAGTTTTTTTTTTTTTTTTTTTGGTGATATCTCTCTCTTTCTTCACTCTTCCTTCAAATTTTGTTTTATTGTATAAAATAAATGACCAACAATTAATTAAAACCCTTGCTCAAAATTTCTTTTTTAAAATATATGTAATTAATATTATTGAGTAAGTTGAATAGTGACTTTTCTCAAAATAAAAAATATATATATATTGTAATTCTTGAAATAAAAAAATATATATATTATTAATGTTTGAAATCAAAAAATTAATGTAAGAACAAATTATTAATTTTCTTTTAACCATGGATGGTAGGAAAGTAAAAAATTTGCAACAGTAATGTTAAAAAAGAGGGGAAAGGAGGGGAGGGGGGTTGGAATGGGTTAACTCATTTGAGCAATTACCCATTGATGACCCACTATTAGTGGGTTGAGAATGGTTACTGACCCATTCATAACCAACCCATTTCAAACCCACTCAAAACTCGTCCAAACCCATCCAATTGCTACCTTTAGTTTATGTTAATGAAATACTTCTTGGGCAAAAAAGCATAAAACCCCCATCAACTATCAAAAATTAGTATTTTACCTCCTAGACTACAAAATCAAGCAAGTTAGTACCATAATTATCAGAAATGTGTAGTTTGCCCCCCGGCAGTCATTTCCGGCACATTTTCGGCCAACAGATGGAGCCCGTGAGTTAACTTTTATATAATTCCATAATTTCCCTGCAATATAACCATTGTAGTCATGTGCCTATAATTGAGATTGTTTCATTTCTTTTTCCTTCAATTGCAACTGCTCCCTCTCTCCAAGTGTTGAAAAATACTCCATCAAAGTTAAAGAAGTTAAGGTTAGATGGGTGTATAATATATATATATATATATATATATTGTTTAATATAAAAGCAACACAAAAACATCATGAAAAATACCAACATCAAAATACAAAAATCAAAAGAAACATAAAGAAAAATTCAAAAATAAAAAGTCACTTAAAGTTTCAGATGAGAGAAAGGCTAAAAACCCGAAGTATTGGGCTTTCAATATCGGATTGCAGTCGCCAAGGGTGAGAGTTGGTGGAAACTTACGGAGATGGCGCCAATAGGGCTTAGATGGAAAAGAGAGGAAGGAAAAAATGGGCAGTTAGAGAGAGAAAGAGAGGTGTGGGAGCAAGAGGGAAGAGAAGAAGAGAGAATTTGTTTCGTCGTGTGGAAAGAGCTTTATTTCCCAAATTTAGTTTTATTTACCTTTTTTTAAAATGTTAATTATAATAGACATTTTTGTAAATGTACAATGACGGTGGCCGAAAATGACTGTCAGAGGGGCAAACCTAAGTCACATAGAGTAGGAGCGGGAGTACGAGACTGGCATATCCCAAAAAATATTGGAACGGGAGCGCCGCATTATAAATATATAAAATATTAATTTATAGTAGTAAATATATGTTTTAAATAAATTTCATGCAAATAAAAAGACAAAATAGTGAATCAAATATGAGTCCATTACAACCAATATAACATGTTTTATAAAAATGCATAAATTAACAAACATGACAATCAAACAAATTGCTTTATAAAAATAAAAACATAACAATGAATAAGGCATAATAGAAAAAGCAAGGTTCAAAAACATTGTCTTTTATACATTTAACCTGCTTTAAACTTTCAAGATGACAATCATTGTCTTTGAAATAGCAATGTTCAAAAGCATATGAAAAGTATATGAAATAGCAGAGAGAATATGAAATGATGGAACGAGAATAAGACTATAAGAGTGAATCAAGAGTCAATTACTAGTGAAAGAAGTTCAAGAATCACGAACCCAACACTTAATAGCAGAGAGAAAATTGAGAAATCACAATCAGAATATGAAAAGTTATTCATTCATTTATTTTTTTTACTAATAAATAAGTATTATTAAATATTAAGTATATTGTTATATTATTTGATTTTTACCTATAAAGGACACAGTTTACTTAATTAAATTAAATTGATTACTTTTTGACGTAGTTAACCTTATTTGGTCTATTTAAGTTGGGGGTAAAATCGAAATTTTCTCAAGATTCACACTAAATTCGTGAATTTATTGTTAAAAGTCGTCGAATTCTTAAACAAAATACACGATTTTACCTACATAATTCGTCAAATTGAACTTTAAAAACCAGTGAATTTAAGTTGAATTCGCGAATTCAAAAACATGAGAGCGTGAATTTTTGATGAATTCACTCTCAAAACGCCAATTCGCGCGCGGAGCAATGGAGTGCTGAGTTTGAGTAAATTATGTGACTTAGGGGCAAACTGTACATTTTTTATAATTGTGGTACTGACTTGCTCGATTTTTTAATTTAAAGAAGTAAAATACTGATTTTTGATAGTTGAGAGGAGTTTTATGCTTTCTTTTTTTTTTTTTTTACCTACTTGCCTTAAAGTTAAAAAAACCCTCATAATTTAGGAGTACTTTACAGTTTGAAGATACTGTAAACTCCTGTAATCTCCGTATTCATTTTAGATGTATATATATATATATATATTTATCTCTAGCTTATTCATGTTTTGAATGTTCATCTCCTATTGATTCTAGTATCCCCTCGGGGTGCGGTTTGCCCTGTGGTAAGGGCCCCTTGACTTAGTGTCAGAGTGTTCGAATCCCATCCCATCATCCCTCCCCTCTAACTTAACTCCCTAACCCCTCTAACAATCGCCAAACAAAAAAAAAATTCTAGTCTTCCCAACTAACCCTAAGTATTTCAACAAAAGCTCATTGAATTATATATATATTATTTGTTTTCGTTGGTGATGTTTCCTTTGGATTTTGATGAGGTCTTTAATTCCCAAAGTGTCAGACTTGATTTTAATTCGTTACTGGTTAGGACTCTTTCAACTGTGTTCTCTCTTTTCACAAAAAGCTGTTACAGTTTTTGGGAACATGTTAGACAACAAAATAGTGGAAAAGGTTATAAAATAGTGTCGGACTGGATCATCAAAATCTACTGCGTTCAATATGGTAGGGTATATGTTAAAGTTGTCACCAAAGTGTTCATGGAGTTTGAACTCAAGTGATTGTGAGAGTTCACTTCTAATTTCAAAAAACTGAGACCACTAATAAAAGTGTAATAATCAAAAGATTCAAACACAGCAGCCCAGTTGAGCTCAATCTCACTTGCTAGACTATTAATTACTAGGTATAACAAGGGTCATTTGTCCCACATCGGATCCAGATGAAAAAATGTTTGAGTATAAATAGATAGGCATACAGCACTACCTAACAATTTAATTTTTTAAGTAAATAGACAAGTGTTCACCCTAGGCCACTATTATGAAATCTAGAAATGTTTTTTTTTTTTTTTTTTTTAAATAGAAGCAACCATACAAATAAAACTACAAAACAAAAGAGGCATTTGCAAACAGAGCCTTTGAGACAGAAATGGGGATTGAATCCCAACACACCCACCAACTTATCCCATGAGAATGGGGCCATTTTGCACGCTACATGTGCTGACCTATTACCCAACCTTGGAGTCCAGTTTAGAGAAATGTTGTTCCCTCTGTCCAGCATAAACTTACAATCGCCAACAATCACATTCATAGCTTCCTCCGTCGGATTGAGCTCTATAATTGATTTACAGTCACTTTCCACATCTGTGTTTGACAAATTCCAATCCAAGCATGCTTGAAGGGCAACGCGCAACACCAAACCTTCTGCAACAGTGGCTGATGGTGTATGAGATCATTGATCCTGGATTTTATGGAATGACAAATGTGTATTCTTTGTGGTTATATGAAAATATGAAAATAATAATAACAAATCTAGTATTTAATGTCCACAACTGGATCTATGGTATATATATGAAAATAATAATAAAAAATCAGTTGAAGTAGACCATTGCAATCCTTCTCTTCTTTCAAAGAACCAGTTGTGGATCTATGGTATGTATATATGAAAATAATATAAAAAAATCAGTTGAAGTATACCATTGCAATCCTTCTCTTGTCTTCTCTTGTTTCAAAGAACCTTTGTGTAACGACTTTACCGGTGTGAAAAGATTTTTTTCATTAATCAATCAACTTAGCAAAGTCATACATAAGCATATTAAATTTTTTCTGTCATGCGAGGCATATTAAATTATTGACATAAAATATACGCATATATATATATATAACACAATATCTCATGTTTGGATTCTGTCCAATTTGCCAAACTTGCAGCCTAATTTTGTGGTAAACGGTCCAATTCTTTAATCATTAACACATTTTATTTCCTTTTATTCAACAAAAAACCAAGGTGGTTAAACAGAGTTTGTCTTTGCTATTAGTTGAAAAGTCCTCCATAAACACAACAAAAAAGGGATATATTTCTGTATTTGTATATAAAAAATTCAATAATGTACATTCTGTTAGCTTCTTATGACATCACAAGTGTTTCTTTAATGGTAAAGTAGGCTATATAATGTATTCAAAATGTGTAGTTGTGTGCTGATCATGATGGTGAAACTTCACCACTCTTTCAAATTTTTACTGCATAGTGATAAGCATCAGTCACATACATTACAAAGGCATATTCATCACACAAGTTAATTTTGTAAACAATGTGCCTATATATTTATACAGAAATGATTTTTGCCTACAGCTAAATGAGAAAATTATTCGCAATGAGAGTTTCTCGTGAAAGTTGGAGTGCCCAGGCTCAAACCTCTGTTAATCTAACTCTTCTTGTCATACCAAAATATATATATATATTCACATCAAGTATGATGATTTTTTTAATATGATTGTTTTTTTGACAATTACTTTTTTTACACTTAAATCATATTCATACTTGATATGGAAAAAAAATTATTCCTCATTAATGAGCAAAAGATCATTACTCTTATAGGATATGATTGTATATAATTAATGAAGGATGGTCTCTTGCTCAACTGTAAACAAAAAAATAATTCCACACCAAGTATAGTATCGTGAAATATGATCCAAGTGTAGAAAAGGTAATTAAAAAAAAAATCATAATAATCATATTCAACCGTCACCATGTTTAATGTGGATAAATTTCTTGCTTACGCTAGTGAGTAAGAAATCATTAATGCATATAAATATGTAGTGTGTGTGTCTATATATATATATATATATATATATGTATGTATGTATGCGTACCGAAATTATCTCTTGCACACTAGTGATAGAGCAAGAAATCTATCCATGCTAATTGTTGGATATAATTCTAAGGGTAAAAAAATGTAATTACTGAAAAACATAACAATCATATATAACGGTCATTATATTTGGTATGAATAAATTTATTTACGCATCAATGTGCAAGATGTCATTTCGGTGTATGTGTGTTATATATATATATATATATAGCAGGGCTAGGAATTTTAATTTTGGGGAGACTCCCATTATTGCAGAGTTGGGACGAACTAGTGTCATGTAATTACATATTGAAATATTTATTAATCAATCACAATATATATATATATATATATATATATATATATATATATATATATTATTCTTATTAATGAATAAATTGAAAAAAATACAATCCAAAAAATGATAAAATTAATAACCTAAATGGTTAGTAATAAATGAAATGAAATATATATATAGAGAGAGAGAGGGAAGATGAAACCATAAGTTACATATAAAAGAAGAAGTTGGGAAGAAAAAACATTGTTCAAGGTTAAATTTTATTCAACAATTGTTTTAATTTGGAAAAAAAAAAAATTTGATTACTTTGATTTCACTTTGTAAAAATATGTCATTATTAACTTAATGAAATATTAAGAGAAAAATATAACATTTTAACTAAACATAACACACTTAGCAAGAATAAAATTATAGAAATGCTAAGAAAAATATTAATATTTTAAATAAACAAAACACGATTAGCAAGAACTAAATAGAGAAGTGCCAAGAGATAATATAATATTTTAACTAAACAAAACAGAATTAGTTAGCAGGAACAAAATATAGAAGTGTTTTAATAACTTATAATACAAGAAATAGTTATAAAATATGTCATTAAACAAGTGACTAAAAATATTAGTATGTATAATGATACTATTTTTATTGGCATTCTTGTGATCTTGGTATGACAAAATTTTAATTTTTACTATTTCGCATAAAATCGACTAACGAGGAAGGTTCATGTATTTTTATTAAATATTATGAGGAGATATTAATGAAATTTTTTCTTCTAACTTTTGAATTCATATAGTGAATATTATAATTGTGTATATATAAGTTTAAACAACGATATAGTAGTAAAAACTAAAAACAATTAATTTATTTTTTTGTTGGACAAGATTTGAGCTCAAATTTAAATTTTGTATGAGTTTTGAGAAGATACAAATTATTTTTATTTGTAAATTCATAATTATTGAGGCAAATAAATAAGTGCTTCGAAAAATTTGGGGGTGGGGGGAGGGGGCATAAGTAGAGGTATTATATAAAATAATAATTTATGTGGGGATATAAAAAAAAAAATTTGAATGAATATTTTTATGAGTTTTGGGGGCCATAAGTAGACGTATTATATAAAATAATAATTTATGTGGGGTACAAAAAATATTTTGAAAAGTTTTGGAGAATAATGAATATGTTGATTACTGGAAATTGAAAGGAATGCCTTTGATCACATGGTAACGACTTTCCATTTTTGAGGCAGATTAAAGTTTTAGGTGAATGAAAACATTATTAAGAAGATTTCAAAAAGAATGGAAGCATTTCCTTAAATTTGCATGCACTTAAAAAGTCAACGTATCAAAGAAAAAAGAAAGTAATTTTGTGGTCATGAGTAACTGAGTAAGCTAATAAAAGCAGCACGAACATTTCAATTGTTAGGTAATTTATTTTTGTGTCGGCCCGTAATAATATTATTAAATATTTTTATGAATAAATTGATTTATACTAATATTTGTTCGAATTCATCATATCACTGCCAATCATAATCACACACCACATTATACACATATAATTAAATATTTCCAAATCATTAATAATGCATAATGATCAAAGTGATGGTGCTCATACAATGGGACACGTCGTGGTGATGTTATTGTGGAATAAAGAATGATTCAAACCTTATTATGAATGCTAACCAAACTTTAATTAGTTGATTAGTAGTTAGGATCATATTAATAGCAATACAATTATTTTATTACTAAAAAGCAACAACCGTGGATAAGTCAACATTATAAGGATATGAACAACCAGGTCAACTCCACCGTCCATTTTCAGATTCAAGTTCATCCTAGTACCAAAAAGAAAAATGAAAATTGGGGAAAAGATGAATTATTTGTCTTTAAAATTTAAAGTTTGCTTGCTTTATAACAACATTCATATATATAAATATATATATAGGGTTAAGTGTAAGAAACTCCTGAATTATGAGAAAATCTGCAACTAACATCCTTAACTATTAAAAATGCAAGAAATCCCCTTAAATATGTAAAAAAGTTGCAGATCACTCCATCCAGTGACTTGCCGTCCAGAAATGAGCGCGTGAGAATTACGCGACAAACAAATTGAGTTTTTTGTACAATAATGCCCTTCCATATATGAAAAGACCAAATTGTCCTATAGCTACCACCACTGTCTGCGACCACCACCATAACCACCACCAACATAACCACCACGAAACCCCCTAAACTCATGCCAAAACACACCGTTAAACCAAATCAAACCCATCATCATCACTACCACCTTCATCGGCATCTCAACGGCACACCATAAAACCCAATCGAACCAGTACACAAACCCACTACCACCACCCCAATCCCGCCACCACCATTACCAACCACAGCCCAACCTTCTCTCTATCAAACCCATCACATATTGTGAAACCGAAACCCCACAAACCCACTGCCACCACCCCCTTCAAACACAATCTCTGGTTCTCCCCAGGGAATGAAGGCGGCGTGGAACTACTACTCGGTGGCGTCGGATTCTGATCTGATAGCGTTGCACCAGATATGGTATGTCTGTTCAAGTGGAAGCACTTGTGGAGGATGATTGCGGAGCAATTTAGGGTCGAATATGTGGACTTCGATGAAAACGAGAAGTAGGTGACCGTCCTGATTGGAACGAGGAGGTCGGAGGATGAGGCGAAGCTCGACCGCTATGCAGTTAAGCCGCAACCAGCCCATCACTGTTCAGCCCACCTTGCTCATCGATCTTCTCCACCATCCGGGCTCATCCCCTCTACCACCGCAAGAGACGATGGCAGGGCAGGCGCAGGAGACAACGACAGCGAGATTCCGGCAACGACGAGAATGATTTGGGTTTTAAGCAACCACCGAGTTACGACTCGCTCGGTAACTCGTCCCAACCCAGTGGATCTAACGCGTCGTCTCCGTCGCCTTATCTCCTCATCCTCTGCCGCCATAATCGCCGTCGCCACCATCTTTTTCCTTCATTTTCTTCACGATTCCTTCTCCAATTGCCGAAATCAACAGCATGCTTCTTTCTCTCTTTAGTCTCCAATCTTATATATATATTTCTAGTAACTGAATTTATATAGAGTATATAAACACACACATATATATAAACAGTAGTGAATAATCATAAAGGTAAATCAGACTTTTTACTTTTTCGGTTAAGTCAGTCTCTGAAAGGGACTGAAATGCAACAAATTCATAATTCAGGGATTTTTTTTGTAATTCGGGGAGTTAGTTGCAATTTGTCAATAATTCTGAGAGTTTTTTTTTTGCACTTAACCCATATATATATATATATATATATATGGGGTACAAATGAATCCGGCTTAATTCACTAATTCGTCAAAAAAATATCTGAAGTGTGTGTATGTCTGTGTAGAAATGTGCATATAAGGTTCAAACACATGTATGAAATAATCCATGCACTTCATAGATACAGTACTTATATACACACTGTTTATTTATATTTTACGTTTGCATGATCATCATATCATAGCTATATTTAATTGTCTGTATAACAAAAAATGGGAAAACTACAATTACATAGAGTTACGAGCTTTAAATAATAAAATGGTTTATTTTAAAAATTCATTTTTCACTTCAATTGAATTAAGTAAAATAATTACATATGTATCAATAACTATTGTTTAGGTCCAAAATGTTCTCCAAACACTCATTTCAAAATACTAAAAATTATTCCCCTAAAATCAAGTATTTTTTTTAAATAATTTCTTTACTTGAAAAATAAGATTTTTCCTTTAACTTTAAACCATATAGTTGCAACTTTCATATATACACACGAGAACTTATACGAATAATAAAAAAGATTGAATATAGTATGGGGCAATTAAAAGTTAGTCCCTAAAAAGAAAAATATAATTAAACTCAAGAATATATAATTCGTCTTTGCTGTGGTGCATGCCTTAAGATGATCATCAATTTTTTGGCTAAATTAATTACATTTGTTTTATAAATAAATAATAATAATAATTGCTGCATTTGTTGGAGTACCATTTAATGAAACAACCATTTAGTTTTTTCATGATTTCTCTCCACTGCGTGTGTACTGTATATATATATATATTCATAGGAATTTTTTTACATTTGCACGTTTATATTGGTATGAATTATGAGATACGGTTAAAATTATACATATATATATATATTTATATATATAGGATGAATTTCTACTTACCAAGATTTTTTTTTTTTATACGTAATGAATTTTCACTAATTTTTTTTGTATATTTCTGAATTGACATTTAGAGGTTTGAACCGATATAAATTAGAACATACCGTTAAAATCTTTTGCACAACTATATATATGTTGTTTATTTATTTTATTTATTTTGGTAATATATACACCATAGGCAAAAATGTCAAGTTGAAAGTCAACTCAAAAATCTTGTTTTTCTAAATTTTATGAATGAAAGATTTATTTGATTTAGGAAGGATGTTTTGAAATAAGAGTTTGGAGAGTTTTTTGGATATAAATAATAATTATTTATGCATATGTAATTATTTTACCTAACTTTACCAAATTGAAAAATTAACTTTAAAAATAGATTGATTTGTTATTTAAGACTCCTAAATCTATTTAAGCGTACTTTTCTCAAAAAAAAAATTTGGTAAATTAATTGTCTCAATAATTGAAGCTCATATTTGCAATGAGGTCAACTACTATGTTCTTTATTGGGGAGACATATTGAAGTTCATCCCATTAATAAGAAGAAGAAGAAATCTTTGTGTTAATTTAAAATTAAAATTATAAATTTAGACTTGCATTTTCGACAAAAATTCATGCGCGATACACTATTATGTGATTCATTCGTAAAATTATATATGTATCCAATAAAATATAGAGAGTATATAAAATAGTAATGTGCATATAAATAGGAAAAATAATCCTCTTCGTGTATTTTCAAGCCTCAATCCAATATAAAAACTATCCTATCTTACTGGAATTAAGTTGATTATAAAATCTTTACATGACTGGTAGTTTTATAATGATACCGTGACACATTTTTTTCTATCAAAGCCGTGCGATACATTTCTAAAGCATACATAAATTATATGGATAAAAATCCTTGATGACTTTCTTATATCTTTATAGGTGGTGAAATTGGCTGTATAATTAAATAGATAAAATAATGTGTTTAATAAAGTTCCAACATCTAACCTTCGTTTTTAAAAAAGATAACTCGTTCTAACTTGACCATTGCCTATTAAAAAATATATATATATTTTTTATTTCAACGATATTTTCAGTATGGAGAGGTTGAGCCGACTGAGGTTGAAAGTTCAGAGTTTGCCTTTAGGGAGAAAAAATAGGGCCCGTGTAGGTTTGCTTTAATAGCGGACCACGTGTACAATGCATGTGTTGGACTTTCCACTAACATAATACAAAAATGACTTTACATAAGCTCAATTTTTTTTTAATTAAATAATAATAATAATAATAATAATAATAGAAAAATAATAATAGATGTTCCTCCTTTACAACTTACACTTCCCTTGAATTTATTATAATAAATGAAAAAATTAATTATTACATTTTTTTTATTTAAAAAACATGAAGTCTGAATGTATTTTTTAAAAGTAATAATGTCATAGTTATTCATAATTACTTGGGAGGTTTAAAATTTTACTATCTTAGTTGAGACATATCCACTTAAAAACTTGATAGTCCATTTTAAAAGGCAATAAATATAATTAGGCTAGAGTATTTAGTTATATAAACAAATCATAATAATCAATAAGCTTATTATAGCTTGCAAACAAGAAAAAAAAAAAAAAAAAAAAAAAAAAAAAAACTAAGAAGGTTATCTTGTTAGAAAGAAATTGTTGAATGAGCTAGAGGTTCAATAGGATCAAATTCTCATTAAATTGTTAATTTTATTTGAAAATTTTTCGGTCTCGTGTAACTAAAATTTAGTTTTCCATCATTAATCACAATCTTGCATGATGTCATAATCCCATTGCAATAACTCTTGGTTTCTCTTAATTTATTAATTTTGGTATCACACCAATACACGTACTTATTTGTTTTTTTCTTGTTAGATAAATGCCCACACACAAACTATAAATGTTTAGTATAAAATTTAAACTCTTCACCACTCATGTCAATAAAAAGAAGTTATGCTAGCTAAGCTAATGCCGGATAGGTTATTAACTTTTTGCTTTGCCATAACGAATATTGCCTTATATGGTATAATTTAACTAAGAATATACTCTCGTATGCTTCTTCATGCAACAAAATAATGTTACTAATAACTCTTATCAAATAAGTATAATATATAACTAATATTTTTATTATTATTTTTCACTATAAGTCTCCTTGACCAAACTATAGAGCTAAGACCTAAAACTGCTATAAAAAAAAAAAGTGAACCAATAATACAAACTTATAGTTAATGCAAATTATACTTTTAAAAAACTTAATCATATCTGTATATATTTATTCTAATAGTTAATGCAAGGGATTCTTTCAAAAACTTATTAACGAATAAAAAATTTCAATTATAAAAAAAAAAAAATAGTTATTTGAGGGTCAAATCTAAAATAGTATACCTAATACGCTATTGATTTCCTGAGAAACCTAATTAAGCAAAATAAAAATAAAATAAATAAATCTTAATTAAGCAAAAATTGGGACCGACCAGAATATCCGAAAACTTGGATGACTAGTATGGTTAGTAGTTTCATTATGCTAAGACTAGTCGTATAATCCTATCGAGAGAGATGGTAATTAACGAATGTTATACTATTATACAATTGGGGCTTTATGGTCATAATAAATCATTTCGCGGTTCTATAAATATGGAACAATGTAAGGCTTTACTCGCCACCCGTCTAACCACTTAATTGTGTTCTCTCTCTCTCTGTCTCTATTGTCCATTCCTCAAACTTAGGAACTTCTCTAGTCTGAACGTATATGCACTAACCCCTCTCTCTCTCTATCTTTTTCTCTTTCTCTCTCTACACTAGTTTGAAAGAACAATACAGAGAAAATTCCATGCAAAATTTGATCGAAAACGAAGTTGATCGACTACCCATCAAAGAACTTCCAAGTTTTATCAGATTCAGGTGACTCTCTCTCTCTCTCTCTCTCTCTCTCACACACACACACACACACACACATATATATATATATGTGCGTGTGTGTATGCATATGAAGGAAATTGGTTTATAATTTTGGAGATAACTTGAAATAAATTTTAAAGATTTAATTATTCAACAGAATGAAATTTTGATGATTTTGGGGAGCCCAAATTGGCAGAGAAAGTGTGATTTCTGGTTTTTTGATCTCATTATGGTGAGAAAACGTGGCAGGGTTGGTAAATTTGATGGGAGGTGGATGGGTATTCTTGTAATTTGAGGAAGCCGCATGCAATTTCAGGAGTTGTTTCGGGTGACTTCGTGGAAATGTGAAGCCACGTAGCTGCTGGTTTTGAATTGAATTTTTGTTGAATGACATAAATGCCTACGCCTTCTGCGCAATTTTTCAAATTTTTTTTTTCATATTGGGGCCCCACAAGTGGAATTTTCCTATTTTTGGGCACGCTCATGGAAATTACCTGCAGTGCCTGGTTGATCATGAAATACAATCACAGGCCTAATTCTCTCTCTCTCTCTCTCTAACACACACACACACACACAACACACACACGACTTGAGGTATGAATGGCAGAGTTGATATATATGATATATTAATATATGTATATATAAATATTATAGTTGGATTAGAAATTGGCTTACTGTTAAATTATAGATTGTGGTAAGGAAGTTCTCCGGTTACCTGTATTGATAGGTCAGAGGACCACCCTGATTATGCATTTACATTTAAATAAGGAGATTCAGATTTCATAAGCAGGACAGCACATCTTTTTGATACAGAAAACCCCACTTTTCAGCTATATATCATTTGACCTTTTTATTTTATTATTATTTAAACTAACAGCTTTCACAATCCAGATCTTCTTCCTTTATTTTTGCTATCTTCTGGTTAATTTGATTAGGAGACACCAAATTTCTTGGAAATCTCAGTCATAACACTCACAATAAGAATTATAATAGTTCTCCAAAAATATATTGAAGTTGAAAAAGATTTGGTAACATGTTTGTTTGTAACTCATATATAATAAAGATAAATACTTTATAATATGGGCTTTTAATGTTGGAGCAAAGTGTTGCAAGTTGCTAGTCAATAAGCAGAAACATTAGAGCTAAAAGAGTCGATCTTTTTTAGTGCATAGGGCTTGGAATTTCTTGTCTGATTGGGATATGTTGATCACATAATGCAGGAGTTGAAGTGAGAATTTGCAGTTTCTGCTTTCTTGGGATTGTTCTGGTTTAAAATGGCGTCGAATACGACGGTGACATGTCCATCACCCATGAAGGCAACATCTAATGGAGCCTTCCAAGGGGACAATCCTCTTGATTTTTCACTTCCTCTAGCAATTTTACAGATATGTCTTGTAGTTGTTGTCACGCGAGCTCTTGCATTTCTTCTGAAGCCATTAAGACAGCCTCGTGTGATAGCGGAGATTGTTGTAAGTTCTTAAGTCCTCTTCGTTTCTTATAATTCGAGTGCAGTTTCGCTTTGCTTTGTTACGATGATTTTTAGACTATATTATGGTTGCCACAATGCATTGGAATCCATCTATGTAATATGTTGTATGCATCTGCATTATTCCTTCGATATAACTGCAAGCAAAGAGATTTTTCACTAGGATTGCCCCTAATTATTATTATTATTATTTTTTGGTGGGTTAATTGTCTCTGTTTCATTCTAAGTTGTTGTCAAATTTTGATTTTTTTTTTTGCTTAAACAAACCTAACAACTTTGACACACAATGTTTGTCTATCAATATTAAACATCAGGTCTTTTCAATTAGGCCTTTTCAAATAGAGGAGCCAACCACCAAACTAGAAAAAAATAACACAGTTCAAAACGATTCAAGAAGATCCTAGGACTAGATTTGTTTCAAGGCAGGTTTAGACTGGTGAAATTTTGAACTCATAAAAAATATATCACAGGAGACAATATATTCTTTATAGTACCATATAAAAACAACAATTGTATATTATTACTTCTATGAACTTCCAAAAGACTTGGAAACTCAATATCTTTTTGTTTGAAATTTAAATCTCGGTAATTTACAAGTTACGAAACAGTGATTGTACCATTCTTTAAATTTTTATTTTTATGAGAATACATGGACTTCCTCAGCTCCAAGCTTAGAAGCGACAACCTCAACCAATGTATGTTTTCTTTCAAATGAGTGAAATACAAATATATAATTGTTTTCCTTGCATTTGTAGATGCTAGATAAAAAATACTATGTAGCTTAGCTGGTAATGACTAATTTTTTTTTTTCAACTGGTAATGACTAATGAGTGTTCCTACATGTTAGTACCTCAAACACACTTTGTATACCACTTGCCAAGCACAGATGATCTGAATTTGAAGTATCACGAAGAATATAATTATTATTATTATTTTTTTTCAGTATGTAAGAATATAATTTCTGTTGCTCTTTTTGGCAGGGAGGGGTTTTACTTGGCCCATCAGCTCTAGGTCGAAATGAAAAGTTTCTGAATGCAGTTTTTCCAAAGAGGAGCCTCACAGTATTGGATACTTTAGCCAATCTTGGTCTCCTGTTCTTTCTGTTTCTTGTAGGCCTCGAGTTGGATCCACGGTCCCTTCGTCGGACTGGAAAGAAAGCTATGAGCATTGCCCTTGCAGGCATTAGCGTACCTTTTGCATTAGGAATTGGTACATCTTTTGTCCTTCGAGGATCAATTTCTAAAGGTGCAGATAAAGCCCCCTTTCTTGTATTTATGGGGGTGGCTCTTTCTATCACTGCCTTCCCTGTCTTGGCTCGTATCTTGGCTGAACTCAAGCTATTAACCACTGACGTTGGTCGAATGGCCATGTCCGCTGCAGCAGTCAATGACGTGGCTGCGTGGATTCTACTTGCTCTTGCCATTTCCCTCTCTGGCACCGGCCGTTCTCCCCTCATTTCATTATGGGTGTTCCTGTGTGGCACTGCTTTTGTCATTGGTTGCATACTCGTTCTCCCACCTATCTTCAGATGGATGCAACAGCGTTGTCCTGAGGGTGAGCCAGTAGACGAAATGTATATATGTGCTACTTTAGTTATTGTTTTGGCTGCGGGTTTCGCCACTGACTCTATTGGAATTCATGCCCTCTTTGGGGCTTTTGTGGTTGGAGTTGTTGTCCCAAAGGAAGGGCCTTTTGCGGGCGTACTTGTGGAAAAAGTAGAGGATCTGGTATCTAGCCTGTTCCTTCCATTGTACTTCGTTTCAAGCGGATTAAAAACTAATTTACTCACCATTAAGGGGCTTCAGTCTTGGGGTCTTCTTGTTTTGGTTATATGTACTGCCTGTACTGGGAAAATTATAGGTACTATTGCGGTCTCGCTTTGGTGCAAAGTGCCTTTTAGAGAGGCTGTTGCTCTGGGGTTTTTAATGAACACTAAAGGCTTGGTGGAGCTTATTGTCCTCAATATTGGGAAAGACAGAGGGGTGAGATCTTCTTTTCGCAATTAACAATTAGACACTGATCATGCTTGATTACTAGTCTTATTTTATTTGACTCGTGTGTGTGTGTTTGCATATTTACTAATTTAAGTGATTGATCTTGCAGGTATTGAATGATCAAACATTTGCCATTATGGTTATGATGGCTCTCTTCACAACCTTTATCACGACGCCTCTAGTCATAGCAGTATATAAACCAGCTAAAAGGGTGGGCGATCCTAAATACAAGCACAGAACAATTCAGAGGAAAGATCCAAGTTCTCAGCTCCGAATGCTGGTATGTTTCCAGAGCAACAGGAACATCTCCTCTCTGATTAATCTCATTGAGGCTTCTCGTGGGACCGAGAAGAAAGGACTTTGCATCTATGCAATGCACCTTATGGAGCTGACTGAAAGGTCATCCGCTATACTCATGGTCCACAAGGCAAGAAGGAATGGACTGCCCTTTTGGAACAAGGGAATACATTCTGATGCCAACCAAGTAGTTGTTGCTTTTGAAACTTTCGAGCAGCTGAGCCGAGTGTCCATTCGTCCAATGACAGCAATCTCACCCATGTCTAACATCCACGAGGACATCTGCGGAAGTGCAGAGACGAAACAGGCTGCAATGATAATCGTCCCATTTCACAAACATCAGAGGCTGGACGGACAACTGGAGACAACTAGAATGGAATTCCGGTATGTCAACAAGAGAGTTCTTAAGTACGCACCGTGTTCAGTTGGGATCTTAGTTGACCGTGGCCTTGGTGGATCCACTCATGTGTCCGCAAGCAATGTTGACTCTGTGATAACAGTCCTATTCTTTGGGGGCCGCGATGATCAAGAAGCTCTTTCTTATGGTATGCGCATGGCTGAACATCCTGGTATCAATTTAAGAGTCGTTCGTTTCATGGTAGGCCCCAAATTTGTTGTTGAGAGTATTACGCTTGACATGGAGAGCTATGGTCCTGAAGCAAGGGCAATGGATGAAGATTTCATCTCCGAATCCAAGGAGACAATGTCGAAGAACAACTCAATCAAGTATGAAGAGAGAAATGTAAGTAGTGCTACAGAGACAATTGAAGTGATTAAAGAATATAATCGTTGCAATTTGTTTTTGGTTGGAAGAATGCCGGAGGGTCAGTTAGCTGCAGCTTTGAATGGAAGGAGCGAGTGTCCGGAATTAGGACCATTAGGCAGCTTCTTGAGCTCACTAGATTTCTCAACAGCAGCATCAGTTTTGGTGGTGCAACAGTATCACAGCCAGTTATCTGAGCATTCATTGGCTACACTGAAAAGTGACTCTTCAGAGAGAGAGTATGAATCTGAGTGATTGGCTTTCATCTTTTAGGATTTGATCTCTGCTTGTACAGTGTTATGTAAGAAAGTGAAATAAAACAAATACTAGGAGAAGTTATGTTACAGTGATTTCTTTAGATATACAAAAGTACCCGTGCCAAACACACAATACTTGGGTACGTATTACATGGCACGAAATATGTGCTAGGCATGTCTTGTGGGGCATTTCCTTGCCAAGGATATTAGGAAATTCAAGTCTGCTGTATAATTGTACATAAAACTCAAGTCTTATTGCTTTTGTAATATCATTGCTTCGATAGGAACTGAAGTTTCCATGTTAAATGTTGTAGGTTACACAGAGACACCATTTATTGAAAAGATGACTATTTGCCTATATCTTTGTGTCCTTTGAGCTTGGGGTGTGATATTAAAAAAAATTATTGATCAAGTAACATAGAGTAATACAATAATTACTGATCAAGCAACACAGTTTAAATTAATCAAGTTCTCACAACATGAGTTTATGAATTCCTTACCTGGATATGATTTTCATTTTTTTTTTTTGTTGTAAACATAAAGAAAAAGTGGCCAAAATAAGGAATATGTCAAAGTGGCACAGACTCATGAACTGATTGAAAATTTTCTTCCAATCCTAAATCTAAGCCACCGATTTGGTGCTCCCAGACATAGCAATAAAAAATTTCTGTTTTTTTTTGTCCTTGCAAATAACATGCTCACTCGTTTTGCCCTTATAGGAGTCGAACCCTAATCCAAATGTTGTTTTCTCTACCAAGGCCATATTGTGAGTGTGTGGTGTCGGCGTTTGTAACAACTAATTTTTTTTTTTTTTGGTAGATTATTTTGCCCTTACAGGGGCCAAATGTTGTTTTCTATTCTCCCCAAATGGAGAGGTTGAGTGTTTAAGCCCTACCACGGACCATATTGTGAGTGTGTTGTGTGGGCGTTTGTTTGAATTTTCATGAGAAAAAAAACCCCTAACCTTTCAAACATCCAATTATGTAACAAAATGTTCATTTTCTTTCTTTTTATCATTGGTGGCCCTAATTTTTAAATATGAGAAAAGGATCATATTAATTTGCACCAATTGACTAAAATCAGACTCAAAATTGATGTTTTCATGCTGGACAAATTGAAAATTTTCCAACATTCCACAAAGCGAGTGATTGCATTAATCATAGCGATTCAATATCATAATCTGACTTTTCCAGTAATTTTCTACTAATGATAATTTGTTGCCTCTCCAATACTGACACGGCTAATTGTTGCATTCAACAATCTTCTGGTCTCTCTATTGAAGCGTAATTAACTTCGTATTTGGACCAGTCTTCAGAGAAAAATAGTCACCAAATTTACAATATTTTCGTGGATGCTCATCTCTTCATGTGACTAAAGCTTTTATCCAAATCGTCATTGAATACATACATGGGATTAAGAAAATGTAATTATTATTTTTTATAATAAAAGTGACAATTAATTATTACATGGCATAAAATAATACATTGAATGTATCAAAATTTCAAAAGATTTGTCTACTTATATAGAACAGCTCAATTGTGGTCAGTCACGTTAGGTTCGCTTTTTCTAATGTCATTATGAAATTAAATCTTGAACGTCATGGCTGAGAGGCAGATGGCACAGTTCAAAAGAATCTTGATTTTGAGATATTTCACATGTAAATGGCGATTTAAATATGCGTTGATTTGTCAATCATAGTTGACCTTAACGAGTCCTTCTCTCCCCAGATAACTATTTTTCCATCTACTAATTTATTGTATCTTTTTAATAATTGTGTGTGATATAATAATAATCATGATTTTATGCATGTAAATTGTCATAATTGCTACCATTCAACCGTAAGTAAAATATGTGAATTGGATAAATAAAGTTCAACAAATATTCTTTTATTAGTAAGGATAAGTAAGATATATAATTCTAATAAGCTGAGTTCAACAAATATTCTTTTATTAGTAAAGATAAGAATGGACTCCTTTGTATTTATGCGTTTTTACTCCCCTCATATATGGAAAGAAGCATGTGCGATGCACTTGAATAAAAAAAGGATGAAAGTTAGAAGAGGGTTTTTAGAAATTTTGCATCCTTAGTTAAGGTCCAGTTGAATTTGTAACCCCCTCTGATAATTGAGGGGGGTTTTTTAAAATAAAAATAACCCCCTCTGATAATTGAGGGGGGTTTTTTGAAATAAAAATAGTCAAGGGTTTAATGGAAAAGGGTCAAAGGGGTTTTTTTGGACTTTGCCTTTTTAATAATTGTGTGTTTTTATATATATGTGTCTTTTTCTCACTACAAATTAAGTCTAATCTGTTTATATTTTTTTTATAATTATTATTTTTTAATTATATAATTAATGTATTGAAATACTATTTGTAATTTTAAATATTAATATATATATATATATATATATATATATATATATATATATTTGTTTATTTTGGTGTCGATAATTAGAGTTGATTGGCATTATAAGATTCTCTTGAATTTTTTTTTTTTTTTTACGTCATTCGTGTTGATCTTGAGCACGCTACTTCATTTTGCATGGCTCAGGCGAAGCTAAGATTGTAGGAGTACCAATTTTTAATATATGCGTGTGAAATGTATTGTGTGTACGCTCGTGTGTTTCGATCAACTGTCCAGTTGACAATCAAGTAATGAAATGTATAGCAAATTAGTCTACTTTGAAAAATCAATCATGCACATGGTGATAATTTTAATGACTACTTTCTTTGTCATTGCATAAAAAATTGTACCCTCTTACCGTCATAAACAAAGAAAATATTATAATATTTTTTTAAAATATCTCACTCTTTCTTGTTCAAGAGGTTAAAACAATAGTTAAATTATAATTATAATAAGCCTCAAATTTAATGGTTAACAATTTTTAGTGATTAATAAAATTATAAAAAGTGTATATATATGCGTCGTTTTTTTTTTTGGGGCATTGTAGTTGGTAACCTAGTATTATAGTAAGCTGACTTTATAACTCAATGCGTGAACGTAAACAATTGTTGAAGAATATGCTCTCCATTGCATCATTACCCACAAAGGGAAAGCTAATCATAGGCCGAAAAAATAAGTTCGAGTACGTACCCATTCATGAATAATTCAACAAATCTATATTTAAGGAAAAGCAAGTCCATTGTACTTTCCCCAAAAAAAAAAAAAAAAAAAACACACACACAAAAGAAAAGAACACCCATGTCACTTGAATACTTGATACAAGTCTAACCTGGTGGTGAATTTGACTGTGATCCCATCCAAATTCATTAGCTGATGTGTCTCTGATTGTACAATTGGAAGTTTTTTTTATTTTATTTTATTTTTAATAAAATAAGTAATAAATAATTCATCTGTCAATGTCAGGGTAAATTTTGTTGACAAATAGCTACGCGGTGGAACAATTGTTCGCTCCATTTAGAATACAAAAATATTATTTTACCTTTTAATTTTTTATATATAAAATTATCCTTGTTTGTGGAAGAATGAATATTAATGTTATTTGGTATATTGTGCAAATTTTGGAAGAATGTTTATTTGGTTTATATTTCTAATTATGAGTTTTCAAATTTTGAGTTAAAAATAAAAAATAAAAATAAAAATAAATTAAAAAAAAAGGAGTTGAAATTTAAACGAAAAACTTAAATGGGTGTGGAAGCTAGTGTTTGGAGAGACGGCATGAATATTAAATTTTGTTATCCTTCAAAAAAAAAAAAAAATGGGAGGAAAGAAAAAAAAAATACTGCATTTTTAATACCAAATTTCCCTTATTTTTATTAAAACAAAAAAAAAAAAACAAAAAACAAAAAACAAAATTTATACAAAAAGATATTACTGTAAATTCATTAAAATAATTTTTTTTTTCATTAATCAAAACATAGCTTATATAATTTGAATTAACTTGAATAATGATCTATTCCATAATTTTATTTTTTAAAAAAAAAAAAATTTAAATTAGTAGATGTAGATAGTTGAAATCGGGCACTTCAAAATCTACCAGAGGCATTGAGACATCTGCGATGATCTATTTTATTTGCTTACTAAACTTCGATCACAACTTCTATAAATTTTGTATCCCTCCATATCCTTTCTTTTTCTTTCAAAATTTTATACCAAACATAATATACCATTTCTCTGCATTACCGTTCTTCCCTTTTCTTTTCCTTCCACTTCCGTCCGACCAAGTAGAACTGGGAGTGTTTTGAGTTTTAAGTCATTGGGCCTATCAAGTTTTAAGTCAACAATTGCTACTTTCAATTTAATATTTGATCCAACTTTGTCAACTCATTTTACAAGTATTGATTTGGGCCTTATAATCCAATTGCTTTATTCATGTATATTAATATGTTAGATTAAGAAAAGATCCAATACGTTATGTTGGAATTGGTTTTTCTTCCTTTTAAAAATGAATTCTCATTGTCATTTATAACTATAAAGTATAATGCTAATGGAATGAAATGCAAGTGGGAATTGAATGAGAATGGAAATGAAATAGAATAGTCATTCTCATTCTATTGTTTGGTTGTTAAATATGAAATGTGTAGGAATTGAATGATAATAATCATTCTAGTATTTGATTGGACCAATTTTAAATTTAAAATATAATAAATTTCTAATTGAATTCTCCAAAACATCCCTCTTAGTAACAAATATATTAAATTAAATTAACTAAATGATATTCTCTAATAATTTTTTAAAATTAAATGGTGGCAGTGGCGGTGGTGGATGGTGGAAAATGGTAGTAGTGTAGGTGGTGGTGTGGGAAGGCGGAGGTGGTGGCAATGGTGAAAATTGGTGGCAGCAGTGGTGGTGGAAGGTGGCAGTGGTGTTGGTGGAAGGCAGTGGCAGTAGTGTGGTGGTTGTGGTGGAAGGAGATAGTGGTGTGACTATGGTGGTAGTGGAAGGCAGTGGAAGTGGCGGTGGTGGTGGAAGGTGATGACGATGGTGGTGGTGGTGAAATGTGGTGGTGATGGAAGGTGGTAGAAGGCGATGGCGGCATTGCTGGTGGTTGTAGAAGGCGGCGGTGGTGGTGAAAGGTGGCTGTGATGGTGGTGAAAGGTGGCTGTGATGGTGGTGGAAGGCAGCGGTGGTGGTGGTGGGCTGTGGCGGTGGTGGAAGGTGGTGGTGGTAGTGAAAGGTGATAGCAGCGGTGGTGGCAGTAGTGAAAGACGATGGCGGCGGTGGTGGTGGAAGGTGGTGAAAGGCAATGGCAATGATGGTGGCGATAACGGTGGTGAAAGGCAGCAGTGGTGAAAGGCGGCGGCGGTGGTGAAAGGCCGTGGCGGTGGTAGTGGTGGAAAGTGGTGGGCAATGGTGAAAGTTGATGGTGGTGGAAAGCAGTGGTGGTGGTGGTGGTGGTGAAAGGTGGAGATGATTGTGGTGGAAGGTAATTGTGGTTTTTGGACTTGGAATGTGAGGATGTTTTGGGAAGTCGATTTTTTAAAATAAATTACTTGGGAATGGAATGGCTATTCTATAGGTTTAGTTGTGAAATGAATTTTCATTCCCAGGAATGAATTTTCATTCCAATGGAATGACCATTCTCACTTTAAGTTGTATACCAAACAAAGGAATGGTTGGAATAGATATTTCATTTCATTCCATTCCTCCACACCAAACGTAGCATAAGAGTAAATTCTATTGACTCCAACTATGATCAGATTGATTTTGGCCTCCACTAAAAATTAAGAATAAATATTGCCGAATCTACTGAGAGAGAGAAAGATCTCCCCCTCCCTAAATAATAATAATAATAATAATAATTAGCCCGTGTTCGGGCTCTAGACGAAAGGTTACTTTGTCCCGTTTATAATATGAAAATACTATTTTACCATTATATCTTATATTATATACAAAATTATCTTTGATAGTAGAAAAAATGTTGATGCTTATTTGGTTTAATTTTGTGAAATTTAAACTAATGTTTATTTGATTTATATTTCAAAATTTTAAGTCACATAGAGTAAAAATTTAAACGAGAGTGTGAGAGCAGAAGCGCCACAAAGCGTGAGTTCAATTTGAAGAATGAAAAAAATGAAAAGTTCCAAGTTAATTTGGATGGACAATCTATAAGAATTCTGGGCATGGCCCATGGAGATCCAAGTGAATTTGGATCATTTTGGAGTTCCAAGCCTGCTTTGCTAAAGGACCATCATTGCGCCTATCAAGACTCTTTAAAGCCAACCATTCTTAAGTTTCATCTTTTAAATTTGAGCCCAACTTTGTCTAGTGATTTTTCAAGTATTGGGCCTTATAATCCAATTTCAGTCCAATTCTATATTATTCACTCGGCCTTAAAAACCTAGCAACAAGTTCATTGGTTGTTCTAAGCAGCCTATACTTCTACATTAAAATCAGACTTTTTCCCAACAAATTTACCTTATGAGACATCCATCCAAGCAAGCTACAAGTGAAAATATTAGAGAGGGTAAAATTAAATTTTAAATATTCATGTCAATTTTTTTTAGACCTATTATTGGTTATATTATAAATAAAATATCAATATATATATATAAAGTAAAGTGCAATAAACCCCCTTCAACTATACCCCATGTGCAATTAACTCCCTTCAACTACAAATAACCCCCCTCAACTATGGTCTTGGTATAGTCTTAGGACCGAGAATGTTTTTCAGGTCATTTCTAGCTACCGAAAATTGGAAAAGTCTAATTTACCCTTCATAAAATCACACTGAAGAAAATAAAATGCCTGTGGAAGGAAATAGTTATTTAAAAGACTATAATGCCCTTGACTGATGGTTGGACCCAATCCCTACCAAACATGCCCTAACGTCTGTAACAATGGTAAAATACAACTCTTTCTCCATTTCATACAATCAATCTGGACGCCGATTGCCTCTCCACCACCACGCTGAATCAAAGATCAACTCTAACATCACCTACACTTTGAGACCCAAAATCACAATTGGGACAAAAATTTGATGACCAATTTTCAGCGTCGTTCTGCAATTCAACCCAATCAAGCAAGAACACATACAAATCTTCATGAGTCCATGACCGCCACCTGCAATAACCTAACACCATCTCAACAGTCAAATATCTCCCTATCTCACACGCACACGTCTGCAATTCGCTATCTTTCCCCTCTTATCACCAACAAGAGATTCGATTAGTCGGCGATATTGTCGGCATCCGAAGAACAAGAGCGCAGAGAGGGAGCAGTGTTTATATATATATATATATATATATATATATATATATATACACAGCTCATTTGATGCTTGTGACCAACCCTTCTACATTAGAACTGAAGGGTCCACCGAGATTGCCATCGCCTACCCAGCAACGGTGGGTTCATCCAACCGATGAGTTTCAGAACAGCGATTAAAAGGTAAAAGGTTTTGTACCCAATTGTCAGCTTCACATTGGCAGAGCAGAGAGAAAGAAATCCGAACCCCAAATCATTTACGATCGTTGTGTGCAAGCTTTGCCCTCGCCGCTCTAATTTGGGGGTTTATTGTGTTGTCCCTAGGTTGCCTGATCTCACCGTTGTACATCGCTGGCGGCTAGGGTTGACTTGGCCGTGAATGACTCGCGACGGCGAGCTTGGCGGAATTAAACGGCGGCTGAACTCACGGCGATCAAGGAGGCTTCGGACGATGGAGAGGATGAAAATAGCTTCGGCGGTTTCGGCTTTGGATGATGTTAGCTGTGATGGACGGGGGGTGGTGCAGCTGCGGTGACGGACCGACGAGGGCTCGGCCGTGAAGACGAAACGCGGCAGTGGAGAGGAGTGGCCTGCAAGGATGAATCCAACCTTCTATAAATGGGTTTTGATTTTTTTTTTTTGGGAAAGAGGGGATGCGATACACAATGATTTGGAACGAGGGGAGGAGATTGATGCGATACACACTGAAATTGAAGGAACCACAGATCGATGGAGGAAGAAGACAATGAGTGAATTAGTTAGGGCTTGTTTGGGTCCAATGATGTTTCATGGGCATTATAGACTTTTAAATTAGATAAGGGTTGTATGGTCATTTATATAAATTTGGCCTCTCACTTGTAAGGAAATTGATCGGCTGGTTGCCGGAATGAGTAAAGTGCAACAAATTGAATAGTTAAAGGGGTTTTTTTGCTCATTTTGAAATTTAGGGGGGTTTTTTACTCATTGAGGTATAGTTTAGGGGGGTTTAATGCACTTTACCCATATATATATATATATATATACATACACTACATGATAAGGGTTATTATATATACAATATTGGCCTAGATGGTGTGAAATAGTGAATCAGAATTCAATGCTGCCATCTTTGCACTCCGTTTGGCAAAAAGAATCGATAAAAAAAAATTAAAAATAAAGGAAATGAATGAAAGAAGGAAGAAGTACTATACTGTATACCGAATTAATTTTACCAATTCGGGCCCAAGACGGGACCATATAACAAAACACTCTTCCAATTTACATATTACACGCGCTCGTATGTGTGTGTCTAGTTGTATTAGTAATTTTAAAACTATGCCTTCATATAAGACAGACACATAGAAGTAAGAATACTTCTATTTCAGTGAGAGTTATTATTGAGTATTATTCTTTAACTAGTAGTTGATATTAACGGGTGGGTATTTCGCAATTTGATTTAAAAGCTTAAATTATTAGGCGAGATTAACACCCAACCTATATATACTAAATCATTCTTCTAACCGAATAGATGTGGTACAAGTCTCCTCTGGTAATACTGGATTATCACGGTAATAACTCTACCCTGCCCTCAATTTACATATTACACACACGCGCTCGTATGTGTGTGTCTAATTGCATTAATACTTTTAAAATTATGCCTTCATATAAGAAAGACACAAATAAGTAAGAATATGTCTATTTTGGAGTATTATTCTTTAACTATAGTTGGTATTATATTATTGGTAATTTTGATACATAATATATAAGACTGGTAAACAATAACGATGTTAATAATGTGTGGATGTAAAAGATATTTTGATGCCATTCCTTGGAGTTCTACGTGCAAACGAATTGTTATATTGTGACAAAGCTCTATTAAACATTATATTCAGCCAATACTTCCAATATTCATACGAGGATACAACTTGTCCTATTTTAATTGACAAAAATGTTGTTCCCTTGGACCTAAAGTTTAAACTTAAGTCCCCAATTATAAACATCAAAAATATATAAATAAACATGCACTATTACAACTTCAATCAACTAATCCCTACCCTACCTTTGCTAACTTGAATTGCAGTGTTCTTAACTTGAGGCCATATTGTACCATCTAAGCATTCCTATGCTCCTCCACCATTATCGAATATATATATACATATATACATACACACACACAGCGTGTGTATATATTCCAACAACATGGACCACGTACTTTAAGGACCCTCCCCACCTTGTATATGCCCTTTCAGGACTAAACTATTATTGAGGACAAAAGAACATCTGTAAACAACAATTTCAAAAGAACTTTTGTTCAATTAAAATTAACAACAAATTGCAATCATATACAGTACTGATCATTGTATGTGGCCAGTCTGTGCCAGCTTAATATCACACCATTCCATCAAATGATAAGAGTTTTGATTAGAAGACCACGTTATCCCTCTAACTTCAATCATAAGCTTCAATCTTTGTATGTGGTCCTCAAAGGGCTGAATCAGTAACTCTTCCTTGTTACCCTAGTAATGTGTCTATATTTTGCTTCTTTATTTTCAAGTTGATCACTTTCGGCTCTTTTCGCAACTGGTTTTGCTTTGTGTTTTTTTTTTGTTTCTACCGTACCGAAGCAAATATTTGGCAGCATTAAATCAATGCTTTGAATTTGGAATTTGAGAAAATTTAGTACTCGTGCAAAATTTGAACTAAACTTTCTTCGATCCTAAATTCAAAACATCAATTCGGTGCTCCCAAATATAACAGAAGCGTATTTTGGTAACGTTTGCTGCAATTTGAATAGTACCCAAGTGCTTTCCCAAAAACAACCAAAATCAGAAACAAAAAATTGATGTTTCTGGTTGTTTTCACACGATAACAAAAGCACTGTTCATAAAAAATAAATAAATAAAAATAAAAATTGACATTTTTAATTAGCCATTTAATTTTTCAAACTTGCATGCTTTTTCACCAAAATTATTTTCATATTTTTGCTTCCAAAAAATCTAACAAATGTACGTTACCAAACAGACCTCTAAATATTATTGAACACATTTCGAACTAGAAACATTACTTCTGCTTCAATCAAAGCAAAAGCATAGTTGCCAAATGAACCATTAGATTATCTCCAATGCAAAATGCCATTTTTTCATGCCAAATCTATATTTTGAGAGGAGTTACAGTGTCAAAATGATTATATTTTAGCAACTCTGCTCCAATGGTGCATTCCATACAAAATATCAATGTTTGACATGACTACCATTATTTTTCAACAACTATTTCCAACTATCAATTTTCAACAACCAATTTTTTTTTTTTTTTTGAGTGTTTGTATTTTATTTAACTTATTTGCCTTATTAAAAATAAATAAATAAAAAATAATCATCAAATCCAACTGAGTCTTGAAATTTAAGCAACTTTTGGATTAATTGAGATATATATATATATATATATATATATATAAACACAAACATATATACACATACATATATACCAACACTGATATATATATATATATATATATATATATATATATATACAAGCACAATACCAAACTACAAAATCTAAAAGAATCAGAAGTTCAAAACCCATATATTTCAGTTTGACAGAAGCACTAGCAATAACTATAATTTGTGCTATATTTGGCATAAAATTTAGCAAAATTATATTTTGACGGCCCATTTAATAGCTCCTTGAAAAGCCCATGTTAAACCCACCTATTATATTTTAAAATTAACAGTGCATTGAAATTGCTCTTCGTTCTCTTGACAAGATTTCTTAGTACATCTCAAACATTCCTCTTTTATCTTTGAATTACCCATTATTAGTATTATTTGAAGGGTAGCTATTTACCCATTATTGTTTCATGATTTTCATCCATGTATATATATATCAAATAATAATAATAATGGGTAATTGTTTTTTATTTTTTTTAAATAAAGACTTTGTGTGGACATGTCCGTGGAATCCAAGCACCAAGTCAAACCAGAATAGACCTGACAAGGCCGGCCCAGTAAAATCATCCCTTAACGTGGGCCCACCCGAAAGAAAGCATCTCCATTTTTTGGGTTCCACTCAGAGTAGACTTGGACTATCATTTCTTCTCGTGACTTTATTAAATAAAAATAAAAACAAAAACAAAAAAGATAGAAAAGTGGACTGGTTTGTTTTGTAACTATCAAAATAATTTTTTATTTTTAAAAAACTTAAAATAAAAAATTATACAAAAAATTATACTTGATTCAATTTTTTGAAAATTATACTTGATTCAATTTTTTGAAAATTATTTTCTAAAAATTCAGTTATAAAAATGTTTGTTTTTAGATAACAGTCTTTTATAATTCTCTGAAAACTGTTCTCTATTTTTTAAATTTTTGAAAACTATTTTTTGAGTGACAAACCAAGCATGTCCTAACTCTACGTATTGTTTTCTTTCCTCCTTTAATCATAATTTCTTAAGAATAAAAAATCTGTGTCTGTAAATTTAGCTACTTATAAAAAGATTTCAAAATAATTGTAATTGGCACCTTTTGTGTTAATAAACATATCGATTGGATTTAGTACAACAAATCATCATTATATGTGTAATTTGTAAGTGATCAATGAAGAAATTAAAACTAATTGATATTTGTAATGGGTCCAACATATATGAATTGGATCGAATCCTTCCTTCAATCATAATGAATTGAGATAGAACAATGTACAAAACGGAATTGAAATTCATGGTGAATAAGGTTGTTGCCGACCCATTTGTCTCATTTCAACTTGGAATTTGAAGAAATTGGAGGAATCAGATTAGTGCATTATTTAGGAGACTTATATATATATATATCAAACAAAATAATATGTCGATCATCTGTCAGTTGGACTCAAGCCACAAAAATCTAAATCAACACCTACTACCACCAATCTTCCGCCAAAATTGAATAGAAAATTTTTGTAGATAAGAGAATAAACAAACCACCAACCACGTTACATGTCTATATATATATATATATATAATCCCCAAAAACCAAAATTATTCTTTTCCATGTCAAGTTGAATTATGTAGGTGGGTTTCTTATCATCTTCTCTGTACAAATTAATTAACTAGACATGCATTATCAAATTTGGGAAGCAAACAAGATTTAGAGAGTTCGTATCATTTGCTCTCAAGATTCCAACTCTCCAAACCTTTTAGTAGCTGCATGTGCGTTTGATTCTTAATTATTACTATTATTTTTATTTATTAAAAAATTTAAATATTAAAGTTAAATCTTTTTCCCTTTTAAAGTAAATGATTGATAACTAATATGGTTTAAACTTCACAATGATCACTTGATATTGAAAAATACATGGTTAATTGTTAACATTTCCATCATAAACTATAATTTATAATGCATATGTTCTAGTGATGAAAAAGATAAAATAAAATACATGTTAATTAGGACGAGCTTAATTAGTTTGGTAAATAACTAATTAAAACGATTAATTTATTTGTGTCTCAAAGTCTAGCTCTAACCCATACAATGGAATATAGGGGTTGATACACATTCGAAATGCTGAACACTTTTTGGATATACTTCACTTGGCTTTCTTGTACTTATTGTTTAATTAATACAGTATTTATTTTTAAAAGTACTTTCTTGCTTAAATTTTATAAAGAGGCGAGTAAATTAAACTTTTTAAAATATACATGCCTAACTGTTTGTGAGTACCTTTTTGAGATCACCCACTAAGCTGGTCAAGGTGTGTATGTGGTATGTGACAAGCGCGAAGTTGGTTGTAGACTATATAATCTTTGGACTTTCCGGGCAAATCTTGAGATATGCCAATTACAAGGGACAAAAGCTGGTGGTGCCCCTGAAAGAATTAGTATAATCTTAATTTAATTTGGTTCATGAATTCAGTCACTCAAAGTCAAGGTGCTTAATTATAAGGTAATTAAGATGATGGCTTACGGTCACCAATAAAAAAAAAGCACATATCTCATTACATTAATTATATATATTTTTTAATCGTATTGTTAGGTGATTGTTTTAGGTCCCCAAAAGGAGAAGAGGCACGTAGGCCTCATGTCTCATTATATTTGTTCTATTTGTTTTAAAGAATTAATTTTGTTTTATTATATTAATTATCAAATAAATAAGATTATTCTTTTATTAATTAATACAAGTTTCTTTTATATTATTCCGATTATATATATATATATATATATATATATATATATATATATATATATATATATATTAATAAATGGGTTAAGTGCATTAAACCCTCCTCAACTATGAGTTAATTGCAAGAAACCCCCTTGAACTAAAAAATACCTCCTAAACTATAAGAATGTTGCATTTAATCCCAAGGTGTTAAACAACCGTCAACTAAAAACTAAAATTACCATTTTGCCCATTATACATATCCAACTTTAGTTGCTGATGTGGCCTTTGTAATCTCCATATCCAATGAAAATTTGACAAGTCATCCTATCATTAATAATTTTATTGTGGACAAAATTTGAGAAATGGTAAAATACATTTAATCACTGGACTTTAAAATTGACCCACGTGAAAAGCTGAAGTGGCCTGGATGCGCAACAGTGTCTCTCTTCCTTCTTGGTTCATTCTCTCTCTTCCATCTCTGCACATTGCAGTGGTGTGGGGGAGCTAACATCCGGCGCAAGCTTTGTGGGATATCTGGGTCTTCAACATATATAAATCTCCTCTTCACGAACCTCTTCAAATCTCCTAAACATATGACGGATCGCTGCCAGAATCTATGGAGGCCATGGTCGCCAGAATCCATGGAGCCTTTGCCGCCGACTAAGCAACCCTCCTTCTCCTCAGCTCCACTGTTCGCGGCCGCACCCTCTAGTAGAACTGATCCGATCCAGACCCATGTTCATGGTCAGGCGGTTACTGCGAAAGCTTGTGAAGCTTTGTCCTAATAATCCTGCAACTTATATACTGTTATCAAATGTGTTGGCAACTTGGGGTTAGCCGCAAGACCCAATCATAAAAGTTACAGATTTAGTCACAAAAGCCCCATAAAATCTGTTGTGGCGGATTACCAAACCAACCCAATCGCAACTGCCCAAAAAATACGCGTTATTCTTTCAATCAATTCCCCTCCAAACACTGACCTTTGCAACAAACGATTTTTGTTGAATGATTTTTCACCTTTTCGTCATTCTCGTCATTGTCGGAGTTGGAGGTTAAAGAGGAAAAAAAAAAAAAAAGAGAGAGAGAGAGAGGTGGATTGGAGAGAGATAGTGTTGGTAGTGGATGTGGTTGTTAGGGAAGAAGAATCTTGGTAAGAGCAAGAGAGCGGTGGCAGTGGCAGCGGCGGCAGGAGGTGACGGTGGCAGCCATGGACCGCCAGTGGAGGTAATGGTCATGGATAGACAACGAAGGTGGTTGGAGAGAGAGGGTGGACGTGCGCACGTGTATATATATATATATTTATATATTTGTATATATAATATTCATTTAATAACTATAAGGTTATTTTTCTCTTTCTGAATATTTGTCAAGTCATGTGACACACATGCCTTTCTTTCCGTTAGATTCCAAACGGCCAACTAACATTTTGCAACAAATTGAATAGTTTAGGGGGTTAAGTGTCTTTTTAATAGTTCAGGGGGGTTTTTTGAGAAAGAGAAAATTATTCAGGGGGGTTTAATGCACTTAACCACAACATATATAAATCTCCTCTTCACGAACCTCTTCAAATCTCCCAAACACATGACGGATCGCTGCCGGAATCTATGGAGGCCATGGTCGCCAGAATCCATGGAGCCTTTGTCGCCGACTAAGCAACCCTCTTTCTCCTCAGCTCCACCATTCGCGGCCGCACCCTCTAGTAGAATTAATCCGATCCAGATCCATGTTCATGGTCAGGCGGTTACTGCGAAAACTTGTGAAGCTTTGTCCTAATAATCCTGCAACTTATATACTGCTATCAAATGTGTTGGCAACCTGGGGTTAGCCGCAAGACCCAATCATAAAAGCTACAGATTTAGTCACAAAAGCCCCAAAAATCTGTTGTGGCGGATTACCAAACCAACTCAATCGCAACTGCCCAAAAAATACGCGTTATTCTTTCAATCAATTCCCCTCCAAACACTGACCTTTGCAACAAACGATTTTTGTTGAATGATTTTTCACCTTTTCGTTATTCTCGTCATTGCCGGAGTTGGAGGTTAAAGAGGGAAAAAAAAAAAAAAAAAAAAAAAAAAAAAAAAAGAGAGAGGTGGATTGGAAAGAGATAGGGTTGGTAGTGGATGTGGTTGTCAGGGAAAAAGAATCTTGGTAAGAGCGAGAGAGCGGTGGCAGTGGCAGCGGCGGCAGGAGGTGACGGTGGCAGCCATGGATCGCCAGTGGAGGTAATGGTCATGGATAGACAACGAAGGTGGTTGGAAAGAGAGGGTGGATGCGCGCGCGTGTATATATATATATATATATATATATATATATAATATTCATTTAATAACTATAAGGTTATTTTTGTCTTTCTGAATATTTGCCAAGTCACGTGACACACATGCCTTTCTTTCCGTTAGATTTCAAACGGCCAACTAACATTTTGCAACAAACTGAATAGTTTAGGGGGTTAAGTGTCTTTTTAATAGTTCAGGAGGTATTTTGAGAAAGAGAAAATTATTCAGAGGGGGTTTAATGCACTTAACCCTTAATAAATTATTTATGCTTAGTGTATTGTATTAATTACTAAATATATACAATTGTACTTTTATTGGTCAATAAAAGTTTTTTTCACAGAATAGTTTAATCTTATAATTACCTCTCTTTTTTACCTCAACAATTTCACATTTTGAATTTTTTTAACTTTTAAATTATCTTGCATATACTTGTTCAAAATTTGTACTTTCTAATTTATGACTCTACCCACTATCTATTAAGTTAAAAGATATATATATATATATATATATATATATATATATATATATATATATCCTTAAGTTCATTTCTTAAGTTCATTGCAAGTTAAATAGAGAGAATAATTTTAAAACAAAAATGATTAGTATTACATTAATATAATCAATATGAGAAGGCCTAATTTAGCAATTTCACTTTAGGCCTCAAACTGCATCAAACCGCCCAGGTCAAAACAAATTAAAGAATATTAATTCCATAAGACAAAACCTTTTTGGCAAATAAACAAGATAATGTAATATAATTAATCTCATTTTTAGTTGACGCACCTCTCATTGCCACCATGCAAGCTTAGCTTTCGTGAGCACTCTTCTAATCTCGAATTATTAGTTAATTTTTGTGCTAATCATGGAGTTTTCCCAACTATTTACACACTTAAATTCCACTATAAGAATTTTGTCTCTTAAGTACTCTCAATATATAATATATTTTAATGTTACTCCCACATGATTGTCTATGGAAGTCATGAATACGAAAAGCACTTTTATCCAAGATCAAGATTTTCAGTTAGTTGAGTTTCACCAAACTTTGGATTAAATATCATATTCTTCACATTCATTTGTTTGAATTTAGTTTTATTTAGGTATTAATGACCTACAATACTATATTAATGCAACTATATATTAGGACAGTACTAGAAGGTTGGTAGACCAACCCTAATTATTGTGGGGATAAAAAATCTTTTAGGTCAAACTTGATATATATTTTCCTTTTAAAACAGTTGCGTCC
Source organism: Cornus florida (assembly GCF_030987335.1). Lineage (NCBI taxonomy): Eukaryota > Viridiplantae > Streptophyta > Magnoliopsida > Cornales > Cornaceae > Cornus > Cornus florida. The sequence continues at coordinate 94,167,745 of NW_026775581.1, read as the reverse complement.
ACATAAGATACAATCAGCTAGCTTCCCTATATAAGGTGATGAGAAACTCATCCAATATTTGTACCTGAGTTAACTTCAATTCTATTACTGTTTCTTGTTACAAAAAAAAAAAAAAGCAGATCATGACATCAAAATTTTCCATTTCTCTTCTTCTTTTCTTCATTCTCTTCAATTTATCTTCTGCATATCCGGTGAAGAAGAATCGGAGCTATAAACCATGCAAACACTTGGTCCTATACTTCCATGACATTGTCTACAATGGCCATAATGCAGCCAATGCCACTTCAGCCATTGTAGGTGCACCGGAAGGCGCCAACATGACCATATTAGCCAGTCAGTTCCATTTTGGCAATGTGGTGGTGTTTGATGACCCCATTACTCTTGACAACAATCTTCATTCGTCTCCGGTTGGTAGGGCTCAAGGGCTTTACATTTACGACACGAAGAACACCTTCACCGCGTGGTTAGGGTTTTCTTTTGTACTCAACAGCACAGACTACAAGGGCAGCATGAACTTCATGGGGGCTGATCCAATCATGGTGAAGACTAGGGATATTTCGGTGGTGGGAGGCACCGGAGACTTCTTCATGCACCGGGGAATTGCCAACATCATGACCGATGCCTTTGAAGGTGAGGTGTACTTCCGACTTCGCGTTGATATCAAGTTTTATGAGTGCTGGTGATCACAAGGATCAGAAATATTAATTCAGTGTGAGTTTATTATGATCAGATTCTATGAGGGAATTAAAATGGGCTCATTTGATTTCTACTGTTATCATAAGACATTTGATGTAATTTATAAAGCTTGTTTGTGGTGTGTCAATAAGTTTTTGAATTAAGTTAATTGTAATCTCTTGCACTAGTCAATTGATATATATATATATATATATATAGCTAAATTAAATAAATATAGCTATCATGTGTCGACTGTTGAGTGATCAATGACACACTTATAATCAAAGATGGATGGCCTTATTTAATTGGTGTGAGTTGTAGAGATAGAGTGGACTACACGAAAGTTAGAAATAAAACATTGATTTGAAATGATGAGCAGAGACAACTTGAAGTGAAGAAAGGTCTGGTGGTCCATGGACAAAAGTATAACCTTAATTTAATTCACTGGTCAAAACTATATTGCTAAAGTGCTAATTAAATCTAATTTACAGTCTTTTTGGTTGGTAAAATAACAAAACAATTATTAATGTCTCATTAGAGACTCGGACTCTTAGTCATTCGTCAAAAATAAAGAAGAGTAACAAATTGGACTAAGCACGTACATATAATACAATTTGAATTTCAAATTTAACCTATTCTTCAAGCTAGCATTCACAAATATGAAAAATCTTATAATTAAAAACTCGAACTCACAGCCTTTCGTTAGAAAGTGAAAAGAGATACTAATTGGACCTAAGTCGATGACGAAGCTCAACTTGTTTTTCAAGCGTTCATAGACTTGGTAAGTACTGTAACTATTAGCTCACTATGGAAAGTGGCTCATGAAAATGATAGTAGTGTGATGAACATTTGGTCAAATGGGACTCACCAACCAGACCTATATTTTTTATTTGAAAAGCACATCCACTACGCGATTTTGTGGAAACGTGGAGACTCAATTAACTTGGCCAAGCCTACTTGTAAAGTGGTCCATCATACCTTTTTTATATTCCCTTGCTACAATACAAGCTGGTGCTACAAATTCCTTTCCACCACACACACACACGCGCGTACACGTATACACTTTCAAATTAAACGACAGAAATGAATTGGGCCAACAAGACTTTTTTTGAAGCACATAATGATTTTGGTTACCAAGATGTTATGGATGACCTAATCCACTAGACAACAATCTACTGATTTTGGGCCATAATCAAGTAGTCCAAAGTCCAAACACAAACTAGGTGCTAGCAAACCCATCAAAGCAACCCAATATGACCCACAAACTAAAAACTTGTTCGTGGGCTTAGAGCATTCATGGACTCTATTTCAGGTGAAATATTATTCTATAGCAGTATTGGACAGTTGGAAGTAAGTGGATGCTAAAAACACATATTTTTTGGGTTGCCTCAACATAGACTAAAGTGTAACCCACGATTTGGTTAGGAGTATTTGAAGAAAGGGATCTAATTGGCTTTGAAACCCCGTGGGTGGCCTAATGGATAAGGAGTCTCCCGTACCCGTGTTCAATTTTTACACCCGGAACCATATTATGTCGCTTGTTCGAGTATTAAACAGTGTTGTTCGACCATTTTAAGAAAATTTTGGATCAAATATAATGAGATTGCCAATGCTTTACAATAGATATTATATGGAATAAAATCAATTGAATGCAATTAAAGATTTTACGAAAAATTAAAAGAAAAAAGATAACCCGTTACTGAATTTTTGTTCCCATTTAGCAGAAAAGAAAAGAAAATACAGTTATGGTCCATTTGACATTCTAAAATTAGCATAAATTTGGGCATAGTAGTATTTTTGCAGGGTCCGATTTCGAAATATAAATAATATAAAGAGAGGTGGCAGAAACAAAGACGTGGCATGGCCTAACCCATTCATTGACTAACTTTATAGAGGAATCACAAAAGTCGATCGCAAAGGTTATTGTCCAGGCAGACATATCTCTCTCTCTCCTCCTTTGGAAATGGCACATCCCCTTTCCTCACGAATGTTCTATTCACTTCAGTAAAATCTCCCCAGGCCATAATATATATATATATATATATATATATATGAAGAGTAATATTTATATTATGAATGTTAAGACTCTGGAATTGTAAATATATTGTCTAAGCAAAAAGAAATAAATAAAAGTTTCTACTAATCTAGAGTCTATAAACTAATTATTTGGAAACTGTTTTATTTTTTTGTCTATGGAACAATAACTTTTATATTATACATTTTTAAACGAAATAAAAAATTTTCTTTAGCAAATTTATTATATTTTCACTTTATATTGAATTAGTTACCTATTACTCATTGTCAGTCGAGCAATTGAACCAAAACAATCACAAGTTGGAGAAAATTGTAGTTTTTTGACTTAGAGTTATTAATGCTTTTGTCTTTTGGAAAGCAATAATAATAGTCAACATGTCACCAAACTTGTTTGGTTTGGTATCCACGTGATCCACAGTGAGTTTGTTCTCACAAATTTTTTTTTTTTTTGGTCAACTAAACAAATTGTTTTCACAATATTATCAAAAGAGAATTGCAGTTCACAATCAAATAAAATTCGCCTTTTATGATTTAGTTCAATTCTATATCTCAACAGTTTCGATTTCGATTTCGATTTTCTATAAATCGTTGGAGACTTTTTCATATTTAAAGGGGCATTTGCTATAAAAACTTTTAGGCATGTAAATTGTAACCGATATCACCCTATCCAGACGTAATATTATTCGTTTTTAGCTTCTCTAGACCAAAGACTTTCCAAGAGATCAACCATCCTGCTACTACTCTAGAGTAAGCATGCTTAACTTTAGAGTTTTGTTGATTCACGGTCATGACGGTTTTAAAACGCATTGTGTCATAAAAAAATGTTGAACCTGCTTACGTATAGCATTTAAATTGTAAGAGCCCTCACCCTACCCAGACGCAATATGCAAGTGTTGAACCTTAAATATAAACTTAAATTGTAATGACCCTCCCGTTCCCCAAATATAATGCATGAGACTTCTTAATCAATCACCCATCTTGATATCTAGCACTCGCTCTTATGACACCCACCCACAATTTTGAAGTCTAATTCTGTAAGAGTATAATGGAGTGCAATGGTTATTCATTCTAAACTTTGTAATTTTGTTTTGCTTTTTATCATAGTCTCCTTACAATTCTGTCATCGGGCTCAATTTTTGAGTGATTCAATTCTTATTTGTTTATCTGTTAATTTTCATAACAATTGGGACATGTATTCTTGTGCTTATGATCATATTGTAGATTTTTCCTAACCAGTTACATTAATATTAATTAAATTCTATAATGATGGCATGCTTGTTATGTTTTCATCTACATAAATTTCGAATTTAGAATTCTAGTATGCTGGCATGCTTGTAATGTTTTCATGATTTCATCTACAATGCTACATAAATATCGAATGGGCTATAAATTAATGATCATATTATTATTATTTTTTGAGTAAAAAAAAAAAAAAAAAGACCTCCAACCAACATAGGGTTACTTTTTAACTTATTACCAAAATTATCCCTACCAAATCAATTCAGGTTTTTTTATTTAAAAAAAAAAAAAACCCTCCAACTAATCTAGTAAGGCTAGTGTAATTTACTCATAAATTAAAAATGAGAGTTTAATGCAAAACGCTACAAGTCAATGAGGATTTTATGTCAATATTTAAATCAAATTTATAAGAAGAAATCTTACAAGTGAGTTTAGTCTAAGAAATCAACACTTTTCTTTTTTGAACCGTTGAATTTTTTAGAACATTTTATAATTCACTATGAGCACGTGCATTACACAATTACCAAAAAAAAAATTCTATGGTCACTTAAAGATGATTCAAACTCTCAACCTTGAGAATGTTATGGTGAGAGTTTCTCATTAAGCTATCCATTTAGATTATGTACCAATGTCAATCTAAATAATAACATATTAAGATGTAAAGTTGCATACATTTAACATTTTTCAAGCCTCACAAGATTAGAAATTTTGGGCATTTATTTTTAAAGCATGTACGATGCAACCAAAGTGACTGGGTCTTTTTTTTTTTTTCCCTAGTCGATACTCACACACACTTGAACCCCTGACCTTCCTTTAAGATATAAGAGACTGATATCACTAGATCACTGACCCATTGATAAGTGTCTGGGTCCTTAGGAGTAGCAATAGAATAGTTTTGAAAGTAAATTTTTTCCACATCTGTAAAACAATCGTTGCAAAAATCAAAACAAGTACACGAGTCTAGGTCTCCCTCAAATAATGTTGTTCGAACCCTATTATTTGTTAAGTCAAAGATTAATGATGTCTCTTCACCTTTGCTTAAATATTACGAATTCAATCATTTGTGACAATTTTTCAAATTTCCCTTCCAAAGATTGTAATAATTTTTCTATCTCATATTTGTCAAGGGAAAAAAAAAATCCATTTATTATTATATCCTTCGAAGAATTAATCATTCCACGATGTAGTAAAGCATATAACTATTTGACCTCCAAATAGCCCACAGCTTCATGTCACGTTCGGCCTACAAAATTCGGACTCTAGAAAATTATTTAAAATGTCCATGGAGGACTGATCTCGTGAGAAAATGCGTCAAGTCAAGACCCTCCACTTTTCAAGTATAAAAGGAGTAATGATCTCCGGTCACTTTTAACGCACATATGCTCATGCCTGCTCTGTGTTAAATGTCGCTATATATATATATATATATAATATAAGTATATAACAAACAACCATTTATTAAACAAGTGAACTTTGTCTCGACTTACGACGCGGATTGATGATAGTAACCTAATAAAATGTGTAGTATAATAGTAAAGTGACATTAAAAGAATGTCACATGAGTAGCTCGTGCATTGCATGAGACATCATAACATGTGCATCACAGGAACCGAATCTTAGAAGGCATATTCTTAATTAACCGAAATTTGAGAAAAGCGGGTCAACCGTGTTTGAATGGTATATGAAAAACTTAAAAAAATACAAACAACTTTATGAAATTAAAGAAAAGAGTATGGTAGAAAAGGAGAGCAGAATATATGCTGCTGTAGGTTTGCTTACCAAAATATACATTCCACTATATTTATAATTTAATCTCAAAGACCTTGTTTTTTTTTTTTTTTTTTTCATAAGCTAATCTCAAAGACTCGACAGCACTGATTATAAGAAAAAAATGGGACTAAAAAAAAAAACACCAATATGTCATGCAAAATATATAATAACCAATTATGTAGCTACTTCTTAAATAAGTGTTTTTCTCTCTCTCTCTCTCTCTCTCTTGATTCTTGAAACCTTTAACCTAAAATTTGGAAGTTCTTGTATAAGGTTTTTATTATTATTATTTTTTATCATGAGTTACTAAAATCTCTCTATTTTCTTCTAAATAACGGTGCTTTCTTAAAATTTGCAAAGATATTTAGATATTGTGCAATTCTAACCTTTTTCAGTTTTTTTATACTTTTCATCAAGGTATTAATATATATTTCCTAAATGTGGAATCAAAGTAGTCAAATCTTTTTCAAAAATTGAATTTCTGAAAAGATTGCCTGGGTTTTTTAATTCATGGACCATGATCTAACCACAAAAAATATATATTAATATATATATATATATATCAATTGGACCAAATGTACTTAATTTATTTTTAAGCTGTCGTCAAGAACCAAGAACAAAGCTTTTTGTTCGTTTTAATTTTTTATTTTTGTTGAATAGCTTTTTGTTCATTCTTGTTGGGCCAAGAAGAGTGTGATTGATCTTTTTAACACAATATGTAGGACCCATTTAAGGTGAGGCTGTGATGGATGGTGTAAAGTCGTTTTTGGCTCCTTAGCTGTCAACATTGTGTGGCTGAGAGATCATCAAGAGCATAAAATACCATCTTTTTTTTCTTTTTCTTTTTCTTTTTTTCTTTTCTTTTTTCTTTTAACTTTTGCATTAATAAATATTTGACATTAATCTTATGTCCATTTGGAGTCCCTCTAAGCGCCACTCTTTTTTACTCTTTCTATGTTTCTCATACAAGCAATGATTTTTTATTTTTTATGGTTAATTTGGAAGACATTGTTTGGTGCACTTCCAATAAATATGAAAATATATATCCAAGTTCAGAAGCAATTAATTTATGCAACATAATAGTAAAGATTTTATATAAGGATCTCTCATCTTCAACAACATAATAATAGTGTAAAGGATTAATTTGAATGTGGTAATGTGGGTGTACATATAGAGAGAATGTAAAAGGAGTTACATTTGATCAACCCCATATATATATATATATACACACACAGAGTGTGTATACACACACACACACACACACACACACATAAAAGATGAGAAACATCATTAAGCAATGTAGGTACCATAAACGTATGCAAACACAATCTGTCACTATTTTTGCACAAAAATGATTGTTCTCCACTTCCAATTCATGTTTTCACTTTCTTTTTTTTTCATCAATAAGACTTAAATAGAAGAAACTTGTATCGACTAGTGTAAGAGTAGATGTTATTATTTGGTAATTATTACAATACACTATACATAAATAATTTAGTTATATATATATAATTAATATAAAATAAATTTGTATTTATTTTATAATTAATACAATACAAGAAGCATAAATTATTTTATTAAAAGAAATATAAGAGGCAATATAAAATTAATATAATGAGATATAGAATCTCTTTTTCTATTGAGGGCTTAAGTGACTACCTTAATTGTTTTATGGTTGAGTTGTCCGTGCAACCTTTCAATTAATAAAAGAAATAAAATATAGCAATAATATTAAATATATATTTTTATTTTCTTATAAATAAATAAAAAAGAGAGAGAAGAAAAAGAAAAAGAAAGATAAACATACTAGTATGATTGCCTTTTACAGAACTTTAACCTTTAACTTTGCAATAAAAATAATAATAATAATAATAATTCGAAATACTTGTCACGTAGTCAATCTAAAAAACCCAAGGTTTTAGGTTGAAGACTCTAACTCTAAACCAGTCTCACAATATTTTATTTTTAAACATAAAATAAATAAAGTGTTGAAAACACTTTTCTAGAAGGAGAAGATCGAAAAATTATTATACAAGGCTAGTAATTTTAGCATTAAAATCTTCTCACGTGATAGAAATATGCTGTTATATTCGGTAATGTTCATAATCTTTTGTAAATAATATAATTTTTTTTTTTTTGTTAAAGCCATGTTAGCTGTTAGTATATCACATGATTTAAAATGATAATACTTAGGTTCTCATTAAGAATGATTACGTGACCAAATTAAATATGGTGGGTAGATATTCAATTAGATAATGATTTGATTATCATTTATAATTTGATAATTAAAATAAGACGTGTCATTTATTATTGGTTCATATCAACAGTGAGTATGTTATAAATTCTCATTAACGATGATCTGATTATTATCCATTTTAAAATATAAAAATAAAAATATAAAAAACTGAAAATTTACCACCATTTTACACAATTATATTAAGCTGGTGGACGTGAGTTATATCATTAAAAGTAATAAAATAGTAATAAATAAATTACCTCCATTTTACACAAATTTGGTAAGTTGGTGTCAGTTGCTAACGCATGTTATATGATTAATAGTAGGTAAAGAAATACTACAATAAATAAATTAACTCCATTTTGCATAATTATGGTAGGTTGGTGTGTGGTGAGTCTGGTGACATAAGTTATATAATTAATAATAGATAGAATAATAATAATATAATAAATAAATATCATTAACTATAATAATTAAGTTCATGTATGACGGAGTGTAATTTGATCCGTGATTGTAGTAATTTGGACTACTCGATCCAATGTGAAACATATTGGGACTTGAGTCCCTGCACGCATTTTAAGAAGGCTGCTTGTCAATTTCTACTTTATTAGGAACCCGCGGGACCTACAAAGATATGGTTGACAAATCAACACCACTTCACGCGCCAAATCACACCCACCTACACAACCCCACTCCCAATAATCGCTCGTACGCATCACGCTTCTATAATCACATTTATACACTATAGTAAAAAGACAATTATATATTATTAAAAAAAAACAATTATATATTATTAAAAAAAAAACAGAGAAGCACAAGAGCTGAATTAAATATGGGTATAAATGTAAAATTGTAATCAAAAGATATATGTGAGGTGTTGTGTGACACACGCGCTGGCAGGGGAGTGATGTAAACCAACCTTTACAGCTCTAGCCGCGATTTAAGAGCGTGCATGCAAGCGGTTACTTTGACGTTTAGCTCAGAAGAAAACAAAAAAACCGCCGCAGTAGTGAACCGCAAAAAGCGGGGCCCACAGTTTTTAAAAATATTTTTTATATTTAATATGAGGAAACGTCCTTCTGGGGTCCACGTGGCCACCACGGACGGTTACGAGCCGCTGCTGACAACTGGAAAATGATGAGAAACAACCACGTTAGTGCGTACGTGTTGGTAGTAACTCAGCTTTTTTTACGAAGATTAGGGCAACCGACGGAAATTTCGGTGACGGCCATACAGTCCTGTAAAAACCATACATATATATGGATAGACCTCTCAATTAATTTTAATTAGAATTTGATTTATTTAATAAATAATTTATGGTGAAAAAATAATAATAATAAATAAATAATTTATGAAGTGAAACATTTTAATTTGATGATTTATTTAAGAAAAATACTTAAGTACTCACTAATGAGATCTACAATATATTGATGTGAACAAATAATAAATGGATACATTTTATTTTAATTATCAAATAATAAATGGTAATCAAACTACTATTAAATGAATATCAACTTACTATATTTGATTTGGTAATTAAAGATTACATGTCAATTTATTATTGGTCCACATCTACCGCCATATTTAATTTGGTAATTAAAAATTACATATTAATTTATTATTAGTTCACATCAATAATATTATTCCTTATTTAATAAAACAATTCTTTGAATTAACAAATCAAGTAAGTACTAAGTAGTACGGATTGATATTTAATTTGATGATTTATTATTTGAGCAACTCTTTATACATAATGACATTTAATTTGATGATATATTATTAAAAAATTATTTACAGTTGTACAACTTTAATTATTTTGATGTCATTTTAACCCACGTTAAAATTAGGAATGGGAACGGGGGCGGATTCGGGTGGGTGTACCCTCCTGTGCCCCACAACCGTTTAAAAATTTCACCCCCGTTCTTGCCAAAAACTGTAAAAACAGGAAACTTTTTAACACATTCCCGTAACCGTTTAACATTTTTACCCGCGGTTACCCACCCCGCCCCATTAAAAACCATAATTTAATTATTGTTGAAATGAATTTTATTATTATTTTTTTTTTCCCCTCATCTTCAATTCTTTACTATTGTAACTTTCCTTTAATAAAATTCATTTGTTACTTTAATACTGTTGAATGGGGTACTTAATATATAATAGGAAATATATATATTAATAAAATAAGGGTACTTAAGTAATTTGCCGATCTAAACGGGGTTGGCGGTGCGGGGCAACCTCCCCAGCCCCCACACCAAATCTGTACGGGTTTTTATTGCTTCAAACCATCCACATCTAAATAAGCAAAACGGTCCCCCAAAATCGCCAAAAACGGGGAGGGTGAGACGGGTAACCGCAGAACCAAGTCAAATTGCCATCCCTTCTCAAAACAGTCCTAATCGTCAAACTATCTCACACAATTTTTTACATTAAAATAAACTCTTTAAATTAACAAATAAAGGAATATTGAGGTTAATGAGATGTGATTATAGTTCGGTTTGCCCAATTATTTGACACGTTTGCATAAATTAAAGGAACATATACAGTTTCTTTAATAAGGTATTGTTTATTTACTTAATTCAGCGCGTAATTCTAAGGTGCTGTTTGATAAAATTGAAAATTAAGTACTGAAAATTTTAAATATTGAATTTTAAGCGCTGAAACTTTAAGCACTGAATGTATTAATTTGAAAATCTGTTTGATAACGTTTTAATTTTAAGCGCTGAATTCATTGAGATTGTTTGTTATATACAAAAACTGAAGTATGAAAGTTGTACATATTATATTTTTGCTCTTAATATCTAATACTTATAACAGTTTTATATTTATAATACAAAAATATTAATAAAACAACTACATTCACTTAATGAAATATATCAATTTAACAATGAATATTAATGTCAAATATAATTATAAAAAAATATAAAATCAAGATTGGAAAACGAGCCTTTGATATTCCAAATGTTCGTTCAATCACATTCCTTAGCTTGGCATGTGCATGGTTAAATAGCTCTTTTTTTGTTCCAGGACAACCACCATTTCAAAAGTCGGCTAACCAATATCGTACATTACGATAAGGTACCATAAATTTTCGGGTGTGTGTGTATTCAGCAAAATTTTCAAAATTTTCTCCTGTTTCAAGGTTTTTAAAAATAAATGCATTTGATAAAATTTTAAAACATCACTTAACATGATAAGTATTGCTTAAAAGAGGTCAAAATTTTAAGCGTTGAAAATGTTGGTTATAACTTATCGCAGAACACACCCGAAAACCTCAAGGGTTAACACTCAAGTCAGAAAACCCTGAGTGTCTTCTTAGATTAACTAGGAGCTTCGAAGGTCAACCTTTGAGTCCAAAACCCTGAGATCTATCTTCCCAACTCAATAAAAAACCTCGAAAATCAACCATCGAGTTCAAAACACCTAGGGCACTCCGTAGGTCAACAAAGAAAGAAACCTCGAGAGGCAACTTTGAAATTTTGTTCTCAAGATAATAAAGCTTCAGAATTCTTTCTTGAGACAATCTATAAGGATATATGGTCGACTGAGACAGAAAAGCACAGGTATGGTTCAATATGTCTCTCAGGTTACACCATGGAACACATGTAAATATCTTAAATCGATAATTGAGAAGTTAAAACTTGCTCAAGTGCTCGAAAAATTGGTCTTGACTAAACAGACGGTGACCACGTGTTGTGACAAGAAAATTTACCATCAAAGCTCAATGCATTTAATTTTATGGCATGGTTATTTATTGCTCAACCACCACCATAATAACCGGTCGAAACCTTTTAACGTGCGGCTAGTAAAGCCTAATAATAGAAGACGACGATTAGACTTTATAGTCGCATGAAAAATGTTCAGGTCTCGGTTTATATCTAAGTAGGTTTTCAATTATGTGGATATTGCCGAGGAAATCTTAAAGTCTTATACTATAAGTACAATAACAAATGAACATTGAAAAGCCATAGCATCAATAGTAGAGTTTAGCCGTAAAAAATTATGCTAACCAAGTTGCCCGCTTTTCTCTCTTCTGTTCGTGAAATTAATGCTAAAATAATGGAATTCGGCCAACGTTGGCAATGCAATCGTTCACCTTTGCCACGTGAAAGATCTCGAATGGTCATAAGGAATAGTAGAAAAGGGCTTCTAAGAAGCTGGTTAGACCTTTTTTTTTCTATAGCTGTAATATTATCCTCATTTCCCATGCTTATTTTATTTTACCTTTTCAGTTCCTGTTTAGCTAACTTATTATTTGCATTTTCTAATAAAGACTATTTGGCAATGTAGTTGTTATACTTGTGAATTTTTGAATTAGAAAACCTTTTTCAATAAATATTAGTAGGATCGATGTATGATCAATAATTACAATAATAAGAACTATTGGCAATAATAAGAACTATGAATAATGTAAACAGACTTACAGAAAACCTTCTTTATTGAACTTCCAGGCTAGTACAGAGAAATATTACAAAAGAGAGAAAAGGAAATTGAAAGATACATTGAAGGGAAACTTTGTCCTCTATTTATACATAAAATGGACTTGAAATTATCATTTTGAAGTCCGCATAGTGCATGGGATCGTGTGCTGGAATAATGCAGTCGGTCGGCCCACCACTAAGTTCTGTCTCCTTATCGGATGGAAGTGGATATCTGATGAAGGAAATACTGTAGAACCAAAGACTTTTGGGAAAAGTTCTTTGGCTTCTTCTGTCGGCAGGATAAGAGGAATCTTTTACTTTTTAGGTGGATTCATCTTGTCCATCAAGTGACTGGTGAGAGAGTCCCAATAGTCGGCTACTGTAGGCTCATCTTCAGAAATAAGATCTTCATTGGGATCTTGTGCATAACCAGCTAGACAGGAAAACTGATTACCTTCTTGACTGGTCTGGCTAGAGACTGACACCATGGATGCATCATCTCTTACTGTGGGTGTGGAGGAATCAAAAGATTTAACAAATTTGGTCCTCATAAAATCCATGCATTTAACCATTAAATCAGCTTCGGTAATTAATGGTTGTTGTTTTCTAATCATATCTTTAACAAGTTCAAATGGGTTAAAGATTTCGGGTTCTGGAATAGTTAACTTTGGAATCTTATCCATGTATTCCAGTGTTTTCTTTCTGATCTGATGGAGGAGGGCTTGGATAGGATCTTGAGTCATGCCTGACCACCATCGGTAATAAAAGATCCTCTGAAGGACTGGTAACTTGTCAGTGGTATAACCACATTGGAAATCCCATTTCCAAATCCAAGGGATTCCAAATTCAGTAAAGAACAATAGGGTGGATTTTCCTACAGGAATATTATCCTGTCCCCGTAATTGAGGATGAAATTGTTGCCATGGCAAGTATAATTGTCTGACTGATTCGGGCAACATATCCAGATCAGGGCCAAATATAGCCCACCAGGGTATAACCCAGTTTGGGAAATCAGCCTTAACTGATTGAGGGCATATCTTGAAGAACCAAGAATGCTTATGCTTCGGATTTTGATAAAAGAAAGAATATGTCCAAGCTGAGATATAATCCCAATAATTGTAACTGTGACCATAGGATATTTTCCTTGGCAAATTAGGATTTAATCCCCAGTCACTAGGCCGTATAAGCCTCTTAAAGATAGCTTTACTATAAGTAAGAGGACTATCTTTGGAATTCGGAAATTGCTTCGTGTGGTTGATTTCCACAGAGGAAGTTTCAGTAAAAATAGCTTCATAGATATATCTATGGCAACCATCCGGTGCAGCATATTGTTAAGTTTGAAAATATCTGGATTTTACTTCCCAAGGATCTGGCATCCATTGCTCATCCTGAGAATCCAGTACCAATACTGTTTGAATATACCTTTGATTAGGTATCCATGGAGTTTCTTGTTCAAGAACCTCTTTCATGGTTGGTTTCTGTTGTTTTTGCTGGGTACTGTTGCTTCCTTTAGAAGGTGTGTTGAGCAGATCAGCAACATGCTCCAAATATGGAAATTGATCATCAGTGAGTGGTATAACCACTTTGGCCTTAGCCTTGTTTTTGCCACGAGCCTTTAGAGTATTACCCCGGCCCTGCCCATGGGGGGGCGGATTCATGAGCCCTGCAAAAATTCACGAGTTAGAAAATCAGGTAAATAATTAGAACTGCCTTTAATATATTCAATAGAAAAATCAAAAGCAGATAAATCAGCTTGCCAACCAGCAAATATCTGTTTGGAGACCAAATTCTTTACATCTTTTTCCAGTACTTGTTTAGCAGCACTACAATCAATGCGTAACAAGAATTTCTGATTGATTAAATCATCTTGGAATTTATAAATGCATTTAACCAAAGAAAGAATTTCCTTTTTGATGGTTGAATAATTTAATTGTGCATTTTTCCAAGTTCCTGAAGTGAAGCGAACAAGCTCCTCTGTTCCTGTGTTTGGATTTTTCTGTTTAAGAATACCACCGTATCCAATATTGGAGGCATCTGTTTCCACAATTTTGAACCATGAAGAATTGGCTAGAGCTAAGCAAGGAATTTGTTTTGCTCTGAGTTTAATCTTCTGAACTGCCTTGGTGTGTTCCAAAGTCCATGGGGAAGGAGATTTCCTTAACCTGGTGTACAAAATTGTTGTATCCTGTGCAAGATCTCTGTAGTGATTTCGAATATAATTCAAACTACCCAGAAACCTTTGAAGCTGAGTTTTATCCTTAATTTCATCTGGAAATTTAGAAGTAAACTCAATACTGCGATTAATAGGTCTAATTTTCCCATCACAAATTTCATGACCAAGAAATCTGACCTTAGTTAAAAACAGTTTTAGTTTAGGAGCAGAAACTACTAAACCACTTCGGTAAATAACATGTTTGAAAATTTTCAAGTGTTTATAATGTTGATCGATTGATTTGGAAAATATGATAATATCATCAATATAAACTATAGAAAATTCAGTAAAAGGATTAAATATGTCATTCAAAATATGTTGAAATTCTGAAGGGGCATTTTTTAATCCAAATGGCATCACTATCCATTCATACTGTCCAAAAGGTACGCAAAAAGCTGTTTTGTACCTGTCCTCTTCTGCAATCTGTACCTGGTAATATCCAGATTTAAGATCAAATTTAGAAAAGATTACAGCAGATTGTAACCTATCTAAAAGATCTTTGATGTTGGGAATTGGGTATCGGATCCAACTCAAAGCAAGATTGAGTGGTCGATAATCAATAACCAATCAAGGAATTCCTCGTTCTTTTTCAGCATTTTTATTGACATAAAAAGCTCTGCAACTCCAGGGGGAGTAGCTAGTAGTGACAAGCTTCTTTGCCATTAAAGAGCTGATTTCAGTTTTACATAATTCCAAGTAGTCAGCTTTCATGTGGCTGGGACTAGCTTTAGAAGGAATCATGCGATCGGTAAATCCCTTTTCATAGGGTAAAGAAACAATATGCTTCTTTCTGGCCCAAAAAATATTAGGAATCTCACTACAGATTTCCTTTAGAAAGTTTTGTCGGAGTGACTCAATTTTTTGTTGCTCAGTGGGTTGTACCAATCTTTGATTAATTGCTAAGGAGGATACCTCCTTTTGCAAATAATTCAGTTGCTTTTCCTTAAAGATAATGTTATCTTTAAGAGCATTGATATGCTTATTTACTGGTGGGGTCAAGAACTGGAAAGTAATTGACTGGCCATGTAAATTAGAGCATATTCCATGAGAATCAATTTTCTCAATTGGCATGATTAAAGCTAAAAAGGGAGTACCCAAAATAACCTGTTGTGCCATATTTCTGATGAGTAAGAAAGTAGATGGTAGACAAATACCTTCTTTACAAATGAAAACATGATTAAGTTTATACTTAATCTGCATCTTACCTCCACTTGCACTGGTAAGACCTTGAGTGGTTTTCTCAAAATATTGAGTAGGAACCAATCCTTCCTGTATGCAGTTCATGTCTGCACCACTATCAACTAAGGCAATTGCATTAGTGATTGTGTACTCCTGATTAATTACCAAATTGATAGATATATACCTTTTTTGGTAAGTAACTTGATTCAAGAGTTGAAGATAATTAGTACCTTCTGATTGAGGGACTTCATCTTGGGATGATGAAGGTGTAATTGCAGATTGTGCTTTTAAAAGAGTAATTTCCAAATTCATCTTAGTCTGACGAGACTTTAATTGACGAATTTCTTCTTTTAAAAGATTAATCTCCATTCTGAGATCAGGGAGATTAGCAGGACGAGAATTTTATCCTTGGTGTTCTAATCTGCTTAGAACTTCTTTCATGCTGTAATGATTTTCTGCTCTCAGAAAATCTGGATTATCCGTATCCTCATTAGATCGTGCCAGAGCAGAACCTATTTCAAAGACTTTCATCTTGATTTGAGGATCCTGGATATGATCTATAAGATCCAATAAGGATTGTTGAGTCGAAGTCAAAACATTTAAGCTTAACCCATTCATCTCAACAATTGCCTTATAATAATCATCATGAGAGGGATTACAGGAACATTTGGGATTTCCAATTTCTGCTTCAGAGGAAGAAGAAGACTGTAATTCCATAACAACATCCCCATAATCACTTGATGATTCTGATTCAGAAGAACTAGTATTAAGTAACAATTTACTTAATTGAAGTCTCAGTTCTTCTTCTATGTGAAGACTACTGAGTTTTTCCTTAGTTCTGCACTTGTTTGCATAGTGGCCGATACGTCCACATTTGAAACATTTAGCCTCAGCTTTGGGCTTTCCTTTACCCTTTGCTTTAGGAATATATTTCCTTTTAGGCTTAGTATACTGTCTAGAATTATCCTTTTCCTTTGAATAATTCTTTCTTTTGGAATACTTCCTTTTATAAGGTTTTTCAACCTTATTTCTTTTCCTAGGTTTAGGATAAGATAAGGGAGTCTGGTAGGCAAATTGATCACAAAATTCACCTACTTCCTTTCTACCAGTTAATCTTTGTGATTTTAACTGGGATTGTAACTTCAGATCATTACAGAGAGCTAGACCTTCCTGGATTACAATGTTGACTAATCCACCATAGGTATAGTTTTTGTAAGGGATAGAGATACAATTATTCATATCTCTAAGCTTTTTCCTAATTCTTTCAACAAAGAAGGTTGGTAAACCATCTACAAATTTGGCTTTCCAGTGCTCATGATTTGCATCATTGAGTTGGAGAACCTTTGCCAAGAATACATCTTTATACCACCAGAAATGAGTTAAAGATGGACATCTTAGATTCTGTAGAAGTTCACAACTGCATTCACTATTAGCACCTTCAGGGCCAACAAAATGTTGGATTATGGTGGTGATGAGGGTATAAACCGCATCTGGAGCAGGTCCTGATTGTTGAGTAGCTTCATCTTTAACAAGCTTGGTGGCAGAAAAGATTTCAGCTTTCTGAATGTCAGTGAGGACATTATCTCACCATCCTTTAAGGATTCCTGTAAAACCAGCAACGACAAACTTAGCAATGGTTGGGTCAGTGTTGTTGTTGATTTTACAAACTTGGCTATACATCAATATTTGATGAATAATCTCGTAAATCTGATAATCAGATTTGCCATCTATGTTCCATTCATAAATAGTCTTGCCATGAAAAAATTTCTGTGTATGGAAATAATCTTCTTCATACAAGATATCTTGAGGTGTGGGTCTGGGATAATAATATCTACTCGGAGCAGGGGCTGTATTAGAGTGGATATTCTTATCATAGACGATTCGGTTTAACTCAGGCCTCTGAGTAAAATCATTTTGGAATACCTCAAGATGAGGTAACACATTTTCAGAATCAGAACCAATTTCAGATTCATCATGGGATAAAGTCTGAAGTTTAAGTCCTTGAATTTTCTGAGTAAGAAGAGTAAGAAATTCTTCATTCTTCTTAGGATGTGTAAGATTGAAGCCTTGAACTTCAAATGCAGGTTTCACCAATGCTTTGGATAAGGAAGCTTCTGGAGGAGAAGTTTTAACAGTAATACACTTAGTATTAATTATATTTAATACCGTGTCGATGCCTGTTTCAATTCTCCCAAGCTGGGACCCTACCGTTTGTAAGCAAACATTAGTATAATTGTTCTGCCTGTAAACATGAGAAATGTCCTTTTTAGTAGCATTACAGGATGGATCAATTATTCTAGGTTGGCTATAAGCCTTGGTTTCCACTTTGGAACCACTGTCAGGGTCAATCCTTTTCAGAATTAGATGTTCAGTGGGAGGATGGACAGAGTGAAAAACCTTATCTTCAGATGTGGTCCATGATTTAAGAAAATCATCCAATATGTTTATATTAACAAGAGAATGATTGGTCATGAAGAACCAAGAAACAAAAGGTATAACCATTTTGCGTTCTTGTAAAAATTCATAAAATTGGATTTTAAAAAGTTGTAATTGATTTTGGTCAAAAACTTTAAAATACCAATTTCTGAATTCTTTATATTGATCCTGTTGAAATTCAGTATTAATGGCAATTCTATCGGGGACAAAATCCATTAAAACTAATATTTGGTATCAGAGCTATGATGGCTTAACTTTCCATTGTTAATGCTTCTTAGGTACTGGTAGCATGATTATTATTGTAATTATGTTATGAACAATACGACTACTATTCTGTCCAACTTATGTTTATCCCAGATTCCATTATGGGTCGTCCAAAAGTCGCGTTGGAATGTTTAACCCACTTTTGCATTAAATTGCTGCACAGGGTATTGTTTCCAGTAAATCGTTGACAGACGAGTAATAGAATCTCTCTTAAGCAGAAAGACGACAGAATAGTAACTTACTGTTCATTACATAATATGCTAATATTTATCCTATACAGACCTTTAAGCATTAACAATATTTAGCAGCCATGTTAAAACCATCTTCCTCCTCTTCAGGAGTACATGACAACCAAGATTCAGAATTGGTAAAAAATACTGAATTAGTAGAATGGACCAATGTTCAAAATAAATTGAACAGCTGGACTATTCCTCCAGTAAGTGCTAAGAGCATTTACAAAATCGGAATGCTTAATTTAACTGATCTATGGACTGTAAAAACCATGGAACAAACCATGCAATTAAGCACTAAGGATACAATAATTAAGTTATTGTCTTCCCGTGACCTTCAGAGGCACATACATAAATATAAGTACATCCATATAGGTTTAATTCAAATTGCTTTTAAACCTTTAACCTTGTTAGGTATGGATGCTTGTATTCAGGCGACCCTTAGGGATGCTCGATGTCTGAAATTCCACCCTTCTTTGATGGGTGCACTGGAAACCAGTCTATGTCATGGACCGGTTTATTTTAATGTTTATCCTAGTCTGAATTTATCTTTAACAGATAAAAACATCCATGAGGCAGTTAGTCTTCGTGTTCAAACCTATGGGTATGATTACTTACCTGGATCGGAAGTGATAAGTGTTATTTATCGCATCCATTACAAAGTACTTGATACTATGTGTCCCAATGCCATACGCAAAGATTCTAAAGGAGTAACAGCGTTATGGGATACCAACATGTACACATCAAATGTTGCCACAAAAAGGATGATTCCTTGGAGTGAGATAACATTTCCTGAACACTGGACGATTTCTAATGCCGTTCCAGCACAGCCAATTGCTAATCATAGCGTGCATTTTTTAAGAAAGGTAAGCGTAACGATAAGGTTACTCCATTGCAATCTGGAAGTCATGGGTTCGAAATTAGAAACCACTACTCTATGCAAAGATAAGACCGCATACATATAAAGATGGTTAGTAGTATAAGCTATATAGGCGCGTTTAGATCTTAACAATTTTATTAATTAAAAAAATCAATACCTTTATAATCTTGTTCAATGAAGTTCTCACTTTTATTTTTATCCTATTTTGATTTTGACAACATACATTTTAATGAGTGTTAACTTGACTAACCAAATACTATATTTTGTTATTGTTTATCCAGGTATGGATATCTTTCAACCCAAATAATATTTGGTCATACGAATGGGTTCATCAAGGTCTTAGAAGTAGTTACGAAAGTATAAAAACTGATAATGAGAATCAAATACGTTGTTACAACGTGCCCATTTTTTAGTATCTTGCACTTATGTGAAAGAAACATAATATTTTATTGAATATATTGTGATTTTTTTAAAAATGTATTCAATTTTTTTTTTTTAATTGATCATGTTCATTTATTTATTGATCATGTTCTTTTATATTATATGCCTCAATAATGTTGTTGTATAATAAATACATGCATTTTTAGGTAAGATATACATAATATTTTGATAAAAACTAAAGTGAGTAATTCAATTTTGTGAGTTATAATACATTACATTCAAGTGCACTGCACGTGCATTTTAACTAGTTATCACAAAGAATTATTAATTTAAAAATATATATATTTTTGTGGGCAAATTGCGTAAAAACCCCCCTACCACTTTCAATTTTTTGCACAAGACTGCTAAAAAAATTGACCTAAAATCACAATGGACTATTGTAACGGGTGGACACTTGCCCATTTACTCAAAAACTCGAACTTGCCCATTTACTCAAAAACTCGAACTATTGGGTAGTGCTGCATACCCACCTATTTATACCCATGTCACTTTTCATCCGGATCCGATGTGGGACAAGTTTTCTCCTGTAACATTCTCCCTCACCCGAACTCGCAACGCCCTCGTTGCGGTCAAGCCACCCTACCTACCTGGGGTGGCTCACCCGGACGCCTTCTGGGTCGAGTGCTTGGCATGGCACCAGATCAAGGACTGAGTTTGGCTCTGATACCAACTGTAACGGGTGGGCGCTTGTCTATTTACCCAAAAACTCGAACTATTAGGTAGTGCTGCATATCCACCTATTTATACCCATGTCACTTCCCATCTGGATCCGATGTGGGACAAGTTTTCTCCTGTAACAACTATCTAATTGTTATAAAAGGCCCAATTAACCATTAGAATTATTTTACAATGACGAAAATATCTCTTAATAAAAATTTAAATTTTCTTTAAAATGATTTTCATTTTAGGTTTTATTTTTCTTTTTGATTTAAAAAAATATAAACCTAAGAAAATTACGCACTATTAAAGTGATGCTATAATAATGAAAATTTCCCTTAATATAATATTTTTAAAAAATTATGTTTTCTCTTAAAATGATTTTAATTTTAGGTTTTCTTTTTAATTTCTTAAACAATAGAAATTTAAGAAAATTTTGAAAATTGTGCACCATTTTACTGATTTTAGATATACTTAAAATTAAGCACCATTAAAGTGATTTTAAATTTCATTTTAGGTTTTTATTTTAAAACCTTTAATTCATTTATTTATTATTATTTTTTCATTACACTTTGTCCAAACTAGGAAGCACCAATACGGATACGGGACAGGGATACAATATGATACGAGCAAGGCGATACGACAAATCTCAAAAAAAAAAAAATGACACAGTATGACCTGGATACTTTCAAATAATAATAATACAATATATATATATATATATATATATATATATATATATATATATATATATTATAAATTGCATTAAATCTCATATTCTAAAAAATAATTATTACAAAATCACCTCGCGTCTCAGGTGTCCAAAACATATCATTGTTGTGTCATGTGTCCAAAACATATCATGTCCCCTAGCCGTATCAAACCAGAAAATACAAATATAATTACCTGGATAATTCTAGTATTCAATATGTGTCCTGACCATATTTAAGTGTTGGATACTGCTCTAAAAATAAACTGTCCATGTTTTAATATGGAAGAGATTTCATTATATTACAACTTTTGTGAAATTTTATAATTCAACTAAGTTACTTTTATTTTTTTGTTGCTAAGAATGAACTGATTTGTCTTTTTTTTTTTTTTTTTTCAAAAATTAATTGATTTGTTGTTTTAACAAAACAAAGGTATAAAATTTCATCTTTTAAGTTTTTAAAAATTCAACAAATCATTATCCCACTATTTGAGATTATTAGTATATAATGTAATTTTATGATTCAAAATGTATATAAGGTCATAACTTTAATTATACAATACACAATCAATTTTTTTTTTTTTTTTTCCTTTAGATTGATTACTAATGAGCATTAAAACGACAACTTTGGTTAGTTAAGATGCATTTACCATTTGATAATTTTGATTTAAGGGGCTCTGTCAATTAATTTAATTTCAATGGTTATCCATAAAAGAATAAAATTAAAAATTAAAAATTAAATGGCAATTGGCACAATGACTAATTAGCCCTACTCTGTCCTCTCTCTTCCCCTCTCGATCTCGCGCTATATATATGTGTACTTTTCCTCGTTTTCTCTGTCTTCCCCTGTCTTGTTTGTGCCGGCGCTACAAAATCCCTAGCTCTCTCCCCCTCTCTCTCAAATCTATATCTTTCTCCCTACCTCTGCATATATACACACACCTGTACGATAGACTAATCAAATTCTTGAAGGTAATTTCTTCAGTCCATTGTCTCGAATTGGAAGCCTTCGTTCTCTGCTCAATGTTTGAATTTGTTTCAGATTCGAACACTACTTTATGAATCCTTTAATTGCTTGATATAATCTGTTTCTTCTGTTTCATTTCCAAATTGAAATCTGAATTTTATGTACCAGTGCATGTAAATCGTTCATATCTAATATGTTTACATCTTCTGTTTCTGGATTTGTCTTGATTCGTGTCTACTCTGCGGGGATTGAGATTTGAAAGCATAGATTTTTTTAATCTGTATTGGTTTATTAATTTTTCTTCTGATAAATTTTTTATGTCTATTTTTGAATTCTTCTCGAGTAGTGATTATATCGTCTTTCATGTTATTTGGATTTATTTCTGCATAATTTTGATTCTAGTTACTGTTTTTGTTCTTTGCCTGTGCCCCGTTTGGTTGCTGAGAAACTGAAAATAAACGGCGAAGAACTGAGGGTTTATACTTTGTATGGTCTTGGATTTCGAAAAAAGTAAAAAATTCAGCTCAATTAGGTCTTGTACACTTAATTGGCAGAATTGAGTAATTCATTTTCCTTGTAACTAGAGGCCAAAAATTTTTAAACTGAATTGCTTTCATTGGTTTTATCTACAATTTAATGGTGTTTTTTTTTGTTCTTTTATTGAAAGAGGTGCAGATCTACTATGTTGTTCACTGCTATTGTTAAGTTTCAGCTCTATTCGTTTTTTTTTTGGGGCTATCCAACTATCATAATATTTCATTATGTGCTTCTACCCCCTCTGCATATCTTTGTTATCTTTATTAATTTTTTGTTCTATGATTTGGCTTTGCTTTGACCTAGGTATATGGACCTTTTCTTCTTTTGTTGCATATCAAGTTCAATTTTATGCTTGTAGTTTTCCTTCGATTAATATTTGACTTTTTCCAAATCTGTCTTTGTTTCGAAGTCAATCTGACAGTGTTTGCAGGTTGTTTAGCACATAGTTGGCCCTTTTGAGTGGAGGAGTTAATCCTATTGCATTTGTTTTCTTGCGATTTCTTATATAAATGTGTGTGTATATATATGCATTTACATACTTACTTTCCTATTAGATGATTGAGATTGTTGAAGCTATGAAAACAAGATTTGGCTACCTAAGAAGCCATTTATAGGATTATTTTAAAAACTCTATCAGGATGGGGGCATGGGGCCATTCCTTCAATACTACATTTTTTTGTTTCTCCCACATATTCATCAACTTCCTATGGCTGACCCATGATATTTATGTCAATTAGAAACTAACCCCTGGTCCCCTGCAGCATTGGTGATCTGCATATAGTCGAATAGAAAGCAAACTTTTTACCCATAAATGGCCATCTTTTTGTTGGTGCTACTGAAATGATTTTTACCATACAGAGTCCAACTTGTACTTATACAGTGAAACTTGATTCCTCATGCTTAAGCTCTTTAAATATCGTTTATTTTGTGCTGTTGACCATATCTGTCTGTGTTGCAATATTTACATAGAATGCATCAACTTGTTTTTGTGTTGTGCAATATTTACAGCATTAATTCTGGTTTTCTTTACTTATAGACAACAAAAATATCTCTCTAATTATTCAATTTGCTGTGTAACAGGGTGAACGGCTGCACAACGTTATCTTGAAGTATTCGAGTTGTGAAGATATTTCTTCAGTGTTCTCCATTATAAAGCTTTAATCTATATTAAACTTCTATAGCAAATGGATAGACTCGATACTTCAGGATTTATAAGTGGTGGTGGGATGTACCCTTTTAGGGACATCTAACGTTTTTTTTTGTTTATTACTAATTTTGTTTTAGCCCAGAAGTCAGACAGACTGTTTTTTTTTTTTTTTTTTTTGGTAGTTGTAATTAGGTTAGTCGTTTTTTTTTTAGCTACCAGTTCATGGATGCATCTGGTTCTTCCGTCCCTTTCTTTTTTGCTTCAAAGGGAACTAAAAGGAAGTGGGGTTTGATGGATGGATCTATGGGCACTGAAATCGGTTCTTCATTGTGTCTTGGGCTAGGCAATTCGTCCAGTTCTTCAGACAGCAAAGGGAGTTCAGCTACTGCATGCACTACAATGTCTTCAGCCAAAGAAACTGACGAAGAGTCATCAATGGATCTTGAGCTGGACTTCTCACTCCATCTTGGCAATGAAAGGATAACCAGTCCAAAGAAAGCTGCTAGGTCTAATTTGCATCCCAAGGTGGATCTGGAGTTGAGTCTCTCGACTGGGCCTACTGAATCTGATATCACCAGTGTCCATCTAAGTTCTGCACCTCAAAATGTCACGGAGATGCCACTGGCTGTTAATGAAGGATCAATGCCAATAAGTTGGTTATCTGGAAATTCTTTCCATCCGTTGCCTTCTTCACCGAAGACACAGGCTAGTTTCTTCCTTGACCAGACTTTCAGAGAAGTCGATTCAGCTCCCATTGTTCGGGACCTCTCATCAAGTGCAGTAACACCGCCAAAAAGCTCAGCGACCTGTACTTCTGGGATCATACAACAGCAGCAACGCAGCAGTTCGAAGACATGTCAGTTTCAAGGATGTGGAAAGGGAGCAAGAGGTGCTTCTGGCCTTTGCATTGCCCATGGTGGTGGCCGGAGGTGTCAAAGATCTGGCTGCCATAAAGGAGCTGAGGGCCGAACTGTGTACTGCAAGGCCCATGGTGGTGGTCGTCGATGTGAATTCCTAGGATGTACTAAGAGTGCCGAAGGACGCACAGATTTCTGTATTGCACATGGTGGTGGCAGGCGATGCAGTCATGAGGGTTGCACTCGTGCTGCCAGAGGGAAATCTGGATTGTGCATTCGTCATGGCGGTGGCAAGAGATGCCAGAAAGAAAACTGCACAAAGAGTGCAGAAGGCCTCTCTGGTCTCTGCATTTCCCATGGAGGTGGTCGCAGATGCCAGTATCCAGCATGTACAAAAGGGGCTCAAGGAAGCACAATGTTCTGCAAGGCGCATGGTGGTGGCAAACGGTGCACGTTTGAAGGGTGCACCAAGGGTGCTGAAGGAAGCACATCTTTCTGCAAGGGCCACGGCGGAGGGAAAAGGTGTTCATTTCAAGGTGGTGGGGTTTGCCCAAAGAGTGTCCATGGAGGGACTCTTTTTTGTGTAGCTCATGGAGGTGGTAAGAGGTGTGCTGTGCCAGATTGCTCAAAGAGTGCAAGGGGGCGAACCGACTTTTGCGTCCGTCATGGTGGGGGCAAGAGATGCAAATTTGAAGGGTGTGGCAAGAGCGCTCAAGGTAGCACTGATTTTTGCAAGGCACATGGTGGAGGAAAGAGATGCTCTTGGGGCCACCCTGGGTCAGAATTCGGCGTAGGTGATGGTCCTTGCAATTCATTTGCTAGGGGGAAGACTGGACTTTGCACGTCACATGGTGCCCTGGTGCAGGACAAGCGGGTTCATGGGGGTGCCACTTTGGGAGTTTTGGTAACTGAGAATAGGCAAGGGGTGGTCGCTGATGACGATATGAATGATGACATCATGAAGATGGAGGGTAGTTGCATGACTTCAGTTGGCTTCCCTGGTTTCGAAGGGCAACAATTCATACGTCAGCAAGCTCGCCCACCAGTTGGGGTAGGAAGGCCATCATCAGTTCCGGCTGTGGTCCCTGAAGGACGGGTGCATGGGGGAAGTCTGATGTCACTGCTGACCAGCACTTCCGATCTCGGCTTAAGCAGCCGCAAATGGGTGTAAGGTAGTGTCGACATGTCCCTTTTAGTCTTGTTAGTTGCAGAAAGTTTTCTGCTTGTGGTTCTTTGCTTCTGTAATTCGTTTAGTGGCCTTGTGATGAGAAGCTGTTCTCTCATTTGTTGATTTAAATGGTGAGAACTTGTGGAGTATTTTCTTTGATCACCATTGTGCGACAATAAAACAGAGATCAGCTAAGACTGTATGTAGTTAGCCATTGGGGTCTGGGTCATTGGTGTTTTCTCTTGTAAATATAGCAGGTTCTTGTGAATGTAGCATACCATGTGTGGTATCAGTCTGTCTGGTGTTCTAAGTTAATACAAATAAGGCTTTGGCTAATCAGATCCCTGTTGCAATGCTCTTCTTTTCTCTCTCTATGTGAATTTGATTATTAATTTAGGTATATTGCTTGTTTTAATGGTGAGAAACTCAGGCTAACGAGTGTAAGGACATATGGGTTTGAGTTGAAAGCATTTACTGTGTACAAAAATAATACCAACTATTAGGTCTTGTCATTGCACAAATATGTGATCACCAATCAATAATATTAAAGAGTAATTTAATTTCATAGAACAGTAAATACTTTATTAAAAATCAGTTTTAAAATAATAGAATCAAACATGGCCGAAAATCTGTGTGCTAGTATTGTTTTTCCTTCATGTAGCCATCAAATTTTAGGAAGACATTAAATTGTGGTTGTAATGAAATAAGGTCAAGTTTTCCAACTCTAAATCAAATTCTTTGTGGCCGTAATTCTCATTCATGCTGATTGAAAAAGCTTGGATTGTTTCCAAATAAATAAACCGGCATTCAATTGCTTCTCTGCCCTAGTGTCAGCCACTTTATAAAGTAGGCAGCACCACTTGATAAATTAAGATTTTGGGTCTGATGGCAAGCGCCTGGCTCGTTACACCGAGGCTGTGAACCACATGATCTTGACTTCTACTATTACTTCACAACTATGGGAATATTAAGGAGGCTGTCAATGGTTATCTTCTGGTTCAGCACCACATTTTTAGAGACTGTAAATATCCCTGTGTTTCAGTGAGGGAAAAAATCAATTCATAGATGTCAACCACTTTCTATGGGCATTGTAAAAACCTCAAGAACGGAAAACATGATACAAATAGCATACAACAATCTCCAGTTGCAGAATACACCAGATTGCAGTGAACAAAAGGGAAAGGGACCTCTACTTTCATCAGACTGAATTTTTTTTCCAGTTGTGACTGCATTGGAAGTGAAGATATCATAATTCTTGTTCTTAAACTATCTGGAGATACAATTAGCTATCACTATTTGCACTTGAGATTATTTGTCTACTTCTAAGTGTTCACATTAAACAACTGTAATGCGATATTCTTAAAGATGGCTAAAAACACTATAAACTTCAACACTTGATTTCCATTCCGGTAAGGATAGCCAAGTTTTTGTCTTTCTACTGTTAAATAGATATGTTCGTTAAGGTATTATGAAAGCTAGGAATTCAGTCAGCAATTGGAGGCCGTAAGTTATGTTTATATGTTCATCCTTAACTCGCCTAATAGTTTATTAATGCTTTATCGTGGATGTTTTCTACCTTCTTCATTGAAATCCTTTGACAGTGTGCTGCAATACTAGTAAACACTACTTTTACCTTTATATTAGTCTTGGATCCATATATATGGGTGGGTGGGTGTGTGTGTGTATAAGAGCTAAAATTAGCAGAGGAAAATCAATTAAACCTTTTCTTTCAACAAGTAAATGCTTTAGCATGTGTTTTTTTTTTTAATTGGGACTCACACACACTGCCTCCACTGAGGTTCGAACCCCTGACCTCCTTTCGGAAAGTAGGAGCCTTGTACCGCTAGACCACAGGCCCGTTGGTATCATGGTTTCCTTGATGTCTGAGAACATTTCATCTCATCATAGAATTAGACATTGCTTTAAATGACAATTTCAGCCATGTCATCACCATTTTAACTTGTGTGCATTTAGAAAGAGCTTCTCCTAGATTTTGAATTGGTATTACACCATATAGTTTTTTCCCCTTAATACACCATATGGTATTTACTCTCATGGGTGACGAAGTAAAAAAACGTAAATAGTTCTTTCAACATTATAAAGAACTACTCGAACTCTCAATCTTCTACTTTGGAAGGTGAGGAAGTACCAGCCATATTCAATTATTTATGTATTGCAGCACAAAATCTCATTAATTTTTATGTAACAGTACCAGATCACAAAGGAACCATTAACTGGAACAGTGGTAAAAGATGGGGCAAACTTCTGAACTGGTGTTCGAGTCTGAAGGTCCAAAGGTTAGATTTGTATCCAAACCTTAGTGTGCGCAACACTAAGTAATGACCTTTAATGTTGAGTGACATAGCTCACTGGTCTCATTCATGTATCATTGAAGAACTAATTAGCTATGTGGAGCATCCGATACCTTGAGAACATGTTATTCTCAAAACAATACAACACTCTCTTTTTCAAGAATTAATGCTTTATTTCTGGTTCGCGATGGTGATTTTCAGGGTCACTCCTTACAATTTTTTTTTTTTTTTTTTTTCTTTCAGTTTTCTTAATTTTTTTTTTTTTAATTTTATCTTTCTTTTTCTTATTCAATGTATCTCTTGTACACAACTAGTATTATCAAATTTGGTATGTGTAGTTCTCCCCTCTTTTATAGAACCTCATGCTTGAACCTGGCCATCTTAGCAAGCTCATCAACTGCTTCAACCAAGTGATCGAGCCGAGCAACAAATTCAATAAGCAATGAAGTAAATGTGGCAAGCGACAGTGCTGCAGTGCTTTCTAGCGCCCGCATCCTGGGAATAAAGTCTGCAGTAAAGCCTCCCTCTTCTTCAAAAGCATCCACTTCTCTGGATGGCCACGAATGGAGCCTTCTTGATTGTTTCCTCATTGTCTCATGATAAGACTCTGCCAGTGGTGGTGGAAGTGTCCCGGATGGTGTGGTTTGGGTAGGTGGATTCAAGTTCTGTTCAAGAGTGGTGTTATCAAGCTCAGGAAATTGATTTGAGAGGTCATAAAGTGTAGATGACAGGGTGTGAGAGAGCTTAGGGAGTGGCTTGGAGGAGTTATCAAGGTTGTCGTAATTGGATGTGAGGAGATAAGAATGCATGTCTATAGCTTGTTGGAGTCTCTCGGTTGAGATGTGAACCCTTTTTAGTAGAAGAGGGGTTTTGTGGGCTTTCTTCATGTTACTGATGTCTTTGCCTAAGGATCTAACCAGCTCTGCAGCCTGGCTTGTCGCTTCTTTGATCTCTGTCTGGAACGTGTTTCTTAAATTGTAGGGGGCCTAAAAAAACATAACAAGATATGTATATCAATTGTAATTCGGAAAATATTTGAACAAACATATACAGAACGAGTTCCTTAGCTCATCAGCACTGAATGATTGTAGCATCTAGTTTATTTTAATTTTGGATGTTACAATATATGAAATTAGTATTATTTCAGTCCCACGATATTTTGATTTTTCTTGTCTTGGTTTAGTCTCATACAGAACGAAACGTGCAAGGTGAAGCGAAGCTCAGTGCTTTCTACTTTCGCAATTTCAGAAGGTCAGGTTGGTATGCAGTTACCATCATATGGACTAAAATGCACTAATGCTCTTATCATATTTTTCGTTGTCTTGCTCTGCAGCCTAGGTTCTTGAGTTTGCTGTAGATGCAACAAATTGGCATCATCGAACTACCAATGAAGGGGTTTTTGCTACATCTAAGACAGGTTGAGTGCAGCAAGGACTGATGAGGAATTAAGGTAACCTTCTGAAATTTGTTACAGTTGCTGATTAACAGTTGATGCCATAGATATAGAGCTCACTTGCTTACAAGTATATGCAGAAGAAGGGTTAGTTAATAGTCACTATAAGAACGCAATGCTTGTGTTGAGAGATAGTGTACCTTGAACTCAGCCTGGCAAGTTGACTGCTTGCTTCAATTCATTTAAAATCCATTTCTGTTTTTGGATATAAACCTAGTAGAATCTTTCTATTGGTGTGAAAGTATTCCAATTAATTAAGAAGGTGGTTTATGTTCAGAGAATAACCTAAAAGTTGTGTATTTAGGAATGTTTCCCTTGTTGCCCCCCCCACCCCCCCAAAAAAAGGAGTCAAAATATTCCGGTTCCACATGCTCTTATAAAAAGTAATAATAGACCACAGCATAAGAACAAACACGCCATATGATTCCTAATTATTTGATTCTTAGACCTATTCTTTCCCCATTTCCCACTTCTCATTTTCTAGACCATCAGGAGTATTTTTTCTCACCCAATTGCCCCGAGGAATCTAGACCTTGTAACATCACTTTTGGTATATTCCTGAGTTGTCGGCATTTTTGCTTACAGTTGGGAGTTGGGAAAGGGTATTGATTCAGTTAAGTGGACAATGGAGATGCATCATATCATATGATATATACCTTGTAATAAAACAGACTATTGAGAGAGAAAACACAGACCTGAATTTCAGAATGAAGAACACCATGAAGTGCCATAACCTCGTATGCACAATATCGTAGAACTGCACCAACTTTAACATATTCTGACCATGGATAGAAGAAATGTCTGAACCTGCCATGCGGTGGCTCCCATTTACTTGCATTAGCCTGGAAATGGAACCAGAAAAAAATTTAAAATAAAAAATAAATAAATGAAAAAGGACAACTGTTAATATGCAGAACTATCCAAATTAACTTGCAAATAAGTACCAAGGATTCTAGTTTTGAAGAGGAGTTCAATGTTGATCGACATCTCCTGTAAGCAGGTTCATCTGGAAACTCATCCATGACAGTCTTGGAGAACTCTGGATGAACTGATCCGTCGTCTTCCAAATACTTCCTAACACATTCTGCAATTACCCAGATAAAAATGTTAATAACAGATACTATAAAATATTAAAGAAACCATGAGGGCTAATCTTACAGTCTTAAACCTTGGGGCAGATAAATGGATATAACCATAGTCTATAATATATATATATATATATATATTTGTAGTGTTGTGTGAAGTGAAAGGAACAGTGGAAGTACTAAAATTAGTTTACCTTCAAGTGAGTCAGCCACTGAATTGAAGTTATTAACTAGCTCCTTATGTAACTGCTCACCAGCCCATATAGGAAATATGAACAAATTGACTAGAACTGCTACAATCCCTCCGATGGCAATTGAATAGAGCCTATCCATGGATGTTTTAATTGGGTTGCCCATCCGATATCCAGAAACTATGATTAAGCAGTAGGTGAAAAGTATGACCCTGAACCCATACTCATATGGCACAAGGGATGGCCATAGCTTCATGAAAGATGTGACAGCCCCTTTAAGATATTCAACAAGATTTCTTAACAAAATATTTGGAATTATTTCGTTTATAGTTGGAAAATTTTAGGTGACTTACCAATGAGGAAAATGCTGATACCAATTATGAAAGGTTCTGCAACTCTACCAGCACTTAAGGCCAACTGAGCAACAGCAATGGCTAAGATCCCCGCAAGCAAGCTTCCAAGTGCACGGTTAAATCCTCGATTAAATGTTGCACCTTAGGAGATAAATATCCATAATAAAGTTAAGCTTTGCATATGCCCAGGATGGTAGAATTTAGTTTTGCGTGCATGTGAATTTTGCCAAATATAACCAGAAGTACATAAGCTATAATTCACCAATTATAGTAGTATGTAGAATGCATTTCCATAATTCAGTATATGTTCGAATTCTTTTGTTTGTGCATGTAAATAAATGTTTGTTATACAGAACTAGGAAAAAAAAATGTTTGTTATACACGATCTATTTCTTGTAGAAAATGCATTGGTATGACTAATGGGACGCCCTTATTTTAGGACTGTCTATAGCTTTAGAATGAATATATGTGCATGTGTAATATATTGCATATACATACCGACGGTGTATTCAAACATGATGGCGACAGTGAGGATGGACCAGATGATGTTGGTGCCAAATATATTATAAGGTGCTTGGAATAGTATGAGCAAAGACACAAGAAGAACAGCAAGGCCCACTTTAAATGAGAATATTACTCTGTTGCTATCCTCTTTGCAAAATTCCCAAACATTCCTAATCGAGCCTTTCCATGAGAAGCTCTGGTTGCCGGACTGCTGCTCAGTTTCCGGCAGTTTACCTTTGGTAATAGAAGGAATGTTGATCTGAAAGTGAAAACTACCCTTTTTGCCATTCATTTTCCAATGAAGCACTCTTCCAGCTGTTGTCAGAAGACAGTTGACAAGCCTTCTTGAATAGATAGTAAAGCTGTTCAAGACAAATAAGTGCTTTGCACAATACAAGTGAACCAGTTGAATGGACAAGAAGAAAATTTGCTAGTAAGGCCACCCAGAGCTGCAGGGGTGAGATTGAGTGAAGTAATGGTATTTGAGTTTTGTGATGGATTGAATAGGAGAAGGAGAAATCGATTTAAAGAAGAGAGTGTGACTCAATTGTTGATGCAACTAGTAGGAGAAAGTATGTCAAGTCAGTATATGATATATAGAGCAAAAGAATAATTCAACAATAATAGAAGAAAAGATGCACCTAAAAACTCGGATAAAAAGATGCCCAACCTCAATAATTTTGCATAGATGGAGCATTAGAATCTGACAATGAAAGATTAAGGCCTATGAGGTTCTCAACCGCCACGTTTGCTCTCTCAAAGTATCTTTCCATGTTGGATGTGGCGGTGTTGGTGATGGTAGTGGTCATTATAATTCAACATTAGAAGAAAATTCAAAATTTTAGTGGACAAACTCGGGTGGATGATTCATGCATATATGCATCATCTATATGTTTTTTAGTTTTTGGGAGGCAGTTTATCATATTCAATCTATGATTGTCACTGGGTTAACAAGTTGGGGCCTCATCTAGAGAAGCCTCCTTACTTCATGTGGGAATATTACCTTGCAACACTGAAAAGGCCTAAATTTTAGTCTAATGCACATAGGAGTAGTTAAAATCATCACATTGAGGAATATATTACAATTTCTCATCTTCATTGTTTTCTCTTTCCTATACTCATCTCAATGATAGAAGCGTATTTCTCCCTCCATCCCAACAATGTGAGTCACAGTTCCCGAAGTGCCCAACTAGTTTGAGATGGAGGAAATACGTTTTTCTCTCTCTTCTCAATATAAAATAAATTGTAAGGCATATATCTCTTCAGGAGTTTTGTAATATATGCCTTTACTGTTTCACAAATACCTTTAAATGAGCTGGAGCATTGCTGAGAAAAAAACATTACATGTAAAAATGAGATAAGATTATTGGAATATATTCAAGGGATAAAGCAACTATATATTCAGGGTTGACGTGAGATTATCGAAGGTGACAAAAGCTTTATTCACGCTTAAGGCACACGGAGGCAGAATATTAAAGCTTGCACCAAACTGGCAATGATCGAATCTGGACTCACTGATGAAAGAAGTCCCAGGAACTGTTATATCTTTTCTCTACACCCTGTGATGCATCATGGGATTGCCTACACTTCCTGAAAAATCATGGGATTGCCTGAAAAGTTCAGCTGTGCGAGACAGGATTGAAGTAGAAGAATGGACAGGATACTGATTCCGCCACCAAGCTCTGCTGGGCATTTTGCCTCACCACATTCATGTACATGGTTAGCTGCAAATGCAGCATACAACTACTTGTGTAATTAGGATCAATACATCATAAGTTTTATATATTAGCAGTGCAATTTGGGATGAAAAATAATGATTAGTTTTTATTTTATATTTTTTTTGGCCTATTGATTTGTAATTACATTCTTAGCACTTGAAGATTACTGATTTAACCAGTTTGGGTACTTTAATTGGTTTTATCATTTTTGTCATTTTGATTAAGACAGATTATTTCCAAGGCTGTTATAGAATATGGCAGTTGGCATCCATCTTCTTCAAGGGATCAATCACAGACTTCTCTATCAAACGTGACGTTAAACGCAATTACATTCGTCGACTTTTAAAGCATTTTTTGGCAACAATCAAAATGGTATACTTCCACGAGCATGTACGGGACAAAACTTAATTGTCAGTTGATGGAAGATTGGCCATTGCTTTTTATGCAACTCAGATGCAGAATCAATGTCCCATCTTTTTCTCAAATGCTGAATTTTGCCACTGTGTGTTGGAGGTTTTCACATTTATCCTCCTAATTGGAGTTATTTAGTTGTTGGATGGATTAGTAACAGTGGTTCAGTTCTCATTAACAAATTGTTGTTGGCCTGCTCTGTGTACTCCACGTATATATTTATATGTATATATATATGGAGAGAGAAATTCTAGAGCTAGTCTATCAGCATCTAAAGTTCTGAATGTAATTCAGAACACAATCAGATGCAGGCTAGTTTCATTGCAATTCAAAGATTCAGCAGTGGCTGCTAGCTCTTGTATTAAGGCATTAAACCTAGTGTTACAACGGGAGTTTTGTCCCACGTTGGATCCGGATGGGAAGTGAAATGGGTACATATGGATTGGGTGTTAGACCTAATCCTTGATCCGGTATTACATCAAATGCTCTATTTGAAGGAGTCCGAGTGTGCCACCCCGAATAGGCAGAGTGGCCTGACAACAACAAGGCGTTGCGAGTAGCATTAAGTGCCAAAATGGTTCTTCAATTCCATTAGATTCTCTATAAAGCTTTTGGGTTAGGCCCAGGTCCACATCTGTATTTATTTTGGATAGTTTGCTGGTCCTGGGATCTGTTTGTTGGCTTGTATGGTTGTGGTTTTTTTTTTTTTTGACTCCTGTTCTTCTCTTGGTCAGGTTTATGCCTGTTTTTGTACATTGTACATATTTTACACATTTATACAACCCACCACTTACCCAGAAAAGGAAAAAATAAAGATCGGCCATGTTAGCCTAAGCATCATTCTTTTACCTTCAATACCTTTTTGCTTCTAGAGGAAAAGGATTTGTAAAGAAAAGTTCTAAAGGGAAAGGAAATCAGAAGTGGAAAGAATAAGAACTCCAAGTTGAAGTCAAAATAGTTACAAAAGGATTCCTTTGTAGCAATTACAACACAAAATGGAATGAAATTGCAACAGATTGTGGATGGAATTCAAACTTCTCCCAAGCAAATTATAAACCAATCAACTACAATCGAATCTCGGGTAGATTTTGAGATGCTATTCTAACAAAGATTTATGACATTGTTCTGATTTTTTAATTAGTTTTCTCGAGGCATTTAGATGGATGATGTCAAATGGTACATAACTGGCAAAATGGTCAAATTGACTTATTCTTCAGGGCACATGTCTTTATGGTGTGTAACATATATTCATATATTACAATGGATGCATATTATAATTATACAGAAGATTTAAATATTTTTAAAAGAAATTATAAATTTGATAACTACTGATAATAGTATGTCTCATATTAATGAGATGTTGCTACAACTCATATGAGATACATTCAATTATCGAAGTATTGTTAAATCTATTCCACGATTATAATGTTGGACGATTATAATGTTGGATATGTCCTTACTAAGTATAACTACATGGGAAGTCTAGTTGTTAAACCCTCAAAGGATGATTCCTTTGATAATAATGTAAAATACTACTGTTGAATAACATAACTCATCTGAAGTGGTAAAGAGTTATTTCTGAAAAATCAGGGGATAAATTCGCAATTAACTATATAGTTTATCAGGGCCCCCATTCACCACTTTCACCACACGCAGCCTCTCACAGTATACCGAGATTGGAATTAGTTACGACATCTGGCTGATTCGACTCACCCTTTTGTATATGCCAGCGCATACACACACACACACATACATATATATCATCTTCATGTATATTCGCTCGTCTTCCAGTGTTGGCGAAGCTCTTGACCTCGGAAAAAAATAAACGACACAGAGCCTTCACTGTGCAGCCATGGTATGGTCTTAGAAACCCTATATTCGGCATGCGTGTGTGTATATATATATATATATATTTCAATACATATATGTTTCTAATATGTGAGAAATTGATCTAATCAATACAGCGAGAAATGTTGAATTGCGTCAACAAAGTGAGCGATTTGAATATTTATATAAATCCTAATTACATAAATTTGTGAGAAATTGTGTGCGTGTGGACAATGTGGTTTGTACAGATAATTTTGATGTTAAAATTAGGTTAAAAAGATTGACTATATATGCCCATCTCATGTGCGAGATCTTGATGGAAAATCAATCAATCAAAGTATCTTTTTAGGTTTTGTGATGCTTAAGTTATTGAATTTCTACGAATTTCAAGGTTTTAAGGTATCACCTGATAAAAATGAAGTGTTCATACTCTATCTACATATATCACCTTAGGAGACTGATGTGCAATTTTAAGGTGCGTATAACTGAAAATGAAACTGAAGTGTTGATTTTTTTTGGTTGTTTTGTACATGTAATTTATTGTTTTGCTGCGTCTCTCTTTTTCTGGCATATGATGTCTTTTTCTTTCCTGATACTTGAAGAATGATGAGTAATTAGATGTGAACTCATTTGGCTACACCTTTTTTTTAGGATATGTTCTTTACAAGGAGTTAGTTTAGAACTTCGGTAGTCGGTTCTATGGATAGCCCCTTTAAGCAGCTTGTTCTTTTTTCAACACTGATTTGTCTTTCTTTATATTATAGCTGAAAAGTGTTCCTTTTGGATTTTATTATCCATCAGGAGGAGGATATTTTAACAAATTTTACCCATAGAATAAAACTACAATAAAAAGAAGTGGAGGGAAGTGCTTTTTAGTTGTTGTATGATTTAGGATCGCTAACCCAATACAAAACAACTACTTATATTGGGAACTAGGCCAGTTGTGGTCTATGGTATGCGACTGAAAATGGATGTTAAAATAAATGAATGGCATAACAAGAAAAATGTAATGAATAATCAAGTTAGGACAAAGTTTCTGGATATTAAGCAAATCATAGATGTTCTGATTCAGTTTTAAAATGAAATGAGGTGAGTGGAAGGCAATGAAGAGTGAAAAATTGTGAGGTAAAAGACGAAAGCCCGTGAATAGAAGTTATGGCTCTAGATTTAGCTGAATTGCAGAAAAGGATTAGATGCAGATAGATCTTTCTTGAATAGAGTTAACATTTTTCTTCCTGTTGTTTAGGTTAGGTATCCATTGAAACTACCTAGACATTACATGCTGCCTGCTATAGCAGAGCACTGTTTGAGGAATCCTGCAGTATTATGGGTCAAAATTTAAAAGATAAGTTTTTAATTCAGCACTCTTTTGGAAACAGACGTTAGGTCTTAATTCTAGAGTGGAGGGGAGAGAGTTACAAAGGGATCTTGAGAGTGAGAAGGGTAAAAAGAAGGATTGATTCATGGGACAGAGGTGGGATAATTTTGAAGAATAAGGAAAAAAGTTTATAAGGTGAATTTTGCACTTATTCTAAAACATGCATGCAAGGTTAAAATAGACAATCGAGCAGGGGCAGCTGCTCCCACTGGGCCCCATGTTGCTCCCGTCCTTGCTTGTGAATGGTTTTGATGCATCAACCTATTCAATTACCCTTCATGTAACTAGCATATTGACCTATATATATCTTCCAATGAGCTTGTGAACATGGTCTGAGTTGGGATTCAGTTGATTTATGGAATATTGTTGATTCATAACATTTATGCAGTACATTGTTTCTGTTCAAGCAGGTTGAACGTAAAAGTCAACATAAACATGTTCTCCTTTTAGCATATCAGAGCTTTGGCTTAGCGTATGGTGCCTTGAGCGTTTCCCCTCTTTATGTTTATAGAAGTACATTTTCTGGGAACTTGCAACATCACCAAAATGAGTATGTGATATTTGGGGCATTTTCCTTGATATTTTGGACTCTCACGCTTCTTCCATTGTTCAACTATGTGATCATTACGTTAAATGCAGATGATAATGGTGAAGGTAAGAGATGATAAGCTTTTAGATGATGCTACAAGTCTGTTTCCCTTTTCTATCTTTGATGGTTTTATGCTTAAATATTTGTTCACATTATTTACAGGAGGACCTATTGCTTTGTATTCACTCATTTGTAGACATGTCAAATTGAGTTTACTGCCTAATCATCAAGCAGCAGACGAGGAGATATCTACATATCATAAACCTGGCTACATAAACAGGAATACGCCTTCCTCTCCACTGAAAAGATTTGTTGAGAAACATAAGAAGACTAGAAATGTTTTACTTCTTATGGCATTACTTGGTGCGTGCCTAATGATTGGTT
Source organism: Cornus florida (assembly GCF_030987335.1). Taxonomy (NCBI): domain Eukaryota; kingdom Viridiplantae; phylum Streptophyta; class Magnoliopsida; order Cornales; family Cornaceae; genus Cornus; species Cornus florida. The sequence goes on along the minus strand of NW_026775581.1, from coordinate 94,129,484 downwards.
ATGGAGTCCTCACACCTTCAATTTCTGGTAATAACATTGTCTTTACCTTTTCAAGCTTCTCTTAGAATCCACTTGGGATCAAACTGTTTCATTTCCATATGATTCCCTTTGTCTTTCCATTACTAATATACTCACACTAGTAGATATTTGGTCTTTTGCAGTGTTGGCATCCATTGAAGGTCTGCAAGTTCAAACTGAGAGACCGCATCACAGTGAGTGGAACTTTTCAGTTTTACAATCTAAAAATGATATTTAAAAGCAAGTGCTTATTAAGACATCGAACCAAAAATTAAATCATATCAAAGGCTTGACCACCATATTCAAAAGTTATGGGAACAATGGAAAAAATATTATCATGATGGCTAATTCTCTTGGGGAACAATGTAGAAGATTTAATAGTGGATGCAAGGGTAAGGAGGAGGAATGGAAGAGACATCTCTAGAGAAGGGAAGGTTCTTTTTCTCCCTTTGGTTGGTCAAGTTGAAGGCAAGGAAAGTGGTGAGACCTTCCACTGTTTGGTACGAGGGAAGGGAAGAGGAGATTTTGAATATTATTTTACTACTACAACCCTCACAATATAACATGGAGTTAATAAATGAGCTTAATAACATCCTTTTAAATTTAATTCAATAAATATCCTTCTTTCTCTTTCCTCTTCCATCTAGTTCTGGACAGAAGCAAATTGATAGGTAAAGAGGAATGTCTCATCCATCATCCCATCTCTAACTTCTTTCTCTGCCTCTCCGCTCTACAAAGGTAGCATGAAAATCCTAATTTTATTTAAACCCCCTTTCATTTGCAGATGCCAAATTCAACGTGAATTTTACCATAGGAAGTCAAGACGCATTTTAGTGTGTGGGGGTGGAGGGAGAGAGAGAGATGGTCCATGATTGGGAGATTTATCTCGTGACATCAACATTTTTTTTAAACATTTTTATTTTTTTTTTTATTTTTTTTTTACAAAAGCCAAACTTTTGAGTTTTGAATAATAGAAACGTGGAAGTTGAAGTGGACAACAAAATTTTATTCATAAAATATTTGAAGTAAAAAAGAAGGATGGCTCTAATTTCTTGGAAAAGCTCTGATAATTTTTTAAAGGGATATAAAATGTGTTTTTTTGGTGGTAGAGGCTACGATATGAAATGGACAAAAGCTTTCTAGACATGACATACTCAACTCAACAAAGTCTTTTCCCAACTACCAGAGGTTGGCTAGATGAAACCTATTTTTCCATTCTGCTCTATCTTAGTTCAATATCTCAATCAAACCACATATTATCATATTTTTCAATTGTAACGCTTACCATGTTAATTTTGCCACTGTCTTTCTCCTAGCAATACCCTCAATGTGGAGCATGCCTTTCTTTTTAACTGGTGTACACTTACTGGTTTTCCATGTATCCAAATCATCTTAATCATTTTCTCTCATTTTATCACCAATGATGCCCCTTCAACCGTCTCATGAACGTGCTCATTTCTAGTTCTACCTTTTCTTGTCTCGCTGCATATCCATATCGACATTTGCATTTTCACTATGATCCCTTTATGCATACTCTCCAATTTGAATTATATGTAATAGAAATTATTCCAAAAATAATAATAGTAATGATAATAATAATAACAGTAATAGAACTATATATATATATATATATAAAGAAAAGATAAGGCATCAGTGCATGTCTTTCTTTCTGGTCATCAGTGCCAATGCTATAAACTTGCTACCTAGGAAGAGTGGGAAGGGAAAATTTCGGAGTTTCTCTACTTGAAATCTTTTGCCATTGTATTAGCATTGTTGTTGTTCAGGGTGCTAACACTTATGCATGCTACACAGGTATTGTGGTTGTTATTGCTTGTGTCGTTTTGGTTGGCCTCTTTGCTTTGCAGCATTTCGGCACCTATAGAGTGGCCTTCTTGTTTTCTCCAATTGTAATCGTATGGTTGCTGTGTATTGCTGCTATTGGCGTCTATAATATCATCGAGTGGAACCCAAGAATATATGAGGCTCTTTCTCCATATTATATTTACAAGTTCTTTAGGAACACTGGAAAAGATGGTTGGCTTTCTCTTGGAGGAATACTTCTTTGTACAGCCGGTGAATGACGCAGTTGTAGTCCATTAACCGTTTTTATTTATTTATTTATTTAAATTGAGTTGCTGAACTAACGTAGGTTCTTCTTGTCATCTTTAGGAACTGGATCTATGTTTCTGGGCCTTGGGCACTTCACAACTGCATCAATAAGGGTATGGAAGCCAGTGATTGCTAAATATGACAATTATTCATGCTTTGAAGTTTGAAGTCATGAAAGAAAACCTACTAGTCACATTAATACTTATAACTTGCAGCAATGTTTAGAGATTCTTTGACATGGGTCTAAGCATTGGTTTCTTCTTTTATGGTTGCTCAGGATGAAAGTATTATTAAGAAATTAATCTTCAGTATTGATGAATTAATACTCATTATTTTTCATCTTACAACTAGTGGACCACTTATTCCTCTTCAAAGTTCAATATTATCATATTGCTTCCCAGGTTCTAAATGTCAATGTTATCTCGAGGTCCTAAAATAATGAGAAATGATGATGGATTGATCATTTAATTGACGTCGATGACTCGATATCAATACAAAAATCATTTTTTTTTTTTTTCCTTTTTTTTTTATATTATAAAAAAACAAGGAAATGTAAATAAAACATTAGGGAATTGCAAAAGCAGATTTAGTTACCAAAAAAGTAAAAATATTCCAAAGAACAATTATAGTTGGTTTGCTGATATACTGAATTGATGGAATGGTGGAACCCAATCCTTGTATTATGATTATGTGTGGTTTGATTTTTTGAAAAAGAAGCTTCTTCATGATCTATAGTTGACTGAACTTCTAAATGATTTCTTTTGATAACTGAAATTTATGCTGAAATTATTCAGGGGAAAAAAAACTTATGCTGAAATTTTACCCTAACAACAACAATTGGCTTTTACTGCTTATATTTGTGGTTTAGATCAGTAGTTCCATTTGGTTTTGTCATTTTGTGTCCCTTCATGTACTGGGCTCACCAATGCAAGTCAAACTCTAAAGATTTATTGCTATTGCAGATTTCATTTTCTTGTGTTGTTTACCCCTGTCTGGTGCTTCAATTCATGGGGCAAGCTGCATTTATTTCAAAGAACTTCTCTTCAATATCTTCAAGCTTCTATGCGTCAATTCCAGGTGAAGTATTACAAGCATTAAGCACTGCTGAAGGTTTCTTTTTGACAGAATTTCCGGTAGAGTCCAATAATTGTGCACCTAAGGAGGTGATAGGATACATCTATCATGTCTTTGTTTAGAGGGAATGGACCTATTCTGCAGCAATATTCTTCACTTCAAAAACTTCTCATTAATATCGACTGGCTTTTTTCCAAATTCGCCCATGTTTTTTCTCCTTTATCATTCTTGAACAAATATGCATCCCATAATATCTCTTCGAGCCTCTTTATGAATAATATAAAGGAACCACACACACACGCACACACATATATATTTATATCTTTATATATAATTTTATCAATGTTCTTGTATTTTGTAGATCCAGTATTTTGGCCGGTATTTGTGATTGCAATTCTGGCAGCCATTGTTGCCAGTCAAGCTGTCATTTCTGCCACATTCTCAATTGTCAAACAATGCCATGCATTAGGATGTTTTCCCCGCATCAAGGTTGTGCACAAATCAAAATGGATTGGTCAGACATACATACCAGAAATGAACTGGATCCTTATGATTCTCTGTTTGACTGTCACTGCTGGTTTTCGGAAGACAACCCTGATAGCAAATGCTTATGGTAAGCTTTCTTTGTTTAAATGAGTCTTTAAATCTAGAAGTCTAATTCAATGTGTATATGTGCATATATATGCTGAGTCTAGTAGCATAAATGTATGAACACTTTTTATGTCATAACTTGGAGTCTTTTCCCCTGAATTTTCTGATTAGTTTAGAATAATATATTGCAAGCTGATTTAAAGCAGTGTTCAATAAATGGTAAATAGTGTAATCCAAAACAATAAGCATAGATGATATTGAAACTAGAAACTGATACTTGGTACTTCATTTGAAAGGAATTTTGCACCTGAACTTCCATTCATAAGAACCTAAACTGTTCATTTCCTGCCTAGGGAGTTGGGAAATTCCAGTGAAGCAGCCAAGTAACGTAATGAATAAGTTTATTTACCCACTTGATCTCATGATAATTTTATTTAATCATCTTGCTGAAAGGGTATCCGTTTGTGCGTGTTTATATACTTTTTACCTTTCATCTGTGTATATATTTGTTGATTTCGTGTGTGTATATCTGCGTTTGTGTTGTACCACCGTAATTTTTTTTCCCCGAAAATTTACTAACATAAATTTTGAATTTCCAAAGTTCTTCCTTCTGTATAAAGAAGACATCAGTAGTACTATGTAGGTGTTCTCTTTTTGCATGAAGCAGCTGCGAGTAGGGTAGAACTCTGGGCAATATAATTGAGTGTTCGATCCATCTACATCCCTAAGAGGGACACTCACATTTGGAGTACAGGATGCTTAATGTATGACCCCTCACAAATTGCAATAACACTGCTCACAATGTATGTACATCAAGGTCAATATGTAATGCTCAATACACTTCGGATTTTTGGTTGGTGCTATTTTGGTTCACCTATCAAATGTGGGTCTTGCAACCCAGCCCCACCCTCTTTTGTTGTTGTATTGGCCTAGATATTAATCATATGCTATATATTACTCTGTAGAAGAATAGTAACCAAACATACTAAAACCCTTGTCACATTGTTTGTATTGAAATTTATTTGTGGTATATGATTTCAGGGATTGCATGCATCGCTGACGCATTGGTGACAACATGTTTGATGTCATTAGTCATCATCTTTGTACAGCATAAGAATCTTATAATTTCCCTTTTATTTCTCTTATTCTTCGGATCAATTGAGGCCATCTACCTCTCATCTTCTTGTATGGAAATTCCTCGAGGTGGTTGGGTCCCACTTGTGCTTTCTTCAGTCTTGATGTTAATTATGCACGTGTGGCACTATGGGACCAGGCGGAAGTATTTATATGACCTGCAAAACAAGGTATCAATGAAATGGATACTCACATTAGGTCCCAGTCTTGGGATAGTTAGAGTTCCTGGAATTGGTCTCATCTACACCGAGTTGGCAACTGGAGTTCCAGCCATATTTTCTGATTTTGTAACCAATTTACCAGCTATTCACCAGGTGGTCATCTTCGTTTGTGTCAAGTCTGTTCTTGTTCCTTATGTCTCCCATAAGGAACGATACCTGATTGGTCGGATTGGACCCAAAGCTTACCGGATGTATCGTTGCATTGTTCGATATGGCTACAAAGATGTCCACAAGGAAGAAGAAGATTTTGAGAACCATCTTGTGACGTGCTTAGCAGAGTTCATCAAACTGGAAGCAGAAGGTTCTGGTTCTGGAACTATAGATGGATCTGTGGATGGCCGGATGGCAGTTGTGAGGACATCCGAAAAGTTCGGGACAAGATTGGTGATGTCAGAAGGTGCTGGCATCGAAGAAAGTAGCAGTTCAAGTCTTCTAACCACTGTGACTAACGGCAAGTCAGTCACGTTGCAGAAGTTGCAGTCTATGTATGAGCAGGAATCGCCCCATCTGAGCCACAGACGACGCGTCCAGTTTAAATTGCCAGATACAGATTATATGGATTCACATGTCAAGGAAGAGCTCTCTGAGTTAGTGGAAGCTAAGCGTGCTGGGGTAGCATATATAATTGGTCATTCACGTATAAAGGCAAGAAGGAATTCGTCATTCTTTAAGAAGTTTGTAATTAATATGGCATACTCTTTCCTACGAAAAAACTGCCGGGCACCTGCTGTAACCTTGACCATTCCTCATATCAGTTTGATCGGGGTGGGCATGAACTACCATGTGTAGTTCAATCTTCCAGGGTGAGCTCAGACATGGCATGTTTGAGGATGTGTGCAGTAAAAATGGCATCCGGTTGACAGGTACTGGACTGTTCAATTCTAATGCCACCTCATTTTTCTGTCCTTGTTTTGTTACTAAACATATCTTCTGGGTGTATTCTGATAATCCATTGAAATTAATATCAATCCAATTTTGTGCAAAGTATTTGAAGATAAGAAGCTGTATTAATAACTTGGAGAGATTAGATTGCTTTAGGTTTTGCTTTTGTCAGCCTGCTTCACTTTAAGGCTCACTGTTGATAATAGTTGAAATTAAGTTGAAAATTGCATACTGATAAATACCTTTAATCAAATCCTTGAAGTAGATCTAATGAATTAGATATATTCCAATGGCCACAAAAACATAATGATCTCGTTTGGGGTTCTAAGTAAAGGAGCTATCCCATACACAGAAGCCAACACGCCCCCCCCCCTCCCCCAAATCCTAACCCCCGGATCACTACTCCGATGGTTGAAATAAAGGAAGAAAGATGTGGATTTTCTTTTCAATCTCACAAACCAGGCTACATGGAAAGCTCCTTCAAATTAAGAGATAACGAGCTCTAAAGGAGGATTGTTTACCCGAAACCCGCCCGACAGCATGTCCGACATTTAAAACACCTTCGGAAGTACTCTTTATTTTTTTTATAAATTTTTATAAAAAAATTGAGCATCAAGTCAGGAACTGAAAGCTGCAAAAGTGGGGGAAATTAGGTCTGCCCTTTTAACATAGTATTGTGCAAAATAAGGGAACTAAGGAGGGCTTTAAGACACTCTTTATCCTACAAGCTTGATGAAAACCGGGATGAGAAAGTGATAATTTTTCAAGTTAAAAAGATGGCATAGATGATGTCTCACTCGGGTTGTCTCAATGGAAGGAAAAGGAGGAGAGAGAAAGGAAAAGGTGGAAGGTCATTCCTCTTTCCTAATTTGGGAGGTAGAGAGGGATGGCAACAGGGGCGGGTGTATCCGTCCCCGTAACCGTTAAAAAACTCCGACTCCGTCACTGCCGACGCAACCATTAAAAAACTCTGTCCCCGCAGGTACTCTCTCTGTCCTGTTTAAGATCATAATTTATTTATTGTTGAAATAGATTTGTGTTTTTTTTTTTTCCCCTCATCTTCAGTTCATCACCATTGCAATTTTCCTTCCAATCAAATTCATTTGTTACTTTAATATTGTTATATAGGGTACTTAATATATATATTGGGAAATATATATACTAATGAAATAAAGATATTTAAGTAATTTGTTTATCTAAACGGGGCGGGGCGGTACGCTATACCAAACCCGCGGGAGTTTTTATTACATTAAACCATCCTCACTCAAATAAGCTAAACGGTCCTCCAAAACTGTCAAAAACGGGGCGGGGTGGGTCAAATTGCCATCCCTATATGATTTTTTTTTTTTGAACCAAATAAGGGAAAGGGAAGTCTTTTTCCCTCCCTTGCTTTGTTCTTCCTAAACTCAAAGAGTGGTACTTGCATTCGCGTTCTCTCTTCGAATTCTCAAATGCTTTCGTAAACTGCAAAAATTCCCCTCCAACTTGATGTTTTTGCTAAATTCCTTAGGAGATATTTTGCCAGACATACAAATATATATATATATATATATATATATATATATATGAGGACCATTACAGAATAGATGGCAAATATCCCTTTTAAGTATATAAAAATGTTGCAAATCACCTCTAACGTTTACAGACCATTGCAAAATAGACAAAATATGAGTAGCATCGATGTGAGTTTCTCCACGGAGACTATAGAGACAAATAATTCGCTAATTAATCAAATTGATCCGAACCAAATTGATCCGTGTGGTTCAATTCGATTTTTTGATCTCATGTTTCAGTGATGATTTTAAAAATTAGCAATCCGCAATGAGCAGATCATTTTTTGATCTCATAGTTCGGTGATGGTTTTAAAAATTAATAATCCGTTCCATAATATGAGCAGTTAGGTTAACGGATTAAACCTTAAAAAAATCGAACCGATCCGTGAATTATATTATATATATAATTATACGTATACTATAATATATTATTTCTTACTGTTTTTTTTTAGATTAACATTTGTGTTACAAAATACTATTTTGACAAATTTATTGTTTGGGCTGGGCCATAACAAAAATATAATCATATATTGGGCTGGGCTATAACTACAATATAATTATATTGGGCTATTTGGAAAAACCCAATCTGTGAGAACCGAACTGAACTAATCTGTTATTTTACGGATCGGTTTGGTTCGGATTGAGTCCCCCACGAATCAGTTCGGTTTCAAATTTAGCCAATCCATAAGGACTGAATTGATTTAAATTTTATTCAAAACCGAACTGAATTGATTTAAATTTTATTCAAAACCGAACCAATTCGATTCCTGGTCAGCCCTACAAAATACGAGTAGCATCGATGTGAGTTTCTCCACAAAGACTCCTCTACGCAAGTCTGAAGTCCACTACCGAATATGAACCATTACAAAAAACGATGTGAGTTTCTCCACGGAAACTCTCCGCTACTGAATATGAGTTTAAATCTCCTTCGCGAGTCCAAAGTCCACTGCCAAATGAGTATGAATCCCCTCGAGTAGACTCCGCTAGGCTAGTCTGAAGTCTACTACCAAATATGAGTATCGAGTTTGAATCTCCTCCTCCTGCACTTTGGCGCTACAGGGTTGTGCACTGGTCTAGTCCACGTAGCACCCTCCCAGAGGAATAAAAAAAATTACTAGGAACTAATTTTGATATTTTGATGGTATGATAAATTTGAGGAGTAATTTTGGTATTTCATATGCTCAGTCATTATAAATGACTTAGCCAGCCCACCCAAGCCCAACACTAATTAAACTGCCAAGGGAAAGCAACCCAAATCGTATCGCATCCCCTAATTGAGCCCACCTGATCACTTCCTCCAGGAAAAAATTAGTCAAAACATCAACGTGCAAAGCACTCTTAACACAGTATAACAATATCAACAGAACATTCAAATTAAATAACCATTGAAATGCCCCCACCACAATTACAGCATAAGCTAAAAATGTAGATAAAGTTCCCATATTCAGAATCCATTTCATAATTCATCCATATTGTGAACCCAAAAAAACGAAAAGAAAACAGTAAAGGGTTCCAGACAACAATGGTCAACTCACACTACCTTCAGAAAACACATCCACCAACAATGGCTATTCCTCTGCCACTCTTAATGTTTCTTGTTTTTCAATGGTCCCCTTGGGATCTTACTCAAAACCTTTGCATCAAAGACTGCGTACTGCTTCTTGATCTCAACCATTGCCTTCTCTGCAAATGAATCCACTTGGTCCTCATATTTCTCGTACAGCACAGGCACCGTGTGGAGCAAAACGAAAGCTGTTCATAAAAAATCGAAAAATCAATGATAGAACTAACAAACACCAAAAAGGATCATCACTTGTAAACTAGGGATTGAAATTACCTATATAAAACAAGGTCAAGAAGTTGCAACAATTCCCCACAATTGACAAGACCCACAATCCAGCAATCACCTATTAACAGCACATACCCATAAAAATGGTCATTGTTAAATCCAAATATAGAAATCATAACACAACATAACTACTAAAATTCTCTCAGTTTTACTAACTGAAAAGTCAAAATGTCTTGCAATCTTCAATATGCCAAATTGAAGACTGCCAAGGTTCATTGTGAATTGGGTTTTGCATAACCAAATGTGAACTGTAGACACAAAAGCATAGTTTGCATTCAAACTACAAGAGAGAAATCAAACATACAGAGAGAAACTTCTTCAGATCTTTCCCTGATGCAATATCCCTCAGAATGGCAAATGCCCGATTTATTTCGATCCTCAAGGCAGCTGCAAACTCCAGAATTGGTTCCTCTGGAATACTAACTTCAGGGATACGCGGTGGAGACCTAACAATGAAGAGAGATTTAGTTAAGAAACAAATACATTATGAATTGAAACAAAGCTGACTTGACAGCCATCTCAATGTCTTACTTGTTAATGAAGGTGGTCGCATTGGACCACAAGAACAAGACAGCCAGAGCAAGTATCAAACAATGGCAGACTAGAGTAAGCAAATGATATTCAAGTAAATCAAACAGAACCCAGATGGCTGTGACTCCACCTAAGATTCCAGCGGATATTTTCTTGTTCCTCCATAGAAACACGTCAGCCGCTGCATCAAAACACCATGTAGGTGTTATATATTTATAATATATATAGCATATAATATAGAGGGAGATAGAGAGATTGTAGCTATAAATCAGATGATTTTGGGTGTCCCCATTTCAAAATATCCGTTCAACCTCTATTCTAATCAGCAATTAACCACCCTGTATATTAAGTGGGACCCAATTTAATCAAAAAGGGCTATTGAAATTTTACATTCTTGAGAATCAAGAACTATATCCTATTAAGGACCTCTAAAACTCGGAAAAACAATATAATTACAGTAAATTTCTTATAGTAATACTATAGTTTAGTTTCAACTTTAGAAAAAGGTGTCATACCCCACAAAACTTTATACAGAAAAAAGTTCAACCTTTTCAGAACCAATCCTATCAGCACAATTTATAATGGAGAAAGACCTGCTTTTAAATAGGAGTTTCATAAAACATTAATTAATTACTTCATGTTGGATCCAAGAACAACCAGATCTACATTCACACACACAAAAGATCATGAAACAGACACAAAGCAACTTCACTAGATAACTATTAAACACAGCTAACAACAAATAAATCAAAGAATTATTATGTAAAACAAAATAAAAAATAAATTTACGATATTTAATACAAAACGAGTACTAGTACAAGTGAATTCTTATATAAAAGACACGCATATATGTACGTATATCTATGTTTATTCATGTATATATATCTGGAAGCAATAGGTGAATAGACATTTTCCGATGATCGACAAAAAATTTCTTCCGGAAGTACAAATTAAATAAATTAAAGCCAAAATGTCTATTTACGAAACAAATTAAAAACTACAAAACTGAAATTTTAAGTTAGGAAAAAAAACGAGTGAGACTAAGAACGTACGCTTTCCACCGCCGAAGACTTTGTGAACTGGCTTCTCTCTTCCGAAGAGACGAAAGATCTTCGCCTGCAACGTCGAGGAGGACTTGTCGTCGTCGGAATCTGACGACGACGAATCGCCGTGAAACTTCTCGGTTATTTTCTCCATCACCGATTCAATCTTAGACTCCTCGTGATCTGACATCTCTCTCTAGGCCTCTAAACCTCTCTGATCTAAACCTTAATCGTATCGTTCGTTTGGAAACGCACTGAAATTGACCACAGCTATAAACCCTCTCTCCTCTCTCTATATCTCTGTATCTATCTATCTATATACAGGTTTTAGAACAGCTCAGTGTGGAATGGGAACAACGTGATGGATTAAATCTCAACCGTTGAAACTAAAAAGACCGCACCTGTAACCGAGTCTCTTGGTTCGGAGTGACCTGAAACCAAAGATAGATGCGTACGTTGATAGCCCCAAGGCACGGACGTTTAATTTGACGGACTGACTCATCCGTCTGATTAACGCTATCTTGCAACCACGTGGCAAAATCACAGTCGTAGAAAAACGGAATTGATGTAATTGACGTGAGACGACGAAAATTGCAGCCACAATCAATGGACACGTGGAGAGAAATTTATAAGTATATTGTTGTCTTAGCTACGAAGGTGATAGATATTATATGCAGATAGATAAATTTATACAGTATATAATTAATTATATATACGTGCTTAGGTCAGTCATACTTATTGTATGCCTATTTGAAAAGCCTTGCCTCTTAAGAAAAAGTGAAGTGTCGTGTTATAATTTTTTTAAACAATTAATTTATTTTTAACCCATTAAATTTATTTACTTTCTATAAATTTTAACCGTGTTGAGATGGTGACTTTATTTAACTCTGCACCGTTTAACGAGTTTTGTGTTGTTCACCAAAATTAATTACTAAAATAAAATAATTTTATTTACATAATAAAAAATAATTAATTAATAAAATAAATATCGGATGCTGAGAAGTCTGTCTCTAAATAGAAGGAGATTTTGATTTCTCTAAGATTGAGGGGTTTACCCTACAGTGGTACATACCATGATAATTTTCATTAACCACATTAATGACATCTTAGCGATTGAAGGGTACATATTGCCCCCACCATACTGAAAGGGCAAGGCTATCATCACACATTCACATGCCCATCTTATAAAATATTAAAATATTATAATTAGATAAATAATAATTCTAACCAATGTCTGGATTGTTCGTGTTCATGTTTGAAGAGTCTCCAGATTGGCTTTTGATTTGGCTCTAGTTTAGAAAATTAGATTGAACCTATTGGCAAGTCAACTCAACTCCATTAATTTATGAAATTTATTATTTTAAAATTTTATTATACAATATTTTTTTCTTCTTAATTGTATGTTTATCTATCCATATGTATTGTTATGGTCATAAAAGAGCAATTATATCCATAACTGCTTATTTTTCAAGATCTAGATATTGGATTCCCAATTGATTCATTACTTGGTGTAGGTGTTAAATTTATAACAAACGTTATACTACAGGTAAAAATACGAAAACAACCTCCAAAATTAGGTCTGCCTCACATCTAGCATAAACACATCAAGGTAATGACATTTAGGTATTAGATTTCATAACCTTTTTTAATTTATTTTTATATTTATAAGAAATTTTCTATATAATGCCCACTACAATTTTTAATATCTAAAATTAGGATTTGGAGTTAACTATTTTCTAAGTTATCTTAAGTTGAATTCTTTATAGATTGATATATGACATTTAAAATCTATCTACTGCTTGTATTAAATCACATTAACTAATTTAAAAAAAGTTTAAAAATTGCACTGTTTTAAGATAAAAAAAATTTACCATTAAGGAAAATTCACATTACTCTGACAACGACCACATTATCTCTCCCTCATATTTTCTAAAAAACAACAAAAAAACAAGATCTTCCATCTCTCTCCTCTTTATTCCTATTTTAAATAAGTCGCGATGATGTTTGTTTCTCTTTTAACTCAACCGACGTTTTCTCTCATCTTTTCCATATATAAGGCTTTTGTTGTATTTTTTTAACTACATCAATATCTATATATATATTCTTTTCCAAACATTACTATTGCCAGTACCCCCTCCCCCCCCCACATTAGGAATGAGCAAGAGGAGAAATTGGTTGACTTGGTTTAACTAATAGATAGATTTTGAATATCACTTATCAATCTATAACGGATTCAACTTTTAGAATAACTTAGAAGATTCAAGTCCTTAAAATTATATTGTAAAATTATCTTTCCTTTTTCTTTTGCTCTTAATATTCTTATGATTTCCTTAAAAAAAAAAGGTTAAATTTTCCTTCTTTAGTCAAACTTAAATTTTTTTTTTTTTTCCTTTCAAAGTTACCATTTTTCTTCCCTTTTTCTTATGATTATTATTATTATTATTCCCTCCTACTTCTTAAGATTATTGTTTTTGCGCTTAAGAATGATATATATAGTATGTAATTTTTTTTTGTTCTTTTATTTAAATTATGGTTTTTTTTTTTTGTTTTTTTTTACACTATGCCTCCGAATTAAAATCCTGACTCTGCCTTGAACCTGAATATACATCATATTTTACTAATGATAGACTTCCCATATTTCAGTACCATTCTACCAAAGTTTTCTCTAGAAAACCAATTCTCTCATGTGCTGCGTCCAACTATGCACATATTAGGTTAAATGGCTTATGCAACAACTACCACTCTTACGTTGCACTATCCATGTAATAACACACGGGAACAAGGCATTGGAATCCCTCCACAGGAGATTCGTTTTCCCTACTATATAATATGATTGCGACAACAAAATCTTTACCGTAACTGGCTTTAGTGTTAAAGAAAAACTGCAAAATAAAACATAAAACATATGTGTTATGTATTTTTTTTTTTAATAAGTAAAACATATATGTATTACGTTCTTCTATAAAACACGAGATATGACACCTATCATGAGAGGGAGAGAAAAAAACATCAAATTATGAAATCCAAATTTACTGCACTTGATATTTTTCCGTAAGCCAGTTTCTCCAATACTCCCATGTTAAAGACATTTAGCAATTTTTAAATACTGTAACTAAAATAAGGCTAATTGTAAAATTCTAGAGTTTATAACATTTAACTTTGACAGTGAAACTTCAATCTCAAATGGCCTCACATCATCACACACTTACTCATTATAGCCTCTAAAGTTGTATCTCGTGAGAAAGACCAGTTGATCAAATTTTAACTCGGGGGGTGTGCAAGAAATAGACCCCTAAAGTTCAAAGCCCGTTGTCTTTCAAAAAACACTTTCACACCTCCTCTTGTTTGGGAGCATCAAATCGGCAACTTAAAAATGAAATCAACGGGAGTTTACTACTTAAATCATGCATTATTACTCTGCTACATAAAAAATACCTAGTCCAACAACTCAAACCTTCCCACTATCTATGTTCATTTACACACCACACACACAAAAGAAGGTTTTACTATTGGTCCAATGGCTTTAAACTCACAAGTTATAAGAAGAATAATGGAAAACTAAGAAGCCATGCATAATCATTTTGCTTTTGAAAGCAAGGTATCTAGGCTCTAGCCAAATCGATGGAGATAAAGATGCCTACTTGCATTAAGGTCTCAATCAAAGAAGTTACCACATCTTAATTCTAAGATAAGACAACCCTATTGAATATGGTTAATATGATCTCCACTCACACTCAATTTCACATCTTGCAACGAATCATGAAAGTGCAGTCACCAAAGATGTGCACCCCACTTACTCTCGCATCAGAAATGTGCCTTCTAGACGACAAATTATTACATAGTCCGGGACTATATGGTTCCGGCCAATCTTAACTGGACATGCAAGCAAAAAATCTGAATAAGCTGACACGTGTGCTTTCGTGTCAAGTTGTGATTGGTTGGGACCATGTAGTCCCGGATCATATAAAAATTTCTCGGATGAGACAGCCACAAGAGGAATTCTATTGTGGGTCCGGAACGGAAACATATCCATACATGTTCTTTTAAACTAAAACCAACAAAAGGGGAAAGTAAAGACAATAACTTAATGATAAACTTGATAAAGTTAGTTACCGATAAAGCATTAAAACTCAAAGAAACAGTAGATCTAACCCTCAAATTCTTCCTTGGATTAACAATTGTGCAACTTCCAGACATACTTTAGATGCCCAGCCCCACTTATGGAGTGTGACAAAAGCATTCATCAACCAAATGCCTACAAAAACAGCAAAACCCACGAAAAGGATGGCAGATTTTAGGCAATGTAAAGAGGGGGCAATAAGATATATATATGTGATATGCCGTCCTAGAAGGTCAATATATGTATAGTAATTGTTGCATTCATGCTTTAAAACGAACTCTCACTCTCTAAAACCAATCTCACACACTCGCTTTTTCAAAAAATCCATAGCACGTTCATTGTAGCGGAATGACATCCTTGTTGTCATGCCGTTATAATGCCAAAATTCTCTCATACTAGAGAAGACACTTGTAGGATCCCACAAGCGTTTGAGGGTTACCATGCCATCTCCATCCAGGGATGTGCTGGTAACTTGCTTAAGTTCAAAGTCATTACCATGGGAATATATTGTGCCGGGGTTATTTTTTACCACAATATTCCATTGTGGATGTTAGTTAATTGAACAGAAGAGTGTGCATAAAGGAAACCATGAACTTACAAAAATAAATAAATAAGATTTAAACTTTGCAGCCTGCCTTTTTGTTCTTCAAACAACAGAGACAAAAAGAATGGCTAATCTAGAATCAGGTTTGAATAGCAATATGAGATAAGTTGATGGCCCCAAAAAAAAAAAAAAAACGGAAAAGGAGCTTCACGAGGAGACAAAAACATGAAGAAGTAACTTGGAAGGTCTCGGCACTTGAGGAAAGTGGTTACCTTGCAGTGCTCCTATATGATCAATAAGAGATCATTGGATCAAGTATCTTTCTGGCTCTAGGAAAACGAAGAAAATGAGAAAACAGAATGACAAGTGTTTGTGAAAGAGAAGACAGAAAAGAAAAAAGTTTTATGCAAATAATGTTAAATTCAAAGACAAAGTATCATCATAGAAGTGAGCTATTTCCTTGCAAAGTTGTGCTCAATTACATACGGGAAAAATCCGACAAGATATCTTCATTCGTTGGGGGGACAAATCTGGAAAACTAGTAAGATCAAATAGCAGCTGAAGAAATGGCCTAATGGAACAGAAGAAAAAGCTGGGAAGATTGTTATGCTGGAAAAGGTAAGCTAATGTATATCCATAACAACCGAGATAAAAGAAGGGAATGTCGAAATTTTGAATATATTAAATTAGCTCGTAAATCATTGAATTACATCAACTCAAACAACAGTGAAATGCCCATCGTGGATGTCTAACTGCTGAATTAGGTTGTGCAGTAGTGAGGTGCATAAATGGAAGTTCCATATCTGGCTTGAGGTGTTTAACACCACTTTCACTACCAAAAAAACGAAAAGAAAAGGAAAAAAACTGAAATTCTTATGGTATTTCAAGAACCAAAAATTGAAGCATTGACACAAATGGATAGATTACCATGGTAGACAAGTCATGTCATTTATAAAGGCCTCACACCAACATCATAGATGTAATGGATATATGAATGTGGCACCTACAGCATTCCGGAATCATAAAGAAAAGAATTAATATATGTGCTTAATCTTTGTAGAACCCTAAACAAGATACCTTAGAGAGATGAGACTGGTATCGAAATATCGAGTCATAGTTGTAGAGGTAAATGGTGAAATTCACATCAAATTTCCAGAGAAATGAGAAATGACTCAAGTCTATAATACAACAATTCAACATCACAAGTCTAAGAATCATAGGAGACCTAAAATTGAAACAAAAAAACATATCTGAGAGGCAATGTGTATTGATCAGACAAGACCGAAAGTACTATAAACAATGTCGAAGGTCAACACATGTACAAGTAACAATAATAGTAAATTTAGTGCTACATTATGCTAATATCTTCTCGGATTATCTTTTTAATTCTATAATGTTTTATATTTAGGTGTCGGCTAATTACACAGAAGAGCTGCATAAAAGTACCATTGGCCTAGGTGATATGAGCTCTCTTCCCCCAAAGGTTAGTGAACGGTTGGGCCCCACATCGAGCAAAGTGGTGCTTGTGAGATTGTGCATATAAGTAATTGTAATTTTTGGAAATAACTAAGCCTCCAACCCTGCAGCTCACTTTTTTGGTCTCAGAAAAGGAACCAATATGTTTGCCAATTCAATGTGAATTATGAACAGAAACATGAGATAAGATGAGACACAGAAAACTGGAAATGGAACTGATGTGGGCTCTTATGTAATAGTTCAATTAGTGGACTGCTGGGAAATTTAAGCTCATGTATATTAATAAATGATGTGTGTATATGTGTGTGTGTATACACGCACACACAATTGTATTACGATGGATTGGTAGTCACTGAATTGAATTAGATGTCCTACTGATAATACTATATGTTATATCTATCACACATTAAAATTTCAATTAGTGGACCAAGTTGTTCATAATTAATTTCATTACAGAAACACAATAATGAAATCACAACATCAAAAATCACACTGAAGATATGAATTTTATATACCTATATACGCACGTACAGAAAATAAATTCTCAGCAATCAAACAGAGGAATCATGGAAAACAAAAAAGTACCTTATTTTGAGCGCCCATCTGTGAATGCTTCAAGTCGATAGAAAGAAGAATTTCAGGGAGCTCTTTATATTTTCTAGCGGCGTTACTGACCGTCCGTTGACAATTGGCAAAACAGAACAATCCAACGAATATGCGCGGGCGAGGTTCCCTACAGTTCGAATGTTTACAATTATCCTAGTTACTAACTGAGGGCAATTCTGTCATCTCATAACCAATTTAATTGTTCTCTTTTAACTGGATATCCTATCCTGAATTATAATAGTTAAAGCTTATTTCCAAACGTTCCAAAATTTCCCAACCTCGACTACACCCAGTCACAGACTACCTGTTTGGGATTGCTTCTATATTAGAAAGCACTTTTATTAGTTGCTGTGAGCGCGTTAACTTGAAGTTACAAATGGTAACTTTTAAAATTGTGTTTTAAGTAAAAGTAGATTTTTTATGAAAATTATATTGTTTTAAACAATTTAATCCCTCTTTACTTTTTATAAATACAATTTTGTCCCAAGTATTAAAAAAATATACAAATATTATACCATCCAAATTGTGTTGTCTGAAAATTGAAACTTACTAGTATTGTTGTTGTCGTACAATTCCTTTAAGAAACTTATGTATTTATTTATATTAGAAATTCAGTATCCAAATTCAAGTTGTATTAGAAGTTTAGTTTAGTTTAGTAGGAGTTTAGTTCCTTAATCATTCAATTTTTTTCATTTATCCAAAATATATATTTATATTATTTCTTGTCTTTTTTTAGATCAACTTCTTAAATGGGGTAATTATTACTTTTGATTAGAGTTGCATTGGAAAATTTTTGGATTTCACTCTTCGATTAACTTTATTTAAAACTAAACTCATATAAAAATACAATTAGTATATTCATGAGAAAAATCAAGCTATAATTAGTAAAACTAAACTTGGATCTTGAATCTTATACGACTTGAATTTTATAAATATGAGTGCTGGTGTTCTATGTTTTTTTCCTTTGATAAGCAAGAATTCATATTATATAGGGTAAAGTGCAAAAAAAACCCTTCAACTATTGGCCATGAAGCAGAAAACCCCCCTGATCTATTAATTTGACATATAGCCCCCTTGAACTAACCAATTTGGTGCAATTAACCCCGTCCGGGGACAAGTCCGTTGAATTTGACCGTAAAGACGCACATGATCGGTCACGTGACTATTCAAATTTTTTTAAATGACCATACAACCCTTTAAGCTAAGTGAATCAAATGACACATGTACCCTTATTATTGTCTAATCCCGGATAGTGCTTGAGCCGCAACCAAACAAGGCCTAAGTAAAGCCCAAACACAATATACAATCCAAAAAAAAATCCAAAATCGAGCAAGAGGGGTCGGCTGTGAAGAGCTCGTCCGCAATAGAGGGGTCGACTGTGAAGAGGTCGTCCGGTGAGGGTTTGACCGGCGATGGAAGAAGAAGCTCAGGTGTAAGATTGCGACGTGGCGCGGCTCGGCGGGATGGAACGGCTATGAAGAGCTCGTCCACGATGGAGGGGTCGGCTGTGAAGAGCTCATCCAGTGAGGGTTTGACCGGCGATGGAAGAAGAAGCTCGGTTGTGAGATTGCGACACGGCGCGGCTTGGCGGGGTGGAACAGCAGTGGCCACCACTGCAGCAAATCGATTTATTGAGGACGATTTGGTAACCACCTGCAAATCAAGACCGGTGGTCGTGTTGTGCGTTCTTGGCTTTCAATTTGGGGTTTAGATTTGGTGTTCATGGTGGTGGTTGTCTCGCAGTGTAGATCAAAACCCGCAGCCACTGCCACCTCTTCGGCTTCAGCTTTGGCTTCACTGCCGCCGAAATAACCAGTGGCTCCATCGCCGAATGAACCCATTTTGTCGCATATTTGATCGACTAATTTTTCTTAATCGGGTGGAATCAATTGCAGGACCTTTGTTTGCACCATCACAACAGAGATCGTGAGGAAAAGGCGAAACCGCTTGTTGGCTTTTCGAACGTCTTGAATGCTCCTGCCCAGAAGCCGTGTTGGGACGACTGGGAGTTCTCGGTGAAGAGGTTGAATTGATTTTAGAAACCGGCAAGCACTGAATCACACCAGTTGCCGTTCTTGTCTCGCGACCACCATTGATGCTGTTGAAGCTTCGTGATTAAGGTGCTCGACCCATAGCGCATATACGACTCAGTTAATGAAATGGGTTGCCGTTGCCGGAGAAGCTATATGGCACGGTTCAGCGTGGGTATGTCTGTCATTGATTGAAGCTCCCCTCCATGTCACCATGGTCATAAGGTTGCTTTTATAAGGGTAAAATTGTCTTTTACTATTTTTGTTTACACCAATTGGCCGGAGATGTCACATTGGGGGTCAATTGCACCAAATTCAAGAGTTCAAGGGGGCAAATTGTAGTTCAGGGGAATTAATTACACATGGTCAATAGTTGAAGGGGTTTTTTTGCACTTTACCCTATTATATATAACTAAAACAAAATATACGGAGGATATGGATATTATTAGTAAATTCAATAATAAAAATATTTTAAGCAACATTATTATCAAATAAATTTAAATTTTTTTTAAATATAAAGCACTTTATAAAATATACCACCAAATGCAATTTTATAACAGTTCTACTGTTAAAAGTGCTTTTATAATTTTAACAGCAATCCAAAACGAATCTCTTTTCCACTTTCAATTCCACCATCAATCCCGTCCGGAATTGGGATAGTATGCGTACGTATCCAAACATATAAAAAAATTTCAAACCAGTTTACTAAAATTGTGACTACTCAAATTTGGTCCCTTGAATCCTAAAATCACATAAATAATTCAATTTGGACGTTCCAGTTTTAGACTTGTCACGTTTACACACTTGTTATTCCACAAATCTCAGTCAAATTCGGGACAGTATCTGCGTCCAAACATTCCGAAATTCCCCAAACCCCTCTTACGAGTCTCACCCACTCGCCGCCACTTCGTTTCCCCCTCGTAAACCCTTTCTAAACTCCTCTTTTTCTCTCTCTAACAGCTGCATCCACACCAGTCCAGTGGCTCTCTCTCTATAAACCGCCAAATGTGGTGCCGCCGGCCAATACTCACCAGAGTCCTCCATCTCCGCTACTTCACCCAATCTTCAGCCGCACCTCTCATCCACGACTTCGAACAACGATTCACCTATCTCGAAGGCTTACCCAAACCAGACCCCAAATATGACGAGACCATCCTTGCGATCCCACGCGAAGCCTCCGGTAAGAACATCTCCGCCAAGGAGAGGAAGCGCGGCCGTGTCCCCAGCATCGTTTTCGAACAGGAGGACGGCCAACACGGCGGCAATAAGCGTCTCATTTCTGTTCAAACCAATCAGATTCGCAAGCTCGTGAACCATCTCGGCCGGTCCTTCTTCCTCTCTAGACTCTTTGATCTTGAGGTTCGGTCCGATTTCGAGTCCGACAATGTCATCGAGAAGGTTCGGGTCTTGCCGCGAAAGGTATGGTTTTTCTTTTTCTTTGTAGACTTGATTTGTGATACTTTTTCTCTCTAAGATTGTGATGCCAATTTGAAAATGCCGAAAGAAAAATCTTTTCACAAATTCCTATATGCAAGTGTGTTTATATTTGCGTTTTCTTATTTTTTTTTTGGTATAGATAAGAACTTCATAAACTATTGTGATTCTCATGTGATATATAATAACAACACTAGGTTGTGACTTTTTGATGTGTAGTTCTTTTATCTGATAGGCTAGGTTTGTGATTCTTGTTAGAAATGTTGAATGAAGACCTATGAATTTTGTAATTTATTGTTGATTTATTTTTATTTTTAAATAAAAAATGAGTTAATAACTTGGAAATTTCCCAAGAATTTTGACATTCTTTACGTGGCTTTTGAAAGCATGGAATCAGGTGTTTGGAATTGGAATTGGCGGAAAATTAGTTCAAAACATAACATTTTAGTCATAATCAGTTTCTAGACCTAAGACATAGGCTTGTGGTGAATTATCAGAATAAATTATAGTAATAGTCAACTTAGAAATGCCTTAAGAATTTTGATAGTATTTTGGATTATTATCAGTGTCTACAACTAAAATTTAGTCTTTTTCTGACCTATTAGAAAAGCTAATAATACTAACAACATAGACTTGCGGTGGAGTGGAAAGTTGAGGATCATGAGTTGTTATACACATCTCCAAATGGTTAAACCAGCTCAATTTGATATGGTTTTATCAGCTTAGAGCTATTGGCATACTAGATTGTTGGTTTAGGCTAGGAACATTTGGTTTTAGGGTGAGCTTGCATGCTCTTGTATTATGGAAGAAGTGAGCGAGCAGAGGTTAACTTCGACTACATTGCCATAGTTGTAAGGTGGAAATGATTTCTGAATAGCAGAGTGCAGTTTCCATAAGTTGGAAATTCAGAGTGACCACAGAATTTCCAGCTGCAGTGGTGGTCATGTAATGTGACGATATGTTATATTACACTTCCAATTGACAGTGTGATGATATGTTGTTCTACGATTCTAACCAACAGAAAATGAGCATAATCTGATGCATTCCATCATCCCAGGAACTTTAATCACGTTGATATATTTGTTTGTTAACAGATATTCTGATGAATTTCTATTAGCCTGTCAGACAACAAAATCATGTGGTCTGAAATGTTTATTTGGCAGGCCTACACTATTCTTGAAATGGAGTGCATGAGAAGTTAATGCGGATTTAAAATAAATTTCTGTTAGGAGCTTCTGAAGCTTTGAGAGAAATCAAAGTTTAAATATTGTTTTCCATCAGTTGTTGAGTGGGCATATCTTCCACCCCAAAAGGGGGAAGTCCGGATTTAAGTTCTTACCTGAACATAGTTTCATGTAAATTACTTTTCCAAAGAAATATATATACATATATATATATATATATATATTATATATAGAATTAACTTATATATTTAGTGCTAAGAATTATTTTATAATTGTTAAGTAGTCTCATCATCTGAGTTCTTCCACAGTGTGCCACATTCTGATTTTATCTTTCTCTAATTGTGTCAGCTTCATCTGCATGCCGGTACAGATGCGGTACTTAATGTTACCTTTATAAGGGCTCCATCTCAGGCCTTGTTAAAGGTTGAAGTTCCTCTTGTATTCATAGGAGACGATGTGTCACCTGGGCTGAGAAAAGGTATGGCAAGAATGAAACTTCTCTTATATGTTTTCGTGCAAAAGTTTTGGTGTGTTTTTTCTTTTCTTTTCTTTCATTTTTTTTTTAATTTTTAATTTTTATTCTTTTTGCTACTCAGAATCTGAGGCTCTTGCTGTGTCTTATCTTTATAAAGTCTAAATGATTTGGGAATTTATATATTGAAAATAATGAAATTGTTTATGGTATTCTGTTATTTATAAGTCATACATCCCATAACGTTGATCGGTTAGTTGACTCACATCTATAAACAATTCATTCAGGGAAAAAAAAAAAAAAACATCTATAAACAATTATTCAAATGATATGCAGCAAAATTACCTCTCTAATTTCATAGAAATTTTCATACCACTCAGTTAGGGTCTTCTGTTTGATCTGTGTTTGTAGTTCTTGGAAACAGACACAAACTCTCAATTGATCTTCTTGCTGTGGATGTCACTCTTTTAAGAATGAAACTGGGCTTTAAATAAGTTCTAGGCATAGAGATGGTTTTAGTAAATCTTCCTTTATAGAGTCTATGTTAAGACTATCAATTTTAATTTTACTTGGATAGTTGGATAAGCACAAATTAGGTCACTATTCTAGATATTAAATTTAAATTTATGCAGGCTTATGGTTGATGAACTACTCTCTTAAACAATTTATCAGCTATGATTTGTAAAAGCTAGTTTAGCTTAAATGACCAACACCTTCCACTTAACTATATTCCACCCTAATTTTTCAAGAAAGCAGAACTAATCTACCAGTGTTAGATGTATGGCAAATATTTCAGGTGCCTTTCTGAGAACCTTGTAGGCAATCAACCCTTGCAACTAAAACCAGTGCCCATTGGTTCTTTTAACTATTCATTTGGCAAGCCCAATCCAGCTACTAATTCATTTGGCAAGCCCAATCCAGCTACTATGACTTCAATATCTTGTTTTCATAATTCTTAACTATCTTCTAAAATGTTCATTTTCAAAGAAATGTACGATACCAGCCTTTGGGAGGATTTTGGAATATTGCTGATCTTATATGGTGTAGTGATTTTTCAATTATTCTTTTGGAAGATTATTAATTACACTGGGTATAGATATAAATATATGTATATTTATATATTGGGGTTAATTAGGACCATGGTTTTGTGATACCCCTGAATTTCCACGTGTAGGTTGGCCAGGTCCACACCCGAAAACCCGATGATATAAAAAAACAATTAAGAATTTAAACAAGCACGGAATACAAGACGAAATAAGAATAAATAAATATTCACTTAATAGAAAATTAAAATAATTTTTATTAAATCCTCAATTCTCTTATACCAATACTCCAATAAATCCCATGAGGAATAAGCCTCCATAATACAACTCAGGAATTTGTATCATGGACCCTTAATCAAAACCCATAACTGAAATGTAAAGATACCAAAGTCTACTAAGTAAACTATACAAAGATAGTATCCTACGTTAATGACTCCAGAAGAGTGAAGATGATGTTCTCTGATCAGCACGAAAAACCTCTAAGACTGGAACTGATAAGCACCTGAAAAAATATAACAAAGGTGGGTCAAAATCCACGAATAAGTCCTTTCTACTACAACCCAATCAGAGAACCAATAAGCGATACATCCTTAACCACACTCCTGCAATAACTACATAGTCGATACAAACACATACGCATACACATTAAGACTCTCACTAAAATATAGGGCTATCTCAACCGGATAGTGGGTATCACATGAAAAATCGCACACAAGGTGGTCAAGAGTCCCCCTCTACCAGGGCCCACACATCTCCTATATCTAGCTACCCATCCCCGACAATATATGCCTCAGTTCTAACCACTGATCCCGAGACCTCAAGTTCATATCAGGGCTCTCATATAAATATATAATAACGTCATCAATGAAGCCATATCTAACAATGGCACACTGTAGCGTGTCTTGACTTATTAGCTAGCCCACTTACTCATCAAATGTCAAGCCATATCTAACGACGACATAAAATATTAAGAAGCCTAGCTTATTAGTTATCTCAAAGATCCCACCACTAACATTTATTTATTTTTTTATAGAAGTATTTATTAGAAGTTAGATTAATAGATACAGAGAGTCGAAGTCGAGTACTCCAAAGTTCGAGGCACTAACCCACTGGGCTATCGAGGCATCTGCAACATTCATCAATCTTATCATAATCGCATAACTAATAAATGCTGGCAACGAATTTCTGAACATCGAACCACATACCCCGGCAGATACGAATCATGTCTATAGCAACGAATCTGAAAGGTATAAGTGAGTCTTAGACTTATTAGTCAGTTCACGTGGTTCCGCCACACATACATGCATACATAAGTCTCCTCAATATTATCTCTATCAACGGGACAACAAGCGTGTATGGTCAATGATCATATTTTAGATCACCAACACGTCAATATATATGATTATAATTATAAACCAAATTAATGCATTAATTATTGCAATTTAAGCATCATAAAAGAATAATAAACAACTTATTAATTGATTTAATCCTTTCTCTATTTATACTCATCCAAACCATATCTATCCATAATACAACGCACAATCTAGCCATAGTTCATGTCTGTAGATCATAAATACTTCAACAATTAAGATCATAAATCAAGTTAATGTATTTCAATCCACAATTTAAATATCATAAAAGATTAATTCAACTTATTAGTTAATTTAATCTTTTACATAAAGTCTCGAAGCATATGAGTTTAATACCAATTTCATGCAATTAAATCATAGAACACTGTTTCCGACGCCTTAGTACGTGTTTAGGGCTTAATAAAATCAATTCAGGGCCATTCAGAGCAAGTTTAGGGAAATCTAGTCCCCAGTGCTCGAGCACACTCGTACTGTGCTCGAGCACAGTACAGTGCTTGAGCATTGGTTCACGAACAACATAGTGCTCGAGCACTAATCACTATGCTCGAGCACTGGTTCGTAAAACCAGTTCGATAGGTCCGTTTCAAGTATGAAAATCCATCGTTCCGGGTCCTAAATCATGCATCTATGTCCCAATTGATTTCCATAATTAATATAAAGCTTATACATGATTAGAGAAATCAAAACCAAGTTTTCATACATTAATTTGAAAGATCCAACTCTGTATAAACATACATACGTATACACATTTATAAATTAATTATAATCCGATTATTGCATAGAAACATGTTTAACTCCTCTGTTTAAACTCCCTAAAGTCAAGCTAACAATGCATGGATTAAAGGTGCTAAGGAGAATAGTATAACATAGAACTTGCCTCGTGATTTTCGGATTAAAAATCAAACTCCAAGTTCTCTACAATTGCTCCGGTCTTCTTCTCCAACTCTGGCAACCCTTTGTCACATTCGTTTTCCTTTTCCGGTCCCCTTCTTCTTCCTCTTCTATCTCTCCCTATTTCTCTGCCTTTTTTCTTCTTCTCTTAAATCTCACGTATCAACAAAAACCTTCCTAATAACTATAAGCGCGCACACGCACGCGCGCACGCACACATATAATACAAAATAACCCTAGTCCTATTGTTAATTGGATTATCAAATATTTAATTTAATTATATAATACACACAAAGTAAATATATATACATATATATATATATATATATATATATATTCACATATTTAATTATATATATATATATATACCCACATGGGCCAATAGTCTTCCACCCAACTAGGCCTTTAAATCATCAAGGCTTTCTCCTTCCAAGCCCAAACTCATAGTCCATTTACTTAGCCCAACTAATTTAAAACTAAAATAAAATAAAACAAATACTCCCTCCGTCCTATAAAAGTTGTCCACATTGGTAATTAATTACCAATGTGGACAACTTTTATAGGACGGAAGGAGTAACTAATTAAACAAACCAATAGTTAATTAAATACACAAACAAGAACAAGTAATGGCAATAGAACACCTCACACGCATCATAAAATTAAATAACCTTAACTACACAAGTAATTAATCAACTAACTAACAAATAAAATATCTACAATTAAACTATCAAATCAAATAAACAATTAACCACATAAATAATAACAATTAACAATTAAAAGCACATAAATCAAATAAAACAAATAAATTAACTAAAATAAATGTTCCGAAAATTAGGGGTATTACAGGTTTGGATTGGAATTTCACTATCATCATCATGTATGGAGACCATTAGTTAATCAGATGCAGTCATCATGCAACTGTGGCCATGGGGGAAAGGTAAATAGACTGGGTCTCAAACCGAATTGAGCTCACTTTTCAGAACTTACAGTGGAATAACTTGCAGAAGTTAAGTGACTAAGGACCAAAACATTTGGCAAGATGCAGAAAGTGGTGGATATCCAACTCTGTGCATGCTGATCACAATGAGAATTGGAAATATATTTTGAAACTTCATTGAATTGTAAAATGATGAAATTACGAGGGTGAAAACAATAAAAAATACAAATACCTTGTGTTTTGTATTTTTTGTTTTTTAAGTTTCAAAAGTAGACATAGAGAGTGATGGACTTGACCTAATAAGCCTACATCTAGATGTCAACATCGAAGTTTGAATTCTATACATTTCTGAAGCGGCTCAATCTTAGATGGGTGATTCTCCTATAACTATTTACTAATGAATCAGATAAATTTATGGTGCCTTATACTTGCTAATTGCTTCTAAAACACAATTGAATCACTTATCAAAAAAAAATCCCATTGAATCCTGATAACACAAATTCAAAATTTTGCCTTAAAAAAGCTGGCTGTCAAAAGCCATGTCCTTGGGAAAGCATCAATTGATTCAATCCCTCTAGGAGTTGAACAATAAATTCCCTAGGCTATCAGACTCTGTCAAACTTCAGACCTTGCGAATCCCAGCCTTCATTGCTAAAGAGGTACTTGGTGATGGTCATTTGCTCCAGTGTTTTAAATGTACAACCACCCCCATTGTTATAATATGATAGACAATGCTGTGAATATTTTCGAGGTTATTTATTTTGGTTCTCATATGCATTATTTTTATGTATTTATGCTTTCCTCTTGTAGTAGCTAAATATTAATCAAACCCATGGAGTATTAATTTGATTGTTACTTGTGAAACTTGGCAGGAGCTTATTTGAACACTATCAAGAGGACTGTCAAGTTCCTTTGCCCTGCAGATGTCATCCCTCCCTATATTGAGGTGGATCTAAGTGAATTGGATGTGGGTCAAAAGTTGTTAATGGCGGACCTCAAGGTTCATCCAGCTGTAAGGCTTATTCAATCAAAGGATTTACCCGTTTGCAATATAATTGGGTCTAGGGCTTCTTCTGATGAAAAGAAGTCCAAATAAACACCTCGAAAGTTGAAATTTTTTATTTGCGTATTGTAAAACAAAATCGACCTCTTGGTGGTATGAGAGGGCATTGTTGTGCCGATGGATGCTTGTTCTTGATTTTGTCCACTTAGTAGAGTAATTCATGGAGGACAGGGTTATGGAATGATAGTGTAGTGATTGCTTTTGTTACATTTTTCTTTTTTTATGGCTGGTTTGGTGGTGTTGTAGAGGAACTCAGTGTAGCTCTATATATTGGGAAGAGATTGTTCAATTGTGGGCTCAGCTCAGGCAAGTGAGGAGCAAGAGCTCTTATTAAGTTTACTCGGTATCCCGTTAAGTTTTGCAAGAGTTGCAGTACTACTTTTTCCTCTTCAAAATAAAAGGTCGAGATTCAAATCCTAAAAGGGGGTATTGTGATTGTTATGTTTGGATATATATATATATGTTTCTTAACTGGTAAAAAAAAAAAAAAAGAAAAAAAAAATGGCTCATGACCAAACATTTTGTTGATGACATTTATATTATCATTTATTAATTTCTATAAGTGATCCTGTTATATTATTTATTTAATAAAAAATATCAAAATTATTTTTAAAGAAAAGGAGCCATTGTTTTTGGCCATCACCTTTTTTTAGTTGTTGAAGGATGTTGATTAAATTTTATAAAATGATAATTTTAGTTGTATGATGTTTTTCCCTCTCATAAAAATTAGGATATCAGTGATTTATTGTGCTAAAATTTAATAAAAGCTAAATGGCCCGCTTGTAATTTATCCAAATCTCACTTTAAAGATAAATTTGAAAAATCAACTGAAATTGGGGTGTACATTTACTAAAAAATAGCGGATGCATCGAAACAAGAAAACCTCAAAATCTTCAACCACACAGAGAAATTATTGAATATCCTGGAGGTATGGTATCTTAAGGCATCCCAACCATTGAATATGGTGGGTCTCATCACCACATCCATAATTTAATGGCTCTCACTACCCTGAGTACCATACTCCTAATAATTTTTCCAACCGCACCGGACTAATCTAAATTGCATCCTCAGTATTCTTAAAGAGTAGTGAGGCCTACCCAAACTGATTTTTAACAAAATAAAATAATTCACAAACCCACCCCACTTCGGAGTTAAGGTATGAATAATCTAATTCACTCATTACAGTCTTAAAGAAAATTCAAGATTGATATTTAAAAAAAATTAAAAAAAAAAAAATTATTAATTTTGTTATCAACCAAAGTGTTATGAAAAATAATGAAAACAAAATAAAGCACAATTATAAAATATCCATATATGTATATTTTTAAAATAAGTTAGACAAGTTAGAAACGAAATATTCTAACTTTTATTTTCAAACATCCTTCTCAAGCTGTTGGTTCTATTATTCAAGGTCTTAATTAGTAAATTGTGCAAATTGGGTAGGCTAATGCGAACCCAATTTGAGATTTTACAACAATCGTTATAGTTAGAGTCGGACACAAATTAAAATATTTGAACCCGAGCTTAATTCAACCCGTGCTTAAGCACGGATTCAAATATTTTAATTTGTGTCCGACTCTAACTATAATCTGAATTAAGCTTGGGTTAAAAAATTTTAATTTATGTCCGACTATAACTATAATCTGAATTAAGCTTGGGTTCTATTATATCATTGGGCTATAACTTATCTAACAAAAAGAAATAATTAAAATCATGATCAACATATATATATATTTTAGTTTCTTTTTTGTTTAAATTTAAATATTATTTCATTACAAAATAATAACATGTGCCCCTTAACTCCATTTTATATGCATATATGAAATTATAAATCGAACATAAAAATTAAGAATTGATTAAAAAAAAAAACCCGGAAATTATAAAAAACAAGGGTCTTCTTTATATGGTTATATTTATTTTATAGCATATTGATTACTTTTTGAGACCACACAAAAATCAGTCTTCCACTCTTCCAGCTGCAAACAAAATAGGATTAAAGGGTAAGCATATATTGATTATCTGTTGAGACCAAATAGGATTTATAGGATATTAAGTTCATCCAAATTACTATCTAGAGTGAGGTAGGAATTTCATTCAAAACCAAACTGCTATTTTTAAAATGAGAGTTCGATTATTCAACGACTTCTCGCTTTGAAATATTTCAAAATTTGGATAGAAGATTAACAACTTTCACCCATATCAACTTGGATTGTGATACATCATATAGGTCTATAAATATGTACATTATTTGACATATAAAAACGTACCATTACTCTGTTTTCTCTTGTCTTCTTCATCAATTCTTGACAACATGAAGTTAGGCTCATCACAAACCAGCATTCTACTATCTTTTGTGTTCTTGATTTTTGTAACTCTCTGTCATTCATGGCCTCTCTCAACAAGCAATAGATGGATAGTTGATGACAAGACAGGGAGTAGGTTGAAGTTGACCTGTGTCAACTGGCCTGGCCATGTCCATGTCATGATACCAGAAGGTCTTCAGAAGAAGCCATTGAATCAAATTGCAGCTAACATCACTTCAATGGGTTTCAACTGTGTGCGTCTCACATATGCCATTTATATGCTCACTAGGCCCGACGAATATGGCAACCTCACTGTGGCACAATCTCTTGAGCAGTGGAATCTCAATAATGCCACTCGAGACATGAAAATTTACAACCCTGAAATGCTCGACCTCAAGCTCATTGATGCCCAGAAGGCTGTGGTTGATGCACTTCACAAAGAGAATATCATGGTGGTCCTTGACAACCATGTCAGCCTCCCACAGTGGTGCTGCTCTTTCGACGACGGCAACGGCTTTTTCGGGGACAAGTATTTCCATCCCGAGGAATGGGTTCAGGGCTTGACTACTGTTGCTCAGCATTACAAGGGCCATCCTGCTGTGAGTTGATCTACCAAACCAATCTTTTTTATATTTTATTTTATATATATATATATATATTTGATTTTGACAAGGTTTGAGTTTGGAATCTATTTGTACTTCAACTCTCTTTAACATGGTACTTCCCGTCAGTGATTTGATTTTGACACATTACATGTGTATTAATTACTATATAACTCTTTGAAGAGGGTTTGACGTCTAAGTAGAGTACTGGTCAAAGATTTGATTTTGACACATTTTACCTATATTACTATGTAAGATCTGATAACCCTTTAAGGTTCCAAGTATGGTAAAGCAGTTGCCGAAGAATTGATTTTGACAGATTTACGTGTATATTACTATGTAACATGTGATTTTTGACGTTTTACAAAGGTCATGTTTGTACTTTAATTCTTTGAACAGGGTTTGAGGTCATGATTTTGACACGTGTATATATATATTAGTGTGTAATATGTGATTTTGACATTGTATATAGGTGATTGGTATGAGCATGAGAAATGAGATACGAGGGCCGCGTGAGAACGAGGAAGATTGGTACAAGCACATGAAAGAGGGTGCGGAGGCGATTCACGGGGCGAATCCAGATTTGTTGGTGTTAGTGTCAGGCTTGTCTTATGACACCAATCTGAGCTTTGTGAAGGAAAAGCCACTGGATGTGGATTTGGGTAACAAGTTGGTGTACGAGGCACATTGGTACTCATTTGGTGACTCAGACGATGACTGGAAGAACCAACCTAATGTAATGTGTAACACAGTCACCGACAAGTTCCAAAACTTATCTGGTGGCTTCATCATTAGCGGCGAAAAGCCCTACCCTCTGTTCTTGAGTGAGTTTGGGGCTGATCAGGGTTTCCAAAACGAGAAAGATAACAAGTATATCACCTGCTTGATGGCCTATGTAGCAGACAAGGATCTAGATTGGGCTTTGTGGACTTTGCAGGGTAGTTATCTGGTAAGGGAAGGCCAGATTGACACTGATGAAACTTATGGGATGTTTGATAGTGATTGGCAAAATCTTAGAAATCCAGATATGCAAGTCAGGCTACAACTCATCAAACAGACGATCCAGGGTATGGTTCTATTTTACAATGTGTACGTTGTGTGTGTTTTATTATTAGTCCTATCGTATGGTTCAATGTGTACGTTGTGTGTGTTAATTTTGCTTTTACAACGTGTTTATTATTTCTCGACATATGAGATGGGTTGGAAGATACTAAAAAATTTGTTTTTTTTTTTTTTCATTCTTGATGCAGATCCACATTCAAAAGTTCCAGAGTACAACATATTATATCATCCACTGAGCGGCCAATGCATTCAAGTTGGTGGAGGGGGTAAACTTTTTGTAAGCTATTGCAATTATTCGACCCGTTGGAGTTACATTGGAGATGGTGGTGGTAACGGGAGTCCAATCGGGCTGTTTGGTACTTCTTATTGCCTGAATGCTGTCGGCGAGGGGCTTCCGGTGAGGCTCTCGAACGATTGTAAGAGTGAGAGGAGTCTGTGGAAGCCTGTCTCGGGGTCTAATCTGCATTTTGCTGCCAAAGATGGAAGAGGAAAGACCCTGTGTTTGGATTGGGACCCTGACTCATCCTCAAACTCAACAGTTTACACCCAGCAGTGTCTTTGCATGGATGATGATCTTAATGATGTTCCAAACTGTGGTGACAATCCACAAAAACAGTGGTTCAAGCTTGTCAAGTCTAATATGAAATAGGCTGTAGTTTGGGTGGGTTTTCACTTTTTCAAGTATTAGGTTTAAGTAATTGAGTTATTAAGACTTCTTCTTAGTGCCATTGTGTTTAGGCTCTATTTTATATTTTGAGAACTTTACCTAGACCCTCGGGTTGTGAGTGGCGTTCTCTATGCTCTGTTCTTTCATTCTTTCAATCTTCATAAAAATTTAGGTTTTATGAAATTCCTCAGACCAGTGGTTGAGCTTATTTAGATTGATATGAGGTAAAGAATGATTTATTCATTTGAGAGTGTGTACGTGTGTGTTTGTTTTTTCGACTTTACATCTTGCATGGTTCCATGTCCGTGAGCTCGGCGCAATTGCTCCCTTGTGATTTAGAGATTACATCTTATGCTGTTGGAGTCTAGTCTCTAGTCTTTCTACCTACCGAGGAAAGGACACTGTAAGGAATTTTTACGTATAAATGTATTTATGGACTCATATTTATAGTCTTACGTAGTTAAAGTCATAAAGCTTCTAAAAAGTGAAATTGACGAAATTAGTGATTTGGACATAAATTTTTACAGTATAATTTGTTGTCAAGAAAAACCTTTTCACTTTTAAAACCAAATTACCATACTGCCCTTTTCATTAATTCACCAAAATAAATTAACCCCTTAATTTTTTTTAGGGCATGATTGTGTACACATGCCCAGCCGCCTGCGCTTCTCTCTTCCATCACATATATACATTACACTCATTTTTGGAACATTTTCTCAGTAACCAGTCACCACCACCACTACCAAGGCGGCGCGGCGGGGCATGAACACAACCAAGCAGGTATATATATATATAATAAATCACTGTTGATCATTTCATTTTTTTCCCTCTCTAAAGTTCATGGATGATGCCCAGAGCTCTCAAAAACCACCATCGATCACCGGACCTCCCACTGATGCAGAGCCAGCCATGCAAAGCAATAGCCTACTTTATCTCTACTGTTGAAGCCCGTTGTGCATTTCCACTGAATCCAACAAGCATTTGTCCACGCTGAGTTTGGTTGAGCAACCGATGGTGGTGTTGTTGGGTTTCAATTAGGTTCTGCAGATGGTGGTGGTGGGTTCGATTAGGGCTCTGCAAGGTGTCCGCGATGATGGTGATGGTTTGATTTGGTGTTGTTGGGTTTCAATTAGGTTCTGCAGACAAGCCGAATCGGTGAGTGTGGTGGTGTTGGGTTCGATTAGGGCTCTGCAAGGTGTCCGCGATGATGGTGATGGTTTGAATGGTTTGATTTGGTGGTGATGGTGGTGGTGGAGTGGATTTGTGGGTTTCACAATCTGGTTCAGCATCAATCATTTCAGACTTTCTATTGCTTTGGTTTTGGGTGGTAGCAGTGGATTTGTATGTTACACTAGGTGATGGAGGTTGCGTGGTGGTAGTTTGTGGTTTCTGAGGTGAGAAGCTGAGGTTTTCAGGACAATCGCCGCCGTCAATGGTGACTCCGGAAGAGATAAGCGGCGGGCATGAACAGAATCATCAGTGACCTAAAAAAAATTATGGGCTTTTGTCTGGGTGAATTAAAGAAATGGGGTAACATGGTAATTTGATTCAAAAAGTGAAAGGTTATTTTGGACAATAAATTAGAGTGAACACTAAAAATTTATGCCCACGTCATTAATTTGGTCAACTTTATTTTTATTTGAAAATATGAGACTTTGATCGCATAAACATCCCAAACTGTAAGCTATGAGACTGCAAATATATGCCTTAAGTACATTTATACGTAAACATTAAGCTATGAGGACCATTTTAGGTTAAATTTTTTTGCTCCAATTTCTATTTTGCCTGAGTAATGCTTGGATCTTCCTTGACGTGGCCCTATCAAAATTTGACACGTGTCCCATAATAAAAAATTAAAAAACACACCATCAAATTCTCTAACCTGATAAAATCCAATTAAAAACCCTTTTTTTTTTTTTTTTTGGCTTTCCCTTTTTGTATTTTTCAGATCCAAGCCTGATATACAGAGAGAGAAAGTGAACTCAAAGCATAACAATGGCCTCTCCGGCTTAGTCTCTACCACCACTCCTCTCCTCCCCTACCGGTGCTACCGTTTCCCAGTCCCCACCTCCGCCCCAAAACTATCATATGGTCCGAACTCGGCGACTCCATCTTCACCGCCCTGTACAAGCAATGAAGTCTATCGCCGCTGTATTCGACCCCCCACCTCACAAAAATCCGTTTTCACCACACAAAAATCCGTTAAAAACTTCTTCATTCTCTCTTTTCCTCTTCATCTCTCTCAACAATAAGCCTTAAAATTATCTCTGAAATTGTTAAAGGTATACATTTAATTTGTACAGTATATTGCATTTATAATTGGGTGAAGAAATATCAACCCAACACTCCAACACTAATGGGTAGAGAGAGAAAGTATTGGGAAAGGTACGTAGAAGAGTTGTCTGGGTTTGAAGGAGAGAGAATAGTTTAGTCTGAAAGGTCAAAAAGGGCAAAGCCAAGAAGAGAGAAAGAGAGAGAAAAAATGGATTTTTAATTGGATTATACCGGTTAGAGAATTTGATTATGTGTGTTTTAATTTTTTATTATGAGACACGTGTCAAATTTTAATAAGATTTGTAGGACAAAACTTGCCATCCAAGCATTACTCATTTTGCCTTGGATCCTCTTTATATGTACTACAAACCATTAGGTGAGAATCAGTACTCGGCATTTATTTTGCAGTAGCCAAACTTGTCCGGAAGCTTTCAAGTGCCTCTGAGAAGTTCAAATAGGTTGGAATGGTGGTTGTTTTAGCTACTTTTAATATGCCATAAATGAAATATAGTTTATTGGATTAATTATAACGACATTGACAAACATATATAAATTGGTTAATTTTTTTTTGAACACTTACACTTTTTGGCATAAATTTAAGCCAAACAAGCCCTTAAAATTTATGAAAAGACAAGATTACCCTTTAATAAAGTATCAATTATTAATCTAAAATTTTAAAAAAAATTATATGACATAATTACCCTTTTAAACTACGGAGTAATAGGTTTCTCTCTATCCTCTGCTTCAAAAAAAAAAAGCCAAAAATTTTTGCTCTTCACCAATCCTCCTTGCGTAGTTCAAGTAATCTTGTCTATACACACACACCAATCCATCTTCGTCAAGCTCTTCACCAATACTCCTGAATTGGTACACAATCGAATCTCGATGAATTGACCAGATTGGTTGGTGTTGCATTTGGGGAACTAAAACCCTAATTCGGCTAGGGCTCCTGCAAATTCGTAATCGATGATGGTGGTGGGTGTGGTGGTACTGTGAAGGTAAAGTTTGAGTCTTCGAAGTGGTGGTGTGGTGTGGTTGTGGAGTGGGGATGGTGGTGGGTGTGGCAGGGCTGTGATGTGGTGGCGGCGAGGTTGTAAAGTGGTGGTGGCGGGTGTAGCAGGGTTGTGGAGTGGTGGCGGGTCTGTGATGTGGTGGTGGCGGCAGGTGTGGAAGGGCTGTGGAGTGGTGGCAGGGTTGTGAAATGGTGGTGGCGGGGCTATGAGGTGGTGGTGGTGGTGGTGGTGGTGGGGTTGTGATGTGGTGGTGGTGGTGGGGCTGTGATGTGGTGGGTGTGAGTGTGGAGGCACTGTGAAGATAAGAAGGTAAAGAGAGAGGAATTGGTGGAGGTGGTGGTATGGTGATAGTGGATATGGTGGTATGGTGATGGTAGCTATGGTGGTGTGCCGCCAGGGGCAACCAGCCAACCACCCTCTTCTTCTCTCATTCTCTCTCTCTATATATATATAGACACACACATATATGTATTCGGTGTATGTATACGGTTATAGTGATGTGGCAAGTTTGGTTAATTAAAATTAGTTAGAAGGTTAACTTTGTAATTTCAAAATCTTAATAATTTAATTGACAAGTCAAAGGGTAAAATAATCATTTTATTATGTGTCAGGGTACAGATGGTGTTAAGAGGTGTTTTGTTAACTTTATTAAACTTTTCTCTTTGTTTAAAAAAATAGCTAATTTATATATACCTGTTAATATAGCAATTGTTTGAGTGTCGTCGTCGTTAACCCTTTTTTCTTTAGCTTTGATGTTTAAAACAAAATTTGAAAATTTGTTTGGTTTGAGTGTGTTCTGAAAAACTGTCATATGAATAGCAAAATTTAAAAGAAAATCCAATTAAAAAAAAAAACTGTTTTCTCACTTTGATAAATATTGTCTTGTGCTTTCACAAATTAAGTCATCAATTTGTCAACGAAAATACATTTTATGTATGTTGAATTGAAGTTTAAGCAATATGGGGAGTTGAAAATTAAAGGTTTTATTAACGTGTTGAAAATATATCTAATTATTTTAAAACACAATTCTGTACACTCACATGAATTACATATTTACATCGCTACTTCAAATGTTACCTTAGGTAAAAAACCATAGGTAAAATTTGGAGGAGGAGCGAATCGTCTCTCAACAACTATATCATGACTTTTTTTAGTTTTAAGAGAAGCAGACATTTTTGCTAGTAATATGTCAGATTCGTAGTTAGGAATATGACAAAACATTAGAAATGAAGGTTATTTGTCATTGTTTGATCTTGCTAAGAATTCTGTTCTAAACCTGCGAAAGAAGCCAATATTAATATCATTCAAGTATCAGTCTTCTAATAGTAATAAATTGATGTCGGCTATATGTAAAGCTTTTTGAAAATGGTGGGTAAGAAGTGTGTAAAATAAACAGTATTTATATAATGGTAACGTTAGATAATGGTCGTTCTGAAAATAGTAAGTAGGGAGAGTGTGTAAAATAGACCATACTTATACATTGGTAACATTAGATAAAGAGTAATACTCGTAAAAAAAGAGTCATGAACTCTCCTTATTTAATCATCGGATAAAACAGGTTTTTTTTTTTTTTGAAATGTGTAAACAATCAAATTAGTTATTTAATACATCTAGCTTTAAAAAATTAGAGCGCTCATTACTCTTCTTCGTTAGAGGACCTCTTAAGAGATGAGCACATTTTTTAAAATAGTAGGTAGAAAGAGTGTAAATGAACCGTATATCTGAAAAGATGATGCAAAATGAAAATTCAACCATGCTCACTGAATTACTCTATTATGAATAATGATGCTGATAATTAATACAAAAAAAGTTTTCACCATACAAATCTGGGATGGAATAAAAAGTCCGTGATGTTTACTGTTACACCAAAGATTCTGTTACACCCACCAAACATAGTTTTCCCTAAATATCTCAAGTACTGGAAGGCTAATAAATAACAGTGAATTTTGTACACACATAACAATTTCATTGTTGTATCTGCTGCTTCAATTTGAGGTCTCTTCACAAGATGAAATTACAAAACCTGTCACACACCATCCTCCCAACTTTTCTCTTCCTGTCTGTAACTCTCTCCCATTCATGGCCTCTGTCAACAAGCTCAAGATGGGTGGTGGACAAGTCCGGCCGTCGCGTGAAGCTGACCTGCGCCAATTGGTCCGGCCACCTGCACGCCATGGTGCCGGAGGGCATTGACAAGAGGCCCATCAAAGTCCTTGCAGCAAATGTGTCTTCAATGGGGTTCAATTGCGTTCGTCTCTCGTACGCTACCTATATGCTCACAAAGCCCGGCAATACCAACATAACTGTTGCTCAGTCTCTCAAGCAATGGAACCTAACAGATGCTATTGCAGGTGTTGGTCTCAACAATCCTAAACTTTTGAGCCTCAAACTCATTGATGCCCAACAAGCTGTGGTTGATAAGCTTGGCAAACACAAGGTCATGGTCATACTAGACAACCATGTTAGCCTGCCAATATGGTGCTGTGCTGATACTGATGGAAATGGATTTTTTGGGGACATGGATTTTGATCCCAAGGATTGGTTGCAAGGCTTGACTACAATAGCCAAGCACTACAAGGGTAATCATGGGGTATGTCAATTTCATTTTATATAATTAAATTTTGACTACAATAGCCAAACACTACAAGGGTAATCATGGGGTTTGTTAATTTCATTTTATATAATTAAATTTTCCTCTAATTAATGTTGTCACTGCTATAAGATCTAATTTTGACATAATAGATAGACGAACTGTGGAGTTTGATAATACTGTACACCTTAGCTTCACTGGTTATGTAACCTAAATCTTCTGCGGTTCTTCATCATTATGTTCTTGTTCTGTTTTTTCTGTTAATTTTTGCGACATTGGGTATATATATATATATATGTATGCATAGGTTGTGGGAATGAGCCTGCGAAATGAGCTACGAGGCTCAAGACAGAATTCAAGCGTTTGGTATGAGTACATGCAGCAAGGTGCAATGGCAATTCACAGAGAGAATCCAGATGTGTTGGTGGTTGTTTCAGGGTTAGCTTATGACACCAATCTCGACTTCCTAAAGCAAAGGCCTTTTCAAGTGGATTTTACCAGCAAGTTGGTGTTTGAGGCACATTGGTACTCATTTGGTGACCCTACTGATAAATGGATGTACCAAACAAATGAGTACTGTGCAAATCGGACCGGACGGTTCGTGGGGCAGACCGGGTTTTTGATCAGCAACCTGAACCCGTTTCCTCTGTGGGTGAGTGAATTTGGGGCTGATCAGAGAGGGCTTAATGAGGCTGAGAACAGGTATTTCACTTGTGCATTGGCATATTTGGCAGATAAAGATATTGATTGGGCTTTGTGGACTTTGCAAGGAAGCACCATTCTCAGGCAAGGGAAACTTAATGAGGAGGAGACCTATGGCATGTTTGATAAAGATTGGGTTAATCTTAGAAATGCTTCATTTCCACAGAGGTTGCAACTCATAAAACAGATGACCCAAGGTATAGTTCACTCAATTCAATTCTACATACTTTCTAAACCATGGAGTCAACTTAAAAGGCTAATTTATTTTTTTCCCCGGCCAACTAGGAGAGGGTAGCCTTGAACATTGAGTAGACCCTCTCGGGGCTAGACACTTTACCAACTAATTTATTGAGTAATGCCTAAAATATCGAATATTGGGAGGAAAAAAGTAAGGATAAATTTAAATTTTCTACACCATAGGCATTATACACGCAAAGTAATTGCTTTTATGGTCAAACTATGTTTGTTTTCGTGCCTATTAGTCCGAACGTAATACATAACTGATGTAGAATTTATTATCGGAGCTTTTATTATCCGTTTGGACTATCAACGTGTGTGTGCTGAAACCCATTTCCGATGAAAAACTCAACAATCATTACTCACAACTTCGTTGCACTTATGTAGTAATTTTTGGTGATTAAATTTCATCTCCATTTTTGTAAGTTTTAAAAATAGTGTCATTTTGAGCTTCATTTTATGTTTTCTTATTACACAGTTAGGTTTCTTAGTTAAAAAAACTGTAAGCTGTGTTTGGCGGCATATAATTGAAGTCTTGGATTGGAATTGGTGAAAATTTCTGTTTAATTTTGTGAGATACTTTTTTTTCAGTTGTACCAATTTTAATTTCAAAACTCCAATTACTCGCCTGCCAAACATAGTCGCATTGCATTTAGTTAAACTTTGTAATTTCAAAACTGACTTATTGTTATTTCAGGTCGTTCATAATTTCCGTTGCATCATACTATATTAATTGTATTTTTAATATATTATTTCCATTTTTCGAATGCAGAACCAAATTCAAAATATCCATATTACTTCATACTGCATCATCCAAAGAGCGGCCTATGTGTTCACGTGGACAAGAACAATGTCTTCGCCGGGGATTGCAAGAAGTGGAGTCGATGGAGTTACAGTGGAAATGGCAATGGAAGTCCCATAAGGCTATTGGGTTCTACGGGGTGTCTAAATGTGGCCGGTGAGGGGCTTCCGGTGACTCTGTCGAACAATTGCTCGAGCCAACGGAGTCTTTGGAAACCGGTTTCTAAGTCCGGCTTTCATTTAGCTGCTCAAGATGGACAAGGGAAGTCCTTGTGTTTAGATTGGAACTCTGCGAATTCAACAATTTTGACTCAAAAGTGTCTTTGCTTAGGAAATGCACTTGAAGATGTTCCAAGGTGCACAGATGACCCAACAAAACAATGGTTTAAGCTTGTTTCCACAAATTTGAAATAGAATGATGTTAGACACTTTTTTTTTTTTTTTTTTTAAAAAAAAGAAGAAGATATTTTTAAGGTCTTTAGTGTTCTAATATTGTCTATGAATCTATGATATTGTGAGAGCAAGCTATTGACTTTGATATGATTAGTTAGGTTGTGAGTTGATATGATTAGTTAGGTTGTGAGTTGAACTTTTTTTGCCGTGTATTTAAACTTTTTTGTTTTGTACGTATTGCTATTATATTGGTAGAATAGGAAAAACAAAAATAAATAAAGTGATGAAATTATCGGAATAAATAAATAAATGGTGAAGCATATTTGGCCATGTGATAATCAATAAGTTATAGATATAGTTAAGTCAATCATCATTTAACATCTAAATAAAAATTAAATAAATTTTACATATATTTGTTTCATATCAAATGATGATTGACTCAAAAGTCCCAAGTTCGCCTAACTACGGGATTTGAGATCTTTGGTCTGGTTACTTCTTGGTGTATTACAAACTGAGTACAAATAATGCTATACACCAATTAAGTTCGTTTCATCAACTTAGTGAAATTGAGTTGGTATTATTTGATCTTTCTTTAAATAAGATGTAAAAGAAATTCGGGAGTTTGCGGACTTTAAACATAACTGCCGTTTACGAGATATCTGATGGGCCTACCCGGGGTTCAAGGACTAAGCCCAGCGATATCGATTGACATTTGGAATTTTGGACTTGAGCCGGGCCAGAGATTAATGCACCAAAATTATCAGAACTTATATGAAAATTGCCAACTATTTTTTCAAAGGGGAGCAGTAGCCAACCGTCAAGTATAGTTTTGGAATCATTGGTCCCACCAATTACATGGTAACATGCAAATAAAAGTGAAATAAAACTGACACCAAATTGATGTATTTGTTCAAAATTAATGTATTTGTTTACATATCATCATGCGATTGGTTGGAATCATATAATAATTTTTTCGATGTCTTAACTATTGTAACAGTGGGGACAATCTTTGAATAGTTTGATTTCACATAAAGTTTTAACTATATATAAGATAAAAAATTTACATAATCTCGACCAATTACAAGTCTTTATGTAAATACATATGTTTCTCTTTAGATTTTTGGTTACTGTCCAATTACAATTAATCAAGACCATGCAATTTCTAAAATATATAATAACTTATCGAGTTGTAATCGACCAAGATTATGTAATGGCTGCTCACATGATAATTTTTCACTATGCACTATTATCCTTTGATAACAAACAAATACAAATATCTAAATTATATAATCCGAACACTCAAAATGTCAGATTTTCACAGCTATCAGATTGTGGTACATTTTTTACTGCCCCGTTTAAACTTAGAAATACCCATACCCCGACCACATGTTCCTAGCAGTCTTTACCTTCTTTCATGTGCGATGAGTCTTTACCGTCTTTCATGAACGAATCCCTAGAATGGAAGGAACGGCTGAGATTAACCAGTTACGTTGAATTCAAGGTGATTGAAGGTCAAAAACTTTTATGGACCCCATTCAATGAAATGTTTTGTTACCCCTACTTGGCATGTCTGCCACGTCATCGACTTCATTTTTCAAAATTCAAATTAATTAACCTTCACTGTTTCTTGATACTGATATTATTATTTTGAAGTATGTACTACTAATTTTATTTCCAACTTAAATAAGTTGCATATCTATTTCGGACTTGTTTCACTTGTTATTTCACTTGTTAAATAAGCAATAGTTTGATTTTTGTCATTTTGACGTGACATCTTACTCACAAAAAAGGGCGACTGGAGGGTGGGTTCG
This sequence comes from Cornus florida, assembly GCF_030987335.1. Lineage (NCBI taxonomy): Eukaryota > Viridiplantae > Streptophyta > Magnoliopsida > Cornales > Cornaceae > Cornus > Cornus florida. The sequence goes on along the minus strand of NW_026775581.1, from coordinate 94,086,854 downwards.
GATGGACTTGAGCCCACCCAAAAAAAAATAAAATAAAAAATTTTAGAGGTAATTTTAGTCCAATTTTTAAAAAAGTATTAGCTCATCTCAAAATAAATTAATTAATTCTATTATGCATTTCTAAATCCATTCTTACTCACAAAGTTTTGAGTTGGGATCTTTTGTGGTGCACACCAAGATACTGTACCACATGAAATAATTATCAACCTTCCACACTTAAGTATAAACGATTAAATTCTTAGGTGTTTTCTACACGTACGAACTATCACCGTGATTTGGCGCGGGAAAATGATTTTGATGTCGGTGGCATTATGATTTTAGTCCAATTTTTAAAAAAATATTAGTTCATCACAAAATAAATTAGTTAATTCTATTATGCATTTCTGAATCCGTTCTTATTCACAAAGTTTTGAGTTGGGATCTTTTGTGGTGCACACCAAGATATTGTACCACATGAAATAATTATCAACCTTCCACACTTAAGTATAAACGATCAAATTCTTAGGTGTTTTTTTACACGTACGAGTTATCACCGTGATTTTGCGCGGGAAAATGATTTTGATGTCAGTGGCATTATGCATGGGAAGCTATAGTATTGTTGTAGCCACTTATTTTCGGCTGCAACAAGAAAAGTGAAGTACGGACTTGGACCTGGAGGGTTTAACCATTAACCATAGTGTCAAGTCTTAGCCTCTAGTTCTTTACCTTAGGCTTTGGTTACGTTACACTAACCCACAATTAAACCAAACCTGTCCCCTTCTCCCTAATAAAGTTATGAACTGTCAATTTAACCAAAACCCAAGTTATGTTCATTTACTTTATGGTTGGAAATCTATCTGCTTCACTTCAGTTCATGTTTGGGACTCTATTTGGATTTTGTTAGCTTGCTTTAGGGTTCCATTTTGATGTGTGGGAATTTACAAATTAAACTGAATTTGAACCCACTTCAATTTGATTTGTCAGGTTTTATTAATTATATTGTTAATTTTTTCTTTTTGTCTTATTTGATTTAATTTCATATTTTTTTGTATTATCTTACTACTAAATTTTTAGCAATCTATACATGAACGAATCACTGGTTAAACATAGTGTAACAAATTAACGAAATGTAATTTAAAATTTTAAAATTGATGGACACGCTAGCAAATTTTGTTCACATGCGTTCAAAAAGAGAAAATTAAAATTGAAATATATTCCACCTACAACGACTCGAGAGATAGTCAGAAAATTTGAGAAATCTAAAGCAATGTCATATTTGTTACAATTACAGTTCTTAGACAAACACAAATTTACATAATGCAAAATTCTTTCCAGTGCATCTATATTTGCGGTGCATTGAAACAAAAATTGACATCTGTACAATAGTGAGTCTCATTTATTGCTGTGTTGGTGTATTGAAAAATATGTGATCAACTCATCAGCGAGTCTCTCATCTCAACATTAAACAGAATGCATGTCAATGGGGATAATTTGAACTCCATTTATATCATAGTTTGCAATCGCGGTCACTCACTGATAAATTCAAGTAAATATCGATGTAAATTGGTCAAATCAACTTTTTTATGTAAGTATATAACAGTATCAAACGTTTAAAAAAAATTACGAACAAAGCGATACTTGTCATATCGACCAATACAACGAATCATAATTTACCTATAATATACATCAAATTTTAATACAAAAATGAAATCAATGAAATAATAATATAAAAAATATATATTATTGACAAATGTTTTTATTGGTTTGACTCCCACCATCATTCCCCCCTTCCCCATGGACCAACATAGTAGTATCTAACATTACCAGGATAAATATATATACATATATATATATATATGTATATTGGAAACAACTTTTTAAGTATTTTGAAAAAATAAAATAAAATACTTCCTCTGCTCTATTTTAATCATCGTCTCCGAAAACCATAACTTACAAATATGTGAGTCACGATTCTTTTTGAAGGTGACAATTAATGTTGGACGAAGATGGTAATACGGTAAAAAAATAATAATAATAATAAAAATAAAAATAAAAATAAAAATACTGTATTTTACTATAAATTTACTCAATTTTAACTGTTTAAAAAAGTGACTTCACAGAAATAACAGAAATATGTGTCAATCTCTCTCCCTATTAATGGATGTGGCTACACCATCTCTCTCACTATAAATTATAGTACAGTCGTATCTGACGCACAGACTTGGTCTTCACTATTTCTGCAACCACGTCTCCAAAAACAGACAAAAATAAAGCTTGACACAACCCATTTTCACCATTAAACAAACTCTCTCATTTTTTAACAAAGGAAAAGACACAACCCAACTTACTTTACTTGTTTGTGGCTCTTCCTCCTCCACTAGCCAACCAAATATGGAAGCTTTTACCTTGCTCAAGCACTGGAAAGGTGGTGGTGTCGCCGCCTTCCACGGCGGTGCAAATGTGCGTTCCACCAACACCAACACCAACACCAACACCACTAATACTTCTACGACGGTTGTCAGAACAACGGTGAGTCATGATCAGACGGCTAAGACTGATGAAGAAGACGATGATGACGGACCGTATATTGATTTGGAGTTTACTCAACCGGACGAGGAAGACGATAAGGGAAGTAACAGCGTAGAGGATGGAGATGAAGAGAGAGAAGACGATTTTGAGTCCGAAGAAACGGACGGTGAGAATGATGAGACAGATTTTGAGTTCACGCCTTCATCGATGGAGTTCAACGGTTCTGATTCAAACTCCAAGTCACAATTTCAAGCGTCTCTTCTGAAATCAGCTTCCAAGTTTCGAGCCATGGTGTTGAAACTCAAGAAATCGAAATTCAGTGTCTCTGCTCCGGGCACTCCGAAACAAGCGGCACAAAATCTAGATTCACAGAGCAAGTTCCTCACCGGTAATTTAAAAATTGAAGAGTCCGGCGACAAATCGGCTTCTGATCATGACAAGAGATTCTCTGAAGAAGTGAAGCAGAGGTACTTGAAGATCGTTAAACCTCTTTACGTTCGTGTTTCGAAACGGTACGGGGAGAAGCTGCGGTTTTCTGGACAATCGCCGCCGTGCAATGTGAAGAGTCAGAAACAGGTGAGTGTGCCGGCGGGACTGCGCGCGGTGCGTAAGCATTTAGGGAAAAGCCGATCTGCGTCGTCGGTGGTGGCGGCTGCGCCGACGCCGGCGTCGGAGCCTGTTACGTCAAGACGTCGAGACGATTCGCTGCTGCAGCAACAAGATGGCATACAAAGCGCCATTTTACACTGCAAGAAATCGTTCAAAGCATCTAGAGGTATACCATATTTTTCACATTATCTCAATTTAATTTAATTTAATTTTCTTTTTAATACTAATATTTAAACATTAACCCAAATTAGTTATACTATGTAATACAGCAACCTTATATAAATACATATGCATGGTGCTACGATTACCTTTACGTAATAATGCAAATTAAAATCTTACCAATCTTTGTAACCTTTAACCTTTCCACGTCACATTGAGATAATGTAACAATCTCACTGTTTCTATTCTGTAACTTACATGTGTAACAATCTTACCATTTTAACCCTAACCTCCATGTCACATTGGAAATCTTATCGTTTTAAGTCTTAACCTTCATGTCACATTGGGAAGGAAGCAACTTTACCGTTTCTGACTTGTAATCTCCTTGTCACATGGAAAAGCAATCTTACAGTTGTGTTATGACACCACCTCAAATGTGAGTACATAATCTTTATATATATATATATATATATATATAAAGTACTAAATTTTGTTGTTTTGGGAACAGATTCTTCGCAGGAGGAAGGTAAAGAGACAACATTTGAGGTGGTCGGAGCTTGAGTTTGTAGGGATCACCTAAAATGGGGAAAAAAGAAAGAAGTGTACGTTGATGAGAAAAAGTTTGTAGTCTTTTTCAGATATTCTTATTACTTTAAGCCTTGTTCTTCGTGAAAGAAAAGACGTTTTAAAAAGAGAAGAAAGTATGGGTTAGATGTTAGTGATGATGACCACCTGAGTAATTTATTTGGCCTGTAAAGTTCTTATTTAGCTTATCTTTATGTGAAAATGGAAGAAGATTCAGATCTCTGTATCTAAAATGATCCATCCAAAGCTGATATCATACTCTTTCCCTTGCAACTTATCAGTCTATTTTCCTATTTTAACCCTGTAAAGGTGAATTTTTCCCTTTTGAAATGCTCAAATTATTGTGGAACTTTTTGAAAAATTAAAAAGTATCCATACATGTACTTTAATTCCTTTGGACAAATATTTTGGAACCAAAAAAACAAAGAAGAAGAAAATGGACTGAGATTGTCATATATAGTACTATGTAAAATTATCATATTGACATTGTTCTCATAATACAGAGCTATTTATGTGGACGGGTGCGAGTCACTAACAGATTACCATGTGAGACAGGTTCTGTTGCACAATTCCGCATTTAGGTGAAAAGAGATATGTTATATTATATGTAGAAGTATCATCTCCAAATATGTGTGTGACCTGGAAAAATTCCAAGAACAAAATCGGACTTACCACAAATATTATGTTCTTTTTCATTAAAATGGGTCTAAGTCAAATCAAATTGGAGTTATTGGAAAAAGAACATGAGATTTGTAATAAGTCTGCAATAACTATGTTTCTCTTTCATATTTAGTTTAAAAGTTTTATTTTTTATTTTTTTTATTTTTCCTAATATCACAATCCAATATAATTGACTACGGAGTAAAACTTTTCAGAAGTGCAGAAGAATCTGCATTTGTGCTCAGACTTCCGTATAAATAATTCAACTAAGCATGTCGCATCTTTACTGGTCTGTTTGGAATTTTTATTTTTATTTTTATTTTTATTTTTTGTTTTTTTTCATATATATTTTTGTTGTCAAATTGGTAACAACAACAAAAACAAGAAGCAAAAGCATGTTTGACAAATTTTTTTACATTCTGTTACTTCGGCATGGTACCCCATTTGCTTCGCTAAAAAAGTTCGACCGTCTAAAAAGGCAAGAATAAAATGTTTTTACTTATTTGTATTATTGGAGCTTAATAACTAAATATCATTTTGTTTTTTTTAACAATCATCTAAGCATCTTTTTTCTTCATTCTTTATTTTGGAAACACGTGTGGAATAAATAATTACCAAACATGTTTTTGTTTGTGAATTAATTACACCAAAACAAAACATTATTTTTCCTCTACATGAAATTGAAAAAAAAAAAAGAAAAAAAAAAAAAGAAAGGCTAAATCACCAGCTTGGCAAGCACATCATTTTCACTAGTCTTTACTGACGTAGTATTATAATTTTTTTAAGGACAATACTATTTATATCAAATAGTTCAACAGAGAATCATAACAAAGAAATTTTTATTCTCAGAATGAATTGGATAACATCAAAGTTTTGACTTTATTCAACCGAATAAAAATCTCTAATTAAGATTCTCTACTGGACCATTTTGACACATCTGAACAATGTCTCGTCTCAAACCTTCCAAAAAGTTGGTTACATGCATGAAAGTTTTGTTCAGCAATTATGCTAATCATTCATGGTAGCGTAGTTTAAGCTGGCATTGTTAATTGCCAAATTAACCATTTACTGGTGCATGAACCATCACAATTACCCACTTCTATATTCACATCAGGTATATGTATATATATAGTTGACAATACCAATACCAGCATCCGTATTTTGTCAACACATTAAATCTACAAATTTATTTTTACGTTTTAATACATTTATTTTGATTTTCAACAATTGAAATCTCACTGAAATGAGTAGTTTTAATGTGTTAAAAATAGATTCAATCTATATTCCTGGATTCGTCTTTGGTTATGACTGATATACACAGCAGATGATTCGAGCTCAATACATACCTACATGCTACCGTGTATATGATACCTGATTTTCCGTGTCAATCGATACGCGACGTATTTTTCAGTTTGTAATTATTTTTTAAGAATTTAATACATTTACATACATTCATGAACTATTCAGTTCGATGAATTTACACTAATATTTATCCAAATCCGTTACATCATAATCATGATCATGATTAATACCGCGACTGCAAAAAAGTGCACATGCATGTAGTAGTGACTTCCTTTAAAATCAAAGTGAAATGGGAGTGAGTTCTACGTTTGACTCTTGGTTGGTGGAGTGAGAGTACACGAGTAAAAGTGTTTGATAACTTTCTAAGTCTATGTGGTCCAATTTACATTCGTGTCAAATTAAGTTGCCAAATTTGTAAGTCAAGTGTAACTTGGATGCCTCGGTGTGGCTACCAAAAAAGTGTTTGGGCTGGAGTTTTAGCCCTAAGCCCGTTAGTTTTCTAATGGGCCTGCTTCTACAATTTCAATGTCAGATTAGTTGCATGAAATCATTGGAGGTTCAAACTTCAAAGTAGAAGCATTTGACTGTTGACTTATTAGTTAAAATTATAATAGTAGAAAGCCAGATTAAAGCAAGTATGATCTTGCCAATAGTTACCCACTAGAAAATTAAAACGAAGATTATGAATCCACAAGTATCATTATGTTTATATTTTAAACCCGTATCTGAATCCCCTCTTATAGAGGAAATTTCGTATATAAATTTCATATTTCAACGTGTAGAATGTTAGTGCATCACACGTATTGCAATATTTACAAATGCATGTATGGTGATGACTGAAAGTGGGGAAAGAAAAAATAATAATAATTGACTTGTGCTAGACTATATATGGTGCATTAAATTCAAAGTGGGTACCACATTGATATATCCCATTTACTTTCATTCCAACCTTCTAGATAATGGTTGCGGGAGGACCTTATTTTGGGGCCTTATGGGATCACTTCTCAGCACTCATTTCACATTGATGAGTGTACTAAGAAGCGAATCAAATATATATATATATATATATACTAAGAAGCGAACACACTTAAATATATAATTATAAATTTATTAAGTTTTAATTGATATGTCCCAAATGCGAATCTTTTACAGTTATTTGTGCAAAACAATTTCAAAGTTGGATCGTTTGCAAATTGCAATACAATGTTATCGAGTAGGATTGGGACCTACACGAGAATATATAAATATATATGTATATAGTTCAAGCAGCTGAGAATCTGAGGGGGATTTTATAGACTCAGCAGCCACCAATGAGCCACTTGGTTTGCTAAAGCAGGCTAAAGCAATTGGTGCAGAGGCTTTATGTATACATATAACAGCTTCTTTGCAATCTGAATATCTTGATTTGAAGTTTAAACCTTTTCAAGGAGTTTCCTTTTTGTTTTTTGGTTTTTTTTTTCGTCAACGAGATGCTCGGACTCTTATAACATTTCATAATTCATAATGGACCACAGGGTTGTGCACTGAATAATTATCGAAAAAAATTTGCGGTGCGTGGTCCCAAGAAGATTGGGGGAGTTCCCTTTTTCTTATCAGGTTAGGCTGAAACTGAGGCAATCCTAGACCACATATGGGAATTGGGGGAACACGTCTATATTACAAGAACCTGTTCAAGGATTAATCAGATATAAACCACTTCACTGAAAATCACAAGAACCCCAATTCAACAAATACAATCATCTATACCAAAAAAAAAAGTAAATAAATAAAATAATCATGAAATAGAAACTATTTTATAGCCAGAAATGATAGATCTTTTTATCTACATCTCTTGACAATAATCTATATATATACTTATGTCATGTTCGGTAGTATGTAATTGAACAATTTTTTTTTTTTTTTTCCCCATACATCAATTCCATACTTACAGAACATGACATTACTCTTATACATATTCAACTGGAAATCTCATCCTTAAAGTACAAACAAACAAAAAATAATAATAATAATCCTATATCGAAACATGTGGCCTGCACCTCTGATCCTGAATTTGCTGGTTTCTAACATTAACTGTCATGGTGCAATTCATTTTCACCACAGCATCCTTCTTAATCAAACTGGTTATCTTAACCCGCCCACTGATTCTACTATAGGCACTCATCTCCAATGTTTCGTCACTCAGATCACTCGTTAGCCCTGGAATTGCCTTCATTTTCTTGATCTCTATATCCACCGTGACGTTCGTCCGAAGCGTCCGCCTCGCCTTGACGTGCCCCGCCGGACTCCGAGCTTCCCCCACCATCTCGCCGTGGTAGTAGACAGTGGTGGTGGCGTTGCTGAATTTGAAGGACGCCACATTTGGGTTTTTAATAGAGACGCTAGCAATAAGTGTGACGTTGGCAGACCTATTGGAAAGGTTGCTCAAACCTTCAAATCTTATAGAGTTGATCCTCATCTTAGGATTTTTGATATGGAAGACCGTGAAAATAAGAACTAATATGATCACAACTTGGATTAAACATAACGCCGCGATGCATCCGCAGCACTTGATGTATTTCTTGTGGCGGTATTTCTTCAGCTCCATGGACAAGGCTTCGTCTTCGTTTTTGATGTAGTCGATCCGGTAGGCTGCCGGCGCCAAGGGTTTCACCTGCTCTTTTCTCTCAGCCATGGCTGAGTGGTGGTGGTGGTGGTGGTGGTGGTGGTGGTTGGAGGTGGTGACTGGTGGTTGTTTGGTGATATATGGGAAAGGAGTTTTGTAGCGTGCGCGTTATAAACGCACAAATAATTGGGTGACTTTGTTTTGTCATAGACGCGTTTGCACGGCTTTGACTGTTGACTTCGGACTTCTATCAGAAGAAAATTCGATCCCATTACTTAATTTTCTGTACTAATTTTCTGTACGATATAAAATACTACTAATTAGTAGAAACTTCTATATGCTAATTTATGTTAGTTTCATTCTAATGAAGATTAGATATCTAATAAAATAATTTTGGAAATTTGGAAAAACATGCGCTGCAGTTCGATCCTTAAAGCAAAAACAACAAAGTGGAAACACACACCTAATATTACTAATAAGACTATTTTTATCCAGGATATTAGTGGGCAGACTGGATATTGTCTAAATTTTGACATTATTTACTTTGTATTTTTATTCTTATTTTTCAAAATATCAAGCAAACACACCTGACATGATCTTGAAAAAAATTATCTTCAATTGAAATTGATAATATTAGGATTGCAAATGAGTTGAAGTTTAATTTAAGTATTTGAAACTCAACTCAAATATTACTTATTTTAACTCATTTACTAAATCTTGAGCCTCATCTCGAGCTCCGGTTTAAAATTGAGTTGAAAATCAAAACTGCTAAGGAGAAAAAAAAATATATTTATAAATTCAAATATTTCCTAATAAACAAATGTACATAACAAACCTTATCTAATTTGTTCATAAATACCAATTCATGGACATGTTTTCAACTTGGGTTATTCGGCTTGTTTATCAAATGAGTTTGAACCAAGCTTTAATTGAATTGAGTGGAATCTGAATTTTTATATAGAACATAATCAATGTTGGATGAGATGAATTTTATTATGAGATTCTTACTCTGGTACGGAAGATATTGGCCGGAGCCTAACATGTAAGAAAGTCCAATTTAAAAAGGCCATTTTGTTGGATCGGTTGAGGTGAAGCTTAGAAAATACTTGGTAACATCTGCGTTGATCGCTACAAAATTGAATTGGAGTTTTCTTAGGGCCTCACACGCTTTATTCTGATTAGAATTTTCTTGATTGAAGCTCGTGGACCTAGTCTTTGATTGAGATTGCTCGACCATTTGTTACTCCGAAGCCTATATATATATTTTAAAAAGTTTAAAGAAGACTCATTGCCCATTGGGCTAGGCCAGATCAATGGTCTGCTATTTCTTTCCCCTAACCCACGCAAAGATAGGACAGAAACAGAGTTCCATCTCTTCATGTTCTTTAATTGAGGAAGAAATTTTTGCTCTTTTTTTCTTGCTATAAAGGGTAGTTCTGGTATTACAAATTTTGCATTAATGAATTTAGGGCCTTTCTTGTTATTTAGTTTAGGAAAAAAAAAAGAGTCAAGTAAAATGCAAGTGTAGAAAAGGGTAATGTGAATATCGACTTCCTTAATTATAACTAAAATTATTCATTCATTCTAAGATTAAAGTTTTTTCTCCTATTTCATTACAGGTATGAATTATTGAATATGTATTACACTAGTAATTGTGGGATTAGTGAAGGTAGATGAGGGTTGAATTTTTTTTTGTTGAGAGAGATGAATTTTTTTTTGTTTTTTTTTTTTTCTTCTAATTAGTTCTCATACACACTTGTCTCTTTTGAGAATTAAATTTCTGACCTTCCTTTAAAAAGTAAGAGAGATTGATACTCTTAGGTCACTGCCCGTTAATGAGAGAGATGAATTTCCAAGGTTCTCTTATGATTGATAGCTGTTTAAAGTTCAAAACTAAATGTTTTTAAGTTTGTTTAATTCTCAATGACAATTGACAATTTTCGTTTCTCCTGTGTTTTTTCAAAGCCTTGTCATGCTTGTATTGAGCGAATGCCCGAGTTTTTTTTAAAAAAAATTTTCAAGCTTTTCCTATTTGTGCAGTTTTGGCTTGAATGATCCGTCACAAGAGAGGAAAAAAAATAATTAAATAAATATTATTTATTATTGTTTACTATTAATATATTAGATATTAAAAGTTCATTTTTATAATTTTTGCCAAAAGTCTCAAATCATATTGAGTCGCCCCTATTTCATTATGTTGTAATTTTTTGTGATGGCCACTTCTTTCTCTCTGTTATTTTTTAGACTCATGAAATAAGTGAGTTTTCTTAGATTAATTAGGACTCCTATTAAATTACAACTTTCTAACTTTTTAAATTAGAACTCTTTTTCACACTCGTAAAAAAGTGAGCTAATCTAATGGTAGAGTCCTAATACTAAAAAAAAAACCAAAAAAAAAAAACATAACGAGCCAATTACAAAATCGATCTATTTGGACATATATCTATCTCTCTCTCTATATATATAAATAAATATGCATGCACATAGATATTTTTTTTATTAGTGAAAATAAACATACCCACATACCCATTTTGCTTCTTTAGAATTTAAATCTTCATACTTTCTAATTTGAAAGGTGAAAAAGTACTAATCATTCTTATTGCATTTTTTAATTTTTTTTTTCCATTAAAAAGAAACTCTCACTTTGCTCCTTTTGGGCTTAAACTTTCAAATTGTACTGCTACTAGGATGCTTATTGAATGTATAATACCTAGTATTGAATTTTGCTAGGAAGAGGTTCAAGGGCTTAATACTGGGGAGACTGCGATTATCATCTGCCTAAGCTTTCCTTGAGTTTAGAAATTCTGATCACTTGGAACAATGGCAGAAACATGCATGGGTGTTGCCCGTAGTCTTGCAAATCTACAGAAATTTTGATAATTGGAGATATTGAAAAATTATCTCCAACAGACCTGTAACTTAACGGTATAAGGTTCCTACTTTTCAAAAGAAGGTCAAGAGTCAGTGGAGGCAGTGTGTGTGAGTCCCCAATTAGGAAAAAATAAATTATCCAAATTGCCTGTATTGGAGTTGAATTATAACCATAGAGATTGGTGCCTTGAATTCAATACTTGATTTCATATCATTTGTAACTTATCATAAGTCTTATTAATTAATGATAAACTTAAAATGAGCTCATTGACATTTTCTTCATATCATGGTTTTCGACTAATATAAATATGGCAATGAGAGAAAGCTTTAAAAAGGGAAAAAGAAAAAAAAAACACACACAAACACACATTTACAACAGAATAATATGTCATAGTTGCATGCATATAAGAGTTTCTAACAGTGTACCAAATTAAAGAAATAGCTTCAAACATATAAGAGTTTCAAAGAGTATGTACATAAACAACTAAACAAAGTAAACATATAGCTACTATTCCTCGCCAATGTCAATGAGCCAAAAGCCAAACAGGTGGGTCCTCGCCATGGCGGCCACTGTGACCGAGAGTCACAAGAAGCATGTGTATCGTAACACCTATCAGAGGAAATACTGAAAAGTGACGCTGAGTCTTTTTCCTTTGAACCTTCATTATCAGGTCTGCCAAAGACATACACAAGTGCCTCACAGCAAAGAAGATTCCTAAATATTGTATCAATGATCCGTAGTAGAGCCTCTCCTGACCCTCAACAGCGCGATACTAGAATCCAGTCTGTGTCCATGTCACGAGCCCTCAACGCAAATTCAGTCAAACACAATCCAGAGACACAGTAAAGAAAACCCAAAAGCTAATATTATCTTATGTGAGTCCTTGACGAAATGCTCCAGAGCAGCATATGTGGTTTTTACGAACAAAATCAAGAACCCCAAAAAAAGCTGCAAGATTATTTAACAAGTTAGAATTAAAAGACATGTTTGAGGCCCATTTCTAAATGGACTAGGCCTCTCCAGTATTTACAAAAAAGCACATTTAATTATTTAACTGAATGGGCCTTCACTACAAGAAAACATGCCTTTTAACAACACATTTTTTACATCAGGCCAAAGATCCCTTGTAGAGAGAGCTTTCTACAACAGGCCCGCATGGCAAGGATATTCTTCGACAACAGGCCCGCATGGCCCATTCTAAAAGGATATTCTTCTACAACAGGCCCGCATGAGCCCTTATAAAATAGGGTTATCTTTTTGTGAAAAGTTAAGTTTCCCGGCAAGCCAAAAATGTCCATTACTCCTTCCAAAATTTTCTCCCCCTCTCAATCTTTCCTTAGTTACTCTCTCAGGCCCACAAACAAGCGCTAACCCTCTCTATCCCAGACACAGTAGCTAACCCTCCTGGCTACGAAACCCTAACCATCTCTAACCCAAATTATCTTAATCCATTTGTTTCCGTAAAATAATACATCATGTGAAATACAGGACCAAGGCCCGGAGAGGGAGCCAGTAAACAGCCCCAGGAATGAATAGAAGAATGGCCCAATTGTTCATCTCGAATTGGGCCAGTACTTCATTGCTGGAAAAAAGGCCCACAACCAAAGCCAATAATAATTAATAAAGACTCTCTCGTAACAAAGAGTAGTATTGCCGTCTGTTATCTGTGTTGTAAGTACATGGGACACATCATAGCTGTTCGTCTTATACAGGGCATAAACGGTCATGATAGCTCTCTGCATAGTGTACCAGGCACATTGTATATTGCTTCCTTAACGAGGGAAATAAGGACTGCCTTTATTTTCATCATACATCTGACCATTGCACTCCCACCGTTGGCGTTTTATGATGGAGAAATTAGATGATACATAGTATATAATTGTAGAAATTAGATAAAAGTGGTGAGTTAAGTACAAATATAAATATATATATATATATATATATATATATATGAAAAAAGTTATGTTTGGAAGCTAATGAGTGTTTTAAAAGTAAAATTGAATAAAAAATTTCGAGTTGGAATTGAAATGATAGAGATTGTCGGTCCAATGCTCCTAATTCCATAACTATCACATAGGAAGTCCAAAACTATATACTGTATTATTCAACTCTTATTTAGATTTTATGTAATACATGGGGGAATTCAAGGTGCACAACGTGCATGTCGTTGTGCTGAGTGGACCCCACTCCCCGTCGCCACACAAGTAATATTACCACCACTCTCTGCCTGCAAACAGCTATCAATCCTTTTCCTACTTTTTCCCAGTACCATGGCCTGTGCAGTTTCACGAAAAGACCGATCTCTGGATCACACGAATTTCGTATACCCATATATATATATATATATGACACATAATATACCCACAAATATATATAAATAAATTAAATACCTATTTCAAATTAATACTGTGTATGTGTATGTGTGTGTGTGTGTGGGTTTACTTGATAATATATGCATGTAGAACACATATACAGGCATAAATATATATATATATAGATATATGAATACCTCGATGCCATGGCGGCTTTTCACGTTTCTGCGAAACCTCAAAAGCCAACTGGGAAAGTTGACGGTCGATGGCGGTCGATGGCAGGTACGAGTTGGGCGGGCTCTGGAGGTGGTGGGACATGACCGACGTTTGGAGGAGGTGTACGTGGGACGTGACCGACGACCGGAGGAGGTGGTTGTGGGACGTGACCATCGATCGGGGGAGGTGGTTGTGGGACGTGATGGTTGTGGGACGTGACCGTCGACCGGAGGAGGTGGTTGTGGGACGTGACTGTCGACTGGAGGTGGTGGTACGTCTGGAAGAGGTGCAACTTCGACTGGACCAGGTGGAAATATTGTATCAATGATCCGTAGTGGAGCCTCTCCTGACCCTCAACAGCGCGATACATGAATCCAGTCCGTGTCATGCTACGTGCTCACCACGAACCCTCAACGCACCATAGAAACAGGAAAGAAAATCCAAAAGCTCCTTAGCCACATGTTCCAGAGCAGCATATATGATCTCCACGACCAAACTCGACAACCACATACAAAGCTGTAGGATTATTAAACAAGTAGAATTAAAAGACATGTTTGAGGCCCATTTCTAAATGGACTAGGCCTCCAGTATTGACAAAACAAATTTAAATGGGGGTGTAACTTGGCGGGCTAACCCAGCCCAGCCCGAAAATTTTAAAATTTGGGCCTTTAAATTAACAAATTGGGCTCAAATCGAGTTGGAAAATTTCAAAGCCCAAACGTGTTCGAGTTGGGCTCGGACTCAACCCAAACCCAAAACTTTTTTTCCTAGCCCAACCCAAAATTTAAAAAACCTTTCATTTTTTTTTTTGGTCTATATGCATCTAAAATCATTTACGGTAAACACTAGAGTCTTCTTTTTCATTTTCATGGATAAAATTAGAGTTTAGAGAGATGAAAAAGAAAAGAGCCCAACTAGATGAATCATATTACACACCATTGTTTCAGAATTTCAGGAACTGAAAAATCGTGTGTGAAGTAACCAAAGATTTTTGTAACTAAAAGAATTAGACATTATGCTCAATAGTATGTCTTCAACTCTAAATTTCTTTCAATTCTAAGTGTTTGGACTTAATTTGAATGCATTAACATATTATCAACATCATCAGTCGTCATCACTAGAGTCAACATTGACGTCAACATCATCATAACGTTAACATTAACATCCTCATCTAGAATCGTCATCTAGAATCACATAATCCTCTTGCATAGATATACATTTGATTAAGATAAACTGAAAAGAGACTTCCCATCATAATTGGTCATTTTAAAACCAACATTACTGCTACAACGGTAAGTGGATTTATATAATTCAATTAGCTAGGCAAAAAAAACATACCTATATTTGCCAACTCCACCCAATCCCAATCAACTCTCTTCTTTAAAAAAAGAGACCTATATTAATGTATGTAGAAACAAAAACAAAAACAAAAACAAAAAATTAGTATGTAAAACATGAATAAATAAACGTAACCAATAGCTAAAAATGCCAATTAAAATTTTAAAAAAAGTAAGAGTTTGTTACCGGATGACTGAGAAGGCATGTTTCTTGAACCTTGTTCTTGCTAAATGTTAAGGTCCGATGCTAACCCTAAAAATAAGAAAACACTCAAGTTGTAAGGAAGAAGTTTCACAATCTCACTCATATCAATTAAAACACCACCATCTAAGTACTATCTGTATCTGTATCATGTATCTACCCAACCCAATTATGCTTTCAGTCAAAATGTTGGACACCTATCCGTAGAAAGAGGTGTGATTACAGATAGGTGTGATTAGCACATATTATACTTAGCTCTTATGTTAAATTAATCCAATAACAAAGTACAATGCTTCAGTTTAGGAATAATCTTCAAGATTAACAAATCAATATCCTGATATTATGCATTTTAATAACAAAAGAAAATCAAAAACCAAAAGTTGAAAATAAAAATATGGCTGAAAGATTGAATATATCCATGTGAAACAAAACATCCAGGATTTCTCAATGTTGTGGGCTAAATCAAAATATATCAACCAAAATCAACTGTTGTTTAATTCAATTTTAGTTAACTAACAATGTTTCTTTAGACAATTGACTGATTAAGGCATAAAAAATCCTATTTGGGTAATTAATAAAAAAAAATTACCAATTTAATTCTGAACAATTCACCACTCAGTACCCTACCTCTTCTTTTGACCAATTTACTAATCCTATTTGAGAATCTACTGGTGGAAGCAGAGTGTGAGGTAGTTCATGGCAAGCCCCTTCCAATACTATGGAATTCACTCAAAAGCATGCTTTTTGTAAGTATTTTAATTTTCAAGAAGTAACTTTAGAGCTTTACCCTATATTAAGTACTTTTGCTTGTCAAAGTTCTTGTTATGATTTATTTTTTATTTATTTATTTATTTTTGGTTCTGAAAAGATTTCCATCTTCAAAAAGCTTGGATGTTGATAAAAAATTGTTTCAGATTCAATCTTCCAATTCAGATTCTTTGTTTTTCTTTTTTCATGCCCAGATTCAAATTTTCTTGTAATCATAATTGGCAACAACAACAAACGAATAATAATAAACAGAAATAGAAGTTATAGAAATAAAAAATATATATATTTGTTTTGTTGAAATAAAATGTAGATTAAGGTGATTACCTCAGGGAAACGGCGGGCCAGCGGCTGAAGCTTGCGAACGGCTAACCCGAACTGGAACAGCGGGCGATGGAAACTGAAAGATACGGGTTTTGATTCTTTTGAACAATATGAAATGATATGCCGATATGGGTTTTTAACTTTTGATTCTTGCAGACAGATAGATAAACTGAAATAGATGGGTTTTGAACTTCTGATTCTTCTAGATTTTGTAGTTTGCAGTTGCAGAGAGAGAGAGAGAGAGAGAGGGCTAGTTCAGATCTGAGAACGAGAATATAGATGGAAACGATTGGGGGAGGCTGAAATGATTTGCCCTAAATTATTATATATATTTTTTCTGAGCCCTAGATGCGGCTTGATCTGGACCATTGGATTGTGTTAGTATAAGTGGGTTCATTCGGTGTGATGCGGCTGCATGAGGATTCAGTGTGCCAAAACCGTGTTGTAAAAGCCCGGAGGAAGAGCATCTACGCCTTAACGCCGGCGTATATCCTCTCTGCGATATACTCATTACTCGACCTCTTCAGGATCAATCTCTGCCTTTCCCTTGATGTGGATTTCGTTGTTTTTGACCTTTACATCCAGACCGTCTTTCCCGATCCCAGGCATGTCAACTTTCACAATACCCTCTGTTACATATTCCTCCACATTACCCATTGCTCTCAGACCTTGAATCAGGAAAGGGTGTGTCATGCGCCCCATCAAAGAGGTCTGAAGACCTATATATATATATATATATATATACACACACAGGAAAGGAAATGAATCACAATACGGTAAAGAAAAGAGTCAAGAAAATACTAGATACTCTCTCTCTCTCTCTCTCTAGGATTTTTGTGTGGGTTTGAAAAATTGACCGAGAGGTGGAGGAACAGAGTCGGGACACGTGTCAGCCAACCGTTGGTATAATTTTGTATATATTCAAATGATCACTACAATGTTCCTTGCCACATTAGAGGCTCGTTGCCTTCTCGTATAACATCTTGGACCCGGTCGGGCACGTGACTCCTTCCCCCGTCCCGTGTGCTGTCAGAAACGGTGCCGTCACGTGACTACAATGTACGTACTGGCACACCCTAGCCAGCTCCCTCATCGTCCCCACCCTCGGTGGCTCATAAGCAACACGATTTAAATGTTTCTTTTCTATTCAAATTTAAATGTACAATAAACAATCAATAATCACAAGGGAGTAAAGGTGGCTCATGAGAAATATTAATTGAATGGTGCATTTGTCATTTAATTTAATGTTAACTGTCACTACTTTAAAATTCTAATGCAAATTTAACGGACTAATTGAAATGGTTTTACCTTGAAAAAAAATTAATAATAGTGTAAAAGAACACTAAAGACCAAATATATATATCTTAATGAAATTCATATTTATATATCTCTTTAATCTCTATTATTTATTTTAAATTTGCATTACTTAATTGATTGGAATTGATATTAGAAGCTGTTGAATTATTTGTACGAGTGTAGACAAAGGAGAAAGTAGCTCCAATGGTATGCTTTCAGTTTCAGGTAACATTCTTGGTTGCCATTTGACACCAATTTTACTTTTACCGTGGCAATTTTACTTTAGTTGAAGGCTACTACTATCTTTCTAATTAATGTTCCTTTTCTATCTATTCTTGTTAGATGTAAATTAAAATTTTCTTATTATAGCTTTCAAGCTAGTTGAGTTGATAACTTTTCCTACAAAGGTTGTCTAAATATTGCTTGATTTAATGTTAACATATTTTTAAAAGAAAAAATTTATAAAAATTAAAAAAATGAAAAATGAAAAAAGGAGCCACTTCAAATTCTCAGAATGTCTCCTACAAAGGCTGACCAAATCAACTGCATATGAGAAAGTACCCATTTAACAGTAAGATTACTCTCAATCTTCGTCTATTGATTGAATTAAAACAGAGAACCAACATTGCAAATCTCCAACCCTGTTTCTCTCGCCAACCTTCTTTTCTCTCTCTATAACTCCAACTTCTTCTCTCTCTACCATCAGCATATCTCCAACCTTCTCTTCTCTCTCTACAACTCCAACCTTCTCTCTCTCTAGCTACCAGCTGCATATCTGCATCAGATCTACAAAAAACATCCCATGGCCAATCCAACTGGTCCGAACTTGGTTTTGCAATTTCCACCTCGTCCAGCCGAAGTTGCACCTCCTCCAGTCATCAGACACGTCCCACCACCACCACCTCCAGACGTCGGTCACGACCTACCACCACCTCCTCCAGTCGATGGTCACCTCCCACGACCACCTCCTCCGGTCGTCGGTCACGTCCCACGTACACCTCCTCCAGACGTCGTTCATGTCCCACCACCTCCAGAGCCTGCCCAGCTCGTACCCGCCATCGACCCCGCTAACTTTCCAGTCGGCTTTTGAGGTTTTGCGGAAACGTGAAAAGCCGCCATGGCAACAAGTATTCATATATCTATCTATATATATATGACGTGGTCGTGGGACGTGACCGTCGACTGGAGGAGCTGGTGGTAGGTCGTGACCGAAGTCTGGAGGAGATGGTGGTGGGACGTGTCTGACGACTAGAGGAGGGGCAACTTCGGTTGGACCAGGTAGAAATTGCAGAACCAAGTTTGGACCAGTTGGATCGGCCATGGGAAGTTTTTTGTAGATCTGATGCAGATATGCAGATGGTAGCCAGAGAGAGAAGAAGGTTGGAGTTGTAGAGAGAGAAAAAAGAAGGTTGGAGATATGCAGAAGAGAGAGAAGAAGTTGCAGTTATTGAGAGAGAAAAGAAGGTTGGAGAGAGAAACAGGGTTGGAGATTTGCAATGTTGGTTCTCTGTTTTAATTCAATCAATAGACGACGATTGAGAGTAATCTTACTGTTAAATGGGTACTTTCTCGTATACAGTTGGTTTGGTCAGCCTTTATAGGAGACATTCTAAGAATTTCAAGTGGTACTTTTTTCATTTTTCATTTTTTCTGACTTTTATAAATTCTATCTTTTAAAAATATCTTTACATTAAATTAAGCAATATTTAGACAACCTTTAGACCATATCAATTTATCAAACATGATAATGAATTTTGAATTGATTTTCATATGAATAAAATCATCTTTAAAGATATTGTACCGATTTTAATATTTATTAAATATTTTATTTCTCCAAGAAATTACATTCACATGGTAAAAGTGACCCATTTGTACCCGACTTACTTTCTTCATTGCCCTCTTGGTCACTTTTTCAAACCAATAGAAAAACCCTAAAAAGAGTGAGTATCTAGCATTTATCTTTCGACCAGTGATTGATTCCAATAAAGGTGATAAGTAGAGCTTTCATTGCCATCTCTTTATTTTGAACGATATTTACATTCACGCATCACATCATATCAACGGCCTCCAAAATTCTCACCTTTGCACATATCTAAAAAGGTGTAAGTCAATGATAATGACAGATCCCCGTATGAAGATCCTCATGACAAAGCAATGGTTATAGAAATGCTCATTCAGTATTTTAATTAATCTACTTTTGATATTAAGAGTACTTACCAATGAAATAAGGTTCAAAAACTGGTTAAATGTTTGGATAAATAGAAAACATGCTGTCCAAATTAGACCATATCAATTTATTGAACATAATAATGAATTTTGAAGTGATTTTCTTATGAATCAAATCATCTTTAAAGATATTGTACTGATTTTAATATTTATTAAATATTTTATTTCTCCAAAAAAATTACATTCACATGGTAAAAGTGACCTATTTGTATCCGACTCTGTTCCTTTCTTCCTTTCCCTCTCAGTCACATTTTCAAACCTACAAAAAAACCCTAGAAAGAGTGAGTATCTAGTATTTATCCTTCGATCAGCGATTGATTCCAATAGAGCTGATAAGTAGAGCATTCATTAATATCCCTTTGTTTTGAACGATATTTACCTTCATGCATCACAGCATATCAATGGCCTCCATAATCCTCACCTTTGCACATATTTAAAAGTGTGTAAATCAATGATAATGACAGAGCCCCGCATGAAGATCCTCATGACAAAGCAATGGTTATACAAATGCTCATTAAGCATTTTAATAAATCTACTTTTGATATTAATAGTACTTACCAATGCAATAAGTTTCAAAAACTTGTTAAATGTTTGGATAAATAGAAACCATGCTGTCCAAATTAGACCATATCAATTTATTGAACATGATAATGAATTTTGAAGTGATTTTCATATGAATCAAATCATCTTTAAAGATGTTGTATTGATTTTAATATTTATTAAAAAATTTATTTCTCCAATAAATTACATTCACATGGTAAAAGCGACACAATTGTACCCAACTCTGTTCCTTTCTTCCTTCCCTCTCGGTCAACTTTTCAAACCTACAGCAAAACCCTAAAAAGAGTGAGTATCTAGTATTTACCATTTGATCAGTGATTGATTCCAAAAGAGGAGATAAGTAGAGCTTTCATTGCTATTCCGACTTAATCCCATACCCCTGTTATATGATTTACATATCAAACGCCTAATTCAATTGCTAAATTAAAATTAAAAACTTGAATCATTCGCACAAAGCAACCATATAAACTTTCTTAAAAGTTTCATAATGTCCCTTCTACTAACCTTCTATAGTATAAATATGTATTATCATACCTTCTGAAGTTTAGTAGGAATTTAAACATCACTGAGAACCTCTAATTAAACTCTTAGTTGCCCCTGAAAACCCATTAATCCAAGCACAGTAACTAGCAGTCTCGCAGAAAACCAAAAAAAAAAAAGAAAACCCTCGAAGGAGCCGGCTCCACCTAGAGTGGAGCCGCCTCCATCACCAAGTAGAGCCGGCTCTACTACAAAGTAGAGCCTACTCCATCTTTTAATTGAGCCTGCTCTACTTGAAATAGAGCAGGCTTCTTCCCCTGTGCGTCATTTTTCCAATTCCGGCGGTGTCCGGCTGTGTTGATCCTTCAAACCAAATTTCTTGCTGATGAAAATTAAGTCCTTGGGTGTTCAAAAGTTAATTAACTTCCTTGATTAATAATCACATTCAGTGGGAACAAGAATTAAACAAAATAGTTTAAAAACGATTAACATGCACCTAAAAGAAAACATGTTGTTCAACTTCTTCTCCAACTCCGGCAACTTTGTTCCTCCAACCCAAGTTTCTTGTTAATTTAAAACTAAGTCTTAGGGTATTCCAGAGTAATTTAAATTCATCATTCATTAATTGAATTCAATAGGAACAAGAGTTACACAAAACAGAATAAAACATGCAAAATACTTAATCGGAAACACAACCAGTTTTGAACAAATTCCATGCAACTAAGCAGTTTAATTTAGTTTTTACCCATCCTGAGATTGTGTTAGAGATGCAAAGAACACAGGCCAAAGAGATAGAGCTAGTATAAAACTTGCCTTACACCGACGTCGTTCAACAAACTCCAGCTAACTCTCTGTTTCTTCCCTTTGATGCTTCCCAAATTTCTCCCAGACTCCTCTAAACTTCTCTCTATTTTCTTTATGTCGTGACTAGGTTTTTTTTTATCTCTAAACCCTAAGTAGTCGTCTAATACTATATTTATAGGCTTAAGTAAAACCTAAACCCTAATTCTAATTGAAAGTGAATTATACAACCGACAATATATGTAATACCCCTAATTTTCAAAAGGATAGTCTCGGTATTTTGTTTCATTGTTTTCTTTTCATTAATTGTTTTATTTAATGTTTTAATTGGTTTAATTGTGTTCTGTAAATTCTTTGATTATTGTTTTATTTTAATTTTTAAAAGGATAGTCCTAGAATTTCATTAATTATTTAGTTAAATTTTTAATGGTTAATTGTGATTATTTGCTTTATTTGAATAATTTGCTTTATTTGAATTAATTGCTTAAGTTAATTATTTAATCGTCTTACTTGAAGTTATTTGATTCAATTTCCTTATTTTTTTTCTATCTTAACGTGTCAGTATAGAAGGTTGCACACAGATAGTATTACATTAGGGTTATAGTTTATATAGCCGTCAATGTTTTAAACCTAGGTTGTTTAATGGGCCGAGTGATTTGTATTAGAGTTTAATTGAGCCTAGGGTTATAGTGGTTTATAAATACTCATTTAAGGGGTTTGTCTAGGGTTTTAGCATAACACTACGACACAGTAAGTCTGTGAGTAGTTTTAGAGACGGCAGGAAACAGAGAGCAAACGAAGGATTCGACGGCAAATTAAGGCGAACGTCGGCATAAGGCAAGTTCTATCCTTACTCTCTCCCTTAGGTTTTGTGTTCTTTTCATTCTTGAACAATTTTAGGATTAATCAGATCAATTAAAACATTCTTTGTTTGTGCTTAAACCGAAACTGGTCTGTAAGTTTTCACGCTTTGTAAAACTGTTAAGAACCTATTGTTTGCTTGTATGAATCTCTGTTTAAAACAATGTGTATAATGTTAACTGGACTTAAGCACGAACTGGGATGTACTGGGAGTGGGTTACAGTCTCCGGAAATCATGGCGTGAGGTAGCAGAGGCGTAAAAACGAAGATAGAGGGCGAAGAGACGAGGCAGAGAGGGGGAGAGCCGGCTCTCCCTTGGAGAGAGCCGGCTCCCTTTGATGGGAGGCGGCTCCCAAGGCTGTGGGAGCCGGCTTCAAGGGTAAAGAGCCGGCTCCACATTTTTTTTGGAGCAGGCTCTTGCTCCATATTGCCTGCATGTTCGTTTTTTGGGTATTTTTCTTCATACAGTGCATGGTTTTGGAGTTCAGTGGTGTTTAGGGTTGTATATGGAAGGTTTGGTTGAAGTATGGGTGTGAATTAGGGTTCCAAAAGTAGGGCTAAGGAATAAATTCTTTGGAATGGCTTGGACAGTAGAGAATTCAAATCAATAAGTATATAGTTTTAGAGTTGAAAGAATTAAGTTGTTAATTCTTTGTGCTGATGTTTTTCTCCGCAACTTATATAATAAATGGAACTTGTATCACACTATATCAGGAGCATGTAACTGTTTATATTTGTTTAGGATGTGTTAATGTTGCTTTATATTAAATTTAAATTTAACATTAACTGGACTTGTGAAACAACCAAAACTAAGCATGTATATATACATACTGTATTTTTGTCTTGTTACTTACATCAACACTTTTAGTATCAACTGATGGAGTAATGGACATGGTTAATGGTTATCTTAACTGATTGTGATATCAACTGCTGGATGTGGACTCTACTGAGTCTGTGAAACATTAGAGATTAAGCATGCCTATGTGTTTGCTAAAGTTTTGTTTTGATGCTTTCATTAGTACTGCTAGTATCAATTTTTGGAGCGTGGACCTTATTGATATTTACCCCAAATGTCTGTGATATCAACTACTGGATGTGGAATACTATTAATATTTAAACTTTGTATTATATCGGATTTTGTGTAACCGTATGTACTGACTATGTTTACTCTACTTATTGATGCTCACATCACTACTGTTGTTATCAATTATTGGATGTATGAAATTAGTTGATATTCGCTTCAGTTGCCGATATTATCAACTGCTAGATGGTTGGATAGTATACACCGGTATGGGACGATGGTATACTAGGGACGGTTTGGTTTCAAAATACCAAAACCTACCTATTCTGGATTAATGAATGGATTAACTAAAAGTTAAATCCTATGGATTTGTAGTGTCATGGTAACAGCTAGTTGAGCGGCACTACTATGGATTTTGAATGGATTTTAAATATATTACTATTATGGTACCTCGATATGAGCTTGAGTCTCAGGATCGACGGTTAGGGAGCGTATATGCATTGGGATGCATAGCTGGATACGATGGTTAGAGGTGTACCCTGTTTAGGTTTAGGTACACATGCCCACTTCGTGTGCGTTTTTAGCATATTACCTCTATTCAGGTTGAGACCGGCCTGTAGTCCAGTGAGAGTCCTTTAGTGTGACTATATATATACACTTACGGACTATTAGCTATTGTTAAATTGTTTAGGATGTACATGCGTATCGGGCCTCTGTTTGGATTGTAGTAGTATAGAACTTGCGCGTGGGCCTGACCCACTTCTATTTTTCAGGTACACGACAGTTCCAAGCTTAGACGTGTTCATGCTGAGCAGAGGTCTCTATTCACTCTTCCGACGATATAGGGTTCTCTCCCTAGTTTTATTTCTGGACGTTTATTACAATTGTTTTATCTTCCGTTTGGATGTTTAATAGCGGTCCACTAGAGATAGATTCCCGAGTTGTAAACTGAGGGAGGTTTGGAGTTTGGGGTTTGATGGATTTTAATAATTATAATATTTTTGCGGATTCTATTTTTAGTTCCTTTCAGCTTTAATTTCATTTCTTAATTCATTTTGTATTCCGTGTTCATTATAAAATATTAATTGTTTGATATTCCCTCAGGCTCGGGCCTGGGCCTGATCAACCCGTGTCTCGGATCCGAGGGGTATCACAATATAACAATCCTATACTACGTCGGCTACAACAATGATGCTAAAACAAAACCCTAATTAATCCTACTAACGTAAAAACTCATTTACTTAATTAAATCATTTAATAATTAATTCTATTTAAAGAAAACAATTTCATCAAATAATTAAAACCCAATAAATAAACAATTAAAGAATTAAATAGAATAAATAATTTACAATACTTAAACAAGTCACAAAATTCAAATAATTAATTAAATCCAATGAAACAATGAAACCAACAAATTCACAACTAAACACATAAAACACAATTTAAATAATTAAATAAATTCCAGAATTATCCTTGTTAAATTAGGAGTATTACACTATGTGGATGGTTGACAATAATGGGTTCGGGTAAGTGAAGGACAAGAGGTAGAGAGAGAATGAAGAGGAAAAAAATAAAATAAAAATATGAGGGTATTATTGGTATTTCACATACATGAATTTTATATTTTTTTATTATAAATTAATAACTAAGGGTGAATTAGTAATTGTATCACTTAGCTGGTCGGAAAGTTGTCTTCGATGACCTTAAAGGGGGTATTTTGCTTCCTTTTAATAGCTAAGGGGGATGACTTGATTGTAAAAATAGTTCAGGGGAGCATTATGCAACTATTGTATTATTTAGGGAGGTCTTTTGCTCTTTTGCCTATAAAATAGTATAAAAAATACGCAACTTTAACATTTATGTGATTTAGTTGTTATTTGAATTTAGCACTTAATTTTAAACGGATTTAACGTAAATTTAATTAAGTACTTTTCATAATGAATTTGAATATCACTAAAAACGGTAAATGTTATTTAAAATGGGGTAAAATTTTAAGTGATAGAGATATCACTTATCACTCAATGCTAAAGGCTGAAAATTCAAAATATATTTATTTTCAGTACTTTATTTTCAATTTTATCAAAAACCACATTAGTCTTAAAAGCCTAATTGAGAAATATAATTGAAAATTTTAATATTTCATCATCATTGGTAAACAACAACAACAACAAAAGAAAATAATAATAATAATTAATTGAACCATATTTATCCCATTGAACCAAACTAAACCTGTGCTCGAGAGATAGTTGTTCATACACTGATAAGGAATGTATGAATTCTCTAAAAGAGAGGAGCCGTGGTGGTTCCCTCAGACCGCCCGAATCCCACTAGCGAATCAAAAATTAGATCTACATTAGATCTCACATGAATTGCCCCAAAATTTTGAAAATTGAGACAACCATTTAAAAGGAAAGAAACACAGAGTGAAAAATACAAATTCCGAGTTTCTTTCGTTTGAATAGCTGGTTCGCAAATCGAACGGTAAAGACCTCCGGGGCACATACACGCAAGAAGTTACCCAGTTTTCTCCCAATTTAAAATTTTGATTAATTAGGTAACGACACATGGCCACTCATGCGGCCACTGTGTGCAGGGAGAGTCCAATTCTTTCACACATGCAAAAGCACTCCATGAGAAATGGATTAAATATAGAACCACATTTATAATCAAAAGAATTATTCTTTGATTAGGAGTATGTATTAAGGTTTGTATTGCATCTGTTTTTGTTTTTGAGGTAACTAACAAACCGAATCCAAATTAAATCCCTAATTTTTTTCAAGAACATTTCAAGTATATAATTGAATCAATAATAGCAAGCAAGAGGTGTGAAATTGCAAGTAATGAACTGAGCCTAATGAGTTGAGTTAAGCGAGCTCCGTTTGTTTGGAAAATAGAAGATTATATAGCATCTACCCGAGTGAAATGGTGAATCTGATTGATCGAAATTTGGCATGATCTGCAACGACTTCAACCATTTAAGCCTTCATAAAAAGGGTGATACCTGCTATGTCATCTACCATTTCGACACTGACATCTATGCAATTTGCAACACACACACACACAAGAGAGAGAACGTGAATTTCTATTGCCTCATTTTATAATCTACAAAGGCAAGGAATTCCCATGTATTTCCACACTCATCTTACAATTAATGTCACAACATTCCGTCACTGTCCCTCCTACCCTGTGATGAAACACTACAACAATTCCATTCTACTTGCAGCACAATATATACAGACCTACCAGTTTTCACAATTAACTGGATATTTAAATAAATGAACAAAAAAAATCGGAAGAAGAAGCAGCTTCTGCATTCACGACATATTGATCAGTCCAGCTTACCTCCTGACCAGTTCCGCTCCATTGGCGCTAATCTCCTCAACTTCTGCTGACCATTGCAAGCCTTATCCAAGACCCTTGTGGATGGTGGCATCACAGAAGATTGCTTTACAATGTCAGGACTATAATGTTTTGGTTCTACAACTGAGTCCCTCAGTAATTTGGTAGGAGAAGATGATCTACACGATCTGCGAGCAGCCCATGTTACTGGGACTTTTCTCACGGTGTGGGCATGACCAAGACCATTACTCTTCTCATTTATGGAGAGCCTGGGCTTCTTCACCGGCAGCAACTTGCGAGCTTTCATGGCTTTCTGTGAAGATTTCTTCGGCCACTTGATCATGTCATGTGGGTTTTTCCTTGGGGAATTAGTTGCAATGTCATATAGTGTTTGAGCAGCAGCCAATCTTATTGGAGAATGCCCAGCTGTCATAAGCAAAGATAGCCATGAACAGGATGAGAGATAAACGCTTTGATAAGTTAATAAGTTGTTCTCGCTTCTCATAAGGGATTGTTTGCACCTGAAAGAGATCCCCCACCCCCCTTCATATAAATAAATGTGGTTCTCCATTAATATTCTGTATGCTGATTGATTATATGTTAGTGAATGATTAATTGAATTTAAAGCTGAAATTAACGATCATTTAAAATTTAAGACACATGCAAAAAAAATTAAGAGACTCCACCCCCCTCAATTAGGTCTATAACCAAGTTTGAAACTAGGTAGGTTATTCCGCAAGAGCAATTATGAGCCACTGCCATAATTTACCACATGCACAGTTAATTGGTTGAATTTTACAAATTCAGTGATTTGATTATGTTATTAACTCAACTCAAGAAAGCCTTCTTTTTTTATGTGAGGTCAGCTACAAAAATCGTATCTTGCCCGCCCTTCTGCTATATTTAAGACCACAGAAATCATTGTATGTTATTACTTGGACAAAGTTAAGAAAAAATAAAAATAGTATGCGGATTGTGTGGTAAAATATCATAAAATATAACTAGTGTTGGTACCTCTGGATTAAGTAAAAAATATCAGATGTGGATCCTGTTCATTGTTCTGAATATAGTGAGAATCATTTACTTGACCATAACAAAGTGGATTTTCTTTTACCAAAATTAAATGAAGTGAATTTACAGAACAGGACCAAGAGGCCCTAGACCATATTTTGTCCTACAGATATGTATGCATTCCAATCACTAAGGTAACGTGATTGAAATATTTGAACCACTCTATAGACCATGCAAATATTAAATATATATTTGTGTAAAAGAAGTTGTTTCAATGGTAAGTTTCAAGCAACTACTAACACTCAATCAGGTCTAGATGAATGGACTTCCCTAGGATCGGATAACAAATCTTTTGCCTAAGAAAAAAGTGTGTGGGCAGGAAAAGAAAGAACATATGGAAGAGGACAGTACGTTTGAATGGCATAGAACAATTAGAGAGTACAAATAACTTGAACACCCAGGTGGAGTACTTCTGATCACGAATAATTGAATTCACAAAACAAAAGATTGAAGAATTGCAATCGTACTTCCGCGTTTTCTTGTTGTAGAAAACTTAAAAGTGGAGTGCACATAATACAATAGTACCGGCCAATTGTTCAGGCATAAATTCATAATAAGCCTTGAACACTGCAAGAGATGAATTGTCTGCATTTTATATCAAATTGACATCTAGTGAGATGTGCAAGACATGAATGATATGCCTAAATTAGAAAGAACCATGACAGAAATACTTCTCATAACTTGAACACCCAGGGGACCAAACAACCATGCCACTGGGTTAACTTGGTCTGGATTAGGTGGAGTACTTCTGATCACTTGTATAGGTTCAAAAATGGATCTTTCCAGTTTTTATATTTATAGAATTCACTGTTCAATTTTCTCAAGTTATGATGCCTCTAGTATATTAGAGAAGAGAATCTTTTGTCCAGTACCACTGTTTATTGAAACAATAAACTTCTAAAGTTTGAGCACGTGGATAAAGCAAGAAAAAGGGAGGTAGTGGAACTTATAACTGCATTATGTAATTATTGAATTTTTCACACAAAACTAATGTCACCCTTTATTCTAAATTTCTATATGAACATGCTAATGACTTTACAAACTAGCAGTAATTGTCTACCATCCATGTGGTGAATCGATTCTCTCTCTGCTAGACTCCTAAGCAATGTTTTAGACAGTAATAAAGCATGATAGTGGGCTTTCAGATATATGTCTTCACTCAAATCCTAAGGACAGAAATAAAGCATGGGAGTTGTTCTATCTTAACTTGTTCCGGGCGCAGGGCGCATCTCTTCGCTCGGGATTCGATTATCGAATCCCGACCTCGTTTCTTCTGTTGATCTTAGAATTTTATTTCGAAACTTTTTCGTTTTGGATCTTAAAATAGTTCGATTATTTTATTTATTCTTGTTCTAAGATTGTTTCGAAGTAGATGAGTGCATTAAACCAAAAAAAAAAAAAAGGTAGATGGGTGCATATACAAAATTTAGCAGTGGAATGCACATAACACAATAGTACCTGCCAACTGCGGTATGTATTGTCTATATTAAATATCAAATTGACATATAGTGAACAGTGGCTCATTCTAATACCCCCACACGCACACCCCCTCTACTCACACAAACACACACTAGGTACACAAACACACACACACTTGGTTGTGTGTAAGAGTCTAATAATCAATTTGCAAAATGATAAAACAAATGAAAATTAAATTCGGAGTTGTCTTATGGTCAAACCATTTAGCTGGCATGCCTCTCCAAATATTTGCCTAGTGAAACAACTTGATCATATCTATATTACCCCGCTCAAGAGTAACATTGTAAATTGTAATTCACTTGTTTTTCGTTTTTTTTTTTTTTTTTTTTCTTCAAAAGTCTGTTTTCTAAAATCAGATATTATGAGATGTATTTTCTATGATAATATCAAATTGACATGTAGTGAGGTGTGTTAGCACAATTACACATTAAAAAAACAGACATATGTATCATCCATCATAAAACACTAAAAAGGAGGGACATGTGTTCATCATCATAAAAGGATCCTTGACAATTAATAGTGTGCAATAGAAAAAGAAGATAGTGAGGGAGAAACAAAAATAAAGGAAAGTAATCTTAAGGCTGAATATTTGGGTGAGACTCAGAGTGTTGGGGGAGTGAAGTAATCCGAGTTTTGTTGAAGAGTGCCGAAAAGAGATTGACGCAATGTGCAATACACATAGCGATGTCAATAATCAAAAACAAAACAAATAAAACAAGAAAAAACACACCACATCCGTCGTGAGACATCTTCTCATCCCTCCTGATAAGTTCAAACACAAATATTGTTGGACACGCAAGGACTATCGCCGCGCATGCCAACAGGCATGAAGTCGCTGCTGAGTTTTCTCCTTTTCCCACCATCTTCTTCCTATCTTCTACAGATTTTCCAATGAACAAGAGGCATAATATATATATATATACACACACACACACACACGTGACGCACCGATTGGATCTATAGTGAGTAAGGGATTGGAATTGGTCCTATTAAGTCGGAGTCCTAGTAAGGAAAGGATTAAAATTGATTTACTCTTGGCTTAGTTTGATTAGGCTGAACGAGTGAGAATGAAAAAGATACTATATACTTTTTTTAAAGGAAAGTAATATTTCTACTATTGGGAGAAACTATATTTTATAAAGGAAAGTAATTTTTTTAACAATTGGTCGATTTTTTATCAAAGGAAAGTGAGATGCCCCACGTGCTCTCCTAGATGGTTTCAGGCTCAATCTAGTCTCATGACTTAGTTTGGGCCATTTGGTACCAATCTTTTGTTGGGCCAGTTTTTTGCCCTTTTCTGGGTTGGGCCTTAGGGATGGCAATTTCCCCGGACATAGTGAGTTTCCGTCCCGCCCCCCTAATACGACAGATTTGATAGCTCTCTAGATGGGTTGAGATGGATATAATAAAATAATTTAAAATCCGAAACGGGTTTAAGGCGGAGGGGTATTTAGTGATAAACCCTCCTCGCCCCCACCCCAATTACACATGTGTCTTAAAATTTATATATATAATATATATTTAATTTTTTTAACATCCTTGTTAATTTATTGAAAGTGTCCGTTAATATATTAATAGAGTAAAGTACAAAAAAAGTCCATTGACTTGTACTCTCTCCCAATAAACCCCTATCTATTTTTTTACCAGAAAACCCCCCTCAACTATCAAAGGGGTATAAAAGTGGATACTTGGACCAAAATGCCCTTTTATTTAAATCATAATTCATCCGAACTTTAAAAAATTCATATCTCACAAATCATACATTCAAAAATTATAAATAATATATGCACAAAAATCTTATGAAATAAGAATTTCAGAAATTTAAGATTTGTGCAACAAACCTCCATAACCAGAGAGAAATAAATAATCTAAAAATATGTTGTAACAGTCTTATTTTATTTTTAAAAAATAAAATACTTGGGATATTTGCAAGAAAAATTTGAGACTTATTCATTTACATATGGAGCGTAACGTATAAAAAATTTAGCCCAAACAAAGATCGTTTTCATGAAATATTATATTGTGCATCAACATATTGTTATTTTTTTTATAGACTCACCTTTAAAAAAAATATTAAAATGAAAATTCGGACTCTTTTGGGGTTAATTTTTTTATATGTAATAAAAAAAAAATTTATATGAACATGCTAATGACTTTACAAAATATGTTGCAATTGTCTATTGTTGGATGACGTAAATCTGTTGTAAGATTTTTTCTTTGCTTCTTCACTCCACTCCTAACTATTGTTTTGGTTCTAAAAATGATAGAAAGTTCGTAATGAAAAATACTTTTGGTGAGATTAGTCCGGAAGGCCTTGACACCGGGTGAGTTTATCGATTATGTTTTGTTGTTTAGTCTTGTTCTAAGATTGTTTTCGAAGTAGATGAGTGTCTATACAAAACTTATAAGTGGAATGGACATAATACAATAGTACCTGCCAAAATGCTCATGCACAAGGCAGCCTCGAACACTGAACAGATGTGGTATGTATTGTCTCTATTAAATATCAAATTGACATCTAGTGAACAGTGGCTCATTCTAATAACCCACATCACACACACACAATATGCTACTGTAGGTTGTGCTTAGAGTCTAATAATCAATTTGCCAAATGATAAAACATATTAAAATTAATTCGAGTTGTCTTATGGTCAAACCATTTAGCTGGCATGCCTCTCCAAGTCCTTGCCTAATGAAACAACTTGATCCTACCTATATTACAACTTAGAAACCATATTACATATGTATTTTTCATAAAAAACTAAAAAGGGACATGTGTTAATCATAAAACACTAATAAATAAATAAATAAAGGATATGTGTATCCCATCATAAAATCGATCCTAAAGAATTAATAGTGCAAGAAAATGAACATAATGAGGGTGTGGCAAAATGAAACAAAAGTAAAGGAAAAGTAATTAAGACAAAGCATTATTATTAATATTATTTGGTTGGGGGTGTGAACTAATCCGAGGTTTGTTGACGAGTGCCAAAATGAGAAAGACCAATACAGGAAGATGGCAATAATCAAACACATACCAAATAAAACAAGGAAAAACACACACACTGTTGATACACTCACTTTGGTCTTTCGGAGGCTCAAATCCTCACAATTCACTTTGGAAGGTAGAGAAGATACTACTAAATCAGAAGACCCTTGATCCTTCGAATATAGATGAAAGACACAAAAGAAGAAAGGTAAGACTATTATAAATGTTTTTAGATTAAAAAACTTTTCTTCTAATTAGCACTTTCTTTTTTTTTTCTTTCTTAACAAATAAAATAATATTGTCTTATTCTCTTTTCTTCCATTTAACCAAACAAAAAGAGGGAATGATGCAATCTCTTCTCTATGGATGTTTCATTCATCTCTTTTGTGAGGTCCGGCCCCATTTTTCATTTTTACTGCATTTTTTTTGAATTTTATGTATTTCATTTCTCTATGTGTGAAGATACATGCCGTGGGTTTTCAAAATTCATTTTGAACAATTTTTTCGACTCTCGGACTCTTATAAATGTATTTAGAGTCCATTGGTTCATTTTTAGTTTTTGTGCCCCGGAGGTCTTGTGTGGGCCCAGAGTTGGTTTTCGTATTCGAAAATTTTTCCCGACAATATTTTCTTTTATTTTATTTAATGTATTGGTGGACATTTAAATTTATTTAATGTGGCTTAGTATTGTGTGTACATGTATTACATTATTTGGGGCTTGGAGGCCATTTTGGTATTTTTAGTAGTGGGACCGAAGGTCCACTAACTCCCCCGCTATATAAGAGAAGTTATTCAGTACCCTAGAGGTACCATGTCATTGTGCTGACATGGTACCTCCATCCACTACAAACATGACATGTGTTAAAAATTAAAAAAAAATTCCATGTCAACACAAGTTTCACAAAATAGGGAAGGTAGCAAACAGAGGAGTAACTTCGTCCAAAACTTCAAAATCCCTCCACTTTTTTTAACTCAAATTTCAAATTTTAAAAATCAGACTAAAGATTATATGCTTTAAAATCTTCTCTCTCATAATTCTCACCCTCTTTCTCACTCTTTCTCTTTTCTGAATCTATCCATACACTGAAAATCATCCCAAGCTGTCCATCAATGGAACACCATGGCTGTGAATAGTTCATTGTTGTGGCTGACATCCATGGTCGTGACTATCACAACCTTCAAATACAACACCTTCTATTTCATCGTGGTTTCAATTCTTTGCAATCTCATCCGTTATGACATCAATTGGTAAGTAACTCTCTCCGAAGCCTTGACGACCGGCCATTTTCGATCATTGAGTACTCACAAATCCCTCATTTTTTTCCTAAAACACCATTAGAAAGCATGGGTATTTTTGCTTGAATGTTCATGTTCACAAAGATAGAGAAACGGAGAATCCCGATCCTTGATGACCCATCTACCTTGACGGAGGAGGATGGAGTTGCAGTGTTCTCGCGAATGTGGATCGAACTGTCCAGGCGAGATGGTGGTTTCAGGTTGACATTAATAAACTTCGGATATTTTTGGATTCTTATCAAATGGTAGATAATCAAAGAAATATGGTGACTACCATGTTTCAGACTTTGATTCATATCCAATGCCGCCAAGACTGGCCCATAAACTTGAAGAAGATCCAATACTGCTCTGAATCGGCACCAATATAAAGTAATAAACTTTATCCTCAATTGTGGTTGAGAGTAATTTGTATTAGAAACAAATTGTGCCCTCATCAGTCTGCTCCTTATCAACCATTTGTAGCAAGTCTACTTGGACTTTGTAATTTTTTATGACGTATGGGTTGCCAAATAATCCAGTTCTCATTCCATGTCTTCTCTTCAAGTGAATATTTTAACTGCAAAAGTTAAGTTTTACTAGATTGCTTCAATGTGATATTGTGGTCAATAGATGCCACATCTTAGTCTAGTATTATCTTCAATGTATTTTTTTATTTTTTGTGAGTTATGTTTTTAGGAATCTCTTACAAATTTATGGGATGATTGGAATGCAAACATGACCAAGAAACATGACCAAATCCAGCGTTGAAAAAGCAAAATTACCTCCAAAAAAAATTCATACCAAAAAACTTTCATCACAATACAAATTCTTATTACAATAGTTTCTCTTCTATTTGAACAATAGGTTATAGGTCCTATTGCAAACCATCAAAAGTCATTCTCATTACAACCAACAAGAACACCAACAAGAATTTGACAATAGAAGTATTTAAAAAGTTTCTTTGTCTTTTGGTTAAAGGATGATACTGTTATTCATCTCCCTATTTCCATCCTTAAAGCCTTTAATGGAGCCACCAATTTGCAATCACAAGAAGCATCCTCAATTCATAACAGAGCCTGATAAGTAAACAAAATTACCGAGTTAGTGATATCATTAATAATAAAAAAGTTAAAAACAGATAAAATGTTAACGTAGAGAATCTAATGGATGATATAGATGAACAAGATGCAAGAAGCAAAAGAAACAATAAAAACAAAATTCAAAAATTTCATAAAAATTTTAAAAAAATACACCATTTTTTTGGCGTCCGTCCATTGCTACAAAGACAAGGTTGTAGCAACAACACCTGAGTGGAGAAAGGTGAAGCCTCCAAGTCTGCTACTGCCAGAATCAATGTATATGGCAACCATGGTGAAGTCAAAGGTGCTTTCTTTGAAGGCGATGACAGTCACGGCCATGGGATGTCAGCCACCACAATGATCTACTCACGGCTAGTGTTCTAGTGATGAAGGACAGCTTGGGATGATTTTCAGTGTGTGGATAGATTCAGGAGAGAGAAAGAGGATGAGAATTACGAAAGAGAAGCTTTTAGAGCAAACAATCTCTAGTCTGATTTTTAAAATTTGAAATTTGAGTTAAAAAAAAGTGGAGGGATTTTGAAATTTCAAACGGAGTTACTATTCCGTTTGCTACCTTCCCTATTTTGTGAAACTTGTGCTGACTTGGAATGTTTTTTTAATTTTTAACACATGTCGTGTTTGTAGTGGATGGAGGTACCATGTCAGCACAATGACATGGTACCTATGAGGTACTGAATAACTTCTCGCTATATAAGAAGGAGTGTGTGACGAGAAAACCCAAACTTATCGTCTCATTTCAGCCACAACCTTCTACATTCTTCTTTCTTTTTCTTTTCGTTTTCTTTCCACCATGTTTTACAAGCTTTAGACATGGTTTTGATCTAGTTCAAGTAAGATTTTGATCAATAGCTAGTTAGCAAAGTTAGAGAGCTCTTTAAGCTCTACATTTCGGCAATCTTGGATTTTCAATTGGTACATTTTGACCTTGGGCTGAATTGGGGTTTTTGGCTATTTTTGAGATAGGGGTGTCTAACCCACAATTTCCTTGATTATTGTGAATAATTAGTTGTTATTCATGTCAAAGTATGCTTAAGAGTATGATAATTATGTTATTGGTTTTGGACAACCTCATATGTGGTTAAATTTCTTGTTATCTTGATTTTAGTTGATGAATTCATGTCATATTCTTGTTGAATCTTACTTATTTTTTTCACTTGGTGATGAAATTTCTTACCTTGTGAATATTTCAACCTTCTTTGGAACGAATTTTGGTTTAAAGGTTGTGTTACTCTAATTGAAATGAAATGTTTACTGGAATTTCTCCTATCAGTGTAGTATATCTCATAAAAATTTGATGATTTTAGATGTAAATATTGTTTTAAAAATCCGGAATATTTGTTGTCCAGTTTCATGTCACTGCTAGAAATTGGACTTTGAGAAATTTTTTAAACTAATTTCCTGACATAGACCAGTTCTTAAAATTTTATAGCAAGTTCCCACATCAGTATAGTATGTTTTTGTAAATTTTGATGATTTTATGCAATGTATTTATATTTCTAAAAATCCAACGGTAGTCGCTGCTAAGTTTTTTATCATAGTCTGAAAATGAACATTTATGAAATTATATGACCCGTTATCAAAAGATTACAAAAAATTTTAGTCTTATACTCTCATGATATAGAATTCAAAATAAATTTAATTTGCCACATTCCGGTGTCAGATAAATTTTTTATAAATTTTTCTTTCAAAGCTGTCCAGATTTTCTTCGAATTAAGGACTACTATTTTATTCATGAAAACCGATTTCATTGGCAATGCTTAAGGTATTGGGAGTGAATTGCTCATATTACTTTCTGAGTCTATATTCTAAAGAATTTTGGTTTTCCTTGTTTCGTTTTAAAATGAATTATCTATAGATTTTTTTTTTATGTGAAAACTGTGCAGATTTTGTGGAAATTATGTGAATTGTATGAAATTATGTTCACAATTGTGAAGACTGTGCATAGTTTGTTATTCATGGTATCAGAGCTACTACCCAGAGCTTTTGTGCTATTCTCTCTTATTTACCAGTTAAGTGTTAATTGTTCTGCAACTTCTTAAGATTCCAACCTCAAATTCTTATCAATGGCACCTCCAACATCAAACTACCCTTATCCATCATCTCTCAATGCCGCCAACTTTGTCTCCATTAAGTTAACTCAATTAAATTTCCTAATTTGGAAAACCCAAATAATGAGTCTTATTGAGTTCCAAGATATGCTTGGTTTTATTGATAAAAGTCTTCCTATGCCAAAGATGTATTTGACATCAACTAATACCGAAGAAAATTCTAGTGGGAGCGGTACTACACTCAATCAGAATATGTTGCATGGAGAAAGTTGGTTCGACTACTCCATGGATGGATTACTGGAACGCTCACCAAGGAAGTTCTGGTTGTGGTTGTCGGACTTGACATCCCAGAAGAAGTGTGGGTTGTTCTTACTCATGCATTCACACAAGCCTCACAAAAGCGTGAATTATGCTTACACTAACAACTTCTAATGCATCATAAAGGATCTTCTGCACTTTCTAATTATATTCGTGGTTTCAAAAGTCTTTGTGATGATCATGCAACAATAGGTAAACCGGTTGATGATAAAACAAAAGTGTTTACTCTTCTCACCAGAGGGCCCTGATTGATGATAAAACCAAAGTGTTTACTCTTCTCACCATATATGGCAAAACTGATAAAAAATCACACACACCCACACTCATATATACCTTGGCTCCACGGCGCGTTATTATGTTCTTGCGAAACCGGCTGGGAAAGTTGGAAGGGTCGATGGTGGGTATGAGCTGGGCAAGCTCTGGAGGTGGTGGGACGTGACGGACGTCTTCAGAAATGGGAGGAGGTGCATCTTCAAGAAGAGGAGGTCGTGCCCAGAGTCATAAGCGCAGTATGGACTGTCAAGTGAACCACGAATAAAGTAGGACGCCATTGCGATCATCTCTATGAACGCAAATGTCGCCTTTATTAACACAAAAAATATCGTAACTCCCTCCGTGGCCCAGAGTCATAAGCGCAGTATGAACTGTCACCACTACCACAAATATGAGAGAAAATATGGAGAACCCGATTTCCAGATTCTTCTTTAAGCATTTGAGGATAAGGTCTGCAAAAGAAAGGCCGAAATGCCCCCCCCCCCCCCCCCCCCCCAACACACACACACACACACACACACACACACACACGAGAGAGAACGTGAATTTCTATTGCCTCATTTTATAATCTACTAAGGCAAGGAATTCCCATGTATTTCCACACTCATCTTACAATTAATGTAACAACATTCCGTCACTGTCCCTCCTACCCTGTCAATTCCATTCTACTTGCAGCACAATATACAGACCTACCAGTTTTCACAATTAACTGGATATTTAAATAAATGAACAAAAAATTTCGGAAGAAGAAGCAGCTTCTGCATTCACGACATATTGATCAGTCCAGCTTACCTCCTGACCAGTTCCGCTCCATTGGCGCTAATCTCCTCAACTTCTGCTGACCATTGCAAGCCTTATCCAAGACCCTTGTAATTTGCTAGGAGAAGATGATCTACTCAATCTTATTGGAGAATCTCCCAGCTGTCATAAAGGATTGTTTGCACCTGAAAGAGATCCCCCACCCCCCTTCATATAAATACATGTGGTTCTCCATTAATATTCTGTATGCTGATTGATTATGTTAGTGAATGATTAATTGAATATAAAGCTGAAATTAACAATCATTTAAAATTTAAGACACATGCAAAAATATTTAAGAGACTTCAACCCCTCAATTAGGTCTATAACCAAGTTTGAAACTAGGTAAGTTATTCCGCAAGAGCAATTATGAGCCACTGCCATAATTCACCACATGCACAGTTAATTGGTTGAATTTTACAAATTCAGTGATTTAATTATAATCAAATTATTTTGAAATCAGTTTATGTTATTAACTCAACTCAAGAAAGCCTTCTTTATGTGAGGTCAGCTACAAAAATCGTATATTGCCCGCCCTTCTGCTATATTTAAGACCACAGAAATCATTGTATGTTATTACTTGGACAAAGTTAAGAAAAAATAAAAATAGTAAGTAGATTGTGTGGCAAAATATCATATAATATAACTAGTGTTGGTACCTCTGGATTAAGTAAAAAATATCAGATGTGGATCCTGTTCATTGTTCTGAATATAGTGAGAATCATTTACTTGACCGTAACAAAGTGGATTTTCTTTTACCAAAATTAAATAAAGTGAATTTACAGAACAGGACCTAGAGGCCGTAGACCATATTTTGTCCCACAGATATGCATGCATTCCAATCACTGGACTGGGATGTTAAAACTGTTAGGTAACGTGATTGAAATATTTGAACCACTCTATAGACCATGCAATTATTTTTAGAACGGTTTTTACCGTAGAAATATATATTTGTGTAGACGAAGTTGTTTCAATGGTAAGTTTCAAGTAACTACTAACACTCAATCAGGTCTAGATGAATGCAGACCGCCTCCTCTTCTTGTAAGAGGACTTCCCTAGGATAACAAATTGACATCTAGTGAGATGTGCAAGACATCTAGTGAGATGTGCAAGACATGAATGATATGCCTAAATTAGAAAGAACCATGACAGAAATACTTCTAGTATGCCATCGTATATCTGTTGCACAAGGCCTTGTGCTCAGGGAGGAATCGACGGTGTCATGAATTTGCTTCCTTCTGATGGAGTGTGCGGGAGCCTCTGTGTCTTGGGTCCCTCGTAAAGGGAACCATGTTGCTCACTTGTTGAGTAAAAAGTCTCTGGAAGCTGAATGTAATGATCTTGAGTGGAGCATTTGGCCTCAGTGGCTGTTTGATGCTCTTCTTTCTTATTGTACTCCTCCTTTTGTTGAATACTGTTCTCCCCTTCTGTTAAATAAATATATAAAATAAAATAAAATCATAGCTGTTCAATTTTATTAGATGCGGTATCACCTACCTAATTTATGATTTCATAGGAGTCATAAAAGACTATCACCGAGGCCAAGCTAAGTATGCACTATATATACAGGGTATCAGTCTGAGATAACTAAAATGATGTCTGATCTAAAATTTGAGCCCTCCCTTCTAACTTCTAAGAGATATTCTAAAATGAAATGATAAGTAAACAGAACATAACACAGCAACTCCATTGGATTGTAATTCCAATCTATTTTGGAGGCAATGCTTTTGTTTTGGAGGCGATGCTTTTGTTTTGTAAATTTCAATGTAGTACCCATGACAATCATCAACGTCTATCACAGAAATTGCTTACCCAAAAAAAAATCTATCATGGAAATTATGCACTAAAATTAGTACCAGTACTTTTTCTTTCTAGAGGAAATTGTAGGCTTTTTCTGGATTGTTATTGATTATATAATCTCCCTGAACTACACCATAGAAGACGAAGATGAACAATTATCAAGAAGGTAGGAAATATACAGTGCCTGATATAGACTGACGATTTCTAATGTATTTGCCCCCCTCCCATCAAATTTCGCTACAATGTTGGTGATGCGAAGAGGCTATGGAGAGCACAGAAACAAAAGAATGGAAGGCATATTTACTGGTACCCTTGACTTTTATCTGTCCTCTCTTTGGTAGAGGCTTTCTGATCCCGAAACCTTCCGACATCGCTGATCAGTGATCATATTGTTCATGGTGGCAAATTGAAGCAAAATCAACTTCTACAACTGAGGTATTTTCAGATCAATTGCAAGCTCTGGTTCAGGAGTATTTATGGCAGAACAATGGCTCATTCTAAGGGGTTAGGCAAGACTGATCTTGGAGAGAAGAAATTTTGACAGTTGCCCATATCTTCACTGCTAAGACCTAGTGATTTGTTTTTGTTTCTTAAATGATATGTTCAACAGCAGCCTTCACACACACAAACATATATATATATATATATATATATATATATATATATATATATATATATATATTAGTCTAGGATGTGCTTACTCTAATAATCAATTTGTCAAATGATAAAACAAATTAAAATTTATTTACCTGGTATGGCTCTCCAGCTCCTTGTCTAGTGAAACAACCTGATTCTACCTATACTAGCTAACTAGAAGCCATAATATTCCATATATCATCCCCACTAGAAAATGTCATTAACACTTGGGGTCAAGGCCCTGCCATTAACACAAGCTCTCAAACACTTCCCACAGAACAAAGCGATTAGCGTGCTCCTATTAAATTTTTGGGTGTAACTTTTGAAACTCTCTTTTCTATGTTAATATCAAATTTGGGGCTTTCTAATTCCCTTTTTTAGGGTGTAACTTTCTCCTAAAATCAGAAAATCAGAGATTCTGAAATGCGTAACGTATTTTCTAACTAATGATGCCTAAATTAGCACCGTTGGGCATCAAAACACCCACCCACACAAAAATAAAATAAAAAATACCACCCATCATAAAATTGATCATTAACAATTTGTAAACAACTACCTAGGGCAATAAAAAATTTTACATGCTGAGACAAGTCAATCATTGATATACATGATGTGTGTTTTTGTGTGGGTGTGGCAAAATTGAAACAAAATTAAAGAAAACAAAAGGAAAGGGAAGTAATAAAGTCAAACCCTTGTGAATATTATTGGGGGTTTGAGAGTGTTTGGGTTCCGGAGTGATTCGAGGAGGTTTGTTGAGGAGTGCCCTAATGAGAAAGACCCAATGTGCCATACACACACACATACCAACACTCAAAGTCGTCCCAATCGTCGAGAAACACAGCCTCTCCGTGACTTATGTAGTGTTCCTTCTCTGCCCCCTTGATCACTAAAACATAGTATATGATTGGACTCATAATCACCGCCAACAGGCATATATACAAGCATGAACGCCGTGCTGTGTTTTCTTCTTCCATCCTCTCTCTCTCTCTCTCTCTCTCTCTCTCTCTCTCTACTTTCCACCACCACCACCTTTCACACTATACATATATATATATATATATATATATATATATATATATAGAAAGAGAGAGAGAGAGTCCCGGTGTCTCGTGGTATAACACAAAACCGCTTTCACTTTTAATTTTATTATTACCACCTAAGTAGTCATAAAAGATAATTATCAAAATAAAAATAAAAATCTTTTTAAAAAAATAATTACTAAAATAAAAATAAAAATCTTTTAAAGAAAGATAATATCAATATATATTATTAAAATTTATTTTTCTTTACGTGTTTCATTTAAAATTTGAACAAAATTCTTTCTATTTTAATTTTAAAATGTCTCAGTGTTCTCAAACTAACTCAATTAGATTTTGAGGAGTTGCATTTGGAAAAATTCCCTTGTTGAATTTGTGGGCACTTGTGTTCAATAATATAAAAATTGAATAATCTAGTAGCAAAGATTTTTCTATTTTTATTTTGGTAATTACATTTTATTGCTACAATAGGTAGTAATTATAAAAATAAATATAAAAACTAAAAATATGGTGAGAATGGTTTTGTGTTAAAAGAAAAGTATATCAGTGGGTTTAGAAAATGACCTTTTTTTTTTTTTTTTGTTTACGTTGTCTTTAAATGGATTCATTCTTTCCTTTTTCTTTTTTTCTTTCTTTTTTCAGTTTTTTTTTTTTTTTACTGTTGATGGATCCTGTATATATTAAATATTATTTATTTATACTTTACATTTGAATTTTCAAGATTGTAAAATTTAATTGAAGTAAATTATGGAATTAAAATTTTTTTGAAGTAAAATTGTATAATAGAATTTTAATTGTAAAAGATAACTAGAAGTGAATGGTTTAATAAAGAAAGAGGGAAAAAGAAGTATAGTGGTGATGGAATAATTACATTTATTGGATTTTAGTTGAAGTAATTGTATAATTGAGTTTTTATTATTTATGAATGATAAGAGTGAATGATTTTGTAAAAAAACGAGAGAAAAGTATAGTGGTAAGGAGATAGTCACACTAGATAAAATTGTTTAATAAGTGATAGATAATTACAAATGATAAATGATTATTTTTGAAAAGAAAAAAAAAAAAAACCAAGTAAAGTAAAGAATGAATCAATTTAAAAAGACAATTAAAGAAAAAAAAGTAAGAACAAAGAAATATATATATATATATATATATATATACACACACACACACACAAATACACGGGAGGAGAGAGAATAAAATAAAAAAAAAGGGTAATTTTGTCTTACAAAATTAAATTTTAATACTTCATACAAATAAAAGCAATGTATTAATTATAGCCTGTATTTTTTAGCCAATCAAATTGTGATTATCTAAGGATA
This sequence comes from Cornus florida, assembly GCF_030987335.1. Classification (NCBI taxonomy): domain Eukaryota; kingdom Viridiplantae; phylum Streptophyta; class Magnoliopsida; order Cornales; family Cornaceae; genus Cornus; species Cornus florida. The sequence goes on along the minus strand of NW_026775581.1, from coordinate 94,043,670 downwards.
GTTGCACCCGCTACTGTAATTAACAATCCTCTTTATACTATATTCCTTTTTTCCTTCTATTTGTATGAGACTCCTGTGATATACAATCATTCTCCTCGATCTCTTCTTTACCGAAATTTCTCTGCTATTCTGAACTTTTTTTAATTTTCATTTTTCTTCTCTGCCGATGATCGTAAAGTACCCATAATTCCAAACTTGTTTCTCTATGTTTATGGGAACTTTAAAAAATATTTTTTAATATATTTCTCTAGTGGTATCAGACTCTTATTTTTTTAAAAAAAGTCAAGAGTTCAAATTTTTATAGAGATATGTGTGTGTGAATACCAATTAAGAAAAGAAAAAAAATATTTCTCTAAGTTTTTGTAAAACATAAAAATTATATTTTTAATGGGTTCTCTATATTTATGGAAACATTAAAAATATATTTTTGAAAGATATATTTTAAAGGATATATATATATCAATTAGCAGTCACGGATATGATTTATCAAAAACCTATCATAGTCCTTATAAGCAAGGAGTCGTATTATTATGAAATATTTTTAAAAGACAAAATTATAATATATATACGAAAACCTATCATAGTCCTTGAATTATAATTTTGTCTTTTAAAAATATTTCCTAATAATACGACTCTTTGCTTATAAGGACTATGATAGGTTTTCGATAAATCACATCCGTGACTGCTAATTGACAGTCGCTCAAGGACTATGCTCCTCGCGTGTGTGTATATGGGAATTGAATTAGACTTCTAGCGAGGAAGGGATTGGAATTGGCCCAATTGGAATTTGGGTCAGAGTCCTATTGAGTAAAGGATTAATTATTGATTTACTCTCGAGGAAAGTGACTAACTCATCCATGCACAAGTGTTGTGTGATCAATGATGGATGAGAGATAAATACGCAAATGAAATGTGAGCGTTAAGATATTGAAGAGTGGATTATACTTGACTTATTTATGTAATAGTCAATACTTTACTTGATTTGATTTGTAACGTACTACCAATCTTATTAAATGAGAAATTAAAAAATCAACCTGATTTAGGGCCTGATTTATGAATTTTAGGCGTCCGAATCCAAAATCTCGGGTCCCAAGATTTGTAACACTTTTTCATAATTTAAAAGCCTAACGGCTGAAAAAAGTATCCGTATCCACAAAACCAGTAGTACTTTTATTTCAGGCCAGGTATGATAAGGAGTATTTGTCTCGCATTGAACCTGAATAAAAATTAAAATGTATATAAATGAGTAAGTATGCAGCACTTTTAAACAGTTTAAGTTTTTAAGTTAATGAGCAAGCGTCCATCTGTTACCGTTAGTATCAGAGTTAAACCCAATCCTTGTTCTACATCGAATCTTGATGAAAATTAAAATACGTATAAATGTGTAAGTATGCAACACTACACAACAACGTAACAACTTTTTGAGTAAATGGACAAGTGTCCACCCCTTACACCAAGCATTATAAACGAAATAAGTAATTCCTAACAAAGCACAAGACATGAACCCTTTATTTCACAAACCACAATGCCTTTTTCGTTTTCTGTTTTTGCAGTCTTAAGAAAGCAGAAGCATGATTTTGTTTTCTTGAGTGAAAATAGAAAATAAAAATGAAAATTTAAAAACATAAAACAATAATTGTGTTTAGTAATACAACATATTTGTTACAAAATATATTTGTATTTTTGCTTTTTAGTGGTGTGTTTTATTCCCTCTTTTACCCTTTATTACACATTTAATGTTGTTAATATTTACTATATAGCCCAATAAAATATATTAATTATATCTTAATTACGGGAATGACCATATTATCCCCGAACTTTATCATAATCATTGGATGACCTTAGTAAATGACCATCTTATCATTTTGGGTCTTAAACCATCATAATTATGTTAAATGACCATTTTGCCCTTATTCGGTATTAAAATATTAATTTAATGAAAAATGACCATAGTACCCTTACATAACAGCGGGTTCGCGTAAGGACCCGGTTAGCGATTCGGATCCAGTAAATTTGGGTCGTTACAAATTTAGCAAAATAGTTATTATTATATATACATTAAGAAATATTGTTTAAGTCTAAAATATCCTCAAAATTTTTATTTCAAAATATCAAATTAATTCTTAAATTAAATAATTCATTCCATTAAAAAAAAAATGATTAATTTGGCTTGAACTTAGACTTGATCACGCTCATAGTATTACACAATAAAAGGAGCATATGCACCAAGAGAGTTTTATTAGTTTCCATGGTTATACGTTTACTACATGCTGTTTCTTCTCATATTCATATACAAAGTGACTACACATTCCCGTGTTCTTAAACTTGTCCCAAAAAAAAAATTATGCCTTTTTTTTTTGGGTAATAAAATTATGCCTTTGCATCTAACAAATGACCCATTTACGTATGCAAATACAAACACATATATATAATTAATTTGTTTTTCATGTTGACAGAAAAAGAATAATAAACACGAAAAGAAAAATAGCCTTATCAATTTTAAACTTTTTTTTTTGTTTTTTCGGGTGGGGGTAAAACATTATCAATTTCAAACTTGAATCACATACACCAATGCTAGAGCTATGAACGCAGTGCTCTACCTTGGTGAAATTTTATGTTGGAGTTCATGTTGTTATTAGCCCAACCGTTGTATAATCTAGATTAACCTCAATTTCTTTCATTTTCACATAAAGAGCAATTGCATCATCTGCAAAAACCCTTTATTGTCAGTCCAAATTTTCTTGGTGGAGCCAATGCATTTAGTTCCTCTGAATCGCAGTTTCCTGAGCATGTGAACGGAGTTCTAGAGTTGATTTTGATATTTTCTTGAATTTCTTGACTAAAAAAATTATTTAATTTAATAAAAATAATTTTATATTTTGAAATAAGAGTTTAAATGGCATTTTGGATCTGCACAATGCATAATGATTCTCAATGCATTATATAATCAATCATGTTGCTTAATTCAACCAATGTGAAAATTAAACATTTTTAAATAAATCACTTTGTTAAGAGTCCTAGCTCTAAGTTTAACTTATTTTATTGATGCCCTTTGATGGATTTTCATATTGAGAATTAATTGTCCTTTCATATTTCAATCTGTTATATTCCGTGATTTTAGTAAACTTATAATTTCGAGCTTTTCCTGAATATATATATATATATATATATATATATATATATATATATATATTATAATTTTTAATTGAAGTTGTATAAAGTATTGGCGATTTGATAACATATATTTCAGTAAAACTAAACAAAATGTATATTTTTAGATGTCACCAATATCATATTATTTGTTGGGTAGTTAATAATGGTCTTGTGGCTCAAGATTGCTCCGACTTTTCATTCAAAATTAGACAATATTAAGGATATTTTAAATAAGTAATGCTTCTAAGAGAATTTTTTCATGAAAAGAGTTATGACCTATCTTGTTTAATTATTGAATTAAAATAATTTAGTAAAAAAGTCAAATAAATTTATCTAATAAATCTTCTAATCCGATAGTTAAACAAGGTGACATCATGGATCTTACCATATTCTTAGAAACACTAGTCATTTTTAAAAAGTTTATTCTCACAATATGGTTCTGGGCCTTTCCATTTGGGCTTTTATTTATAATGATTTTGTTCGGCCTTTCAGTTTGGGCTTTACTTGTATCTTGCTATGGATGGTTATGCTTATGCCTGTTGTGCTAAATCACTCTTTGTCCACCTTGGGCCACAATGTACATTTAGTGGCACTCGTACTAGTTTGTTTATGCGACTATCAACTTGTTCATAAATACATACACGAGCTTATTGTTTTTTGAACTTACTGCCTAAAAATGTTGAAGATGATAAAACACACACAAAGTAACATTAAATGGAGAGAAGAGAGTGAAGCGTTTTGAGGGAGTTGGGAATGTTCGGGAACTGTCAGTTATCACGTACGCAATACAAGAGTTTCGTTAACTCAGACTTTGTGAGTTGATCTCCACCTTTAACTTGTAAATCCACATGCTGGAAGGAGTGCACAATATCCCACTTGAGTAGCCCAAAGTTGAAATGTAAAGGCAAGGTAGGGTGGCAAAAGGTCGGGTTGGGTCGGATTTGGGTTATAATTCATATTCAACCCATTTGTAATGAATTAAATATGAATTGGGTCAAAATGAAACGGGTCAACCCGTCATCATCCACCAAACCGTTTTTTAAAAAAAGAAATGTTTTAAATTTGGATAATCTCATTATTATAGTTTTTTTTTTTAGATGGATAAAAGCTTGAAAAAATATGTATCGATAATTGTAAATTCTCCAATTTATTTTGAAAATTCTTTAAATTTATATTATTTTATTTTATGACTAGACATGCATGAACATAAAATATATATATATATATATATATATGAAATCATCTATTAAGTTTTTTATAGAATAAATAATTAAATGAATAAATCGGGTATTCCTATATATATAATACACACGAATACATTGTATATGTGTTGTGGATGTAGCAAAGCAATACTATAGTACTACAAAGAATTTTATAAAGAGAAAGAGGATGATGAGAGATAATCTTAGAGAGCATTTGGGATCGTATGAGAGAATTTTAGAGAGGAAGAAGGGTGAATTTGAGTCAAATAGATGATGTAAAACTGTGTCTCTTATATAATGTATGAAATATGGGTCAAAATGGGTGACCCATATTCAACCCATTTAACCCTCTATAAAAATGGGTTAAATATGAATTAACAATTCCCATATTTTAAAATGATTCACCCATATTCATTTTTAAATTATCAGGTTGGTGGCCCGTGACCATGACCCATTTTGCCACCCCAATACATACATAAGACTAAATTTACAATTATATATATACAGAGAAATTTTCCGGATTTGAACCCTTATGTTATCACATTAAACTACGTACAGTCTTGGAAGGTTATGTTTAATTAACTTATCATTTTAATTTACTCTACGAAGTTGTATAAATTTCTACTAATTTCATCTAGACTGCGATTTCTGTTTGCTGATTAGAGTTAGCCGCCCCCTTTTTATTTTTTTTTTAAATAAATGTATTTATAAAACAGGAACAACAATTACGAAAGGAGGGGCCACAGCCCAAGCAAGAAGCCAGACGGCCCAAGCCCACATGATCACCAAAAAGCAAACCCAGCCCAAGCTATTAGACCGTCGCTACATCAAATTTGAATGAAAGTTTCAAAAAAAAAAAAAAAACAAACAAACAAACAGGGCAGGGGAGGTAACAAAACAGCAGCCAAAGAAAATCATGATGGTGCAAAACACTATTTTTGTGTCAAATTAATAAAGGAAATCTTTTATTCATTTTTCTTGGAATATCTGAGATAACACATATTAATTTTAAATGAAAGTTGGTGCATGGCTGGTTTAAAGCTTGCATGTAAATTTTCCTAACAATTAATTATAAGCTAGCTTGGTTTCAACTAATCTGCAAGAAGAGAAAGCTTGAACTAGGAAGTAAAATGTAGCTCAAAGCTAGAGAACAACCCATATATATATACAAGGAATGTAGTAAACTGCATGCTAAACAGAAATTTTTTTTATTTTCAAATGTTAAACATATATGAACTAGGAAGTAAAATGTAACTCCAAGCTAGGTAACAACCCGTCCAGTAAACTGCAGATATTAACTAGGAAGTAGGAAGTAAAATATAGCTTGAAGCCACCATAGAACAACCCATACTGAACTAGGAAGTAAAATGTAGGTCTAGAGAACAACCCATTCAAGGGATATAGTAAAGTACTAAGTAGATGTTGAAGATGCAAGAATTTGTTTCTTCATTCTCTCTCTCTCTCTAGAATTCTTCCAAAAAATTCCCCCCTTCTTATCTACCTGTAATGGTCTATTTATAGACCATTACAATTATTATTGTTAACTGATTACATTGGGCCTATATTCAAAAGTTTTCTTCCTTCTTGGCTTGATCTTCCAATGGGCTCGATCTTCCTCGGTGGATCCTCCAGGTTCGGCCCATTCCGGGGTGCTTTGGCATGGGCCATACTTCAATTGTTCGACCCGATCCCATTCCAGCGAACTATATCCGGCCCATGCCACTTGCTGCATCCTCAACTGCCCCCATAATTACCCCTTATTGATTAGGGGGTAATTATTAGAGGCTGCTAATGATAACCTACGGCTCGAGAAGATCGCGTGGGAGAATGGACGGTTAGATTTAGGGGTCGGCATTTCGAGATTCAAAAAACTCATCGCTTTCCTGACTCCTCGGCCCTTGGGCTCACCTTGTCTTTATAAGCTTCATAAATGTTCCATCGATCCTCTTTACCGTCTCCTTCTCACTTTCTGTTGTTCAAATCCTATCCGGCGATCACTTGCAAAAGATCCTCCTTCCAGTGGCCTTGCAGTACTTTTTGCCGTTCTCACTCTCTGAGGTTAGTTTGATTTGCATTTTTCTTTTGGAAGACTTCTTTTTCCTCCTCGAAATCTTCATTCATTCTCACCATGATAGTAGATCTAGACGTTCTTCGCATGAAACTTCACCTTCCTGACGATGTAGAAATTAGAAATTGCCCCCGAGAGGTGAATATCAGAACCGGTGCTGGCCTTTTTCCCAGCGAGGTCCTGTTTTCACTCCTCCATCTTAATCTCCTTAGGTTTCCTTTACATCCCTTCTTTTGCTATGTTTTCAACAAGCTAAATCTTTCCCCTTTGCAAGTAAACCCAAATTTCCTTAGGGTTTTGTCTGTTATGCTACTCCTGATTCGTGACAGAGGTCTGGATCCGGACCTCGTAGATCTTCTCCTCTGTTCCAAGGTTAGCAAGATCAGAACTGATGAACCGTTTTACCACTTTTTCCCCATTGAGAAGAGGTCCATCTGCACGGATAAAATCAAATCCGAGAAGGGTTAGAGGAAAAATATAATTGGGGTTAGGGGAGCCTGGTTCTCTCCAGCTGCGGAGGATTTCCCTATCCCGAGCACTTTTGGAGAGTGCTCTGTCTCTTTTTACAAGAAATATAAAAACCATAAGAGTGACTGTCCTTGCGAGATTTGCATTCCTCGTTTTTATACTTTCTTGTGACATTCCTTAGGCATTCCTTGTGATGATTTAAGCTACGGTGTATGCAGGGATAGGGATAACTACCCGAAGCAGTATGTTCTGACCAACGTTCCCTCTTGCTCGGACCTCCTCACCTCAAACAATCTCCTCGATATCTCAGTCCTCGGCAAGACAATGAGCCAACTCTAGATCCCGTCCTTCGGCAGGAAGAAAACTGCCCCCAGACATGTTATCACCCCTGCATCAAATTCTTCACCAGCTTCAGCATCTTCCTCTGCTACCCTTTCTGATACCACTCCTTCCACCGATCCATCCGTGACGGCTGCTGACCCGGTCGCTAACACAGCGACAGCCAGTCCGAACGTTACCCCTTCTGTCAGCAATCCTCCTGGTTCTACTACTGCTTCCGCACGGGAAAAGGCAAGAGGAAAAAGGCACCAACCTGATAGTGCCCTCAGCGTCGATGATGTTCCTTTGTCTCAGAGGGTTAGGCCCTTTGGGCCGAATGTGATATCCCTAGCGAGACCACCTCAGACTAGGCCCCCTACCCCTTTTAGGCATGCCTCCGCTTCAGGAACGGCGCCATGGAACCCTCGCTTCATTCGAACAGACGGATCGTCTGTTAAACCGACCGAGACCATGTTCAAAGATGGTCAGACCGCAATGGCTTACTACAGGAGCATGTGGACTCCCAAGTTCATTGAGGTAGCCAAAGGTCTGTCTCAAAGGGAAGTGTTCAGCCGATTTCCCTTATCCGCCATGGAGGTAACTTCTGCCCCTTAGTCAATAAGTCTTTACACAGTCTTTACACTTATTTTCTTCTAACCATCTGCTCTGCTTAACCAGTTGTCCTGTATATCTTTACAGACCCTTTACGGGATGATGGCTATGCAGAAACAAGTTGAGCTTGTGAATGCCAAGGTCCATGCGCATTCTGACAACCTTAATGCAACGAACAAGGAGAACGATGATTTGGCTGCTCAGAAGACCGGGTTGATGGTTCAGCTTGGTAAGATTAAAAAGGAGAAGGATTCACTGAGGAAGGAGACTGACTCTCTTCAGGATGAGAGGAATGCATTGCAGCTCAAAAAGAGTGTCTGGCATACCGAGCGGGAATCCCTTAAGGCTGAAAAGGAAGAACTGCTACGCCTTCTGAGTGATGAGCAATCCGCTCGGATGGCCTTTGAGAAAAGGGCCTTAGACAAGTGTAACGCTTTACTCGATACCATCAGTAGGGTAAACGGTGGTGTGCTAGCTCTGCATGATCGGTTTTCTAGAGTTGGAACCCTCAGATATGCTTAGGGGTTCCGAGAGGGTTATGCCGATCGTGTTCCGGATGAGGGTCAGACCGGTTGAGGGTAGGACTCAACAGAACGATTCTGTCATTCACCTCGACTCTCCATCTTGTGAGGATGGTGATACCAACAATAATGAGGAGACAGCCCAACACCATCAAGAGGCTGACGAGGCAAACGCCTCTTAGTTAGAACTCTTTTTTTTTTTTTTTTAATGTACTGACTTTTGTATATTCGCCATCTTTACACCTCATCTTTTTTGTAACTCTTTGAACTTTATTAATGAGATGACCGACTTCTGATCAACCTCTTTATGTAAACTTTTTTTTTTTTTTTTTTTTTTTTTTCTTAGCAAGTGTTTGGCGTTCGGCTCATAGTGCCAGCTGCCACTTACTTTGCTCAGGCGTCTGGCGCTCGGCTAGAATGCCACTTGCCACTTGGCCCTCTCTTCTTTTTTTTTTTTTTTTCTTAGCAGGTGTTTGGCGTTCGGCTCATAGTGCCAGCTGCCACTTACTTTGCTCAGGCGCCTGGCGCTCGGCTAGAATGCCACTTGCCACTTAGCCCTCTCTTTTTTTTTTCTTAGCAAGTGTTTGGCGTTCGGCTCATAGTGCCAGCTGCCACTTACTTTGCTCAGGCGCCTGGCGCTCGGCTAGAATGCCACTTGCCACTTGGCCCTCTTTTTTTTTCTTAGCAAGTGTTTGGCATTCGGCTCATAGTGCCAGCTGCCACTTACTTTGCTTAACCTTTTAAAGAGGAGTATAATCTTTATAAATCTCATAAACTTGTACATTCGACTGTGTTCAATTGAAAATGAACAAAATTCAGTATTGAATCTCAACTTTTTATTGATAATACCTCTTCAGAGAAGTAGCATTCCAAGCCTTGTTAACCAGCCTTCCGGCCATGGTTTCTAAAGTATATGCCCCCTTTCCTATGGCTTCTGCAATTCTGTATGGGCCTTCCTATGGTGGCATCATCTTTTTTTACTATCCCCACCTTCTTTTTCAGAACCAGATCACCTGGTCTAAAGTCTCTGTGCTTTACTTTCTTGTTATGGCTGTTCGCAAGCGTCTGCTGGTAGGATGCGAGCCTTACTGCTGCTGCATCTCTTTTTTCTTCCAACAAATCGAGGTTAAACCTTAACATACTGTCATTATGCTCACGGTTCCATGCCAAGCTTCGAACAGTCGGAACTAAGTGCTCGACTGGTATAACTGCCTCGATACCATACGCCATGGTGAATGGGCTTTCTCCGGTCGATCATCTTGGGGTCGTTCTGTAGGCCCATAGGACGTTCGGCAGTTCATCTAACCACCTTCCTTTCTTTTCTTCTAGCTTCTTCTTGATACAAGTAAAGATTGTTCTATTTGTAATTTCCGCCTGTCCATTGGCCTATGGGTGACTTACTGCTGCCAGCTTTTGATTAATTCCATATTCGTCCAACAGCTCTCTTACTTGCTTACTGTCAAGGTTGGTCCCATTATCCATGACGATTAACCTCGGAACACCAAACCGGCAAATAATATTACTCCAAATGAATCGTCTCACATGAGTTTGAGTAACGCTCGGATATGGCTCTGCTTCCACCCACTTAGTAAAGTAATCTGTAGCCAGCAGCACATACTTGTTCTGAGCTCTAGCAGCTGGTAAAGGACCAACTACATCCATCCCCCACTGTGCGAAAGGCCATGGTGTAGCCATTACGTGTAATTCTTTAGGTGGTTGGTGAATCAGTGGTCCGAACCTTTGGCACTTATCGCACCTTTTGGACAATTCTTTCGAATCTCGCGACATGTTAGGCCAGAAGTACCCTTGCGCCATTGCTTTGTGCGCTAAAGATCTCCCCCCTGAGTGGTTTCCACATACAGCTTCATGAATAGCTCGTAGTATTTGCCGAGCCTCTGTGGGGGTAACACACTTTAAGTATGGTCCGGAAAAAGATCTTCTGTACAACTGGTTATGCACTACGGCGTACTTCGCAGCATTCGCTTTGATTTTCCTAGCCTCATCTCTTTGCTCAGGCAGAGTACCGTCTCGGATGTAAGTTATGATCAGATCAATCCAACTTGGCTCATATGGAATAACATTCACTTACCAAGGATCCGAGCCTGAAGGTTCTTCAAAAATGGATGGCTGGTTTAATATTCCCACTGGAATCACCCTTGCCAATGTTACTCCAGAACCCGAGGCATTACATGCTAGTCGGTCGGCATCTTCGTTATACTCCCTTGGAATTTGAATGAATTCAATTTTTTCAAAGTTTTTGGCCTCCCGCATAACAGCAGAACGATATGCTTCCATCGTTTCATCCTTGGTTTCATACTCACCCCTCACCTGCCGAACAATTAACTGTGAGTCACTAAAAATATTCAAATTCCTGACCTTAAGCTCCTTGGCAAGCTTAATTCCTGCCAGCAATGCTTCATACTCTGCCTCATTGTTCTTGGCTCCGAATTCAAGCCGAAGCGCTTGGCTTAAGGCTGTACCTTCTGGCGTCTGCAGTTTGATCCCAATGCCTGCACCCATCTGATTTGAGGATCCATCAAAGAAGAGTTTCCATAAGCAACCACGAAGATCCTCCTCCACGTCCTCTGAATCACATTCCAGTAAAAAATCTGCCACCGCTTGACCTTTGACTGTTGTTCTAGGTTCGTATGTGATATCAAATGAGCTTAACTCTATGGCCCACTTCGTCATTCTTCCTGAGAGATCTGGTTTGTGCAGGATTATTCTGATAGGGAAAGTGGTTAGAACGATGATAGGATGGGATTCAAAATAATGCCTGAGCTTTCTTTTCGCATGCACTAGCGAGAGTATCACCCGCTCTGCCTTTGAATAACGTCTTTCGGCCTCAGTCATTGTCTTGCTAACATAGAACACTGGATATTGCTTCCCTTCTGCGTAACGGATCAGAACGCCACTTGTCGCGATGCTGGATACTCCGAGATATAAAAATAGTTTTTCGCCCGATTCTGGAGCTGACAGTACCGGAAGGTTCTGCATATACTTTTTCAGAGCAGTTAACGCTAGGCGCTGTTCATCCCCCCAAACCTGTCTGTCGTGGCTTTGTATTGTGTCAAAAAATGGTTTGCATCGATCTGACAATTTAAAAATGAACCGGCTCAATGCAGCAATCCGTCCCGTAAGTGTTTGCCCTTCTTTGACTTTCGTCGGCACGGCATTCTTAGTCAGAGCATCTGCTTAGGTAGGGTTTGCCTCGATGCCTCTGAGATTAACCACGTGCCCTAGGAATTGGCCTGAACTTACACCGAATGAGCACTTGGTTGGATTGAGCTTCATTCCATATCGCCTCAACGCATCAAACACGTCTCGCAGATGCTTCACATGATCAGCTTTCTTCTTACTTTTTACCACCATGTCATCAATGTAAGCTTCCACTGTCTTCACTATTTGTTCCTTAAAAATTTTGCTAATAAGTCTTTGGTAAGTTGTTCCGGCGTTCTTCAGTCCGAATGGCATAACTTTGTAGCAATACGTCCCGCGTTCAGTAACGAAAGAAGTTTTTTCTTCATCAGCGGGGTCCATGGGGATCTGATTATAACCTGAATAAGCATCTAAAAAGGTCAAGCATTCATATCCAGTAGTTGCATCCACCATCTGATCAATCTTTGGCAGCGGGAAGCTATCCTTCGGACAGGCTTTGTTTAAATTGGTAAAATCAATGCATACGCGCCATTTCCTATTTTTCTTCTGCACAACGACCACATTCGATAACCAGTCAGGGTAGTATACTTCTCTTACAAACCCCGCATCAAGCAGCTTGTCAACCTCCTCGGCAATAATTCGGTTGCGCTCGGGGGCAAACCGTCACTGCTTCTGCTTTACAGGTTTTACCTTGGGGTTAACGTTCAAGGAGTGACAAGATACAGAAGGATCGATCCCTGGCATGTCTAGGTGACTCCATGCAAACACATCTGCGTTTTGAGACAAAAAATCAATTAATTCTTGTTTTTCCTCTTCAACGAGTCGTTCCACCACTCTGGTTGTCCGTTCCGGTCGGAACTGATCGATCTGCACATCAAACAGGGTTTCTTCAGTCAAGCCTACTGGCTCCTCCTCCCCACTCTGCTTGGAGGGAGGCTCCTGTAATTGCTATCTCGGACTTGCTGAACGAATGGGAGCTTTCCCCTTTCCGGCATGTTTCAGTGCTACAGAATAACATTCTTTAGCTACAACCTGGTCTCCATGAATGTCAATCACTTTGGTTCCGTCTGGCCCCAGGTATCTCATTACCTGATGCAGAGTGGAAGGAACACCTTGAACTCTGTGGATCCACCCTCTGCCCATCAGAAGATTGTAGGAGGGATGAATTTCAACAACCACAAAGGTTTCCATCAAAACCCTCTCGGCAGCATGTACCGCTACCTCCACCGTACCGACGGGCTCCACTCGCTTTCCATCAAACCCTAGTAGTGGATTCCCGGTGGATTTCAGCCGATCCTGTTTGATCTCGAGCCGATCGAATGTATCTCTTGGCATGATGTTCGCACTACTTCCAGGGTCAATTAGAACTCTGCGTACCAAGCATTTGGCCACTGTCAAACTTACGACCAGTGGGTCCTCATGAGGGATCTGAACATGCAACAAGTCTGTTACGTCAAACTTTATCTGCGTTGATGCGCTCTGTTGGTGCAGAGTGTTTACACTGCCTATCCTTCTCTTCATCCGTGCCTGGCGAAGGTGTGTTTGAAGTAGTTCATCTGACTCCTCGGCAGGTTCTGGCCGACCGTGAATTGCATTGATTACTCGAACTGGTTGCGTGTTGTGAGAATTCGACTTCTGATTCTTCTTCACGTGCTCCATTGGTCGGTTCTGTTCCACCGCTGGTCCTTGAATATAACTTGCGAACTCCCCTCTGGCTATCAGCATCTCTACCTGTCTCCTTAGGTTGCTGCATTCGTTAGTCTGGTGGCCAAAATCAGAATGAAATGCACAGTGCTTAGATTGATCCCTCTGTTCGAGAGGTTGTCTGATTGGTAAAAGAGTTCGGAACTTATCTTTATTTTCTTGGTACAGTCTTGCTAAGGTAACTTTCAATGGAGTAACCAGCTCTTCCTCTCTGGGCCTCTTCTCAGATTTCCACGAGGAGCGTTGCGGCTAAACCCGTTTTTGCCTGATCTTTGCTTTAGTCTTTTCTTCCGTGGATATGACGGATGTCTTCCGAGCGTTTGCCGCCTTTTCTTCTTCCAAGCGCACAAATCCATCGGCTCTTTCGTTAAGTTCATCTATAGTCTTCGGCGTGTTCACCACCAAGCTTGTGTGGAATGGGGTGCCACGGTTCATGGCCAGTATGAATGCTTGAACTGCCGTTGAAGGGTGACATTCAATAACCATGTTCTTGGTAAGGTTAAACCTGGTTAGGAAAGCCTGGAGACGCTCATCAGCATGTTGCTTCATTGTGAATAGGCTCGAAATATCTTTCGCTGGACACTTGTTTCTATAGTATTGGCTTATGAACCGATCACACAAGCTTCGAAAACTATCCACTGAACCCCTCGACAGGTTCTTGAACCAATTCAGAGCTGGTCCGGCCAGACTCGTTGGAAAGTACTTGCACATCAAAAAGTCATTCTCAGTGTTTAGAGCCATTTTCAACTGGATGTGATACACGTGATCGATCGGATCGGTCGTTCCGTCGAACAGAATGAAAACGGGCATGGAAAATTTCCTCGGACTCGGAGCATTCAGAATCTCATCGGTGAACGGTGAATCAACCGTTCGAGCTGCTGAACGAAGTGCTTCATTTTCCCTCTGGAACCTCGCAGTTGCTCTCTAGTCTACTGATTTCCTCTCTGAGCTGTGATAGTCGAACGTCGTCATGGAAGGTTGATAGGTCGGATCGAATGACCTGTCCTCAACAAAGTCTTTGCGCCATGGAGGCATAGCTTTGTGATAATTCAATTCTGTTGCTTCACCTCAGCTGAGCGTTTCTTGATGTGGATCAAAAGTCATTGCTTTGTTTCGCCTGATCTGCTCACGCCGTGGATTCATGTGAGTTGATCCTTCACGATTATCAATACGACGAAGATTTGGCGGCAAACCGTCTCGCCGGATTTCCTCGCGGTGAGGATCTACTAGATTATTTCCAACCACCTCACCGTGATGTGCTGCATCGGTACGTGCACCTTCTTCTCCTACCGGGAGTGGTCGTGGAATTACTGGAGCTTCTTGATGCTGCATTTCAGTCCTTAGATCCGCATTTTCTCTCCGGAGAGCTTCGATCATGTTCATCAACTCATCAAGTTTCATTTGCTGGACGTTCTCAACCGTATTGGAGTTGTCACCCCCTATCATGATTCCGGATCGAAGCAAAGGCATGAATTACGAACTCCAAAACAGATCTAAGCGTCACCGATGCAAACTCCGTTAGATCTGGGCTTAACTTCAACGAATCGTGATCACTGTTTGCTAGATCTAAACTTTTATAGCTTTGAACTCACCGGATCTGACTGCAATTGAGCAAATCACAATTGCGTCATTCCGAAGCAAATGCCTCAGAATCCACAATAAGCAAGAATTCTCTCTGAACAAACTACAATCTCACTGATCTGGATTCAACTTCCAGAAATCACACTGTGTACACACAAACTTGATTCAACTAATATGGTACTGATCGGGCTCGAATTGATCTTCTTCTCCGTTTCCCACAGACGGTGCCAATTGAAGATGCAAGAATTCGTTTCTTCATTCTCTCTCTCTCTCTAAAATTCTTCCAAAAAATTCCCCCCTTCTTATCCACCGGTAATGGTCTATTTATAGACCATTACAATTATTATTGTTAACTGATTACATTGGGCCGATATTCAAAAGTTTTCTTCTTTCTGGCCGTGATCTTCCAATGGGCTCGATCTTCCTCGGTAGATCCTTCAGGTTCGGCCCATTCCGGGGTGCTTTGGCATGGGCCATACTTCAATTGTTCGACCCGATCCCGTTCCAGCGAACTATATCCGGCCCATGCCACTTGCTGCATCCTCAGATGTGAACTCCGGAAGTAAAATGTACGTAACAGAACAACCCATACAAGCTGGGAATGAAGTAATCTGCATAGCATCGATGCCTACTCGGGGTCGAGGGGAAAAAGCCAGACAGGTTCTCGCTCATTCTCAGCATGGTGGGGGCAAACACCTCTCTCACAAGTGAAGCACGGATAAAGTAGGACGCCATTGTGATGCTCTCCACGAACGCGGATGTCGCCTCTGTTAACACAACGAATATAACTCCCAGAGTCATAAGCGCGGTACGGACTGTCACCACTACCACAAATATGAGAGGAAATATGGAGAACCCTATTTCCAGATTCTTCTTTAAGCATTTGAGGATAAGGTCAGCAAAAGAAAAGCCGAAATGCCCTACAGCAAAGATTATACCGATGAACTGCACCAAAGATATTCACTAGGAAGTAAGAAGTAAAATATAGCTTGAAGCCACCAAAGAACAACCCATACTGAACTAGGAAGTAAAATGTAGGTCTAGATAACAACCCATTCAAGGGATGTAGTAAAGTACTAAGTAGATATGAACTCCGAAAGTAAAATGTACGTAGCTGAACAACCCATACAAGCTGGGAAAGAAGTAATCTGCATAGCATCGATGCCTACTCGGGGTCGAGGGTAAAAAGCCAGACAGGTTCTGGCTCATTCTCAGCATGGTGGGGGCAAACACCTCTCTCACAAGTGAAGCACGGATAAAGTAGGACGCCATTGCGATGCTCTGCACGAACGCGGATGTCGCCTCAGTTAACACAACGAATATAGTAACTCCCAGAGTCATAAGCGCAGTATGGACTGTCACCACTACCACAAATATGAGAGGAAATATGGAGAACCCTATTTCCAGATTCTTCTTTAAGCATTTGAGGAAAAGGTCTGCAAAAGAAAAGCCGAAATGCCCCACAGCAAAGATTATACCGATGAACTGCACCAAAGATATTAACTAGGAAGTAGGAAGTAAAATATAGCTTGAAGCCACCAAAGAACAACCCAAACTGAACTAGGAAGTAAAATGTAGATCTAGAGAACAACCCATTCAAGGGATGTAGTAAAGTACTAAGTAGATGTGAACTACGGATGTAAAATGTACGTAGCTGAACAACCCATACAAGTTGGGAATGAAGTAATCTGCATAGCATCGATGCCTACTCGGGGTTGAGGGGAAAAAGGCAGACAGGTTTTGGCTTATTCTCAACATGGTGGGGGCAAACACCTCTCTCACAAGTGAAGCATGGATAAAGTAGGACGCCATTGCGATGCTCTCCACGAACGCGGATGTCGCCTCTGTTAACACAACGAATATAGTAACTCCCAGAGTCATAAGCGCTGTATGGACTGCCACCACTACCACAAATATGAGAGGAAATATGGAGAACCCTATTTCCAGATTTTTCTTTAAGCATTTGAGGATAAGGTCCGCAAAAGAAAAGCCGAAATGCCCCACAGCAAAGATTATACCGATGAACTGCACCAAAGATATTAACTAGGAAATAGGAAGTAAAATATAGCTTGAAGCCACCATGGAACAACCCATACTGAACTAGGAAGTAAAATGTAGGTCTAGAGAACAACCCATTCAAGGGATATAGTAAAGTGCTAAGTAGATGTGAACTCCGGGAGTAAAATGTACGTAGCTGAGCAACCCATACAAGTTGGGAATGAAGTAATCTGCATAGCATCGATGCCTACTCGGGGTCGAGGGGAAAAAGCCAGACAGGTTCTGGCTCATTCTAAGCATAGTGGGGGCAAACACCTCTCTCACAAGTGAAGCACGGATAAAGTAGGACGCCATTGTGATGCTCTCCACGAACGCGGATGTCGCCTCTGTTAACACAACGAATATAGTAACTCCCAGAGTCACAAGCGCAGTATAGACAGTCACCACTACCACAAATATGAGAAGAAATATGGAGAACCCTATTTCCAGATTCTTCTTTAAACATTTGAGGATAAGGTCCGCAAAAAAAAAGCCGAAATGCCCCACAGCAAAGATTATACCGATGAACTGCACCAAAGATATTAACTAGGAAGTAGGAAGTAAAATATACCTTGAAGCCACCATAGAACAACCCATACTGAACTAGGAAGTAAAATGTAGGTCTAGAGAACAACCCATTCAAGGGATGTAGTAAAGTACTAAGTAGATGTGAACTCCGAAAGTAAAATGTACGTAGCTGAACAACCCATACAAGCTGGGAATGAAGTAATCTGCATAGCATCGATGCCTACTCGGGGTCGAGGGGAAAAAGCCAGACAGGTTCTGGCTCATTCTAAGCATGGTGGGGGCAAACACCTCTATCGCAAGTGAAGCATGGATAAAGTAGGACGCCATTGCGATGCTCTGCACGAACGCGGATGTCGCCTCTGTTAACACAACGAATATAGTAACTCCCAGAGTCATAAGCGCAATATGGACTGTCACCACAGCACAAATATGAGAGGAAATATGGAGAACCCTATTTCCATATTCTTCTTTAAGCATTTGAGGATAAAGTCCGCAAAAAAAAAGCCGAAATGCCCCACAGCAAAGATTATACCGATGAACAGCACCAAAGATATTAACTAGGAAGTATGAAGTAAAATATAGCTTGAAGCCACCATAGAACAACCCATACTGAACTAGGAAGTAAAATGTAGGTCTAGAGAACAACCCATTCAAGGGATGTAGTAAAGTACTAAGTAGATGTGAACTCCGGAAGTAAAATGTACGTAGCAGAACAACCCATACAAGCTGGGAATGAAATAATCTGTATAGCATCGATGCCTACTCGGGGTCGAGGGGAAAAAGCCAGACAGGTTCTGGCTCTTTCTAAGCATAGTGGGGGCAAACACCTCTCTCACAAGTGAAGCACGGATAAAGTAGGACGCCATTGTGATGCTCTCCACGAACGCGGACGTCGCCTCTGTTAACAAAACGAATATAGTAACTCCCAGAGTCATAAGCGCAGTATGGACTGTCACCACTACCACAAATATGAGAGGAAATATGGAGAACCCTATTTCCAGATTCTTCTTTAAACATTTGAGGATAAGGTCCGCAAAAGAAAAGCCGAAATGCCCCACAGCAAAGATTATACCAATGAACAGCACCAAAGATATTAACTAGGAAGTATGAAGTAAAATATAGCTTGAAGCCACCATAGAACAACCCATACTGAACTAGGAAGTAAAATGTAGGTCTAGAGAACAACCCATTCAAGGGATGTAGTAAAGTACTAAGTAGATATGAACTCCGGAAGTAAAATGTACGTAGCTGAACAACCCATACAAGCTGGGAATGAAATAATCTGCATAGCATCGATGCCTACTCGGGGTTGAGGGGAAAAAGCCAGACAGGTTCTGGCTCATTCTAAGCATAGTGGGGGCAAATACCTCTCTCACAAGTGAAGCACGGATAAAGTAGGACGCCATTGTGATGCTCTCGACGAACGCGGATGTCGCCTCTGTTAACACAACGAATATAGTAACTCCCAGAGTCACAAGCGCAGTATAGACTGTCACCACTACCATAAATATGAGAGGAAATATGGAGAACCTATTTCCAGATTCTTCTTTAAACATTTGAGGATAAGGTCCGCAAAAAAAAAGCCGAAATGCCCCACAGCAAAGATTATACCGATGAACTGCACCAAAGATATTAACTAGGAAGTATGAAGTAAAATATACCTTGAAGCCACTATAGAAAAACCCATACTGAACTAGGAAGTAAAATGTAGGTCTAGGGAACAACCCATTCAAGGGATGTAGTAAAGTACTAAGTAGATGTGAACTCCGAAAGTAAAATGTACGTAGCTGAACATCCCATACAAGCTGGGAATGAAGTAATCTGCATAGCATCGATGCCTACTCGGGGTCGAGGGGAAAAAGCCAGACAGGTTCTGGCTCATTCTTAGCATGGTGGGGGCAAACACCTCTCTCACAAGTGAAGCATGGATAAAGTAGGACGCCATTGCGATGCTCTGCACGAAGCGGATGTCGCCTCTGTTAACACAACGAATATAGTAACTCCCAGAGTCATAAGCGCAGTATGGACTGTCACCACTACCACAAATATGAGAGGAAATATGGAGAACCCTATTTCCATATTCTTCTTTAAGCATTTGAGGATAAGGTCCGCAAAAAAAAAGCCGAAATGCCCCACAGCAAAGATTATACCGATGAACTGCACCAAAGATATTAACTAGGAAGTAGGAAGTAAAATATAGGTTGAAGCCACCATAGAACAACCCATACTGAACTAGGAAGTAAAATGTAGGTCTTGAGAACAACCCATTCAAGGGATGTAGTAAAGTACTCAGTAGATGTGAACTCCGGAAGTAAAATGTACGTAGCTGAACAACCCATACAAGCTGGGAATGAAGTAATCTGCATAGCATCGATGCCTACTCGGGGTTGAGGGGAAAAAGCCAGACAGGTTCTGGCTCATTCTTAGCATGCTGGGGGCAAACACCTCGCTCACAAGTGAAGCACAGATAAAGTAGGACGCCATTGCGATGCTCTCCACGAACGCGGATGTCGCCTCTGTTAACACAACGAATATAGTAACTCCCAGAGTCATAAGCGCTGTATGGACTGTCACCACTTCCACAAATATGAGAGGAAATATGGAGAACCCTATTTCCAGATTCTTCTTTAAGCATTTGAGGAGAAGGTCCGCAAAAGAAAAGCCGAAATGCCCCACAGCTAAGATTATACCGATGAACTGCACCAAAGATATTAACTAGGAAGTAAGAAGTAAAATATAGCTTGAAGCCACCATAGAACAACCCATACTGAACTAGGAAGTAAAATGTAGGTCTAGAGAACAACCCATTCAAGGGATGTAGTAAAGTACTCAGTAGATTTGAACTCCGGAAGTAAAATGTACGTAGCTGAACAACCCATACAAGTTGGGAATGAAGTAATCTGCATGGCATCGATGCCTAATCGGGGTCGAGGGGAAAAAGCCACTCAGGTTCTGGCTTATTCTCAACCTGGTGGGGGCAAACACCACTCTCACAAGTGAAGCACGGATAAAGTAGGACGCCATTGCGATGCTCTCCACGAACGCGGATGTCGCCTCTGTTAACACAACGAATATAGTAACTCCCAGAGTCATAAGTGCAGTATGGACTGTCATCACTACCACAAATATGAGAGGAAATATGGGGAACCCTATTTCCAGATTCTTCTTTAAGCATTTGAGGATAAGGTCGCAAAAGAAAAGTCGAAATGCTCCACAGCAAAGATTATACCGATGAACAGCACCAAAGATATTAACTAGGAAGTAGGAAGTAAAATATAGCTTGAAGCCACCATAGAACAACCCAAACTGAACAAGGAAGTAAAATGTAGGTCTAGAGAACAACCCATTCAAGGGATGTAGTAAAGTACTAAGTAGATGTGAACTCCGGATGTAAAATGTACGTAGCTGAACAACCCATACAAGTTGGGAATGAAGTAATCTGCATAGCATCGATGCCTACTCGGGGTTGAGGGGAAAAAGCCAGACAGGTTCTGGCTTATTCTCAACATGGTGGGGGCAAACACCTCTCTCACAAGTGAAGCACGGATAAAGTAGGACGCCATTGCAATGCTCTCCACGAACGCGGATGTCGCCTCTGTTAACACAACGAATATAGTAACTCCCAGAGTCATAAGCGCTGTATGGACTGCCACCACTACCACAAATATGAGAGGAAATATGGAGAACCCTATTTCCAGATTTTTCTTTAAGCATTGGAGGATAAGGTCCTCAAAAGAAAAGCCGAAATGCCCCACAGCAAAGATTATACCGATGAACTGCACCAAAGATATTAACTAGGAAATAGGAAGTAAAATATAGCTTGAAGCCACCATGGAACAACCCATACTGAACTAGGAAGTAAAATGTAGGTCTAGAGAACAACCCATTCAAGGGATATAGTAAAGTGCTAAGTAGATGTGAACTCCGGGAGTAAAATGTACGTCGCTGAGCAACCCATACAAGTTGGGAATGAAGTAATCTGCATAGCATCGATGCCTACTCGGGGTCGAGGGGAAAAAGCCAGACAGTTTCTGGCTCATTCTCAGCATGGTGGGGGCAAACACCTCTCTCACAAGTGAAGCACGGATAAAGTTGGACGCCATTGCGATGCTCTCCACGAACGCGGATGTCACCTCTGTTAACACAACGAATATAGTAACTCCCAGAGTCATAAGCGCAGTATGGACTGTCACCACTACCACAAATATGAGAGGAAATATGGAGAACCCTATTTCCAGATTCTTCTTTAAGCATTTGAGGAGAAGGTCGGCAAAAGAAAAGCCGAAATGCCCCACAGCAAAGATTATACCGATGAACTGCACCAAAGATATTGACTAGGAAGTAGGAAGTAAAATATAGCTTGAAACCACCATAGAACAACCCATACTGAACTAGGAAGTAAAATGTAAGTCTAGAGAATAACCCATTCAAGGGATGTAGTAAAGTACTAAGTAGATGTGAACTCCGGAAGTAAAATGTACGTAGCTGAACAACCCATACAAGTTGGGAATGAAGTAATCTGCATAGCATCGATGCCTACTCGGGGTCGAGAGGTAAAAGCCAGACAGGTTCTGGCTCATTCTCAGCATGGTGGGGGCAAACACCTCTCTCACAAGTGAAGAACGGATAAAGTAGGACGCCATTGCGATGCTCTCCACGAACGCGGATGTCGCCTCTGTTAACACAACGAATATAGTAACTCCCAGAGACATAAGCGCCGTATGGACTGTCACCACTTCAACAAATATGAGAGGAAATATGGAGAACCCTATTTCCAGATTCCTCTTTAAGCATTTGAGGATAAGGTTCGCAAAAGAAAAGCTGAAATGCCCCACAGCAAAGATTATACCGATGAACTGCACCAAAGATATTAACTAGGAAGTAGGAAGTAAAATATACCTTGAAGCCACCATAGAACAACCCATACTGAACTAGGAAGTAAAATGTAGGTCTAGAGAACAACCCATTCAAGGGATGTAGTAAAGTACTAAGTAGATGTGAACTCTGGAAGTAAAATGTACGTAGCTGAACAACCCATACAAGTTGGGAATGAAGTAATCTGCATAGCATCGATACCTACTCGGGGTCGAGGGGAAAAAGCCAGACTGGTTCTGGCTCATTCTCAGTATGGTGGGGGCAAACACCTCTCTCACAAGTGAAGCACGGATAAAGTAGGACGCCATTGCGATGCTCTCCACGAACGCAGATGTCGCCTCTGTTAACACAACGAATATAGTAACTCCCAGAGTCATAAGTGCAGTATGGACTGTCACCACTACCACAAATATGAGAGGAAATATGGAGAACCCTATTTCCAGATTCTTCTTTAAGCATTTGAGGAAAAGGTCCGCAAAAGAAAAGCCGAAATGCCCCACAGCAAAGATTATACCGATGAACTGCACCGAAGATATTAACTAGGAAATAGGAAGTAAAATATAGCTTGAAGCCACCATAGAACAACCCATACTGAACTAGGAAGTAAAATGTAGGTCTAGAGAACAACCCATTCAAGCGATGTAGTAAAGGACTAAGTAGATGTGAACTCCGGAAGTAAAATGTACGTAGCTGAACAACCCATACAAGTTGGGAATGAAGTAATCTGCATAGCATCGATGCCTACTCGGGGTTGAGGGGAAAAAGCCAGACAGGTTCTGGCTCAATCTCAGCATGGTGGGGGCAAACACCTCTCTCACAAGTGAAGCACGGATAAAGTAGGACGCCATTGCGATGCTCTCCACAAACGCGGGTGTCGCCTCTGTTAACACAATGAATATAGTAACTCCCAGAGTCATAAGCGCAGTATGGACTGTCACCACTACCACAAATATGAGAGGAAATATGGAGAACCCTATTTCCAGATTCTTCTTTAAGCATTTGAAGAGAATGTCCGCAAAAGAAAAGCCGAAATGCCCCACAGCAAAGATTATACCGATGAACTGCACCAAAGATATTAACTAGGAAGTAAGAAGTAAAATATAGCTTGAATCCACCATAGAACAACCCATACTGAACTAGGAAGTAAAATGTAGGTCTAGAGAACAACCCATTCAAGGGATGTAGTAAAGTACTAAGTAGATGTGAACTCTGGAAGTAAAATGTACGTAGCTGAACAACCCATACAAGTTGGGAATGAAGTAATCTGCATAGCATCGATGCCTACTCGGGGTCGAGGGGAAAAAACCAGACTGGTTCTGGCTCATTCTCAGTATGGTGGGGGCAAACACCTCTCTCACAAGTGAAGTACGGATAAAGTAGGACGCCATTGCGATGCTCTCCACGAACGCGGATGTCGCCTCTGTTAACACAACGAATATAGTAACTCCCAGAGTCATAAGTGCAGTATGGACTGTCACCACTACCACAAATATGAGAGGAAATATGGAGAACCCTATTTCCAGATTCTTCTTTAAGCATTTGAGGAAAAGGTCCGCAAAAGAAAAACCGAAATGCCCCACAGCAAAGATTATACCGATGAACTGCACCAAAGATATTAACTAGGAAATAGGAAGTAAAATATAGCTTGAAGCCACCATAGAACAACCCATACTGAACTAGGAAGTAAAATGTAGGTCTAGAGAACAACCCATTCAAGGGATGTAGTAAAGGACTAAGTAGATGTGAACTCCGGAAGTAAAATGTACGTAGCTGAACAACCCATACAAGTTGGGAATGAAGTAATCTGCATAGCATCGATGCCTACTCGGGGTTGAGGGGAAAAAGCCAGGCAGGTTCTGGCTCATTCTCAGCATGGTGGGGGCAAACACCTCTCTCACAAGTGAAGCACGGATAAAGTAGGACGCCATTGCGATGCTCTCCACGAACGCGGATGTCGCCTCTGTTAACACAACGAATATAGTAACTCCCAGAGTCATAAGCGCAGTATGGACTGTCACCACTTCAACAAATATGAGAGGAAATATGGAGAACCCTATTTCCAGATTCCTCTTTAAGCATTTGAGGATAAGGTTCGCAAAAGAAAAGCTGAAATGCCCCACAGCAAAGATTATACCGATGAACTGCACCAAAGATATTAACTAGGAAGTAGGAAGTAAAATATACCTTGAAGCCACCATAGAACAACCCATACTGAACTAGGAAGTAAAATGTAGGTCTAGAGAACAACCCATTCAAGGGATGTAGTAAAGTACTAAGTAGATGTGAACTCTGGAAGTAAAATGTACGTAGCTGAACAACCCATACAAGTTGGGAATGAAGTAATCTGCATAGCATCGATGCCTACTCGGGGTCGAGGGGAAAAAGCCAGACTGGTTCTGGCTCATTCTCAGTATGGTGGGGGCAAACACCTCTCTCACAAGTGAAGCACGGATAAAGTAGGACGCCATTGCGATGCTCTCCACGAACGCGGATGTCGCCTCTGTTAACACAACGAATATAGTAACTCCCAGAGTCATAAGTGCAGTATGGACTGTCACCACTACCACAAATATGAGAGGAAATATGGAGAACCCTATTTCCAGATTCTTCTTTAAGCATTTTAGGAAAAGGTCCGCAAAAGAAAAGCCGAAATGCCCCACAGCAAAGATTATACCGATGAACTGCACCGAAGATATTAACTAGGAAATAGGAAGTAAAATATAGCTTGAAGCCACCATAGA
Organism: Cornus florida; assembly: GCF_030987335.1. Taxonomy (NCBI): domain Eukaryota; kingdom Viridiplantae; phylum Streptophyta; class Magnoliopsida; order Cornales; family Cornaceae; genus Cornus; species Cornus florida. The sequence continues at coordinate 94,018,703 of NW_026775581.1, read as the reverse complement.
ACAACCCATACTGAACTAGGAAGTAAAATGTAGGTCTAGAGAACAACCCATTCAAGCGATGTAGTAAAGGACTAAGTAAATGTGAACTCCGGAAGTAAAATGTACGTAGCTGAACAACCCATACAAGTTGGGAATGAAGTAATCTGCATAGCATCGATGCCTACTCGGGGTTGAGGGGAAAAAGCCAGACAGGTTCTGGCTCAATCTCAGCATGGTGGGGGCAAACACCTCTCTCACAAGTGAAGCACGGATAAAGTAGGACGCCATTGCGATGCTCTCCACAAACGCGGGTGTCGCCTCTGTTAACACAATGAATATAGTAACTCCCAGAGTCATAAGCGCAGTATGGACTGTCACCACTACCACAAATATGAGAGGAAATATGGAGAACCCTATTTCCAGATTCTTCTTTAAGCATTTGAAGAGAATGTCCGCAAAAGAAAAGCCGAAATGCCCCACAGCAAAGATTATACCGATGAACTGCACCAAAGATATTAACTAGGAAGTAAGAAGTAAAATATAGCTTGAATCCACCATAGAACAACCCATACTGAACTAGGAAGTAAAATGTAGGTCTAGAGAACAACCCATTCAAGGGATGTAGTAAAGTACTAAGTAGATGTGAACTCTGGAAGTAAAATGTACGTAGCTGAACAACCCATACAAGTTGGGAATGAAGTAATCTGCATAGCATCGATGCCTACTCGGGGTCGAGGGGAAAAAACCAGACTGGTTCTGGCTCATTCTCAGTATGGTGGGGGCAAACACCTCTCTCACAAGTGAAGTACGGATAAAGTAGGACGCCATTGCGATGCTCTCCACGAACGCGGATGTCGCCTCTGTTAACACAACGAATATAGTAACTCCCAGAGTCATAAGTGCAGTATGGACTGTCACCACTACCACAAATATGAGAGGAAATATGGAGAACCCTATTTCCAGATTCTTCTTTAAGCATTTGAGGAAAAGGTCCGCAAAAGAAAAGCCGAAATGCCCCACAGCAAAGATTATACCGATGAACTGCACCAAAGATATTAACTAGGAAATAGGAAGTAAAATATAGCTTGAAGCCACCATAGAACAACCCATACTGAACTAGGAAGTAAAATGTAGGTCTAGAGAACAACCCATTCAAGGGATGTAGTAAAGGACTAAGTAGATGTGAACTCCGGAAGTAAAATGTACGTAGCTGAACAACCCATACAAGTTGGGAATGAAGTAATCTGCATAGCATCGATGCCTACTCGGGGTTGAGGGGAAAAAGCCAGGCAGGTTCTGGCTCATTCTCAGCATGGTGGGGGCAAACACCTCTCTCACAAGTGAAGCACGGATAAAGTAGGACGCCATTGCGATGCTCTCCACGAACGCGGATGTCGCCTCTGTTAACACAACGAATATAGTTACTCCCAGAGTCATAAGCGCAGTATGGACTGTCACCACTACCACAAATATGAGAGGAAATATGGAGAACCCTATTTCCAGATTCTTCTTTAAGCATTTGAGGATAAGGTCCGCAAAAGAAAAGCCGAAATGCCCCACAGCAAAGATTATACCGATAAACTGCACCAAAGATCCGTAGAGTAACCTAGGCTGACTTACTATTGCACGATACCTGAACCCAGACCAGGTAAAGATCGCACCATCATCAATAGACCTCATGACAAATTCAGTGAGCACAATAGCCAAAGACACCACTAAAAATCCAAACGCAATTCCTGTAAGCACAATCTTATTGTTCTCTGTGGCAAAATGCTCAAGTCTAGCGCATATAACCTCGGCCAGTAAGCCCAGAAATTCAAGGATAAGCTGCATATTAGTTGAAAATGGAGCAACTTAGTTAACTATGGGAGCAATTACACAGCCATACTTGAAAAGAGGATAGCGGACAGATTAATATATAGATCATCCTATTTTAGCAAATTGTGACCTAAGAATCAATTATTTAATCAGGATTTCATGAATTTTGGTAACGATCACAACTAGCGTATCGTCTTAGGATTATCTGTTCATACCGAATAAGAATTATATGTATATGCATATCAATATATGCATATTGTATATGCATATGTATATAAAATTACAGTATATGCATATGCATATAAACGCAGCTACGCAGACGAAGGTAGCTCGCACAATAAGAAGAGTTATCTATCGAAAGTAAATCTGTATGTGTATGTGTATATATATATATATATATATATATATATATATATGACGGTCGACCTAGATCTACCATGAATGTGTATACACAGAAAAAGAGCGAAAGGTGTAGGCTCAAGCTAAGATGATTCAGAACAAGGCGTATATGTAAAATATGATCGATCTATTCTTATGCAACTAGAGTCGCTATGGTTTATATATATATATATGAATATATATAGATATGTTGTGTAAATGCAAAGTTTAAATAAACAAGCCGTATATATGTATATGTATATGAATATGTAAACTGACGCTAATATATATGTATATGTATATGCATATGCATGCATAAGAACTTTGTAGAAATGTTTAGAAGAAGAAGATCGAAAGCTAGGGTTTACCTCTCCTCCATATCTGGTGTAAAGGTTCCGCCAGATCCTTTCAATGGCAGGAACGTCGTCAGGTTGCAGGTAGGGAATTACGCCTGGTATCGGAATTATTGGCAATGCCACCACCGGACCATCATTGGCCGCCGCCATGAGGAGAGTGTAAGAGAGAGTCTCTGTAATAGAGAGAGAGAGGGTGGAGAAAGTGTGTGTCTGTGTGTGAGAGTTGCTAACTGTCTCCACTGTGTAAATATATATTACACGATAATACTTAGCAACTCAATGTAGCTTCACCCAACAACGAGGTATGTTCCAATAAGAATTTGCCACTATCAACTTTAATAACAAAATAATTCACTTTTATTTAATGGTTAATTCGAAAAAATATAGGAGGATCTGAATTATTTTGTTATTAAAGCTGATGTGATAAATTTTTATTGGAGCATACAAGGGGTGAGTAGGGTGAAGCTACTCACCAGTGAGTTGTTAAGTATTATCCTATATTATATATGCAGAGAGTTGAAAAAAAGTTTTAATCCACGGCTCACATCTACTATATGGGTCTAATCTGACGGTTGAATTGATTTAACACAATGTGGCTGCAGCATATTATCATTCCCTAAAACAGTTTAGTTAACAGCTGTATTCCACTTGTTAATCCGACGGCTCACATCTATGGTCTCATATGATAAATCATCTATACGGCTGAAATTAAGGATACACCATGTGGCTGCAGCACTATAACACCATCCCCTAAAACCGTTTATATAACAGCTGTCATTCCTAGCTAATCCGACGGCTCACGGCTATCCCTACAATATCGCTGCACCACCATTCTTTACTCTTCCGCAACTAGTATGTTGATGGTCAGGGCGATGGAGTGGTGTATGGGTTGGGGGCTTGAAGTGGTATCTAAGTAATTTTACATGATTTTGTTCTAATAGCAATTTATTTACATGTCTTTTAAGGGTAGAACGTAAATTTGAAAATTAAAAAATTGGTGACAATATTATTATTATTATTATTATTATTATTATTACTGTTAATAATTGTGCTTTTCAGGGGAGGTCAGTGTTATCAATATATAGAAGAGGTCAATATAATTTAACAAACGAGAGAGAACGATGTTACAAAATCTCAAAGAGATCAATATAATTTACTTAAGTAAAATTAATCTATATAGTTATGTGTTGATCCTCTTTTGGTTTAAATTTATGCTCTTCTCTCTTTCTATCTCTATTTTTTTCATTAATATTATTATGTTGATATTGTTATTTTTCTAATTTTTGACTAGCCCTGGTTTAGAGAATTTAAAATTAAAACACATTTTTTGCAAGCTACTTTATTTTATTTTCTTTCTCTAATTTGATTTGTACAATCATAAAAGTTTTGACGTAAGCAAGACGAGCACTAAAAAAGGCTTTTAATATATAATAATGATATTTTTGCATCTTTTTGGAAGGAAATAAAAAATAAAAAAATTGTATATTATACGAGACCACCAAGCAAAAGAGATTATATGGGTTTTTAAGAAGTAATGGACCTATTATAAAAAATTTCAATTCTAACATTATACACATGTCAAAAATGGATTAATACAGTGAGTTAATTGACTTGAACCTTACAAACAAAATGGAATCTGCTAAATAGACTATGGAGTCAATTTAATTTAACAAGTCCATTAAATGTATCTGGTAGATGACATAAATAGAAAAGCAAAATGTAATATCAAAACGTGGCTACATGAAATGTATCTTGTAGATAACATAAATAGAAAAGCAAAATGAAATTTTAATGTCTATGAAATTAAAGTATCCCCTGTGAGCAAGGAGAGCAATCAAGAGCTAGGACATCGTTTCAGCCAGTTTTTGTGGACTTTTGCAAATGAACCGAGCCTAATGAGTTGAGCTTTATACTGTTCGATCTCGGTTTGTCTGGGAAAAATAAAAGATTATACAGTATATAGCATCTACCCGAGTGAAATAGTGAGTCAAATTGATCGAAATTGGCATGATCCACGACGACTTCAACCATTTAAGTCCCCATAAAAAGGGTGATACCTGCTCTGTCATCTACCATTTCAACACCGACATCTATGCATTTTGCAAACACACGAGAGAGAGAACGTGAATTTCTATAGCCTCATTTTATGATCTACAAAGGCAAGGAATTCCCATGTGTTTCCACACTCATCCTACAATTAATGTTACAACATTCCGTCACTGTTCCTCTTACTCTGTGATGAAACACTACAACAATCCCATTCTACTTGCAGCACAATATATACAGACCTACCAGTTTTCACAATTAACTGAATATTTAAATGAACAACAAATTTCCAAAGAAGAAGCAGCTTCTGCATTCACCACATATTGATCAGTCCAGCTTACCTCCTGACCAGTTCCGCTCCATCGGCACTAATCTCCTCAACTTCTGCTGACCATTGCAAGCCTTATCCAAGACCCTTGTGGATGGTGGGATCACAGAAGATTGCTTTACAATGTCAGGACTATAATGTTTTGGTTCTACAACTGAGTCCCTTAGTAATTTGCTAGGAGATGATCTACTTGATCTGGGAGCAGCCCATGTCACTGGGACTTTTCTCATGGTGTGGGCATGACCAAGACCATTACTCTTCTCATTTATGGAGAGCCTGGGCTTCTTCGCCGGCAGCAACTCAATCACATTCTTTATCACGTCGTTTGGTCTTGTTACTGAATTTGGTGTTGCGAATATTTCTTCAGATTTCTCATTTGACTTCAACTTGCGAGCTTTCATGGCTTTCTGTGTGGATTTCTTCGGCCACTTGATCATGTCATGTGGGTTTTTCCTTGGGGAATTAGTTGCAATGTCATATAGTGTTTGAGCAGCAGCCAATCTTATTGGAGAATGCCCAGCTGTCATAAGCAAAGATAGCCATGAACAGGATGAGAGATAAGCACTTTGGTAAGTTTAATTCGATGAAACCATTTTCTTTTCTCATTTTTCTTAGAAGATGAAAACTATTACACATGAAAATTCAGGTAATAAACCTTACCTACCAAAAGCATGACCTATACAAACAACGAGTAGCACAAACAAAGCAGCATGAACACATCTAGTCATAAGACTTCAATCAAAGGAACCTCCTGGGCCAACTTAAGCAGAGCTAGCTAGAATATAAATCAAGCATGATGGCATACCAAGTGAAAACCGTTTATTTCAGGGAAGCATGTGGAATCACTTAAAATATTTTGGATCAATATCATGATAAACATGGAGCCCTTCTTTTTTTGTTGGAATTTTTTTTTTGGTCTCCAAAAGCACAAGTCCACAGAGGCATACTTGGAGGCACTTATCATTGTTTTTGCTTACAAGTTAAAAAGAAAAAACAAACAAACAAACCAAAAAAAAAAAAAGGGAGTGGGGAGAACAAAAATCAAAAAAATACTGAGCAAGTAAACATATAAACTGAAACACATAAATGTATGTGCATTCAAGAGTATATGGAGGCAACTGTTAAGCAAAAGAGCAAGGTCACTAATATAATATAAACTGTATATCATACCATTGTCTTGACAATCGAAACCGCCTCCAGATTCTGCATATTGAAGGGGGAAAATGAAGTCATTAAAGCCTACTTCAGATGGAGATCAACAAAATATGTGCATAAATGTAACAAACTCAATTTTCAAAGGATGATAGTAACTCATAGAAACTAATGCCTCCAAGAAATATTACCTGGAGGAACCTTGGAAGCTCTTGAGATTGTTGCAGAAGCTGATAAACTACGTTCACAGAGAAAGCTAATAGATGTAGATGGGACATTTTTATTTTCTGAAGGCCCTAAATTGGGACCCACTGAAGGTACTAGACTGTGATCGTAAGTAAGTGACTCAAAGTCCACAAGGAAACTGGTGGTGCTATTCAAAGAAGTGGCACTGCTCTCTATTTTTACCCATCTACCTTGGCAATTGGTCCTAGTTGTAGAAAATTTAGCTGCATCAGAACTCGATTTATAATGCCCACCGGAAGTATGTGACCAAGGAAAGGGTGGCAAGCCAGCTCGATTAGATACTGGCTTGCCTAAACGTAGCTCGGAATTATTCCTTGAAGGTAAAGCAGGCTTGCTAGCATCAAGGAGCAAAGACTCCAAATCTTTGGGTGGAGGAAGAGCAAGGCGCTCCAAAATATCTTCAGGTTGATACAATGGGAAGTCAGGCATATGGGCAGGTGATTTGAGCTTGCTACAACCACAAGAATCGTGAAACATCTGAAAACAAGATAAAACAAAGTTATAAATTTATTACAAGTACTCAATATCAATATTCGCAAAGGAGATTAGTACAATAGTCTTGAGCAATCGAACAACAACCCCTCAGTGGATCATAAGGATCGTCAAATATAACACAATCCCATTACATGTTGACAGTTGAGATATGTTACATATATAACAAAGTGTCTTCCAAGAACGATTCAGAAACCTCTGATATGTACACAGTCAATTCAGCCAAATTCTTTTATTAAAGAAATGGAAAAGGAAACTGTCATCCACTTTTAACTTCCTGCACTCCACTTTCCATGCAATTTTGAATTTCAGATCCACAATGGGAAAGCAGGGACTAAAAATAAAGAGTCATCTAACCTTGTTACATGATGATCGATCTTTTGTGTAGGTATCTCCTCTATCACCGTCACTTCTGCCTGCTACACAAGAGCCAGAGCTCACCAGGCACGTGGTAACTTTATGGTTGCAACTATTATCAATATCAGCAGAATTTTGGGGTCGTATAGGTTTTCGGAGCCGAAGAATAGAGAAAATACTTCTAACAGAATTCAGGAATGTTTCGTTCGAATTTGCTGCCTTCTTTCCCTTGTCTTTAGTAAAACTGGGACACTTGTAACTGCCATCTAGGAGTTCGTTCAACGACAGCTCATCTACATGCTTTGTGACATCAAAACTATCTTGTTTTGAACCATATACTCCTGAATAAAGTGTGCATTATGCAATTATACACATGTTCAAACATTCAGTACTTGAAATGGAAAATCATTATATGACCAAGGTAGAGTGGGGAAAGAAATATATACAGCGTGCAAAAATGATTTTTTCTCAACAATCACAACATGGTAACATTGGAAGAGATGCGAAGTTATTGTTATGCAACGAGAAAGATGGTTGTACAACATATTATATACAGGTTGATTTTAATAACATACAAGAGATCAACAACAATATTTTCCTGGGTTACAGTCGAAACCTAAAAGGCAATAGTCAGATAGAAAGCTACTGCAAGGTAATTGGATATGCAACAGAAAAGAAGGTACATAGGAGTTAGTTCTAATAGCATATTAGAAAATTACTAGTGTGTTCTTTTTCAAGTTCAAGCTAAAAACTAAAGTTCGGCTATAATCAAATAAAAAGTTAATGCATGATTACCCTAAAATTCAGCCTAAAAACATACTAATTGTATCGAACAGATTACCCTTTGGACCTATATGAATGACTAATTTTATGCTGAAATGATGCATAAGATCGATGGCAAAGAAACAGCTCAAGCAGTAACTACAGGCAAATCCCTGATCTATAAAGACTATGACACTTGAGAACATGATAATCAATAGTGGTATCAGTCACTGATTCTGGGATTAGAGATCCGACATGGTCCCAACTATTGGATCAGCAAAGGTCCACTAAATAAAAGGCTTAAGAATATAAAATATATATATATATATATATGAAAATTTTGACATAATAAGAATTGATTGGGTGAGTTCAAAGAAAAAAATGAATTTTTATGAAATGGATGTATTAGATAAACAGCATAATCTATAGCATTAAATTTTGTCTTAAAAAAAATTAGTTACTGTATTAGCTTGATTGAGAAAAATAAAATAATAATAATAAAAGATATTCTTTATTACTATAATAGCCATTCTTTGAGAATTGTAGACAAGATCACGAAATGGAGATATCAGCATTGGATATTTGTAACAGTTTATTTGTAAAGCACCTAGATTTGCCAGCACGTTATTTAGTCTCTGAAAAGAAACTAAAATAAAAAATTAGTCTCGAAAGATCACAGCAAGTAGCAAGAAGTTTTTTAGTTGAGTTGAATAGTGACCAAAAAATAAAGGATGTAACACCCCTTAAAGCCATTTTACAGCAAGTAATAAATATCTCTTTAAGCCACTTTCTTGCACTTCTCGATGCCAGTACATAAAACAGGGTAAGAAAAAAGGTTCTACCTAATTCTAAGAATACAACACATAAGGTAAGAATGATTTTGATATTAGAATAAAGCCCAAGCAAACCTCCAGGGTAAGACTTTGAGTTTTATGTGGCTTAGAACCCAAAGCTTCTTCCAGTGTTCTTCTCATGCTGGATTAAATCTTTTAGATTAGGATGGTAGATCAGTTTTAACTTATTTTTTGTCACTTGGAAGTAATCTTCAATCTTCACCTAAGAGCAGATAGGTTTAATTACATGAGTATATGCTGGTTGAATTAGGAAGAGAATGGGAGTTTTATTATTTATATACTTTGCTTTAGTATTAGTGTTTTGCTGTCTATATAAAGGAATTCTCCACATTCAGTAATATACGGCAAAAAGAACTTCTGTTTCTATAGGAAAATACTCTAAAAAAGTTTTGAAGTGGGGCACTTTGTTCTTGTCTGTGCTTTGATATTGCTGTTCCGATTTATTGGATACAGTTCTATTGATACAAATAAATCATTTCCTGTTTACTTCAGTGGCAAAACCATTTAGGCACAAAAGGATTAAGATGTCACCATAATGATTCACAAACTACATGCGAGGCTACCAAAGCCCATATAGAGAGTTCTAGGGTGTAGAAGGTAATAGCAACAAAAAGAACACAAACATTACTGCTTGCCCTGCCTTCCACAATTTCATACATGCACTTGAGAGTTGAGAATGAAAGAGAATGAGACTACAAGAGACTGTAAATAGGTTTTGGAAGGTAAGAGAGAACGAAAGTGAGAGATCTTGGGTTATTGCCTCTACACAAATGCATTAATTGGCTATCAGAATGAAAAGCAAAATACTTTGTGACTTGGGAAACCTTGCGCAAAAGAAAATGCAACATCACGGCAATACAAGGCAACTCGCACAACACCACACAAGACAATGATGTATCCAGGGTACTAATGATTCATCACATGATACTTAATCAATTTTGTCTCATGTTAATATTGTACCGAATTCCGTTAGTAAATCAGAAGCCAACAATACTGATCTGACTATTTCAAACCGTGTTTATGAAGTCCTTGTCCACAGAGATGTATTGCCAAATTTTTTGACAGACCAACTTAGGTAATTCTTAAAGAGTAAACTCAGGATTGTTGGCAAACCAAACTTGAGTGGTTCTTAGAAGTAAAAAGTCTATTAAAGTTGTTCTCGCTTCTCATAAAGGATTGTTTACGCCTGAAAGAGATCCCCCCCGCCCCCCTTCTTCTCTTGAAGGGTTTTCATATAAATACATGTGGTTCTCCATTAATATTCTGCTCATTCATATATCTTTAATATTCTGCTTATTCATGTTTGTATGCTGATTGATTATGTTAGTGAATGATTAATTGAATTTAAAGCTGAAATTAACAATCATTTAAAATTTAAAACACATGCAAAAAAATTTAAGACTTCACCCCCTCAATTAGGTCTATAACCAAGTTTGAAACTAGGTTATTCCGCAAGAGCAATTATGAGCCACTGCCATAATTTACCACATGCACCGTTACTTGGTTGAATTTGACAAATTCAGTGATTTGATTATAATCAAATTATTTTGAAATCAGTTTATGTTATTAACTCAACTTAACTCAACTCAAGAAAGCCTTCTTTATTTTTCCAACTATGTGAGGTCAGCTACAAAAATCGTATCTTGCCCTTCTGCTATATTTAACACCACAGCTATCATTGTATGTTATTACTTGGAGTCTTGGACAAAGTTAAGAAAAAATAAAAATAGTACACCGATTGTGTGGTAAAATATCATATAATATAACTACTGTTGCTACCTCTGGATTAAGCAAAAACTATCAGATGTGGATCCTGTTCATTGTTCTGAATATAGTGAGAATCATTTACTTGACCATAACAAAGTGGATTTTCTTTTACCAAAATTAAATAAAGTGAATTTACAGAACAGGACCTAGAGGCCCTAGACCATATTTTGTCCTACAGATATGCATGCATTCCAATCACTGGACTGGGATGTTAAAACTGTTAGGTAATGTGATTGAAATATTTGAACCACTCTATAGACCATGCAAATATTTTTAGAACGGTTTTTACAGTAGAAATATATATTTGTGTAAACAAAGTTGTTTCAATGGTAAGTTTCAAGCAACTACTAACACTCAATCAGGTCTAGATGAATGCAGACCGCCTACTCTTCTTGTAACAGGACTTCCCTAGGATAACAAATCTTTTGCCTAAGAAAAAAGTGTGCGGGCAGGAAAAGAAAGAAAATATGGAAGAGGACAGTTTGAATGGCATAGAACAATTAGAGAGTGCACATAACTTGAACACCCAGGGGACCAAACAACCGTGCCACTGGGTTAACTTGGTCTGGATTAGGTGGAGTACTTCTGATCACAAGTGTAGGTTCAACAATGGATCTTTCCAGTTTTGATATTTATATAATTCATTGTTCAATTTTCTCAAGTTATGCCTCTAGTATATTAACAGAAGAGATTCATTTGTCCAGTATCACTGTTTATTAAAACAATAAACTTCGAAAGGTTGAGCACGTGGATAAAGCAAGAAAAGGGAAGGTTGTGGAACTTATAACTGCATTATGTAATTATTGAATTTTTCACACAAAACTACCATCAAGAATTGTCAATCATGCGGCAGGAAACCAACTAAAGAAAAGGTAAAGTAACAAACTTGCTTCATATATCATAATGACCTCACAGTATCAACATACACATAAGAACAAACTGCAGCAACTCCCAAAGCATAATAGCAATTAACAAAACAATCTCACAAACAACTATTATGTAGATTAGTGACATACCAAGATTGTTGTTCCCTCCAACAGATGAACCAAAGCTCGACAAGCCAGCCTTTAGAGAAAAAGTATCATATTTACTCTTCAAAGGAATTTTACCATTTCTTTTATCACCTCGCTTCCCATTTAAGTTGTTCTTTTGCTTAGCCATTTGATTTCGCTCTAGAATGTGTAGGAACAGGAGAAAAATTATTATCAGTGAATGAATACTCTGGGAGGCATAAGATTCAGCTACTCGACTTGGCTATGAATTAATCTAATCGAACGACACTTTATAAGAACTCCAAAATTGTGATTTCAAAATTTTTAAACAATGTATGAATCAAATCTATGGAACCCGTGTGCATTGCAGATATCCAGATATGTGAAGCAGGTATAGAATATGACCTGAACATCAGACAGTGTATTGTCCAAAATCAGTATATAACAATTTAAGCAACTTCGTCCAGAAATATATATATATACATCACCCAGGAAATCAGGAAAATCTAAATGGAAATCCCAAAAAGAGCCCTCGTGAGTATTAAAGTGATAGTTAGTGAAGAACTAAAGTTGTTTAAACCGCTATGGAGTAATCAACTAACAAAACGATAGATAATTTTCAGCCCATATATATAGAAGAACAAAGGGATAGGCAATGCTCTAGAACAAGGAAATGCAATATGTCTAGCTTTTATGTATACATCACCCAAAATAGATTCAATTTGCATTTAAATTTTATATTTTATTTTACTAGAGATATTTTATTTTAAATCAATTTGGGCACAAATTTAATAGAAGAATCCAACAATTAGACGTCATGAGGCAATTGACTTTATGATTCCTTAATATTCTGTGTTGTGGATTATAAAGAAGCTAATGCAACAAAAAAAATTATTTTTTTCAGATACATGTTGATGCAACAAGTTAATGCTTTGAATATGAATACCATAGCCTGTAGTCTTAATATCATCTACTTCTCATTTCTTCCACATCCAAATAGCAACAGCTCCTGCACTAGAGCGAACATTTTCTATCTGCCACCAGCATAGTTCCAATAGACCAACTAGGAAAATAACAGAGTAGAATATGGAGAACTAAGTTGCCATTATTTTATATTTTTTCTTATTTTATGAGCATTTAATTCACTGTTGCTAATATGTTGCAATTATTTCCGTTACCAGTTGCAACCACTCCAATTTTGGCGGTCTACAAAACAAGTTTGTAACCTGGTCCAATTAATCAAACTAGTCTGACCAGGAATAAGATATATTAATAAATCAGATGGCTGCAGTTATTTATACATATATATATATATTTTTTGGGTGTGTGTATGGAGAAAGAGAAAAATTTGCATGGGAAAAAGAAAGAAAGAAAGAGAGCAAGGGAGATTTTGCTGTTTCCACTAGAAACCAGTAACCTTCTCAAGAACTTGTTCACATCTATATCTAGCCTATCCTATTCCTTATGCTTATTCCTAAAGTAACCTTGATGGGCTAAAACATTGTGATTCAAAAGTTTCTTAACATATACTACTTGGGAAGTCCCACTAACCAAAACAACTCATTAAGAAGGTAAAATTAATACCATAACAACATATTTCTTGGATGTTCAAACACAATGGGTATTCAGCACAATTTTGTCAGCAAGCATGTGACCTAGCAATTGTATCTGAAAATCTATAGGACTAATAAATTCTTGCCAAGTACTCATACTTCAGGAAAACTATATTAAGTATAATTTGGAGAGAGAGAAAGAGGTTGAGATGGTAATTTACATTTTCCAGTGAATTAGGGGTGATTTCTGCTTCTACGATGGCTGTAGGGCTATGCATTTGCCTGCAAAGTGATAGGAATAGGGTTTTGTTGGGTATGTAGCGGTGGACATCTGGTAATAGATGGGAGATTTTATAGATAGGTCCGCGAACCAAGCCAAGCCTTGACATGTTCAGGCTCAGATTGGTTACCCCACAGGTACTTATCAAAAAAAGGATTGGTTACCCCAGAGGTGTGCTTGGGCTTTAGCTCGTGCTAGGGACAAGCACCACCATACCTGTCCAGACATTCATCAGATTTGCATCAATCCCAAATAAAGAATTTGTTGATGGAACAATTGACAAATGGTATAAGAATAAGAATTGGAAGAAATTTTTTTCTTGGTCTCCATACAAAAGTTCATAAAATAAATAAATAAATAATGGCTTTAAATGGTTTAAACTATGAATAATAGGTTCTGCAAGTGAAGATTATTAATTAATATACTTCGATGTCTTTTTCCAACAGGGTTTTCGCTAAATCTTGATTTGAGTATAATCAATGAAACAGTTTAGAGATGGAATTGATTGGACTTCAAGACAAGAAAAATGACAGTGTTCAAAGGTGTGGAGCATAGGAAGAGGGAAAGTGGGAGGAGTCCATAATGAGCTAGAAACCCCTCCCAGGAAAGAAGAATAATACTCAAGTGCTACCATTACTTGTGAACTTTGCATTGCCATGCTCTCATTTGGCCTGAGAAAGTGTTTCTTATTTGACTTTCTTTCATGTTCTTATACATCCCTGTGAACTTGAAATTATACCTATAGATCTTTAAACATCAAATGTATAATTTCATTCGCGTAGTTTAGATGAGCCAAGGGTTGCTCAACTAGGAAAAAAAGGCCCAAGGCACACTAAGGCGATAGGCGCAAGGCGAGGCGTGCGCCTAAGTGAAATAAGGCGCACAATGGAAAAAATTATATTACCATTAAAGTATTAATCTTCCATATAAAAGGTGCAAATGTTGTCAAAGGCGCACCTTGGCACACAGTAGGCGCAAGTATTGCACCTTTATGAGCCTGGTTTGGTTAACAAGCTCAAAATCAATGTCCAAGATTGGTTCATAGATAATGAATGATCATGAACAAGCGTGTTAGAAAGAGAGCCCAAACTTTTCATGAACAAATAGACTCATCCATAGTTTAAAGGCTCAAGGCGCACTAAGGCACCAAAGGTCTCTTGGAGCCTGAACGAAAGGCGCAATATAGGGTGTGAGCCTGATTGAAGTAAGGCACTTGTGTAATAATGCATATTAATTACAAGTATATAAAGAATAATTAAACTATGCAATACAAACTTGTCAATATCAGATAAGAAATTTTTAAACATGTTGATTCAATGGATTAGCTAACTCAACATACATATATCTAACTCAACATACATATATCTTTTCTATTTGCAAATGCATTCAATAAAATCAATGTACAATCGAAACAATTCAAGATATGTGACATAAATAATGATGGGATTTTTTATAATCAATTACGAGGAACAATAAATTAATGCTCATAAATCCTTTCATATGCATATGCATTAACCAAATTAAATGTGATTAAAAATCTGAAACAACTACAAAATTTAATCATTGCAAACCTTAAACATATTTATCATATATATTCAGAATCAATCACCAAATGCAATTAATAAAGGGCAAGATGAAAAAATCACTCCTTTTTTTTTTTTTTGATAAGTAACGTGATAATGATAAGATGAAAAAATGCATTTTGTGCACTTAACACCCTCGTAATTTCTATTGTGTCTGTAAGATTGTTTTCAAAAATGTTGCAAGCAAGGGCTTGTCATCAGTGAGCCGTTAGCAAATGACCGTTAGACAGTCATCTGCGTTGCACATGACATATTTAACATCTGAAAAGCCAAAACTACCCTCTCTCTCTTCCGAAAATGCCCTTGAGCATATTATATATATATATATATATATATATATCTACTCCTCCACTTGACTGCACACTCTTGAGAATTTAATACAACTATTTTCTCTCATCGATGCGAAGTTCTCATTTTTTAGAAACCAAAACAAGTGGAAACATGCAATTGAAAACTATTGTCAATTGTTTTCCTTTTTCATCAAATTTCTACAAATAAGAATGACCCATGTATATATATAGAACATCAGATACAATAATGTATACAGATACATATATATATATACATAGAGAGAGAGAGAACACTAATAAAAGCTCGCCAGTGGTATTGTTGATTAGGAGAAGGGGCTGTTGTTTGCCAGCGGTGGAGATGCGACGATTTTGAATTGTTCTGAGGATGAAATTATACAGTGGATTAATGAGATAGATTTCCCCTGTTATTTACTCTCTCTCTCTCTCTCATGTACAGACAGCGTTGCTATGAGGACATCGCTTTCTCTCATCTCTGTAACCTTAACAATGGAGATGAGAGTGAGATTAGAGGGACTAAGGGTGTGGTTCAGTTTTTTCTCTGCTCTGTAACCCTAACAATGGAGGACGAGGAGGAGGGTGAGATCAAAGGGAAAGGTGGGGTTCATTTTCTCTCCTCCATAACCCTAGCTTTCATCTAATATATATAGACAAATATAAATATTTATGTATATGTATACATTGTATCTCTTAATTATGCGAGGATTGGGGTCTTTTAGGGCAAGTCAAACAACATTGTTTGGCTTGTCCTTTTTTGTCTTTCTACAATCTTTAATTTTTTGTTTTTGTTTGTCATTTGTGAAAGGGGTATTTAAGTCTTTGTAAATCTCCGTTAACAGCGAACTGACATAAGGCGCTCAAGTGGACTGGAAGTGAATATTAAGGGTGTTTTTAAAACAAGAGGGGGTTATGTGCACTGTATGCATACCATAAGGGTGTTTTTTGCACTTCACCCATTAATAAATGCAATTAATATAAGTAGTGAACAATAAAGTCTATAAAATTATGAATTTTGTTAAATATTTTATAAAGTTGAACAATAAGATCCATTAAATATGATCATGATATGACACTGAACATTTTAATTTAATAATCATTAAATAAAAAAATAAAATGGTATGAAATAAATGATTAAAAAATAAAGGTGCGCTCTTTTGGGTGCCTACTAAAAAGCGCAAGCCTGAGGACTTTATTAGAGCCTGACTAAAGGGACCTGGCTTGTACTAGGTGGAAACGCTCTAGGTGAGCCTGGGGCTTTTTTGGAGGCTAGACACACTTTTAACAACTATGTACTCATCTGCAACCTAAGCAACCCATTTATAAATAAGAGTATTCATGGCATGGGGTGCGGAAGTGAATTTTGAAGGTTTTGAGGTCATCTAGAAAGACTTTATGAAGAATCTTGCTCATTTTATTCAGAGAGGCCTTGGCTGATGCTAAAAAGGGCTACAGGATCTCTTTCTGACATTATGTATTATGCGGTGGCACGCAGATGAAGAATCAAACTTGACACAAATTGGGCTGAAATTCAGTTGTATTGAAATCACAATGAAATTACATTGTTATATACACTTCATAGGATCTAAATTAGGAAACTCTAAAACTAGGAAACTATCTAATCCTAGAGATATTGACGAAAAACTAATTCCCTAAAATCAGGGATTACAATGACTAAAACGTTACAAAATCTCCTAGCTAATTACAGCTATATACACACGGTTTCCTTAGCTAATTATAGCTATACACACACGGTTTCCTTATTTATAGAACCGAATTTTCCACTCTCCCCCTCAAGCTGGTGAATGGATGTCATCCATTCCAAGCTTGCTTGCTAGTCTCTGAAAAAACGTCCCAGAAAATCCTTTGGTGAGTATGTCTGCAAGTTGATCGCTAGTGGAAACGAATGGAGTGTAAATTAGGCCACTGTCAAGCTTCTCCTTTATAAAGTGCCTATCAACTTCAATGTGCTTTGTACGGTCGTGTTGCACTGGATTATGTGCAATATTAATGGCTGACTTATTGTCACAATAAAGCTTCATTGGACCTTCCCACTTGACTCTTAGATCTTCTAAGACAATTTTCAGCCATAATAATTCGCAAATCCCAAGTGCCATTGCTCTAAACTCGGCTTCTGCACTGGATCTTGCCACAACATTCTGTTTTTTACTCCTCCAAGTCACAAGGTTGCCTCCTAGAAAAGTGCAATAACCCGAGGTAGATCTCCTATCAATTACAGACCCTGCATAATCTGCATCAGTGTAGGCTTCAAGAGTTAGCACCTCCCCCTTCTTAAACAGAATTCCTTTGCCCGGTGTGCCTTTCAAGTACTGTAGGATTTGATACACAGCCTTAAGATGTGACTCTTTGGGATTGTGATAAATTGACTTACAAAACTAACTGCATAAGATATGTCTGGTCTAGTGTGTGACAAGTAGATAAGCCTTCCCACAAGTCTGATAGGAGCCTTTATCTACTGTCGTGTCTTCCAGAGCATCTTCAAGGCTATGGTTGAACTCTATAGGCGTCTCTGCTGGTCTACAACCTAACTTGCCTGTTTCCATTAGCAAATCTGTTACATATTTTTGCAGAGATATGAAAATTCCTTCTCGAGAATGTGCTACCTTAATGCCGAGAAAATACTTTAGTTTGCCGAGCTCTTTGATTTCGAATTCTTTCACTAAACACTTCTTTAAATTCTCCATTCCTTCCAAATCATCACCTATCACTATAATGTCGTCTACATGGACTAACAATGCAGTCACTCCCCCTGAAGCCGAGTGCTTTACAAACAAGGTGCGATCGCCTTGGCTCTGTTTGCATCCCATATCGAGCATTACCTTGGCAAACCTTCCAAACTCTTGGAGACTATTTTAATCCGTACAACGCCTTTCTTAACCTGCATACCACCTGTCCTGTATTCGAACCAAACCCCGGTGGAACTTCCATATAAACCTCCTCCTTGAGATCACCATGTAAAAAGGCATTTTTGACATCGAATTGCTGTAATTTCCAGCCTAGATTAGCAGCCAATGACAACAACACTCTAACGGTGTTCATCTTCGCAACGGGAGCAAATGTCTCAAGAAAATCTATTCCATACGTTTGGGTATAGCCTTTAGCAACTAACCTTGCTTTGTACCTCTCCAACGAACCATCTGACTTGTATTTCACCGTGAATACCCATCTACATCCCACCGGTTTCTTCCCTCTCGGCAATTTCACTTAGTCCCATGTCTTGTTCTTCTAAAGTGCTTCCATTTCGACCTTCATGGCATTCTTCCAATTCTCATTACCTAATGCCTCGAATATGGTTTTGGGAATGGAGATTGTGTTTAGGCTTGTGAGAAAGGCTTTGTGGTTATGGGACAGATTCTTGTATGACATGAATAAGCACAGAGGGTGTTTGGTGCATGCTCTAGTTTTCTTTCTAATAGCAATGGGAATATCATAATCACTTTGATCAAGAACTTCAGTGACACCATATTCATTAGAAATAGGTTCAGTAATTACCTCGCTAAGTCCAAGAGCAGGGGTTGATTTGGGTGATTGAACCTGCACAGATTGAGTGATTGGTGCCCTTCTTCTTGAA
This sequence comes from Cornus florida, assembly GCF_030987335.1. NCBI lineage: Eukaryota > Viridiplantae > Streptophyta > Magnoliopsida > Cornales > Cornaceae > Cornus > Cornus florida. The sequence continues at coordinate 93,999,863 of NW_026775581.1, read as the reverse complement.
AAAACCAGCAGTGGACGAGTAGAGTCTTGAATTTGCTTTCCCTTTATCATCTCTTGTGACTTGGGTGTATGAAGCTCAGTTTCAAGTTGTACGGATTCGGACTGAATGTTTAGGTCAGGCTGGACTAGCTCAGGTTGATCAACAGGAACGGACCGAGTGTCAATAGGAACAGACTGAGTGTTTGGCTGGACAACAAAGACAGGAGCCGAGGAGGAGGACAATGGAAAATCAAGAAGAAAAAGATCCTTGTCCTTGTCTTCCGTGAATGAGATCTCCCCCTGAAGATAAGGACGAGTAAAGTAATAATCTTCTTCGACAAAAGTGACATCAGCTGACACAGAATTTTCTTGTGGGAGGATGATAGCATTCGTACCCCTTTTGAGTGGAAGAATAGCCAATAAAGACGCATTTGAAAGCCCATGGATCAAGTTTTCCCCTGTTTTAAGAATGCACATGGACAAAAGCAACACAACCGAATATTTTGGGAACAAGACTACTTGAATCATTGAAATTAGGAAAGAATTTCGTTAGAATTTGCATAGGACTTTTAAAATCAAGAACCTTTGTAGGCAATCTGTTTATCATATGAGCAGCAGTTAAAACCGCTTCCCTCCAATATTGCTTAGGAACATTTTTTGAAACAAGAATGCTCTTATAATAGCTTGACCATTCTTTCGTTCAGCCACACCATTTTGTTGGGGTGTGTTAACATAAGAAGATTCATGTATTATGCCCTTTTCTCGGAAATATGGTGAGAGAAACTGATTAAAATAATCTTTAGCATTGTCAGAACGAAATCTTTTTATTTCAGTACCAAATTGTGTTTTGACCATGTCGTAAAAAACAGGAAAGACAGAGCTCATATCATATTTATTTTTCATAAGAAAGATCCAAGACACACGAGTGCAATCATCAATGAAAGAAACGAACCACCAAGCCCCAGAAATGTTAGAAACAGTGGACGGTCCCCAAATGTCACTATGAATAAGAGTAAATGGAACAAATGTTCTTTTATCGCTTATTGGAAAAGATGCAAATTTGTGCTTTGCAAGTTCACAGACATCACAATGAAAATTTTCAACATCTAATCCTTTGAACAATAAAGGAAACATAATTTTAAGGACTCTAAATGACGGGTGACCAAGACGGAGGTGTTGAAGCTAAATCTTGTCTTTATTGGATTTAAAAGACTCTAAAAGAAATGATAATGGTGAGGAATTCGCAACACTAACTTGACCACGGGTTCTTCAAGATAGTAGAGACCATCCCTTTCTCTAGCATGTCCAATCATCCTCCTCGTGCCCTGTTCCTGAAATACACAACGAGAGGGATAAAACACCACACTGCAATTAGAATCTTTAGTGAGCTTGTGGATTGACAAAAGGTTGGTAAATAATTTTGGTACATGGAGAACGTTTCTAAGTGTGAGGGTTTTGCTTATAAAAACATCTCCCTGTCCAGCCACTGTTGTTACAAAACCATCGGCTATTGTTATCTTCCTATTGCTAGGAAAAGGTGTATATGAGATAAATTTTTATGACGAGTGGGTCATGTGATTTGTAGCTCCTGCGTCAATGACCCAGGAGCTTGTGGTGGATATATCCGAGACTTTAAAAGCATGAGCAGAGGAAGATATACCTGAGAACGCCAAAGTGCAAGTACCTGTTGTAGATGGTTTCTCCAAAGATCCCAACAGATTCTTCAATTTCTCAATTTCCTCTCTGTCGAACTCAATAGATGACTCTTGAGATTTACCTTCTCCAGCCTATTGTATATTTGCCATATACGCCTGCCCCTGTCCCTTTGCCGATCCACCTTTTGCCGTCCAATTTTTGTTTGCCGTCTCTAGTTTGCCGTAGAGTTTCCAGCATTTGTCCCTAGTATGGCGGGACTTTTTGCAATATGTGCACCATAGGGAATCTTTATTGACTGGCCTTGTAAGATCTACCCGCTTGTTGTCTTCATTAGATGGTTGTTCCCGGCCAAAGGTCCTCACATTTGCAGCTTTTGTAACCAAGGCCGAACCGTCCACTGGGTTATTCTCAATCATAACTCCTCTTCTTCCTTCCTCAGCACGAACAATTGCAATTGTTTCATTAAGTGATGGCAGATCTTCCTTTCCAAGTATTTGGACTCTTACTGCATCAAATTCAATGCTCAGTCCTGCAAGAAAATCATAAGTTCGGTCTTTTTCGATAAACCTCTTAAGGAGGGCTGCATCCTCGCTGCATTTCATTTGAATGCACTGGTAATGATCCATCTCTTGCATAAGCTCTGCAACAAATTGGAGTACTCTATGATTGATCGACTTCCTTGCTTGGTGGATGAAATCTTGGTCTTGATTTCATAGATTTGTGCAGCATCCCGGACTTTAGAGCAAGTCTGCTTCACGGCCTCCCATATTTCTTAGGCTGTGTTAAGAAACATACATGTATCACTGATTTCTGGCACCATAGAGTTCCATAACCAAGACATCACCATAGAGTCTTGTTCATCCCAAGCATCAAATTTGGGATCCCCTTTGTTAGGCCCGGTACCGAGTAAGTGACTCAGTTTGCCTCTCCCCTTCAAGAACGTGCGAACCAGTTGAGACCACTTTAGATAGTTCTTCCCGTTCAACCTTTATGCTACCTGGATGTTCTGCAATTCCCCTGTTGGAATCGAGTTGCTGCCTTCAATCAAAGGAACCTCCGAGGTAGTCGTGGTGTTGCTGTTGTCGGCTGTTTCTGACATGGACTTTTGGTAAAAGGGTAACGGTCTTAAGGGGTGATAGTGTGGGGTTAGAGATTGATAATAATTAGTCTAGCGATATGAGAGTTCGAAAGACCAGAAATACAATTCCCAGAATTGGGCCTACAACTCTGATACCATGACACAAATTGGGCTGAAATTCAATTGTATTGAAATCACAATGAAATTACACTCTTATATACACTTCAGAGGATCTAAACTAATTCCCTATAAAATCAAGGATTACAATGACCAAAACATTACAAAATCTCCTAGCTAATTACAGCTATACACACACGGTTTCCTTAGCTAATTACAGCTATACACAGACAGTTTCCTTATTTATAGAACCGAATTTTCCACAAAATTCAATTTTTCAAAAAAAAAAAAAACCAGTTGACAAACGTTGTAGTGGGCCCGTGGATGTGGCTAGAAACAACAAGAATAAAATAGCATGACAGGGGAGTTCCAACAGTTGTCAGGCACTTAAGGCAGCGGAAGGTGATAATTTTTCCAAATACCACTTAAGACTCTTCCAGTTTTGAGGCTCATTTGCCCATTTAAAGTTATAAATATAGTTCGTGAGAGCACAGTTGTGAATCCATGACCATAACAGTGGAATTCGAATCTGGAGCTTTTAATTAAAAACGCAAAAACAAAAAGAAGAAACCAATAAAGTACATAAGGCTACGGAAACATGTTTCTTCTAGGGGAGTTCACATTTTTGCTTTCAGTAGAAGATTTAAAGCAATAAATAGGAAACATAGTGATTATCTTTATAGGTAGATCTAGTAATAAATTTGTATAAACTTGGTCAATACTCATTATAGTGATTATACGACTGTTGCATGTAAAAAGTTGGATAAATACTTCCAAAAGGAATAACAAATTATTCAAAATTCCGGGTGTCGTGCAAAGAAAAAAATCATATACGTGTTATCTTTTAACCTGAGAGTTCAAAGGGCAAGAAATTAAAACAATAGTTTCAAATACAAAAGCTTTATATATACATGGAAACTAAGTGTTAATAATTACTATTTGAGCCAGTCAGAAAATGTATCACCTGCAATATTGCATTTTGCAGAATATGACCCAAGCTCATTAGATGTGCCCTTTATATCATCAGCTCCATGTTCATTTATAGAAACTTCCATTTGTGCCATACGCGACCTCTTTGAACACCCACTGCTACTTCTTGACACTTTACCAGATTTCTTTTTTAATTCTTTAGCCTCCAGCCTGGGCATCAATGATTGACAACTATTTGTGCTCACAAAATTAAGGTCATCAGATGCATCTTCACCATGAAAGCTGGACAACTGACTAGCTCGCCTAATTTCAACATCTGGCGTCTTTTTCCAGAAGGCTGATTCTGAGGGACGAACAGCACCCACCTCATCTGACAGAATCAAAAATGAGGAAACATAAGTTCACCAGATTGCATGAAGTAGCATACACAGCGAAGCCCAGGGAAGTTTCCCTTCATTAACCTCTGTCTAGTTAAGAGGGAAGTGGGGTGGAGAAAAAATCAAGCTTAATACCCAAGCATTTCCTTATTCCTTTTTTTCACATAACCAAAAAAATTTCGAACAGGAACAAAGTCGCATATGTGCAAAGTTGATCACCGAAATCAACTTTCACTTTAACCAGAAAAGAAGAAAGACATTGGGTCTTTGAATGTTGCAAGTAGACTATTGATGCAAAAGGAAAATAGAGACCACAAACTCCAAGAGCCAAAAAAAGCATTAATTACAAAAAGTTTCTCTTTCTTTCCGTTACCAAAAACAAACTGCATAAAGGCAAGGTGACAAAAGCCGGTTTTATTTTCATCAGACTCTCCTAATCCATCTTCTAGAACTATTATTGATCTCAACTTTACAATGTCATGTTTACTTGTAATGAAGTGTTTACTTGCAATGAAGAAGCTTTCCTCTTACTTAAAAAATCATGAAAACGTGGAGAAATATTCAGTTCCCTGAACAACCATTATTTATCCAAAACCTTCAATATAACAAATTCACCATAGCCCACTCATTTACAATGAAAAATACTCTTTTTATTCAATCATACTTGAAACTGTTGCAGAATGTGCTTGCTAAGATCAAGTGCAATTCCTCAGGTAACAAACAACCATCAAATCTGGTCGCATAAGGCACTTTTGGGGATGCTACCCATGAACACCTGCATAATAGAACATTAAGTAACCTATATTGGGATACCAGAAAGCACACCATCCTAGTGAGACCAATTGACTGGCTTCCCTGGCACTTCCGTTTCAAAGTAACACTCTTTGTGTCTACAAGCAGTTTCAATAACAAGATATACTGAATTGGAACAAATCATAAGTTTCACAATATATGAAGAATTCACTAATTCACCGCAAAACATATCAAAGCAAACCATTGAACGAGATACCACACACTTAACACATATATATACACATAATTGGTTAGAACAAAACAAGTTCACCTTTCTGGCTGAGAAAAGAACTGCATCTGTCAATTGAGGGGGAAACAAGAATCGAAACGCGGTCCAATTCACGAGCCTCGACTTCCTCGACTGTAACCCCGACACCACCACCACTGCTACCACCAACGCCACCGAAACCATCAGATCCCATGAGCGTCAACACCGCAACTGCCGCCGGTACGGGCAACTCCACCACATCCATTACCACAACAAAAACCCCCACAACCAACAAAGACCCAATACTCCAAATGAACTCAAAACCATCTTCGATCCAATCCCACTTCTAGTCACTCGATAATGAATCAAAACAGACCATCTTTACACTGTATCGAACCCCAAAGAGACTGAAAAATCAAGGATTTTGAACTAAAATGAGGAAAGAAATACAGAGAAAGTGAGTATTGCGTGGAGAGAGAGAGTTGGGGTTAGTGGAGGCGATGACGGAGAAGTCTAGGGCACGAAATGGCTGGTGAGAATGAGAAGTATTTATAGTTTTCGGGAAAAGGTGAAGTCTTGGGCGAAATAGGTCGTCGGTGGGGAATATTCCGGTGCGGTTGAGGTCAGCGAAATCTAGCCCTATCCGGTTTTTTCTTTGGCTACGGCACTTTGTCATAATTTGCCACGTGGAAACCGGTTCGAAATAAAGGTGGGGCGATGTTCGGGTATTCTGGTTTGTATAGTATGTGAGCGACGAATGCTACTGAGCATACAACACGTGTAAGCATGTCGTTGTCGTGGACACGTGGAGTTCTTTGACGGGTGCTTTAATAATAAGAGCCTGAAAGTCCTGGATTGCTCACCATGTGTAAAAGCTACGCATGTGCGCTAGGAAATTTTAAATTTCTAATGAATGGGGACATTGTGCTTTAATTTAATTTCGAAAAAAATTGATTTAATTGCTAGAGACGGTTGGGACAGTGATTAAGATAAACACTTGCGAAAGTATATTCTTACCCTTTTATACACGAGTGAGTTCATGTTGGATTCTAATAATTTGTGTTTGTATCATTATTTTTATTTTTTAGCTACACATCTGGAATTAAAATTTAAGATTTGATCTTGAATATGTACTGATAACTAAAAAAATATTAATGTCATTTATTTTAATACATATTACATTTTATTCTTCTATGCATTTTTAGCAAACTAAACGAATTATTTTATTACTCTAGTTTCTCTCATTATCTCTATTTTTTCTTTTCTCTACTAATATATATTTTTTTATTATACGTATAAGTATATATAAATATATATACACACACGCACTTATTCTGCTCTGCAATTTCTATATTTTCTAATTACTCTATATTATTGAGTATTTCTTTCAAATGTAACGTTAATCAAAAAATACCAAATCAAAATATAATTATATAAAACTTTAAACGAATTGTGTAAATTATGGTTCTTATTGATTGATGAGAAAGAGGTTATTCATTCATAATAAAAGATTATAACTTTTTGTTTTAATTATTTGACGATTTAATAGAATGAGGTTCTTATTAAATATAAAGATATTATTCATTTGTAGTAAAAAATTGTAACTTATGGTTTTAATTATCTTAATACAGTATTAAATAGAAATGGTCTTCCAAACTAAGATATATACGGGGCAGAATTGAATTTAAGTTATTAAGTTATATGATGGTTTGGATGTTATAATAGTAAGTTTTGTTATTTTTTTTCTCTCTCTTTTTGTATTAATATATTTCCTATATATATATATATATATATATATATATATATAACACATAAAACAATCAAATAAGCGACGACAAATTAAAATTCGTGAAGCATAACATTTTCCTTTTTCATAAAATATGAACTAAATAATTTGACATGATTATGACAACAATGCAATTAAAATTAATTTAACTCCACTCACTTGAAGTCGGTTCAGCATGACATTAAAGTAACACACTTGACAATATATTACTAAAGCATCAAGAAATTCAATGGAAAATAAAATGGGGAGGAAAAAATTAAAAAGCAAAAATGAAAAAGAGGAGATATATGGGAGAGAGTTAATTTACTAAAGATACGTATATAATGAAAGAGGACAACGTAAGTGCATGTATTAAATTTATTATGGAATCTCGTGAAATATGATATTCTCCCTCAAAAATATAAGCAACTCACATATCCATTTTGTTTCTATATTAAATTTGAATACATAATCTTTGATCATGGAAGTTTTTTTTTTTTTTGGCAAGATGAGAAGTGTTAGATGTTAAATTATGTTAGTAGGTGCACAAGCTTGAACCTGGACACTCCAACTGTACATTTGATGGGTAGGATAAATGGTTGAAATTAATGATTTTATTGTATTTTATTTTTCTTGGACATTTGCTTGCCTAATATTTCTACCTTTTGCCAAATTTTTGAAGTTATATTTAATAAGTTTTTTTATTTTTATACATATTTGTGTATTTTTTATAACCATGTTGTTCAGTTCCAAATTTTATTTTCAACGACTCCACAAGACAAGCACCAACTTTCTTACAAATCTTCTTTTTAATTAACCTTATCTATTTTCATCAGCTTCAAAATTTTGAGTCACATACATATAATGATCCCATCTTGATCCTTCACATATAATCTTATTAAAAAATAATTCATTAATTGTTATTTAGAGAAATGTAATAATTAATATGCAATTTTACTTTATTTTAAATTGTCACTGCCGCTTAAATTTTTAATCCATTTAAAAAATAAAAAATTTATTTTTTATTTTATTTTTATATTTCATCGTGAAATACACTTTCAGTTATAATAAAATGTTGGTATGATGAGTTATCAAATGTGAATTTAATAAAACTATATATATTTTTAATGATATTGGTGACCAAAGTCTCTAGTCCAGAATATGTCCTCTATATGAAAGGTGAAGGTCAAATTTTTACTAAATAAATGGGTGCGTGGGTCTTTTTATCAAGGAAAAAAATCTAATAATGTTGTCCAATTAGGGTTAGTTTTAGAGATTTCATATAAAATTTTATGAGTGAATTCTTTTGACAACTCAATAAAATTCACAGTATAAGTTAAAAATGTTTTATATTATTAGATTATGAAATCACTAATTTCATAATTGCCGTGTTTTATTTATTTATTTATTTTCCAGGCATATGACCACATAAAATGAAAATTTCTCAGGCTCAAAACTTTCAAATTTTTTAAAAAAGTTTTTAACTTTATATGTTAAAATACTCTCATGACTTCAATGATTTCTCCCAGATCAACACTTCAATAATGTTCGGACTCATCCCTTTCGATTCCAGACTTAACGGGCGAAGGATAGGTTGTACTCTATCGCGTGGGAGTAAACTTCCAACTAGTCAACATCGTAAATTATGAATTGTTTTACTTATGTGTGAGAACTTGCCCCTGAATAATGTCAAATTTTGTTAAAAAAAAAATTTGTTTTCATATAATTATTTTTTATACTTCTTTTAAAATAATTTTATTTTTATTTGTTTGTTTTCTGAGTAATTAATCAAGCATACTAACCAATAAAAAAATTAATTTTTGATAGAAATATGTTTTGGATAATGTTAACCTTTTCAGGCTATTATCCATTACACTTTCCTGAATGAACTGACTTGATGAAGCACGTGCAAGCCGCACGCTATCTTTTCCTCAGATAGGGTTCGCAAACATTAGGTGAGCTCTCTTATATCAGATTTCAGGTCCCTTCACTGCAGTCGTTTTCCCCTCTCAACTCCGTCCGTCGATATAGAGAGAGAAAGAGAGAACCAATAAACTTGGAGAGAGAAAGTCACTGTCTCTCTCTTTCACCGGAATAGTACCATGACTTCTCTGCATCTAACAAGATCCCTTATACAAAATTGGGCCGCTGAGTGAGAAGGTGACGATTCAATCCGTTGTTTTCAATCCTTTTATTGGATTTGATATTAGTTTGGTACACATATCTTTCATCAGAGCTTATTTTTTTGTATTAGATTCGTCTATTTTTTTGTAGTTTTTTGGTCAGAGAAGCTGTAAGAGAGGAGGAGAGTAGAGAGAGAAGCTAGGGTTTAGGTTGTGTATTTCATTTTTGAGATTGAATTTGTATTGGGTTTTAATGGATGAGGCGGTGCTTGACGATATCATTCGGCGGCTTCTTGATGCAAAGAACGGTCGGGTTCCTAAGCAGGTGCATCTAACGGAGGCAGAAATTCGGCAGCTTTGCGTCGCTTCGAAGGAGATCTTTCTCAGCCAGCCTAATCTTCTCGAGCTTGAAGCTCCTATAAAGATTTGTGGTAAAAGGATATGCAAGAATACTTTATGTTGTTTTCATTGATCCAAGACTTGTTCGTGCTTAATACATTTGATAATTTTAATTGCTAGCAGTTGTTAATTTGTATGATTTATTAGTTTCGTTTGATTTATTTTATCCACATGGGACTCAACCTTCCTGCTCATATGCTAAATTTGATCATTTTTTTGTTACTATGTAAAAAGTGGGTTATGGGTCTGCGTTTTTCATATTAGATTACCCAGTGCCCTTGTTGTTACTATGTAAACACTTATCCATCGCTGATTGTATGTAATTTGACAGATATCATCAACTGTTGTGAGGAAAACATCAATTGATTTGAGCTAAATGTTAGGCTTTTGTACTCTTGTGCACGTCCTGGTTGGAAGGAGTGCTTTTTCTGTGTGTGACATGAAAAGTAAGAAGCCGACTTCCAACGAAAACATTTATCATAAAGCTTTACTTCAATCATTTTCAGCAAAAGTTGTGAAGAGGAACAATGTCTTGCCTAACTTTCCAAAAAAAAAATGTCTTTCCTAAGCCACTGAGGGCTAGTTGGGCTTCTTATTAGAACATAGACACACAAGTATTTGGAAGGGCTTGCATTAGCGAATCAGTTAAGCTGATTGCTGAAGGTAAAAGTGATCATTCATAATGTGCAAAGTTTAAGTGACTAAATTTTCAAAATAAGGTATTCAAAACATTTTAAATGTTCGTTTTACTAAATTACTGAAACTGCATCATAGTTAATAGCGTAGAATCGTGTCTGTGCATTATTTTTTTAACACTGGCTATATGAGGGTTCAGTTGATTTTAGAAAAGTAGGCTTTCACTGCCCAATTTTCACGCTTCAGTTACTTAATAGAGTAGCCATATAATGGTATGACATAATAACAACAAACAAGTACACTTCATGGCTACACCTTGAAGTGCTTGCGCCACATTACTATATTGTAAATTGGGTGTTTTAGTACTTCTGTTGCATTTTCACCAATTAACAATTGATATCGATGCACTTGATTTTTTATTTTTTTATTTATTAATGTTTTTATTATATTTACATATCATTTGTATTGTGTTAGTGCAAGGGTTATTATGATTTTATGACATGTATAGCTTCTATACTGTGCCTGTAATATTTTTCTTGCACTAAAATTGCTTACATTATAAGAGAATACAAAAATGAAATGCATATTACTATATTATGTACATGCAGAAATACTCAATGACCACCTAGGCAGCTTGGCTAGGTTATGGGCTTTTATTAGAACCATACCCTGTGCTTGCCTTGGATTTTTTACTACCATGTTTCCGTAAGATGCATTTCGGCCATAATATCCACTTAATTTTCCTGGTCGTGAGCATGTATTAAATGAACTAAAATTTGCATGTCATTGTGTGGATCACTTGAGGGTATTAAAATATACTGCTCATCTATTACAGACTAGGTATGATGACAATAAAGTAACTTTTAGTGGTCTTACACATCATATGACACGCACATCTTACAGGAAACTCAGGTAAATGCTTGTGGTTGTAACCTCCTAAATTTTAGCGAGGTTGACATAACTTGTACTTTGGCGAATGCCATACTACAAAGATCAAGTATTGTTTGATAGTGAAAGGTCATACATGTCGGTTTTTCCAGACGCTAAGTCAATCTTGTGATGTGTTCCAAAGCATTGTTCCCCGTCCATTCCCCCCCTTCCCCATCCTCAATTGTTCCAAATCAGATATGTTTTACAAAAGACATTTGGCGTCTATATGTATTGTGAATTTATTATTTTTTTTAAAATGTTTTTTCTCACCTACTTATAAAAAAAAAATGTTTTTTCTCACCCGCCATTTGTCAAGTTTGAAAAGGTTATTCTTTCATATTATATCATTAGTGCCTAACAGGTTTGGCAATTTGAGGATGATGAATTGACATTTCAAGTAGTCCTTACCTTTTCATGGTTTTTTCATACCTCTAAAGAATAGATACATTATTTTCAGGGGCAGGATCAGTTTTCAGGAGCACATCTTTATTTATTTATTTTTGGCAAAATAACCTTTTGTCAATCAAACTGTTAAATTATATATGCCTTTATCGTGTTTTTGTTATGGATGTCAAACACCAAGGTAAAGGGATATATATAAAAGCTCGTTCTGTAAATTTATTTTTCTCTGAACTAAAATATTAGAATAGAACTCTGAATTAGATTGTGATGTTGGTGTGACAGATGTAGATTTTCTGTTAATTTGATTTTGGCATACATGGTAAATATGAAGATATTCAATTTTACAGTTAAATTGTCAAAAGTCAAAAAGCTACTAAAACCTATCGAAAAGTGTAAAATAACTAATTCTTACAACCAGTGAAAATGTTTCCTTCTCTTTCCTTTTGTCTCTCCTTCAAACACTTGTTGTGCCAACACCTTGCATGACTATTCTTGAACTGGGCCTAACCATTATTTGGTTTGCTGAAGATTTTATTGAATTTCTATTTTTAAATGTCATTAAAATATCCATTAAATTTAGGTAACATATTTTGGTTAAGGTCATTCTTATATATGCTAATTATTCATGTATCTGGTCCCAAGTCCATGCATTAAAGAAATTCCGTTGGTCATTCATTGTAGTCTTTTCAATGTTCTAATTTTTTTTATGTCATCCATGCTAATTTTAAGGATGAGTGGAGGGTAGTTGCTATTCCTAGTGGTAACAATGTTGTTGATGGTAATTTGTAAAGAGAAGACAAGGATTAGTGTGGTGAATCACGTGTGAACAGTGACGCATAGGGTTGGGTCCGTTTGATTCGGGAGAGAGTGATTGCAGTAATATGTAGTATAGCTAGGCCAATCATAATGCAGAGGGGGCTACCAGTGTGCAGCTCTGTGGCCTAGAAGCTTTGTCCTGGAAAATTGCTGATGGTCCGACAGCCCATCGTTAGGGCAAGCGAAGCTGTTGTGCTACATTTCATAGAATTAATGTCACATTTAGTTCTGATTTGGTCTAGCCAGGTGAGTATTTCAATTCTGGCGTCTCTATGGTGGGAAACTCTGAATCACCATGAGTGATCCTAACTCTAGCCACCAATGCAACACCTAGAGATATTCTAGGGCTGGCATCATGGTCCGAAATAGTAATTTCAATAGACACGGGACCTAATAAACAGGTTACCAAATGCCCTGCTACTGGATAGGGTAGACTTTGAACTTCGTGGTGCTTATTACCATCTGGGCCAGCACCTTGTTCCGATTCAGTCGGGCCTATTCCTATTTTACAGACAACCTGAGGTGGGTTGGGTTAGCCCTCTTTACAGCATCTCCTATGTCTGGGCAAACAATGTGTTTTTCCCACTTCTATACGACATATCTTAGCAAAAATAAAAAGAGAAGTGACACATCAGTAGCTGTCACATTGTATGGGGTGCTTGGTTAATGTGGCAGTAGTTTAGTGGGGTTCATCACCGTCCAAAATTAGTTTCAGATTCATTTAGAATGTATGGATGTTACATAAATATATGGTAACCTATAAAATCGATAAGGTTACCAAGCCAATTTGAGTTTGAGCTCACTTTTGTATACTCTCTATAGCAGATAATCTCACAGAACATCATCTCTTGGTGGAACGAATATAAGAAGTAAAAAATGAGTTCTTGTAAGGCATAACTTTTATGATCTAAAAAAGCAAGCCACTCCGCATTTCAATTTGATGAATAGATGAGATTTAGTGTTTAACCATGATACAAAATAGAGGACACATCAAATTAAATTTCATGTAAACACACACACACAGACATTCATACAGTCAATGCATATGTATTAGCTTTTGGCATTCATTAGCACTTGCCTTAGCTCATAAGTTAGGGTCCTATCCTGCCTCTAAGTGATAAATTGGGTATTGACGATTTGAACCCTGGAACCTAAACTGGGATGTCCAGATGTCATTGTTTTGGGCCACAGACCAGAGTTAGGCAGAGAAGAATAGACGTGGGAGTGTTTAGTGAGAGTTTCACTTATATATGGAGACTGAAGGCTTGTATGGAAGTAGTGCTTTCCTCCCTCCTATGGATAGCTCTTGTTAACTTCAAATAGGAGGGAAGTTTTAATAAATTGAAAAGAAAGAAATTAGTGGTTGCTTGTGTTCCTCTCATGTGTACCTTATACTGCAAGTAGTGTCAACTTCTTGGTCATTTTATTTCGTGGTGTTTGTTTTCGTCTTATATGTACTTTATTGTTGTTTGTCTTCCTTCACCATTCAAGTTGAGAGTTCGATAACAGGCTTAAATGACCAGTCCACATAAAATACTCTTGAAAGTAGATATTAATTAATATATATATATAGAAATTAGTTATAAGTGGCTCCGACAAGATATCATGCCATTATGCATTAGTATATATGCCTATCTGTTTTGTTTAGCAGGCATCTTATTGTGGACTTTGAGTGAAAAAATGAAAAGAAATGCTAGATTTAGTATTTTATGCCTGCTAACCTTTGAAGTGAGTCATAATCTCATTTGAGCATAAACTGTATGTCTGTATCTCATTTGAACACAATCTCATTAGCAATATGCATTGATAAATAGGTAGGAGCATAAACTGAAACATACTGGAGCAGCGGAGCTACAAAAATGGTTATTAAATTGAGCTAAAAAACATTCCTTGTAGAGTAGTTGTTAATATGAATAAGGGAAACTCTGTTATAGCCATTTCTGTACATTCAATGTACTTTATTGATAGAGGAACACACAGAGTTAACATAGTAAAATAAGAAATTGAAATATATCATTGAAATTGTCTTTATATGTTTATATATGTATAATATTTATGTGCATATGTAGATTGTTTTGGGTGTGTAGAAAGGATTGGAAATAAAGTATTTGAGATGATTTAAGATTCAAATCTTTCATGAAGAATTAGTAGTAATTCAAGGAACCAAATTTGTAAATATCGTATTAATGATCCCTAAAAATGCTTTTTAGGAAAATGATAGCTGTATTTGAACCACTTCAATTCTGCCCACCTCCTTCATGCAGTTAGGAAAGGTCATTTATTGGAGTAATCTGACATTCATTGCAATTTGTAGATACAGCTCCTCAATATTTACGAATGTGAATTAAATTCAGTGTTCTAAAAGAGCTAGCTTAGGTTTCCTTCATAATCAATGGTTTTTATTTCATTGTTCAAGTTCTCTTTGGTGGTCTTTTTAACTGAGAAGTCACTTAGCAGGTTATGTTCTTGGTAGATAGAGCTCCTCAATATTTACGAATGCGAACTAAATTCACTGTTCTGATAGAGCTAGCTCAGGTTTCCTTCGTAATAATTGGTTTTTAGTTACTCGTTAAAGTTCTCTTTTGTGATCTTTTTGACCGATAAGTCACTTAGCAGGTTATGTTCTTGTTATTGTACAAGGCATGCCTCAATTGCGCACAAGCAGAATCAGGATGAGATAGGTCTTGGTATGCCTCAAGCTTGGATTTTTAATCTTTGAGCTTGAAACTAGAGCAATACTCGATTATCGCAGACACAGTGGGTAATGACCCTACTCTAAACCTGAGTTATGTTTGGATCCTTTAGGCTATTGAATTAACTGTAGTTAATGAAGCCGAGCAGTTCTTATTGCTAATTGAGCCCAAACTGCTGGTTAGCAGCTCATTTTGTTAAACTGCAATACCTTATATATTAATCATATCCATGAATCCCTGGTTGATAAGTTAGTTGTTTCGCGCTTTTGATATTATAATTATAAAAGATATGATGAACATGAACTTGAATTTTGATTTTGATTTTTTTTTTTTCCTGAATTTTTTATGATAATGAATTTTTTAGTGTATAGTGTCTTGACCTATTATATTGCCACATACAGTTGTATAAATTTCCTTGTAGGCTGCATCAACTTCGCTTTTGTTTTTGCACATATTTTATATGTGACTATTTTGTTTAGTTTCTCTTAGTTAGAACAAGTTTTGTCGTAATTGTGCTTCTAATTTGTCATTTAGCTAATATAATAATGTGGCATCATTGTTTCTGTAGGAGATGTTCATGGTCAGTATTCTGATCTTCTTCGGTTGTTTGAGTATGGTGGGTTTCCACCTGCAGCAAATTATTTATTTTTGGGGGACTATGTTGACCGTGGTAAGCAGAGCGTAGAGACGATATGCCTTCTCCTTGCATACAAGATAAAATACAAGGAGAACTTCTTCCTTCTCAGGGGTAACCATGAATGTGCTTCGATCAACCGTATATATGGGTTCTATGATGAGTGCAAGAGGAGGTTCAATGTCCGTCTTTGGAAGACGTTTACTGACTGCTTTAACTGCCTGCCTGTCGCTGCTCTTATTGATGAGAAGATCCTTTGTATGCATGGGGGATTGTCCCCTGACTTGAAAAACTTAGATCAGATCAGGAATATAGCTCGCCCTGTTGATGTGCCAGATCATGGCCTTATCTGTGACTTACTGTGGGCTGATCCTGATAAAGATATTGAAGGATGGGGAGAGAATGACAGGGGTGTGTCATATACATTTGGAGCTGACATGGTTGCTGAATTCCTCCAGAAGCATGACCTGGATCTGATCTGCCGAGCTCATCAGGTGAAAACTTAACTGTGAACCTATTATTCATTTTCCCCAGTAGTTGTTTGTGCATACGCATTTTTGTGCAGTTGGAAACTTAAATTTGTTGACTTGATAGTTGATGAATTTCGGCTGTTTACAAATAACAGTTTATTAAGGCTAGTTTTATAGAGTGGACTTCCGGTTCTTTTTTGCTTTCAACCTTGTTGACTGAAAAGATCTGTTTGGTAAAAATAATGTCAAATGTGAAATTATATGTGCGTGAAAAAATTTCTCGTGAGGAAATAGTACCTTCACTCCTGGTATCTCCATTTTTTGACAACATGAGTAATTGATGAGATCTTTTTATTTTCGGTTTAAGTAATACTGAAATAGAGTTATGTTGCTTGGCATATGGTGATGTCAGTGCAAGCTGCATTACCGCATCATGTGTCTTGGGATATGAATAATTCATATGTAGCAATTTATTAATACTATATCAATATTTCACCATGATTTTATCTTTTGCTGTTACTCGTCAGGTAGTGGAAGATGGGTATGAGTTTTTTGCTAAGCGACAGCTGGTGACCATATTCTCAGCACCAAATTACTGTGGCGAGTTTGATAATGCCGGTGCAATGATGAGTGTTGATGATACATTGACATGTTCTTTTCAGATTCTTAAATCTTCGGAGAAGAAAGGAAAAATGGGTTTTGGCAACATGTTGAGACCAGGTACACCGCCTCATAAGGTAATGAAAGTTTCTTTTTGATAAAAATGATGAAGGCAAAATTCATAACAAATGCCTTAGTTGCTATGCCACCTGAGTGTCCAAAATGGTTATATGTGACAACTGATATATCTGAACTTTAATGATCTCTCTATATGCTGTAGTTACTTGTGACATGGCGTCCAAAAGTTATGAAGACTTTTACTCTGTTTTTATCCTTGGAACTCTGCCGGGAACACAAGTGCATAATGGAAAACATTAGTTGTTGGGGAAACAAAGCAAATTTGGACTTGATTTTTGGAAATAAATGTTTGATTCAGTTGACATTCTGAGTTATATTTTTGTTGCCTAATTTTGGGTAAATACTCTGCCAAGACTCCCAACAGACTCATCAATTGGTTAGATGGGGGTGTACATATTTGCCAAATATGGTAGTAGATGTTGAAAAAGTTTCTCTACATTTTTTCAAGGGCAGTATTATAGGACATGGAATACGTTTCACTTTTATGACACTGTGCTTAATAGAGTTAACATTAATTGGCTATTTTTGTCTGATTTTCTGTTGATTTCTCATCACGACAAGGATCCAATCACATCTCACATGAATATTCAACATGGGTATAGATAGGTGACACAAGCATTATTTTCCGACAAAAATACGTCACCTGTACTTTCTGAAGTTTGTGTTTTGTTGATTGTCGATTTTCAGGGAGGGATGGGTTGAATGCATTGCTTCATCACATATAATATGATCAGAAGAGCATGGCCATTTGGGGTCATTTTGTTTCTGTCTTATGTCCGTGCTGCTATCTGCTAAATCCTTTTATGCACCCTGCCATGAATCTTCAATCGGATACTTGATGTTTGAAGTTTGCAAGCATTGACACCGAAGGGGGTGGTGAATTGGACACAAAGTTACTGCAAAGCCATAACAGAAGAGTGGCGTTGCCTGTTTACCATGCAACCTGGAACTTTTGTTGTATTGGATGATATTTGACTTCATTATGTTGAATTGTAACTGTAAGTGCACTGTTATTATCTTATGGCAAAACTTCCTTTTTCATTGCTCACAAATTGGGTAAAACACCATAAAACAATCAACTTTGTTCCTTTATAAAATGCTAACTGCTAACCTAGTGGTATTTGAGATTATTGAGTCGTTCTTCTTGATAAACTTGCCTTTAATGGATTTTATGGATCCATTGTACGTACGAAAATTAAGAAATCTTGAAAGCCTTGCCTGTTTAACTGGGTGGTATAGCTCTGTGGCTAGGCTATGCAATTTGTTATTAGGTCCCATTGATTTTACTTTAGGGTGGAAGTAGCAGGAAAGGAAAAGAATAGGAAAGGGTTTAAAAATGCGAAAGTTATACGGTTACATTTTAAATTTCTGTTATACTTATAGTTTAATTAGTTGTTTATACTGTAATTGTAATTGAATTCAAAAAGAAAACCATTTTGTTGTCATGTTCTACTGTTATTACGACTGAAACAAAAGCATAACAAGTTATGAACCTGTTTTTTGTGGATTATGGTTCTCTTAGTATTTTAAGATAGCGATGTGAGGGTATTTTAGTAATTTAGACAGATGCGTTAGCGCATTTAACTGTACGTGTAGAATAGTTTTATTTTTAGAAGAGGTCGTAGTAATTTCACAAATCATAAGAGAAATCTTGTAATTATGACAATTATAAAAGAGGTCCTTGTGATTTGCCCTAAAACAAACTTGTGCGGGAACAATCCTCAAAGTTGTTAGCCCACTGTATAAATTATAACTGCAAGCAGAAATTAAAAATTAAAAATATGATAACTTTTTTATTAAAGAAATTTCAGTGCGAATAGTATTACCAACTATTACCACCAGCAATAAAATTTGATGCTTTCCTCTTATCCAACATAAATTTATTTATTAATTTAATATTTGAAATCATAATGATTAATGGTTGTTTAGAAATATACAATTTTTTTTTTTCATTTCCTGCTATTCAAACTAATAAAATATATTATCTTACAATAAAATTCATTTTAACCAATTGTACAGTGAAAACTTTATTTATTTTCGTTTACTTCACTTTCTCTTTCCGCTATTAATTTGCGTCTAACAAAACGAACTTTTATAGAAAAAAGTAAGACAAATTTCACGAAATTCCTAATATTATCACTTTACTTTAGAAAACCCAACACTATGAAATTTGATCACGTTGCCCAATTCTGTTGTTAAATGAAGAAATTAACCTTCTAATATACCAATTTATTTAAAAAGCAAAAATCAGTATTTTGCAAATTACAGAAATAACCTTAGTGAAATTTGCCAATATATATATATATATATTCAAACTAACACATAATATATATATATATATATATATATATATATATATATATTTTCTTTTTTCTTTTTTCTTTTTTCTTTTTTCCATCTCCATTACATCCGGCGATTACAGCGCCACCACCGGCGACCGCCGCAGCACCACCATCCCATCTTCGTAACTGCCACCACCATTCCCAACCCACAACCACTAGCTGCCAATTGAAGGCTTGTATCATAAAATTCTCAATCGCCGTCATTTGGTTTCAGATTTCTGATTCCACGGAATTGTTTTCTCCCTAGTTCTGATTTCAATTGGAATTCTTTTTCTTTCTCTTCCTCGATTAGAACTCATCCAAACGACAGAAAAGAAATTCAATTCCACCGACGCACAGCAAACCCATGATTCATCATCACTAGAGGAAGATCGCAAATAGGTCTCACGCGAACAACACCCATAGTCCAAACCCGAAACTGGTTTGGGTTTGGATTTGGATCCAAATTCGTTTTACGCCGATTCGTTTGTTGAATGGAACTTGAGAGCACCATTAGAGGTCATATACGAAGAGTACGAAGGTGAAGACGAAGAAGGATAAGGAAACGATGACGTTCCGGTCGAGAAAAGAGAGAGACGTGAAATAGGTATCGAGAGATACCCTTCGTTGTCGCTGTATTATCCGGATTCTGCATCGGAGACGACTGAGGCTTTTTCGATTCTATCCAGTAGTTGCTCTAGTGTAATTTCCAGCGTGCGAACCTGCAACAATGTCACGCGAATGGGGAAGAGAGAGGCTTTGGCTCGTGATCCGAAGAGGAAGCAAATCGGCTTGGCTCTCTTGCACCGCCGAGCCGAAGCCATCTTGAAGCTCTTGTCAGATGGTTGTGCTTCTGAAGTGAAGATTCGTCAATTGCTCCGGTGATAGCCCAGACAACAGTAAATCGTTGAGAATGTGATCTCTTTCTCTCTCTCTTTAGAATTCATAACTTGGCTGATCCAATCTAGTACTTTTATTGTAAAAGTGATCAGTATGGTTGGATGATCACATCCGTAGATTACATTAGAAAAGTAATACAGACTGGATCAGCGGTGATGGTTGCTATAAAATATGGTATATGTAATGTTATTTGCGGATTAATATATAAAATGATAAAATGGGTTTGAATAAAACGACTGCGTTTTGTGCCAATAAATTTGCAAATCGAAATGCAGTCGTTTTATGCATTGATGAGTTAAATGTTACTAATGTTATTTGTGTAGTTGACAAGATACTTTTTTTGCTTTTTAAATCAAATGGTATATCAGAAGGGTACTTTCGTCATTTAATCATAGACATGGTGCAATGTGATCAAATTTTATAGTGTTGGGGATTTTCTAAAGTAGGTTGGGGGTATTTGATCAAAAAGTGATAGTATTAGGGGTTGGTTTCGTGAAATTTAACTAAAAAATTATTGGTAGGTCCCACTAATTTTAGTCTTAAAGCAAAGGGTAATTTACACCGACCTCCCCTATGGTTTGCTATAATTACAGGGACATCCCTTATGGTTTAAAAATTTATACAGACCTCCCCTAAAAATGAAACTAACCTTCACGAACCTCCCCTCTTAGTGACGGACCGTCAAATGGACTAACGAACCTGTTTAATTTACTAAAATGCCCTTAAGTTAGTATAGTAAATGAATGAATTACCCATATTATTATATATATATAGGGAAATGCATACGTGGCTCAACCTTTCTCCTTTCAAACTCTCTATCTTCAAAACCGCCGCTGCCACACCTCAACCATCACCCACCACCATTAATTTGGACATGCACCAAAATGTTCAATGGATCCACAAAATTAAATCTAAACCCAAAATAAGAACATGTAGACATATATTCACTGGGTATCAATACTCCAACCCCTGAGCCCCAAATACTTTGTGTACAATTCAATTTGAGCATACACTAAATATTCAAGGGATCCACAAAATTAATTATGAACCCAAGACAAGAACATATATACATATATTCTCCGGCAATAAATTCCGGTAAACCACAACCATATTGAGAAAAGAGAGGCCATTAATAACGTATACTTGTAGTTCTTAGGTTACCTTTTGCGAACACTATTGGGCTTGTTGATAGTGGTGGGTATTGATGATGGTAATGGTGGTGGGTAGAAAAAGTATGAATAGATGGCGGTGGTGGCGATGGATTGCTTTGTGTGTATAGTAGTATAGAGAGAGAGAGAGGGTTAAAGAGAGAAATGAGGAAGGCGACGAGCAAAGTGTTCGACTGCTGTAGTGACTACTCTGGCGATGAACATGGACATCGGCGATGACAATAGATAAGGCGATGACTATGGAGAATGGCGGCGAAGCTGTGACTCTCTCACCTCTATCAAACGCCAATATTCCAGTTGCCTTATTCCTTATCCAATCCCTACCAATTCAAGACATGGCCATCTCAATTCCAATCTTCCACCATCATATCATCAGGCATTGATAGTAAACATCATCTCTCAAATGACAAGAAGTTATCAAAATCTCATCATCAACCCAGGACATGGCCTAAACTGGTATGTGGCAGAGAGAGGAGAGAGAAAACGAAGAGGAGAGATAAATAATCATTGGTAGGGATAAGGGTATAATGGGTATTTAACTTAATTAAGTGGATGACATCAGCAGAATCTGTCGTTGACAGGCGTTTACCGTAACGGAAGGGAGGTTCGAGTATAATAGTTTTATTTTTAGAGGAGATCTGTATAAATTTTCAAATTAGAAAGGAGGTCCGTGTAATTATGACAAATCATAAGAGATGTTTGTATAAATTACCCTAAAACAAATTGGAAAAGCAAAGAGACTTTTGAAATTAGTTCATCCCGAGGCTCCGCCCAATAGACTAAAGCCCATATAGCCGCAAGTCAATATTGTTAGTACATAGGAGTACGTCATTGGTCAATATAACTTTCACAATTTAGACCAACTTTTGTAGTTTATTAGATTTTTTACTCTTTTTATTTTTTTATTTTGTAGTAATGCCATCACGAGAGGACTTTCATGATGAACTCTTATTGTCTAATTAATGAATTAAAAAATTTATTAAATGTTTTATTTAATTTTTCACCATCTAAAGATAAAAAAAAAAGAGTTCATATCTCCTGTCATGAGATGACTTTTATAATAGCATTTTTATTATTATATATATTTTCAATTTATTCCCAGCTATCATTCTTTATTTTCTTTGATTGCATGCTCTTGTCAAATGGAGTTTTTCTTTTAAAAAAGATGAACCAAAATTAATCAACTCAATTAATCAAATCAATAAAATCATCTGATTAAGAAGAATGCATTATGCATTGCACAATTAGTAAATATCTAACCATAGTTGCCTCGTTTGGATCGAGGAAATTGAAGAGAAAAGAATGGAGAAAATGAGGAAGAATGCCTTTCCTTTGTTTGTTTTAAAAATGAAAAGAAAAAAAGATATGATTAGGAGGGATAAAGAAGAATAGCCTAACCTATTGAATAACAGTTTTGCTAAAGTGGGAGGTTTTAGAAGGAAATGATGGAAGAGTGGGTGTATTACCACGGTTATTCTTGTCCTTTAGACCAAGTGAGTTTCTTCTACTCACAAATTAAAATAATTATTTATTTTTTATTTGTCTCCACTATTTCTTCAAATATGATAAAAGGTTTATCACTTCGTTTGTTATAAAGAAATATATTGTTCAACAAAATCATACCCTCAAACGGTTTTCTTTATCCATTGAGAACAAGAACAAAATAAATATTTGGAGCAAAGATAGAGTACTTTATTTATTTCTTTCAAGTTGGGATACCCAACCTTGGTCACCACTCAAATGCTATATGATACTTGACCTTTTACTCATGGCAATATAGTAACAACGTAAAGAGGTGAGTCCCACTAGCGCGCACGTGCACACACACATATATATATTTTAAATACGAGTAATTAGTACCATCTCCCCATTTCTAATTTTTTTTTTTTTTTTAATTCTTAACTTAATGTTATCATTTTCATTATTTTTTCTTCTTAATTATGCAAACACCCTAAAATTGTATTTGATTGGATAGAAATAGTTAGAAACATTAGGAAATGAAATTTTTTTAAAGAAATTTTAAGAGTTTAGATGGCAAGAAATATTTTGATTTTTTGATTTTTTTTAATGAATTTACAACAACGACTTTTTTTTTTTGGTCCTGGTTTCTTGCCATTCAAGATCTAAATTAATGTAACTTTGTTGAAAAAATTTCAGGAGGTTGAAAAATTGAAAATTTCTTCCATTCACTTTTTTTATTTTAATTTTTCAATATTGATTTTCATTTAGGGAAGGACAAGTTGGATCATGATTATTTTAATTAATTATTTGATGCCTTCGTAGCCTAGAGATTGTATTATTTTCTTTTGTTGTTTTTGGGAGCTGACTTTGAATCTTTTTGGCACATCTAATTTATAACCTAACATTTTTGTCAGAAAAAAAATAATAGTAATAATTACTTGATCAATAAACTACCGCCACAAAGTCATAAGAGGAAGAAAAAAAAACACACAGTAAGGTTATGTTTGTTTTGATATAAAATATATATTTTAAAATATATATATATTTTCAGATATAATAAATTTTTTTTTTAAAGTGTTTGTCAAGGTTTTTTTTAAAATTGAAGTGGAGTCCATTTGGTGGTGTGTGGCAATAGTTTAAGTCGAAATTGAGATTGAGTCGATGGGGCATATAAATTAATTTGTATGAATAAATTAATTTTGTTAAATTTTAATATTTATTTTTTCCTAAATATTTTTCAACAACAAAAAAAAAAATATATTTTTTTAGTATATATTAGAGTAATGAGAAAACAGTTTTCTCATAAAACGCCGTATTTTGAATATAAATATAAAATAGTTTTAAGAAGGTCCCTTTCGGGAGAGGGAGAGGGAGAGGGAGAGGGAGAAAGAGAGAGAGGAGAGAGAGAGAGCATGTTGTATGGCCGGACCGGCAATTACTCCGGCGCCGATTTCTGACAAATCTACAGGCCGCCCATTGACGCCGTCACTTGTGAACACTTTTCGTATTTTCGCCGTCGTTGAACGATTAGCCATGTACGTTCGCGGTATGCTGAAAAAAGACGACGTTGAGTTCTTCAATCTGTGCCTCTCCCTTGCCAGGTCCTACTACTTCGAACCTTCAATATACATAGATATTATTATTACATGCTTATGTAAATATATTTGTAATTTTTTTTCCTATTTCGGGTGTTTTTTTTTTGTTCAGTTAGAGGTTTGAAATTGGCGTATTTTGTTTCTTATGCTTAGTTTTGAGTTCGTTACAGTTAATTTTTTTTTGTGGATTTTTATTATATTTGATGATGGACTGAAGATGTGAAATAGGCATTGCTATATTGTTTAGTGGAATTGCAATTTGTTTAAACTGCGTTGTTTAATGCTGTCATTGTCAAATTTGAATCTGGATCAGGACTTACTTTGGTTTTTGATCGAGCAAAGAGTAGGGTTAGGGCTTTCTTAGATCTGTGGGGTTTGTTTGGTGCTCTGTATTTTTCTTGCAATTAGAGTGTTGCTAGCCCTTGGATTATTTTGCCTCTTAATAATGTGTATGACGAGTTGTCGCATGAGGTGTTTTGCTTAGACGTTTGATTACAGACGAATCACATGAGCGAAAGGTGTTTTGGTTCATTGACAAAGGAATATTTGTTGATTTGAGCTCATATATATATATATATATATTGCTGGAAATTCGGTGGACTCCAAAATTGTAATTGTGGTATTAGTCAATATTTGTTGCTACATGAATATCTCCACTTTATCACTAGGAAATTAGGTTAATCTAGTTATTTCATTTAATAAATCATTTCATAGATTCAGAAAACCACAATGATGTCTATTCCCCCTGCGGAAAGTAATAATTTCCTTTTAATAAAACCCTGCAAAGCCACAAAGTAGAGAAAAATAATAATGGATAAAATCATAAAAGTAGGACATATTAAAACGCCCTAAATTTAATATTTTATAAAATTCTACATGCCATAAATAATGTCCCTGCAATCTCACAACAGAGGAGGTTATTTGTGTTTTGCTTCCTGTTTATTAGGTCCCTTTTTTTGTAAATCTTTTTTATTTCTTAAACAATAAAAACTAGAGAAATCTAATGAATTGCATTAGCTAACATTCTTCCATCAATTAATTATCCCCCCCCTCTCCAAAAAAAAAAAAAATCTTCCACCAATTAGCTCATGGGATGTGTAACTAATCCTTAAGATCTTCAATTCCTGTGTGAGTTTTCGCCAAAATCGTTGCGACAACTGTATTTAAAAAGTTTGAGGCCCTTTCGATTTGGGTTTTGATGGAGGCCATTAAGCAGCAGATAGGACTACTAGTTCCAAGGCAAGCCTCTATTCCTATTGAATACCTCATGGCCAAGGATTCGTCCTCAGTCTGAATATAGCCAGTCTTGTTTTAGGCTGCTGAAATGGTAGTCTGTACATTTTCCCTTTCACTCTATTTAGGGCCATGTCACTTTATTATATGTTAGTGGTAAAAGAGAAATGCAACGAAAGCTCGACTTTAGGAAGATAAGATTTTGCATGAAATTTTGTAATATGGCATGATTATCTTATTTATCCTTTTGCTTTAGAACAAGTGAATTTCTTTTACTCACAAAATAAAAAATCATTTATTTTTATTACTCTTCACTATTTTTTTTTTTTGATAAGTAAAAGTTGATTAGAAAAGCGTTCAACCCTAATACAAAAAGCGAAAGTTTAACCTAAGTACCAATAGAGTCTAAAAGATCAACTAAGTCCTCAGTCGAGGAGCAAGCGCTTCCTCTCACATAACAGAAAAGAGAACGGAGAATATGAATTTTTAAGTTCGCCAAAGACGATTCGTTTCCTTCGAAATTTATGCTATTTCTCTCTCTCCATATACACCACCAAACACAGTATGGAACTATCCTCTAATAGTCACGAGCATGACCTTTCACTGGGCATCTTTTCCACGCGTGAATTAGTTCTATGGAGGACTGAGGCATTACCCAATGAACTCCAAAAATGCCGAAGATGAGATTCCAATAATCGTACGCCACAGGACAATGCATAAGAATGTGATCCACAGACTTACCATCTGTTTTACATAGACAACACCAATTAACAATTGTGTTGCCTCTCTTTCTCAAATTATCCAACGTCAAAATCTTACCCTAGGTGGTAGTCCAAACAAAGAATGCGACTCTAAGTGGAGCCTTAGAGCGCCATATAGTTTTCCATGGGAAATCATGACTAACGAAATTGGACAGATACAAGAACATGGACCGAACACCATATCTACCATGGGTGGAAGGGACCCATAAATGTCATCACTACCTCTACTAACATCCTTCTGCTGATACAACAGATCCAAAAAAACACATTCTTCTTCCATTTCCCAATCCTGAAAAGAACGCCTAAAACGCACATCCCACGTAACTCCACTGCTATCAAGATGATAACAGTCAGCTACGCAAGCGCGCTTATTTTCGGCAATACTATAAAGTCTAGGAAAGGAATGGGACAACAACTGATTTCCACACCATAAATCCTCCCAAAAGTGTACACGCTTACCATCACTAACCTTGAATCTAATGTGTGAGGAAAAGACATCCCAACCCTTTCGAATGAATTGCCATACGCCGACACCTCCCGCAACAGAGATTGGACGAGAGGACCAGCTACCACTCTCGTCCCCAAAACAACATGAGACAACCCTTCTCCACTGGCGTTGTCGTTCCCTTTCAAATCTCCATAACCACTTTCCCAATAAAGCTCTATTAAAAGGAACCAACTTTCAAATGCCTAAACCGCCTAACTTCGAAGGCTTGCAAACTTGCTTCCAGTTAACAAGATGATACTTGAACTCCTCTCCCCTTCCACCCCATAGAAAGTCTCATTGAATTTTTTCAATCCTTTTAGCGACAGAGCATGGGATTTGAAACAAAGATAAAAAGTAAGTGGGAAGGGATGAGGGAGTACTCTTAATAAGAGTGACCTTTCCCCCTTCGAAAGATACTGTTTCTTTCATCTTGCTAACCTCTTCTCATACCTATTAATCACTGGATCCCAACTCCCTGCCCTCTTAGAGGAAACCCCTAAAGGTAATCCCAAATAAGGAAGAGGAAAAACACCCACACCAGACCCAAGAACTGCAGCTAAGGAGGAAATATCTGGAACATCCCCTACTGGGACAAGCACACTCTTTCCAACATTGATCTTAAGCCCAGAAACCGCTTGAAACAAACAAGAATGCACCTTAAATATTTGAGTTGGGAGACATCGGCATCACAAAAAACTAAAGTATCATCAGCAAAGAACAAATGGGAGATCTCCAACTGATGAGCTACATCTCTACCGACTCTGAACCCCTGATATAACCCAAATCCTCTGCTCTCCTCATTAACCTGCTCAAACCCTCCATGACTATAAGGAATAAAAAATATGACAAGGGGTCTCTTTGTCTCAAACCTCAAGAGCTCGCAAAGAAACCAGCAGGAGATCCGTTCATTAGTACAAAGAACATGACAGACGAAATACAAGTTTTGATTCATTTTATCCACCTATCTCCAAACCCCATCCTCCAAAGCAAGTAAAGGAGGAACTTCCAATTAACGTGATCGTAAGCTTTCTCAACATCGAGTTTGCATACCATGCCAGGGACCCCACTTCTCAACCTGGAGTCTACACATTCCCCTGCTATAAGAACAGAAGATCTGCCGTCCACCAACAAAAGCATTTTGTGATTGAAATAATTCCATCCAATACATTACTCATCCTAAGAACAAGAACCTTGGCAATAAGCTTCTACATGCATCCCACTAAGCTAATTGGCCGAAAGTCCTTAATTTCAGAAGTGCCGCCCTTCTTAGGAATAAGGGCGATAAAAGATGCGTTTAATGACTTCTCGAACATGCCATGAGAGTGAAATTCCTGAAAGGTGCCCATTACCTCACTGCGCACCACCTCCCAGCTCTCCATAAGAAACCGCATAGTAAACCCATCTGGCCCCGGAGCTTTATCACCATTGCAACTCGATAACGCCTTAAGCACTTCCTCTTCAGTGAATGGAACCTCAAGCCTGTCACTAACCAGCGCAGAAATGGTATCAAATTGAAGACCATCAAGCTTAGGTCTCCATCCCAACATCTCAGTGTAAAGCTGCTGATAAAAAGAAGCAATTCCTCCACGCACCTCATCCTCTGTCCACAGCTCTGAACCATTCACACGGATACGCCCGATGTGATTACACCTTCTGTGAGCGTTAGCAAGCCTGTGAAAGAATTTTGTATTGCGGTCCCCTTCTTTTAGCCACAATGCCCGAAATTTCTGATGCCACGAAATCTCCTCCATAGCAGCGATCTCAGCAAAAATCGCCTGACAAGAGGCTCTCCTAGAGCGACGAGACTCCACATCCGGTCCTAACTCATCCTGTACTCTTCACTATTTTTTAAAATAGGATAAAAAAATTATCACTACCCTTTCTTTTTTATTCATTATTATTTTTTTATCCTCTTTAATTATTTAAACTCGACGAGTGATTAACACTATTATCTCATTTCCTTTTTCCCTTCGTAACTAAATGTTACCCTTTCCATTCTTTTTCCTTCTAGTTATGCAAACAGAACGTAATAGATGGAAATAGTAAAACATGAAGGGAAAATTTTCCAAACACTTTTAGGAGTTTGGATAGCAAGAAAAGTAAATAGCGAGAGACTAGTTTTACATAACCACCTAACTTTCATGAAAATATTTTTATAAAAATAAAGGAACATATTGATTGATTTTTTGAGAAAATATTTATGAGCTTACAATAGTGATTTTTTTTTTCTTCCTTTTCTTATAGGTTCCTTGTCATCCAAAACTTAAATTAAGAATTTCTCATAACTTTCTTGAAAAATTTTCATGACCAAATATTGAAAAATTGAAAAATTCTTTTTACTCACTTTATTTATTATTTTTACTTCTCACTTATAATTTCCATTTAATCAAATAGGCCTAAGACAAGTTGGATAGTCTCAGTTTTTTACCATAATTCTTATAATTAATTATTCGACCAATAAACAACTGCCACAAAAGCATTTTAAAACTCAAGTAGAACAAATTCATCTGATAACAAAACCATTTTCTTATAATTTATAAAATGTCCATTTCGAGTGCCGACTTAGCTCTTAATAGAGTCGACACATTAGTAATTCAAAATTACTACCAACCAACTGAGGTATAATCGTAATTAAAACCACAACAAGACCTATCTTCTCATATAATCAGAAGTCAAAAGAGAAAAAAGAAAAAGAAAAAAAGGAAACTTAAAAAACACAGTTTTCTCATAAAACTCTGTATTTTGAATATAAAACAGATTTAAGAAGGTCCATTCGGGGAGAGAAAGCTAGGGTTCAGGGGAGAGAGAGAGAGAGAGAGAGAGAGCGAGCATTTTGTATGGCTGGACATGCGATTACTCCAGCGTCAATTACTGGCGGTTCTACAGACTGCCCATTGATAACGTCACTTTTGAACAAGTTTCGTATTTCTGCCGTAGTTGAACAATTAGCTATGTACGTTTACGGTATGCTAAAAAACGACAACGTTGAGTTCTTCAATCTCTGCCTCTCCCTTGCCAGGTCCTACTACTTTTAACCTTCAATTAACATAGACATTATTATTACATGCTTATGTAAATATATTTGTATTTTTTTTCCCTATTCCGTGTTTTTTTTTTTTTTTTTTTTTTTTTTTTGTTATTGGTTTGAAATTGGCGTATTTTATTTCTTTCTTATGTTTGGTTTTGAGTTCATTGCAGTTAATTTTTTTGTGGATTTTTAGTATATCTGATGATGGACTGACGATGTGAAATAGGCATTATTATGTTGTTTTGTGGAATTGTAATTTGTTGAAAATGTGTTTTTAAATGTTGTTCTTGTCAAATTTCAATCTGGATCAGGACTTACTTTGGTTCTTTTTTATTGAGCCAGAGTAGGGTTTGGGCTTTGTAAGACCTATGGGATTTGTTTGGCTACTTTGTATTTTTCTTGCAATTAGCGTTGCTAGCCCTTGGATTCTTTTGCCTCTATTAAGATAAAGAATTGAAGTACACGTGCATAGAGGGCATTACCCTCAGAGAAATGAAAAATAGGCCACTAAATCAAGCTGAAACAAATATAATGAGAAGGCCCATTTCCAATACAATAGAAGAACAACCAACCAAAAGCTATACAAGAATATCATCAAGAGTAGCATTCTGAACTTCAAGACATTCCATAAGAGAATATCTAACCACAGTATCAGTAGACAATAACTCAGAACCACGAAGCCTTGAATTTCTCTCCCTCCAAATGTGCCACAAACCAACAGCTAACAGACGAATGAACATGTATGTGTATGATGAGTTGTCACATGAGATGTTATGCTTACACAACATGAGCGAATGGTTTTTTTAGTTCATTGACAAATGAACATGTCTTGATTTGAGCTTATATTCTGTATATATTTTGCTGGCAATTCAGTAGACTCTGAAGTTATAATTGTGGTATTTGCCAATATTTGCTGCTACATAATGATCTCCATTCTATGACTCTATCACTATGATATTAGATTAATCTAGTTACTTAATTTCTTAAATCATTTCCTAATCCGATTAAGAAAAGAACCTGGAAAGTAACTATTTCCCCGCAATAAAATATTGCAAAGCCACACAGTAGAGAAATTAATAATACATGAAAGTAGGATTTATTAAAATGCCCTACATTAAATTAAAAATTCAATAAAATCTTTCAAGCCACAAATAATGTGCATGCAATCTCGCAACAGAGGAGGTTCTTTATGTTTTTGTCCCTGTTTATTAGGTTCCTTTTCATGTGAAGATAGAGAATTCTAATAAATTACATTTGCTAACATTCTTCCACCAATTAATCATTGGAAAATCCACCAATTAGCTTATGTGATGTATAACCTTAAGATCTTTTATTCCTGTCTGAGTTTTCACCAAAACTGTAATAACAACTGCATTTGCAAAGTTTTAGGCCCTTTCTATTTGGGTTTTGACGCATGCCATTAAGCTCTATATAGGGCTATGTCACATTACTATATGTTAGTGCTAAAAGATAAATGCAATGAAAGCTTGGCTTTTGGAAGACTCAGGACCTATAAAACCAAGAACCTCTGGCAAAATTTGACGAGTGTAGTAGCATTATAGCATCAGAGGTGGCTATGAGTGGTTGTATCTTCATCAATTCATTTCAATTCAAAGGGGCTGCAGTTGGGCATTCTCATGCCTGCCTATTTTGTTAGTTGCTTGATGATAGGATGTTGTTGAGCATGTTGACGATGTAAATACCAATAGCGTGATACTTACCTATCAAAAAAAAAAAAAAGTACCAATAGCGTGATACTTGAGTTTTTCATGTTCTACACCTTGTGCGGAAATACGAAACGATAGGATTGAGTTGAAGAGCAAGGTTTGGATTCAACTGAGAGTAATCCATATAGCGAATTCTTGTTATATTTTCTATTCAAATATCTTTCTTACATGTTTACTTGACTTGCATATCTATGATGCAGTTTTTTTTTTTAATCCCCCATGATGCAGTCCATTATTGATGGTTTGATTGCTTTTAGATTTATTTCGTTGTTGCTCTAATAGTGGAATGGTGCATGGTATAGCCTTATATTGAGATAGTATTATCTGTGTGTGTGTATACATATATATGACTACTATCCCTAATTCTTAAATTTTTATCGTGTGTTTTTTTTTATCCTACCGGTCTTAATTTGAATAGATTACTCTTCTGTCTTCACATATACATATATATCTATATGTATAATTGTGTGTGTGTATATATATATATATATTCACTGCTGTTGACTAGATATACTTTGACAAATACAGAGGCATTGACTATGCTGTTGCAAACAACGAAGTTCCGGGCAAGGTTCAAGATTTACCTTTTATGTTAAAACAGGTTGTTTCTGTCATGTTACGTGGATATTAATTTCAGGATTTTTGTTGCATCACTTTACAGACATTGGTGTTGTTACTACATTAAATGATGTAAACATAGGATGTTAGTATTTTACCATCTTGAAACAAAAATTTGCCATCATTGGTGTATGCAGGCTTGTGCCTTCTTACATATGTTAAGTTTGTATTCTTATATGGTGAATCTTTGTTGAATCATTATGTGGATTTGGAATAATTTATGCGGCCAGATTTATTATTACTGTTAAAACGGGTATTTTTTTCCTCCTCACAGATGTTAAGTTTGTATTCATATATGGTCAATCTTTGTTGAATTATCATGTGGATTTGGAATAATTTATGTGGCCAGATCTACTATTGTGTCAAAATGGGTATTTCTATATGTAAAGTGTCCTTTTTTTTTTTTTTTTTTTTTCCAACATAAAAATGTGTGATTCGTTTTAATGCAGTACTAAACATAATTTAATTTTAATTTATTGGAACTGTGACAATAGTTATGGTCTCAACACAAAACTTTATTGTCGGATGATGATGTAAGTCATGTGACTGTTACTTTTAAATGGCAATTGACAACAATGGAGTTTTTGCTCCAAATTCAATAGTTTACTTGTTTGTTTGACAAAAAATTAGTACATAGAACAGTGTGAAAAATTAGTAAATTTCTTTATAAGTTCTTAAGACAAACAAGTTGGAAAGTTATATTGTGCGGACATAAAATTTGGGATATATTATCGTCATAATTATAATTTTTATTAAAAAGTTATTCTAATAATTGGAAATGTTGTTAATACTTTTTCTAATAAAATTACTCTGATATTATATTTGAAAAGGATGTTTTAATGTTCAAGATGAGTCAAATACGTATCCCCATATCCCAGAGTATCTCACAAGTATCTGATACATATTCGAAATACAAAATTATTTTCAAATTATGAATACATATATGAAGTATTGGACACTAATCTGCGGATGTTCGGGATGTATCAGTATCCACTATGGATTCAGCTCCTTCATAGAAATATTGTGCTTTATACACTATCTTAGATGACTTTATCTTGTCACGAATTGTCCTTAGTTGGTGTTGCCTCAATCTTCCCACGAATTGATTTGTTCCATGTGTTTGTGTCTAGGATGCATGGACACTTCTCTAGGTGTGCTGTGGCAGTGTAAAAATGGCACAGACACAACATGGGCCTTGCGGGGACACTTTAAGGACATGACTGGGTAGTTTTGCAATTATTTATTTTTATAGAAAAAACAGAGTTCTAATGCAACTTTAAAACATATCAATGGTTAATTAAAAAATAATATAATATTTTAGAAAACAATAACAAGAGCTATACTGTTCTATGCTCTAAATTATTGATTACGTTTATGATAATGTGTAAAAAATGGAATCAGGAAAAAACAAGAAGAAAAGAAGCTAATGTGAAAAAAATGGGCAAAATTCAATTTTTTGTTCATGTAATAATATATTATATATATATTTTTGACGGATCCTTGTTGTGTCTGACTTTTTTTATTTTATTTAAAATTTGACATATAGCCATGCCAGTATCTTGTTGTACCAGCCGTATCCGTGCTTCATAGGTTTTCGTTCTTTATATTGTTACTCATTCATTTTAACGTTCTGGTTTCAATTGCAACCATTTTGAAAATCCATTGTTGCTTAATTATTCTAGCATTTGTTCCATGAGGCATAGCTAACCTTCTTGTCTTATAAGAGAGCTTCTCCTTTTGTGTGGGAAGGAGGCACTTCCTTATCATCTACCTTGGTGTAATTGTATGTGCAGCCAACTCAATTTCTCTTTCCTTTCTCAATCAATATAATTGTAGTGGTTGCTTGTGGGTCTTTTATCTTCACTCGTGTGAGAACTACCGACTTTAAATTTCTATTATTAAACTGTTATTGTCTCTGTTAGAAATCGAACACACACTTCAGGGCTCCTGCTTTCCGGTTTATGCATTTCTTGCTGTCTACTTATGATTTATTTATGCATTGTGTTCATATATTCATCTTAAATTTATGCCTCAGTTTTAGGATATTTAATGAATTAGTATTCCTCAGATTTTTTTCCCAGTCTGACTTTCTGTTTGTTTAATATATAAATGAATTATTTGGAGCTATCAGTCGTTCTTATTTCACTAGAGTTTGCTGTATAGGTATGTCAACGTAAAAATGACTCCTTATTACAAGCAGCTATTATGGTGTTGATGATCTCTGTAAAGGTACTTCCTGAATACAATCATTGTTTCTTTGTTTGAACTTGAAGCAGCTGGGTACTAAGTCAAGCTGTAAATTGCTTCTTACTTCTTGTTTTTCACACTGCTAGTGCTTTTCATTTTGGTTCAAACTTAAAAGTTTAAAGCTTTTGATCTTATACTGATGTCCATAAGTCCATTTGAATGGGGAGTGTAATTTGCTGTGAAAGAAACCTATAACTCATCAGTTTTGTTTGTCTTACTTGCTAGTAGATAAAAATCAAATGGATAGTAATTATAAACAAGAAATTTTGATATCTATTTGAATGGTCTTGGCTACATCACTCACTTGAAACTGCAGGTGATGTGTACTGATAGGCCTAAATGTATTATAGTATTTGTGAATATAGAGCCTCTTTCCTCATTACCATTCAATTTTACCAGTGGCTTGCCGATGTCCAATTTCATTATTTTTTCCTTTCGGTTGAGTATATGCCATTCAATATGTTCTATTTTACTCAACAGTCTCTAATGATGCCCATAAACTGCATGTTTAAATTTTTTCTTGTTGGTATGGTGTTTTCATACTGACCTGGTCGTGTCTTTGTTAGAATGCTTGCAAGATTGGATGGTTTTCAGATAAGGACTCCAAAGAACTTCTCTCTCTTGCAAATGAGGTTTGTTAGCAGTTTTTTGAGTTCACTTTAACTTTTCTTTTTAAGCACCTTACTTCCACTTATGGGCTTCATATTGTATCAAACTGTTGCTCATCTTAAATTCCGCCACCCACTGCATATCTAGATAGGAAGCAGCTTCTGCAGTGCAAGAGACTTCAGCACTGAAGCAAGTAGTTCTCTTCCAACTATCTCAAAAATTCTGTCGAGGTAGGATATTTTGTTATGTTCTGATTTGTGTTACTTCTTTCGGAATATCTTCATTTTTAGTTAAATTATATGAGATATTTTGCTAATCTTGTTTAATTAAAAAATTTCTTGCAAATGATGACTATATTAAGGGTTGAAAATTTGGCTATCGATCACATGATGTTCTTGGGTGCTGATGATTGTTTTGGCAGCAAGTACAGTGATGGTGTGTCTATTATACTGTGAATCAAAGAAGCAGAACTAGGTTATATTGAAGATAGTGTTAGCCAACCAATAATACAAGCACTCCAAATAGGGGAATGCCAAAAAAAAAAAAAAAAAAACACACTTGGAAGACATTTTTCTTAGAATCGCTCCGAGTGGTTTTTGGGTGGGATGGTTTCATTTATCACACTAGTGGCAACCCTCGCGTACAAGGGCTACTTTTGCACAGGATCTCTCGTTGGTAGGTAATTACCGAGGGCTTGGATGTTTCAATGAGAGAAAATCTCTCTCAATTTTTTTCTTTTTCTTTATTTCTATCCCCATTTGTCTTAGTCTGTGGGCAAGGCTCCATATAGGCCATTGATTGCATTATTGTTGGTTATGTTATAAATTTGTTTTAGGTAGGTTAATCCAAAGGCAATATGCATGGGGGGATTGCCCTGACTGGTATGTCTCTTTCCAGTATTACTCTTAACCAATTAAAATTAAGTTATCTCTGTCAAGAAAATGGATAATCTGTCTTCATATGGTTTTGGTTTAGTGGATTGTACAAAACATTATTATGTTAGCCGAGTAGCTACTCTCTTATTTTATATCCATCATCTCTTACTTTTTTTTTTGAGGGCAAGGGTGGGACTCCGTATGGGAAGTCCTTTTTCCCTATACTCAACATGGAAAATGTGACCAGCTTCTTGCTGTAAAAAAGGGGTACGGGGGGACAAGTTGTTGGCACTTTATGTGTATGCCTTCTAACTGTGTATACACATTTTGAAAACCGTGAGCAGGTCGAGTGCAAAGCGAACAATATTTACATAGCGGGGCAGGTTGCGACAATTTGGTATCAGTATTGATCCCCAGCTGAAAATGGGGGAAGAGTGCACAAGTCGATGAGGGTCAGACCAGCAAGGATGCTGGGTTCCAAGAGGGGGTGATTGTTATGCCCTACATCACTTGGGGGGAGAAGTTGCTAGCATTTACATGTGTGAATGCCTCCTAACTGTGTAGATGCCTCCTAACTGTGTAGTTGCATTTTGAAAACCATGAGCATGGGGAGTGTGCTAAGCGGACAATATCTACATAGCCGGGCGGATCGTGACACTAAACCTCATAGCACAATGATCATAAAAATTCTGACTTCTCAACTTTGTAGCTTTTTTCCATTCGCATAAGCAAAATTTTAACTTCAAGCCTTCAATTTCTATTCCACTAAATTTTTTCTTCCCTTCGAGTAATGGCAATGAATTATTTTTTTTGTAGTTTCAAAGTTGATCAT
The DNA here is from genome assembly GCF_030987335.1 of Cornus florida. Classification (NCBI taxonomy): domain Eukaryota; kingdom Viridiplantae; phylum Streptophyta; class Magnoliopsida; order Cornales; family Cornaceae; genus Cornus; species Cornus florida. The sequence continues at coordinate 93,963,258 of NW_026775581.1, read as the reverse complement.
CTTAGGGGGGCTGTTGCTTGGTGTAATAGTAAAAAGCTCGAGTTGATAACCTTGAGGATGCAAGCAGCCACTTTGTGTAAAATAATGCCAAAGTCTGGTCTATTCCAATCTTTCCATCCTAGCATCCCACATAGGCAAGACCACCACATGGTAATGGTCCTTGGTAAAAAGTTGACCAATTTTAGGATTGTGTCTAGGTTGGTCATAAATCTAATACTATCTCAAAAAAATTCAGTTCAATCATACAACATATAAAAATGTTTCCCAGCTGCAGTTGACATGGTATATTGTCAGGTTTAATATTAAGGCTGACTCAAGTGAATCACAGGGGTTGACTATCACACTGCAGTTGCTTTTTTCTTTAGGAATAGCATTGTGTTAGCTCATGGTGGCTAATAGTTATGTAAATTTTTATGACTTGATGATCATTTTCACATATTTCATATGTTAATCAATTTGATGCGTATTTGTGAGCAAGTGCTATTTAAATGTTTAAGTGACAACTGCAAAAGTAGGTTTTTTCAAATTGTGTGGCACAGCTTGTAATGTTTTCTTCTTTGTGATATGCATAAAAATGTTTTGTTGTGTAGGATGTTGAATCATTGATCAGTAAACAAATTACATTTGCAACTAATTAATGCTCCTTCTCTCTATGTAGATTTTATCCGCAGATGAAAATTGGTCAGATACTTGCGTCTCTTGAAGCGAAGGTGATCTTATATCCCTTTCTTCCTAACTATTTATTTATTTGAAGTAGTGACGGTATTAATATATCTTTTATATCTGTGTTGTAGCCTGGTTATGGGACTTTTGTGATCGATTTCCATATTTCAAAGAATACAAATTTTTCTCCAGAAGAAAAAATAGTAAGCATCTCTTGTACTCATATCTATTTGAGAAATCAAGTTCTATATGCTTGGAGAAGGTCCTTCTGAGTTTATAATAATAAATATATATGATGTGAGTTGAAAAGCTTATCAGTTTTTTGTATTTTTGGTTTTCTTCAATTTGTATTATTATTGTTATTAAAAAACGTCATGTTTGTTGGCTGCTGACCATCTTTATGTTGCTGAATTCTGTCCTGTATTTATTTATTTGAAATCAGTTTAAAAATATTGCTATTATTCGTGGTTGTCTCATTTATCCAAGGTATTGGGAGGAGTGGATTGGGTATAGACATAATGTCCAGCTTAAATCTCATCGAGGCTGCCATCATACTTGAACTTGTGGTCACACGTTTGATACCTTGAACTTTGACCATTGCATCAAGCAATGACTGACCTTTCATGAAATCATTATTATTTCTATACCTTTTACTCATTGGTTGGTATAGATTACTTATCCCTGCAAATTCATTCCAATTGTTGGGATGACTGCTTGATCTTTCCTTCTACAATATATGTACCTAGTTGAATTCAGGAGCTGATTCCTGTTCCGGATGGTTCCCCAATGTCAGAATATTCACTTAGCCTGCATATTATATATTTTTTACGCAACATTCTTTTCTTAGTATATTTCATTGGAAGCAGTCCATAAATTTGAGATTGTTAATTAACAACCAGCTTTAAACTATTTCTACCCATCTTTTCTTTGGGTGAGCTAAGATTACATATATATCTTTCTTCAGGGTTAGTTAAATTATCAAGGGGTGCACCTATTGTTTGAAACTGCTCTTTTATTCATTTTTCCCTTCTGCCTTTTCATGTTATTATTAATATTCTATTTCTCTTTTGCCTGCAGCGGTTATTTGTGGCTCAGTTAGATAATATAGAAACATCTGCCTGTCTCATAAGTCCCCCACGAGTTAAGTATGTCTTGTTTCCTTCTTTTTGACTTAGTAGAGTTATTTCAAATTTATTCTGACCAGATTCTCTTTTCTGTTTAACTTGCACAGCTTTCTCTTAAATGGTAAGGGAGTGCACAGAAGAAATAATGTTTTTATGGTAATTACAGACAATTCGTTGTATCTGACAGAATTATCTGTTACTATTTTATGCAAATTGTAACACTTGGTATTTTTATGTATTTGACCTTCTAATCAGGATAGTGGACCACAAACTCCAACAATTGTGTCGCCAATGCTCAAGTATGGAACAAATCTTCTACAAGCCGTGGGCCAGTTCAATGGTATGCTTGATTATGGGCCTTCTATGTCCAACATTTCCTGGTTTTGTTCTTTGAATTTATCTGCTTTTTGACTGTCTGTATTCATTGTAAAGGAAATTACATTATAGTTGTTGCCTTTATGAGTGTGATCTCAAACCTTGACCGGCCTGTCCTACAAGATTATGTCCAGCCTGCTGTTGCTGCAGTTGATTCAGGTATGCCCAGTAAAGGAAGGAAACAGGAAAATATGTCATGTAATATATATTTATAGTAACTGTCTGCAATCACAAATGCTGCTTTGTGCAAATGGTTCTGTTCATTTCATTAACAGATGTCCAGATCCTGATCAAGTCATTTTTTTTTTTTTTTTTCACATTAGATTTTGAGATTATCGAAGGACCATCACGAATATCACTAAATTGTCCCATAAGGTATGCCATCATACAGTCAAGGCTTTCAAAACTTTGCCGTTTGAGTATTTCCACATGCACCCTTTTGTTCTTGTAGATCGAATACCTATCCCTCCCCAGTTACATCAGTAATTTAATCCTACATGCATCTGTTACTCCACTTTAAACATATCACTATGTTATTGGTTTTCTGTACTTTCTGATTTAAACACATTTCTTTTGTATGGAGACCTGTTGGAACAGTGTGGTTTGAGGAAATGTACGGGTCTCCTGCACCCTTACTGCTAGAGTGACTACAAGGAAGTTCTGTTATGATCTCCTCTCTCTGATTGGGTTTTAACTGAGTGTGTTTAAATTTTGTAAAATCTTTATGCTCAAATTTCTCCTCCTAAAGCAACCCATGCTATTCAACTCCATTTGGGAACACCTGTTGTTTTGCTTGCATGTGTTATATTCTTATCCATGAAGTCTTTCCAATGGGAAGTTCTTGGTTCCTTTTTATTGGTTAATTATGTTCATGTAAACTTGTGTACTACAGGGTTGTTTGTGAATTAATATTTTTTTGTTACCAAAACGCAACTTCTCACATCAAAACGTGTAATTGCTTTCGCAGTCCTTTGAATAGGTTGGTTTGATCAATACTTTTAGGTGCTTATTGCCGGAAAATTAAATTTAAGAAGTTTTTTCTTCCATAATTTTAAAGATAATGAAAATCCACATATTGAGAGTGTCGTATTCCAACTGATTTCCTTCTGAGCTATCTTATAGCTCTCATCTTATTTTGAACGAATGTGTACCTATGAGTTTTATCCTTATTTATGACACTACCCACTGATGCAATTATTTTCTATCTAGTACCATTTCAAGTTCTATGTTGACATAGTTAGTATGATACTCCTTCCACCTTGTTTTGTTTTGTTTGTGTTTTTTCGAGGAAATTTTCTTTATTTAAGATGTTAAATATTCTTACTGAAAAAGGAAGTGTAGCAAGTAAATTTCCATTCACATAATGATATATACATATATATATCTATACTATTGTTAAAAGTACAAAGAGTTTCCGACCAAATATATATATATATATTTGTATTATATTATTTTATTTTATTATCCAAAAAATGTATAAAAGAGTTTTCATTAAACACAAACTCTTCTATTTATTTTAACAAACTCCAAATACCGTATTAAACACACTCTTTGCAAGTTTCTTTAATTGAGAATATTAATTGAAATTAAAATTTATTAATCACATTTATATATTATATTAAATATATCTCTTTTTTTCATAATTAAATATATCTCTTTTCACTTTAATTAGGACTCTCAACATAAACAAACTCAATAAATTCACACTATATATGCATTTCTTTTTTTCAAATACGTGTATTTGTGTGTGTGTCCTCCTGTCCGTTTGCATAGACTCCATCAGCATGTAAAACTGCATTTCAAACTTATTAAACACATTCTTTGAGAAATTCTCTAATTGAGAATAGTAATAGAAATGAAATTTTATTAATCACATTTTATATATTAATATAAACAAACTCAATAAATTCACAAAAGTTATTGATAAAAAACAGTTCATTTAAATTTATCAATAGTATTAAAATAAAATTGTTCTTTTTTAGGAAGAGGAGCCATGTTCTATAGCAAAGGTACTCTTTGATCCCATATTTGATTTATAAAAACACAAAAGACTAATACATATATAGTATAATGATAGTGTAATGATACTAATAAATGTTGATGAAAATACTTCAAGTCCAGTTTAGAAGTGACCCAAATTCATAAAAAAAAAATTATACATAAAAATAAAATTGTTCTTTTATCTGTGTTTTTGGTCATTTATATATTTTTTTATAATTACGAATATATAAAAGAGTTCTGCTCACGTGCATCCCACGTGAGTAGTATATATATATATATATATAAATATGTATAGACAGAGATAGATTTCCAACCATTCATATGATAGAATGTTGCTGTGTTTTTCTTTTCCTTTTTTGTTGTGGTCATTTTATGTTTTAAACAATGTTATCATTGTATCATTTATATATGAAAAAGAAGTTTGGTGTGTAATTTCCCCCTCCCCTTTTAAAAGAGTATGAGCTTTCATGGAACATTTTGAAATATGTGGAATTGGCCTTTTAAGTTTGACCACCTATGAGGATCTCAAAATGATTTTGTATATGCATGTTTTGGGTACTCTAGTGGTCCTTTCTTTATCTAAGGAATACTGATGACAAGGCTTGTTCAGATTGATAATTTGTTTCCTTATAAAGTTATATTGATTTTAACTTTTTGCCTTGTGTGTGTGAATAAGCAGATAGAAATTTTTATAAAGATCGTGACTTTTTATCCTGTGTGTTTCCTGAATCACATTGATGTTTCTGCTGATTGATTCATTTTGATTCTCAATCTCATACAGCTTCAGGCGTATTAACACTCCTGTTAAAGGACATTCGTGCAAACATCTTCAGGTGAATGCTCCATTTGCATCATGTATTATAGAGGAAAGCATAACTTGTGTCTGGAATACTAGGATTTTATATTGTAGAGAAAGTGGATTGGTCCGACCTAAGTAGTATGAAAGTTGTAAAGTCCATGTACACCTACTTTCTTACTCCGCTTAGAGAGTCTGGAGATGTGGGATTCAGCGCGAAAAACTGGGTGAGAATGACCCGGTCAACATGCTTCTTCTTCTCTTCGTCACCACTCCACCAAAAATTTTCCATTCTTCATCAACAATTAAAGAATCAAGTTTAGCAGAGTCAACCAGAATGGTTTATTTAAGGCTGATCCCGAGTGAAGCTGTATGGCTGCTTCAACACCCCTTCCTCTTATGGCTCATTTTCCTGATCCAAATGTTGATGATGGAGGTTTGAACTATAACCCTCCTTTCTGTTCCCCTGCTTGGAGACCAAATTCTTGATGTCAGGCTTTTAGAGCAAAGCTTGCTAAGCAATAAAAGTGCCCGAAGATAGTCAGTGTGAAAGAAAGAGCTCTGGACATGTCTTTACTTGTGTTCAACACTTCTTGGACTTTTTTATAAATGAAAAATACTCTACTCAAAAAAGACTCTTTCTAAATATTTGGGGTAACATGAATTTTGTTGTCATTTCACACCGTGTAATGCAATAACTGTAGTCAAACCACATGTTGCGATATTGTTTCCTACTATCTCAACCCATGTTAGTTTTGATCCTCTTTCTGTAGCATCGCTGTTCAATGTGGACCACATCGCTCTTTCTTATTGCCGCAATTGTTGTTTTGTACTCTACATGACTGTTTGGCTTAAATTATTTTTTTAGGCTTGCCAAACGATCCCTATAAGACGCGATTAATCGATGACGACGGGAGGAAGTAGGAATGGCCCTTCCTCATTGGGTTCCGATTGCCTCTAAAACGAGGACTTTTACACAATCAATTTGGAAACAATGCTAAGAAAGCGACAGAATAAAAACACAGTGGTATTTACATGTATTCCATACTAGTAATTCTTGTACCGGACAAGAGTTGGAAAATGACTAAGTAATCCAATTTTTTAATTTTTTTTTTTTTTTTCCTAGTTGGTACTCACACACACTTGTCTCTTCTGAGACTTGAAACCCCTGACCTTTCTTTGAGAAGTAAGAGGCTGATATCGCTAGGCCACTGGCCTGTTGGTAATCCAATTCTACAATACTGCTATTGAAAAGGAAAGGAAATACAAGAGAAGTAAATTACATTGTAAATGACTTCTGTTGGTCGAGGGACCACTACAAAGGTCTCTTTCTCTGTTATTTATACCCAAAACAACTAGCAGTTACATGTAACTGCTAATTTGAATTCAAAGTCCAAGTGTTGTAGGGTCTCTTCATCTCCCTTTTCTTCTATTCCGTTGCCGTGTGTCCAATTAAAAAGTACCTGTGTAACTGATATCCTTTATCTCTTGACGCCTATTTCTCTTGCCACGTGTCCCTCACCAAACCTTGCATATACCAATAAATCATTGTCCTTATAATCAATTAGGTTTACCAAACTGCCACCATAATTTCTGCTTTATTATGAACCCATTCAGCTTCTGCCATGTGGCTTAATTTCAGAATTTTGAAATATAGTACAAACAATGACTGAACCATCTTCATCAATCTTTTCTCATTTGATCTCCAATGCGTGCTATTTCAATGGTTTCATGACTGTGTGCATTTCTGATTTTATCATTTCTTGTCTTGCTGCATATCTATCTCAAAGTTCACATTTCCCCCCCCACACAATTTGTGAATATGTTGTTACCTAGTCATCCAATTCCTAAAGTTTTTTCCTATGAAGTATGATTGGTCTAATTACTATTTTATGCAATTTCCTTTTGATTTTAAAGGTGTACATTGATCGCATAATATGCAGTACTCCATTAATTTCATCTTGCTCTAATTATATGCTTGTATAATCCACATTTGTCCCTCTTGGTGTATAATCAATCTAACCTAGTTAATGAAAACATTTACTTTTTGGTGTCTCTTGACCCTCAATCTTCTTATATTTCCACTTGTACTTCTAGTACTAAAATTATGTTCCATATATTCAATTTTAGTTATGTTAAACTTTCCTGAATTGTCTCTCCAGGCCTTAACTTTTAGCACCTATAATTGCTCTAGTTTTATCAAGTATGATCATATCATCAGCAAATAATACAATTCTTTATAAAACTTCATATTCCACAAATAAGTAATATATATATACATAAGTAATGAATTTTATATGACACTGAGCTGACAGATCTTGGATACTCTCTAACTAGTGACTTATGTAGTATAAAAAGTTCAAGAAAGGAGCAATTCTGAAGGATAAAACACTTGAAGTAAAAAGAACTGAAAATCTGACATGATAAGAAGCCAACTACTAGTTAATCATGCAATTGAAACTTTTTAATGTTGGAAAAATTAGTGCTACTAGATCATATATTTATGGATACTTTATTTGTTGAGCTTTGATGCAACCTCTCTTGGAAATTTCTTCAATTGTTATTTATTCCGAGGGCTTATGTTTCACACCATATAGGGCTCGTAGAACCCTAAAAACTCTTATAACCTTCTAAAACCAATACACTTAAACATATTAGCCGAATAAGATTCAAGTTCCACCACAATAGCCACGAGAAGGTCCTAAAATTTTGAAATATAACTTTGATAATTAAAGTACTTGTAAAAACAAGAATATACTATAAAAATGTACTACTTGAACCACTAATAAGTCCTAAAAAACGAATAGGATACTGCTATTTTACAATAAACATATTGTTGTCCTATGTGTCCACATCTAGTTTCATCTTTCATATAATGTATTAGCATATAAATTTAGAAAATTAATTTAAACTATGTTGTCTTAAAATTTATATAAATTTTTATAAATATATATAGTGCCATGTCCTCGATATATGTCCATAATTCACTTTGTGGGCATATTGTTGTTGTCATGTTGTATCTGTGTCCATGCTACTGAGGGCTTAACCTTGCTGAGTCCAAAATGTGGTGAGGTCCAAGTAATTCCCTTTTCTCTGACTGGAGTCTCTTCCTTTTCCTTGGCTTTTGGATCTCATCTATACTCAAGAATGTGGCCAGCTGAAGTTGTGCCTCTTCTGTCTCATTGGAGCGCAACTGTGAATAGATGATCTCTTCAGGTTCTCCAATTAGTACTCAACCTTGCTGATTCAAAACTGTGATATGGTTCAAATAATTACCTTTTTTCTGACTGGAGTTTCTTCCTTGGCTTTTGGATCTCATTTGTACTCAAGAATGTGGCCATCTGAAGTTGTGCCTCTATTGTCTTGTTGGTGCACAATTATGAATAGACATCTCTTCAGGATCTGCAATTAGTACTCAACCTTGCTGAATCCAAACTGTGATAAGGTCCAAGTAATTCGGTTTTATTTTTTTCTGACTAGTCTCTCTTCCTTGGCTTTTTGATCTCATCTATACTCAAGAATATGGCTACCTGAAGTTGTGCTTCTTTTGTCCCATTGGTGCACAATTGTGAATAGACGATCTCTTCGGGATCTGCAATTAGTACAAATCTCATCCAAGAAATCTCTGAAAATCTCTTAAAATGATGGTCCACCTTCCTTCTGTAGTTCTGTGTATGTTGGTGCATAAGATGTACTGCTTTATCACCTGTTAAACTTGATTTACGCTGTCAAATATACATACATACATACATACATATATATATATATATTGGCTAAGATTTTAGTTATGTTGAAAATGTTCCTCTTGAAACTATGCCAAAATATTAAAAAATTTCAGTAATATGAAATATTGATAATATCGAAACGCAGAAATTAGAACAAATTTCTGAAATACCTGTTTTTTTTAAGGAACTAAAATTTTGCTGTTATATATCGAAAGTATTATTTAAATTTTTTTCTGCATTGTTTAATTTAACTTTAACCCCTTCTATTGTTTTCTGTTTACATTCCTAAAGTGATATTCAATATTTCTGATTCTTTTGGTTCTAGTGTTTTGATTTTGACAACTTTGTGGACATAAACACAAGAAGACCATCATGGCGTTGCCCGCATTGTAATCAATATGTCTGCTACACAGATATCCGTGTCGATCAAAATATGGTCAAGGAAAGTAGCTCTGAATTCACGTTTTTCTCACAGAGTTTGTTTTGGTATATTATTATATACATTTTTTAATTTTATTATTAATGCCATTGATTCTTCTTCAGGTCTTGAGAGAGGTGGAAAAGAATGTTGCTGATGTGATTATAGCTGCAGATGGATCATGGAAAGCTGTTACGGAAAGCAATGACCAAAAGGACCTGCCACATGATAGGCCCTCAGATGGGCCTGCTTTGCAAAAATCTACTAGCTTCTCTGATGCTGTTCCAGATATTTTGGATCTCACCGAGGAGACTGATGAGATGGATGTAATGGGTACATGTGAAACTGAAGACAGGAAACCTGTTCTGGCTAATGTTCTATGTCAAACTAATTCTAAGAATCTGACTGTTCCTGCAGAATTTAACAATCCAAGCGAGATTAGTCAAAACAATGCTTCTCATGTAGAGGATGACTTCTGGTCAGGAATTTACTTGTCAACTTCTGGATCAGGGATACCCGATGCTTCATCAGTTGCCCAAATCTTTGGTGGTGTTTCTGGATCCCTTCCTACCACTTCTATGCTGTCACCTGTGTTAACTGATGCTGTTTCTCCTGCTCTTAATCGAGAAGCTGGGGCTCTTCATGGATCTACTCTTCTTGATACCTCTGTATCCCAAAGTCAAATTCCTTCTTCCAGTAATTTGCATTTACAGCAGACAAACTTTGGGAATGCATTTTCTGCCAATGAATACGGAAGGTTCCCATCAATACCCAGACATGTAAACAGAACGCCGATTGCAGTTCAGGCCCTTCCGGCTCCAACCCTGACACCAGTGTCACAACAAAGATCAAGAAATAATTTGAATACTTTGAACCCCAATGGTATGTCGCTTCCTTCTCAGACTTCTCGCGCTCTACCAACAATTGCAGAGGTTTTTGATGCAGTCTCCAGTGATGTGGAAAGGCAGCAGCAATTTTCTAGATCTCATTTGAATCCGCTTCAAATGTCAAATATGACATCTTCATTGCAGCAGCCCTCAGCAACTCAGGTTATGTTTGTTTTACAATGGACTATGTGCTGTCTGATAGCTATGCAGGTCCTTGTCAATACTAATGCAAACTGGAGATCTATGAAGTGAAAGTTAACTAAAGATTGGATGAATAATTTTCCAATTTGATCGCATTTGGGCTTGGATATGTTTAGGTTTAGGTTTTCTTCTTCAGCATATTTTGTGGTTTTTTTTTTTTCTTTTCTTTGTTCTTAATTAACTTTTTTCCTTACAGAACTGGGATCAACCGGTAGTTGGCCTTAAAGCTTCAAATCCACTCCCAAGTGCTTATAGAGCTCACAACAGCAGCTCACAACAGCAGCAGCAGCAAAGCTCACAACAGCTGCAGCCTCTGAACCTAAGGATGTCACATTCCACAAGTCAGTCTCCAAGCATGATCCAGTCATCTGCTCTTTTCCGACAAACTCAAGTTCGTCAAGGAAGTGCACAAAGTGGGGTTGGTAATGCAGCAGGTACTGGAATTAGTCAACAAGCCCGGTTTATGAATGCCACCGCTCTGCGAGCTGCCCAGGTGGCAAGAAGGTCACCGTCAATGCCAGTTCCAATGCAAACACCCCGAACATCATCTTTCCCGGTGAATGTTGATGGGGGGTTTAAGGCATCAGTGGGAGAGCAGAGAGGGAATACGGGAGGAATGGTGCAACCAACCACAAGGGAAGATAGTATGGTGGATTTGGCAGCAGCAGAGCAAAACTGGCGACCTACAGGTCGGATGCGTGGAAGTCTATCTGGTTCTGCCTATTCTGCTGCTCTTAACCAGTTCATAATTCGTCCGACCCAGCCGACTCAAGCGGCTAGACCACCATCAATTATAACCTCACCCCCACCTGGTATTCCACCGGAATTCCATGTGCTCATGGCAAACAGGAGTGCCCATACTTCTCCCGCAGCGAATCAGCCATTGACTCAGTCAAGTAGCTCAGCTGGAGGTTCAGGTGTTCTGCCTGAGCGGTCTTCAGGGATGTACTGATGTTGACGATGAGTCAACTGGTAAGGCTGTATATAGTATGGCCGATTTTGTATTTCCCGGTCACCTGTAAAGTTATCCGCGTTATCATACATGTGCTAATGTTTCTTGTGACAGTTTATAGTCTGAGTTTCCTATCTTCCTGTTTATTAGTTTGCATTATTGGTTATGGAGGTGATGTGGTTTGATAGATCTGGAAGGTGTGCATTTCCAACACTTTCGTTCACTGGTTATCTACGAGGGATAGAAACAGATTAGTAAACCTCGAATCTTTTTAGTACCTTGTCTAATGTATGGTAAGCACTATAAATTTATATGCCAACTTTCTTCAACATTGTGTTTAAACTAATCGATCACTGATCTCATCTCTCGTCACGTTTTAATTTGTCTCCCATTTTTTCTATTGGATGGTACCCAATTTTCAATTGTTTATGGAGGATATATAGTCATTGCAGTGGACTGAGAAACCAGTAACCTCATGTTGCTTGCTTATCACTTTTTCCCCTGTAATTTCTCTGCAGTTGATAGTGCCCTAATTATAGAAAACAGCAACCATTGTCGTCACTTCGGGATTTTAAGTCTTTAAAGAAACATGCATTTAATGCATTTGCCCTCTTTGAATTCCAGAACCACCAATTTATTAAAAGCTTGCACATTCATATTGTATCTTGGAAAAGTTTTCAATAGTAGTGGATTTTTAAAAAATATACTCTTCAAATGGGCATGAATTTTGGAGAAAGATAAATTTTTTATTATCTATCCATTGGTTCTATCCGAACTCTTATAGCTCTTAGTATTCTCTAAGTCGCATTCTGTAAGTCGCAGAAGAGTGAAGAGATTGAGATAGATTTGTGTTTCAATGGAGTCATTTTAAATATAATGTATTACAACTTTTTTTCGTTGAATGTTTCATTTCAAAACTTGAGATGATGGAAGCCCAACAAAATCTGTTTCATTTTCAAGACAACTGGCATTACTTCCTCACTCCACTTTCAAATTTTTTCTATCTTCTTTTGCATGATCTAACAAAATATTTGACCAATTTCCAAACCTATTTACTTATATCTCTAGCATCCCCTCCAGGCCATGAATCTACAGGTCATTGAAATTTTGGACCTCTCGCAAAGACATAACGCTAATTAATACACAAAATAAGCCCCATCAAAAACAATATCAATTCAGTAAAACAGGATATTTCTGTAAACTGTCCCATGAGAAGCTGCCAAACCAGACAATTATCAGATGCACGGCATAAACACCATTTTGGGATTAATTTAAAAAACTTCAGCTAATCTCGGTGCTTAAGATGATACTATTTTAAAAGACATGAGGGAGCTATAGGATAAAAGCAAAAGGAAGTATCCATCACTGTATCCACAGAGTCGACTCCTTAATACTCCCACTTCTTCAACTCCATACCATCAGGAGGGCTGTCCTCCACCTTCTTCGAACCCACGTCCTCCCAGTTCGTTGACAGCACAGTTCCATTGGACTCGACCTGCAAAGCAACAATAATTTTTTAAACTAAATATAATTTAACCGAGTATCAAAGGAAATATAAGAAGTGTTGCCCCCACAGCTACATAATCTAACCCAGCATCATCATCATGGACGATTAAGTCCACAAAATATGGGATTGGATACACGAACTGGAAGAGAAAACTACATGTTGCGCTTTTTCTACAGCACGTGTATGTATATATGAGAATATCTATCAAAAGAAATGAATCTTTAAATCTTGGAGGCATAAGAAACAACAAACATATTAAGAATCTCACAAAAGATTTAATCATGGCTCTCCTCATGTCCTCGTCTGAATTTTTGTAAATGTCCCCAAAAAACCTGTTCAAGGATGCATCACCATCTAGCTTCTCTTCTTTTTCCTGTATCTCAGATAATCAAGTTATAAAGACCATGAGTAAATGGAGATAGCTCAACCTTCATAGGAAAAAGATGCACACTATAATGTAAAAGAAATTCTATCTGAAAAGTACAAATAAATAATGAAATCCAATAGAAACACGGCTGTTGAAAGTTGTATCACCTCCTTCTTTACTTGGGCCTCCAACTTATCCCAATCTGTTGTTCTTGCCTTTGAAGATGGATATCTTAGCTTCTGGGATCCAAGAGCTGCAAATTCATGAAAACATGAGCCGCAGAACTAGCAAGGATTTTTTTTTTTTTTTTTGGGTGGGTTGGTGGGGGAGGGGGGTGGGGTTTACGCCCACCAAAGTTGTAAGAACTTTCTTTAACTGAAAAAAAGTCAAAATATTTTTATATTTTGGAAGTTCACTAAATCAATGCACTGTATACAAGCAACCCACCAGATGGCACATTTATTTTTTGTGGAACTGCAACTTCCATGCTATATTCAAGAGATGTCCAGTTAATTGCTTCAGATTTTGCAAGCCGGATCTCAAGTTTGGTCGATAACACCTCATATCTGCACTTACCAGGTACTATCTGTTCTCCATGCAAACAAATAACAAAAAGAAAAATCAAAACCCACATCAGTTTAAAACATGGTTCCGACATTGGCCATGAGGATTTTATTTTAGCTAAGCACACATAACTAGTGTAAAACTGATGACTGGTTTGTTTCCCTACAGGAAAATGATTTGTATTCCGAATTTGTATTGTATCACTACTCTTCCTAAGGTAAGTGGTAAGATCTTAAAAATAACAACTTAAAAATGATATACTGCATAATTGAAGATCACATCCTTCCACAAAAAAAGAATCTGAAAATTGCAATATGCTATGGAGAACTAAGTATACTAGGCTCAAGAAGAGAAGAAAAGCTCCCAATAAAAAATGTGGCTTAGCAAACAGAAGATAATTGTATGTGGATTGCAATTCCATTAAAAAGGGCAAACAGTACAATATGGGGGGAGTTAAGCACTTAGAGAAGTTCCTCGCAATACCTTCCGGAATAGTCGTGGCTGAAAATGAAACCCATTTTCACCAGGGATGTCAATGTTAACACTCATCTGCAAGAGAGAATTCATTATTTTGAATTAGGCCATCAACTTTTGATGAGAAAATTTGAGACACCTGGCAAAAAACTTCGAGCATAATCATGAAGACCAGTTATATGGATAAGAAATTGATTGAGAATAACATACTGTCTGTTCACCAAACTCGACGGCCACATTTTCTGCTGGTAATCCCTTTGCAAATATTGTAACCACCACTTCCTCAGGTGTCTGATAGTATGCATGCCTGTTTAACTAATTATTGTCAGATAACATGTATGAAAAGAGAGTTCAAAGATCAAAATACTCTTTTTGCCACACATTAGACAATCTTACACATAAATTCACCACATAAAACATTGATAACATGACTCAACTCAACAAAGCCTTCGTTACATGAATCTTACTTCACCATTCGGTATACTTAATTCCCTGAATTCAGTAACATGCAACCATTTTTCCACTTCATCCATTCCTACATGTCGATAAATGGTCCCTTTTTCTTTTGAAACAGATGTTAAATACCAAATCATATGCCACTGTGAAGCCTTGAATAACTATCTAGCATCATGAGCTCATGACACTTGGGAATTCTATGGTGCATTCCGTAACTTCAATCTCAATTTTTGCTTGCTTATTCCAGTATAATACCTAACAAAACCTAGCTTGAGACACCGTGAAACGATGACACACTGAGCATAACATGGATGCAGTTTTATAATACATTTACAGCATAAGAGAAACATGGATAGCAGTGATGTTGGTTGTGATATTTGACAGAACAATGACAGGAGTGACATCATGGTGGCAGCAATGTGGCAATCGTCTCGCACTCTCACAGTAACGGAAGCATTTAACGGAGAAGGTGGCAATACAAACAGTAGTGGCAATACTGGTGTCTTACCAAATATTGCATGCTTGATTACTTGATCCAGGGTAAAGTACTTATTTCTAATTTGTGATGCAAAATAATTAACACTTGCAACTTGTATAAATATAATGTGGATTAAAATTCTCCAAAAACTTGGACCTATAACCAAGCATGATTTTTATTTAAAGGATACACACCCACACTTGCCTGCGCGCGCGCACACAAAGAGAGATCTACAATGACACAGCACCAAAAACTACTTGTTCTGCCATTTTTCATTAAACAGTACTGAACATGTAAAAGCATGAAAAGTGGCAACTACCTGTACTTTGGTTTGACTGATGCCATCTCTTTCATCTGATGTGATTCATTAAGTACTGGCCTGGCTTCTTCCTCACTTGCAAAATTTTTACCTACTGCTTGAGATCCAATAGAAGCATGTGCAGCAGTTGGTGGGATATTTGACGTTAGGGGCCTCGTACCCCTACCTTCCTCTTAACAATTCATTGAATTTCAATTAGATATGAGATCACAAGCATGTAAAATGTAATAAAGAGATACCGACTCTGCAATAGCAAGTATGTTTCCTTGTTATCAACCACTTACTGAACAATTGAAAAGGAAATTCAGGAACATATAATTACTAAATTTAAAATTACCCAAAAAAAGGAGTTTGAAAACTAGCACAACTCGTGGACAAGATACCATGTCCGTTGCATTGAAGTTTTTTCCCTAGTTTTCCTGTTCAATCTCCCCTTGCATGTATGAACCATTTAAAAAAAAAAAACCCCACACTTAAGAACATTATCTGTAGTACTTCCTGCATTTTCTAATATAATATATACATGACTTTATCAGAGAGTTAAATTTTCTATTCCTACATGTTTTTCCTCATAAAATTCATTGACAAATCCTATGATCCAAGGTCAACTATTCACTTTGATTCAACCACTATTGGTTTGTGTCTCAAATTACTGAAAGAAACAGCAATTGAAGTTAATAACTTAATAGTGTACGGTGGTCATAAGATTGCAAATGAAGTTTGGAAAATCACATACCTGCAATTCGTTGATCACATTCTTTAATCAACTTGGTAAATCTTGAATCATTTTGAGCTAAAGAAACACCAGTTTCAAGTGCTGCCTTGGCAGTATGATATTCTTCTAGACTTAAACATGCAGTTCTGAAGAAAATTTAAAGCAAAAAAATTCATTACTATGGGATTTATGTAAAGAGAGACATTTTCATTACATAATAAAATTGCAAGGACTATCAAAATGATGTTTATCAACCTCGCAAACCAGGCGAATTGAACTAATACACAACTCCAAGAACTTTACCAATTAAACTAGGCAAACAACTGGTACATTGTGATACAATAGAAAAGTAGGTTTAAAAAAAAAAATTTCGCCAGTGGTACTAAGCCTTCAATTACATATTCAGCGGAAAAAAAAACAAAGCCTTCAATTACATTATTCTTTGTTAGGTAACATCTAGATAAAGAATGAGCTATTTCTGGAACTCCATTGCATTGGCCTTCTCAAATAAGCAAGGTAAAATCTTTGTGCATGAATACTGAAAAACGGATAATATAGCTATAAATATATTGAGCTACTCTCCCTTTTTGTTTGAGGCCCCTACAAGAACTGCAGTGTGGTCAACAAGAATATTATTCATATTCATAGCAAATTACAAAGATGAATTTGAATGGTCAATTTAAGTTTGTGCAGTACTAACATTACCACAAAAAGATTTATTGCATTAGAATTTTAACTGAAACTTCCTCTGGGAGAGGGGGAAGAGAGAGAGAAATAAACATATAATTTTATTATAAAAGATTCACAGATTTTACTTAGAGGAAAACAACAAGATAGTTTACTTGTTCTCCTAATGCACTTTTGCTAAGAATTTCAGGTCATGTGAACCATGGAACCCCACAATATGTGAGCTATAAAAATTCTCAAAATTAAATTTATAGAGAAATTAAAATGCATTGCTTCACAAATTCATAACCCAGAAATAAAGAAGACACTCCCACTTTTAAAGAAGCTTATGATTGAATAACCAAATTTCAAAGGCAAACGCTGAATTAGGCAGAACTAATTCTCCTTGTGCAAAGAGGGAGGATAAATTCTCCATCTAAAAGTTATAAGTAACCAATGCAGAGTGGATTAAAGATTTTGCAATATTGAGACATGGTGACAAATAATAAGCATAATGTACAAGGTAATAAGGAACAACATAAAATATTTACCCCCCAAAAAAAGGAACAACATAAGATTTACCCAAATTAAATAAATAAACGACAGTGTATTTACCCCTTGCGAAGGTATGCCTTAGCCATCGAAGGATCCAGCTCAATTGCTTTGTTTGCATCACCTACAGCTTCTACTCATAAGATGCACATAAGTCACAAGTCAATTTCACAGTCCAAACTCCGAAGGCCGCACTCAAATGTTGCAGCAATATAGAAACGAATAAAAACCTAGATTTATGATTTTGCAAATATACAGACAGTTCAATTTAATAAATGCAAATAATATAAAGCAAACACTTTAATTGTGTAATATAAATATCAGAGTCATATATATTTTCTAAAGGCCTAAATTGACAGTCAAGCCCCGTAATTCCTCATTCATATATAGGCAAATAACATAAGCAAATAATGTAATTACATATTATAACATTTTGATCTTTTCTATTTTCTTCCAAGTCTGAAAGAATAGTCAATCTTCCTCAAGGACAGGCACTCCTCATCAAAACAATGAGATCAAGTGATAAAGAACGAACACAAATCTAGTAACAAACTATACAAAGGAATTCATTCCAATTAGCCAAATATGCAAATTACATATTTAGGTGCTGTTTGATAAAACTGAGAATTTTAAGAGCTGAATTTTAAGTGTTGAAGTTATTAAGTGGTAATTAAAAAAAAAAAAATTGATATCCTTTTAAATTTTAGCATTGAGTGAAAACTGATATTCTTGTCACTTAAAATTTTAACCCAATTTAAGTGGTGCTTACTGGTTTCAGTGATATTTAAATTGCATTATCGAGCACACTTAATTAGATAACCATTCTATTAAGTGCTGTTTAAATTGCATTATCAAGCACACTTAATTGGATAACCATTCTATTAAGTGCTGAATTTAGTTATACAAATTGAGTTATCAAAAAGCACCTTAGACACGCCAAAGGAACTATTTATCCATAATAACACAATTGATTACAGATATATAATGCATATATATACACACATATCTGGCGATATACAGAAATTTACAAACACAAACAATATCTATGAAACAATGAAATAAAGTGAAATCTAGATTGAATAGGAATCCAATAACGAACTACATTAAAATATGGAAATAACATTCCAATTACCAAATTGTGCACATTACAGATTTCAAATATAAAAACGAACCATGGATCCATAGTAACGCAATTGATTACGCATAAATAAAAAAATAAGGAGCAAAATATAAAGGGGAGAGAAATAGAAATTTGTATACCAGTGAAATAGTTGAGTTTGATATTGGCCTGAGCACGGTCGGCGAAGAGATCAGCGTTTTTAGGGTTTAAGTTGATAGCCTGTGTGTAGAGATCGACGGCGAGTTGAAAGTTGTCGTCAACGAATGCTTCTTTGGCTTTCTCTGCGGGATGATCAGTCGCCATTGTATCACTTATTGCGGAGCTTATCAAGAGACAACGAAACCTACACAGTATGCGAAGAGATTATGAAGTCGATGTATACAGAGCTATTCATATTTATATAGAGAGAGAGAGGTGGAGGGAAATTGTATAGACACTTCACTCACCGCCTTCTCCTTCTGGAAACTTCTTTTGAAACGACAGATATACTCTGAGTACGAGTCGGATTAGTATTTTATATTCTTATCTTTCCAATTTTGATTAGGGGCTCATAAAGGACTGCTCATCAACGGTTTTGGGGTGGTCTACATATTTAACGGTTGTGATTTAAATTGGGATTAATATATTCCTTAAAAAGCAAATAAATATTTTAGTTGGTAAAGGCACGGCGAGCATCTCCAACCGTTGTCTATATATATATAATGTGTCATGATGAATTTATCCAAAAATTTAAGATTATTTATTTTTACTTCTAAGGGTTATTGGAGAAAAGAAATATGCTGATGTGGATGTGTAAAAAGGTTGTGTAAAATAAACAATAATTTTATACACTGGTGACGCAGAAGTGTATCTTAACAGACTGCTGGAGATAAAAAAAAAAAAAAAATTACATATCATACGTGTTAGTGTATATTTTACACAAAATGATATTTTAAGAGAATGTTGGAGATGCTCGAAAATCTAGGGCAGCAATCTGGATAGATTTGAGGCATAATTTGAGCCCAACTCACCATATGAATTGTTAAACCCAAGCCCAACTCTAACCATATCTTCAATCCTAACTACTCAACCCGAACCCAATCCATCCATCTTTTTACTTTTAAATTCGAGCTTGCAACTCGGGCTTAGATTCCGGGTTAAAAATCTGGGTTACTCATATGGCTAATATTCAAACCTAAAATTTAATATAATCTTGAATTAGTTTTAGATTAAATTACTCTTAAATAAGAAAAAATTTAAAAATATTTTGTACATTTTTAATAAATTACAAACAGATTCTTAGAAAATTAATTCTCCTAAATGTTAACATACAATAAATTAAGATTTAACAAAGGAAGTTGAAAAGAAAAAAGGTAATCAAAGATAAAATACTATATATAATGTATTTAAAAGTAAAAATATATATGAAAATAATATTAGAATTCGAGTTTAGGTTCGCTCAGGTTGCTAGCACTTTAACCTAAACCCAACCCTATTTAAATTCGGGTTAATATTTTTCAACTCAAGCCCAACTCTAATTATAAAAATAATTACCTAAGTCTTTGAAAAATCGGGCCGAGCTCGGGTTGGGTTCAGGATGCCCAACCCAAGTTGCACCCCTTCTAAAATCTCCTTGTTCATTGTAGTAAAGCATGTAGAAAAAAATATTTGGCGACATGGAATCAAGGCTTTCAAAATATTAATTTCATGTATGGTAAGTGCATAAAACTTGCTATTTTATACTCAATAATAAATTATTAATTAATATTTTTTTATTAAATAGATGTTCTTATCCCAATTCAAATAGCAAAAATATGATTAGACGGTCAATCAAAATCAAATTCAAAATTGATTTTTTTCTATCAAATCAACATATCAAGCCAAATTGAAAAGCATATCAAGTCAAATTGAAAATCATCAAGATTTTAGGAAATATTTTTAAAATTTTTTATTTTATTTTTACTCCTGTAATTAGAATTTTCCCTCATAATAGTTTCATTCTAAATTTTATAAATAGGAACATATGTAGATGAGGTGGGATATACAGAGTTAGTAAGAGAAAATAATAAAATGTTAGAGATTTTTTGTCATTAATTTCTTTATCGTAATTCTTTTTTAAGAAGAGAATGTTATTTTTTATTTATGTTCTTGTTAATATGCTAACTTAAACACCTCATTTCGAGGGAAAAATGAACATGGGTAAAATATAAATATTTTTATCTTTTATTTCTTGTGTAAATTTTTCCTTTTATTTCTTATGTAAATTTTCCTCTTAAAAATATTATTTTTATTCTTCTATTACGTGTTCTTAGATTGATAAAAAAAATTAGAGGGAGATTGTTTGTTTTTGCCAATTAACGGTAATTCAGAAAATACCTAATTCTATTTATAACGGTTCATCTTTCCAGTGTTAAATATTTACTTAATCTAATATATATTTGGTACGTTAAATATTTACTTAATCTGATATATTTTTGGTAAGTAAAAGTAGACATTTTCTGAATTACCATTAATTGAAAAACATGAAGAATATCCTCCCTTTAATTTTTTTATCAATCTAAAAACACATAATAATATTCTTAAAGAAGAAAATTACACAAGAAATAAAAGATAAAACCATTTATATTTCACTACTCTTTCCCTTGAGATGAGGTGTACGTTTAAACTAGCATATTAAAAAGAACATAAAATAAAAAAATAAAAATGTTCTTCATAAAAAAGAATTATAAGAAAGAAATTAAAGATAAAAAATCTCTATAATTTTCTCTCACTAACTATGTACATCCCACCTCCTCTCCATATTAGGAGGGAAAAATTCTAATTACAAGAGGGAAAATAAAATAAAATAAAAATTATATAAAATATTGTTGCTTTCCAATTTGAGATATGTTTTCCAATTTGGCTTGATATTTGCTGATTTGATAGGAAAAAAACAATTTTGGACTTGATTTTGACTCGTTGTGTAATCATATTTTTGCTTCATCTTCTCATCTTCTCGTTCCGAAATCAGCCCTATAAAACATGAAAAGTAAAGGTGATAACATCTATTTAATAAAAAATATTAATTAATCATTTATTATTGAATATAAAATAGCAAGTTTTCTTCTGATTAATTAATCATTTATTATATTAAGAATAATACTTGCCTACTCATCGGTGAGTAGGAAGTTCATACTCACTACCGATGTGTCGTAAAAACATAGTGACAAGTGTCCTATGATAAAAAATAAAAGATTCAAAATGTTATCCGGGTTTAAACCAATATGATTCAAATCAAACCCTAATCCTCTCCCCCTCTCTCATACTCGCGAAAGCACTTCTCACACACTTTTACGGTAATTTGATATTATTATGACGTTTTCTTAAGAAATAATATGATCAAAATCAAATCTTAATATGATATTTTCAATGTGCAGTATAAACATCAAATGAAAAACAAAATGTAAGGGGTTTGCAAATGGGCCTCAACCTTCCACAATCCCTGTGAATGTTGTAGTCAGCCTCTGGCCAAGAATTGGAATTTCCAATACCAATTATTATTTTTGTTAAACATCTCTCCTCCCATGTCCTGACCTCGAATGATTGATTACCTTTTCACAAACAAAGTCTTCTTGATTCTTAATTTCTTAAATTATTGTAAATACTGAAATTTATTTATTTATTTATTATTATTATTATTTTTTCTTCTAAATTTTGATATAGCAGTTAATATGCATGGGGATGAAGGCTGCTGGAGAAAAACTAAGGTGTTGGATGGAAGGTTAAGCGGGGGTGAGAGACAGAATAGAATTGGGCAAGTAGGATAAGATACATAGACATGTTAGGGTTTTGGTAGGGTGAGAAAGATAGAGACGAGAATTATATTAAGATTTGATTTGGATGCTATTGGGTTTAACCCGAATAGCCTCTTAATTATTTATTTATTTATTATTTTGTATTGTTGGACACGTGTCACTCTATTTTTGCGACAGATCAATAGTGAGTATGAACTGTCTACTCACCGGTGAGTAGGCAAGTATTGTCCTTATATTAAATAATAAATTATTAATTAATATTTTTTATTAAATAGATATTTTTATCTCTTCATGTTTTATATGGGCTAATTTCGAAATGAGAAGAAAAGAGTCAAAAATATGATTACAATGTCACAAGTCAAATTGGAAAGTAGCAATATTTTAGGAAGATTTTATATATTTTTTGTTTTATTTTATTAATTAGAATTTTTCCCTCTTAGAAATGTACAGAGTTAATGAGAGAAAATAATAAAAAGTTACAAATTTTTTTGTCTTGAATTTCTTTCTTCTAATTCTTTTTTATGAAGAGCATTTTTTTATTTTTTATTTTTTATTTTTTATTTTTTTTATTTTTTATGTTGTTGTTAATATGCTATGTAATGTCTTGTGTTTTCTTTTATATATATATATATATATATATATATATATATATATAATTATGGTATGTATAGTGGTGAGAATTTAAAATAAAATAAAAAAAAGAGAGAAAAGAAAAGAAAAAAAAAGGGTGGGACCCACGCCCCTTTTAAGTGGTTGTAAGACCACATTTGGTCTTAGTTTTCCATCTACTCCCTCTCTCCCGTCTCTGTTTTCTTCTCTGTTCTTTTTTTCTTTTCTTTTTTTCTTCAAGCTTCCATTGTTGATTCCTCTCTCAATACTTACCGGATTTAAGTGCCGTTTGAGGCAAAACGAAGCCCACGACTCAATACTTACCGGATTTAAGTGCCGTTTGAGGCAAAACGAAGCCCACGACGAGCTTTACGCGCTAGTGTAAGCAATTTCAGATTTGGTGCTTCCTAGGGAGTTCGAAATTAGAGACCCACTTTCAAGGGTTTTGTTCAATTTAGAGGTAGGGGCTCTTAATCCACAATTTTCTTGCTCCTATGTAAATTACATCTTCTAAATTGTTGCAGGACATGCTTATTTGTGCTAGTTTTAGTTTAGAAGTAGTTAGAACATCTGTATGTGGTTATCTGAGTGCTTGTATTAAATGTTTTATGTGAAAAACTTGCATATGTAATGATTTATATATGTTCGTTAGGTTACATGTATTATTGTATAAGAGCATGTTGAAATTCCTTGAGAAATTCTTGTGAAATTATGCCTTGCTTACTTAAATTGAGTTGGTTATGGAATGATGAGTATATTCATGGTAATGATGCACTCATGCACTTACATTGGGCATGAAATGGGAGAAATTGTTTTGGAACAAAAAGGAAAATTTTGGTAAAAGAGTTTTTACGAAATGGTTTTATGAAAACCCGGTCACCGCGAGGATACCAAAAGGCCGGAGTGTTAATATAGCCTAGAGAGGACTAGAGAGTCGCCCTAGCGTGGTTGAGCTATCTGGGCGTGGTTGAGCTATCTGGCCCCTCGATGATGCTGCGGGGTTACCAAAGGTTTAGGGACAGTAGACAATCCTCCTCTCGTGCCCCTGCGGGGTCACTAAAGGGAGGGTTGTATTAACGTATGAAAGTGATGGTTTGAAATGTGAAAATGGAGAGCGACATCGGCATGCATTTGCATTCCATGGCATTGTATTGTTTGCACTTGAGTTTTGTTGAAATGTTGTATGATCCCGACATTGTATGATCCCTATTCCTATTGATCTATTCTTTGTATGGATTCACAAGAACACAAAATGCGTGTCTTAAGTACTACCAACTAAGCTTTATGCTCACCCTATTATTTAATAATTTTTTTCAGGAAACGGGAAAGAAGTGGCGGATGACTTTCCACTACAGGCCTAATTTGGATTATAAGACTTCTTTTTGCTATTTTTTGTATTAAGTCCCATATTTTTTTATAAAATCTTAGTTTGTTATATTTGGTATAGAGATTTTGTGAACTCTTGTTATTGTACTATATTTTGGGACTGTAATTATGATAATTTGGATTAAATGGTATGTAAATGTTCCACCATGAGATGAGCCATGTTGAGGTATAATGAACAGATGGATGGAATGTTGGAGTATGTTAATTGTATTTGTGTTGGGACAGGTTAAAAATACATTTAAACAGGTTGTTGTAGGACAAATTTTAGTGAAAGTCATGCCGAATTTTTTTTTTTTTTAATTTTGGCATCAGCTAGGGTCGTTGCATGCTAACTTAAACACCTCGTCTGGAGGGAAAGATGAAGTCACGATGGCTGAAATATAAATAGTTTATCTTTTATTTCTTGTGTAAATTTTTCTGAATATATATATATATATATATATATATATATATATATATATATATATATATATTCTATGTTCTTAAATTGATAAAAAAAATTGGAGGGAGGATTGTTCGTGTTTGTCAATTAATAGTAATTCGGAGAATACTTATTTCTATTTACCAAAGATATATCAGATTAAGTAAAAATATATTATCTCATATATATAAGCTACTGTTATTTAATGCAGTAATTTTTCAAGTTGTAATTGGACGGGTGAAGTGATTTGTTTATAGGAGGAAAATTTATATAGGAAAAATAAAAGTTTTATTTATATGGATATGTGGTAATGGATTTTCATCCCTACTTTTTTCATTATTTGATCAAAAAAAATTTTAATCTAATTTTATTATTCAAAAATTCAAATTCTTTCTCTTTCCCTTAAATTTTTAGTTTTGAAATTGAATTCGGAGTTCTAATCTTCAATGTGTGGTTTAGCCTTTACTTATTCTATACAATTTTTAATTTATTCTCTTATAGGAATTTTATTTTATTTTATTTTTTTATTTTTTATACAAAATATAGAGAAGTAACGGCACAAATATCCATAATTCTACACTCGTCACATAAATAAAATGAATTTTGTTTCTTTTAGTTTTATTTTTCTTGATTATTTGTAAAAGAAATAATAATATTTAACTCATGCAAAACAGATGATTGTTTTATGCTTAATATAATCACATAATTGCATGGGTTTGAAATCATCACTTATTTTAAGAATTGTGATATTTAAACTCAATAGTCTAGCTTAAATGTTGAGTCTTAAATATTTTAGTTGTAGATGCAGTCATAAGTCGTTTTTAATGATATTCAAAATACCTTATCAAACTTGCAATCACATTTAATTGAATAAACACTGAATGCATTCAAAATTAAATGCTAAATTAAATAATCAAATTACACTTTGATTGGATATACGTAACATTTTTCGTGTACAAATCAACAATAACGCCCGAATATTTTGAATGAACATGTCAGTTGATGAGATGTGCTTCACGTAAATATAAAAATAAGATAGATTATGACACACACCCCATCTAATAATTGATAATGTTATAAACATTTCTCTTTTAAAAATAAATAAATAAATAAACAGCTGTCATTTCGAGTTGTGAAGTGCTAGCAATAGAAGTTGAAGGGCGCCTGGGGCTGCAAACCAAAATAAACTTTATGGTAGGACTTTAATAAATGTTTATCTTTATAGAATAAAGTATAATCGACCGTCCTTTTCTACTATATCTCACAATCCCAGCAGACCTGCTTGGCTAGGCAGCAGCCAATAATTGCCACGCATTCGTACACAACTCTCATAAAAAGTCCAAGTTAATTATATCATACTATACTATTACATCATTGAAATTAATTAGAGAGACCTTTTTATCCTAATCTACATTTCTACCCTCCAAATTTTATTTTTTATTTTGATTTTTATTTCCTATTTTTAAAAGTAGGCACTTATCACATCAATGGATAAAATAAGTTCAAATTAAAATATAACATTCAAATCATTATCACGCATGTGTGAATGATATGGTTATGCATTGTAGTAAAATACATTTAGAAGATTCAATTATGATTTACAGTTAAGGTGTAACGTTACACAGACCAATAGGCGAATATAAGTGTAAGTCGGCCGGTTCATTGAAAGACGAACGGGCGAATATAAGTATAAATTGGCCGATTCATTAAACCATGTAACTAACGGTACGAGAGTTTTGAAAAAGGGCTACCTACTGATCACGCAGAGCCATGATCCAACAATCAACAAACACTGCAGGGCAGAGTGCATGACTTTTTGTTAGTACTTCTTTGATCGAAATGGTGCTCCATACATAAATGTCAAAGGAAATTATCCAAAAAAAAAAAGAGGAAGGTAACAAATACAAACAACAGTGACTCTCTTTACTAGGACAAATCTTAGAAGGGAAAATTTTAACTCTCTCTAGATCACTCAACGAACATTAGCAAGGAAAGCTCATTTGAAAATTAAATTGATCAGGGATAGCATAGTCAAACGCTACATCAGGAGCCAGTCCATCTAGTCCAAAATCTAAGCCACTAAAGAAGTCATCACTCAATATCATATCTTGAACTACTTGTTCATCATCTACTTTGCACTCATTCTTTATGGTTTCAGCTTGTAGAAAGTACTGATCATCTTCAATGGTTGTCGGAGATAGAGTGCTTCCAGCTGAAATGGGACTGGCGGTTGGCGTGACAACAAGCTGATCATTGCCGGTACTGGTGGGGCTTCTTTGCCGGGTAGTGCCAGCCAGGGAGCTCCGGCGAGTGGGCTTAGCGTGGCTGTGTTCAGCAGTGTAGGTTACAATAAACATTGTTGGATCCAAATGGCTGCGCTCCACTTGCTTTCTTGCTAAACATCCTTTCAAGCTACTGCACCTGTAATAGCTTCTGGTGTTCCACCAAGCAATATTCAGTCACTAAATTGAAAATAGATTTTGAAGGAATTTGTCTATTATCAGATTTTTTTTCCCTCTAAATCACACACACACACACACACACATATATATATAAAATAAGACATACAACTCTTCCAGAAAAACAACCAAACTGGAGAAAAAACCCAACTGAAAAGGCATTTCCAAAAACCACAGAAACCAAAATACAAGAAGCAACCCAACAATGAAAAATAATCAGATTAATTAGTCCTCGAGTAATAAAAAGGACTCTTCTTATTATCCTATATATACCGGAAAACAATATGAAAATACTTAAAGGAATTAAATCTTAAAAAATCCACCCAACAATAAAGGCTATTAATCTTAGATTTGACAAGTAATCTAAGAGCATGTAAACAAGATAGGTTCTAAGGCGACCATTTAATTAATGGTTAATTTTCTTACATGAATTGCTTGAGTAATCATAAAGGCTATTCTTAGATTTCAAAATAATAATAATACTAATCTACAATAGCATGAGAAAGAGAGCTATATATATATATATATATATACACCTTGGGTAGGGAGATCCTTTGATGGGTTTTTGACCATATTTACGCCAAGCCCACATATCAGAAGAGAGACCATCTGCTGTTACTTGGAGCACCACCTTTTTTTGCTGATTCTTCCTGTTGAAAGGTACTGCAAATTGTTACTAAAATTGGAAAATCTAGTGAAATACTAGTATATATGAACTCCACATACTTAATTCTAACCTAATTTGGAAACACAATACATTTTGTTGTTGGTCTAAAATGGGAAAATTCTAATCAACTATATGAACTGCACTTACCTAAATCTAACTTTGAAAAATGTTTTATAAAACATTTTGTTGTTGGTCTAAAATGGGAAATTCCAGAGAACTATATATATGAATTGCACATACATACCTTTTTCTGTGTTTAGCTTCATGAGAAGAAATACTGGTATCACTGGCAACAATATTTTCAGGGCTAGCAATAGATTGCTTGTCTTGAACCTCTTCTTGCTCTCTCTCTTTCTCTCTCTCTCTCTCTCTCTCTTTCTCTTGTTTGTGAACAGATAGAATAGATGAAGTGCCGAAGATGGTTTGTGGAGAGATGGGGTTAAACATGGGGTAAAAGGGCTTGTATAGTTGCTCTAGCTCATCCAAAACTGTTGCTGTATCATAAAATTCAGGAATACTAGTACTGAGAAAAAGGTCATCGTCTTCTTCGTGTTGTGTGGACAAAGGACCAAACCATTTTGATGGGCTTTCAATACTGGTTGAGCCACTGCTGAACCCTCTAACTACAGCTTGCAAATCCCAATCTTCCATTGCAAACTCACTCATCGTTGTGCAGAGAGATGAAGCTAGAGAGAGATCAATTGGAGAGATATCACAACACTAATAAAAAGGTGGCGCTGACTTTGTGAACAAATATATAAGAGATATATATGGAGAGATACAATCAGATATTAGAGAAGGCAAGTCCTTTTATATATGTATTGCAGAGAGAGTGATTAATATATATAGAGAGGATTTTTTGATCTCTTGCCTCCTTCAAAAGGATTTTGGATTGGGGCTGACTTTTATAAAATGTCAAAGCGAGGCCAAGTGGGGAGAGCCATTACGCGCATTCGTCTTTTACTCGCTTTAATTTTTCTTGTTGACTAAGCTCTTCTTGAGACCAAAAAGTATTAATTAGACTGAGATGTTATTAATTACGAAAAGAAACCTTAGATGATGTATGCATCCGTAAGCAATAATTTATTTAGGGAAACACTTATTATATATATATATAAATCATAAATACTCCACTCGAATATGGTAATTTGGTCCTACCCAATTATCCACTCGAGTAGTAAAATATTTATGTTCGTTTATGTATTTATATTTTATTAATAAATTAAATTGACATTTTAGTTATTTGCACTTAAATGATGATGCTTCAAGACACATGAAAACCATTTTGTATTAGAGTTTTATTATTCGTATCGAAGTGCGCGTCTTGTATACGAGTAAGATACATTTTCAATACAAAAAATGCACTTCGAAAGGATTTAAATTCAAGACCTACCGCTTTCCTCTTCTATTCAGTTACTGAGTTCCCGATTTCTATTTTTCAGTACACATTTTTTTTCCTCTCAATTTTACAATTATTATATTGCCAATTATCCAGCATGCTAACCATATAATGCCAATTATCATGCACTTTTAGTAATTGTACAACTCCATACAATTATTCTATTGCCAATTATCTAGCATGCTACTAGTATTATGCACTTTCAGTAGTTATATATAACTCCTTAAAAATAAATAAGGTTAGTTTTTCCATTTTTAGGCCTATAGGGGTACACCTAGTAGTAAAAAGACTATATATTCCAATTGCAAAACCACTAATTGTTTCCATAATGAAATTGACAACCACACTTCCAACTTGCAATGGCATGAATTTCTGAGTCCCTACTCAAGACTTCTACCATACTTACAAAGCAGAAGCATGAGCTACATGGGTGACGGTGCTGAAAATACGACCGTTGAAAAATGGTGGAGGGATGGCATTACGTGATATATGGGTAACTATTCTAGCTAGGGTATGGACCTTTTATTTTGGTCCACCTTTACCACTCCAAAAGCTAATTATACATACAAATATATATATATATATATATATATATAGATAGATACACACACACAAAGGTTTGTAAAGAATATAGATATAAAATCCTTCTTTTGTCTTTTTTTGGTTTTTTCTTTGCCGCCGTTACCATCCCATTCACCTATAATGTTCTACTGCGTAGGTTGTGGCTAAAGCAAAAGGGGTTTGAAAGCTCTTGGTTTTGGATTTAAGGGCTGTATCCCAAGGCCGACTAAATTTTCACAAACCGTGTTTGAAAGTTTCATTTTTGGATTTTGGTCAATTTACATTCAATATTTTGTGTTGAAATTTGCCTTTACACTGTTACGTGAACTATATTTAATTTATACAAATATTTTTTTATTAGCTTGATTTTGAATTTTTCAAACCTTAGAAAATAAATCATGCGTTTACACCCTATGCCACGTGAAAATACAGGTTGCTGAATTGCCCCACCTAAGATATAGACGAGTGGTGCAAACATCAACATCATACTTGGTTGTCTCGTTTGGAGTTTATAGTGTTAGAAAAATGATAACGGTAGTTGCCTATTGCCATAGTGGGGGCCACTAAAAATTATAGAACCGAAACATACATGTACAGTTCGCAAGTTACTGTGAGGAGCGACCGAGCTAGCTAGCTTTTAAACCAAAAACTTGTACAGAACCACAACCCTAGCATAAATTAGTTGACATGTACCATATGTAACCCCTTTGTGCTCCTTGTATAATGAGCCTGCACCTTTGCCTCTTTATCTCCATAATTCACCACCGCTCACATACAGTCTCCGACACTCTGTCCCACACAATTCCCATACATTTCTTTGGAAGTGGTCTCAACGATGCCATCCCACACAATTACCAAAAATTTCTTTGGAAGTGGTCTCAACGATATTCAAACTCCCACTCATAATGTGAGGCGAAAGTCTTCGGCATTCAGCTATATAGCATGCACCTATTTCACTAGTAAAAATGCAAACACCCAACTGAAAACTCAACACACAAATGGTGGACCCTGTAATGGTGCCGCAGCATAAAAAAAGACATCCAAATTTGAGGTTCAATGGTACTTTCCAAATTCAAATAAGAAAAGACAATTCCCATCAAATGTGTGCATTTCATGAACTCCGGGTTTACTCTTTTTAAATAAAAAATAAAATTATATTCGTTCAAAACAAATGGGCAATAAGTATCACAATACAAGCCAAGTCTTCAATAAATCCTACAACTGCATGATCAATAGAACTGCAATTGGTGTCTAAAGCTAAAATGTAACCATCAGTATTCTATTCATTCAAAACAAATGAGACGCAATTAAAATGAGTACATGCAACCTCTTGAACAAACCCAATAACAACATGGTGTATAACTTCTATTAATCTAGTCTCACTCAGCTGCAATGTACGTATCGCTACAGGTATCTTAAATGCCGAGCAAAAATTTATCGGCCTCTCTTCACTGAGAGACTCACTCTCTTTCCCTTCACGGAGAAGTTCTCACTGCCTTCTAGCTGCAAAATATAAAAATAAGGTTCATTTTGAATGAATGGGCATAACAATAGAAAAAGAAAGCATCGTAATGAATCTTCTTTACGAACTCCTGACATGTGGTATGAGCTGAGAAGAGTTTACCATCGCAGCCATAAAAATTGTACCTTCTGTTTCAAAAAAGTAAGAGCCTCTCCTTTTGAAGAGAAGTTGGAAAAAACAGAGTACGACCGTTCATCAATAAGACTTTTAAGCTGTTTTAGCTTTAAGGTCTCTCCAGGCACCTGAGACAAGCCGTTAGTTATTGAAGGAAAATGAATGATATTTTACAAAAGCTCACAATTCAGATCATGCACCTGACGAAGAAGTTGTCTACACAGTTTTTTGAGCTTCACTTTTGGTTCAGCATTCCTTTCCACTTCTAAAATGTCACATTGTTTTCGTTTTGATGAAAAGCGACAATCACTGGAATCTCCATCATCACTGTCATCAAAAGATGTCTTTTTCCCTTGAAAGTGGCAACCAGCTATTTTTCTTGGTCGATCCTTAATACCCAATCCTTGCTTCCCTGATGTGGCTTTATTCTACACGGAGACATGAATCAATGTTTCATTTAACCCTTCTTACAAGATTTTGTTGAAATTCACATCACTATAAATTCAGCTATATATATTAAGAGCACAACCAGTTATATGGCTCTTTGCATTTGTAATTTCATTTATTTACCAGAATATTAGATATACCATAAAGTGAGTGTAGCAGAAATGCAAATGTTGAGATGGATGTGCATAAGACTAGAAAGGATATAATTAGAAATGATCACATTCGGGAGATGGTTGGAGTAGCACAAATTGGAGATAAAATGAGAAAAAAATCAGTTAAGATAGTTTGGATATGTGTAAAGAAGACCTTTAAGTACACCAGTTAGGACAAATGACACAGTCCACATTGAGGGTAATACTAGGGGAAGAGGAAGATCAAAGTTAACTTGGGTAGGGTTAGTGAGAAAGGATATGATAGAATGTAGATTGACTGAGGCTATGGCCTTAAATAGAGCGGAAATATAAGATTCATGTAACTGACCCCAAATAGTTGGGGAAAAAGCTAGGTTGTTGTCGTAATTGTTTATATAACAGGAAGTGTATGTAATACCAAAAAAATGGAACAGCCAGCTAAAAGTAAGCCAGCATAGATTAAACCAAGAGAAGTTGCCACATAATTAATAATAGATAAGAGAGAGTGATGAGGTTGAGTTTCAATCAATGGGTATGAACAAAAAGCTCATGTACTTCAGAAAGTTCGGAGAACAAAAAATAATAAGGTACATACTTGGACAAGTTTATAAAGATTCTCTTGATCTTCTTCATGAAATGCAGTTCTCTCATTAGAATTTTGGGCATTTTCAGGGAGGGATTTCTTTCTCCTAGATTCTGCTCCAAGAAAACCTCCTGAGATGAACCCATATTTAAAGCCCCACCAATCCGGTGAAACAATTTTATCTTCATTTCCTGCCAGAAAGTTACAGTAATAGTTTTAGAACACTAAATGCATGCCATGAAACTACCCAGCAGCTAAGCATCACGGATTAACTACATTTGTAGAGAGAATGAGGTCTTAAAGTGAATGACAAATAGTAACCACGTAGATGCTAAAAAACACAATACATAAGAACTCTCAACTTTGACACCAGAATAGAAAAAAATACCCAACAGAATAAGAATATAATGGTCATAAATAATGGAATCAAAATGGTCATAAACAATGGAGTCAAAATAATCATAGTGTGAACCAAATAGAAAATTGATCCAAACATTTAGTGTCTGAAATTTGGCACACCAATCTAACTGACTAAAAGAAGTACATCTAAAAAGGTTTCCACTTTGCATTTTATGCAACAACCAATTAAAGAAGTAAAGCGTTTTTTAAAAAGAAGAAGAAGAAGAAGAAGAAGAAGAAGAAGAAAGGTATAAATTGCATTTTATGCATTCATCACAAAAATGAAATGAAGTCTTCTGTTTTCCCATCATACTTGCTACTGAGAACTGTCGGTGCATGAAGAAAAAAAGAAAAATAATGTATACACAAACACACGCCACTTACATTTTATCTTCTTTGTGGCACCCCCTCTTCCAAATAATAATATGCTCCCCAACCCTTCTACACTAGTGGTTAAAACGAATCTCTCACCAGTTTTATTTCTTCGAGGTTGTCATGAAATAAAATAAAACACTCAATCATCCGTTTATAGTGGGTAAACCAAATACCTCGTGGCCAACAGGCATGGTAATGTTAATCCATGACAACTGATGCAAATATTTGACATAAAGCAGCCTTGGCATCACTATCAAGTCAAATGCTAAACTTATTTTGAAGAAAAATATTAAATCTACCCATACATCCTCTAAAAAGCAGTTACTAGAAAGTTTGCACAATAATAATTTTTTTTTAGAAGTAAGTTTGCACAATATTACTTGTCAATTAAAAGAAAGGATTAAAGTATACTGCATAACTAGGAGCACTATCCTTTCCTGATGAGTGCACCTAAGAAGCCAGAATACTAGTCAGCAAAAACTTTAATCCCAATTATCAAGGGTAGGTTAGTTGTGGAACCTTGTCTAAGGGCAAATAAGGAATTTTACAAAGAAGCAAGGGCATAAAGATAAGTTGAAACTTGAATTGGTACACACGCCATTTAAGGGTTTTGTATATAACAGCTAGGATTTCATGATTACTATGACTCTATATTCAAAATCCTTTTTGATATCCATTAAAAGTGTATATGGGAAACAAAATTGAAATCAGAATCCAAAACCAGTTGTGACAGCAGACTTTGATCCGTCGGGGGATCCACTGAAGCATGATGATCTTATGCTGATCGATCGACAATGGGCTCGACCAATCAAGCTGTTTGAATTCTGAGCTTCTTTTATTTGAACTACTCAAAACCATTTTTTTTTTTTTTTCCTCTCTATTTTTTATACAGTTACTCTAATTGTTCAAAAAACCTAAGAGAGACAAGCACACTATACTAGTCTTTTCATACTCCCATTCTGTGATATTGTTTGCATCCTAGTAGTCTTGTGATCACTAATATTTTGTTTTTGCATCTATTTATCATACATCCACAAGCGGAGGAGTTAGAAGATCCATGGAGAAACAGGTCTCGCAGGAGTGGATTTGTTGATGGATCAGCGGCTGGAAGACCTGAGTTAGTCTTGTGTAAATCTGAGTCAGGATGGGCTAGATGATTCTAGGTTTGAAATCTGGTACCTTAGCTGGAAACATTTTTCTCACATAGTGAATTTCTGTCTGCCTGACTGTTTTGAATTTCCCGTTGGTTTCCACATAAAGTAGTGTTCTTGCTTGTGATTGTTTATCTTTACTACTTCAATATTTCGCATGCATAATTTACATTGTAGATTGATTAGATTGTTTTCTTGCTAGTTAATTAGATTTTCATATTGCTGTCAAATTAGTTATGATTTAAAAATTGGTAAAAGTTAGTTAGGGTAAAAAATCAAGAGCTATTCACCCCCCTCTAGACCTAAACACGGCCTTGTGCTACTCTAATCACAACCTAGGGATTGATCTGACATACTTATCGCTTCCTAACCTCCAAGTATCATCATGAATACTTTTCCAAATGAACAACCACAAGATAAGAAGCCTTAAAATGGGAAGAAAGAAAGAAAGCCATGCATTATACAACTCAATTTAGAGATAATTTAACCTTACAAACTGAATTTGATTTGGAAAACAGTCATAATAAACTTGAATAGTCAAATAGAATATAACTTGAACGTGCAAACAAATGTCCAATAATTCCAGCCATGATGTTAATATAACGGGAAAATAACTGCTACCCATCTGAGTTCCCAAAGGTACCTTCAACATCATAGACATGGCTTTCAAAGACTTCTGCTGACTCCAATCTGTCATCCTGATTACATTTTGTCTGAGGGCACTCATCATTTTTTTTCACCTACAGTATTGCATACCAAGATAAACTAAGCAGTGTAAAAATATAATCTCAAAAGAAAAAAAAGATCCAATATCCAAGTTAGAATAAATGGGAATTTGAGAAGAACGTGCCCAATTTAAAATATCTATAATCATCAAGCAATTCAAAACACAGCCAAAGTTAGCATAATAGAAGGTGCTATAAGCCATTTATACTCCAATCAACTTATTGAAGTTAGCTACATGAATCCTATGTCGTTACTCAATTCTCTCCCAAAAAATATAATTTATACCAAGCCACACTCTTAACATTTTGTTCCCATCTCAACCCATGTTAACTTGCTCTCCTTTCCCAAGTGTCAATGTGAATTGTAACTCTTCCTCACTGGTGCATTTATTGTTCACAAAAGTCAAAAACATCGTCATGTTGTCTTACCAAACATCCATATTTAAACAATTCTTGTCTTAATACACTTCCATCCCAACAATTGGATTTCAACTATACTTTTATTTTCATAAGAATTTCAGTCATGCTCCTTTTGTAAACATGTTTCTCATTTGTCCAAAATTCTGTTCCTTAAAGGTCTTACAGCTCTTCTTTTTTTTTTTTTTTTTTCCTCAACTTCACAGTTATACGTCAATCACTTAATAAACTCAAAAGCTACTCAATTTTGCACATCCTGATATTATCTCCACTTTCTTCTTCCTTTATCGGTATTGGTAGTGAAAGGGAAAACATATGCACTAGCGGTTTTCCTTACGAAATATAGACACATCTTGCAAAGGTGTCGTGTTTGCGTCCATTGCTCTGTTACATGGACTCTTCAAAAGTAGTGAAGTACCCGTGTCGGACACGTATCCCTCGGACATGGCTATGGGATATGTGTCTGACATTTTTGGTTGGACATGTACTTAAAAAGCATATCCAATCATTCAATTACATTATATTATTACTTTTAAATGAGTAAATACTTATATTGAACATTATATTTGATAAAAACATTACTTTACTTTAGAAAATAAAATAAAATAATTAATAAAATGAATATTTAGCCATGTCCGTGTGTCCTTCTGTTTGGAGATTTGACACGTCTGATGCATGGATACATACCCGCGTTCGACACCCGTACCCATACCCGAGTCCATGTAACATATGTCCATTGCCCAATACCATGTCAAACATGACACTTCTCCAACAATGCTGATGTCAGACAATGCATGCATGTCTCCTATTTTCAGAACTAATTTAAATATCAAATATGTGGCTAAATGATTTAAGCATGTAAATGACACTTTCAATAAAGGGGAAAAATCATTATAGTAAAAAGAGACATAACAAGGAATAGTGGTAATAGTGTATATCAAAGTCATTGTTTGAATATCTTATGTTCTATCTTCGAAGTAATGCAACTGTTAATATTGAAGTTGAAATAAATTAATTAATTACAAATTTGCCAAATACATTATACCCATTCATCGAATAAATTAAATAACTGGTCCACCATCTCCATGGACGTGATGTTATCCAAACTCTCAGCACCAATGATCATTTTTGCACTGGCTAATTCAAACATGGATTTGAAATACAGCCTTCTGTCTTTCCCTCCTTAGATTTTCACAACCTTTTTTTTTTTTTTTTCCTGATAAGTAATAATTAAATAAAAAGGCGTTCAAGAGGGGAATGCGTCCCTTATACAAAAGTGGAACCAGGGTCTAAGGCCCCAAAGAATCCAAAAAAAATGATTAAATCATCGGAAGAGGAACAGGACTTCCTCTTCATGTAACTGAAAAGAGAGCGAATGAAGTGAAGTTTCAGCATCGCCGTGGACAACTATTTCCCTTCGAACATTATACTATTCCTCTCCTTCCATATGCACCACCAAACACAATGTGGTACAATTTTCCAGTAATTTCCAGTAATCGCGAACACCACTTCTCACACGGCATTCTCTCCAAGCATGAATCAAATCCTTAGAATAACGACGCATAACCCAACGCATACCAAACAGACCAAAAATAAGATTCCAACAGTCGCTCGCCACAGGACAATGCATGAGAATATGATCAACTAACTCACCATCTTGTTTGCATAGGCAACACCAGTAAACAAAACATTTGCCCCTTTTCCTTAAATGATCAATCGTCAGGATCTTACCCCATACAGCGGTCCATACAAAGAATGCCACCCTAGTTGGAGCCATAGAACGCCAGATGGTCTTCCACGAAAAATCAACGATATCAAAATTAGATAGACATAAGAATAAGGAACGAACTTCGAAGCGACAATGGGAAGAGGGAATCCATGTCAAATCGTCACTGCCTCTGCCAACTGCCTCCTATCAATACAGCAAATCCAGAAAAACACATACCTCGTCCAACTCCCAATCCTGAAAAGAACGCCGAAAATGCACGTTCCACATAATCCCACTACTATCAAGCCGATAACAGTCAGCTATGTAGGCATGTTTATCAACTGCAATACTATATAATATGGGAAATGTACTAGATAAAGGCTGGTATCCACACCAAAGATCCTCCCAGAAACGAACACATCTGCCATCACGAACTTTGAATCTAATGTGAGAAGAGAAAGCATCCCATCCCTTTAGAATGGATTTCCACGCCCCTACTCCTCCCACGAGAGAAACCGAACGGGTAAACCAACCGCCACTCTCTTCCCCATACCAGCAAGAAACAAGCCTTCGCCAAGGGAGATGTCTTTCCCTCCCGTACCTCCACAGCCATTTACACGAGAGCTTGATTAAAGGGAACCAATCTTCTGATACCAAGACCACCTAGCTTCATGGGCTTGCAAATTTATTTCCATTTAACGAGGTGATACTTAAACTCTTCGCCCCTTCCGCCCCAAAGGAAATCCCTTTGAATTTTTTCAATCCTAGCAACAACAGAGCATGGAATTTGGAACATAGATAAAAAAAAATATGTGGGAAGGCTCGATAAAGTGCTCTTTATAAGCGTAACTTTCCCCCCCTTAGACAAGTATTGCTTCTTCCATCCTACCAATCTCTTCGCATACCTATCAATCACAGGGTCCCAACTCTCCACAGACCTAAAAGAAACCCCTAGAGGCAAACCTAAATATGGAATAGGAAAAGAACTCACCCTACACCCAAGGACTGCAGCTAAAGAGGAGATATCCTGAACATCCCCTAGGACCCTACCGGAACAAGCACGCTTTTAGCCACGTTGACCTTCAGACCAGAAACAGCCTGAAAACAGGCCAAGATGCACCTCAAATATCTAAGTTGAGACACATCAGCATCACAAAAAATTAGGGTCCGCAAAAAGTAAACGAGAGATCTCCATCTGATGGACTAGATCTCTCCCCACCATAAAGCCCTTGATAAGACCAAGATCCTCTGCACTTCGCATAAGTCTACTTAAGCCCTCCATAACAATAAGAAAAAGGAAAGACGATGACAAGGGATCTTCTTGTCTTAAACCCCGAGTGCACCCAAAGAAACAAGCAGGAAACCCGTTTGCAAGAACAGAGAACTTGACAGACGAAAGACATGTCTCAATCCATTTCCTCTATTTACTTCCAAACCCCATTCTTAGTAGCAAATATAGCAGCAAATTCCAATTCACATGATAATACGCTTTCTCAATGTCAAGTTTGCATAAGACTCCGGGAACACCACTTCTCAATCTATAATCCACACATTCGCCTGCAATAAGAATTGAATCAAAAATTTGCCATCCTCTAACAAAAGCATTCTGGGAATCCGAGATAATCCCATCCATTACTTCCCTCATCGTAAGAGCAAGAACCTTAGCCATGAGCTTGTGAATACAACCCACCAAGCTGATAGGTCTGAAGTCTTTACTGTCAGAAGCACCTCCCTTCTTAGGGATAAGGGCAATGAATTAGGCATTTAGTAACTTCTCAAAGGTGCCAGTAGAATGAAACTCCTGAAATGTACCCATCACCTCGTTTCTCACAACCACCCAACTTTCCATTAGAAATTGCATAGTGAACCCATAAGGGCCGGAGCTTTGTCCCTGTAACAACTTGATAAAGCCTTTAGAACTTCGTCTTCCGTAAAAGGAATCTCAAGCCCCTCTCAACCTTTCAATTTATATTCTAATTTATTAAAGACAAATTCCACGTATATTTAACTAAGTCATACTTATTTTAAACTCTTCTGATTCTAGAATTTTTCTAGACTGATAATTTAAAAATCGCCCTATTTTAGTTTCATCATCTAGAACAGTACTAGTAAATAGCATAAACCATGGAAGCTTTTTTATTATGCATCTAATTGTGATTCCTTTATATATATATATATATATATATATATATATATATATCATATATCTGGTAACACTATAGTTTAAAATTCACCCTATTTTAGTTTCATCATCTAGAACAGTACTCTTAAATAGCATAAACCATGGAAGCTCATTTTATATACATCTAATTGTGATTCCTTTAAATAAATAAATATATATATGTGTGTGTGGGGTTTATATCATATATCTAGTGACACTATTGTAGGATTTATCCACGTTTAATAAAGTAATAAACACATTATGAAGACCTTTTCCTCTCTCTTCACTTTTCTATAAGTCTCCTCGGTATGTAGATACTAAATAGTTTCCAACCTTAACCCCTAGAGCATTAAACCATGTTGATTTTCCAATATCATTGTTTCAAGAATTAGTTGTTAGTCAAATTTTCTCCCAAAATTTCATCTGCAGTCCTGATTGTGGTAAGTAGATCATCTGCAGTCCTGATTGGGAGGACGTTTGGTGAGGGGATCGACTTCTTGCTCTCGCTTTCCCCCGGCTCTTCAAGATTGCCACGGATAGGCAAGCCATAGTGGTCAACTGTTATCGGCTTGATAGTGGGAGATCGTCTTGGGATGTTCGTTTCAGGAGGCATTTTCAGGATTAGGAGATTGAGGACGCCATTGGTTTTTTGGAAATGTTGTATCACCAAAAGATCATGGGTGGAGATGGTTGGGTGTGGGCCCCTGCTTCTCAGGGTTGTTTTGATGTTCGATCCTTCTATAGGTGTCTTATGGAGGTGCCAGGGGCTCCTTTCCCATGGAAGGTTGTTTGGTGCTCCAAGGCCCCCCTTAAGGTGGCTTTCTTTGCTTAGACGTCTGTTTTAGGGAAGATCTTTACACTGGAAAATTTGAAGAGAAGGAATTAGGTGGTGGTCAACTGTTGTTGCATGTGCCTTCGTGCGGAGGAGACGGTGGATCACCTCCTTTTGCATTGCACCATGGCCAGGGACTGCTGGGATTTGATGCTAGGTTTGTTTGGGGTTCAGTGGGTTATGCCCAGATCCTCCAGAGGGTTAATTGAGGCTTGAGGAGGTTGTACAGTGGGGGTCCAAGTCTGAGATGCTTGGAGGGTTATGCCTTTGTGTATCTGGTGGTGTATTTGGCTTGAGAGGAACGGGAGATCTTTCAAAGGAAAGGAGAATCCTATTTCTATGCTGAAGTTCTCTATTATCTCCACTCTTTTTTGTTGGTGTGGGCAGCAATTATACATCTTTAGATGGACTCTTTGAAAGTTTAGAGGCCCTTTTTGGCCTTGTGTAATTTTTTTGGGCTTCGCTCCCCTTTTGAGCGCTGCTTCTATACAATTGTCTTACTTATCAAAAAAAAAAAAAAAAAAGCTCCATTGAGAAAAACAAAAGAAATGTTATACTTTTACTTATCAAAAAAGAAAAAATAAAAAAAGAACTTGCAGCTTTAGAAGACACCAACACGTCGAACACAAACAACTATATAGATATGAAATATCTGAATTCTATGTGTGAGGATTGCTTTCATCATTAAATCTACTTAATAACAGAATCTACAGAAAACGAAACAAAATAGATAATGCTCAGTAATTACACCATTTAAAAAATTTCACAACATATAACATAATCATGATAATCATCTCATTCATGACATATAACATAATCATGATAATCATCTCATAAGACCCACTTCAAACAGCTCTATAGTGGTCGAATACTGATGCAGACAAACATAGAGAGGGATCAACATTTTGAATTAAAAATAATAATAAAAAATTTTCTATTGATGTTGGTAACTCACAAGTATCCCTTCGAGATCCTGGGATGAATATGCATGGACAAGCTTCCCTCTCTCTCGTCTCTTATATCTGGTGATTAGTTGGAAGGGTCCATAAATTAACAATAATAATAAGCATATAAGGTTACCGAACAAATATGCACTGAATTTTAAAATACGTGAAAAAACACACCTTCCTTGTGGCCGAGTAGCCTTGACAACTGGAACCTGACGGTCATTGGATGCATCAGTATCTGAACCTTCAGATTCATTCTTCTCAACAACTGTAAAACACACAAATATGATCCTCACCAAGCTATGTTTAGTATTAAATGCAATAATATAACATTTCAAGTCTCAATTTAGTTGTACCTTCATCACCCTTCGTTGCCACTGCTTGCTGCCCAGTCAACCAAAAAAGATAACAATTATAAAGAAAACGTATTCAACAGCATCAAGAATTGATTGGTCAATTCGGAAGAAGAAAACTTACCACTTTTAACCTTTTGAGGATACTGTCAAACTGTGCTGTATCAAATGCCCAATTGTTTGTCTCTGTACCAATACCTATTGCAAATTGAAAAAATAAATAACAAAAATAAAACATGTATACCAAGCCTCGCATTCATGATGATAAAATACTTCACAAGCACTTCATCTAATCTCGCATTCATGTGTTTAGGCTCAACTGAGTCTAGACCTCTGTAATTTCTAAGATCACCCAAAAAAATATAAAAAAAAGGTTAAAAAATGCAAATTTCAACTCTTTTCTTTTCCTACCTTTTCTTAGATACCAAACAGATCATAATTTTAAAGACAAACTAAAAAATTGAGGGAAAAAAACAGAGGGAAAGAGAGAAACCTGTTGTGTCCTGTTTGTTCTTAACCCTAACATACCCTTTGATCCCTTGCTTGTCTTTCCCGAGCCCCTCGCCTTCTTCCCACCCCTGAATCATATATCACCACCTGATCAAATTCATGTTTGTATATAAAATTGATAATTGAATTGTTGTTCTTAAACAAACCATACGTGCTCAAACACTGCAAGGGCTCAATTTAGCAAAAATATACATGTGTACATAAATGGATATGTGGGAGTGAATCTGTGTATATAGATGAGTGTGTGTGTATAGAGACGGAGAGAGCGAACCATTTGTTTCATGAGCCGGAAAGCAGCGGACTTTCTCGCAACTCCGACATAGCAAAGAGGAGCTTCTGGAGCTGCCATGTTCCGGGCGGAAGATTGAGCCGTCGTCTCTCTCTCTATAAGTCTAGAGAGAGAGCGAGCGAGAGAAGGGGTTTAAGGGCAGCTTCAAGACCTAAAACGGTGGAACTACCGTGGAAGAGAAGGGGAAAAGTTTCGCTGTGTGTGAATGATGTGTGAATCTGTTATTTTGGGTAGTTTGGTTGAGAGATCAATTGATCTTGCGGTTACCATAATCGCACGGCTGAGAATCACATGTCGGGACCTTTACTAAAATAAATAAGAGTCTAAATGTTTGCTTAATTTCACATTGTCCCTTCTGTTTCTAATAATTACACTATGGTGTTCAATTCCTTATCATCTTTGCTTTTTAATCTCAAAGGAAAGAGCCCTGGCATAAAATTTTCATTTTCAATCTTTTCTACTATGGTTTTTTTTGGCATAAAAGAGCCCTAACATCTCTCTTATTTTCTAAGACAATCAGTCCCTTATTTGACGTGGTGTTTTTAAATATCCAATTTATGTGTTCAAATCATGTTACTATACTCTATTAAATTTTTCATTAAATGTCACTCTTAGTTTTTTTTTTTACACAGTCATTACTCATTAATAATCATAACTCTTATGGCCACTACAATCATGTTCTTAGCATTCCATTTCGGCTACATGAAAGACATTATTTTTGTTCTCTCTCTCTCTCCTTTTTTTCGTCATATAACATAGTTGATTTAATAACACTATAACAGTCTTATAAAAATTTCTTTTTAACCTTTTTGTTATTATTATTATTTTTTTCTCATAAAATGTCAATAGTTTGTCTATATTTTATTTAATCCACTTCAAATTTCAATTCTACCACTTACATCACTATCTATGTCCATCCTTCATTTTGTACATGAAAACCAATAGCTAAAATGGTTGTGAGAATTTACTTAATCCTTGTTGATAATAAATGATAATTTAAAAAAAAAAAAATGGCAAAAAAATTGCACAATTTGTACAAATGGACTTTGTGTACGGAGTAATTTATAAGAGATGATATGAATGTGAATTTAAGAGAATATTATAATTAAAAAAAAAAATGTAAGGAGGCGATATTTGCACTCCACTTTTATAGAATTGTACTCCATTTTTCTTTCTTCTTTAAAGGAAGTGACAATAAAGTCATTAAGCTCATTAATGCATCATCTCTCATTTTCTAATACCATATCTACCCTTTGCATTATAAACTTTTTCTTTTACCTTATTTACTTTCTTTATTATTATTATTATTTTTTTTTTTGAGAAAAATAAATTTTATTCAACTAAAATTATTAGGATGGTGGTCAATGTTCAAATCAATCACAATTATTCAAATAAAACAAAATATTCAATGGAAATTATTAATTCAATTACAAATATTTATATTTACTAAACAATGCCTTTCTCTAAATTTAAAATAGTTCCTTGTAGATAATTTAAAATTAATTATACCATGTCATAGTTCTATATAATAGTATATCTCTCTTATTTTTTTTTCACAAAAATCCCTAGTCTTGTAATTTTATTGTCAAAAGAGTTAGGATTTTATTTATCAACAAGTATAGGTTAAACTTAAATATTCAAATAAATTTCATATTAATTAAAAAAATTCCAAACGTCAACTCAAAGCATAAAATAGAAAAGAAAAATAAAAGATACAAATTACCATTTCCATCACTATTATCATTAAAGGAAATTAATGGTTCAAGAAGTTTTATAGATTTTCAATGTTTTTTCGCCAACAAGATCAATTATGTCGTTCAACTCTGTTACTTGTTTATTTGTGAAATCTTTCATTGTTATTTACAAAAATCAATATCAAATCCTAATAAAAAAATAGGAAAAAAAGTTAATACAAAATTGTTCGGGGAGCTTCTCAACACCAGAAGTCTTTTTGTTGATAATTCATTTCAACAAGGAATTTTGCAAAAAAGAATTTACAATAAAAAGTTGTTTGGTTAGTATACTTTTAAAAAGTCATTTTACTATTAAATAAATTTTTGTTTGACAATTTTACCCATCTCATAAATACCATTTGCAGTTGCCTCTTTTGCTAATTGAAGAGGATCGTGAGTAGTAACATGTAGTTTACTCCTTTCAATAGAGA
Organism: Cornus florida; assembly: GCF_030987335.1. Lineage (NCBI taxonomy): Eukaryota > Viridiplantae > Streptophyta > Magnoliopsida > Cornales > Cornaceae > Cornus > Cornus florida. Next base: position 93,918,795 of record NW_026775581.1, on the reverse strand, counting down.
TTTGTAAATTTAGGCGTCAAAGGAGGATATGAGTCAGATCGTGTAAAAAATACAGACGAGATATGAGAAGAGAACCAACCGAACAGATGGATATGATTGAAAATTCAGATGGCGTATGGAAGGAGAACAAGTGGCATGATGGATTCAGAGAAAAAAATAATTTGGCAATTGAATTAAAAAATAGGTTTAAATAATGGACAAGATAGAGATTTTACTAAAAAAGTGTTGCACTTGTGAATTTGAAAGTAGGTTTTCCTAAGTTCTTTCAAATGGGCTTCTAAACCATTAAATATTTTAAAAAATTTGTTTCAAAATTTTTACCAAACACTCATTATAATTGGCAAAGGGCTTCCTGGGTTTGGAAGCCCGTTTTGAGCCTAGAGGAAGCCCACCCAAACAGGGCCAAAAAGTTTAGAAAGGCAGGAAGCAAAAGAAAAGGAGGGGTTAACAAAAAAAATACAGGATACAAAAAATTATTAATATGGGGAAATATAAAGATCTTACCATAATCGAAAAGGGTAGTTGAGATAATTAAAAATAATAATAATTAATTTTTAAAGTTAAGGTTAAAATTGTTATTTCTTTTAAAATTGGAGTATAATTGTATAAAATTGGAATGCCTCCCAAAAAAATATTATGCATCATAATTATCACTTGAATAACGGGTTTTAACTGTTAATATGTAGTACAATAATACTTTTTCACTTTTTAAAAATAAGACATCAATGGTTTAAGTTTTTTTTATGAAGGGAACATGAGTGTGATTTCCTTGCCAATATTCTTTTATATATATATATATATATATATATATATATATATAGAATGAAAATAAAGATGCAGCCTTTAAAATTCAATTGATAAGTCAACTTGTTGGTCAACCTTTCTTATTAGATGAAGGAGTTTTTAATGAAGAAGTTATTTAATTTTATTTTTTAAGTTTCTCTTTCTCCAATCAAATTATCCCAATCTGAAAGAAAATGAGACTGATAAAATGCAATTTAAGCTAGTTGTAGACTTCTATTTAAAAAATAATTTTTGTAACGTACGAATAGTTTTAAACTTAATATTATATTTTTAAAATAAAAATAAAACTAAAATTTTTGGTGGAGGCTTTCGTTATTCAAAATGAGCCACGGGCTCGCACGTGGATTCCATTTTTTTAAAAGAGGGGAATAAGGAATGTATTCAATGTAAAAGCATATGAAAATAACACATGGCTAAATAAGGGAATTTATTTTTTCTTTTGAGATTTTTATCTCTCTTTTATCTCACCAAAATATTATATATATGTATACACACACAAGAATTTGGTATTGAAAATAGATAGCTTTACTATAAGTAAGAGGACTATTATAAAATTATATATTTTTTTTAGCTCATTCATATAAATATTTGTTGTTTGCATTTTGTTCATAAACATTTTTAATAAGGCTACTATTTTGGGCACAGTGTCCCTGGCCTAGCAAAAAGAAAAAAAGAAAAAAATTATGTTAATTAATTCTTCTGAAACACCAAAACCAAAACAATCCATCCAGAAACTAAATTGTAAAAACTAAATACAAATATAGAACTTTTAAATAGTTTTTCTTCCTCGAAACTCAATATAATCTTATTAGTCCAATTATCAGTCTAAGAATGATTGATAGGAGTTAATATTTAGAAAAAAAAATTATATAATTAACATATATATTTTTCAGTTTATAATTATATATATGAATACAAAGAATAAGAAAAAAAAAAAAAAAAAGAGTCTGATATTAGAAAGTTGTCTGACAATAGATAAACTTGCAGTGTTTTTCCTAAATTTCCTATTACCACTGTAAGGAGTCCAAGTCCACATTATAAATAGTGCTTGCCAACTCCACTTGCCACCTATCTTTGCAACTCTCGAACAGCGGCATTGCGCTCTCTCTCTCTCTCTCTCTAGATTCTTCTATCGAAAACACAATTTTTTCCGATAATGGGTTCTATGCTTGGTGACTGGCCTTCCTTTGATCCTCACAACTTCAGCCAACTTCGACCTTCCGATCCTTCAAATCCTTCTGTAAGTACTTCTTAATCGTAATGACGCCAAAATTTGGTCTTGATTTAAATGGAAAGTTTTGATTTTGTATGATCGATGAAGTTGTTTTTGCTCAATTGTTAATTGTTTGTATATCGGTTTGAGAATTTGTCAGATGCACTTGAGAATGGGCTTTGTTGAGTTGAGTTGAGTTGTGAAATGCTGACACTTTTTTATTTTTATTTTATCTGGTATACTATTAGGGTTTACTTAGTATACTCGTATGTATCCTTGTTGTCTTACCTTGAATTTATTTATTTATTTAGAATTATAGCAATTATAATGTGTAATCTTGTAGTTTCTGAAATTGGGTCATAGTGTTATCAAAGGTCTAAATGTTAAGAGTTATTAGTTGTTTTATTTGTTCAGTGAATGATACACTGTAAATCATATCCGATCAATGACGATAGATAAATTAACCATGCACCACACAATACAGAAAGATTTATGAGGTTCCGCTTATAGCCATTGTGACCTGGGCCGAATCAAAATTCTGGCCACAATTTCTCACAATGAAACTGGTGTGACTTGTTTGTATAATTTTTAAATGCAAAGTGAGAGAAAAGGGAAGAGAGAAATCTAGGAATAAAGTGAATCATGATAGAATAAAAAATTCTCAGATTTGGCAAGAAAAATTTCCATCTCAACTTAAAAGTGGAAGCAAGTAGAACTTTCTTTTTTAGGGAAAAAAAATCTGGCTTCAATTGCATCTCAAAAAATTGAAGGTGATGATTTAATGGTGATCCATTCTAATATCTGAACACAACCTTAAATCATGATTTAGGATAGCATGCTATTTGCTATCCGCTTTAAGCTTCCCATGCTCCTAACTCATTTTATTATAACTTCCATATACATTCACAAATCACAAAGTGGAGTTCTGGAAGTTAGAAATCAAGATAGCACTGCCCTTATTATGTGTTTTTTTTTTACCCTTTTTGGCATTTCATAATGATGAATTTCCGTGTTTTGGTTTACCACTATTGAATTTGAAAGGATTTTTAAATGGCATAATTTATCCATGCTCGGATGATTGGCAACCCTAATATGGACTTCAAATTATAGTTTTAGACTTTACTGCTACTCACGTGTTTGTTTTTAGTGTTAGACTATCAAATTCTTCAAATGATAAAGCTGTAAAGGAATTGGCCCACCAATATATATCAAGCTCTCTCCCCTATTGTTACGCGCGACATTGTTCATTGTTAGTCTACAATTGCTCCAAATGATTACGTTGTTTAGGATTGGTCCCGCCAATGTATATCGAGCACTCAAATCCATCATTGCATGTGATTGAGTCTCGAATGTGGAGAGGCAGACAGACAAACAGAATGGTGTACAAATTCAAAGACAACATGGGAACAGATTTAAATACTTTAACCCTAGACCTTGCAGGCCAAAGCAATGGTATTATGTTAGACTACCAATTTTTTAAAAAGTTTATGACATTAAGGAATGAACCCAACAAAAATTTTAGATATTAAGGAATGAACCCAACAACATTTATCAAATGATCACATCCCAGACCGAGGAGAATAGGGAAGGGCATAGAGTTCTGTAAATAAACCTAATTTTGTATGCTACACTGTTTGCAATATTTTCCCTAATATTATTATTCAAGTGAATTTTACTCTGTGTTGAATACCACACCCTGGACACCGGTGGTCCCTTTTCTTCTACTTGTAGAAGGATATTTTATTTTATTTTATTTATATTTATATTTATTTATTTATTTATTTGTGCGTGTGTGTGTGTGCGCGCGCGCGCGTGCTTGCGCGGCATATGCTTGCTTGAAATGTTTGCATGAAGTTTATCATTTTTCTCATTTAGAGAGTGGACAAACATGTAAGTAATATATCCTTTATAGAATTTAATGGTTTGTTGATGATAACTTTTTCTTACAAGTTTCTGCTTCAGCATCTGAAGTCTCACTATGTGAATGTGATTCCATTTTTAGCAATGCAACTAGGAATTAAAGAAGACAATACAATATGCAAGTACACAGAAGACAAGGCCAAATAACCACCTAAGAAGAGAATCGACAAAATATCATAAATGAATGAGATCACGCATTAAAGCAACAACATACTAAACTACCTTTCGAAAAAAACACAAAACTAAAGTATGTAGTGCTTATAACTAGCATTTTTTCCCATGCAATGTATGGGATACCGTTGAATTCGACAAATATTGATGAAAAGTTAATTTAATTAGATGAACATTAATGCTTCGACGGACTTTGCTCATGACAATAGGAGAAAGTGGAGCATGAAACCTGTAGTTAAATATTATTGATATTTGTGATATATCTGTCGGTATATTGAAAACCGATCCACTGCTAAGCAATACTTGAATGCAACTTTAAAATCACATGATATCGTGAATATGCCATTGATATTGTGATATGATCATGATATATCTCAGGTTATATCAGGCAATATGCCACAATAGATTGGATATGCTTGTAGCCTCTTGTCCGACCATTTTGCCTTTGAGATTTTCTTTAGCCTTCTTGTCAACTCTTTAATTTTTACCCTATGCATTAGGATGGGAGATGTAGCTACCACCATTTCATACCACCATGAACTGAAGAAAACATTGGCTGAGATTCTATCAGTATCATGTGTTATATAGGTAGACACAATAAGTGCTTACTGGTTGATGATGGGGCATTAACACCACACAGAATGGACTATGCCGTTATATACTTGTATTACATTACATTATTGTTGCTGTTGTATCTTTTTTTCTTCTTGAACTTTATTTGATATATATGTTCATTTCAACTTCTATGTAATGCTGGTATGGAACTTTAAGGTTCCATAGTGAATGGTATTCTTTATGTACTCAGCCTCAACAACACATTTGTTGTACTGTACTCAAATCAACTCAACAACGCCTTTCCCCAGCTATTTGATCTCTATTTTTCCTCTCCCTTAACTTAGCAAGTCTGTATTTGTTGTAATGTACGCACTACATATCAAATTTATATCTAACTTGCAATATTTTGATTTTAAATGTTGTCGCAGAATCTCTATTAATGCTTCCTTAAGTTTTATATAATATGTTTATGCTTTGCTATTTACACCCACCATTTTTTAGGTAAAAATAGTTTGCAGACAAAAAGGCCAACCAAACTATATACTGGTGTGTATATGCACACTTAGAATTGCTTTTATGTTCACTTGTAAACTTTATGAAACTGTTTATATATAGAGATTTTGGTGGATGTCAACAACAATGTTAGTTAGCTGGGTTTGTGTTTATCTTGGTGAGGTAGACTTCACCAACTGAAGCAGTTCAGTGCTATTGGAAAGCATAATTGGATAATTGAAAGAAACTTTCTTATAATTAGAGCTTTCCCATATGATTATAAAGTTTTTGAGTCCCTTGATAGAGAACTCATTAACTTCACAGTCCAGGAATTTTATGCAAAAGCAACAAAGAATGTGTCTGCATACAAGCGTTGTGTCTAGACTATAGTATGCTATTGCAATTCGTTTCGAGTACTCTAGATGTAAATGAATAACTACCTATTTTTACTGTAAACCCAGTGTAATGTCTCCTTTGAGGGTGTTAGGCATCCATCAACAAGTATTTTGAGAGCATGAAGTTACGCTATCAGTTGTCACTTTGCTTGTTCACTTTCTCAAGCTTAGAAGTACATCACTTTCTGTTCCATTTATGATTTGATACAAAAGAGTAAAGATATATCTAATGTGCATTGTCTTTATTCTAAGTGATAATTCTGTGTGGTGTTTAGAAGATGATGCCGGTCACTTATCATCCTACCCACGATCGGACTGTTCCACCACCTAATCAAGGTAATGGAGATAAACCTTTTTTGTTCATTTCATCAAATGATTTATATTGCATATATGTAATTCTTTTTAGAACTTAAATTGCTTTTACAAATCTAACTATTTTATATTGCTGTTAGTCATGAATACAAAGTTGAAGTTTTTATCTGAATTGAAACTTCTAAAACATTTTAGATTTAAATATTAATGAATGTTCTTGTAATCTGATATTCTATTGGTGTATGTTTATTAATAGTTTCTGAACAAGAATTTTTGTTTGGTTTTGAAATGGTTCTTGAGGCCCTAAAAGTGCCCTCCAAAAGTTGATGCCATTCCCTAGGTATTTGCCTCCAGAGAATAAATACTTGAGACTAAATTGGGGAAGGCAACCTAACAAGGCTTTTAGTCCCAAATTTATCATACATTGTATCACTTTGTTCTTTCATTATCCCTGTGGTGAGATTTTTTTTTTTTTTGGGTATAGAATTGTAACTAATTGCTGAATAAACCTTTTAAGAACTCCTAGGTGCAGTGCACTATTCCATGGATGCAACACAAGTCAAACACACACATTCTCTCTCTTCTCTAGCTTCTATGTGAACAAGAAGGTCGGAACTTCTTGTGCTAATTTAAAACCTAATTAATAGTAATTCATCTTAATCATTCTTATAGATGAGTTTGCCTTCTTAATCATTAGGTTGGTGTATGTCTATTTCATAAATTTGCCTGTTGCCTAGCAATTATAGTCTCATCATGTGTAATTGACCTGTCTTGGAACCTTTTTGGCAGTGATATCTTCGGAAAGCAAAAATATACTTCTGAGACATTTCTATCATCATGCTGAAGAGAAGGTTAGAGTTCATTATGTAACGGACCTGCTCATGAGAAAGCACACAGACTACAATATAGAGATAAATAGAGCTTTTCCCTTTTTGCTTCTGACAACTTTTTTGTTTGCAGTTGAGACAGAAGAGAGCTGCCTCCGAACATCTGACACCAGAGCATGGATACAAGCATCCTAGGGCTTCTGCTTCAGATACTCCTCCCCGCTGAGCCTTTTTGTTGTTGCTGGTCTTGGAGTTTTTCTGCATGTCCATGTAAATATTCTAATCATCATATCACAGATCTGTCTGTTTGCTACAAGTTGATAAGAATTTTTTTGTTTATTTGTTGTAAACTTAGATATGTACATTTTGCATATGTACACTTGATTAAATAAAGTTGGTAAATCCAGCTGCAGCCCAATTGTTTCATTGCATAGCATGGTTTACTTGGTGTGTGCTGGTATTCAGATTGTTAAGTATCTGAGAAGTAATTCTAGCTTGGAATTCTTTTAAATGTGCGTGGTGATCGATTAATGGCATGCAAAATGCATTTTCCTCGTGATTAAATTGTTCGAGTCCTATGCCTGAACTAGCTAGGTTGAGCACCTAGTGCACCTTTGTAGCACATTCATATTTTGATGCCCTTAGGTGGCACGAGCAAGCATTCTAGTGATTTGTGGATTTGATTTCCCGTATATTATAATCTAATGTTTAAATTTTAATGCTTTTGTGTAAGGTAAAAAATTATTTAGTATAAGTTTTACAGATCACATTGGGTAAAATGGATGCGATTGAAGCTGTTGAGAGATCATTAAAGGGCTTTGGGGAAATATTGATAATGGGGTGTTGAATTTGGTTGTGGATGGCAACCTGAAGAAGGTTAATGTTGAGAAATGCTATGGTTGATATTGCGAGAAGCATTGACATTTGGCGTTGATTTTGTTTGTGGATGACAGCTTTAATGCTTCTTCGATGACTAAGCAGCTCTCTTCCTCCTCTGGCTAGTGGCTAATACCATTGTTGACATTGCGATGCTGTAAATTTTTTCAAATACTAGAAATACACACACACACACACACACACACACACACACACACACACACACGTATTTTCCTTTGAAATATGCACTCAGATATTGGAGATAAAGATGATGCTCAAAGCTCTTAATAGGATTGCTATGTACATTATGTACCAAAATGCCTCATTAGCTAAGTTAGCTCACATTCGCAATACCAACAGTTTATCTATTTATTTATATTTTTTCACTTTCTCTAACTTTGTATTGTTATTTTCAGGATTTGCTCTTCTTGCGGTCAGAAAAAAAAAAAGAAAAAAAATCTTTGTATTTCATTCAGACAAGATCTTATTTTCTTATTTATTATTATTATTATTTATTGAAATGTGGAAAATCAATAACGGATCAGTTGCCTCTTAATTTTCAAAGAGAGGTCAAGGATCTTCAAGTCTCAGAACAGACATGGGTGTTCCAACTAAGAAAGAAAAAAAAAAACGAAAAATCTCAAAATCCTTTGATCCAATTCTCAAATCTTAAAAACCATTAATAAGCCCAATGCTAACTAATCATGAACAATAATTCACTATTTAGCAAATGGAAGGTAATAATCTCTATAAGAGAAAGGGCAAAAAAAAAAGGAAAAAAAAAAAAACTCAAGCAAGTTTCTGCTTAATAATATAAAGAAAAGAATTGTTTGAACGTATAAATGGAACTTTGTTAAGGGAATACCTTCTTGGTAAATGGCAATATGTTACAATTTTTCTTTTCTCCTAATTTTTCCTCACAGAACTAGTCTAACAACTCTTCGTTTTTTCATTTTTTAACCTACTACCAGGATTAAATATTAATATTAATATATGAAGAATTGGTTCACCGTTTGGTTTTTGAATCTACTACTGTTATTTTATGTCGGTATTTGAAAAATATGAAAAATTAGTTCACTTACCTTAATAATCTTTTAATTATATTGCTCTTTATATTTTCACAGACACAGAACATATATCTTCATAATAATAAAAATAAAAGAGTAATGATAGTCAAATTTTTGTTAACTCCAATTAATAACGTTTAACAATAACTCTTTGTCAATTAAAATTACTTTTTTTTTTTTTTTTTTTATGGATTAGAAATGTTTTGGTCTATTTTTATTTATTTATTTATAATTAACGGATATTAGGCATATGTTTAACGTGGGCCGAGTTATCCATATAGCGACACGCGTCCATCCAGGTCACATATATGCAAACCCCCGTGTTCCACGAGCGTACTCGCTTTGCTCATCCCTCCAATATTCAATACCAAGTCTGCAGAAGAGAGAGAGAGAGAGAGCTCTGCAACTACAGAAGTAGCTTCCAAACATTGAAAGACCCAAATTGTCCCAAATGGCCATGGCCACTTCTCTCTACTACACACCTCCAATTTCAGTCAAAACATCCACGAACCCAATCTCTCTCTCTCCTCCTCCTCCTTCACTCTTTCCTCGCACCCATCTCACTCTCCTCTCATCGCCTTCTCTATCTCTCCGAGCAACACCCAGATCATCTCCGATTACGGCAGCCTCCACCACTGCCGCCATAGAAGTAGAGCCGCAAGCCACCGCCGCCACTCCTTCCAAGTCCCTGCCTTTCCGGGTCGGCCACGGCTTCGACCTCCACAGATTGGAACCTGGGTACCCCCTCATCATCGGCGGCATCGATATCCCTCACGATAGAGGCTGCGAGGCTCACTCCGATGGTAAATTAAAATTCTAGTCACTATATGTATGTGTGTGTATGTGTTGAATTTTGACGTTGTTGGGTAATTGTGGTTGCAGGTGATGTGTTGCTTCATTGTGTTGTTGATGCAATTTTGGGAGCTTTAGGGCTTCCTGATATAGGACAGATCTTCCCCGATACTGATCCTAAATGGAAAGGGGCTGCATCTTCTGTTTTCATCAAAGAAGCTGTGAGTTTTGTTACTGGCTTGGTTTTTGATTGTTTAGATCTCAGTATTGAACACTGATGATTCAGTCTTACCTTATTTTGATTTAATTTTGGGTACTTTGTAAAAATAATGGTTGGTCATATAACAGATGGTCAATTTTATGTTTTTGTATTTAGGTTAGCTGTTATTGCTTTGTAAATCATGGTATTCAAAGTTGAGTGCAGTAATTCTGAGTTGAGAATTCATGAAACAATTATTTTCGAGGACTATTCCAAATTATGGAATGAAAGTTTGTTGTTGATATAATAACTAGAATCAATTCAACTGCCAAAAGCAATGATAGGAAATTCATTTCAGAGCTATGTATCCTCACTCATATGAACCTGCTGTTTGTCTGTCCTTGTCAAGCACTATGACCGACTATTTCTATATGAATTGTCAAGAGTTTAATTGTAGTGCTTGTTCAGGTCTAGTACTTAACAATTATTAGCTAGGTGTTTTAAGGTCCTTTTTTTATTAAAAGAAAAAAAAAAAAAATCTTCCTCTAGTAGTCTTCAATATTTACTCAACCTCAAAGAAGAGTTGCATCTTTGCTGTGAATGCCAACTAAGGAAGATAAATGAATGTTATAGAATTAAAGCCAATACCCTCACTGGCAAGCTTTGCACTGTTTTGGAAATGGAATAGTAAAATGAGTAGCCTAAAGCATGATGGTTTTTGGAGTGATTATCTTAATTTTCTTATCAAATTTCCTGTTTACTTGACATGCTTCTCATCTGCTGCTGATTTAACTGAATCCATCTAGGGCACCCTTCTAGAAGTTTGAAGTACCTGTATTTGAGGGGAAGAAGATTTTATCCAAGATATTAATAGTTCTTTAGATGGACCTTCACTGAGATATTCACAAACATTGAAAATTTTTCTTACTTTATCCTAAGTCTTGTTAGTGGTAAAGAATTTGCTTATATGGCCATGAGACAATTTTAATGCTGTGTATGCTATATATATATATATATTTTCCTAAACTAATGCTGTGTATGCTCATATGCTAACTTAGTACCTTATACTACAGTCTGTAAGAATCAAAGACTCAAACTGGTGTATATTTATACTCCCAACTTTTACTTTTCAGTATCTCACATTTTACAATAATTTTAGTTTTTGATTCCTTATTTAACTGATGTATAAATTCAAAAGGTCATACAAGGTATACACTGAAATATATTATAAAGCTTTTTTTAAAATAGAAATCACGTGTATTTTTCTAAAGAAATCAATAAAACCATATATTTTGTTTGCTTGTTTGTTCTTTCTTTTTATTGGTTCTGTCTCTTAATTACAGCTTTGTTTATTTTTCCTTGTTTTAGATTTTATGGAAATGGAATGCAGCCTATGCGTCCATATATTTTGTTTGCTTGTTTGTTCTTTCTTTTTATGTATAAGGCGGCTACGGCTAATTGGGTATGATAATCACTTCACGGTAGAGAAGAGTATTCACTATGACAACATACCTGGTCTGGTCGTGGACGGGTGAGATGGATATATGATGCCAACTCTTTGAGGTTAGCTTAGGCGCAAGCGGGAAAGCACAGAGAGCATCTCGCCTCTGTACCACACTACCACTTATTCGTTAAGCTGCCCAACCAGATGAGGCAGCTGGTTCTCAAACTTGATACGATCTCTCTTCCGAAGACTCGGAAGTTCAAGATGATGATGGGAGATTTATAGGTGGTTTTATTCGCTTGCTTTGATTTCTCAGAGGAGAATTATTGGCCCATTGACTAACCACTTATAGGATGTGTTAGTCAACAACATTATATGGTTTATATGAATATTTTTAGAAGAATGGCTTTCTAGTGTTTGTTCCAGGAGAGAAATGGTCTCCTAAAAATTTTAGAGGGATTTAGATATAATATTGGAAATAGGGTTCTGTCTGGTTGATATGAAATAAGATGAGGGAGCTGAGAGGAATGCTAAGAAAAAACGGAATATAGTAAAATTGGGAAACCTAGAGATTGTTCTTCATCTTCATCTTCTCTCTATAAAGCCACCATTGTTGCTTGCCTTAGACCTTGATTCTACCCGCCTTCCACACAACTTTTGACCTAACCCTTGGAAGACAAAAGCTTCCTTGCTCCCCCAACTTGCTTACAAGGAGTTACCATATTAGTATTCAACTCTAAAATAGCAGGAACTCACTGCTAAAGATGAACAAGTCCAAAAAAAGGTTGAACTGGTCCATTTGGGGTTAAATTCTTCACAGTGGCTTGGATAAAGCGCATTGTTTCTGCTCATGGTCAATCTTAAGACCACGGATATTTGAGAGTCTCAAATGAACTCCATTCGTTACATAAACTTAATTCAAGGCATAAGAAAAGAAACTATGTTTTGGTGATTTATCTACTAGGATTATAAAATAAATTGTCAATCATAATGAATAGCTTTCGTTTAAAAAGTTGATCAAGAACTTAGAGTATGATTGTGTAAGATCAAAATTTGAATTTGCACCGAGTCCCATTACATGTAGTTAGCTTCTTTTCATATCTACTATTTTTTCTGCGCTCAAATAGAGCACTAATAGGATATCCAAGAACAACTTTCTTCTGTATGAAAGATTTGGACAATTAGCTGACCTACTGCCTAGCTTTTTCAGTAATTTAGGGATTTTTGTAGAATCTGCTTGTATGTGGTTAAATTTACAGAAGAGAAAAGAGTATAGAAGCATTTTCTTTTTTCTGTTATCAGTATAAATGTGATGCAAGGATATCATTATTGCCACCTGTCTCATCTCCTATGAGAGAAAAATATTGCCGTCACTTGGGATATTAATGGTCTGTCCATGTGGGGATTGAGCAAACCCAGTGACATTCTGGTACTAGCATATACTTTGATTATAGCAGGTGTATAGAGATTGCAGAACAAGTGACAAACTTGGCATTGAGATGTCATAGTATCTAATTAGTGAATAATCACTTAGTGTTCTATATTATCTAAAGAGTTAGTTTTTCAGAAAATTATTTGAACAAGTCATATTTTTTCCATCCTCGATACGAGTATCTGTGGGTTTTTTGTTGCCAATGAGGAGTGACTTGAATGTACAAGGGTCGAAGAATGATGTGGCCTAGGTGGAAGTCCAGCGAAGCCCAAGGAGAGGTGAGATTGGGCAGCAAAGGGGTAGATCCTCGAGTTCCTGGATGATTCTAGGTATGAGGGTTCAAATTATTGAATGCTCCCTTGGTTCAGAGTGTTCGAAGGGTCAATTGTGAGGCCAACCATGACTCTCCGCAAAGCTGGTCCAGGGCCCTGGAAGATGAACCCAGGAAGTGCCAGTAGGACCCCTGAAACCTTGGAAATGTAATTGAGAGAAAGAGAGAAGGAGAGGAGGGGGTGGGGGGGCGGGTGGGGTGGTGTTGTTAGTTCTAGAGAGAGAAAGTGTGAATTTACACAGAGAATATTAATGCATTAGTAATGTGGCTGTTGAGAGTTGAGTAAATGAAGGGAGGAGGGTCCTATTCATAGTGGTAAAATGGTGGGAAAAATGGTCATTTTTCAGAGTTTAGTAGTGTATAGGGTCAAGGGTATATGAGGTCAATTCATTGGGGGTAATCATGAGGTCAAAGTAATGATTTAGTTCATTAAATATTGGCAGACTTGCTGGCATGGAGTTGCCATCACATTTAATGTGATTGTACAACTAGAGATGAGGCTTCCAAGTAGTTGCATCCAAGGAGCTGGAGGAGGTTGTGTCGAAGGTGCTGAAAGAAGGTTGAATCTGAGGAATGATCTAAGGAACGGGGAAGGCCACCTTTCGTGGAAGGGTTAAAGGAGAATGGAGTGCTAACTGCTAAATCCGAGGAGCGGTTTGAGGGATGGGCAAGTCATACTCTGTGGAACTATCCATGAAGTAGACAATGTGGCATTCAAAGTAGGGTAGGGTTCGGGGATGTTCTTGTGGAACTAGTGGTCTCTAACGTTTCCTTGGGTCTGACTCGAGGAATACCTTCTCCGGAAAGGGGCAAGAACACTTCGGCATCCTGAACTCCAGCCACCAAGCCAAAACATTCCTAAGCTCCCATTACCACCCTGATGGGACTTACACAAGCCTCCTAGGCTCTGCCACCCTGGGCTGTGTGATGCGCCTTGTTTCCGCGGAGTTCCTTTCTAAGGTTTGCATGTAGGTGAGGCTCTTTGGAAGAAATCCAGAGTTAATGCCTGCGAAGAAGTACATTTCATGAGACATAATATAAGTTCAAATAATAAGATCAAACCTTATGGATTTGTCATGGTCTTAAGGTATGAGAGACTCCCTTAAAGACCAGGGGTGAGGCATCCTGGAAATGGTTCTCAGGACTCGATCTGATTCTCGAGGAACTATAGCAGCTGTGGTTGTGGTTCCTTGGAAGCCAAGCACATGGAAACCCTTTACAAAGGTGGGAATAGGGTTGTTTAAGATCTCACTCTCCCTTCCAATGTCGCCACATAGGATTCCCAAATGCTGACGTGTCTAGACTGAGTCCACTGCTATGTGTTTTACCAAAACAGATGCCTACAGTATCATTAGAAATTTATTGCTTTAGATTGCTTCTAATCAACCAAATTTATGTTTAAACAGGAATGTGGTAAAGGAACATACCTTTGAAATGTGGCCATTCTCTCTCTCTCTCTCTCTCTCTTCTTCTTCTTCTTCTTCTTTTTTTTTACTTAATCCATTTATTTTCATATTTTATACTCACATTCTAATGCTGTCATTCATGGTTTACTCAAGTTTGTTGATAAAGATTGTTTGTATATCCTAATATGGTAATGGATATTTGGTTTGGTATCTTTTTTTTTTTTGGAATGTGGAAGAAGGTAATAGAGAACTCTTTTTTGGCAGTTGCAATGTTTTTGTAATCTAATTTATCCTCTACGCGTGGGTCTTCAGGTGAGGCTGATGCATGAGGCAGGTTATGAGCTAGGAAACTTAGACGCCACTTTGATTCTTCAGAGACCGAAGCTGAGTCCCCACAAGGAGGCTATCCGTGCTAATTTGTCTAAGCTGCTTGGTGCAGACCTCTCTGTTGTGAACCTGAAAGCAAAAACTCACGAGAAGGTCGACAGCCTTGGAGAAAATAGGAGTATTGCAGCACACACCGTGGTTCTTCTTATGAGGAAGTGAAAGCAGGTTCTATTTTCAAAATGTAATTCCACAGTGACAAAATTTTATTCTATGAGATCATTGTATATTATTACTTATAGTTGACAATTGAAAAACTGCAGTTGGTGGTTTAGTGCGCACAGCAATCCTGCTCCCTGGTATTCATAGTTGGAATAAATTGTCCTTGCAGTTGGAATTCACTGTCTTTTCACTTAAAACAATTTGTGTGTGTGTGTGTTCTTACTTGTATATGTATGCTGTCTATAATTTGGTGGTTAGGAATTGATTGAGTTTGGTTTGCATGATATTAACTGAATTATCCTAAACTGACATGATTTGTTGCGGAGTTGCAAATTTAGAAATCGGGACAGTTTAATTAAGGCAGTCACTAGGCAAAATAAGAGAAGCTTGCCACTAAGGATAGACCTAGTCTTAATTTTCTGGTGCAGCCCGATGTTTGTGTTTTGTGCATTTATAATGCCGAGTCTCATGACCATATCTTTACCCATTGTCAATTTTCTTCTTGGATTTGGCTCTCTGTTCAGCATAAATGTGGTCTCTATGCTAGCCCAATGTTTGTGGATATTGCTAGATTTGGAAGCTTTCCAACACTTTCTTTGATGCTCAAGCTTCTAGTAAATATATATATATCCATGTGTTCAACTCCTAATCTGGTGCTGGGGTGCCTTCCCTTCTTCCTTCTTGGCCTCTGGTTTCCAGGTTTTGGTGGTTTGCCTTAGATTTGCTTTTTTTGCTTGCCTTTGTTTAGCCTTTTGTGACAGCTTTTTCTGTTAGTTTGCTCGGGTCTGTGTAATATATATATATATACACACACACACACATATATTTTTGGTTCTGAGCTCCCTTGTTCTTTAGAAAAGTGCAAAAAACCCCCCTAGACTATTGCCATTTTGCAAGAAACCCCCTGAACTACAAAAAACCCCCTTGAACTAACAATTTGTTGCAATCAGGGACATGGGTCACCTGCTGATGACCGGAAAATGGAAAAGACAATTTTGCCCTAAACATAAATGAGGGGCCATAGCCGAAGGGCCAGTTTTTGGGGCTGTTTCTGATCGTGAGGGAGGTTGAAGAGAGAGAGAGAGAGTGAATCGAATTCGGCTGAGTGAGCGAGTTGGGAGGGTATTGAGTGGTGGGTGAGTTGGAAGAAACCGAGTTGAGAAGAAGCAGAGAGAAGATTTGATCGGAGAGAGAGATGAGGGGAGGAGAGGTGGTGGGTGGTGGTGGTGGTGGTGGTGGGTGGGGAGTAGGGAGGGAAAGATTGGGTGGGAGGCGATGAAGGAGTCGGGAGAGAACGTACGCGGTGGCGGCGTCCGATGAGGAGAAAGGGTTGGGTTGGATTGACGGCGTTGGCACTACGTTCGTCATGGGTACAAACGCGTTACGCGCCTATCAAGGACGGTAAAGAATCAAAGGGCGTTGGGGACTCTCCGGCAACCGAAACTCTTCCGGTGGGCTCTATCTTTCTTCTGTGTTTTTTTGGATTTTTTCTGTGATTGATTGTGTGAGTTGGAAGAGAGAAACAGAGCTCTCCACAGCCCATCACTGGATCTGTCTTACCAGTGCACAGCTGCGCTTCATCGCAAGCCGCCGTCATCATCGTTGTGCTAGTCACTGAGTATCACCGTCGGCGCCATCATCTACTTCCTTATACCGCCACCATTTCTCCTCAACCACAGCCGCCGCCACCACTTCTCCTCAACCACATCCTCCGCCATCACCTCTTAACCACGGCGAACCGCGCCTCCTCTACATAGCCGTCTCCGCCGCCCCATGCCGCCAATTCCTCCAAGAACTCCGCCTCTGACATCCAAATCTTCATCGCATCATCATCATCCGAGAACAAATTCCAAGAACCCCAAAATTCAAACCCTTAACGGTGCTGAAGTTGAGAATTTTGTAAATTTAATTGACACCACCGCCGCCATTAACTTCACGTCGATTTCAGTACAAGGCAGTCGCCGGAGACGACGATAGTTCGCCAGGGATTTTTGAGAGAGAATCTTAATACGCCTTTGCTGAAATTGAAAAATCACAAACCACTTAAAATTAGATTTTAATTTGAGAAAAGCCAAACCCATATGACCGAATCCGAGCGGAGATGTTTTTGGGTAAACCCATCTTTGATCGATGAAATAGAAATTCATGTACAGAGAAAGCAATTAGTGGCTATCACAAGCGATATATATGTTTCTTTACGGTTTGATCAAAATAAAGGTCAATTGAGAAAACATAAGAATTCATTCTTCTCCAGCCTGCAATTGTTTCTTCTTCGGTGTCAGCGTCCTCTGAAAAATCTTTCATTTTTTTTAGTCTTCAAATTTCAGTCCCAATTCTGATTTTGTTTAGTTCCACAACGAACACAAATAAATTTCTACACTGAACGTGATTTTTTTTTTTTTTTTTTCCATCTTGCGGAGAAGATAAACAGTAATTTGTAAGTGTTTAATTGTGTATATAGAGAGAGAGAGACATAAGGATGTGTTTGGGGGTGTTTAAATTGTGTTTGGGTTTAATTGTTATAATAATAAGGGGCTTTAGTGTCTTTTCAAGATTACAAGGGTATTATGGTCATTGTCGTCACTTTAATGGTAAGGCCCATCCGGAACAGTGACGGATCCTACCGGAACAGTGATGGATGGAGTGATCTGCAAAAAAATTGTATAGTTCAAGGGGTTTTCTGCAATTTTGATAGTTTAGGGGGTTAGTTGCAAGTTTTTTAATAGTACAGGGGTTTTTTTTGCACTTTTCTCCTTGTTCTTTGCTGCCTGTTGGGCTTATGGGCCTTTTTGTTTGGGCCCTAGGGTATGCCCATTGTAAACATAAAATATATTGTTGTACAAATTTTATCATCCATCATAATTAGACTAGGGCATGAAAGCCGCATCACGTTTGTCGACTTGTCAATAAGTCGTAAACAAAATTCCAACTCTTTATATTAATCACTTAAAAATTCATTCTTCAGCCATCATCAGGTAGTGGCATATACTAATACTATTAGTTTTGCTCATTAGCTGCCTTAATTCAAATCCAAATTGTTGTGAACCCAAAAATTGTCATCGTGGTCCTTCGTCTAGAGTATTAAAGTTTGTGCAAGGAATCAAATTTCGACGCCCATGTGTCAGGAATTTCCATTCCACTGTATGACTTTTGACGAAAAAATGGAGATTTTTATGGTACTTAGGGGGACTTGAATGATTCTAGTAGCTGACATAGAAAGTCATACTCCATGACCCCCATCAAGAGCCACCCACTTCCTTGACCAAAAGCCAATACCCTTCAGTGTTTGAAGTTCAACCGTATACAGGGGTTGGTTTAGCCGTATGCTATAAATTGGATGCTACATGCCATGATTGTCACCGACACGGATACCGGACATGATAACCATACATAAATACGTTAACACTTCAAATTTTAAAAAAATTACGATACCAATATTGATATAGACACAATTAATATAAATATTTAAAAATTGGATACGGGATATATGGACACCACTAATATAAGTATAAATTTCTTTTATATATTTATTGATTAAGACAATTATAAAATTTTGATTGATTTATAATTTATATACTAAATATACATGAGTTAAAAGATGAAGCTATTCGAATATAAAAAATATATATATTATATTATACTTACATGGTATTACTCTTTTTTTCATGTTATTAGAGTTATATTTTTTTCATTACATATTATGTGACATGTGTTTAGTGTCAATTTTTCTTAACAATTAATAAGTTAGGCACTCATGCATGTTCATAATGGTGTTTCGAGGACTGTCATGTTTTTATTTTGCATAAATAAAGAGCGTAGAATATGTTGGTCAAGCGTTTAGGATGCATTGACCATGTGTCTGGGCAGCATCCGAAATAATAAAATAATATTTTTTAATTATGAACAAAGTCATAAATATCAGACATGTCTCTATGAAGTGTTGGTGTTCAATCTTGTTCTTCTCGACCCACTAAAGTATACACTTTAATTTATGCGATAAGATATAATTGGTTAATATCACGGATGACGCAATATAACTGATGCAAAAAAGTCTTTATGAAAAAAAGAAAGAAAAGAAGAATATGTTGTCACGTGATGGCCCTCTTAATAAATTTTCTTTATTTTCTAAGATAAATAGAAAGAGTATTCATTGTGAGTGGTAAGATTCTCAAGGGTGAGGTGGTGCAGCACTTCTGAGAAAATTTATTGATTGCATCATCTAGACATTAACATTGAGATTTTAAATTTGAAGGTAAAATGGTAATTTTGTAACAACAGCTTGAGTCAACTAACCCGTCCTAACTTTGATAGGGAAAATCAGAGTGTTTTTATTTTTATTTTATTTTATTTTTTTTAAATAAAAAAAAAAATTCATCTAGGGTGAAAAGTGGAAATCTTAGAAGTGGTTAGGTCCAATTCAAAGTGGATAGGATCCTTATTCTTAAACTTAATTATTCAAAGGGAAGGTCAGAGTTTGTTTTTGTTTTTTATTTGGTAACTGAGATTCAAGGTAGAAATTTCAACCGCCACGTGTCAGAATTCCCATCTATGACTTTTGACAAAAAACCAAATTTCCATTAAAAGTGGAAAATAACCAACCAGACAAGGGGGTTGCTTATTAAGACACTCTTGAAGGCTTGAATGTTTCTGGCTTACATAAAAAAAGTGATACTGAAGCATAAGAGCCACCCCACATGATTGACCGAAAGCTGAGACCTAAGATTCAAATACATACTCATTGGAAAATATGGATGTGTATACCTTCTTATAATTCTATGCAACAATTATCATGTTTTTTTTGTTCATATCTAAATGGGTTCACACTCTCCTGGAATCAGGCAAAAACTCATGGTATCACATGTTACATAAATGTACAACAAAATCTCATGAAAAGAATATGGGATTCTCAGATTTCACTTTTCAATCTCATTGGTGGGATGATTCAAACCATAAAACATGTGACCTTTCACTTTTCATTTTGAAAATAGAGATATTATATTGCACGTTGTATTTGTGAAACGAGAAAGGAATAAACAAAACACACATCGATTTTGATTGTGATTGAGAACAAAATTTCGAGTCAAAATACCAAGTGTTTAAATATTTGATCCTACCCAGGATATCAAAACAATTTTTAGGTTGATAGAGATGGTGTTTATTATATGAATTTGACTAAGAATTTTGGATCTCATCCCAAAATTAATGTAGGTATGAAAAAGGCAGCCTAAGGCATGGGCACATGGCATGCCCAAAGTAGAATTTGTGGTTATGCTTTTGAAATGAAAGATCATACTCCGTGTTCCCCAAGTAACATTCTCTTAAAACATTAAATGAGCTACATTACTAAAAACATTTATCATGTAACCTGTCTTTTTGACTTTAAGTTCTAAAAATGAGAAAGAAGCTATGCAGTCAAAGATTATCGTCGCGTGTATACCGTATCAGTATCAGTATCAGACTTTTGTTTGGTGAAAGTCTTCGCTGTGCTATTCAAGACTGGTCCAAGGGGTTGAATATTCTAGACTTACTGCAGGTTGAACTTATGAGAAGAATGAATATCAGTGTTTGGTCGGGTGTTTCACTGTTTTTTCAATTTAATGTCTAACAAGACAGCTGTTATTAGATTTTTACTCGAAACATTAGTAAATTTAATCACAATTTTTTTTTTTTTTTTTTTTTTTTCATGAATTACACACATTGTCAAAAACAAGTAATCATAAACAGAATTAATACAATTGTTTTCACATGATTTGGAACAGAAGTCCTCCTTCGTGTGATCAGGGGATCCCTTGATGAATAATGATATTACTTTTATTTTGCTATGGTAAATATATTTATGATAATGTTGTTAATACATATATATATATGAATATATGAATGTGGACAAGTGGGAATAATAGTTTGCTTCGTTATAGTATAAGGTACCCCACTTGTAATTTGTAAATATGTTTTAAAAATATATAATTAAGTTCAAAGTTGCCCACCAGAATTAGATAAAATTTTCAAAGGAAGATCATAGGTGGTTTCTTCTCAGAACCTTCATCCCTACCCTCTTATTCTCTGCAGAAAATGCTATATAAGTTTAACATTTTATTCAATAAGAAGTACCCAAATTTCAGTTTTCTATCCTGGTGCATTACCAAGCATAACACAAACATTTTTTCGCAATTAAGACTAGTCCTTTCCCTCCTACAAATTCTGCCTTCTCAATCTTAACTTGCAGAGCTTAGAACAAAATATGGTATCACTTTTGAGCAAGCAAAAGAACCTGTTGTCCAAAATTGCAACCAACGGTGGGCATGGTGAAGACTCTCCATACTTTGATGGATGGAAAGCGTACGACAGTGATCCATATCATCCTACTCGCAATCCTCTTGGAGTTATTCAGATGGGTCTTGCAGAAAACCAGGTAACAATTTAACATATATAGTTATTAACATGTAGTATTTCTATTCTAAAAACACACATCCCATCTTATAATGCTCATACATATATACGAGTCGATTACTTATCTGGTTTTTGGTTATTTTGCAGCTTTCCTTTGATTGGATTCAAAGGTGGATCGTGAATAATCCCAAAGCCTCAATCTGTACGGTTGAAGGAGCCAACGACTTCAAGGACATTGCTATATATCAGGATTATCATGGCTTGCCAGAATTCCGAAATGTATGTATATATAAACTTAAGAATCTTGTAGCTCAATGTATATATGATCTACCACCATATAGTATTATGATTGTTATTGATATTAGGGATGTTAATTTACAGGCAATTGCGAAGTTTATGGGAAAAGTAAGAGGAGACACAGTGACATTCGACCCTGACCGCATTGTTATGAGTGGTGGAGCAACCGGAGCTCATGAAACCATGGCCTTCTGTTTGGCTGATCCTGGTGATGCTTTTTTGGTACCCACACCATATTATCCAGGGTAATACATCATTCTATTTTTTATTTTCCTTTCTTATTTTGGTGCTTTGGCCATTAATAAGAAGATAAAATAATGTAGATTAGGTAGTTCTATTCTTAAAATTAAATATTTTTTCTTCACCTGTATATTCATTAGATGTATTCTCTCCCTCTCAGAGAGAGAGAGTAATAAAAATCTCTGATGAATAAAAAATTCTCCTAGCCAGTGCATGGATGTGGTCAATTACAATCATACATCATAACCATCCTACCTAGACATTTCCAATCTCAACATCAAATCCCTTGGTTTAAGTTGAATTATTGGTGGTACTAGCCATTGACAACAAGGCCTTTTCCTAGAGAAAAGTAAGCTGGTCCTCTAATGGAAACCCTTTTATCACCACTTGGTACTTGGTACCATTTGTGATGTGATGGTGGCTGAAAACTACTTGACGAAAATGAGGACCACCTTCAACTTCTGCAATTTGAGTTAGAACCCTCTTCTTCCTTGGACTATTCAGAATTGGCATCTCTTCAGATTCAATTTTTCTTTGGACTTTAAACTGATGCAAAAAATTAATACCTAGATCAAGTTATGGCGAATATATCCAGCAATGTACAAAATTAGGCCTATGACAATAATTTTTCGAGCTAACAATACAGAAACAAGTAGATTTCATTTTTAGTTTTTCTCATTTTTTTTTGCTTCCAAATAGACTCAAAAGAGTTGGGGTTTCATTGCAGATTTGATCGAGATTTGAGATGGCGAACAGGGCTGCAACTTGTTCCGGTTGAATGCAAGAGCTCTAACAACTTCAAGGTCACAAAAAGAGCCTTGGAAGTGGCATATCAGAAAGCCAAACAGGACAACATCAGAGTAAAGGGCTTGCTCATAACCAACCCTTCAAACCCATTGGGGACTATCTTAGACAGAGAGACATTGAGAGATATAGTGAGCTTCATCAATGAGAAAAACATCCACCTAGTCGCTGATGAGATATATGCTGCCACAGTCTTCCGCCAGCCTGGCTTCATTAGCGTTGCTGAGATAATAGAGGAAGACTTGAAATGCAATCGCGATCTTATTCACATTGTCTATAGTCTGTCGAAAGATTTGGGCTTCCCCGGCTTCAGGGTTGGTGTTGTGTACTCATACAACGATGCAGTTGTTAATTGTGCTCGGAAGATGTCAAGTTTTGGACTTGTTTCCACACAAACCCAACACCTGATTGCATCAATGCTCCAGGATGACGATTTTGTTGAGGAATTCATCGCTGAGAGTGCAGAGAGGCTACGCAAAAGGCATGAGGCCTTCACAGAGGGGCTAGCTGAAGTAGGCATTGGTAGTTTGAATAGCAATGCCGGGCTCTTCTTTTGGATGGACCTGAGAAGACTCCTCCAAGAGCCAACTGTTGAAGCAGAGATGAAACTTTGGCGCTTGATAATCAATGAAGTTAAGCTCAATGTTTCGCCTGGCTCTTCTTTCCATTGCTCAGAGCCCGGTTGGTTCAGAGTTTGTTTCGCAAACATGGATGATGAAACCGTGAAAGCATCACTAAGAAGGATAAGGAAGTTTGTGCTTGAAAGCAAGCAAGTGGAGGAAGCACCTAAGATGCTAAGCAAACTTAAAGTCAACTTCTCATTCCGAAGGTTGGATGATAAATTAATGGCACAGCACATGATGTCCCCTCATTCTCCTATGTTCATGGCGCCGCATATGATGTCCCCTCACTCCCCCATGGCTTCACCCCTTGTTCGCGCCAGGAATTAGATCCTTAGAGAGTGCAAATCAAATTTTACATTATTGGATACTTGTAAAACATGATTTTTTTAGGTAACTACTTAGAAATGCCTTTAGGAGGATACACCATTAATTCATTTTTTCCTATATAAATAGCCGTCATCATGTCCCATTTGTTGGATACAAATTGCTTCCACTGGGATTTATATAGGTTCAAGCAAGTCACTTGTTTTTTTCTTGGTCAAATGTATTTTTTTTTTTTTTTTTTCTTTTCGGACTGGCCTTATTTGGCAATCATTTGTCGGCAATAAAGTTTCATTTTTATTTTTGTCTATTGTATCTGAATTCATCGTGCATATATAGTCATTCTTATTCACAACATTGATAATGTTATTGCATGTACCCGACCAATTGTTTCAATGGGACTCGCTTCAAATTAATCAAAACAACTGAATCAATGACTTGAACTCCTGTAGGATCATTGTTGCGCTGCTTACTCAAAATTTTATTTATAACTACAACATGAAGTCTGCAGATGTCTATGTAGAGTGTTGTGAATTTCTATATTCTTTATTCGGACAAATTCTATCCTAAAAATGCTGCAAAATTTATATTACTAGCAATGCAATTTTGTTGAAACTGATACTGGAATCAGCAAGGTATCTCATCAGCTTCTGAACTCATCTGAGAAATCGAGGTTTATCCATATGAGAACTCCTCGTTGTTAAGTAGTGTACCTTTTAGAGGGTAACAGGGATTCCCATAAAACTTAAATTCTGTCCGCGTCTATACCATAGGTGTTATAAGTGGAATTTGTCCGACATCATATTTGAATGGGGGTTGAAGTGTGTATAAATAAGTGGGTATGTAGCACTACCCAGTGCTTGAGCTTTTGGGTAAATGGGCAAGCGCTCACCTGTTACAGTTGGTATCAAAGCTACCTTAATCCATTTTCACGCCAAGCGGCCGGTCCGAAGGGCGTCCGGCTCTATCCCCGGGTAGGCAAGGTGGTCCGATAAGGAATAGCTATATTTATCAAATGATTTAAAGAATGAGAGATCTTTTTAATTTTCGCACCTTTTTATTAAGGTCTTTAATAAATATTTTAAAATTTTGTTGAGGTAATTTTAGAATTATCAAATCTTATAAGTAAAAGTACAAATAAATAAAAATTCTATTGGTCCCACTGGTCGTAATGTGGCTCCACCACTTATTGGGTAGATTGAGCAACTCCAATGGTGTGCCAAATGAGTTGCCAATTTCAAAATATAGCAGGTGAGTTTAAAATGGGCTCTTCAATGGGTTGTCAAAATATAACTTTACCAAATCTTGTGCCAAATGTAGCACAACATGTAATGTTTTCAATTTTTACCATTTTCCATTTTTCGAAAATTTTCTGAATTCTTTGGGGGCAATTTTGTCTTTTCTCGTTTTGCGTACCAGACAGCGTGGGGTGTGTCAGGTGTGTCCGAGAGTTGGTTGGGGCATTTCTTTAAGTTCAGTACTCTTAGAAATGCAAAAGTTGTCATTTCGGCATTTTTTCGCTTTTCGTGCCGGACGGTCCCAAGTGGGATCCGTTACCGGAATTGTTGTGCACGAGTGTGGTGTCACAAGTCCATTTCATTTCATGCATAATTTAATGGCAATGTGTTATTTGTGTAGTTGTAATTTAGTATACACTTATGTATATATTTAGTGGTGGAAAATAAAAAAGAAAAGATATTTTGTGGTGGTGGGACCCATCACTTCTTTATTCTAGTGGCCAAGAGGCCATTTTGGCCTCAATTCTCACACTCTCTCCCCGACAGCTTTCTCTTTTCTCTCCTTCCCTTCTCTTTTTCTTTTTCTTTTCATCTCAAATTTTAATCTTTGATTACTTTTTAACCGGTGGGAATTTTTGGATGTCATTTGCAGTAAAACAGAGAGCTCGTTGAGATCTACGCTATAATGTTTGTGATTTATATAAATATATATATATATATATGTATTTACGTTAAAGGAAAAGATTTTTAGTGGCCATTGGGACCCACCTTATTTTTTTTAGGCCATTACAAATGACCAATGGGTCATTTGTTGACCCATTTTCTCTGTCTGTGTGACTCCTCTTAGCACGATGTAGGGTCAAAGGTCAATAATTGTTTTAATTTGTCAAGGATAATGAGGGCACGGTATTACGCGTTGTGTCGGTGTGACAGTGTGGATTCGGATGGTTTGTTTTGGGTGATGGAGTGTGTTAGGTAGTAACAAGTGTTTGGTAAAGGGTTTGCGGTATGATCATTTATTATTGAAGATCTTGTTTTGAGGATTTGGGTTCTAGGTACAGTATAGTACGTTTTATTGCTCTTATGACTCATGATTATGCAGTCGTTGGGAGATTTGTTGTATAGTCATCTTGAGGATGATAAGTTTAGTGATTGTTGCTTGGTGTGGTTGATAGTCGTTGTACGGGTATGTAATGGTGTAGTTAAGTGTTAGGTAGTGAGTGTTCGGTCTGACAGAGATGTGTAGATTAGAGTTGAACTTGATTGTGAGATGAACGGGGTTCTTTGTCTGGAGTTTTGTGTGTCTTTTTAGGGAGGAGTTGAGATTGGATATTGTCATATTCGGTGGTCTAGAGACCGTTCTTCTTTCGGGCTTCGAAGTCTTGCGTAGCAGTGTAGAGTGGACTGATGTCCATTGAGAGTTGGATGTAGGGCCTAGTTGGTCTTGTGTTCTTATGTCGTGAGTAATGAGTACTCTTATAGGGTGGTGAACATTGTGCTTTTGTGGCAGTGGTGTGTGATTGTCTGGTGACGTTAGGTGTCAAAGACAATAATGTTGGTGAGTTCATGATTTTGGGGTTTTGTGAGGTGTTTTCGGGAAGGTATGTTACTGTGGGCTTCCTTCTTTAAGGAAGGTAGATTTCAAGGACAAAATCTTTTAAGGAGGGCAGATTGTAATGTTTGTGATTTATATATATATATTAAAGGAAAAGATTTTTAGTGGCCATTGGGACCCACCTCATTTTTTTTAGGCCATTACAAATGACCAAGGGGTCATTTGTTGACCTATTTTCTCTCTCTACGTGACTCCTCTCTCTTTCCCTGATGGTTTTTTTTTCTTTTCTTTTTTCTTTCTTCTATCTTCAAAGCTTGATTTAAGCCTAACCTTTTGGAGATTTTTTGTGCCATTTGTGGCAACATGGAGAGCACAGCGAGATCTACGCATTGATGTAAGCAATTCCTCATTTGGCCAACCTTAGGAATTTCAAAATTTTGGACCCATTTAGGGATTTTTGCATCTAAGTGAGGTAGGGGTGCTCTAATTCATGTTATCTTTGATCTTTTGTGAATTTTCCCCTTTAATTTGATTCTAAGCATGTTTGATTTTAACAATTTTACCTATGTTGTTATGGTTGTATGTAATTAAGGTGATAGATGTATTATATGTGTTAATTGAACCTATGATTATGATTATATACTTGGTGGTGAACATACATATTTAGTATTTACATTTTGGATGCCCCATGATTTTTAATTATTAAGAAAAGTAATGTTGAAATTATGAAAATAAAAATTAGGATTTTCCCTTAATAATGTGATCGTGATGTAGATGGAATGTATGTGATTTATTGTAAATTTTTCTTGAAAAATTGTCATGATGCTAGATATATAATATGTATCTCTATGTGTATTATGTGTAAATAATATATGTGCGTATGATTTGTTGATTGGACATGGAAAGCATACTTTTGTGATTATGTCTTTGTGTAATATGTGTAATTGTAGAAATTTTGTTGATTTAAAGCATACTATAAATTCGTGAGAAAATTCTTCTTTATTATGAAATGTTGTTAAAGTTTAATGATGTGAAAATTATGGTAAATTGTGAAGCATGAAGCATTCATGCATCCATTGGTAAAGAAAAAAGAAGAAGGGAAAAGTAATTTTTTTTTTAAAATCAATGAAATTGTTTTGGACAAACGTTTTCGAAAGTGTTTGTGAAAATAGGATGCCTAGGAGGCTCCTAGTGGTCCGTAGTGTTAGTGTGATCTAGAGGGGGTTAGAGAGAGACTCTAATGTGGTTGAGCTACCTAGACGACGCCATGGAGGTGCCATGTGGTTGGGGAAAACTAGCCAACCCTTCCCTCGTGACGTCTTGGAGGTGCTTTGGGTCGGATTACACTAACGATTTAGGAGTTAAAATGGAAATGTTTCGAAAATGGGGGGCGACATGAGCATAACATTGCACTTCATCGGCATACATGATGAATTTATGACTTGAATGATATTTGTGTTTATATTGGATGTTGTGGTTATGGTTTAAATCCCCGGTATAATAAGATCCCGTTCTCTTGTCTTCTATTCTATACGTAGATTCACGGGGTCATAAGAGGTGTGTCTTAGACACTTCCTACTGAGCTTAAGTTCACCTCATTATTAACATTTTTTAGGATACAGAAGGGAAGTGGTGGATGACGCTCCTTCATAGGTTTTGACGGGTTAGTGGACTGTTTTGACATATTTTATAGCTATGATCCCATCATTATCATTATTATAATAATAATAATAATAATTATTATTATTTTTATGTATCGAATAGAAAAGGACGATAGTGTCCTTAGTTGAACTTGGGTTCGGATAAGGACCCAGTTAGCGATTCGGACCCTCGGGTTCGGGTCGTTACATATGCGTTGATTGAAGCTAATCATATTTTTGGCCACCCTAGGGATTTCGAAAATTGGGCATGATTTGGGGCTTTCTTCAATTGGTTGAGGTAGGGGTTTCTAAGCCATGAATTCTTTGGCTTTTGTGAGTTGTCTCCATAATTTGTTGTATAGTATGCTTAATTTATGTAAGTTTCTTGCAAAATAGTTTAATTGTTATATATGAAGTGTGTGGCCATGAGTTAATTGATGTATCATGAAAATACATGTCTAATTTGTTGTTTAGTATGCTTAATTTGTGTTAATTCTTTGCAAAATGACCTAATTGTTATATATGATGCATGTGACTATGTGTTAGTTGAAATAGTATGAAAAAGTATGCTTAAGAGATGGTATTTCATGTCTATTGTGTTTAAATTGCTATATTTCGTAAAATGGAAGTATGATAAGTATTTCTAGTAATTTTTCTTACAAGGCATGTTGTATTGTTAATGTTAGACTTGTGGGACATGAAATTGTTTACCGACATAGCATGATCTCGTTCTCTATTTTTCCTCTTCATTGTTTGGATTCACGGGGTCACAAGAGGTGTGTCTTAGGCACCACCTACTGAGCAATTTTGTGATACCCCTTGAATCCGAGACATAAGTTGATCAAGCCCAAGCCCAAACCCAAGAGAGTATCAGATAATTAATATATAAACGAACACAGAATATAAAAAGATTTTAAGAAAATAAATAATAAATACGCTGAAAAGAATTATTAAATATAAAATCCTCAACATGAACAATGAATTATAATAATCCAATTCTCCAAAACCTCTAAGAGTACAACTCGGGAATCCATTTAGTGGACCCCTAACCAAAATCCTAACTGAACTGAATAACTGAAAATAAAATCCCAAACTAAAACATAGAGAGAAGTCTTACGAAAACAGATGAATGAGTGCCTGTCTCCGATAAGCACAATCAAGCTCTAAGGCTGGAACCGTCCCGTACCTGAAAAGAATATAAGAGTGGGTCAGGCCCACGAACAAGTTCTAATCTAACTGCAATCCATACAGTGACCCGATACGCAGATACATCATAGATATCTCACAATATCTATCTAGTCCGTAAATATATATATATATATCCACACTAAGGGACATTCACTGGACTACAAAGGGGGTCTCAACCTGAATAGAAGGCAACATGCAAAAACGCACCCAAAGGTGGGCATGAGTACCTAGACCTAACAGAGTACACCTCAACCTATCATAACCAGCTACACATCCACTGCATATACGCACCCTAACCAACGAGCCTAAGACTCAAGCTCATCTTGTGGTACTATAACCATATATCTAAAGTTTGTCCACAACCAGAGTATATCATTCAATTATATATTGATTTGACATAAGGTTTATAATCCAGTTAGTCGATCAACTTATTCAGTTAATCTGACTTAACTACAAACAACAGTTAATCCATGTAGTCACTCAACTTACTTAGTTGATCTGACCTAAATATAAGTAGGATTCAATTTTTACATCCATTCACTTATTCCAATAGGGTAGGTCTTAGCGTTCTGAACTAAATCATCCCTAGTATGCCACCGTCCCATACCAGTGCATACGATCCACAGCATCCATGTAAATTACAGAACCTAAATAACAGTTTAACAATTAAAGTCTAAAACCATAATCCAGTTTAAAACCATAATCCAGTTAATTACATAATAGTGTATAACATTTCAGCAATTAAAGTTTGAAACCATAATCCAGTTAATTACAGAATAATGTATAATATTTCAACAATTAAAATTCAAAACCATAATCTAGTTCAAAACCATAATTCAGTTAATTGCAGAACAGTGTGTAATATTTTAGCAATTAAATCCAATCCTTAATTCATGTAATTGCAGAAAAGAGACTAATATTTCAGCAATTTAAAATCCAGAGTTTGCATAGGTCCAATCTGTTAAATAAGAGACCCCATTGTGCATCTAAAACAAGATTTAAAATCATGCTATAACTCATTAAATTGTCAAATTAAAACTAAGCAATTAATTTCCTTCCAACCGTTAACTGCATGCAAAGTTGTTAAATTTCACACTGTTAATTCCATTAATATAACGGGGTAACTTATGCAATTAGAGGTCTTAATAACACTGAAGTTAAATATTAAAACCCCTAGTGAAGACCCAAAACAAATCGGAAAGACCCAAACGCTCAAACATTACCGTAGAAAAAAATTCCAGAACGCGCAAACATAAGAGAGCCTGCTCTTAGCACTTGGGAGCAAGCTCCCTAAAGTATGGAGCCGGCTCCATGCCTCTTCAAGGAGAGCCGGCCCCCACTTCCATGGAGCCGGCTCTCTCCCTCTCTGAGAGTCCCTGGTGCGTTTCTACTCTGTTTCCGACCGTATGCTTCGACTCCGGCTTCTTCCAACCATTTTGTTTGTTTTAAAAACTGATCTTAAGAGTCTTAAGTGTGTCCAGTATCATCCCAGACCATTAATTAAAGCAGTTTGCATTATTAAGAACCTTAGAACACTTACCGATTTAACATGCTTAAGAAAACAAACATTGAACCTAAACTTACAAGAACTGTAACAGAATTAATTCAACGTATACAGATGATCAATTTAACATATAATAAACATGTAAGATTTAATTAATGATCAATTACAACCTTAGAGACTATCTAGGTATGCACAGAATACAGGCTAACGGGAGAGAGAACGAAAATAACCTGCCTGTAATTTCAGTTATGAAATCTTGGCATCGTCTCTAAGTTTCCGGCAATTACTGAATTCCATCAAGCCTCCTACTGCTCTGGCTTTAATCCACAATCAACCTCCTTGGTAGGGATGGCAAAGGGGGCGAGTTTGGGCGAGTGTACCCTCCCTCGCCCACGCAACTGTTTAAAAAATCCGCTCTCGTCCCTGCCCAAAACCGCAAAAATGGGGGAACTTTCCACCCCATCCCTGTAACCGTTTAACATTTTTACCCCCGCGGCTACCCCCCCCCCCCCCCGGGCCGGTTTAAAACCATAATTTAATTATTGTTGATATATGGGGGTTTTTTTTTTTTTTTTTTTTTTTTTTTTTTCCCTCATCTTCAATTCTTCATCATTGCAACTTTTCTTTTAATAAAATTCATTTGTTACTTTAATATTGTTATATGGGGTAATTAATATATAGTGAGAAATATATATATTAATGAAATAAGGGTACTTAAGTAATTTGCCTATCTAAACGGGGTGGGATGGTGCGGGGCGACCTCCCCCCGCCTCCACACCAAACCCGCGCTGGTTTTTATTGCATCAAACTATCCCCACCCAAATAAGCAAAACAGTCCCCTAAAATTGCAAAAAATGGGACGGGTAACCGCGGGGGCGGGTCAAATTGCCATCCTTACTCCTCGGTCCTCTCTGTTCTCCTCCCTGGGTAGCCTTAACTGATGTCCCTGTCCTCCTAACCCTCTCTTTACGTGAACAGAATTATGTTTATGTTTTTAAAACCCTAAGCCACCGTAATGATATATTTATAGGCTTAGAAAAAATATTTCCCTACCTTAATTCTAATTATGAACCCAGAAGGAAAAGATAACAATTACATGTGTAAGCTAAGTCGGCTAATACGTGACCCCTAACTGACGGGAACCCTAATTAATTAACAGTACTCATTTAATCCAATTAATTCCATTTATTCCATTTAAATTAACTAACAAATAAATAAATACTAGAAAATAATTATTAAACAATTAAACAACCAAAAATCAAACAATTTAATTACATAACAAGAAAATACCAAATAATCCATTAATTAAAACAAACAGGAAAATACCAAAAAATAATTAAAAATGCAATAAAATAAATATTAAAATGTCAAGACTATCTTTTTAAAATTAGGGGTATTATATTCTTCCCCCTTAACAAAAGGAATTCCGTACTCGGAATTCGCTCTTATCTTTTTTCAATATTTCAGGAAACTGTGAGCGAATGACATTCTCCCATTCTTAAGTAGACTCAGCCTCATTGTGATGATTCCACTGAACGCGCACCAAAGGAATAACTTTATTACGAAGAATTTGATCCCTCCGGTCGACAATACGGCACGGTGGCTCCAAGTATGTTGCATCCGGCTACAACTCAATCTCCTTAGCGTCGATATGCTGATACCGATCCTCATCTCGCAGAAATTTCCGCAACATGGAACACATTATGCACACGATACAAATTATCCGGAAGTGCCAACCGATAAGCTACAGCTCCAACTCGATCCGTAATTATGAATGGACCGACAAACCGCAGTGACAACTTCCCTTTCTTCCCAAAGCGCATTACTCCTTTCATAGGAGACACTTTGAGCAGAACCTGATCCCCAACCTGAAACTCCAAAGCACGAGTACGACGATTTGCATAACTCTTCTGCCTACTCTGAGCAGTGTGCATGCGATCCCTAATAAGAGCAATCTTCTCAGAAGTATCCTTAATAAACTCAAGACCTAAGAATCTGCTTTCGCCCACCTCCATCCAACAAATAGGCGATCGACATGGTCAGCCGTATAGTGCCTCAAATGGTGCCATACCAATAGTTTTCTGGAAACTATTATTATATGCAAACTCCACAAATGGCAAATAATCTTCCAAGTGGCCCTTGAAGTCAATAACATATGAACAGAGCATATCCTCTATGATCTGATTAATCCTCTCAGTCTGTCCATCAGTCTGAGGATGATATGTAGTGCTAAGATACAATTCTGTATCCAAAGCCTGCTGAAAACTCTTCCAAAATCCTGACACAAAGCTTGAATCCCTGTATGATATAATGGACAATGGAATTCCATGCAACTTTACAATCTCTGTAATGTAACGTCTCGCCAACTGCTCCGAAGTGAAGTTAGTGCGAATAGGCAAGAAATGAGCTGATTTAGTCAACCTATCCACGATGACCCAAATGGAGTTGTGATCCTTAAATGAATTAGGCAATCCCTCAACAAAATCAATAGAAATGCTCTCCTATTTCCACTCCGGTATCGGTAATGGCTGTAGAGCTCCTGACCCGCTGATGATCAATCTTGAACATCTGACAAGTACTATCGAGAGACAAAAATATAAATGTCCTTTTTCATACATGCCTACCAAAACTGTCGCTTCATATCCTGATACATCTTGTCTCCTCCTGAATGAACAAAAAACTCAGAATGATGAGTCTCAGTTATCACATCCTTTCTCAAATCATCAGCAGAAAGTACCACCAAAAGACCCTTGTACCTCAAACCTCCATCAGCCCCAACATAGTAAAATGGGACCTCCCTAGAAGTTATCTCTGCAATTTTGTCAATGCACTGCTGATTCGTGAGTTAAGCCTTCAAAACTTTGTGAATAATTGAAGGTGTAACAATCATGCAAGTCATAAAAGCATCCAACAACTCATCCACCGTATTCAAAGCATTCCACTCAGTAGTGAATAGAGCAGAAAGACTAGCAGCGGGTCGGCGACTGAATGCATCTGTCACCACATTCGCTTTCCTTGGATGGTATTGTATAGAGAAATGATAGTTTTTCACAAACTCTAACCATCGGTGCTGTCTCATATTCAGCTCCCGCTGAGTAACCAAATAATATAGACTCTTGTGATCACTAAATAATTAAAGGATTCTCCCAATAGATAATGCCTCCAAATGCGTAAGGCAAAGACAATAGCTGTCAACTCCAAATCATGTGTTGGATAATTAAGCTCATGAGGCTTAAGCTTACGAGATCCATATGAAATCGGTCGTTCCTCCTGCATTAAAACACATCCAAGACCTTGTAAAGAAGCATCTGTGTAGACAAGATACTCAACCCCGCTCTGTGTAGTATCTAGAATGGTGCAGAAGTCAACTTACGTTTTAGCTCATTAAAAACTTTTTGGCAGTGTTCATCCCATACGAATTGTTCACCTTTTTTAGTCAGATGAGTGAGTGGCCCCGCTATCTTTGAGAACCCTTGAATGAACCCACGATAATATCCTGCTAACTCGAGGAAACTTTGAATCTCGGTAGGTGAAGTAGGCTGTCCCTACTCAACTACTGCTAAAACCTTGGCCGGATCTACCGTTATTCCCCTTTCTGACACCACGTGATCCAGAAACTTCACTTCCCGTTGCCAAAATTCACACTTCTCGAACTTGGCATATAACTGGTGCTCATGAAACGTCTGTAAGACTATGCGAAGATGTCTAGTATGATCGTCCTCTGACTTAGAATAGATCAAGATATCATCAATGAAGACAATGACAAACTAATCCAAATAAGCCCTGAAGACTCTGTTCATTAAGTCCATGAAAACTGCTGGTGCATTAGTCAATCCGAACGGCATTACATGGAACTCATAAAATCCATATCTAGTGAGAAACGTTGTCCTTGGAACATTCTGCTCCCTAACCCGAAGTTGATGGTATCCAGAACGCCTATCAATCTTAGAGAAGTAAGTAGCTCCCTTCAACTGATCAAAAAGATCATCAATCTTGGGCAAATGGTACTTGTTGCGAATAGTAACCTTGTTCAACTCCCTGTAATCTATACACAGGCAGAGTGAACCATCATTCTTCTTCACAAACAGAACTGATGCTCCCCAGGGTGAAATACTCCTATGAATAAAACCCTGGCTGAGTAATTGCTGAATCTGATCCCTCAGCTCTCGTATTTCCATTGGTGCTATCCTGTATGGTGCCCTAGTAATAAATGTAGTGCCTGGAGCTAAGTCAATCACAAAATCGATCTTTCGACTAGGTGGAAACCCTGGAATCTCTTGAAATACATCCAAAAAATCCTGTACAATTGGTATGCTATCCAAAGATATAGTAATCCCTTCTCCTGTTTCCTCCCCCATATAAAATAAATAAGTCCTAGTGACCCTGTTAGAAAGTGGCATAGCAACAACGTACATATCCTGACCAGGTATGGTGAAAACAACAGACCTATCATAACAATTAACTTGGGCATGGTAGTGCGATAACTAATCCATCCCAAGCATCACATCATAAGTGTGCATGTCCAGGATCAAAAGATTTACTAGAAATCTGAGTCTACCAATATCTAGTGTCACAGGCCCATTACTGTCATGTAAAATGGCTGTATTGCCTAACGATGTAGAAATATCCTGAGGTCTATTACATACCCGCGTCGTCATTCCAGACAAAGCAATAAAAGATCTAACCACAAATGAGTGTGTAGCACCCGTATCAAATAAAACACGACCTTTTGACCCATGAATAAGAAACATACCCTCAACAGCCTGAGGTGCCTGAACGTCCTGTGGCATGCCCTGCCATAATACAACTGCTGCGGTGCCTGTCCCTGAGTCTGTGGCAGTGCTGGTAAAGCTGGATACGCCTGTCCCTGAATCCGTGGAACCTGTGGAGCCGGTAAAGGTACTGGTGCCCTCTGCCCCTGCTGCATATGCTGTCCTTGTCCGTGTCATACTTTAGAACACTGCATGGAAGTATGACCATTCTCTCCACAAGTGTAACAACTACCCTGGAAAGTGCCAAATGACCTCCTCGGTCTGTTAGCCGGTGGCTGACCCTGTCCTACCTGTGGTCCCCCATTCTGCTGTCTCTGAATAGGTGCCCTATTCCTGTGAGCATCTGAACCACCCTTGTGCTTCTTTCAAGGCTGTTGTCCCTCGAATTTGCCCTTGTTTGTCCATTGCCATTTCCTTTCTCAGTTGATTGATTAATAGAGTCTCTATCACCTCGTTTCTTACCCTTAGCCTGTCTGAAGTCGACGGTCAATTGATACTGCTGTAGAGCGACGTCTACCACCTGAGTATAAGTAGTGTAAGCTGGACTACCTATAATAGCTCGCTTAATAGACCACATCAGTCCCTTAACGAAACTATTTCGCTTCTTCTCCTCTGTATCCACCTCTTCTGGAGCAAAAAGAGATAAGTGCGTGAATTGATGCTCATACTCTGCAATTGTCATATTTCCCTACTGCAGATTAAGAAACTCAATCTTCATAGCTACCCCGACTGCATAACGAAAGTACTTTTCATCAAAAACGTGCACTGAACTGATCATAAGTCAATGGCATTTTCTCCTCTGCGGTGGTAACTGATTCCCACTACTGTAGTGCATCCCCAACTAGCTTGAAGGTAGCAAACATCTACTTTTGAACCTCCGTGCACTGAACCAGACGAAGATGTCGCTCGATGTCCTGTTTCCATTGGTGAGCTGCTTTCGCATCGATGGAGTCTGAAAACTCAGGTGGGCTCCCCTTTGTGAAAGAACTCCCCAAGTATCAGTCGGTACAACCGATGCTGGTATCGGTGCCTGCTGAACCTGTGCTTGATTCCGAAGTGCAGCTGTTACTCCTGCTTCTACAGCCCGAACAATGAGATCATTGAGATGAGGAGGATACTCTGGATCCCTGACCTGATCCTGAGCCTACTGAACCTTCTCTCGCTCTTCCTGAAACTGACCATCATCATCCTGAAACCCAGGCATTTGTTGTTCTTCCTCCATTTGCTGATAGCAGGCGTTCTTGTTGCCTACGTGCTGTTCTTTTTTGTCGATTGTTTCCTTGCATGTTCTATCCTATTCTAGCGTTAACCATGCTGTTAACATAGAAAGATAGGCATCAGTACGATTTAAATGGACCGTATAGGAATACAATGAATCCTAAACTTAAGCTTTAATCAAGAAAAAACGCTACGCGGAAGTCTTAATACGAAACATCCTTGAGACATTTGAACCTGAAGTGCTCTGATACCAACTGTGATTCCCCTTGAATCCGAGACATGGGTTGATCAGGCCCAAACCCAAACCCGAGGGAATATCAGACAATTAATATATAAACAAACACAAAATATAAAAAGATTTTAAGAAAATAAATAATAAATACGCTGAAAAGAATTATTAAATATAAAATCCTCAAAATGAACAATGAATAATAATAATCCAATTCTCCAAAACCTCCAAGAGTACAACTCAAGAATCCATCTAGTGGACCCCAAACCAAAATCCCAACTGAACTGAATAACTGAAAATAAAATCCCAAACTAAAACATAGAAAGAAGTCCTACGTAAACAGATGAATGAGTGACTGTCTCCGATAAGCACGTTCAAGCTCTAAGGCTGGAACTGTCCCGTACCTTAAAAGAATATAAGAGTGGGTCAGGCCCATGAACAAGTTCTAATTTAACTGCAATCTATATAGTGACCCGATACGCAGATACATCCTAGATATCTCACAATATCTATCTAGTCCATATATATATATATCCACACTAAGAGACATTCACTGGACTACAAAGGGGGTCTCAACCTGAATAGAAGGTAACATGCAAAAACGCATCCAAAGGTGGGCATGAGTACCTAGACCTAACAGGGTACATCTCAACCTATCATAGCCAGCTACGCACCCATTGCATATACGCACCCTAACCAACGAGCCTGAGACTCAAGCTCATCTCATGGTATCATAACTATATATCTAAAGTCCGTCCACAACCAGAGTATGTTATTCAATTATATATTAATTTGACATAAGGTTTATAATCCAGTTAGTCGATCAACTTATTTAGTTGATCAGACTTAACTACAAACAACAGTTAATCCATGTAGTCACTCAACTTACCTAGTTGATCTGACCTAAATATAAGTAGGATTCAATTTTTACAATCCATTCCCTTATTCCAATAGGGTAGGTCTTAACATTCTGAACTAAACCATCCCTAGTATGCCATCGTCCCATACCGGTGCATACGATCCACAACATCCATGTAAATTATAGAACCTAAATAACAGTTCAGCAATTAAAATCTAAAACCATAATCCAGTTCAAAACCCTAGTCCAGTTAATTGCAAAATAGTGTATAATATTTCAGCAATTAAAGTTCGAAACCATAATCCAGTTAATTGCAGAATAATGTATAATATTTCAACAATTAAAATCTAAAACCATAATCTAATTCAAAACCATAATCCAGTTAATTGCAGAACAGTGTGTAATATTTCAGCAATTAAATCCAATCTTTAATTCATGTAATTGCGGAAAAGAGACTAATATTTCAGCAATTTAAAATCCAGAGCATGCATAGGTCCAATCTATTAAATAAGAGACGCCACTGCGCATCTAAAACAAGATTTAAAATCATGCTATAACTCATTAAATCGCCAAATTAAAACTAAACAATTAATTTCCTTCCAATCGTTAAGAGCATGCAAAGTTGTTAAATTTCATACTGTTAATTCCATTAATATAACGGGGTAACTTATGCAATTAGAGGTCTTAATGACACTGAAGTTAAATATTAAAACCCTTAGTGAAAACCCAAAACTAATCGGAAATACCCAAACGCTCAAACAGTACTGTAGAAAAAAATTCCAGAACGCGCAAACGTGAGAGAACCTACTCTCAGCACTTGGGAGCAGGCTCAATAAAGCATGAAGCCAGCTCTATGCCTCTTGGAGGGGAGCCGGCTCTCACTTCCATGGAGCCGGCTCTCTCCCTTTCTGAGAGCCCCTGGTCCGTTTCTACTCTGTTTTCGACCGTCTGGTTCGACTCCGGCTTCTTCCAACCATTCTGTTTATTTTTAAAACTGATCTTAAGAGTCCTAAGTGTGTCCAGTATCATCCCAGACCATTATTTAAACCAGTTTGCATTATTAAGCACCTTAGAACACTTACCGATTTAACATGCTTAAGAAAACAAACACTGAACCCAAACTTGCAAGAACTGTAACAGAGTTAATTCAACGCATACAGATGATCAATTTAACAAATAATAAACATGCAAGATTCAGTTAATGATCAATTACAACCCTAGAAACTATCTAGGTATGCACAGAACACAGGCTAACGGGAGAGAGAAAGAAAAGAACTTGCCTGTGATTTC
Source organism: Cornus florida (assembly GCF_030987335.1). Classification (NCBI taxonomy): domain Eukaryota; kingdom Viridiplantae; phylum Streptophyta; class Magnoliopsida; order Cornales; family Cornaceae; genus Cornus; species Cornus florida. Next base: position 93,879,848 of record NW_026775581.1, on the reverse strand, counting down.
AGTTATGAAATTTTGGCGTCGTCTCTAAGTTTTCGACAATTATTGAATATCGTCAAGCCTTCTACTACTCCGGCTCTAATCCACAATCAACCTTCTTGGTCCTCTCTGTTCTCCTCCCTGGGTAGCCCTAACTGATGCCCTGTTCTCTCAACCCTCTCTTTACGTGACCAGAACTATGTTTTTGTTTTTAAAACCCTAAGCCACCGTAATGATATATTAATAGGCTTAGAAAAATTATAACCCTACCCTAATTCTAATTATGAACCCAGAAGGAAAAGATAACAATTACATGTGTAAGCTAAGTCAACTAATACGTGGCCCCTAACTGACGGGAACCCTAATTATTTAATCCAATTAATTTCATTTAAATTAACTAATAAATAAATAAATACCAGAAAATAATTATTAAACAATTACATAACAAGAAAATACCAAAAAATTCATTAATTAAAACAAACAGGCAAGTACCAAAAAACAATTAAAAATGCAATAAAATAAATATTAAAATGAGACTATCATTTTAAAATTAGGGGTATTACAAATTTGCTCACCCCTTATATTTAACATTTTTCAGGTCACGGAAAGGAGGTGGCGGACGACAATCCACCACTAGTTTAGTGGGTGATGGACTTGGACTTTTTTTGTGTTTGATGTGTATATTATCCCCCTTTTTGTTGTAAATTGTATTAAGCGGCATTGTGTATCTATTTAACGGAAAGAAATGGTTTTGAGACCTCGGTACCATTTTTTGGGGTCTCATTAGGATTTCTATCTTCTTTTGGGTTTATAGCTTTTGAACGATGTAATTTAAAGTCATTTTATTTATGAACATTATAATAGGACATGTACGATGAATGTATGATGAAATCAAAATTCCCTTACGTTGCCATGTTGTAGAATTCATTGAATTCGTTTATCAAATTGTTATTTTACCATTTCATGTATGTTGGGGTTGAAAGGATCAAATGTACAACTTAGAAATGTATTTGCAGTGCCATTTTCAGGCCTCCCAGGTGAAGAGCCGGCTCTCCCTTTTTGGGAGTCGACTCTTTTTGGTCCAGTAGCCTCATTTCGTCAAAATCATTGAGTGGAGCATGCTCCTTTGGGGTGGAGCATGCTCCTTTGGGGTGGAGCCTGCTCCTTTGGAGTGGAACCGGCTCTTTCTTGTCCAGTGAGCAATTTTAGGCAACTGCTTCTCATGGAGCCGGCTCCCTCAGCAAATGGAGGCGGCTCCATCAAAATGGGAGCCGGCTCCCTTGCTGCTTTGACCATCTTTCTTAACCTGAACTTCAAATGGTCATAACTTTCTCGTTTCAAATCCAAATGGGTTCATTCTTGAGTCAAATTTCAAGTATTTTCAGTCAGCTTTCCAATGAAATTAATTTCATTCAATAATTCAAATCGTAAGGAGAGTTGTAATCTTTTTAGTATGGACTGCTTCGGAATTCCTTGAAAACGAAGGGTGCAATTGTGTGAAATCTTCATTCTTAGGTCTAGGACTTTGCATCATGGGTTTAAATGACCCTTATGACTTATATTAAGCTATTTAGATTTATTTAGGGTTATATAATTAATTTACGCACCTTAGTTGACCGTTTTGCCCTCGGTTATTTTCGGGGTCAGGTAAGGACCCGGCTAGGGATTCAGACCCACGGGTTCGGGTCGTTACACAACATATAGCAACTGCTATTACTATCTAGGGCGACAGAAAGAGGAGAAAAGGGGCGACAGAAAGAAAACGACGTTTCTTGTATTTTCTCTTCTCATATTTATACTTTCTGATAAGTGCTTAAATGTTGTACATTTCAGCACCTAAGTTAGGGTATTTCAGTCTTTATATCTATCTTAATTTCATGTTTTAGTCCTAATTTATGTTTATGTGTATTTCAGGGCAATAAAGTTAAAATGAGCTAAGAACGGTCTATTAAAGCCTTTTTAGAGTCAAGCAAAGATATTCAGAAAAAGCTCAGAAAATGGCAAAAAGGAGGTCGCAGCCCATTGCTCGTATAGTGTGTTTATTCTTCAAAAGCGGTCAATCTCAGGCCTTTGATGATGTTCCCAAAGATGAAGAAGCAAACTAATGAGCTCGATGCTAAAATGGAGCTAAATAGGGCTTAAAAGAAATTTCCAACTCTAGGAGGATCGATCCCCCAGGGTGGGGGATCGATCCTCCAGGACTTGGCAATATTACAGATTTTTTTTATTGTTTGGGCTTATTTTGTGAACTATTGGGCTTTAATAGGGTTATTACTTAAGGCCCAGTGAGCCATTAGATTAGGGTTAGTATTTATTTTATTTAGGTGAATATTATTAGGATGATTAAGTTTTTTTATGAATTATTCTGTATTGTATTTTTTTCTCTCTGGAAAAACACGGGAAATAGGAGAAAAAGTAAGAACAGGCTAGGGTTTTGAGAAGAAGCTCAGAGATGATGAATCCAAGGATGGAGATTGTTCTGTCTTCAACTCCATCAACCATGAGTAGTTAATTCTCCTACTTAGGGTTGGATAAACCCTAAACATGTAACCTATTCTCTCTCTATTTTCATACTTTTTGGGGATTTATTTATTTAATTGATGTATAGGCTTGAATAACATGATTTAATTCTTTCAATTGTTTATTCGTATTAATCTCATATTGTCTTATGTGTTATTGATGAATAAACAAGCTATACACTTGAATTCCTTGTAAATTGATTCTTGTAATGTCTATGCATGTGGTTAATTAGTTGTAATCGTGTTCAAATTGATGAAAAATTACTTTTATTTGATGGATAGCACTACATGTTTAGGTTAATTTATTATCTAATTAGTTTTAAATTCATGTTTAATTAGTTTAATTTAAGATTAATTAATTAATTTAATTACAATTCAATTATTAGATAAGTAGACCATCCATACTTATGTTTGAATACTATACTTTTTGTTACAATTGCATTATCTTCTAGATTAATGTAAGCTAGAATTGTAACTTGAATTGATGAACCATTCTTTGGATTGGTGAATTGCACTACACTTAATTTATTTGTCATTAGGTAATTCAAGCTTGAAATTGATGCTTCATACTTTTCTTTGCAAGTATTAGCTACATTAGAATTACATTTAATTATTTCCCCAATTAGTTGAAAGTGAGTGAGTTAAGGAATGTACTTAGTGGTGAATCCTACACCCTAAGTCTCTTTCCAATCTTTTATACTCTACTCTTTATTTGCATTATTAAGTTTAAAATTAGTCTAATCCCAAAACCAAACCTTTTTAGTAATCACATAAGTACTAAAGTAGAATTCAATTCTGGAAAACCTATAATTGTTTAGATCTCTTGGGACGATCCCTGCTCACTTCATACTCCATAGTATAAGTGTTTAGTGGTTTTATAAATTTTAAAATATGGTGCCCACTTGACATTATTTCTAAACCTAAAGTGTTATTTTGTGCACACGCTTGGTCGCACCACTTTCTCTTCCCATCTCATCCTCATATATGAATATATATATATATATATATCTCTTCTCAGATCTGCATTTTTTATATGTATATATGCCATTTTCCATCGCTGTTCAATTTTCTCTCTCTCAAAATCTATTGCTTGCAGTTTCACTTAATCTCGTTATTCAATTTTCGGAGATATATATATCTTTGATTATTTGTTCTCCTTTTATTTGTTAATTTCTCTTATAATTTTTGTTTAATTATGTTGTTTAGTGTGTTAATTGTTTCTCATTTTGGGGTTTCAGGCAAACAGGTAGGCCAAATTGAAGTAGTACAAGCTTGATGCTCGCTGTGAGTAGTAGCTTTTGCAAGGTATGGGAAACATTCTTCCGCTCTGTTGCTTTGATTTTTCATTTTGATAGTGTTGGTTTATGTACAACTAAGGTTGAACTCTCTGCAAATTTGATGGAAAAAAACCATTTTTGGGGAGAAGAGATTGAGATGGTGATGGTGGGGTCATGACACTCTTGTGATTAAAGAATATTCAGGACATTAAACTTAAAATGGCCACTAATTGGAAATAATTTTTTATGATGGGATATTGTTTATCTTTTTATGTGTGTGTGTATTAATTCAAAAGTTGCCTAAATTTCAAAACTCTGTTGATTTTTTTTTTTTTTTAATAAGGCAAATAAACTAAATAAATAACATTTTAGATGAAATGTATTATTGGAGCAGAATTGTTAAAATATATTATTTTAATATTATAACTTTTTTCAAAATATAAATTTAATATTTAAAAATGACATTTTGTATTAGAGATGGTGTAATAGGTAATCCTATAAATAGAATACATTCAGATGGAATCAAACTTTGATCCGATTTGGACTGATTAGATTTGATCCGATTCTAATCCAATAAAGTTTATATTATTTACTGATGTAATTGTGGGGTAGTATTTCTTCTGCCTTTCATATTTTATAGCCGGTCAAAATATTGAAGTAAAAATTAGACATGACCAAAGATCGGGTAGTGGTGGACTAAGGCCATCAGACATGACCTCATTAAGTATGTCATGTAACTGTGGCCCCGTGAGCAAGGAAACTGACTACCGTCCAGTACGCATGTGATGATGTAGTCCACATATATTTGTGTATATATATATAAATAAATGTTTGATGTGCATTCTTTTGGGCTTATTTTAGTCTAGTCTTTTCATGCTTTCGTACAACCACATAATCGTGAGGTAGATGTAGATCAGTGCAATACCGCACAGTGTTGTAGAGTACCTTTCACAAGCTTGTGAGGAATATTGTGGACCCTCAGATTGTATAAGATCCAACTCCATCTTAGCGTCTGATTTTCTGTAGCGGGGTGTGGTATTGTGTTATAGAGATTTCTAACACAATTAAATTAAATTAAATTAAATCGTATTTCAATATATATTTTTTTATAACTTAAGATTTCAATACATTAATTGTGGAGTCATTTCCTATGCAACATTAAGCCTTAACGTACAAATATGGACTACAATAGGGTTGTTCTTAGATTATTGAAATATTTATTTAAGAATAGTAATGATAGAAGTTTGACAATTTTACAAATTCGACTTATTTATTTGAGTAAAAGTTAACGTCATGACATCAATTTAGGTATTTTGACAATGTCAGTCTCCACTCATAAAAATTAATCGTTGTCCTACATTTGAATTCTAAATCATTATCATTCATTTAAAATAAGAGTCAACATTGTCCACGTGGATAATAGAATACAAGACGTAGCTTTGAAAGAATAAAAAGCCTGAATGGGGATGTCTAAACTTTGTTGCACGTAATTCCATGCAACCATCATATGTTCCTCTGGTTCTTGTCAAAAATGGGATGTAACCACAAGACATGGAAGTGGGCAAAATCTGATTCTCATGGTATCACGTGTTACATAGACAACAAGTTTCATGAAATGAATATGGGGCGGTTTGTCTATACAATGAAGGATGGTACAACTTACAAGCCAATGGCCATGAAACACATGTGTCCCACTATAAAAGGTACGAATTCAGATGTAGCCACGCAGAGTCGTGATTTGTTAGCTGACAACTTTGTGTGATACTAATAGCGTGTTTTCGTATGTACATCTTTATACTATGTACTAATATACTACTATGTGTGTGTAAATACATACACAGTACATAAATGCTACCCTGTTGGTAGCATGAAAAAATGGACTACACTCTGTTGTCTTTGATTATGATCGAAACAAACATCAATTCAATTCAAAGAACAATGTGTTAGGAAAACACGCAGAAAATATATCAAACATGTTTGGTAAATGAAACTGTTATTTGATTTCAAGTGAAGTAAAATTCTCTTAAAAAGATAATTATTTCAAAGGAGTACTAAAGTTGGAATAAGCTTCAGACTAAAAACATTGATCATGTAACTAAAGTCTTTTTGAATTCAAAGTTCTAAGCAGTTTCCAAAAAATATAGGAAACTGTAGGTAATGACAAAGACTAATGTTGTGGTCGTCACAGACTAATGTTGTGATAAGACTAGTACTGAGGGGTTGAATAATATCCAGACTTGGTACAAGTTGGACTCAAGAGGAGAATAATTACCAATGTAATACTAGTTTTTCACTCGAAATATTTTTTTCACTCCAAATATTTTCTTCACATGGATTGGTTAAAATTCGGCCTATGTTCGTGAGTATGCCTCTAAGAAATTGTTTGAATTTAGGAATAATTGAACCGAAAATCTAATTCATAAGGAGACACTAAAGTCCAAGTGTTTTCTAACTGCGCCAACTCTACATTCTTATTTGCAATTCCAATAGTACCATTTGTTTCTTTCCGTTGGTATACTTTGAAGGGCGCAAACACAAAACATGCAACCAAAAGTCCCCGTTTGGTGTGGACTAAAATTGTTGTGTTTTTTTATATAATTTTAAGCACAAGATCCACAATATTAAAACATGTTGTGTTTCAGGAATTGCACACTGTCAAAATAAGTAATCATGAATAGATTTATTTTATTTATTTATTTTTCACATTTAAGCTCGGTTTGTTTTAATGTAAAATATATTTTTTTACATAAAATATATATTTTTATTTTTACTTTTCTGTGTTTAGCAAAAGTTTAGGTAGAGGTGATTAGGAGATCCCTCAAGCTATAATGACGGTACTGTAATTTTTTTATGCTATATGTTTGGTAATGGTAGTAATACATTTATAGGGAGTCTCACATTCAAACATATCGGACTAATTTTATGTAAATAAGAGCTTATATCATCATTATATCGTAAATATTAATGGTGTCAGTTCTCACTTACATAAATCAGTTGAAATTCTTCGATTTTTAAACTCCAAGTCATTATCCTCAAAGTAATCTCTTCATATATGCTTTCATGGCATATAAATGTGAATTGAGAGACTAAGGCCTTGTGGTCCAATGATATCTCATCTACATTCTAAAGTGGAAGATGAAGGTTCCAATCTCCATAATAAAATTGGATGAGTGAGTGATACATGTGAGTTCATTGCCAACGATAAAATAATAATAATGATAATAATAAAATAAATAAATTATGGCCTGAGGCAAAAGTTACCTCAGTATATAAGGTGCCCCCTTCAAGTATTCAAGAACTTTCAAGGAAGTGACGGTCAAATGGATTTAATACCTAACCCCAGTTGTAATTGGGTAACGAGCATGGGTACGCAAAAAAGACTATTGGATAAAGTACGAGTATAATTATTATATATATAGACTTATAGAATATTTTTAACAAAATTCGGCCGAGAAAAGAAAATGTAAAAATACAAATCCAGATGCGTACATGCGTAATACGCTGTATGAATTTAAAACTAATGACCAACAATTCAGATTAAAATATGTTAGCTATTTATTTATTTAAAATATGTTAGCTATTTATTTATTTTTTATACGTCATATCTTCATAAAGAATCTACAGACGATAAGTGAAAATATAACAATATATTTTCACTTAATGGAAATTGATTTGGTCCCATTGTCCATATTTTGTTGTATCAGAGTGTAAAAGGAAGAAATAAATTGTGTAATTTATATATTGGTCTAAATTCAACTATACTATTATCGAAATCAATAGAAGATGGAGTCTCGGAACAACATTGAGTGAAGTCAGATCAAAATAACATACTTGGCAAGCTTTTATTAACTTCAATTCTATCAATTTTCTTAATTATTTTTGACATGTTAGATTGATGGAAACTCTTTGGAGGGAAAGAGAAAAAATTAACAAGTCTACCTTGTTCAACTGATAAAAAAAAAAAAAAATACATCACTAATTGTTGTCAAACACTAGGAAAATTTGACAGCTGTATGCTATGAAGTCATAAGTTTATAAAAAAAACTGTATGCCAAAATATGAAAAAGGGTAAAATCAATTCAACGGTCAACACGCACGCGAATAAATTTTTATTTTATTTTTAAAATAGGACAGGACGTATTTTATCATGTATATATATATATATATTTACGGATAAGAAATTTAGGCATTCATTTATCCCCACAGTGATTCGGATTCTCACCACTTTCTTAGAATGGTAAATGAGATATTACGAAGCTACATTTTTTAATGTATTTTACCGTATAACTGAGTTGCAAACTAAAATGTTTTTTTAAAAGAAACGAGTCAACGTGTATATTTCGTGTATAATTCCCAAATTTGGGAATTAGGTTATGTAATTAATGTATATGATTAAATTCAAAGCTGTCCAGCAGGTGGCAGACAGAGACAACATTTTCAAAAGAAAGGCCGTGGATGGTTCCTTCTCAGAACTTCATTACCCCAGCACCAGCTTTTCTCTGAAGAACAACACTATATAAGCTACACAACCCACACAATAAAATCTACCAAAATTTCATCTTCTGAACTTGAGCATAACAAAAGCTCTTACAATTTAGAGTACTCCTTCCCCCTTCTATAGTCTCTATAAGTTCTTTCCCCTCAACCTCAACTCGCACAGCCTTAATTACACGACTTTTTCGGCAAAAAAAGATGGTTTCAATTATGAGCAAGCAACAGAACCTGTTGTCCAAAATAGCAACCAACGGTGGACATGGCGAAGACTCGCCTTACTTCGATGGTTGGAAGGCGTATGACACTGATCCCTATCATCCTACTAGCAATCCTAATGGTGTTATTCAGATGGGTCTTGCAGAAAACCAGGTAACAATTTAACATATTTATTAACATGAAGTATTTCTATTCTTAAAAGTCACATCCCATCTTATAATTGCTCAAACTTATCTGATTTTTGGTCTTTTGCAGCTTTGTTTTGATTTGATTCAAAGCTGGATTGTGAACAATCCAAAAGCCTCAATCTGTACGGTTGAAGGAGCGAATGACTTCAAGGACATTGCTCTATATCAGGATTATCATGGCTTGCCAGAGTTCAGAAATGTAAGTATATATAGAACTATATATATATATATTTATATATGATCTACCATATAGTATTATGATTGATATTGATATTAATTTGAGAATTTTTGGATGTAAATCTACAGGCAGTCGCCAATTTTATGGGAAAAGTGAGAGGAGACAGAGTGACATTCGACCCTGACCGTATTGTTATGAGTGGTGGAGCAACTGGAGCTCATGAAACCATGGCCTTCTGCTTGGCTGATCCTGGTGATGCATTTTTGGTACCCACACCATATTATCCAGGGTAATACATCATTCTTCTTCTTCTACTTTGTGTGTGTGTCAGTGTGTGTGTGGGTGTTTTGGTGATTTAGAAGCAGATACAATAATGTAGATTAGGTGGTTCTGTTCTTTAAAGTTTGATCTTTTTTCTTCACTACATGTTAATTAATGTATGCTCCTCCTTAGAGAGAAAGTTAGCAGAACTTAGATGAATAAACAAACTCTCCTATAAGAAAGTAAAACCATTGAGAAGAAAAACTTTTCCCTATAATAAAGTAAGTAGGTCCTCTTATAGGAACCTTTCATAACCACTTGGTACAATATGTAATAGTGGCAGCTGAAAGCTAGCTACTTGACTTAAATAAGGACCACCTTCAACTTGGTACCCAATTCTTCCTTGGACTAGGCCAACTGGCATCTCTTCAAAAACAAATGTGTTAGCTTTGTGTCAACCAGTGATCAATTGGTTTAGACCAATGGTCCCGAAACCATATAATAGTTGCTGAGCCAGTGTACAGAATTAGGCGTCTGACAATAATTTATTGAGCTCACAGTGCAGATGCACTAATTTCAAGTGATTTTCATTTGTAGTTCTCAATTTTTTATTTTATTCAAAATATACTCACAGATTTGGGGTTCCATTGCAGATTTGATCGAGATTTGAGATGGCGAACAGGGCTGCAACTTGTTCCGGTTGAATGCAAGAGCTCTGACAACTTCAAGGTCACCAAAACAGCATTGGAAGTGGCATATCAGAAAGCTCAAGAGGACAACATCAGAGTCAAGGGCTTGCTTATAACCAACCCTTCAAACCCATTGGGGACTGTCTTGGACAGAGAGACATTGAGAGATATAGTGAGCTTCATCAATGAGAAAAGCATCCACCTAGTCTCTGACGAGATATATGCTGCCACAGTCTTCAACCAGCCCGGCTTCATTAGCATTGCTGAGATAATAGAGGAAGACTTGGAATGCAATCGCGATCTTATTCACATTGTTTATAGTCTCTCAAAAGACTTGGGCTTCCCTGGCTTCAGGGTCGGTGTTGTGTACTCTTACAACGATGCAGTAGTGAATTGTGCTCGGAAGATGTCAAGTTTTGGACTTGTTTCCACACAAACCCAACGCCTGATTGCATCAATGCTCCTGGATGACCATTTTGTTGAGACGTTCATCGTTGAGAGCGCAGAGAGGCTAAGTAAAAGGCATGAGACCTTCACAAAGGGGTTAGCTCAAGTAGGCATTGGTAGTTTGAATAGCAATGCTGGGCTCTTTTTTTGGATGGACCTGCGAAGACTCCTCCAAGAGCCAACTGTTGAAGCTGAGATGAAACTTTGGCGGGTGATAATCAATGAAGTTAAGCTCAATGTATCGCCGGGGTCTTCTTTCCATTGCTCAGAGCCCGGTTGGTTCAGAGTTTGCTTCGCGAACATGGATGATGAAACCATGAAAGTTTCACTAAGAAGGATAAGGAACTTTGTGCTTAAAAGCAAGCAAGTGGAGACAGCTCCTAAGAGGCAATGTTTGCAAAGAAATCTTCAAGTCAAATTATCATTCCGAAGGTCGGATGATATCTTCATGTCACCTCATATGATGTCCCCTCACTCCCCTATGTCTTCACCCCTTGTTCGCGCTATGAATTAGATAGTGCAATTCGAAGTTTACATCATTCGAAACTCGTACAGGAAAAGATTGATGATTTTTTTGTAAATATGCCATTAAGAGGAAATGGCATCAATACATTGTTTCTATATGAATAACCAACATCATGTCCCATTTGTTAAATGGTAATCGGTTGTTGGCAATAAAGTTCCAATTTTTTTTTTTTTTTAAAATTGTATTTGAATTCATCGTGTATTCTCATTCCTATTCACAGAATTGATAAACTCTAATGTTACCCGGCGGAAAGATTGTTTACACACTTCAATTAATAAAAACTGAATCAATGGCTTGAACTCGTGGAGGGTTATTGTTATTAATTTACTCAAAATTTTGGAAGCTAGGAACTAATAAATCCATATACTTATGACCATGAGGAATTCTATGTAAGAGTGTTTTGAATTTCTATATTCAGACAAATTCTATCCTAAACAGCCTGCAAAGTTTATATTTTATATTTGGAGCAATGTATTTTGCTTAGAATTAATCAATTGTAATTGTCTGTTGGTGCTTCATAGTGGGAGTACTTGAGATTATTCTTCTGTTGGAAGACTGCAACGTGCAAAAATGGAGCCACATGCTTGTAAAAGCAACAAAAATGGTGCAATGAGTAGTGATAAACTCTAGATGAAGAGGCAAACTAGCCAACAAGGATCCTTTTATCACTCTGCTAATTGTGGGCCATTCATTGTAAAGGCATACTAGGAAGGTCCTGCCACTTTAAAATGAGAGCAACTACAAGTAAGCTTATACTTTTTCTTCTAGCAAGCACAGCCACATTCACACACACACAATACAACTAAAAGAAAACCATGGAATACTTGCCTTCGGATTTAATTAGCAAATATTTGACAACCACATCACAGTTGGACAATTTGAGCCATGTCTTTTTTTTTCCTTCCGATAAGTGGATTGTTCGGAGCTTTGCCTCGACTAATTTACGAAACTTGTGCAAAATAATCCCTCCACACAAATCGGATAAGGTTCAAACTATGTCCGCTGTTGTGATCTCTAAAAATTTGATCTGATCGCACTCGAGATAATTCGAACCTAAGACTTAATGCTTCATGAGGCACTAAGTCCCAGAGATTTGAACCATGTCTTGATTATGGATATGCGAGTCATTAATTCATTATCTTTGATAGAATGAGAATAGTCAGGACGGAGCTAGAAATTATGGAGCAAATTTGAAATTTTAAAGAATTATTCATACAAAAATACAATTTTGTTGTGTTGTGCTAATGAAGAATTTAACTTGCCTATTTATACTTAGATCATTGCAGGTGCAAAGGGTTGTGTGAAGGTTCTGAATGAGATCATCGAAATTTATCGAAATCTATCACGGCACATTTAAGTCAAAATTGAGGGTAAACTTATCGAAATCATCGAAATTTATTTGTGAAGAGGAGCTCCATAGAGTTTTATCTGTAAAGAGAACTCCTTAGTAAATGTTGTACCCTCTAGAGGGTATTGGGAATCCCCATGGAACTTCAATCTTGCAGGCGACTCAACCTCTGTCATTTTATTGTTTCATTAATTATTAGATAGAAATATTACAGATAGTGAAAGAGATATTCACCATCTGCGCTATTGTTCAATTTGCACACTATCTTTTCAAAGATCAAGTATAGAATTGCTCAAAATATGTCTGCAATCTACTTGGTTAAATTGTAAATGTGTGTCAAAGTCCCGGCCAATCACAAATTTAATTTTTTGCTTGCCTGGGATCATATAATAATTCAATTTTATTTTGTTTTTTTCATTTTCTTATATTATTAGACTCCAATTAACAGGAGGTTAAATATTGAGTCCAATAAATTTACTTCATTCCACTTTCTATTAAAACTCCTAATTTCATTTTTATTTCACCTTTATTATTTTTTTATTCTCCTCATTCCATCTTTTTCTTCTTCCTTGTCACCCCACCAAGCCCATAATTGTGGGAATTGATTAAAATTTTCATACCTATTAACTTTTATTCTTTCACCCACTCATCACACAAAAAATGAAATAAAAAGATTGAATAATTTGTTGGAGTGATAGATTTTTTCTAGGGAAAATTACATATAAATGGAGTCAAAGTTCCATATTTACTTAGAGGCTGAGTCAAAGTTCCATATTTCTCTAAAATGGATTGCTGATGTGTCACATGGTTTTTTACTGTTTAGAAATTGTGGTGCCTAAAATACCCTTCCGCAAAGGTACTACTTTTTCTTCGAAGGTACTACTTTTTTGAACTGAAGGTACTACTTTTTGGCGTCCAGGTACCATATTTTTTAAACACCCACGAAGGTACTACTTTTTCTCCGAAGGTACTACTTTTTTGAACTGAATGTACTACTTTTTTGCACTGAAGGTACTACTTTTTTGTTAGGGAAGGGCATTTTAGGCATCACAATTTTTTAAACAGTAAAAAACCATGTGCCACCTCAGCAATCCATTTTAGAGAAATATGGAACTTTGACCCAGCCTCTAAGTAAATATGAAACTTTGACTCCATTTATATGTAATTTTCCCTTTTTTCTATCTTAAATTATTTTATAATCTTATTAATTTTCGTTATTATAAAATTATATATTTTGTTTGTGACTATTTTTACTAATTATTAATATATTACAAATTATATTGAGTCGTCCTGAAACATCAAGTGTAATTAAGTACCCGATTTGGTAGGTTGTAAATAGTATTCTTTTCCGTTTTGCTTGGCCTTATATATTTTGTAGTCGATCAGGAATGTGTTTTATATGCATGGCAGCCTAAGAATGATGCTGCAGCAATGTGTTTAATATGCATGGCAGCCTAAGAATTATGCAGCAATGCGTTTAATATGCATGGCAGCCTAAGAATATAAGTAGTATTAGGTTAAACAATTAACCAAGAAATATCAGTTGGATACTGGTGGACAAAGGCCGTCGCCGTCAGGGATGACCTCAGAGTGCATGTCTTCGTAATAAATATGTTGTGGCCCCATGAGCAAGAAACCAGACCAAGCCTTTTTATTTTTTATTTTTTTCGGAAAGTGATTAAGAAACCACACCAACTCGCCAACCACTCAACCAGTACGCATGTAATGATGGAATCATGACATAGACAATGACCATGTAGTCCATATGTCTAATAAAAGGACTCCACGTATTACATTTTTATATGTTTATAATTACTCCTTCGGTCCCATGTGCTCCTAACATTGGATTATTGCATTATCCCATTTTAAAACTACTAAGTTGTCATTTAACTTTAATATATGTATTATTTAGTTTGAGAAATTTTTAAAAAAGTTAAAAGGATAATTATGAAAATATAGTTTTTAGTTTGTTTTGAAAGGAAAATGAGATAACTAATTTGGGATAACTCTAAATAAAAAAAATGGACTATTAATATGGGTATAAATCTTCAATTAATATTATACTAAAGTTACAAATGTAACTATTCAAATATATATATATATATATATATATATATATATATAATTAAATAAATACAATTGTGAACTTGTGCTCCGAATTTTGTTTCAATTAGGGTCGCAATGAGACCTGTTATGAATTTTGATCCTTTTTCTCTTGCGAGTTGTGATTTGAGTTGTAGACTCTCTTATAATACATAAGGATGTATAAGATTTGGAGACCGAAACTTGTAATATCCTATTGCATACTCAAATTTTAGAAATAAGAGAGAAACTGTATATTGTATTGTATTGTGATGATGTGTTTAATATAAGAGTACATAGTGGTTTAAATATGAGTAGCCTTAAGGGCGGCTCGATCTAATTTGGAGCCTTAGGCAAAAAAAAAATAAAAAAAAAAATAAAAATAAAAAAGTGGCATTAATAGTCACAACTCACAAACAAAATATACAAATACACACACACGCACACACAAATTTATAGTAACAAAAGTTAATAAAACTAAAAAATAATTAAAGAAAAAAAATCATAGAACCAGGTTTATAAAATCCAAATTCAATACTCCTACAGAATTTTCAATAAATCACTAAAAGTGCATTCATATTGAGAGTATATAATGAGTATGGAGTGAAGAAGAAAGACAACTGTAAACTTGTAATGAGAGGAGGAGGAGAAAACTTGTGGAAAATTATGGAAAATTTTCGCCACTTGATCCCCAAACAACAACATTAAATACATATTTAATATTTTAACTAACCAGAATTTTTTTTATATTTTTTTAGTGTCGCCCGAAAAAAACATGTGAATGAGAGAGAAAGAAAGAGGGAATTTTTTTTATATTTAATGATACAAATTTTTAGGAGGTATTGAAAAACCTGAATAAGGAGTAGAAAAAAAAGAAGAAGAAAAAAAGTCATATAAGATGTAAATCTTTGGGCCCAATATTAAATTTATATATCAACTTAGAGTTCAACAAGGGAGGAGAGAGAAAACAAAAAAAAGAAGAAGTTATTTTAAGATATAAATATTTGAAGCCTAATATAAAATCCCAATGAGGGAGAAAGGAGAAAAGAGAAAAAAAAAAAAAAAAAAAAAAAATTATTTTAGGATTTGATATTTGAGAACTAATATAAAATCGAAATGAGGGAGGAGAAAGAAAAGAAAAAAAAATAAGTTATGTTAAGATATAAATCTCTGGGGCCTAATATAGAAATTTTGTATTTATTAAAGTTTAATAATATTAGGAAATAATTATAATATAACTTAATATAAAAAAATTTAAAATTTTGGAGCTTTTTTATTGGCTGTGGCCTTAGGCAGGCGTTTAAGTAACCTAACGCTCGAGTAAGTCTTGCATTCCACTGCCCAAGCCCAGACCTAGAACCGAAAAACACTGCCCAAGCCCTCAAAATTTTGGGCTGGGCTTGGGTAAATTCGGGCTGGCCTAGCCCGAGTTGCAGCCCTAGTACATAAGCATAGCCTTTTATAGGCTCAAATTTTAGCTTCCTCTGTAAGCCACCAAGGGTGTCTTCCCGGGTAAGCTTCATGATGTGATCATATTTGAGGATCCCACACATTTAGATATACATAACGCTCCCCCTTGGGGTCCACAAAACAACACTAAGAATATGCCTCGTTAAAACCGTGCTAAGGAAAACTCAGTGGGATAAAACCCTAGCGAAGGGAAAAGAGTGCAGTATTCTTGTGTATCTGAAAATGGTATTGTATAGATTAAAAACTGCCTCATTAAAACCTTGCCAGGAAAACCTATTGGGACAAAACTTGGACGGAGGAAAAAGAGTACAGCACGCCAATACCTCTTTGATCAATTGCTCCCTCTCATTAGTTTAACCCTGAAGATGCTTTAGTTGACGCATTCCAATGTTGTACACCAGCTTCTTGAATGTTGTAGTTGGAAGCGTTTTAGTGAATAGATCTGCTAAATTTTCACATAAACGTATCTTCTGAATATCAATATCACCCTTTTTTTTGGAGTTCATGTGCATAAAAGAATTTTGGTGAGATATGCTTGGTCCTGTCACTTTTAATATACCCTTCTTTCATTTGTGCAATGCATGCCGCATTATCTTCATATAATACTGTTGGGCTATCTTTTATTGATGAGAGGCCACAAGTTGTTCGAATATGTTGGATCATTGATCTCAACCAAAAGCATTCCCTGCTTGCCTCATGAATTGCGAGTATCTCAAATGATTTGAAGAATTGACAATCATTGTCTGTTTCATAGATCGCTATGATATAGCTGTGCCGCCACAGGTAAACACATATCCAGTTTGTGAATGGGCTTTATGTGGGTCAGAGAGATAGCCGCCATCTGCATATCCAACTAATTGAGAACTTGATTTTTTTGAATAAATAATCCCATATTCGTTGTGCCACGAAGATATCGCAATATGTGTTTGATTCCATTCCAATGTTTGCGAGTTGGTGCAGAACTGTACCGTGCTAATAAATTGACTGGAAAAATTATATCAGGTCTTGTGCAATTTGCAAGATATAAAAGAGCACCAATCGCACTGAGATAGGGCACTTCATGATCAAGGAGTTCTTCATCATTCTCTCGAGGACGAAAATGATCTTTCTTGATGTCAAGTGATCGGACAACCATTGGAGAGCCCAATGGATATGCTTTATTCATATGAAAACGTTTCAGAATTTTTTCTATATATGTTAATTGATGGATGAGAATACCGCTCAAAAAATGTTCAACCTGCAGCCCAAGACAGAATTTTGTCTTTCCGAGATCCTTTATTTCGAATTTTTTCTTTAATTAAGTGGCTGTCTTTTCGATCTCGTCCAATGTTCCCACAAGATTCAGATTATCAACATATACTGCAACAATAACAAAACCAGATTCTGATTTATTAATAAAAATACATGGACAAATATGATTGTTCGCATACCCTTCTTTGAGTAAGTAATCACTAAAGCGATTGTACCACATTCGTCCAGATTGCTTCAATCCATATAAGGATCGTTGTAATTTTATCGAGTACATATTACGTGGTTTTGTTTCAAGCATTTTAAATCCTTCTGGGATTTTCATATAAATATCACTATCTAGTGATCCATATAAATATGCTGTAACCACGTCCATTAAATGCATATGCAATATTTCTGTGATTGCCAAATGTATTATGAATCTAAATATGGGTGCATCTATCACAGGGGAGTATATTTCTTCATAATCAATACTAGGTCTCTATGAGAAACCTTGAGTTACCAGTCAGGCTTTATATCTCACGATTTCATTTTTTTCTTTACACTTTCGTACAAATACCCATTTGTAACCAACAGGATTAACACCCTCATGTGTCTAGATTACTGGTCCAAATACTTCACGTTTAGCTAATGAATTTAGCTCTGTTTGTATTACTTTTTTCCATTTTGGCCAATTATTTCTTCGTCGACATTCTTCGACATTTTGAGGTTCTGGATCCTCATTATCAATATCAAGAGTATGAGAATAAGTTGTCGAAAAAAATTTCATTTCTATTCCATCTCATTTCATAATTTAGTGAGATCTCATCATTTTCAGGTACCTGTGCCTCATCAAGGGCCATATCATCATCTGTTCCCTTTGCCTCATCAATATTTATTATTTTATCATTTTTAGGTACCTGAGACTCATCAAGAGCATTTGCTTTATTAATGGCTATTATCTCAGATTGATCAATAATATCTGTTGCTCTTTTTGTAGCTTCTTCGGGAGTGCCAGCTTTTCTTTGTGATTTCCTCTTACAAGGAATAGTATCTTTTGCACTAACTGGTCTACCACGCTTCAGGCGTGTTTTAGATGCATTTGCTGCATTACTGACAGAAGGTCCCTCAGGGACAGCAATTCGTGCTGGTACATTTGCAGCTAGTATATGAGATTTTATTACTTTCTTTGTATCAGTAAATGCATCAGGTAATTGATTTGTAACATTTTGCAAGTGAATGATCCTCTGAAATTCTCGTTCACATTGATTTGTACGAGGATCAAAATGAGACAATTCCAGGGCATTCCAAGTAAGATCACGTTGCTGTTGTGCCTTTTCTCCCCCTAATGGTGAGAAAACAGTCTCATCAAAATGACAGTCAGCAAATCGTGCTTTAAAGACATCACCTGTCAGGGGTTCAAGATATCTAATAATAGATAGAGAATCAAAACCAACATAAATTTCAAGTCTACGTTGATGACCCATTTTAGTGCGTTGTAGTGGTGCAATTAGAACATATACAACACAACCAAAAACTCATATGTGAGAAATATTTTGTTGTTGACCAAAAATAAGTTGCAATGGTGAGTACTTATGATAAGCAGTTGGTCGTATACGAACTAATGATGCAGCATGTAATATGGCATGTCTCCAAACAGAAACATGTAATTTTGTTCGCATAAGCAAATGACGACCAATTAACTGAAGTCTTTTAATAAAGATTCAGCCATACCGTGTTGAGTATGAATGTGTGCAACATGATGTTCAACATTAATTCCAACAGACATGCAAAAATGATCAAAAGCTTGAGAAAAAAATTCAGTGGCATTATCAAGATGGATTATCTTAATTGGGGAATCAAGAAAATATGCCTGTAATTTGATGATTGAGCAAGTAGTCTAGCAAATGCAACATTATGAGTAGAAAGCTGTGATACCCCTCAATTCTAGAACCACGGGTGATCAAGTCCGGGCACAGATCCGAAGGATATCAGACAATCAATATATAAACAAGCAGGAATAAAACTGAATTAAGAATAAAATAATGATATGCTGAAAAGATTTCTAATTGTAAAACCTCCAAAAAAATAAAAGTTTTAATATAAATTAACTTTCCAATCCGTACAACTCGGGAATCCAACTAGTGGACCCCTAATAATCTCAACTGATAAAACTTTACAGAATAAAATCCAAAACTAAAACCAGAAAGAAAAATCCTATTTAGTCGGAAGAGTGAATGACTGTATCTGCATCACCACGAACAAGCTCTAAACCTGTTATAGACGATCACCTGAAAAATAAGGGTGGGTCAGGCCCACATGCAAGTTCCATGCCACTACAATCCATACATAAACCCGATACGCAGATACATCCTAGATAGCTCAACAATAGCTAAGATAGTCCATATAGATATAAGTACACACTATAGGATGTTCACCAGCCCACATAATCCGTCTCAACTCGAGTAGAACAACTAAGGAAACATCATCAGGCCTGGTTATCAATCCTAGGCGATATACGCACCCTAACCATGATCAGGAGACTCAAGTTCGTATCACGGTACTGAAATATATATTTAAATCTCTTCCTAATACAGAAAAGTAAAGCAACCATCCATTATGTCGTTCAACTGTTTTAGTTGATAGGACATGCATCCATGTAGGAGTTAACTGTTTGAGTTAATCCATTCCATATGTATGAAAGGGGTAGGACTTAGCTTTTTTTTTTATCTAATCCATCCCTAATATGTCACCGTCCCATACCGGTACATATAATGCAAATGATCCATCAATGATGCACACATGTTTGAACATCAAATCCATCCGGAACCCAACACAATAGAAATCAGATATTGATAAGATCCTATCATGCATCCAGTATATGTTTATAATCATAGATCCTCCTTTTAAATTGTTAAAATAAGAATAAACAATTTAAACCATCCATTTCCATGTAATTGACAGAACCAAAATTAAGACAGTTCAGCAATTATCCTCCATAACATAATATAATGAATATCAAAATTTTAAATTGCACATTATACTAGAATTCCAAATCAACACATCCATACTAGTTCGTTTTAAATGTTAAAATGATGACTAGCATTTACATCCTCCCAAATCCTTTACGGCATGCAAATCTATAATTAAATCTCATGGTATCTATATAATTCCCCACTATAAATTCTGTGTCGGATATAATGACACTCCAAAGTTTAAGTACATCATATGAAACTTCAAAAGTATTTTATACCAGTTTCATTTAATTTGCTAACACGAAACTAGTAACTAACCTTCCTCTACTCCCGACAATATACAACTTATTAGATACGAGTACATGACGTCATAACCAACATTCCTGGAACTGCACTATGCTAAATATATCATTGATATAAATTCTAACAATAATTACAATGTCAGTCCAAATTAAGTTGTCAAAACAACTTAGCAAAACAAGTATTCCTCCTTCCTTGACAGTAGGCTTATTATAAGCTTATGTTTTATGACATGCATTTAGGTTTAGCACCTTAGCATAAACCAACTATTTGAAGGCTTTAACAAGTTAATTTTAATCATTTAAAACCCCCCATCACTTTCCAGTAATTACCTTTAAGCCCCTGCACTTCAGAAAAATTGCAGAAAACATCCGTAGGGGTTTTTTTTTCCATGGGAGCCAGCTCCCCTTTATTGGAGCCAGCTCCTAGGCTTCTAGAGCTGGCTCTCCCTCATGGAGAGCCGGCTCTCTCTTCATGGGAGCCTGCTCCCACCATTTAGGAGCCGGCTCTCTCTTCATGGGAGCCTGCTCCCACCATTTAGGAGCCGGCTCTCACCCCTGAGAGCCCCTCTCTATTTCACTGCTTCGTCTTTGCTTCCGGCAGAAGTTCCAACTGTCTGTCCTAAGTTTCTCAAGGATTTTTAAAGGTTCAATTTAAGCCCTAATACTCCTATAAACTCCCTTGATTCTATTGCCAATTGTTCTATAAAAATCGAAACAATTACAGGGCAGTTTATGCAGAAACACCCACCGTTCCAATTTCAAAAACGCAGAACTAATTACAGAAATACTCTAATCTGCATACAATCCATTTTAAAAGTTTAATTAACTTCCTAACCATCCTAGAAACTCTTTACATTCCATTATGAATTAATTTACAAGAGTTTAACACATAATCCTCACCGTTTATACAAAGAAACAAGTTTAAGTTATTTCAAAGGTTCCTCAATTACAGTCCGGCAAATATGCATCAATTATTAGTTTTAAAACTTTACTTAATCCCCTGGAGACTATTTAGAATGCACAGAACACAAGTTTACAGGAAGGAGATAGAATGAAACTTGCCTATGAGATTTTGAATTAAAACCTCTACGCCGTCTCTACGTTTCAGAATTCCCCAGATTGTTTTTCTCCTTTGATAAACCTTCTATTCCTCTGTTGCTTCTTGACTTACCCACGAGCAACTTCTCTGCTCGTCCTCTATCCTTCCTCCATTAGCCTCACAGATTCTCTTAAGAACCCTCTCTGTTTTCCTCTCAAAATACTATTCCGTGAATAGGGTTTTGTTTTTGTTTCTCCAACCCTAGCAGACCATACAGTTTTATATATATAGGCTATTATATAACCTATGTTTAATTCAATTAAATTTACAAGCCGGTTACACCATGAATAAATGAAACCTAACTTAAATTAAAATAACCCTAAAATATAAACCATATAAGCCATAAACAAGACACGTCAGTTAAAACCAATTAAATTAAAATAAATAAATAATTAATTTAAAACACCAATTCAATTAAACAATTAATTTAAAATCAATAAACAATTAAAATAAATCAATTAATCTAAAACAAATAATTCACACTTAATCAATTAAACAAACCAATTCACTATATAACAATTAAGAAAACAAAACACATAAGTCACATAATTAAAATAAAAAAAAATGCAATAAAAATCAAAATTAAATCCCCATTTTATCCTTTTGAAAACTAGGGGTATTACATTCTCCCCCCCTAACAAAAGGAATTCCGTCCTCAGAATTCACGAAACTCTGAATTAATAACTTTGCAAAATTTATTTCCGTTTTCGTGTGGCACAGCCTTTTATATGGAATCTTCCCATTCCCCAAATAGTCAACCATTTCGTAGATAACCACTCATGTTTAGGTTCCTTAGATTGGCTAAAGTTATGTATACCTACCAAATCCTACGACCACATACCCAAAATCCTAGCATAATTAACGTTATTTCGCCAAAACAGTAGTTGGTTGGTCACATGCTTGTATCCCCAACTAAATCGTAATCCCGATCCTGACTAAATTAACCAAAATGAAACACATACAGCACACACGCTAAAACACAATAAAAAGCAATAGAATCTTACATAAAGCACCGTTCCTCCTAGCAAAGAAATCTCCTTTAGAAATTAACTTTACTTGATTTGTTCATAATCTCTTTTGCAATTTCAGAGGTAATCATCCAACCTCGACACATAAGCTCCAATCGTAGCTCATAACATATCCATTTGCTTCAGCAAATTCCAAAGGCTTAACTTTCATCTTCCTTATATACGAAATGCAAACCATCTAATGTAGCTTTAAGAAACAACTTAGACTGTCACAACCTAATTCTCACACTTCCCGGAACGTGATATAGAATCATTGCCTCGATCTAAGAAGAACTCCATCCGATTCCTGAACCCCTGAAGAGTTCCTTTATCTACCTCCTTTAAAGGTAACCCAAAAGGTTAACTATCCACACCAACCCTATAAGTATCATTCACTATTTTATTAGCGAACAACATCACCCTCGCGCGATCCTTTATTGACAAGATTCAATACCCTCTTTCTGGGGTATGCTACAATTTTTCTCCACTAAAATCCTCTTGGGACTCCTATTCCCCATTTGTCTCCTTTATGAGAACAACTGCAATCGTGTTGGTCCCTTCATGCGGTGACCTCAAACACACTCTTAAATTCTTCTTTGGCCTATACCTCTAAAAGTAATGCCAACCGGAACTAAACCTTTGATCCCGAGTTCTGCTTTTGATAAAGAACTTGATAACATACTCTTTTACTCCTTTGGGTCTGAATCGCTGTTGCTGCGGACCCCATCCTCTTTCTAGTGTCAACCATTCTATACTTATAGAATATAATTGACATCAGCTGCTCCTCCTAACGAACCGTAAAAGAGTACAATGAATCCTAACATAGCTCTAAGTTTTAAGAGACGCAACGCGGAAGACTTTTAACGAAAGACACTCCTAAGGACACTAGAACCTGGAGTGTTCTGATACCAACTGTGATACCCCACGATTCTAGAACCACGGGTGATCAAGTCCGGGCACAGATCCGAAGGATACCAGACAATCAATATAAAAACAAGCAGGAATAAAACTGAATTAAGAATAAAATAATGATATGCTGAAAAGAATTCTAATTGTAAAACCTCCAAAAAATAAAAGTTTTAATATAAATTAACTTTCCAATCCGTACAACTCGGGAATCCGACTAGTGGACCCCTAATAATCTCAACTGATAAAACTTTACAGAATAAAATCCAAAACTAAAACCAGAAAGAAAAATCCTATTTAGTCGGAAGAGTGAATGACTATATCTGCATCACCACGAACAAGCTCTAAACCTGTTATAGACGATCACCTGAAAAATAAGGGTGGGTCAGGCCCACATGCAAGTTCCATGCCACTACAATCCATACATAAACCCGATACGCAGATACATCCTAGATAGCTCAACAATAGCTAAGATAGTCCATATAGATATAAGTACACACTATAGGACGTTCACCAGCCCACATAATCCATCTCAACTCGAGTAGAACAACCAAGGAAACATCATCAGGCCTGGTGTAATACTCCTAATTTTAAAAAGGATATTCCTGGTATTTAATTTATTATTTAAGTGCATTTTATTTGATTATGTGTCATTATTTTTTTTATTAGGTGCTTAATTGTTTTCTTTTGTGGTGATTTAATTTATTTCTTTTGTGGTGATTTAATTTATTTAAATGATATTTATTTTTAGTTATTTGATTGGAATTACTTGTTAGTGTTTTAATTATTTAAGTGGCATTAATGGTTTAAGTGTAATTGGTTTAGTTATTTGATTGGAATTACTTGTTAGTGTTTTAATTATTTAATTGGCATTAATGGTTTAAGTGTAATTGTTTAATTATTCTATGTGTGTCTTATTTTATGTGTGTTTTATTTGATTAATTAGGTTTACTAATTATTATTTTGTTCAATTAGATTATTTGTTAAGTATTTAATGGTGAATAGGGTAATTAGGTAAATACATCTAACTAGAGTTTTAATTACAGTATAAATTAGGGTTTTATATTATAGCCGTCGTAGGTTTCTACGTTAATTGGATGGGCCGGTTAGGATTATGAGTTGGACTTAAATGAACCTGGGGTTTAGGAAAACTCTATAAGTATAAGGTAGACGTCTGTGTAGAGTTTTTTTTAAACAAAACACACGTTTTGTAGAAATAGAGAAGGAAAAACGCAGTTTTTCACATTCTGCCAAGGTTTGATCAAAGCTCCGATCCCGCTTCATCCGTGGTCCGATTGAGCTGAATTTTGGAGGAGAGGTTCACGACTCAGTGATGCACAATTTGAATTTAACCTCTGGAACAGTGATTCGTACTCGTAAACAGTAACTGGGTCGCACAGGTTTTTTTTCATTCTGCCCAGATTTCATCAAACATCCGATCCCGCTTTGTCCGTGGTCCGATCGAGCTGAATTTTGGAGGAGAGGTTCATGACTCAGTGACGCGTAATCTGAACGGTGGAGATCAGAGTTTGACCTCGGGAATAGTGATTCGTACTCATGAACAGTAACTGGGTCGCATAGGTTTTTTTCCATTCTGCCCATATTTCATCAAACATCCGATCCCGCTTCGTCAGTGGTCCGATCGAGCTGAAATTTGGAGGATAGGTTCATGACTCAGTATTGCACAATCTGAACGGTGGAGATCAGATTTTGAGTTTGGGAATAGTGTTTCGTACCCATGAACACTAACCGGGTTTTGGAACTCGCCGGGATTTTTTAAGAAGACGACGTTGAAACTTTGAACAAAAGTTTCTGAGGTAAGATTCTATCCTTACTCTTTCCCTTAGGCTTCATACTCTTTGCACTCTTAAATAATTTCAGGATTAATGAAGTTTAAACCAAACTAAAATAATATCTGTTTTGCTATGAAACTGGTAGTTACAGTAGTGTTGTATGCTTGTTCAAACTAGACTAAGCATGTTTGTGGATGTATTGTGGTTCTGTGGTTTACGTTTTTCCTTACCACTGCTAGTATAAATTATTGGAAGGATGGGTCTAGATGATAGCTATCGTAACTTCTGTAATAGCAACTGTTGGAACTTAAATACTAGGAGGATTTGAGTTTAACACTAGATCGGTTTTGTGGAACACTATAATTTGAGCATGTCTACATACATACTGTGAATATTGTTTTGATGCTTACATTATCACAGTTAGTATCAACTGTGGAGGTTAGGATTTTTTGATACACACCCTACATATCTGTATGTCATTTGTAAGGTGTTAAATGGAAGTTTTAATTAATTCTGTCTTTATATCAGACTAAAGGGAACAACTTAAATTGGGCATGTATATGTTGTTGTTGTGACCCTGTTTATCAATGCTTATTTTATCACTGCTAACATTGAATGTTGGATGTTAGAATTTAGTTGATATATACTTGATTTATTTGTATTATTGACTATTGGAGGATTGGAAAGTAGGCACCGGTATGGGACGGTGGCATACTAATGATGGGTTTGGTTTTTAAAACAATACCATTACCCACCTACTTGGAATAAGGATGGGATTAACTAAAAGTTAAGTCCCGTGGATTTGTATTGTCATGGCAACTACTTGTTGAGCGGCAATACTAGGGATTTTGGATGGATTTTATATATGTACTGTTATGGTGCCTCGGTATGAGCTTGAGCCTCAGGACCGATGGCTAGGGAGCGTATATGCATCGGGATGTGTAGCTGGCTACGATGGTTGGAGGTGTACCCTGTTTAGGTATAGGTACATATGCCCACTTCGTGTGCGTTTTAGCATGTTACCTCTATTCAGGTTAAGACCGGCCTGTAGTCCAGTGAGAATCCTTTAGTATGACTATATATATATATTTACGGACTATTAGTTATTGTTGAATTGTTTAGGATGTACATGTGTATCGGGCCTCTGTTTGGATTGTAGTAGTATAGAACTTGCGCGTGGGCCTGACCCACTTCTATTTTTCTGATACACGACAGTTCCAGGCTTAGACGTGTTCGTGCTGAGCGGAGGTCTCTATTCACTCTTCCGACGATGTAGGGCTCTCTTTATAGTTTTATTTCTGGACGTTTATTACAGTTGTTCTATCTTCCGTTTGGATGTTTAATAGGGGTCCACTAGAGATGGATTCCCAAGTTGTAAACCGATGGAGTTTTGGAGTTTGGGTTTGATAGATTTTAATAATTATAATATTTTACGGATTCTATTTTTAGTTCCTTCCAGCTTTAATTTCATTTCTTAATTTATTTTGTATTCCGTGTTCATTATAAAATATTAATTGTTTGATATTCCCTCGGGTTTGGGCCTGGGCCTGATCAACCCGTGTCTCGGATCCGAGGGGTATCTCAGTTGGTATCAGTGCACTCCAGGTTCAAGTGTCTCTAGGATGTTTTCGTATTAAGTCTTCCGTGTAGCGTTTTCTCTTGAATAGAGCTTAAGTTAGGATTCATTGTATTCTTTATGGTTCGTATAGAAAGGGTACTGACGTCTGTCTTTTCGTGTTAACAGATGGTTAACGCTAGAAATGGACAGAACATGCAAGGAACTAGGAAGGAAAGGAGAACGGCACGTAGGCAACAATATCTCCTACGGCGTCAGCAAATGGAGGAAGAGCAGCAAAGACTTGGGTTTCAAGATGACATGGATCAGTTTCAGGAGGAACAGGAGAATGTTCAACAGACTCTGGACCAGGTCAGAGATCCAGAGATTCCTCCTCACCTCAATGACCTCGTTGCTCAGGCTATAGAGGCTGGGGTAACAGCTGCACTTCGGAATCAGCCTCAGGTACAGCCGGCACCTGTACCAGCACCAGTGGTTCAGACGGATTCTTGGGGAAATGTTAGGAGCTCTTTCACAAAGGGGAGTCCACCTGTGTTCTTAGGCTCAACCGATGCGAGAGCAGCTCACTAGTGGAAACAGGACATTGAGCGTCATCTTCATTTGGTTCAGTACACGGAGGTTCAGAAGCAGATGCTTGCTACTTTCAAGCTAGTTGGGGATGCACTACAGTGGTGGGAGTCAGTTACCACCTCAGAGGAGAGGATGACATTATCTTATGATGAGTTCAGTGCTCGCTTTGATGAGAAATATTTTCCCTATGCAGTCAGGGCAGCTATGAAGACCGAGTTTCTAAGTCTGCAGCAGGAAAACATGACAGTGGCGGAGTATGAGCAGCAGTTCACACGCTTGTCTCTCTTTACACCGGAGGAGGTGGATACAGAGGAGAAGAAGCGCAACAGTTTTGTCAAGGGACTGATGTGGTCTATCAAGAGAGCTATTACAGGTAGTCCAGCCTATACTACCTATGCTCAGGTGGTAGACGCCGCTCTACAACAGTATCAGTTGACTGTGGACATCAGACAGGCTCGTGGTGAGAAGCGGGGAGATAAAGACTCTACTAATCAGTCAGCTGAAAAGGGGAATGGCAATGGTCACCGGCAGAATGACAAAGGCAAGTTCCAAGGACAACAGCCTTGGAAGAAGCATAAAGGTGGTTCAGATGCTCACCGGAATGGGGCACCTATTCAGAGGCAACAGAATGGGGGACCACAGGCAGGACAGGGTCAGCCACAGGCTAACCGACAGAGGAGGCCATTTGGTACTTTCCAGGGCAGTTGTTACACTTGTGGAGAGTATGGTCATACCACCAGGCAGTGTCCTAAAGCAGGACAAGGACAGGGACAGAGACAGTATGTGCAGCAGGGACAGAGGGTGCCAGTGCCTCTACCAGCTCCACAGGTTCCACGGATTCAGGGACAGACACATCTGGCTTTACCGGCACCGCCGCAGACTCAGGGACAGACACCACAGCAGTTGCACTGTGGCTGGGTGTATAACCCCATGCCACAGGATGTTCAGGCACCTCAGACTATTGAGGGTAAGTTTCTTATTCATGGTTTGCATAGACGTGTTTTATTTGATACGGGTGTTACACACTCATTTATAGTTAGGACTTTTGTTGCTTTGTCTGGGATGAGGACGAGGGTATGCACTAGACCTCAGGGTCTTTCTACACCATTGGGTGATACAGCTATTATACATGAGAGTGATGGGCCTGTGACACTAGATATTGGCAGACTCAGATTTCTAGCCAATCTATTGGTCCTAGACATGCACACTTATGATGTGATACTTGGGATGGGTTGGTTGTCTCACTACCATGCCCAAGTTGTTTGTTTTGATGGATCTATTATTTTTACCATATCTGGTCAAGATATGTATGTAGTAGCTATGCCACGTTCTAAAGGGGGCGGTAGCACCTATTTGTTCCATGTGGAGGAGGAAAATGAGGAGGGGATTACTGTGTCATTGGATAACATACCGATTGTACAGGATTTCTGGGATGTATTTCAGGAGATTCCAGGGTTGCCACCTAGTCGTGAGATCGATTTTGTGATAGACTTAGCTCCAGGCACTGCGCCTATTGCTAAGGCACCCTATAGGATGGCACCGGTAGAGATGAGAGAGCTGGGGGATCAGATTCAGCAGTTACTCAGCCAGGGTTTTATTCGTAGGAGTACATCACGTTGGGGAGCACTGGTTCTGTTTGTAAAGAAGAAGGATGGTTCGCTTCGTCTGTGTATAGATTACAGGGAGTTGAACAAGGTTACGATTCGTAACAAGTATCCTTTGCCCAGGATTGATGACTTGTTTGATCAGTTAAGGGGAGCCACATATTTCTCCAAGATTGATCTGCGTTCTGGGTATCATCAGCTGAGGGTCAGGGAGCAGGATGTTCCTAAGACAGCATTTCTCACGCGATATGGTTCTTATGAGTTTCGAGTTATGCCATTTGGGACGACTAATGCACCTGCAGTATTCATGGACTTAATGAATAGAGTCTTCTGGGCTTATTTGGATCAGTTTGTTATTGTCTTTATTGATGACATCTTGATCTATTCTCGGTCGGAGGACGATCATGCTAGACATCTTCGCATAATCTTGCAGACGCTTCGTGAACACCAGTTATATGCCAAGTTCGAGAAGTGTGAATTTTGGCAGCGGGAGGTGAAATTTCTGGGTCACGTGGAGTCAGAAAAGGGGATAGCAGTGGATCCGGCCAAGGTTTCAGCGGTGGTTGAGTGGGGATAGCCTACATCACCTACTGAGATTTGGAGTTTTCTCGGTCTGACAGGATATTACAGGAGATTCATCCAGGGGTTCTCCAAGATAGCAGGACCACTCACTCATCTGACCAAGAAGGGTGTACAGTTCGTGTGGGATGCACACTGTCAGCGAGCTTTTGATGAGCTGAAAAGGAAGCTGACTTTTGCACCGGTTCTGGCTACTCCGCAGAGTAGGATAGAGTATCTTGTTTACACGGATGCTTCGTTGCAGGGTCTTGGATGTGTATTGATGCAGGAGGAGTGACCGATTTCTTATGGGTCTCGGAAACTTAAGCCTCATGAGCTTAATTATCCAACACATGATTTGGAGTTGGCAGCAGTGGTCTTTGCCTTGCGTATTTGGAGGCATTATCTGTTGGGTGAGTCCTTCAGATTATTCAGTGATCACAAGAGTCTGCAGTACTTGTTCACTCAGCGGGAGCTAAATATGAGACAGCGCAGGTGGTTGGAGTTTGTAAAAACTATCATTTTTCTATACAATACCATCCAGGGAAAGCGAATGTAATGGCGGATGCACTCAGTTGCCGACCTGTTGGTAGTCTTTTTGCTCTATTCACTACTGAGTGGAATTCTTTAAAGAGTGTGGATGAGTTATCGGATGTTTTTATGGCTTGCATGGTGGTTACACCTTCCATCATTCGCAAGGTTTTACAAGCACAACTCACCGATCAGCAGTGTGTCGACAAGGTCACAGAGATAGCTTCCGGAGAGGTTCCATTCTACTATGTTGGGGCTGATGGAGGTTTAAGGTACAAGGGACGGTTAGTGGTACCTTCTGTTGATAATTTGAGGAAGGATGTGATGACTGAGACTCATCACTCTGAGTTCTCTGTTCATCCAGGAGGCGATAAGATGTATCAAGATATGAAGCGGCAGTTTTGGTGGGCAGGTATGAAGAGGGACATTGCTCTTTTTGTTTCTCAATGTAGTACTTGTCAGATGGTTAAGATTGATCATCAGAGGCCGCCAGGAGCTCTACAGCCACTACCAATTTCGGAGTGGAAATGGGAGAGCATATCTATGGATTTTGTGGAAGGGTTGCCAAATTCTTTCAAGGGGCATAATTCCATAGGGGTCATTGTGGATAGGTTGACCAAGTCAGCTCATTTCTTACCTATTTGCACTGACTACACTTCGGAGCAGTTGGCGAGGCTTTACATTTCAGAGATTGTGAAGCTACATGGCATTCCATTGTATATTATATCGGACAGGGATTTGAGCTTTGTATCTGGATTTTGGAAGAGTTTTCAGCAGGCTTTAGGTACGGAGTTACACCTTAGTACTGCTTATCATCCTCAGACTGACGGACAGACTGAGAGGGTGAATCAGATTATGGAAGATATGCTTCGGTTGTGTGTTCTGGATTTCAAGGGCCACTGGGAGGAATATTTGCCACTTGTGGAGTTTGCTTATAACAATAGTTTCCAGAAGACTATTGGTATGGCACCATTTGAGGCATTGTACGGTCGACCGTTTCGGTCACCTGTTTGTTGGATGGAGGTTAGAGAAAATTGATTCTTAGGTCCTGAGTTCATCAAGGATACCTCTGAAAAGATTGCTCTTATTCGAGATCGCATGCGTACTGCCCAAAGTAGGCAGAAGAGCAATGCTGAT
This sequence comes from Cornus florida, assembly GCF_030987335.1. Lineage (NCBI taxonomy): Eukaryota > Viridiplantae > Streptophyta > Magnoliopsida > Cornales > Cornaceae > Cornus > Cornus florida. The sequence goes on along the minus strand of NW_026775581.1, from coordinate 93,848,892 downwards.
CGTCGTACTCGGGCTTTGGAGTTTCAGGTTGGGGATCAAGTTCTACTCAAAGTGTCTCCTATGAAGGGTGTTATGCGCTTTGGGAAGAAAGGGAAGTTGTCACCGCGATTTGTTGGTCCATTCATGATTACGGATCGCATTAGAGCTGTTGCTTATCGGTTGGCACTTCCGGATACTTTGGATCGCGTCCACAACGTGTTTCATGTTTCCATGTTGCAGAAATTTCTTCGAGATGAGGATCGGTATCAGCATATCGATGTTGGGGAGATTGCGTTGCAGCCGGATGCAACTTATTTCGAGCCACCGTGTCGTATTGTCGACCAACGAGTTCAGATTCTTCATAATAAGGTTATTCCTTTGGTTCGTGTTTAGTGGAGTCATCACAATAAGTCTGAGTCCACTTGGGAACGAGAGGATGTCATTCGCTCACGATTTCCTGAAATATTGAAAGAAGGTAAGAGTGAATTCCGAGGACGGAATTCCTTTTGTTAGGGGGGAAGAATGTAATACCCCTAATTTTAAAAAGGATATTCCTGGTATTTAATGGTATTTAATTTATTATTTAAGTGCATTTTATTTGATTATGTGTCATTATTTTTTTTATTAGGTGCTTAATTGTTTTCTTTTGTGGTGATTTAATTTATTTCTTTTGTGGTGATTTAATTTATTTAAATGATATTTATTTTTAGTTATTTGATTGGAATTACTTGTTAGTGTTTTAATTATTTAAGTGGCATTAATGGTTTAAGTGTAATTGGTTTAGTTATTTGATTGGAATTACTTGTTAGTATTTTAATTATTTAATTGGCATTAATGGTTTAAGTGTAATTGGTTTAATTATTCTATGTGTGTCTTATTTTATGTGTGTCTTATTTGGTTTAATTGGGCTTACTAATTATTATTTTGTTCAATTAGATTATTTGTTAAGTATTTAATGGTGAATAGGGTAATTAGGTAAATACATCTAACTAGAGTTTTAATTACAGTATAAATTAGGGTTTTATATTATAACCGTCGTAGGTTTCTACGTTAATTGGATGGGCCGGTTAGGATTGTGAGTTGGACTTAAATGAACTTAGGGTTTAGGAAAACTCTATAAGTATAAGGTAGATGTCTGTGTAGGGTTTTTTTTAAACAAAGCACATGTTTTGTGAAAGTAGAGAAGGAAAAACGCAGTTTTTCACATTCTGCCAAGGTTTGATCAAAGCTCCGATCCCGCTTCATCCGTGGTCCGATCGAGCTGAATTTTGGAGGAGAGGTTCACGACTCAGTGATGCACAATTTGAATTTGACCTCGGGAACAGTGATTCGTACTCGTGAACAGTAACTGGGTCGCACAGGTTTTTTTCCATTCTGCCCAGATTTCATCAAACATCCGATCCTGCTTTGTCCGTGGTCCGATCGAGCTGAATTTTGGAGGAGAGGTTCACGACTCAGTGATGCACAATCTGAACGGTGAAGATCAGATTTTGACCTCGGGAATAGTGATTCGTACTCGTGAACAGTAACTAGGTCGCATAGGTTTTTTTTCCATTCTGCCCAGATTTCATCAAACATCCGATCTCACTTTTTCCATGGTCCGATCGAGCTGAAATTTGGAGGATAGGTTCATGACTCAGTGTTGCACAATCTGAACGGTGGAGATCAGATTTTGAGTTTGGGAATAGTGTTTCGTACCCATGAACAGTAACTGGGTTTTGGAACTCGCCGGGATTTTTTAAGAAGACGACGTTGAAACTTTGAACAAAAGTTTCTGAGGCAAGATTCTATCCTTACTCTTTCCCTTAGGCTTCATACTCTTTGCACTCTTAAATGATTTCAGGATTAATGAAGATTAAACCAAACTAAAATGATGTTTGTTTTGCTATGAAACTGGTAGTTACAGTAGTGTTGTATGCTTGTTCAACCTAGACTAAGCATGTTTGTGGATGCATTGTGGTTCTGTGGTCCACATTTTTCCTTACCACTGCTAGTATAAATTATTGGAAGGATGGGTCTAGATGATAGTTATCTTAACTTCTGTAATAGCAACTGTTGGAACTTAAATACTAGGAGGATTTGAGTTTAACACTAGATCGGTTTTGTGGAACACTATAATTTGAGCATGTCTACATACATACTGTGAATATTGTTTTGATGTTTACATTATCACAGTTAGTATCAACAGTGGAGGTTAGGATTTTGTGATACATACCCTACATATCTGTATGTCATTTGTAAGGTGTTAAATGGAAGTTTTAATTAATTCTGTCTTTATATCAGACTAAAGGGAACAACTTAAATTGGGCATGTATATGTTGTTGTTGTGACCCTGTTTATCAATGCTTATTTTATCACTGCTAACATTGAATGTTGGATGTTGGAATTTAGTTGATATATACTTGATTTATTGGTATTATTGACTACTGGAGGATTGGAAAGTAGGCACCGATATGGGACGGTGGCATACTAAGGATGGGTTTGGTTTTTAAAACAATACCATTACCCACCTACTTGGAATAAGGATGGGATTAACTAAAAGTTAAGTCCCGTGGATTTGTATTGTCATGGCAACTATTTGTTGAGCGGCAATACCAGGGATTTTGGATGGATTTTATATATATACTGTTATGGTGCCTCGGTATGAGCTTGAGCCTCAGGACCGATGGCTAGGGAGCGTATATGCATCGGGATGTGTAGCTGGCTACGATGGTTGGAGGTGTACCCTGTTTAGGTATAGGTACATATGCCCACTTCGTGTGCATTTTAGCATGTTACCTCTATTCAGGTTGAGACCGGTCTGTAGTCCAGTGAGAGTCCTTTAGTGTGACTATATATATATATTTACGGACTATTAGCTATTGTTGAATTGTTTAGGATGTACATGCGTATCGGGCCTCTGTTTTGATTGTAGTAGTATAGAACTTGCGTGTGGGCCTGCCCCACTTCTATTTTTCAGGTACACGACAGTTCCAGGCTTAGACGTGTTCGTGCTGAGCAGAGGTCTTTATTCACTCTTCCGACGATGTAGGGCTCTCTCTATAGTTTTATTTCTAGACGTTTATTACAATTGTTCTATCTTCCATTTGGATGTTTAATAGGGGTCCACTAGAGATGGATTCCCAAGTTGTAAACTGATGGACTTTTGGAGTTTGGGTTTGATGGATTTTAATAATTATAATATTTTGTGGATTCTATTTTTAGTTCCTTTCAGCTTTAATTTCATTTCTTAATTTATTTTGTATTCCGTGTTCATTATAAAATATTAATTGTTTGATATTCCCTCGAGTTTGGGCCTGGGCCTGATCAACCCGTGTCTCGGATCCTAGGGGTATCTCACCTGGTTATCAATCCTAGGCGATATACGCACCCTAACCATGATCAGGAGACTCAAGCTCGTATCACGACACTTAAATATATATTTAAATCTCTTCCTAATACAGAAAAATAAAGCAACCATCCATTATGTCGTTCAACTGTTTTAGTTGACAGGACATGCATCCATGTAAGAGTTAACTGTTTGAGTGAATCCATTCCATATGTATGAAAGGGGTAGGACTTAGCTTCTTTTTTTTTATCTAATCCATCTCTAATATGTCACCGTCCCATACCAGTACATATAATGCAAATGATAAGATCCTATCATGCATCCAGTATATGTTTATAATCATAGATCCTCCTTTTAAATTGTTAAAATAAGAATAAACAATTTAAACCATCCATTTCCATGTAATTGACAGAACCAAAATTAAGACAGTTCAGCAATTATCCTCCATAACATAATATAATGAATATCAGAATTTTAAACTGCACATTATACTAGAATTCCAAATCAACACATCCATACTAGTTTGTTTTAAATGTTAAAATGATGACTAGCATTTACATCCTCCCAAATCCTTTACAGCATGCAAATCTATAATTAAATCTCATGGCATCTATGTAATTCCCCATTATAAATTCTGTGTCGGATATAATGACACTCCAAAGTTTAAGTACATCATATGAAACTTCAAAAGTATTTTATACCAGTTTCATTTAATTTGCTAGCACGAAACTAGCAACTAACCTTCCTCTACTCCCGACAATATACAACTTATTAGATACGAGTACATGACGTCATAACCAACATTCCTGGAACTGAACTATGCTAAATATATCATTGATATAAATTCTAACAATAATTACAATGTCAGTCCAAATTAAGTTGTCAAAACAACTTAGCAAAACAAGCATTCCTCATTCCTTGACAGTAGGCTTATTATAAGCTTATGTTTTATGACATGCATTTAGGTTTAGCACCTTAGCATAAACCAACTATTTGAAGGCTTTAACAAGTTAATTTTAATCATTTAAAACCCCCCATCACTTTCCAGTAATTACCTTTAAGCCCTAAACTTCAGAAAAATTGCAGAAAACACCCGTAGGGGTTTTTTTTCCATGGGAGCCGGCTCCCCTTTATTGGAGCCGGCTCCTAAGCTTCTAGAGCCGGCTCTCCCTCATGGAGAGCCGGCTCTCTCTTCATGGGAGCCTGCTCCCACCATTTAGGAGCCGGCTCTCACCCCTGAGAGCCCCTCTCTACTTCACTGCTTCGTCTTTGCTTCCGGCAGAAGTTCCAACTGTCTGTCCTAAGTTTCTTAAGGATTTTTAAAGGTTCAATTTAAGCCCTAATACTCCTATAAACTCCCTTGATTCTATTGCCAATTGTTCTATAAAAATCGAAACAATTACAGGGCAGTTTATGCAGAAACACCCACCGTTCCAATTTCAAAAACGCAGAACTAATTACAGAAATACTCTAACCTGCATACAATCCATTTTAAAAGTTTAATTAACTTCCTAACCATCCTAGAAACTCTTTACATTCCATTATGAATTAATTTACAAGAGTTTAACACATAATCCTCACCGTTTATGCAAAGAAACAAGCTTCAGCTATTTCAAAGGTTCCTCAATTACAGTCCGGCAAACATGCATCAATTATTAGTTTTAAAACTTTACTTAATCCCCTGGAGACTATTTAGAATGCACAGAATACAAGTTTACAGGAAGGAGATAGAATGAAACTTGCCTATGAGATTTTGAATTAAAACCTCTACGCCGTCTCTACGTTTCAGAATTCCCCAGATTGTTTTCCTCCTTTGATAAACCTTCTATTCCTCTGTTGCTTCTTGACTTACCCACGAGCAACTCCTCTGCTCGTCCTCTATCCTTCCTCTATTAGCCTCACAGATTCTCTCAAGAACCCTCTCTGTTTTCCTCTCAAAATACTATTCCGTGAATAGGGTTTTGTTTTTGTTTCTCCAACCCTAGCAGACCATACAGTTATATATATATAGGTTATTATTTAACCTATGTTTAATTCAATTAAATTACAAGTCGGCTACACCATGAATAAATGAAACCTAACTTAAATTAAAATAACCCTAAAATATAAACCATATAAGCCATAAACAAGACACGTCAGTTAAAACCAATTAAATTAAAATAAATAATTAATTAATTTAAAACACCAATTCAATTAAACAATTAATTTAAAACCAATAAACAATTAAAATAAATTAATTAATCTAAAACAAATAATTCACACTTAATCAATTAAACAAACCAATTCACTATATAACAATTAAGAAAACAAAACACATAAGTCACATAATTAAAATTAAAAAAAATGCAATAAAAATCAAAATTAAATCCCCATTTTATCCTTTTGAAAACTAGGGGTATTACAAAAGCAGACAAAAATGTGACCATCATATTGAGGCATCAATTAAGACCATAAAATAGCAAAACGGTCCACAAGGTGGATGAATTAGCCCACATATATCCCAGTGAATTCGTTGTAAAAATGGGGGAGACTCAACAATGACTTTTGAAGGGGATGGCCTGATAATCAACTTACTTTGTGAGCAGGCACTGCATAGATGATTATTTGGTAAGATGATTTTTTGATCCTTTAGTGGGTTTCCATGTGAATTTTCAATAATTCGACGTATCATTGTACTTCTCGGGTGACCAAGTCGATCATGCCAAAGTATAAAAAGTTTTGGGTCACGCGATTTTTTATGTATCACAACATTTGACTCAATTGTCCTAATGGTTATATAGTATAACCCAGAAGAGAAAATAGGAAGTTTTTCTAATATCTGCTTCTTGCATGAGGTAATGGAAGTAATGTAGAGATATTCTACATTTTTTTCATTTGCGATCTCAATATGATACCCATTACGATGCAAGTCTTTAAAACTCAATAGATTTCTCCGAGATCTTGTAGAATATAAGGCATCATTGATTTGCAATCTTGTTCTATGTGGTAAAATGATGTTGGCTCGTCCGGAGTCTTCAATCAAGTCGGTGGGACTTGATATTGTACTGACACTAACTTCTGTGTGCAACAGGATGTTCAACATTAATTCCAACAGACATGCAAAAATGATCAAAAGCTTAAGAAGAAAATTCAGTGGCATTATCAAGATGGATTATCTTAATTGGGTAATCAAGAAAATATGCCTGTAATTTGATGATTTGAGCAAGTAGTCTAGCAAATGCAACATTACGAGTAGAAAACAGACAAAAATGTGACCATCATGTTGAGGCATCAATTAAGACCATAAAATAGCAAAATGGTCCACAAGATGGATGAATTAGCCCACATATATCCCCGTGAGTTCGTTGTAAAAATGGGGGAGACTCAACAATGACTTTTGAAGGGGATGGTCTGATAATCAACTTACCTTGTGAGCAGGCGGTGCATAGATGATTATTTGGTAAGATGATTTTTTGATCCTTTAGTGGGTGTCCATGTGAATTTTCAATAATTCGACGCATCATTATACTCCCCAGGTGACCAAGTCGATCATGCCAAAGTATAAAAAGTTTTAGGTCACGCGATTTTTTATGTATCACAACATTTGACTCAATTGTCCTAATGGTTATATAGTATAACCCAGAAAAGAAAACAGGAAGTTTTTCTAATATCTGCTTCTTGCATGAGGTAATGGAAGTAATATAGAGATATTTTACATTTCTTTCATTTGCGGTCTCAATATGATACCCATTACGATGCAAGTCTTTAAAACTTAATGGATTTCTCCAAAATCTTGTAGAATATAAGACATCATTGATTTGCAATCTTGTTCCATGTAGTAAAATGATGTTGGCTCGTCCGGAGCCTTTAATCAAGTCGGTGGGACCTGATATTGTGCTGACACTAATTTCTGTCAGAGTTAAGTGGGAAAAATATTTTTGATCTCGAAGGATTATATGTGTTGTTCCACTATCTACAAGACATGTGTCTTCACCATTTATTTTGGAACTAGTCAGATCCATTCCTATTCATGCAAATTTCTTTATCAGAAAGAAACATTTATAACAAAATAAACTTTAATACAAACTAAAAGATAAAAACTTGAATACAAGGAAAACAAAAACATAGTAGACAGAACATGAAAAGAAAATAGGATTAATTGGTGTGGACATTTCCATCACCAATTAGGAAGTCTATCTTTCCACTACGGTTCTCAAAAAAAATCTGATACATCCAGATTTGTGATTTCAACTGGCTCATCATGATTAATAAAATTCATTTCTAGATTTGTGATGTCAATTGGCTCATTATGATCAATAAAATTCATTTCCTTTTGTTTCCCCTTTTCTTTCATTGAGGTTTGGTAAAGTTCAGCCAGATGCTTAGGTATACAACAAATGCTTTGCCAATACCCTGTCATGCCACACCGATAACAAGTATTATCATGTGTTTTAGGAGGTTGAGCCACGACCTTCCTTTTTACTTGTTTCATTTTATTATAATCTCTCTTTTGGGGATATGGTGTGGATCTCTGATTGTGAAAATGTGATAATTGATATCCTTCACGATAATAAGAATGATTTCTACCACAACCATATTCATTATTATGGTAATTATTTTTACTACGACCATATTCATTTCTACCACCACGACCACGTCCACGTCCGCGTTCACGACCACGAGATGAGGTAACATATGTTTCAGGGATCGATATCGATCCAGTTGGACGGGACTCGTGGTTTCTTAACAGAAGCTTGTTATTTTGCTCTGCCACTTGTAAACATGATATCAGCTCTGAATATTTTTTAAATCTACGCTCTCGATATTGTTGTTGTAAGAGCACATTCGAGGCATAAAATGTGGCGAATATTTTTTCGAGCAAAAGTTCATCAATAATAATAGCATCACCACATAATTGCAATGTAGAGTTGATTTTGAATAGGGCAGAGTTATATTTAGCCACAGTTTTAAAATCTTGCAACCTCAGTTACTGCCAATCATCCCTGGCCTTTGGGAGGATAACTGTTTTTTGATGATCATATCTTTCTTTCAAATTGTTCCACAAACACAATGAATCTCTTTCAGTGAGGTATTCAGTTTTTAGCCCCTCACAATATGGCGCCGCAGGAAAATCATGGCCTTCACTTTATCTTGTAATGATGCATCATTCTCATCTTTGATTGTGTTTCTGAGGCCCATGACATCTAAATGGATCTGAGCATCCAGAATCCAAAATAAATAATTTTTGTCAGATATGTCTAAGGCCACGAATTCTAGCTTTGTCAAATTTGATATTTTCAGAATAACGAGATGTGACAACAAGATAAAAACATAATTTAGCATAGTATATAAAATAAATCAAATAGCATTAAGTGAAATAATAACATAATATGAATTATTTAAATAACAAAAGTGGTAAAACCTGAATAAATTATTAAATAATAAAAGCAGTAAAATCGGTCATGAATCATTAAATAATAAATGTGACAAGACCGATCATACTATGAGTACATATATTATTTAAGTGAACAAATTTATTTTATGAGTAATAATTCATAATTAAAATTTTCTTACCCTTTGGAGTCAGAAATACTATTTTCTTCGATAAAGTAAACCAACCCAACAATCTATCAAAACTAATATTACAAAATAGATATATAGTTGAGATAAAAAGAGGGAGAGAATATTTCTTTTTTAAATCTCAGATGGATCGAGCTCGTACTGATAACGATATAGGGTTTGTCCACGGGTGAATTTGATCAAGGTAATGGGCTCCAACAGAAGTAGGGTTTGTCCACATGTGAATGCTCTCGTTGGTTAGCCTGATATCCATTATAATAAACATTAATATTTAATCTATGTGGCCGGTGTTTTTCTTCTTACTTTAATTAAGACTTATAATGTATACTACTTTCGTTTCATAATAAATATTTATATTTAGAGATTAAAATTTTTAAAGAAACATATGCATTATCTCCTTTTAAATTTTTTAAATTGTCCCTTTTAATTTAAATATATATAGTTACAAAATTTGAAATTTTTTAAAAGATAAAAGACAATAATGAAAATATAAAGAAAATATACTTTGACTTTTTAAAGAAGACAACTAATTTAAGACATGTAGAAAGGGAAAAATGGACTACTATTATGGGACGGAGGGAGAATATATTAGTATTTATTATTTAATTGACTATTAAATGTCTCGTTTTAATAAAGAGGTCAATAAATAGGTTGACAAGTGTAATTTGTTTAATAAATGTGTCGGGTTAGTATTGAGATGAGATTCCTGACACGGTCTTGGAACAAGCTTCCAAGTATCATTTTTGTAAATTTGATCAAGCTCTTCCTGCATAGCTACAACCCAATCTTTATCATTCTTGATTTCAAATTATTAAAATGATTAGTGCTTAAATTCACCTGTGACCCAACATGATTATAACCCGGGAACACAAATCGCCACCCCTTTATATGAATGTCTATACTTTGTTATAAATTGAAATTCTATGCAATTATCAAGTTCCTCTGGTCCTAGTCTAATTGGGAAATTGAGCAAAATCTCATGGTATCACATGTTACACAAACAAGAAATGTCATGAAAATAATATGGGACACGGTTTGCCTTCTGTATCCAGAGTGAACTTTTCACCAACATTTATGGGACGCGGTGGTACGACAAGAGCCATGAAACATATGTGTCCACTATAAAGTCGTGATTTAGTTGAAAACTGTGTCTGAGATAAGTGTGTTTAGGTGTGTATTATGTGCGTGTAAATACACATACACGTACGTGCTACTGTCTTGGTGGTATGAAAAAATGGGAAACACCCTGCCGAAAAACAGAGGTTTACATATAGTGTCTGTATAACACAAATAGTTTAATCTGCTTTGACCCCAAAATTATTCAAGTCAAAATATGCTAGAAATCAAACTTTTTTTGGTAAATGGCATGTTTAAACTGCAATTCCTCTTATACTTTTGAATTAAACTGATGTTTGATTTCAAATGAAAGAACAGATTTCGTAATCCCAAAGCAACATTCACTTACAAGATATCATTTCAAAGGACTAAATATGGAATGGAATGAGCTTCATACTACAAACATTTATCATGTAACTATAGTCCTTTTTGAATTCAAAGTTGCATACAGTTCCCCTAGAAATGGGAAATTGTAGACAATGAGAGAGAATGTATGTAGTCAAAGACTAATGTCGTGTCTATACCGTATCAGTATATCACCAAGACCAGTACAGTTTTTGGTGCTTTGAATACTCTAGAAGAATAAATATCAGAATACCATTTTTGGTTTGGTGGTGTGAATTGGGCACTGTTTGACTGATTGCAATGTAAGGTCTAACTAGATTTTCACTTGAAACATTGGCAAATTAATCACAGTCCGATTTACAATTGCAAGAATAGTTAATACCATTTGTTTCTTTCCATTTGTATACTAGAAGGACACACGGACAAAAAAAATGGAACCAAAAGTCCTCGTTGGCGTGACTAATATTGTTGTGTTCCGACCTAATTCGAAACAAAAGATTGATAATCTGGAAACAGATTGCGTTTCATGCGTTTTGCCCGTTGTCAAAATAAGCAATCATAAATGGAATAAAATTGTTTTGACCTATGGTAAATAGTAAATTTTTTGAATGTGGACCAAAAAGCAAAAATAGTTACCTGCCCCTTCAAGTAATTCAAGCATTACAGAGGATGCGACGGTCAAATAGATTCAATAGCTAACTCAAAACCTGTTCAGCAGGAAGCAGACATGGATAGACAAAATTTTCAAACAAGGATTCATGGATGGTCCCTCCTTCTACGAGGCTTCATTTCCCACAGCATTGTCTCAGCAGAATGACACTATATAAAGGCTACACAACCCATGCAAGAAAAACTACAAAAAAATCATTACAACATATATAACATATATATAAGCTCTTTCAATTAAGAGTCCTTCACAACTTGTCTCTATATATAAATTCTTCCCTCTCAACCTTATCTTGCAGAGATTACACCACTTTTTAGGCCCAAAAAATGGTTTCAGTTTTGAGCAAGCCACAGAACCTGTTGTCCAAAATGGCAACCAACAGTGGACATGGCGAAGACTCGCCTTACTTTGATGGTTGGAAGGCGTATGACAGTGATCCGTATCATCCTACTCGCAATCCTAATGGGGTTATTCAGATGGGTCTTGCAGAAAACCCGGTAACAATTTAACATAGTTGTGTTATACACTTAACATGCATTTATATTATTAAAAGACACATGTATATGAGTCAATTACTTATCTTGTTTTTGTCTTTTTTTTTTTGCAGCTTTCCTTTGATTTGATTCAAAGGTGGATTGTGAATAATCCGCAAGCCTCAATCTGTACGGTTGAAGGAGCGAATGACTTCAAGGACATTGCTATATATCAGGATTATCATGGCTTGCCAGAGTTCAGAAATGTATATGAACCTTGTAGCTATATATATATATATATATATATATATATCATCTACCATATAGTATTATCATTGATATTGGTACTATGGATGTTAATCTACAGGCAATCGCGAAGTTTATGGGAAAAGTGAGAGGAGAAAGAGTCACATTCGACCCTGACCGTATTGTTATGAGTGGTGGAGCAACTGGAGCTCATGAAATGATGGCCTTCTGTTTGGCTGATCCTGGTGATGCATTTTTGGTACCCACACCATATTATGCAGGGTAATACATCATTCTATTTTTATTTTGGTCATTAAGAATCAGATATAATAATGTAGGTTAGGTGGATATTAGGTGGTTCTATGCTTTTAAAATTAGAGAGAAGAGTTAACAAAACTTAGATGACCAACACATTCTCCTAGCCAATGCATGGATGGGATCAATTACATTAATACACATCTTAACCATCCTAACATCCAAGAGCTCTTGGGCTAAGTTGAATTATTGGTGAGAATAGGTCATTGAGAATGAGAACAACAGCTTTTTCTTATAGAAAAGTAAGCAGGTCTTCTAATGGAAACCTACCACTTAGTTGTTGGTACCACGTGTGATAGTGGCTGAAAACTACTGATCAACCAAAATGAGGACCACCTTAAATTTCTGCAATTTGGGTTGGTGTCTACTTCTTCCTTGGACCAGGCCAACTTGCACCTCTTCATAATCAGTCTGTTCTTTGAACTTTCAAACGATGCAGAATATTGATACCTAGCTAGAGCAACTTATGAAAAATTTATCCACCAATGTAAAAAGTAGGCCTATGACAGTAATTTATCGAGGTAGAAACGTAGATGCACCCCTTTTATGCTTCCAAATAGACTCAAAGATTTGGGGTTCCATTGCAGATTTGATCGAGATTTGAGGTGGCGAACAGGGCTGCAACTTGTTCCGGTTGAATGCAAGAGCTCTGACAACTTCAAAGTCACCAAAACAGCCTTGGAAGTGGCATATCAGAAAGCTCAAGACGATAACGTCAGAGTAAAAGGCTTGCTCATAACCAATCCTTCAAACCCATTGGGGACTGTCTTGGACAGAGAGACACTGAGAGATATAGTGAGCTTCGTCAATGAGAAAAGCATCCACCTAGTCTCTGATGAGATATATGCTGCCACAGTCTTCAACCAGCCTGGCTTCATTAGCATTGCTGAGATAATAGAGGAAGACTTGGAATGCAATCGCGATCTTATTCACATTGTTTATAGTCTCTCAAAAGATTTGGGCTTCCCCGGCTTCAGGGTTGGTGTTGTGTACTCATACAACGATGCAGTAGTTAATTGTGCTCGGAAGATGTCAAGTTTTGGACTTGTTTCCACACAAACTCAACACCTAATTGCATCAATGCTCCTGGATGATGGTTTTGTTGAGAACTTTATCGCTGAGAGCGCTGAGAGGCTAGGTAGAAGGCATGAGGCCTTCACAAAGGGGCTAGCTAGAGTAGGCATTGGTAGTTTGAACAGCAATGCCGGGCTCTTTTTTTGGATGGACCTTCGAAGACTCCTCCAAGAGCCAACTGTTGAAGCTGAGATGAAACTTTGGCGTGTGATAATCAATGAAGTTAAGCTCAATGTGTCACCTGGCTCTTCTTTCCACTGCTCAGAGCCTGGTTGGTTCAGAGTTTGCTTCGCGAACATGGATGATGAAACCATGAAAGTTTCGCTAAGAAGGATAAGGCACTTTGTGCTTAAAACCAAACAAGTGGAGGCAGCTCCTAAGAGGCAATATTTGCTAAGCAATCTTCAAGTCAGCTTATCATTCCGAAGGTTGGATGATATCTTCATGGCACCGAATATGATGTCCCCTCACTCCCCTATTTCTTCACCCCTTGTTCGCGCTATAACTTAGATTATTAATAGTACAAATAACACCTCACATCATTAGATACTACTTAATAAAAAATTGATGCATTCTTTCCTGTGTTTAGTGTACTACTTAGAAATACAGTGACTTTGCATCGTCAAATATACCATTAAACCTTTTTTTTTTTCCTATATAAATGACTGGGATCATGCCCCTATTTGTTGGATGCAGACTGCATTCATTGGGATTTATATAGGTTCAAGCAAACCTCTTGTTTTTCTGTTTCTCAAGTGAGCCTTATTTTATTTTATTATTATTTTTTTTAATTCAGTCCTTAAATTGTAAGTGGTATTGGCAATAAATAAAGTTCCATTTCTTTTCTATTATATCTCAGTTCATTGTGCAAGCTCATTCCTATTCAAAACACTGATAAACTATTATTTTATTGAATGCATCTAACAGATTTTTTATAATGGGACTCACTTCAATTAGTCAAAACAATTGAATCATTGACTTGAACAACTGTAGAATTGTTATTTAGTCAGAATTATGGAAGGAACTAATAAATCCCCATTATTTATATATAACTATAACATAATGATTTAATGTAGAGGCTTGTAGGTTTCTAGATTCTTTTTTTAAAAACAAATTAATATTTATATGATGAGCAATGTAATTTGCTTCAAAAACTGATATAGGAAAAAGAAATGGTAAAGCTCAAGGTATATTTCTCATCAGCTTCTGTTACAATTACTTAATTAATTAATTGTAAATTTGTAAATGCAGTTGGATACTTCTAAGATTGTAGCACTTGGTGCTTATGCTTCTTGTTGAGCTTAATATGTACATATTCAATTTTCTCCTACCCTCATGGTAGGAGTTGAGATTCTTGTACCTTTATATCTGATGTTATGTTGGAAGACTCTGCAACTCCTCTCTGTTTGGAAAGTTGCCACATGCTTGTAAAAGCAACAAAACAAGAAAAACATGGTGTAATCACTACTCGATAAACTCTAGATGAAGAGGCAAACAAGCTGCTAGAAATAAGAAGCAGAAGGTGAGGATATCGTATTTCGAATTTTTTGTTTTTTTTTTTTTTTTGGAAAATTAAGCAAATTTATTAAATAAAAGGAAATAATTACATGAGTGGGCCTGTCGGCCAAAAGCCAAATGAAGGAAAACAATAGCCCAAAAAAATTTGGCCCAACAAGGGAGAGGCCCAGGACCAGTTTCAACCTAATAACCGCAATTAACGGCTTGTTTGGATGAAGCCAGCAACAATCCTTTAACATTTGGACACTTAGAGAGGTACTGCCACATTAAAATGATCAGTGACTACAAGTATAGCTTTCTCCTAGTCACACACACACACACACACAATTATAATACAACTAAAAGAAACTAAATCACTTGCCTTTGGTCATGTACAACCATGTATATTGATTATGCATATATATGATAGTCATTGTTTCGTTATCTTTTATAGCATAAACAACGACCGCCATAACTGTGATGTTTTATGACATATTGTGTAATTAATTTAAGTACCAAATTTGGTAGATTGAGGGTACTGTTCTTTTCCATTTTGCTTGACCTTGTATATTTTATAATCAGTCACTGTCTTTTACATGCATAGCCGCCCAAGATTAATTATGTAGGGATTAGGATGGATTAGCTTAAACAACCTAAGATTAGTTAGATATTCATGGACAAAAGCCATCACAGATGAGATGACCTCATAACTTATGTCCTGTAACTGTGATTCCATGAGCAAGCAAACAGACCAAAGTTTTTATTCAATGCATATAATAATAAAATCACGATATGGCCTATGACCATGATATGGCCAGCCACACACTCACACACAGATATATATATATGATTTTATGTGCAATCTTTGGGCCTAATGGATTAATGTTAGAGGTTCTTGTTCCACATGACAAGAATTAATAATCTGTGGAGGATAAGGATGCTAACAATTGCACAGGTCTGTCAAAGTTTTGTTTTCAGGGTTATGGGGTCCAATAGAAATAGGGATGTTCATATATAATACCTTTGATCTAAGTTTTTTAAACACTCAGAACTGCAGTGTAGAATGTTAAAAGTAGAGCATAGTAAGTAAGGAAAGCAAAAACAAAATAGGGAAGGAAAAAAATAAATGATCTGGTAAACACTTATCTGGGAAAAAATAGTATATAGAGAAAAATAAAGGAAGTACATATTTTTGTTACACTGGTCAAAAAGAGCAAATTGTATAGTTACCATCTTATTGTTATTTCTAAATAAAAAAACAGGAGCAAAATTTCTATTTGAGGGGTTACGGAACATATCCCTTTTTATTCCAACTCTCTCAATAATGTGTTAACAGATACAAATTTGAGTACAAGTCCCAATATACCTTTTTTTTTTTAAGCTATAATTGGACCTCCAATCATTAAAAGAAAGAAAATGGGGAAAAAAAAAAAGAAGAAAAAAAAGTGGGGGCCCAAAACCAATAACTATGAAGCTTGATTTGACCCTCATGGAGTTTGCCGGATTTATTCACTCATCTTTGGAGTGCTTAGGTTATTGTACTGTATTAGTGTTATAAGGAATCATTTGTCGCACCGTAGCATCCGAATTGAAAAGTGATTGAGTAAAAATAAGTGGATATATAATATTACTCAATAATTTAAATTTTTAGATAAATAGGCGAGCGTCCACTCGTCACAGTTGGTATCAGAGTCAAACTCAATCATTGATCCAATGTCACGTTAAGCGCCAAACCCGAAAGACATCCGAGAGAGTCACCCCAGGTAGGCAGGGTGGCCTGATCGCAATGAAGACGTTGCGAGTTCGGGTGGGGGAATGTTACAAGGGGTTATTTGTCCCACATCGGATTCGGATGGAAAAATGATTGGGTATAAATCGGTGAGTATACAGTACTATCCAACAACTTAAACTTTTGAGTAAATAGACAAGCACCTGTTACAATTAATACAATAGAAGTCAATTAAGATGAGCCTATTACATTGTTGTTTAATTGGTTCTCTAAATTTCTAGCAAAAATGGATCTATTTGTTGTTTCATGTTATAGTAAAAAGGTCTATGTGTGTTTTACTGTTGATGACCCTGTAACATAGGCACAACTCGCCAGCGTTTACCTGGCGTGTCTATGGTGGATTAGGTATTCTCGAGCTACCTATCCGATAACTAAACTTGTTGGCCGAGGAAGGGGTCGCTACCCTTCTTCTACTGTGGACGTGCCCCGCTCCAGTCGGATGGGCTCCTCCCCCCCCCGGCTCGCTCAAGGGTGCTCTCTGAAAGAGCGACCTCGACTAATCTGTTTCACGCACTTCCCTTCTTGGTTAAGAAGGTCTTGGGATAAAGTTGGAATAGAACCTTGCGAGGTCATGAAGGCAGGACCTCGGAAGAGACCTATCCCCCCTGAAGTACGGGAATCTGAGGACATGTGAATAGGTGGTTGAGATCCAAGGTCTCGCCTCAGCCCGAGGCCAACACAAGGGGAAAAGGACACTAGGTACCTAAGCTTGAGAAAGGAAGGATAAAGAAAGCATTAATTGTGAAAGACATTTGATAAGACCCGTATTAATTAGGGAGTGCTATTACCTCTTTTGACTAGGGGGCAAAGCGTCGCGACCCATCCATCAATGTCTCATCCGTCAGAAGAAGAGACCCTCAAACCTTTGGGTAAGAGCGGGCTCAGCTAAAGGACTAAAAGACATTGACCGAGGAGGTAAACACTACAAATAGGGGTGTTAATCAGCCTTTAAGACAATAACTACCACATTAATAGCTATCATCTGATAAGCTCGAGCTCATACGGTACCGAGGTCGGCCTTCCCTTTCTTAATCTCCTTACCTAGAGAATCTCTTGTGTTGCTTGGATCTTCACTTAGATACTGATCTTAGATTTCTTTGCTTACGTGGAACGATCTCCTCGTCTTACTCACGAACTACCATCAACAATTACTCATGAAATGGTTATAATAAAAATACCTTCAGATGAGGCTTGAGATATTGCTTTAATAAAAGTCTCCAGTTGAAAGCAGTTTCCTAATTCTTGACTTTAAAATTAGTTTTACTTGGCCAATGGCCTAAAAACTAGAACCCACACAGTGTCTTATATGTTGAGTATACACTACATGGTACCTTGTTAATCAATTCTCAAATTTACCATCCATAAGAATAGTTAAAATTAGAAATTAATAAACTTTCAACAATTTCGAAACTGAATCAGAAAAATAATCTTTCAAACCAAACATACCGTTTTTTTGTTTCAAGTGAGACAAGAACAGGCCATTAGGGCCCACCTTGTATTTTTCCACTGTCTTCTTGGTAAATAAACAACCTTGATGGAAGTTAATACCTAAAATTGATCACTTTGTTGTCCAGAACGGCCCAACATTACCTTTCAAACACAGTGAAGTGCTAGAAGACAATCCTAGGTCCTTTCTAATCACAACAAACACCCAACAAATTAAAAACCTCCTTTATTTTCCTTTGTCTTGTTGGTATCAAAGAAAATGATTATGAGTTAATTCTCTAGATTGATTATCTTTTCAATGCCACATGAAACATTGTAACAACTAAATAAATCAATCCCCAAATTCTTTTTTTTACTCCATCAAAAAAGTTGCATTAATATAATTTAAAAATAAAGATAACAATATACTTCAAGGTTTGATTAAAAACAGATATTATAGTGCGCATGATGTCCATAATTTATTCTTGTTTTGTATTAGCTAAAACACACCAAATTAAAAACCAGTCAATCCAACACACACCATCATCAGCTAAACATTGAATCAGCTGTTATTATTCATTCTGTCTCTCAAATGGGTACTAGGATTTATAAAAACACACACACACCCACCCCTTTTAACTCTCTGTTCTCATTATTATAAAATCGCACAGATAGAAGCATTTGGATACTCTTCTGCAATTGAGACAAAGTAGACCGGGTAAGGAATGGCCTTGAATTCATCTTTTTTAGGCTCCTCCTTCTTGCCGCTTCCTTTTTTAGGCTCCTCCTTCTTCTTGTCGGGTTCTCCGATAGAGATTACATCTGTGCGCCATGATTTTCGTAACTTGTTGACCACTGCAACTGGATCAACGGTGCCGATTACTGTTAGTTTCTTCTCGTTCTTGTCCATAGAAATGGAGTCAATCCCTGGCCAAATCAGAGAATTAGAACAGACCAATTGAACAAACATATACACATATAATTTAAAATTGTGATAAACCACTTAATAGTACCTGCAAGGCTAGAAACTGCTTTCATGGCCTTTTGCTCAGCCGTCTCATCATTTTTTCGAAAATTGAAGCAATTAGCCTTCTCATAATTTTTTCGAAAATTGAAGCAATTAGCCTTCTCAGCATGTAAATTCAATTTTAGTACCACTTTCTGCAACAAACCATGTACTTAATCATTAGACTAGACAATAACTAACAAATGGAATAAAACACAAACTTTTTTACTTTTATCAAGAAGTTAAAACATCAATAGTAATTTTGGTTAACATTGAAATTCAAAATCCATTAGGCTCACATAACGAAGCAGTGAAGGAAAAGTTTAGTTCAATTCTGATATCAAAAAAAAAAAAAAAAAAAATACTTAGTTTGGCAATCCCAAAGTGCATTCAAGAGAAATTTTATCAACGACCGTACTTATCAGCTCATCCCCCAACACATATAATTTATATCTCCATTTGAAATATAAAATCATTCAAAAGAACATATAAAAAAAATAGAAAGGAAAAATACAGAGCATAGCAAGAAGCTCCATAAAATGAGGTGACTTTAACTTTATTTTTTATTTCCAGAATGAATACAAGAAAAAAATAAAAAAATAAAAAATAAATAAAGAAGAAGAAGAAGAAGCAAACCCCGTGAAGAAATGGGCTTGAAGTTCATATGAGAAAAGGAAAAAATTTCAAAATATGATTGATTCAGAAAAGCCCTTATATGAACCCAAAGCAAACGAATACAACTCGAAATTTTGTTGAATTGACATTCTGAACGTAAATTAGAACAAACCAATCAAAACCCATTATTATTTTAGTTAATTATGAATCATAAACACATCACGAAGGAGATCATGACACACACACACATATACATATATATATATATATATATAGGAAAACAGAGTAGAGCAGAGTTCAGGTTTTTGCTAAGAAACTGGGGGATTTATTACCTTCATTTTAATAGCGTTTAGAATTCCGAGCTTCAAGAGACTTAACAAATCAAAAGCTAAATGTAATTTAGAAAAGATTGTAGTATGTGTATATGTAAGATATGTGAGCGAGAAGAAGAAGATGAAGGTGGTGGGAAATGCCCTGTTGAACCAGACAACTGGACTTTTAAATTAATGCCAAGACGACTCAACTTTATATATAAATAGAGAGAGAGAGAGAGAGAGAAATTAATTGGAGAAAGGAACCAAGCAATGTTCAATCGAATTGAAACAACTGAAGAAGTTGTCCTTGAATGGTAGAAAGGGTTAGTTCACGTAAATTATTAGATGTCCTTGTCTACTTGTCTATTTGATGTTTGGTGAATTAATTTAATGAAAATCATCCACTTATAAAATTTTATAATTTATTAATACATTCTTATTTGATTATTTTCTCAATTTGAGAATTTATATTTAATTAATTCACCATATATTAATGATCCAGAGCTATTTAATAATTTTTCGTGGGTGGCTTCATTTATTATCTCCACTTGGGGTCACGCTTCCCTTCATTGTACCAGGTGCAATTGAGTCTTTTTGCTTTTAGATAAGGACAAATGGTCACAAAATGACAACCCTTAAGTTGGATGAATATTAGAGACTTTGATGGAAATAGAGAATAACAGTACAAAGAGCCTACTTGAGAATGGACGCATCAATGCATCCTTTTTCAACCTTATTTTATTTCTTTTAATTAGGGTGGCAAACACCATACCAACCATTTACAATTTTTTTTTTTTTTTTTATTATTATTATTATTATTATTTTTTTTTTTTTTTTTTTACCACCAATTTACTTGTGGATATCCGAGCTATCTAGGATATATCTGCGTATCGGGTTTATGTACGGATTGTAGTAGATTGTAACTTTCATGTGGGCCTGACCCACTCCTATTTTTCAAGTATTCGCCAGCACCAAGCTTAGAGTTTGATCGTATTGATGCAGATACAGACACTCACTCTTCCAGTTATATAGGATTTCCTTTCTATTTTGGTTTTGAGTTTTAATTCTGTAAATTTATTTCAAGATTTGGAATTAGGGGTCCACTAGGTGGATTCCCGAGTTGTACGGACTTCAATTATATTAATTTATTTTTTTTAAGGTTTGAGGATTTTCATTTTAGTTTTTTTTCTATTTATTGTTATTTTAATCTTAATTTAGTTTTATTCCTGCTTGTTTACATATTGATTATTTGATATCCCTTGATTCTGTGCTCGAACTTGATCACCCGTGACTCTAGAATCGAGGGGTATTACAATTGGTATCAGAGCACTCCAGGTTCTAGTGTCCTTAGGAGTGTCTTTCGTTAGAAGTCTTCCGCGTTGCGTCTCTTAAAACTTAGAGCCATGTTAGGATTCGTTGTGCTCTTTTACGGTTCGTTAGGAGGAGCAGCTGGTGTCAATTATATTTCATAATCATGGAATGGTTGACACTAGGAGGAGGATGGGGTCCAAGGCGACAACAATTCAGATCCAAAGGGGTAAAGGAGTACGATATCGGGTTCTTTGTCAGAAGCAGAACTTAGGATTAAAGGTTTAGTTCCGGTTGGCGTTACTTTTAGGAGTATAAGCCAAGGAAGGATTTAGGAGCGTGTTATAGGTCACCGCATAAAGGGACCAACACGATTTCAGTTGTTCTCATAAACGAGGCAACCGAGGAATAAGAGTCCGAAGCGGATTCTAGTGGAGGAGATTTCAACATACCCAAGAAAAAGGGTATTGAATCTTGGAAATCAAGGATCGCGTGAGAGGGGTTTAGTTCGCTAATAGTATAGTGCACGATACTCGTATAGTTGGTGTGGATGGTTAACCTTACGTATTACCTTTAAAAGAGGTAGATAAAGAAAACTCTTCAGGAGTTTAGAATCGGATGGAGTTCTTCTCAGAACGAAGCGATGATTTTATATCACGTTCCGAGGAATATGGGGAATTAGATTGGGACGTTCTAAGTTGCTTTACAAAGCTACATTAGACGGTTTGCATTTTATGGATAAAGAGGGTGAAGGTTAAGCCTTTGGAATTTGCTCAAGCAAATGGATTTTATTTTGAGCTACGATTTGAGCTTATGTTTCGAGGTTGGATGATTTCCTCTGAAACTGTAAAAAAGGAGATTGTGAATCAATCAGGTAAAGTTGAGTTCTAAAAGAGATTTTCTTGCAAGAAGGAACGATGTTTTACGTAGATTTTTTTTTTTTTTTTTTTTTTGTGTGCATTATGTGTTTCCTTTTTGTTAATTATTCAGGATTGGGAATGTGGTTTAGTTGGGGACACAAATGAGTGATCAACCAACTACCATTTTGGAGGAATAGCATTAATGAAGCTAAGATTTTTGGGCATGTGGTCGTAGGATTTGGTAAGTATACCAAACTTTAGCCAATCTAAGGAACCGAGACATGCGTAGTTATACTACGTTTTCAGGATGGGATAAGTAAACCAGCAGTTCGAGTCAAATGATATAAATTCGTTTGATAAACTATAACGCCATGATGTTTTACCGGAAGAACTGACTTGGCTGAAGATCTTCTTGGAGATTTTAGAAGAGGTAGTCCCAAGTCAGTAGGAGGATTTTGATACTGGTTCAAGTACTTGTTGGAATGACACCGACTGAGGATAGTAGGCGGATTTACTAGTCATCAGTTAAATCTTAATCAAGAATTTTATTTTTTCATCAGGAGGTGTCATTAGGAAGATGTGCTGGAGTTGTATATCAAGGAGGAGGCAAAGTTACTCATTTGCACAAATAATATGGAATTTTTTTTTTTTTTTTAGGTTACAGTTCGCAACAAATAGTTATTGCTCGAAATTGTTGACTATTTGGAGGATAAAAAGATTTCCATATGCGGTTGTAGTTAGACGGGATGTCTAATAGACACTTACTTGTGTTAGAAAAGTAAGATGTCAAAGACTTGAGGATGAGACCGAACATCTAATGAAGTTGATGTTACCAGACTAACAATACTACCATTAGACAAATTGGAAGGAGGATGTAAGGACTGAGGTTCACCATTCTTAGTTCTTTATTGCATCTGGAGGAAACATAATGCTTTACAGAGGGAAGCAGATATTTGGAGGGCAAGCAGGAGAAGGGATATAGTGAATTTGTCTCAAAGTCTGCTATCTAGTAGATAATCTGGATGGACTGTCAAAGATCATTGGATCCTTGCAGCCAATTCTCATAATGGAGTGGGACTGACAGAGTAGTTTCCACGGATCTAGATGAGAGATTGCTGTTTTACACGAGGGTCAGGATTCGAGTTGTGATATTGTTTGACTGTGTGATACCCCCGAATTTTCGAATGCGGGTTGGCCAGGCCCACGCCCGAATACCCGAGGATATCAAAACAAATTGATAATAAACGAACACAGAGTACAAAAGAATAAAGAAGAATAAATAAACTGCTAAAAAGAAACTAAAATGATAATCTAATAATAAACCTCAGAATATATTTTCATTAATTAATAAACTCTTCTGATACAATTGATCCTCCAAAATACAACTCGAAAATTCATACTGTGTGGACCCCTAGAAAATCCAAAGTAAACAAATGACAGCAATAACTGTCTAAATCAGGAAACTGAATCATAAAGGAACTCCTATGTAGCATCGGAAGAATGAAGTAGACTGATCCCTGCTCAGCACGAACAACCTCTACTCCTGACGAACACCTGAAAAATAATGGTGGGTCAGGCCCACAAACAAGTTCTACTCTACTACAGTCCAAGTAGAGATCCGATACACGTATACATCCTAGTCAATCCAACAGTAACTAGTAGTCCGTATATATATATATATACATACACTAAAGGAACCTCACTAGACTATAGGGTTGTCTCAACCTAAATAGTAGGCAACATGCAAAACGCACATATAGTGGGCATGAATACCTAGACCTACCAGGGTACACAACCACACCATATCTAGTTACACATCCCTGGCGATATACGCACCATAACCACTGATCCTGAGACTCAAGCTCATATCATGGCACCATACTTATATATATATAATCTAGTAACCATCCTATCCGGTATAAATTAATCCTCCATAAGTCATTCAACTTGTTCAGCTGACCTGACTTGAATATAAGTAGGACTTAACATTTTAGTTAATCCATTCCCTTATATAATAAATTAATCATCCATAAGTCATTCAACTTGTTCAGCTGACCTGACTTGAATATAAGTAGGACTTAACATTTTAGTTAATCCATTCCCTTATATAAAATAGGTAGGACTTAACTGATAAGTTAATCCGTTCCTAGAATGCCATCGTCCCATACCGGTGCATTAAATCATACAATTCAACAATTGATGTAACGATTAAGGAAATACGTCAAACAATCCAGAAATAACTATGATAATATGATATCAAGTTATCACAAAATAGGAATGACTTATTATTTATTTAAGTTTCCTATATCATATGTCCTACATAAACTGAATCTTATACATATGATGATATTTTATTATACCGTCAAATAAGCATTCTCCATATCCAATTCATCCTACATATTTAATCTCAATTGTCAAAACATATTAAAAGATTAAATTCATTCGTTTGTTTAAAACATTCAAATAGCAAGCATCATTATGATTGAGTCTATTTAAATTTATTTAAACCCAAACCTAGTTCCTATTTAATGTTTAGGAATCCTAGGCATGTTTCTACGTTCCATCATTCCACAGATATGAAATATACATAATTTAAACATGTAAAAATTCACATCGGAAATCAAATCAAAATCATGTATTTATCAATTCATAACACAAGAACAGATGTGAACCAAATTCATAAAACCTATGTTCTAATCCAATTAAACATGCATAATTATTTAATTTTGTGTGTTTAATAAATCATGAAATTTCCTAGGCATGCATAGAAACACGAATCAAAGGGAAAGAGATAGAAGAAGAACTTGCCTTAAACTTTCGAAT
This sequence comes from Cornus florida, assembly GCF_030987335.1. Taxonomy (NCBI): domain Eukaryota; kingdom Viridiplantae; phylum Streptophyta; class Magnoliopsida; order Cornales; family Cornaceae; genus Cornus; species Cornus florida. Next base: position 93,824,153 of record NW_026775581.1, on the reverse strand, counting down.
CGAAAGTTAAACTTCTTCTTCCTTGATCTTCTCTCTACAGGGTTTTCTCCTCCTTCCTTCCTCTTTCTCCTTCTCTCTCTAACTCTTTCTCTATAGAATATATTACGTGATATATTTTCACTCCTTTTTCAACCTATAGTTCTGTATTTATAGGCTAAATAATAACCCTATTCTTTTTCCCAATCCAAGTCAACTTAATAAAGAAAAATAAAAAATGAAAATATTAAAAAGGTAACTTAAAATATGTTACGTATATAATCTATGTATATCCTTATTAATTAAATAAAATATATACATTAGATTATTTATTAATACTAAAGTTACCATAATATTAAAAGGTACTTAAAACATGTTAAGTATATAATCTATCTATATCCTCATTAAATAAATAAAATATATACATCAGATTATTTATTTGTACTAAAGTTACCATAATATTAAAAAGTAACTTAAAACATGTTACGTATATAATCTATCTGTATCTTCATTAAATAAATAAAATATATGCATCAGATTATTTATTTATACTAAAGTTACCATAATATTAAAAAGGTAATTTAAAACATGTTACGTATAAAATATATGTATATCCTTATTATATAAATATATAAAATATATACATCAGATTATTTATTAATACTAAAGTTACTATAATATTAATAAATTACTTTCCTTTATATATATATATATATATATATATATATATATATACATATACAACTATCCATGGGTAATTATCTATACCCATCCAACCTCCTATCCAAGTAGTCCATGGGACCCAATTAGTTAGCCCATTACCACTAACCATAAAATAAAATAAAATAAAATAAAACATTTAATCATTTAATTTACAATTAATTACAATTAATCAAATACATCATTTAAGCACCCAATCTAATTAAATAAATAATACAAATAACACTTAGACAAAATACAAATAACACATAGATAAGTAGCCAATTAATCAAGTAACACTTAATTCAATTAAACACATAAACAATTAGTCAAATAATCAATTAAACAATTAAAAAAATACAATAAAAATAAATAAATAAATACCGAGACTATCCTTTTAAAATTAGGGGTATTACATTCTTCCCCCCTAACAAAAGGAATTCCGTCCTCGGAATTCGCCCTTACTTCCTTCCATTATTCTTCCATTATGCTTGGAAACTGTGAGCGAAAAACATCCTCATATTTCCAAGTAGACGCAGCCTCACTATAAGGGCTCCACTTAACTCCGATATACCAAGTGGTATACAGGGTTCCTATATTTTAAGAAACACAATAATCATACGATGTGTAGGTTGTATCAACGTAATCCTCACATGTCGATAAGAGAATAATCTACATACCTCTAAGTGCCATAGAATATATGCACAAACTCCTATGCACCCAGCACTAATAATTTGGTAACGCTAATTCAGAGGCGACTGCCTCAATTGCGAAACACAATCTTCTAAAAGTCAATGTAATAAGTAAAATTTACCTTTCTCCAAAAATTTCCTTCTTCCTACATAGAAAACAGAACGAGCAAACTACTCCCTGATAGAAAAACTCTAGTATACGAGTTCAACTATTTACAACATCCTACTGTTGCCTCCCAACCGCGCGCAGTTCAATACAAAGGGAAATATCTCTTTCCGACGTATTTTTAAATGAAGTTAAGGTCTGATTGTACAACCCTTATTTCCATTTCCAACCAACAAATGAGAGGTATGCATTGTGAAAGATACAAAACCTCCAAAGTTGTCACACTAACCTCCTTGTGCCAACAATATCACAGACAAAATTCCGACAAGTGAAGTAAACACTTCCAACAGTCCATGAAAATCTAGGATATACGCCTCAAACATATCATTTATGGTCTAATTTAATCTCTCGATTAATTCCTCTGTCTATATATATGAAGTAGAGCTGCTGCTCCAAAATTTTCATAAAGCTCCTTCGAAATAGCACTTTGCATCCACTAATATGGACATCCACATGCTATAACACCACTATCACTGAACTATATAACTACTATGAAGTTCTAAAATAAGCATCACTCAAATTTTTGTCCTCAAGTGATCTTTCTCAATCCACCACTCAGATTCCATATGGAAAATTGAAATTCCAAATCAATGTCGATCCTTCCCATCGACCGTCACTCCTATTTAATTCAACTTCCATATTTGTTATAGGAAGTGGCTAAAGATTCCTATGATATCCGATGATCAACTTTCTACCTTTGTAGCAGGTTTTACACTTAGGGCAATTGTATATGCATCCTTATCTGTATCTGTTCACCAAAATCGACATTTGATGTCGTGATGTACCTTCTAACCATTTGGGTGTACCAAGAAAATTATAAATTTCCATCTCAGTCGCCCGACCGTCATATCATTATTTACAGAAACTACGAAATCTTCCTCGAGTACCTTAAACTCCATCTGAGTAAGGTAACACCGTCTCCAAGGTCAGCTCCAATATTCAAAGTTGACCTTCTCAACTACCGTAGTAATAACAAGTGTTATTATTACACCTGCTATAAATGCATCTAATAACTCAACAACTAATCGAAAGATTTAAATATTCTATCATTTGTTAAGAGCATCCACTTCCATAATTGCTTCCACCAGACGGAACTTGATATAAAGTGTGAATCACCACTATAATCTATCTAAACCGTCTCGTGATCCATTCTATTCATATGAACTGAAGTCCTAGCAGTTCGAAATAGATAAGAATCAAGCTGACCTAATGTATTAGTCAACCAATTTCCCATCCAGAATCCTAACCCTTGTGTAAAATCAGAAATCCCGCAACTAAATCTGTAAAATGCTCTCTCATTTCCACTTTAGTATAGGAAATGGCTGCAAAGGATCTAGTGATCTTTGATGGTCCATCTCTACTATCTAATAAATATTAGACTTGGAGATAAATCACTATGTCCTTTCTCCTGCCTATCGTAAAGCATCATGTTTCCACCAGGATGAAGAATTAAAAGTTGTGAAACTCAGTCCGTGCATCCTCCATCCAATTTGTTTACAGAAAGTACTGTTAATCCGGTACCACCAGTTTTCGTCTGTACCCATTGTTTAAATTGGAGCATCTTCAAAAGCGAATTCTGTAACTAAATCTATCCACTACTGATCTGTGATAAACTTACCAATATTGAAAGTCAATCGGTAATTCCATTTATCAATAGTCAACTACGACTTTAACTCAACAAACTACGACATTTCCATACATACCATGCACCTCATCTTTATAAAGGTGTTTGGTCTCACCATCTTGTCTTTGACACACCCTGCTTCTTTAAAACAAGTTAATGACAATCCGACTTCTTTGTCTAACTTCAAAAGAATATGAAATCCTTCCATCTTCTACATAAGTTATTAATTTCCTAGCAACAGCTAATTGTTGCAAATTGTGACCTAAAAAAAAAAATCCATATTATTTATGTAAGTGAATAAGACTTAGTTTCCTCCTCAATATGCAACACCGGCAACTCCTCCTAATGACATGCCCTCACGAATAAAATTCTTGATTAAGAATAGACTGATGAATATTTATTCAGTCTACTATCCTCAATCGGTGTCATTCTAATAAGTACCTAAACCCGTACTAAATCCTCCTTTCGACTTAGTAACAACTTTCGGAATTTTTCAAAAAGATGTTCAGCAAATCCGGCACCTCAGATAAATCATCGTGGCGTTACAGTGATCTTTATTTACCACCATCTCACGCATCCCAAAATATTAATAACCACCATTATCATGGCGTTGTAATATGACACAAATCCATACTTAAAGTAAAGTAAATCAAACTAATCATACTAGATTATTTGACTCACTGTGATGGTTTAACTATCCCATCCCAAACAATATACTAGAATGACGCATGTCCAGGTCTAATAAATTGGCTAAAATTATGTGTATCTACCATATCCTACGACCGCATGCTCACAAATCTAGCGTAAATAGCGCTATTACTCCATATTATTAAAAACAATAGTTGGCTGATCATATACTTGTGTCCCCAACTAAACCATATACCATTAACCGAAATAATCAACGAAAATAAAACACGTATGACAAACACACTAGCACAAAATATACTCCTACTTAGGACATCGTTCTTTCTAAAAAAGAAAGTCTCATTTGAAATCAACACTACCAAATTGTTTCACAATATCCTTTTATAGTTTCGTAGGTAATCATCCAACCTCGAAACATATCCTTTAAACAGAGTTTAAAACCAACATATGTTTGCCTAAGCAAATACTAAGGGCTTAACCCTCATCCTCCCTACACGCTGAATGTAAACTATCTAACTTGACTTTATAAAGCGAATTAGAACGTCGCAACATAATACCAATACCTTCCTGAATGTGATACAAAAGCATACGTTTCGTTCTGATAAGAACTCCATCAAATCCCCAATCTTCTGAAGAGTACTTCTTATATATCTCTTTTAGAGATGATAAGAAAGCTTAATTATTTGTAGATTGATCAACCCCAATTCTACTAATAACATTCGCTATACTAGTAGCAATTCAGATCACCTCGCGCGATCATCCATCTTCAAGATTTAGTACCCTTTTTATTGGATGCACACAAATCTCCTCCATTAGGATCCTCTTCGGCTCCTACTCCTCGTTTGTCTCCTTTTTGAGATCAACTAAAGTCGTGTCGACCCCGATATGCGGTGACCTATCATGCACATCTAAATCTTTCCTTGGCTTATACTTTAAAGTAGTTCCAAACGAACTTAAACCTTCGATCCCTAATTCTGCCTTCAGGCAATGAAATCAATGACGTACTCCTTTACTCCTTTGAATCTTTATCGCTGTCGCCTTGGACCCTATCTTTTTCTTAGTGCCAACCATTCTGTAACTACATAATATAATTGACATCAGTTCCTCCTAACGAACCTTAAATAGAGTACAATGAATCCTAATACGGGCTCTAAGTTTTAAGAGACGCAACGCGGAAGTCACATAATGAAAGACACTCTTAAGGACACTTAAACCTGGAGTGCTCTGATACCAACTGTGATACCCCCGAATTTTCGGATGCGGGTTGGCCAGGCCCACGCCCGAATACCCGAGGATATCAAAACAAATTGATAATAAACGAACACAGAGTACAAAAGAATAAAGAAGAATAAATAAACTGCTAAAAAGAAACTAAAATGATAATCTAATAATAAACCTCAGAATATATTTTCATTAATTAATAAACTCTTCTGATACAATTGATCCTCCAAAATACAACTCGGAAATCCATACTGTATGGACCCCTAGAAAATCCAAACTAAACAAATGACAGCAATAACTGTCTAAATCAGGAAACTGAATCATAAAGGAACTCCTATGTAGCATCGGAAGAATGAAGTAGACTGATCCCTGCTCAGCACGTACAACCTCTACTCTTGACGAACACCTGAAAAATAATGGTGGGTCAGGTCCACAAACAAGTTCTACTCTACTACAGTCCAAGTAGAGATCCGATACACGTATACATCCTAGTCAATCCAACAGTAACTAGTAGTCCGTATATATATATATATATACACACTAAAGGAACCTCACTAGACTATAGGGTTGTCTCAACCTGAATAGTAAGCAACATGCAAAACGCATATATAGTGGGCATGAATACCTAGACCTACCAGGGTACACAACCACACCATATCTAGTTACACATCCCTGGCGATATATGCACCCTAACCACTGATCCTGAGACTCAAGCTCATATCATGGCACCATACTTATATATATATAATCTAGTAACCATCTTATCCGGTATAAATTAATCCTCCATGAGTCATTCAACTTGTTCAGCTGACCTGACTTGAATATAAGTAGGACTTAACATTTTAGTTAATCCATTCCCTTATATAATAAATTAATCATCCATAAGTCATTCAACTTGTTCAGCTGACCTGACTTGAATATAAGTAGGACTTAACATTTTAGTTAATCCATTCCCTTATATAAAAAGGTAGGACTTAACTGATAAGTTAATCCGTTCCTAGAATGCCACCGTTCCATACCGGTGCATTAAATCACACAATTCAACAATTGATGTAACGATTAAAGAAATACATCAAACAATCCAGAAATAACTATGATAATATGATATCAAGTTATCACAAAATAGGAATGACTTATTATTTATTTAAGTTTCCTATATCATATGCCCTACATAAACTGAATCTTATACATATGATGATATTTTATTATACCGTCAAATAAGCATTCTCCATATCCAATTCATCCTACACATTTAATCTCAATTATCAAAACATATTAAAAGATTAAATTCATTCGTTTGTTTAAAACATTCAAATAGCAAGCATCATTATGATTGAGTCTATTTAAATTTATTTAAACCCAAACCTAGTTCCTATTTAATGTTTAAGAATCCTAGGCATGTTTCTACGTTCCATCTTTCCACAGATATGAAATATACATAATTTAAACATGTAAAAATTCACACCGGAAATCAAATCAAAATCATGTATTTATCAATTCATAGCACAAGAACAGATATGAACCAAATTCATAAAACCTATGTTCTAATCCAATTAAACATGCATAATTATTTAATTTTGTGTGTTTAATAAATCATGGAATTTCCTAGGCATGCATAGAAACACGAATCAAAGGGAAAGAGATAGAAGAAGAACTTGCCTTAAACTTTCGAATCGAAAATTAAACTTTTTCTTCCTTGATCTTCTCTCTACAGGGTTTTCTCCTCCTTCCTTCCTCTTTCTCCTTCTCTCTCTAACTCTTTCTCTATAGAATATATTACGTGATATATTTTCACTCCTTTTTCAACCTATAGTTCTGTATTTATAGGCTAAATAATAACCCTATTCCTTTTCCCAATCCAAGTCAACTTAATAAAGAAAAATAAAAAATGAAAATATTAAAAAGGTAACTTAAAATATGTTACGTATATAATTTATGTATATCCTTATTAATTAAATAAAATATATACATTAGATTATTTATTAATATTAAAGTTACCATAATATTAAAAGGTACTTAAAACATGTTAAATATATAATCTATCTATATCCTCATTAAATAAATAAAATATATACATCAGATTATTTATTTGTACTAAAGTTACCATAATATTAAAAAGTAACTTAAAACATGTTACGTATATAATCTATCTGTATCTTCATTAAATAAATAAAATATATGCATCAGATTATTTATTTATACTAAAGTTATCATAATATTAAAAATGTAATTTAAAACATGTTACGTATAAAATATGTATATCCTTATTATATAAATATATAAAATATATACATCAGATTATTTATTAATACTAAACTTACTATAATATTAATAAATTACTTTCCTTTATATATATATATATATACATATACAACTATCCATGGGTAATTATCTATACCCATCCAACCTCCTATCCAAGTAGTCCATGGGACCCAATTAGTTAGCCCATTACCACTAACCATAACCATAAAATAAAATAAAATAAAACATTTAATCATTTAATTTACAATTAATTACAATTAATCAAATACATCATTTAAGCACCCAATCTAATTAAACAAATAATACAAATAACACTTAGACAAAATACAAATAACACATAGATAAGTAGCCAATTAATCAAGTAACACTTAATTCAATTAAACACATAAACAATTAGTCAAATAATCAATTAAACAATTAAAAAAATACAATAAAAATAAATAAATAAATACCGAGACTATCCTTTTAAAATTAGGGGTATTACAGACTGATAAAATTAAATCAGTTTCACTTTGTCTCTTTTGGAACCGGTAAGGTATCAGTTCTTACGAATAGCACGGATCACGAGACGGTTTAGATGGATAGATATTGTGATTCACACTTTGCATTAAGTTTCGTCTGGTGAAAGTAACAGGGAGGAGGATGATCTTATCAACTGATATAGAAATTGAACCTTCGGTGGTTATTGCGCAATCCGTTGTGGTTTAGCATGTGGAAATAATAACACTTACTGTTACCAAGGAAATAGACGTGGTCAACTTAGAATATTTGAGCTAACCCCACAGGAGATAGTATCTTACTCAGTTGAGTTTAAGGTACTGAAGGAGGACGAAAGGTTGGTCTTCATGATGTTCGAAAGGTGGGAGTGATTAAAATGTAAAATTAGTAAAATTTTACGGTACAATCAAATGGTGAGGAGTTGTAGCACGACATACAAGGTTTGTTTTGGTGAGCCGGTACGGATTGAGACATCTATATCACTGTCTCCAAGGGTATCACCTATTCGCAACAGTGGAGAATTGAAAATTGGATATTATTGGAGGTTGTAGTCACTTCCTATATCACCGTGGAAGTAGGACTACACAGGAGTGGATGGTTGGTAGGAAGTACCGACATTGGTTGGAAGTTTACATCTCTCTGGATTAAAAGTCGTGGATACGCAAGTTTGAGGGTGGACATCACTGTTAGTGGTGTTTATTTTGGCATGTTGTGTAAGTTCTACATAGCACTGATAACGGAGTTATAGTATGTGGTTATTTCTTATAGGAGGTAAACACTACTATGTCAACGGAGTTTTTGAAGATGTGGGAGCAACAACTGTGCTTCGCATCTCTAGACGGGACATTTGGTCGAAATATAATATTTGATCATGGCAAATATGCTTAGGATATATACCTCCTAGGTGGGCATGGGTAAGTAAAAGCATTATTTAGCTTTTCAAATATTATCTGTGCTATTGTTGGCACAAGGAGGTTCGTACGACTATGTTTGGGATTTTGGATAGCAGGTGGTGCCGATCTCTCACTAGTTGGTCCGGCATGGAAGCGAGGTTACTTGATACGACCTTGACTTTATGTAAGGATACATCGGAGAAACATACTTCCTTTTTGGTACCGAGTGCGCATGGTTTGGAGGCGACAGTCGAATTTTGAAGATAGTTGAACTCGTACATAGGAGTTTTCTGTCCGGAAATGGATATTTGGAAGGTCTTTCGTATCGGAAGCAATATGTTTTGGAGGAAAGTCAGTTTTTCGTATGGCGCTGCCTTTTCACGAATTTTGTTTATCGATTTAGGCAGTAGCCTATTGCTTAGCGTTACTAATTAGCTAGCGCTGGATGCATAGGAATTGTATGCATCTGTTCTACGGAACTTTGAGGAATAGAGCTCGTTACCCTTCACTAAATATTGGGTCAGATTGGATCGTTGATGGCTACAACCTAGGCGCTTACATTAATGCTTTTTCTAATACATAGAAATCTTGTATAATGTTGGATATGTTGGAATTTGGTGGAGCTCTTAAAAAAATGCTGTGCCACACGAAAACGGAAATGAATTTTGAAAAGACATAAATTCAGAGTTTCGTGAATTCTGAGGACGGAATTCCTTTTGTTAGAGGGAAGAATGTAATACCCCTAGTTTTCAAAAGGATAAAATTGGAAATTAATTTTGTTTTTATTGATTAATTGATTTAATTATGTGATTTATGTGTTTGGTTTCTGGATATACTTGATGTTCTGATGAATGTGCATCATTTGTAAATCATTTACATTATATGTACCGGTATGGGACGGTAACATATCAGGGATGGATTAGATCAAAAAGCTAAGTCCTTCCCCTTTCATACATATGGAATGGATTAACTAAAACAGTTAACTCCTACATGGATACATGTCCTGTCAACTAAAACAGTTGAACGACATAACGGATGTTTGTTTTATTTTTCTGCATTAGAAAGGAAGTTATATATATATATATATTTATGGTACCGTGATACAAGCTTGAGTCTCCTGATCACGGTTAGGGTGCGTATATCGCAAAGGTTGGATAGCTAGATATAACTGATGTTCCCTGGTAGGTCTAGGTACTTGGCCGCTAAAAAGCGTGTTTTATATGTCACCTTCTACCCAGGTTGAACTATGTTATAGGCTAGTGAACATCTTATAGTGTGTGTGTGTATATATATATATATGGACTATTGTAGATATTGCCGAGCTATCTAGGATGTATCTGCGTATCTGGTTTATATACGGATTGTAGTAGATTGTAACTTTCATGTAGGCCTGACCCACTCCTATTTTTCAGGTATTCGCCAGCACCAAACTTAGAGTTTGATCGTGTTAATGCAGATACAGACACTCACTCTTCCGGTTATATAGGATTTCCTTTCTATTTTGGTTTTGGGTTTTAATTCTATAAATTTATTTCAAGATTTGAAATTAGGGGTCCACTAGGTAGATTCCCGAGTTGTACAGACTTAAATTATATTAATTTATTTTTTTTAAGATTTGAGGATTTTCATTTTAGTTTTCTTTCTGTTTATTATTATTTTAATCTTAATTCACTTTTATTCCTACTTATTTACATATTGATTGTTTGGTCTCCCTTGATTCTGTGCTCGGACTTGATCACCCGTGACTCTAGAATCGAGGGGTATCACAATGATGTTATTATGTCACTAATTAACAGTATAAAATTTTAAGTCATGTGTTATGTTCTATGAACTTAAGTATGGGGTGTCGGACACGGACAAAGGCAGATAGAAAAGTGGGTTGTAGTCCACCCAAGAAAAAAAAAAAAAAAATACCATACAAATATTAGCCCAACCCAAAAATAAAATAAAATTATATATATATATATATATATATATATATATATATATATATATATATATATATATATATTATTAATAGTATTAGCCCACCCAAATTTAGCCCATCCCAACGAGAAATCCTAGATCTGCCCTTTGGACATGGGTATGTATCAATGCATTGGACATATCAAATCTCCAAACAGAATGATACACGGACACGGCTAAATATTTATTTCATTAATTATTTAATTTTATTTTCTAGAATAAAGAAATGTTTTAATCTAATATAATATTCAATATAGGCATTTAAGTCATTTTAAAGTAATAATATAATATAATTGAATGATTGGATATGTTTTTTTAGTATATGTCCAACTTAAAGTGTCAGACACATATCCTACACCCTTGTCCGAATGATATGTGTCCGATACGGGTACTTCATTACTTTTAAAGAGTCCATGTAATAGAGGTCACATGTTAAGTGTCTTTATAAATGGTAGCAGAGTGAAACTAGTCATTAAGGTAGTGTTAGGAATAATTAACTCCCTCTAACCTACTCAATGGTCGACTGTTTGTTAAAAGTTAAATCTCTTATTCATCACACACAGTGAAATCATCATTACATCACATCAACATAAACATATATGGAGATAACAATCATACACATTCACATACACCATAATATTTTACATAGTTCACCCAACTTTAGAGTTATGTCTATGGAGAGAGAGATTTTTATTATTATGGATCAAGGAAGAGAATACATAACCAAATGTCAAAACCCCACTCATTCACTCATTATCTCTTGAGGCTACACCTATACACTCGAGAATTATATATACTCTCATCTCTCCTTCCAACACCCACCTATACACTCGAGAATTATATATACTCTCATCTCTCCTTCCAACACTCGCCTTTACATCTTCCCCCCCCCCCCCCAAACCTCTCACACACATATATATTTTTAGAGTCTTAAAACCCATTTCCTTATTGGACAAGTATTCCTCAACTTGCTTACAAGAAGTTACCATATCAATCTTCAACTCTAAAATATAAGTCTTCTGGCTTACACATCCAACTGGTTCAACTTTTCTCAAACTAGTTCAATTAGGATTGCATGTATAACTGGTTCATGAACAGGTTAACTGATTCCATCATAATCACTTATGTCAGAATATTACTCACACACCGAATTCGAGCCTCACAAAACCCAACAATCTTCACCTTGGCTTGAATTTGGTCTTCACATACTCCTCCATAGCTCCACCTCAAACAATGATCTCTTCATAACTCCACCTCAATTAAAAATCTCTTCATATCAAATAAAGCACTACGATGAAATTGAGAAACACTCTAATAGGTGGTTTGATCGAAATGATCCGAGTTCATAATGTTAAAGGAATCTAGTTTAGGTTAAACTTTGTTCAAGTATGAGAATCCATCTCTTAACTTAGTGGTTGAATCTTGCATATTTACCTTAATAAGTTAGGATTAAGGTCACTTCATTTTATAATTCATTTCAAATTTTAAAAATTAAAAAAAATTAAAAAATAAATAAAAAAATAAAAAAATAAAAATTGTCTTTTTCTGATGGGCCAACCTATTCACTAATTAAAAGTGCCTTGATTCTCTAATGCAAAGTTTATAATGCCGAACTAGTCACGCCCATAACATACAAAATCATATTTACTTGTATATAAAAATATATATATATTTAAAATAGAAAGAAAATGATCTTACAAAAGTTGTGCAGAATTAAAATAAAAATTCAAAATAAATAGAATTTTGCGTTGTTTTTCTAAGAATTTAAGTTTGATTCCAAGAGTTGATTGATTTTTCATTCCAACGTAGTGCAATTATGTTACCACTTACCATCCTTGCAAATAAAAAATAAAAAACTTCATTAGAATTTCCACATTGTCTCAACAAGGACAAAAAAGCATGGCCCTTGAAAAGTTTTCTAAAATTCACCTGCCCTAGCGTTATTAACATGGCATTAATATTTAATAACACCAAGAATGGCTTTATTCACGTGGCATTAAATATGTTACCACTTACCATCCTTGCAAATAAAAAATAAAAAACTTCATTAGAATTTCCACATCGCCTCAACAAGGACAAAAAAGCATGGCCCTTGAAAAGTTTTCTAAAATTCACCTGCCCTAGCGTTATTAACATGGCATTAATATTTAATAACACCAAGAATGGCTTTATTCACGTGGCATTAATATTTAATAACACCAAGAATGGCTTTATTCACGTGCCATTGAAAAGACTTGTGACGCAGACCACCAATGAGATCAACCCTAATGAAAAAATGATTGATCAATGTAAGTGCTCAATTCACAAAGTGACTGATTGGATGATATTCTAATTTTGTTCTACTAATATTTTCTCCATTTTAATTACCGAAAAAAAAATATTTTCTCCATTTCACGTAAAAGAAAAAAAATGTTAACCTTTTTATTTTTAATTGTCTCAAAATAAATGTTTCAATTAAAAAGTCAATATATATTTTTTATAACATTTTTCTTTTCTAATTGTTATTATTATTTATTTTTTTTATAACATTACCTATTTAACTTTCTTGCATTGAATTTATAAAAAAGTAAATCATTACATTATTGTGGACCCATTATAAATAAATTACTAATTCATTCAATGTCAATACAATTAAAAAAATAATAAAAGTCATCACTTCAAAAAATTAGATTTTTGAAAGTGATAATTTTTATTGTTGTGAGATGAGGGAGTAGTTTTTATCTTATGACAATAATTACGTGGAGGTGGAAATATTTGTGGTCCATCATGTAGTGCATAAAATTCACCAAAAAATTAGGTAGGTTTTGGTGAGAGTGGCATTTGTTACATGCATCAACATTGTTTAAGGGTCGTGTGTGAGAAATACATATATAATATACATATAGAGTGTATAACTTCTTATACGTTTTGAAAAAATTTTAACTTTTAATTTTTGAACAAATAAGAATGTGAATGTTGAAAAGATCAAAGTGTCTCTTTACAATTGAAAAAAAAAAAAAAAAAAGGGTAAAAAAATAATTTAATGTAAAAGGACTATAGTGTCCCTCTTTTTTTTTTTCTTTTTTTTCAATCCTACTCATATATAAGGGCATTATTGGAAGAGAATTATATTTTCGGAATTTTATATCTTAAAAGCAATGCAAACAATCAAATTTGTAACCAAATAGTGACCTCAAGTCTTCTTTTGATCATTTTTTAAAATATAACACACTTCTATATATATATATATATATATATATATATATATATATAAATCAAGGGATGATATTTGTTCAAAATTTAAACATTAAGAATATTTTTCCCACTATGCCATTGTTTCAAATTGTAGTATTTTCAATTTCATTAAAATGGCTTTGACATTATAAATGAAAGGTACCTCTAACAACACACCCTTCCTGTGCCTTTGAAAGACTTTGTTAAGTAGACCAGGTCTAAGATCTGTAATGCAAGTGAAATTCTAAGCCAAATGGAAAACTGACTTGTCAGTATAAGTTCTCAATTCACAAAATCAGACAGATTGGATGATATTTTATTTTTGTTCCACTTATAATTTTATTTTTATTTTTATTTTAGGACAATAGTTATGTGGAGCTGGAAATGTTTGTGGCCCATCATTTGTCTGTTTTGTGTTGTGCACAGAATTAACCAAAAATTAATGGGTTTAGGTGCGAGTGGCCTTTCAATTCGTGAAATGTCTTTGGCAGCATTAATGAAAGGTACCGCTTAACAATAACTTCACTTCCCCTAATGCAAAAACTACTAAAAAAATGTTAAATATTGTCGCCATTTTGGTGGTCTTTATTTGTTGGATTCGATGAATTATGCTGTGAAAATCACATGAACAAGCTATCCGCGGCGTTTTTTTTGTCGACCTATTGATTCATTCCACCCACTTCACATTTTAAGTGATAATATCTAATTAGGGGTGGTAAATGGGCGAGTTTGGTAGGATTTGAGTTGGGTTAAAATTAAACGTGTCAAACGTGGGTTAAGACCCATATACTCAATCCATTTAAAACGGGTTAAAAATGAGCGGGTAAAAAATGTGTAGGGTCAATCTGTTATGACCGAAAACCTCATTAAAAATTTTGATGTTTACAAACATGGAAAAGAAAAATGTAATTTGCATATTTAAAAAAAAAAAAATGACCTGTGAAACCCGCTCGACCCACCCAAAGTATTGATGTTTAAAAAATAAATTTTTAAATTTTTTTTTGATGTTTACAAATATGGAAAAGGAAAATGTAATTTGTATATTTGTAAAAAAAAAAAAAAAAAATGACATGTGAAACTCGACCGATCCGCTCAAAATATTGATGTTTAAAAAATAAAATTTTCTTAAAAATTTTGATGTTTACAAACATGGAAAATGAAAATGTAATTTGAATATTTAAAAAAAAAAAAAAATTGACCCGTGAAACCCAACCGACCTGTTCAAAATTTTGATATTTAAAAAATAAAATTTTCTTAAAAAATTTGATGTTACAAACAAGGAAAAGGAAAACGTAATTTGTATATTTGTAATAAAAAAATTAAAAAAATAAATAAATTGATCCGTGAAACTCGATCGACCCGCCCGAAATATTGATGTTTAAAAATAAAATTTTCTTTAAAATTTTGATATTTACAAATATGGAAAAGGAAAATGTAATTTACATATTTGAAAAAAAAATAAAAAAATTTACTCGTGAAACCCGACAGGCGTGCCCAAAATTTTGATGTTTAAAAGGAAAATATAATTTATATATTTTTTAAAAAAATTTACACGTGAAACCAGCACGACCCGCCCAAAATATGGGCTGGGACTGTGTGATGTTTCCAATTTTCCGCATATTTCATTTTTCTGGAATTTTGTCGCCGCAAGGGGATTTTCGTCTTTTCATGTCTTGAGTGCGGGATTTTGGTTGGGTCCATTTGCATTTAGTGCATTTTATTTTAAGTGTTTATGTATCATTTGTATGACGGTGTATTACATTACATGTATTCATGTGGTGTAAATTAAAGCAAAAAGAAAAAAGAGAAAATAAAATGGAAGTGACAGGACCCACCACCAACCATTTTGTGGTATAGAGACCACTCTTGCTTCCTCATTTTCTCTCTCCCTGTTAATTTTTCCTTCTCCCTCATTTCTCTCCTCATTTTCTTCTTATCTTGTATCAAACTTTGAGCAAAGATTACTCCTTCAATACTTGAAATTTTTGCGTGTCGTTTGAGGCAAAACGGAGAGCACAGCAATTTCTATGGGTGAGTACCAACAATTTCAGCTTTGGGTCTCCCTTTGATTTTTGAAATTTGAACCCATTTTGAGGGTTTTCGCATTCTAAGAGGTAGGGGTTCTTAATTCATGATGTTTTTGCTCTTTTGTGAAGTATACCTCCTAAATTATTGTAAAGCATGCTTATTTTTGAATTAATTGTTTTAAAGATGATGTAAGTATTATATGTGAAGTTATGATTAAATGTGTTACTTGAATTGTATGAGAACATGTTTATTTGATTAATTTCTTTGTCTAATAGTTGATCTACCATGCTTATATTATTGTAGAACTTGCTAGAAATGATATGTGATGGCATGCGTAATTTCCCTAAAGTACTTGTAGTGTATGCACAATTGTATAGTGTGAAAGCCTTCATTTCCATGGCATTAAGAACATGAAATACATGCATACCATGGGACATAATTGGGAAGATTGTTTTGAAATGAAAACGGGGATTTCGGGGAAGTGTTTTTGATGAACTTGTTTTATGAAAACCCGGTCGCCGCGGGGGTACCAAAGGGCCGGAGTGTTAATATAGCCTAGAGGGAACTAGGGAGATTGCCCTAGCGTGGTTGAGCTAGCTGGGCCCCATAATGACGCCGCGGAGTACCAAGGGTCAGGGACACTAGCCAATTCTTCTCTCATGTCGTTGCGGGGTCACCAAAGGGCGGATTATATTAACAGTTTGAAAGTGATGGTTTGAATGTTGAAAATGGGGAGTGACATTAGCATGCATAGCATTCCATTGCATTACAGTGTTTATGTAGAGATTAATGGTTGTGTTGTATTATCCCGACATGGTATGATCCCGATCCCCATTGCTCTATTCTTTGTATAGATTCACGGGGACACAAAAGACGTGTCTTAAGTGCCACCTACTGAGCTTTTGCTCATCCCACTATACTTAACATTTTTTAGGTCATGGCAAAGAGTTGACGGATGACAATCCACCACAAAATTGACGGAGTATTGGAAGCCATTCATTTTGCTATTTTGTACTTAAGCTATTCTTTTGTATGTTTATTGTTTTGGAAATGTAACTAAGTTAGCAATCATGGCCCTTGTAACTTAAATGATGAATTTTATTCCTTATTTGGTGTAAATGAAACTAATGTAATCATTGTGTATATCTCCATGTAATTGTAGCAAGTGATGTTGTAATATGATTATATGAAGGCGCATTAGTTCATGATCATTGAATGTTTTATAATTGATGGTTTAGTTCACGTTTGAATCATTCTAAAGTCCCCATTTTAGTTTTCCTTTCATTCCCAAAGTGCAGCACATCAGTTCCAGCTTCAGGGCTCGAAGAAGCCACTTCGATCGACCGAATGGTGCATCGGTCGACCGAACCCATTATTGGCTCTCAGGATCTCTTGTTTCGGTTGACCGAAATAGGGTTCGGTCGATCGAACCATCCTCTTGCTCTCAGGATCTCACCTTTTGGTCGACCGATGGAGGGTTTCGGTCAACTGGTTTTGGAGGGTCTGCTTCGGCCGACCGAAGCTCCACTTCGATCGACCGAAGTGCACCTATTTTGGTTGTTTTGCTCTTCCTCACTTGTTTCTCCACTCTCTCGACCCTTGGAGAATTGTTTTGAGCCAACGTGAAAGCTTAGTTATGATCCTTTATATGTCGTCACACCTCTAGAAATGATGGGTTTGATGTAGGTAATCTCGGGTTCGGGTAAGGACCCAGCTAACGGTTCGGACTTTCGGGTTCGGGTTGTTACAGACTGGGCTGGATTGGGCCAGCCCAACTTATAGCCCTTCGTGAGAGAGAGAAATGAGTTGAGTGTAATATAGAATAGATGTGTGTTAAGTGTAAATTATGTGATGGGTGAAATATGTGTTGAATATGGGTAACCATATTCAACCCACCTTGACCTCAAATTAAGTGATTAAAAATTATCAACTCATTTTTGACCCATCTTAAATATGATTCACCCATAATCATTAAAAAACGGGCGAATATAAGTGGGTTGATGATTTCTGACCCATTTTGCCATCCTTATGTCTAACTCAACTTTAATGGCCATTGAAGCTGCCAAGAAGGCTCCATTATCCATTCCATTGATTAGCCTTTCATTTTTATGATTACAACAATTTGTGGTGACATACGACTATTGCATCAATCATGGTCTATTGTCGTGGGACTCATCAAAACTGATGACGTGCCACAACAAAGTGTTATTTATGGTCCCCTCCAACAAATAGCAATGCTCTTGCATAAATTGCAAAAAAATGAAACAAGATGAAAGCAAATTTACCGAGTCAACATCCATGCAATGGATCATCAATCAAAAGAGTTAACATTGACCTAAGGAGGGCTTCTTATTGGAATTAGTTTGGTATTCATGGAAGGTGGGCAAATGAAGAAGAATATCTTAGAATAGTCAGTGGAATTTACAAATTTGTGTACAAGCCCCAATATACCTTTTTTTTCAGCTATAATTGGACCTCCAAAAAATTTGGAGGGGGGGGGAACAAAAATCCTCTCTAACCAACGCCAGAGCTATTCCGACCAAATGAGTGTGTTTGTGTTTGTGTGCGTCAGTGTTGTTTTAGAGGGGGGAGGGGGTGGGGCAGAGGAGGCGATGGAGGGGGAAGAGGAGGGAGAGGATAGCAGCTATTCAAAACCCTAATTTAGGGTAAGACCAAGACCAGGGCCGTCGAATTGGTGGACGAATTTCCATACGGATCTGATGGCGGGAGCTGTGATGGGGGTGTGGTACACACGATTGTGGCCCTAATCGAGAGGGCAAAGCTTCTGTTGCAAACCCAAGAGAGCAATATAGCGATTGTGTCTGGCCCACACAGGAGATTCAAGGGAATGTTTGATTGTATCGTTAGAACTCTCAAAGAAGAAGGCATTCTCTCTATGGAGAAGCAACTGTTGTAGTGTTATTTGTTACTACCCCTCTGTTGCTCTCAATTTCTCACTCAAGGTATTATTGCTTTCATTGTATGTATCTTTACATATATGTTTATATATGCCGTCATATGTACGTGTTTATTTGGTTCAAGAAAATGTTCTTTTTTTTTTTCCCTTCAAATATCTGTGTTTTGATATGTGTACTTTATTTGATTCGTGGGTTAGAAGTTGGATTGAAGTTTGTGGATGACATGAATAACTCTTTTAATATGGGGAATTTTATACCATGAATTTGGGTTTGATTTTGATTGAGTGGATAACACTGAGACATGTGGAGTAAAATGTGGATTATAGAAGTATTAGAGGTGCCTATAGAAGTGTTAGAGGTGCCTATAGAAGTATTAAGGGTTTCTTGTTTGTTAGGACTTGTGTTTTGAAAACAAGGAGGCCAACCGTATATGATGTGTGCAGTTACCAATTTGGAGATCAAATTTATGATACTTCACTCGGATAATGACTGGATTTTTTTTTTTTTCAATTGAGAACCCTTATTGTAGTTACTGCAACCCTTAAAACAGTGCTACATTTGGTTCCATAAGTAGATGTATGACCATTTTTAGCATGCGACTTTGAGAAACAAATGTTTGTTTCACTTTTCTGGCACAAAATCTTATCTCATTTCTTAGTACTTTAAAACAAAGCTTTTTCCCCATCATTTTGATTTGGCTACAGGAATATTGTGTGGCTATTCTACTGGATCTAGGCTATACTTTCTTGCGGAACACTTTTGAATTCAATTGAAAACTATCCTAATTCTTATTCATATATGTGGGTCTAGTTGTCAGCTACTAATGCATCATCCTTTTTCTTGAGACATAAAATGCAATGTAAAGTTCTTATTTGCAATTAAATTTGGAAATTTTGTCCACTCAAGATGACACAAATGATTTTTATTTATTTATTTATTTTTACTTTTTTTAACAGGGGTTTGGGATTGATATCACAATCACCCTAGCGAAGGGTATTGGGTAAACCCAAGAGAAAGGTTTGATGCCTCTTGGAGTCGAACTCAAGACCTCTGAAGTGTGACCTAGAGACTCTTATTCATTCAACTACCCTTTGAGAGTCGTACAATGACAAGTTTTTAGAAAGAGAGTAATTTATAAAATTGTTAGTTAATTTTGTTAATAAATGATTCTGAATTTCTAAGTGGAACATAATGATGTTTGCCTTTAGTTGAAGAATTTATAGAGATAAGAAAGAGTAGCTATAAAATGTTTGACTAACTATAATATTCCACCCATATAGCAGAATTACATGAAGTGGTGCAGAAGTTAGTCCAATGCCAGCTTAAATAAATTTGCAAGGAAAAAGACAAACAAACTAATGTATTTGTTAAACTCAAAATCAAGCTTTTATAGCTTTCTTTTTAAGAGAGACCATCCTTAAGAAGGAAATGTTATCCAGTCTACTTAATAAGTAATCAAATAGCAATACATGCACTACGTCCTTCTGAACCCCCTTGTACTTTGTTAAGAAAAAAGTTAAAACCAGCATATTAGATCACACGAGTTTGCCAATAAAGGTCCTCATATATTTCAGTTGCATATGTGATTTATACTCTGGTTTCTTCTTAAAAACTTCTCTACCATTACCCATTTACCTTCCTTCCTTTGACGTCAAAGGTTGAATAAATTAGCATATATGACCATCAACTTCCATGATAAGGAAAAGTAAGATTTTTGTAGTCCCACCAGTAGTTCTTAAAGGCAGATGCTTGCATCTATAGATACTTCTGAAGAGGAACCTTTTTACTATCCGTACCTTGTGATTGACATACTAGCATGAGTAGCTCACATTGTTTTAGGAACTCTGGAGTGTGTTTGATTATTCTATAGTAGTTGATACAATTTTGTGAATGAGTTGTTATTTCTAAAGCCTGAGGAGTTGGACAGCTAAGAGAACTTGACGCTCAGTATCCATGGCTATGAACCACGGAGATACCGATTGTAGTTTTAAGTACATGTATATTTTTCTTAATTACCTGCTTGAATTTTAAATTAGAATCCTTGGTGTGTGTTAGAGATTGGGGATGCAGATATAGAGTAAAACGAGTCACTTTTATCATTGCTTAATGATTACCAGGTTTTTAGAAAAGCATGATAAGAAAGATATATTACCATTAGCCAAAACAGAAATAGTAGTTGCAATAGCTAACAATTGATTTATTATTTGTATTGGTATGCAACATATCTTTGTTAGGTAAATAGGACTTGGGTTGGCAATTTTTGTGCAAAATGAAGCCTGGGTGTTATATTTTAGCTTTTGGTTATGATTTCAAAAGTTAATTAAGGTAGTTAGTCAAGTTACCATTATCCAAGGGTTTAGTAGTGAATATGAAGCTTCAATAAAGGTGCAAATGTTAATTAAACTTTCAAATTTATGCACTCACCAAATTAGAGTTCCCATATATGCCATGATGGGATAAGGACCAGAACCCTTGGCTCTGATATATGCAGAGTTGCACAAGTTCAGTGATCTAAATCTAGAGATGGGGTCAATAGGTCTTGCTTGTAACTTTACTTAACTAAATTACCAAAATTTCAAGTTCAAATTGAAACTAATTAATGAAATTTAATCAGTCCATTACGTGAAACAATCATATCATTTATATAGTAGTAATAAAGCACTAACAAGCATGATGTCTGACACCAAGATTTTCATATATCATCTGATCGCCTAACTGAAGTAGTTAGGAGTGACGGTTCTTTTCAATAATTTTTTTTGCATACCAATACAAATAATAACTAGGTTTAGAGGAGTAACTAGGTTTGTCTCTCTATATATGTATGTGTTAGTTTTGATTTTTTGATCTTTCAATAATTTTTTTTTTTTTTGGATCATTCTGTAGTTTTTATTTATTTATTTATATTTTTTATGCAAATACATGTTCTAGGTTTTTGAAATTGCAAAAGGCCTAACAATCAAAGGGAAAATTACAGATATGGAAAGTCTGAATCACTACTCACAGGTTCTCTAAATTCTCATGTAAGTAGTAATATTTTCTATATTTCTTGCGATTGTTTTTCAGAGTGTGACTTCAGATATCTACAAATTCATAATAATTGTTGCATTGAATCAAAAGTGAACTTGCCTTTGTACGTGACCAAGCAATATTCTAAGTTAGAGTTGAAAGGTCTAAATAGAATTGTTCCCGAAATAAATCTAAACTTCTGAACAGAAAAAATTATCTATTAGAGAGGAGTTACAATGCCAATCTATTAGAGAGGAGTATTTAAATTTTTTTTATTTTTCTTTGACACTTATCCAATTTCAGGAAAATTTTACTTTTGACATCAGTTTGGTTGAATTTGTTTAGGTCATAAATTTGGGTTTATTCACCTTCATTAGTTTGTTTACTTGTTTAGGAGTGTCTGCCCTCCTTGGATTTTTGTCCATGCCTTATGTCTGTGGTACACTTCACCCATCACATGGAAAAAAAAATAATAAAACCACTCTTCTTAATTTTAAAGAGGGTTTGTTGTCTACTTTAGAGCACTTGGTCTTCACACTTATTTAAAATTCTGCACATATATTTATTTAATACAATTATACCATAATAAGTTCAGCATTATTTAATTTGTGTTCTCTAAACTATATGATACCCTTTAACTACATTAGATAATGAACAGGATCCTGTAGTTTAGGTAAGTTAGTTAAAGCAATATTAGTTACACTTCTTCTAGATATTGTAATCTAAATGATAATTTGACTAGTAAGCCAAATTAGTCCAATAGGGGTATAAATGTACGTCGCAAAGAACTTTTTAGGCTTCAAATGAAAGTTCAGAGACATTATTCTTAGCTAGCTAGCTCTCAGCACGTTACAATGACCTTACTTTCGCTTTTATTTAATGAATTTCTTTATTGATTTCCCTTATAATATGATTGATTTGCATTCTTAATGGGATAGAACCACCCAAAATTTGCTTGCTTGGATATGTAGATTTGCTTCATTCATATACTTTGAAGATACCAAAAATGGACTGGGCCGAGTACGACCCATATCACTTAAGACTGGATGAGGAAAGAACACTTAGCCCGGTCAGATGGCCACCCATCAAGCCCAACATGGAAAAGAGCGGGTGACCGAGAGGAGCCCAAAGATCAGTCCAACATGGAAGATTAAAAAGGAAGCCTCTAAGAACAATTGTAAAAGCCTATAAATAGAATGAAAAGAGAGGAAAAAGTGGTTGAGATATTTTGAAGTGTAAAGACTTATCTTTCCAAATTGAAAGAGTTTGTTCATTGCATCTTCATACTCATTTGAAGTCTTAATTTCTGGGTTGTTTTGTGTTTTAGTCCTTTTAGCCCTTTTTTCCTTGATGTGATCAGTTTAGCCTTTACTATTTTTCTGGTACAAGTCTTTTTCTCCTTAATTTGTAATTCAATTCTCAATTCTAAGACTTATATGTCAATTGCAGGATGAAATGATGGATAAGTATTCCTAGATTTCTCAAAATTCTAGTAGTACCAGTCTAGTGAGAAATAATTTTGAGATAGTACAAAACCAACTAGGTATCAGCAAAGGATATCCCCGTGGGTTCGGACATGGTTTCATGATTCCAAGCCATCAACGTGCATCCTCATCTTATGAAGAGGCTTCTCGTAAAAGAGCATAAATTGCTGACAAAAATAATGTATAACTGAAAGAGGAAGTAAAAAGTTTGCGGGAATATATGGAAAGAAGGAGATGATTGATGTAAATGGTGTAATTATACGACCATTTTGGGAGTGGTCATTGGAGTTGTTTGACATGAGTGTTTGTGGGTTGCAAGTAATTTGATGATATGGTGTAAAAGTCTTGTCAATTACATTCCTAATGTTGTTAGTAGGGAAGAAGTACAGTTGATTGGTACGTAAGATTGCACAGGAAATTTAATTTGTACAAAATAATTATTGAATTACCCAGTTATAATTTTGTTTGACACAACATGATATTTGACATGGTTTTAATATTGGACTGACCATATAATAAGTTCGTATGATTTATTGTGTGAAATTTTGATGTCTTTACATTACATCATGATTGATGGGGTGTGACTGTTAAACCTATATAAGCAGATAAATATAATTAGAATTGTCATTCTTTTGTTAAATACGGCACTGCCAATTGTGAACTAAAAATAGGGTTGACATTGGTTATTTTTTGGGTTGATATGGTATGCTATGTGTAGTTTAAAGTTTGGTCGTATCATTTCAATAAATTCGTAAGTAACTTTTTGCAGGACCAAAGTAATAAAATCCAATTACACCGCAAGTTATTTGCTTTTGCAAATACATATGTATCAATCATCCCAATATATTTGTACAAAATTTCGTTCCAAAATTATAGAGAACATCCCAATAAATTTGTAAATACCACAGTAGTTGCATCCACACTACATCTACATAATTCACGTGTTGTCTAAAGTATTTCCAATTTTTAAAGGACCAAAGTAATAGAATCCAAATACACCTTTTAAGTTATAGGCTTATGTAAATACATATGTACAAATCATCCCAATATATATGTAATCGTTTCATTTTAAAGTTATTGGAAACATCCCAATAAATTTGTAAGTACCCGAGTACTTGTATTCACACATAATTTACGTTTTTTCTTTAGTTTTTTCAATTTTTGCAAGGCCAAAGTAATACAATCTAATTACACCATTTAAGTTATAGGCTTATGCAAATACATATGTACAAATAATCCCAATATTTATGTACATCGTTTCATTGCAAAGTTTGATCGTATCATCCCAACAAATTCGTAAGTCATTTTTGCACGCCAAAGTAATAGATTCCAAATATACCTTTAAGTTATTTACTTATGCAAATACATAAGTACCAATCATCCTAATATTTTTATACAAACTTTCATTCCAAAGTTATAGAGAACATCCCGATAAATTCGTAAGTACCTTTGCAAAAGCTTATAACTTAAAAGGTGTCTTTAGATTCTATTACTTTGGCCCTTCAAAAATTACTTACGCATTTATTAGGATGTTGCCTATAACTTTAGAAAGAAACAATATACATAATTATTAGGATGGTTTGTACATATGTATTTATATAAGCCTATGACTTAAAAGGTTTTTTTAGGATGATTCTATTACTTTAGCCTTTAAAAAATTGAAAATACTTTAGACAACACGTCAATTATGTTTGAAGTAGTGTGGATGCAAGTACTCTGGTACTTACAAATTTATTGGGATGTTTTCTATAACTTTAGAACGAACTACGTACATAAATATTGGGATGACTGGTACATATGTATTTGCAAAGGCAAATAACTTAAACGGTGTATTTGGATTCTATTACTTTGAGCCTTCAAAATTTACTTACGCATTTATTGGGATGTTCTATATTACTTTAGAACGAAACGATGTACATAACTATTGGGATAGTAAGCCTATAACTTAAAAGGTGTATTTGGATTCTATTACTTTGGCCCTTCAACATTTGGAAATACTTTAGATAGCATGTCAATTATGTTTGAAGTAGTGTGGATGCAAGTACTCTGGTACTTTCGAATTTATTGGTATGTTCTGTATAACTTTAGAATGAAACTATGTACATAAATATTGGGATAATTGATACATATGTAAACAGTTATGGCATATATTGAATGCCAAAAATGGACTTGGTCAATGAAGGAAGGAAACCACCCACTTCTAAAATATTTCCTACTTTATAGAAGTTGCTCCAAACATCATGCAAGCTATTACATAGAAGAAATGTTTGTAGGAAGATGTACGGAAAGGAGAATATATGACCAGGTTCATTTTGGGAGTGGTCATTGGAGTTGTTTGACATGAGTGTTTGTGGGTTGCAAGTAATTTGATGATATGGTGTAAAAGTCTTGTCAATTACCTTCTTAATTTTGTTGGTAGGGAAGAAGTTACATAAAAAGGTTGAAGACTCTCGGGGAACAAGAAGAGCTATTCCTGCACTCTCTAACTATTGGTTGGTACGTAAGGTTGCACAGGAAATTTACCTTGTACAAAATAATTATTGAATTATCCAATTATAATTTTGTTCGACATAACATGATATTTGACATAGTTTTAGTATTGGACCGACCATATAATAAATTCGCATAATTTATTGTGTGGAATTTTGATATCTTTACATTACATCATGATTGATAGGGTGTGACTGTTAGACCTATATAAGCAGATAAATATAATTAGAATTGTCATTCTTTTGTTAAATAAGGTGCTTCCAATTGTGAACCAAAAATAGGGTTGACGGTTATTTTTTGGGTTGATATGGTATGTTATGTGTGGTTTAAAGTTTGGCCGTATCATCCTAATAAATGTGTAAGTAATTTTTGAAGTTCAAAGTAATAGAATCCAAAGACACCTTTTAAGTTATTTGCATTTGCAAATACATATGTGCTAGTCATCCCAATATTTATGTACGTAGTTTCATTCTAAAGTTATAGAGAAGATCTCAATAAATTCGTAAGTACTATAGCAGTTGCATCCATACTACTTCATACATAATTCACGTGTTGTCTAAAGTATTTTCAATTTTTAAAGAACCAAAATAATACAATCCAAATACATTTTTTAAGTTATAGTCTTGTGCAAATACATATGTACAAATCATCCCAATATCTATGTAATCCTTTCATTCTAAAGTTATAGAAAACATCCTAATAAATTTGTAAGTACCAGAGTACTTGCATTCACACTATTTCACACATAATTCACATTTTTTCTTTAGTTTTTCCAATTTTTGCTAGTGAAAGTGATACAATACAATTACACCTTTTAAGTTATTGGCTTTTACAAATATATATGTACAAATCATCCCAATATTTATGTACATCGTTTTGTTCCAAAGTTTGGTCGTATCATCCCAATAAATTCGTAAGTAATTTTTGCAGGCCAAAGTAATAGAATCCAAATATACCTTTAAGTTATTTGCTTATGCAAATACATATGTACGAATCATCCCAATATTTTTAAACAAACTTTCGGTCCAAAGTTATAGAAAATATCCCGATAAATTCGTAAGTACCTTTGCAAAAGCTTATAACTTAAAAGGTGTCTTTGTATTCTATTATTTTGGCCCTTCAAAAATTACTTACGCATTTATTGGGATGTTGCATATAACTTTGGAACGAAACGATGTATATAATTATTGGGATAGTTTGTACACGTGTATTCGCATAAGTCTATAACTTAAAATGTTTTTTTAGGATGATTCTATTACTTTAGCCCTTAGAAAATTGGAAATGCTTTAGAAAACACGTCAAGTATGTCTAGAGTAGTATGGATGCAAGTACTCTAGTATTTACGAATTTATTGGGATATTCTCTATAACTTTAGAATGAAACTACGTACATAAATATTGAAGTACATAAGTATTTGTAAAGGCAAATAACTTTAAAGGTGTCTTTAGATTCTATTACTTTGCCTTTCAAAAATTACTTACGCATTTATTGAGATTTTACCTATAACTTTGGAACAAAACGATGTACATAATTATTGGGATGGTTTCTACATATGTTTTTGCATAAGTCCATAACTTAAAAAGTTTTTTAGGATGATTCTATTACTTTGGCCTTCAAAAATTGGTAATACTTTCGACAACATCTCAATTATGTCTAAAGTAGTGTGAATGCAAGTACTTTGCTACTTACGAATTTATTGGGATGTTCTCTATACCTTTAGAACGAAACTACATACATAAATATTGGGATGACGATACATATGTATTTGCATAAGCCTCTAAATTAAAAGGTGTATTTGGATTCTATTACTTTGCCCCTTCAAAATTTGGAAATACTTTAAACAACACATTAATTATGTCTGAAGTAGTGTGGATGCAAGTATTCTGGTACTTACGAATTTATTGAGATATTTTGTATAACTTTAGAACGAAACTATGTACATAAATATTGGGATGATTGGTACATATGTAAACAGTTAAGGCATATATTGAATGCCAAAAGTGAACCTGGTCAATGAAGAGAGGGTTTGAATCCACACTACTTCTAATTTAATTAAATTCTTATCTTTAGTGTTTCCAATTTTTAAGGGCATTTAGAAAGAAAAAAAAAAATTTGACGGGCAAAATAATATATTTCAAATATAATTTTTAACTCATAAGCTTATGCAAATATATTTGTACAAATTAACATCCCAATAAATGTAATTTGTGTCGATCAATGGTCATACAAGAAATCCTTTGAATAATTGTAACTGAATCACCATTTATTTCTCCTTGTAAAAAATCTTCTTTGATTTTTTATTTTATTTTATTTTGAACACATTTAATTATTCATCGTGGAAAATATGTATCCAATAATATATATAATATGTGTCAAATTATAGTTAACATAATCCTAACGATAACCTAAAATGAATCATCTTTTATTTCACGTCATGGAAGTATATACATCCCAAAATTAAATGTAATATGTGACAATCAAATATTGTACAATAAATCCCAACAAAATTGTAAAAAGAATCAACCCTTATTTCACTTGAACACTATTTAAAGTCTTCATAGATAAAACACATATCCCAAAAAAAATTACATTTGATTACATTTTAAGAAGACAAATTAAATCAATCTTAATAGAAAACATACATCCCAAATTAAAACTGAAGTGTGTAAAATTGTAATTATTTATTAAATTCCCAACATAAGCCAAGAATGAATAATCTTCACGTGAACACAGTAATATGATAGAATACATCCCAAGTTAAATGTAATGTGTTTCAAAATTATTTGTTCTCTGTATCATTACATAATTGTATAATAAAAGTTTCAATTATACATAAAAATAAATAAATAAATAAATAAATATACATGGCATATATGCTAATTTGTACACGGATAATTTTCTATTGTAACTCAACTCCATCTATACGCAGGAATGTCAACCATCTAGTGTCGTTGTAGACAATCCAATCTACCTGCAATCACAACAATTTAATTTACAGTTTAAATTTAAAAATTATAAATTTTTAGAACTCTTAATATAAGCTTAGAATCTTAGTTACCGTACCACCCTTTATAAACTTTGCATCATGATTCCTAAACTCAAAACAACGTTGGAGGTACATATGCCTATCTCCGATTAAATTTTTTGGCCCTCAAGTCCAAGTGTTTGCTCTATTACACCATAACATTCCCACGTCGTCATCCATTTAAAATCTAAAATGGTTAGCTATCAAGACTAATATCCATGAATATCACACACACACACACACACACACACACACACACACACACCAGACTGAGCATATAAATATCCTTTTGTTGGTAACTAACAACAAATGATATGTCTGAAACTAATGTGGTCCATGTTAATAGAAGGTTTTAAAAGGAATAGACATTGATTATAAAAATACCTTATATTAAACATTATTTGCACAAAAAAATACAAGATAAAAGAATATTGATTGGAGACGATTAAACATAGTATAGCAAAAAAAAATCATGATAATAAACTACACATAAGATAAAGGAAAGAGTAGCGCCGGTTAGCTAAAACTCAATATAGTACTGGAAATTCAAATACCAAAGTTTTTAATAAATCGAGATATAAATCAAAATATGGTATGAGAGACACGTAACAAAAATCATCATAGATGGAATCAATCAAACTCTAACATAATTAAATAAAAAAAATGATATGTAAATCTAAGAAATCAAACACATGCAAAAGAAATCAAAATATGAAATACAAATTAATGCATGCAATAGAAATCAAAGGTGGCTGGCATGAAAGCAACATGAAGTTAATATTACGTTCACCAATTAACCAAATTTTTTTTCTTCGTAAGAATGCGTACAAGAATGAACACATTAATTTTAGAATAAAAGAAAAAAAGTGAAAAAAGAATATAAATGGTAATTGATACAGAGTTAATATTACATTCAGCAATTAATCAATAAAAATTTGCATAAAAATGTAAACAAGAATGAACACTTTAATTTTAAAATTTTAAAAAAAAAAAGAGGAAGAAAACTATTTCTTTAGATTTTTTTTTTTTTTCTTTTTTGATAGACTTAGTTTTTTACAAAAGAACTACCTTAAAAATATATATATTAAATAAGGAAACTTGTTTATCTTGATAACATATATATATATATATACTCCAATTCTATATACATGCAGCCACTGATATAACATTTACCAAATAAATTAAAACAATGATAATAATAGTAATAATAATAATAATGTCACTATCAATCTTATTATGAATCAAATAATAAAACCTTAATTAAAAAAAATGACAAATTTGTTATCCAGTTTAAAATATAAAATTTTGGTGCATAAATTAGTCTCACTCAAAACCCTTAAAAAAGAAATGATTGAAGAATAAAAAATTTAAAATTTGTAATACATGCCCTTCACAAAGAAATCATGTTGAGAATTCATCCAAGGAAACTGATCGAGTTTTGTGTCTATTGAAGCATCTACTGCGACTTCAAACCCAAACTCAGCATCTCCGTCGAAAACGGAAGCATCAAATTCACATCCTTCTCACACCATCTCAGAGCCACCAAAATCACAGTAACCCTACTTTTCGTCAATACCAAATGATGCAATGCAATTGAATTTCTATCCTAGGCCTTCAATTCTCCGTAGAAACTATCAATCGGGGTGGAGCTCAAAATCACAAAATTCCAGATCGAAGAATCATCTCCTGTGTAGGTGCTGGTTGCCTTTGATGGCCGGCCACCATCTGAAGAGAAGAGAGAGAATTAGGGCGATGACCCTACTTTTCATCAATACCAAACGATGCAAAGCAATTGAATTTCTAGCCTAGGCGTTCAATTCTCCGCAGAAAGTATCAATCGGGTGGAGCTCAAAATCACAGAATTCCAGATCGAAGAAAGAATGACAGAGATGGAAGAAAAATCTGTGCAGGTGCTGGTTACCTTTGATAGCTGGCCACCATCTGAAGAGGAGAGAGAGAATTAGGGCGATGTTGGTGATTGATGGAGAAGAGCCATATGTAGGTAGTTCAAATTTAGCTTGATTTGACCCTTATGGAGTTTGTCAGATTAATTCACTGATCTTTGGAGTGGTTAGGTCATTGTATTGTATTAGTATAGCAGAAGTCAATTAAGATGAGCCTTTTACATTGTTGTTTAATTGGTTCTGTAAACTTCTATCAGCCCACAACTTTTTCTTTCATACATCCTAGCCTTCAACCAAACATCTATTAAAAATCTCTGCTAGTAAAGTATATCTGTTTTGGGTATAATTAATTCATAAACTTTTGAATTGATAAGTTTCAATTTTATAATATGTCAAAAACACAGATACAAAATAAAATAAAATACAGCTTGATTTTGAACATGAACTTCCGCTCAGAAAAAAGAAAGGTTGCCAAAAACAATTTACTGGCTTCTGTGAAAACTTTCTCAGAATTCATGTGTCTTCAATGCATTGTAGCAAAAATGGATCTATTTGTTGTTTCATCAACTTTCATGTTATGGTAAGAAGGTCTATGTATGTGTGTGTGTGTAAAAGCATGATTATAATTACTCAACAAAATGGTTGTAATAAAAAGTCCTACAGATGAGGCTTGAGATATTGCTTTAATAAAAGTCACTAGTTGAAAGCAGTTTCCTAATTCTTGACTTCAAAATTAGTTTTACTTGGCCAACTGCCTAAAAACTAGAACCCACACACTGTCTTATAATACATTACATGGTACCTTGTTAATCAATTCTCAAAGTTAGCATCCATAAGAATATATTAAAATTAGAAATTAATAAACTTTCAACAATTTCAAAACTGAGTCAGAAAAATAATATTTCAGACCAAACATATCATTTTTTGTTTCAAGTGAGACAAGAACAGACCATTTGGGCCCACCTAGTATTTTCCCACTGTCTTCTTGGTAAACAAACAACCTTGATGGAAGTTAATACATAAAATTGATCACTTTGTTGTCCAGTATGGCCCAACATTACCTTTCAAACACGGTGAAGTGCTAGGAGACAATCCTAGGTCCTTTCTAATCACAACAAACACCCAACAAATTAAAAACCTCCTTTATTTTCCTTTCTCTTGTTGGTATCAAAAAAATGATTCTGAGTTAATTCCCTAGATTGATTATCTTTTCAATGCCACATGAAACATTATAACAACTAAATAAATCAATCCCCAAATTCTTTTATTTTTTTTCACTCCATCAAAAAAGGTACAATAATATAATTTAAAAATAAAGATGACAATATACTTCGAGGTTTGATTAAAAACAGATATTATAGTGCTCATGAAGTCCATAATTTATTCTTGTTTTGTATTAGCTAAAACACACCAAATTAAAAACCAGTCAATCCGACACACCATCATCAGCTGAACATTGAATCAGCTGTTGTTATTCATTCTGTCTCTCAAATGGGTACTAGGATTTATAAAAACACACACACACACACACCCCTTTTAACTCTCTGTTCTCATTATTATAAAATCGCACAAATAGAAGCATTTGGATACTCTTCTGCACTTGGGAAAGAGTAGACCGGGTAAGGAATGGGCTTGAATTCAACTTTTTTAGGCTCCTCCTTCTTGCCGTCTTCTTTTTTAGGCTCCTCCTTCTTCTTGTCGGGTTCTCCGACAGAGAGTACATCTGTGTGCCATGATTTTCGCAACTTCTTGACCACTGCAACTGGATCAACGGTGCCAATTACTGTTAGTTTCATCTCGTTCATGTCCGTAGACATAGAAATGGACTGAATCCCTGGACAAATCATAGAATTAGAACAGCCCAATTGAACAAACAAATACACATATAATTTAAAATTGTGATAAACCACTTAATAGTACCTGCAAGGCTAGAAACTGCTTTCATGGCCTTTCGCTCAGCCTTCTCATCATTTTTGAAGCAGTTAGCCTTCTCATAAATTTTTCGAAAATTGAAGAAATTATCCTTCTCATTATATAACCACAATTTTAGTTCCACTTTCTGCAACAAACATTGTACTTAATCATTAGACTAGACAATTACTAACAAATGGAATAAAACACAGACTTTTTTCCTTTTATTAAAAAGTTAAAACATCAATAGTAATTTTGGGTAACATTGAAATTCAAAATCCATTAGGCTCACATAACAAAGCAGTGAAGGAAAAGTTTAGTTCAATTCTGATATCAATGAAGCAAAAAATATATATATATATATACTACTTAGTTTGGCAATCCCAAAGTGCATTCAAGAGAAATTTTATCAACCACCATGCTTATCAGCTCATCCCACGACACATATAATTTATATCTCCATTTGAAATATAAAATCATTCAAAAGAATGAATAAAAAATAGAAAGGAAAAATACAGAGCATAGCAAGAAGCTCCATAAAATGAGGTGACTTTTACTTCATTTTTATTTCCAGAATGACTACAAGAATGAAAAAAAAAAAAAAAAAACCGTGAAGAAATGGGCTTGAAGTTCATATAAGAAAAGGAAAAAATTTCAAAATATGATTGATTCAGAAAAGCCCTTTTATGAACCCAAAGCAAACGAATACAACTCGAAATTTGATTAAATTGACATTCTGAACGTAAATTAGAACAAACCAATCACAACCCATTATTATTTTAGTTTATTATGAATCATAAACACATCACGAATATATATATATATATAGGAAAACAGGGTAGAGCAGAGTTCAGGTTTTTGCTAAGAAACTGGGGGCTTTATTACCTTCATTTAATAGCGTTTAGAAGTCCGAGCTTCAAGAGACTTAACAAATCAAAAGCTAAATGTAATTTAGAAAAGATTATAGCGTGTCTATATGTAAGATATGTGAGCAAGAAGAAGAAGATGAAGGTGGTGGGAAATGCCTTGTTGAACCAGACGACTGGACTTTTAAAATAATGCAAGGCGACTCAACTTTAGAAGTTTTCCTTGAATAGGTCGAAGGGGTCATTTCATGGGGGGCAGTTGAGTCTTTTTGCTTTTACATAAGGACAACAATAACAACCCTCAAGTTGGATGAATATTAGAGACTTTGACGATGAAGTGTAGAATAATACAGTGAGTCTACTTGCTAATGGACACATGACCTTTTTCAACTTTATTTTATTTCTTTTAATTAGGGTGGCAAACATCACACGAACCATTTACTCAAAATTTTTATTTTTTTACCAACCAATTTACTTGTGGGGTTATTTTTTCCACTCTAACCCAAAGTTTTTGATCACGTAATTTCATCATAATTAAGGATATGCATGATGTTAGTATGTATCATTAATTAATAGTTTAAATTTTTGAGTCATGTTATGTTATATGAACTCAGGTATGGATATCGGACATAAATATATATCTATGTGTTGGACATGTCAAATCTTCAAACAGAAGGACACACGGATAAGACTAAATATTTATTTTATTAATTATTTAATTTTATCTTCTAAAGTAAAGTAATATTTTTATCAAATATAATGTTCAATATAAGTATTTAAGTTATTTTAAAGTAATAATATAATGTAATTAAATTATTTGATATATTTTTTAAGTACACGTCCAACAAAAAATATCGGACACATATTCCATACCCATGTCCGAAGAATATGTATCCAACACAGGTACTTCACTACTTTTAAAGAGTCCATGTAACAGAGGTCACATGTTAAGTGTCTTTATAAATGGTAGCAGAGTGAGACTAGTCCTTGATCCAATATCATGTTTAGCATCCACTTCGATGGTGGTTTGAGTTCATACTATGTCCTTTTCCATTATGGAACGAGCAGTCAAGGTAATATTGGGAATAATTAACTCCCTCTAACTCACTCAACGGTCGACTGTTTGTTAAGAGTTAAATCTCTACTTCATCACACACAGTGAAAATATCATCACATCACATTAACACAAACATATATGGAGATAACAATTATACACATTCACGTACACCACAATATTTTACATGATTCACCCAACTCTAGGGTTACGTATGTCCATGGAGAGAGATATTTTCACTACTATGGATCATGAAGAGAATACACATCTAGATGTCAAAACCCCACTCATTCACTCATTATCTCTTGAGGCTACATCTATACACTTGAGAATTATATATACTTTCATCTCTCCTCCCAACACTCACCCTTAAACCCCCTACATTTTTTCTTCCATCTCTCTCTCTAAACCTCTCACACAATATATATTTATAGAATCTTAAAACCCAATTTCTTGTTGGACAAGTATTTCCCAACTTGCCTACAAGAAGTTATCATATCAGTCTTCAACTCTAAAATATAAGTCTTCTGGCTTATACATCCAACTGGTTCAACTTTTCTTGAACTGGTTTAATTGGGGTTGCATGTATAACTGGTTCATGAATAGGTTAAACTGATTCCATCATAATCACTTCTGCCAGAATATTACTCGCACACTGAATTCGAGCCACAAAATTCAACAATCTCCACGTTGGCTGGAATTTGATCTTTCACGTATTCCTCCATAACTCCACCTCGAACAATAATCTCTTCATAATTCCACCTCAATTGAAAATCTCTCCATCTCGAATAAAACAGTGCGATGAAATTGAGAAACACTTTAACAAGTGGTTCGATCCCAATGATCCGAGTTCTGATAAAAGAGAATGTAAAAGGAATCTAGATTTAACTTAAAATTCGTTCTAGTCTGAGATTCCATCTCTTAACTTAGTGGTTGAATCTTGCATATTTACCTTAATAAGATAGGATTAAGGTCACTTCATTTTATAATTCATTTCAAAATTTAAAAATAAAAAAATTGTCTTTTCTGATGGGCCAAACCTATTCACTAATTAAAAGTACCTCGATCGAAGTCCGGTTTTCAATTCTCTAATGCAAAGTTTATAATGCCGAACTAGGCACGCCCATAACCTACAAAATCATATTTACTCGTATATAAAAAAAATTATATTTAAAATAGAAAGAAAACGATCTTACAAAGTCATGCAGAATTAAAATAAAAATTCAAAATAAATAGAATTTTGAATGCTTTAAATAGTTTTTTCTAAAAAATTAAGTTTTATTCTTAGAGTTGATTGATTATTCATTCCAACGTAATGTTTTTAACCTATAGTAATAAGGAATAGAAATTACTGTAATAAATATCTTGATTAATTTTCTATCTTGCTTATTGAATAAATTTTAAGTTTTCTGGATCATCTGGCGGTGCAATTATGTTACCGCTTGCCATCCTTGCAAAAAAAATAAAAACTTCATTAGAATTTCCACAACTGAGAGAGATGATCTCAACAAGGACAAAAAAACATTAAGAGTCATGGGTCCTTGAAATGTTTTCTAAAATTGACCAGCCCCTAGCGTGCCATTGAGAAGACTTGTTGCGTAGACCACGAGATCAACCCTAATGAAAAACTGACTTGTCCATTGATCAATATAAGTGCTCAATTCACAAAGTGAGACTGATTGGATGATATTCTAATTTTGTTCTACTAATATTTTCTTCATGTCACAAAAAATGTTAATTTTTTTATTTTTAATTGTCCCAAAATAAATGTTCTAATATATATATATATATTACCAATTTAACATTCTTCATTTGAATTTATAAAAAGTAAATCATCACATTATTGTGAACCCATCATGAATAAATTAGTAATTCATTCCCTACCAATACAATTAAAAATAATAATAAAAGTTATCACTTTAAAAAGTTAAATTTTCAAAAGGGATATATATATATATATATATTTTGTTGCCAGACAGAGGCAGTAGTTTTTATCTTATGACAATAATTATGTGGAGGTACAAATGTTTGTAGTCCATTGTGTAGGGCACAAAATTCACAAAAAAAATTAGGTAGGTTTTGTTGAGAGTGGCATTTGTTACATACATCAACATTGTTTAAGGTGTTGCGAGTGAAAAATACCCATATAATATGCATATAGAATGTATAACCCTTTAGACGTTTTGAAAATTTTCTAACATTCAATTTTTGAGCAAATAATGATTTTAATGTTGAAAAGATTAAAGTATCCATCTACAACGGAATAAGAAAGGATAAAAATAAAATTTAATGTGAAACGACTATAATGTCCCTCTTTTTTTTTTAATATATAAGGATATTAATGGAAGAGAAAATGATATTTTCGGAATTTTATATCTTAAAAATATCATGTGTAATGCATAAGATTAAATTTGTAACCAAATAGTGACCTCAAGTCCTTCTTTGATTATTTTTTCAAACTTAACGAACTTATATAAAAATAAATAAATAAAAATAAATAAAAAACACTCGTAGGAGTAATATTTGCAAAAAATTTAAATATTAGGATGTTTTTCTCATTTTGCCATTATTTTAAATGGGAGGATTTTCAATTTCATTAAAATGGCTTTTACATAATTAATGAAAGGCACCTCTAACAACAAACTCTTCACGTGCCTTTGAACTTGTTAAGTAGACCAGCACTAAGATCAAGTCGTTTATAATGCAAGTGAAATTCTAACCCGAATGAAAAAATGACTAGTCAATATAAGTTCTCAATTCACAAAATCAGACTGATTGGATGATATTTTATTTTTGTCCCACTTATAATTTTTTTATTATTTTAGGACAATAATTTGTGGCCCATCATTTGTCTGTTTGTGTTGTGCCACAGAATTAACCAAAAAGTAATAGGTTTGGGATTAATTTTTGTGGGAGTGGCATTTCAATTTCATGAAATGCCACTAACTTCACTTCCTCTACTGCAAAAACTACTGAAAAAATGTTAAATATTGTCGCAATTTTGCTCGTCTTCATCTATTGGATTATTTATTTGTTGGATTAGATGAATTATGTTGTGAAAATCACACGAACACGCTATCGACGCGTTAGATTTGTCTGTAATATGACCTATTGATTTCTTCCACCCACTTCACATTCCAAGTGATAATGTCCAACTCACAATTTTAATGGCCACTGAAGCTATCAAGAAGGCTCCATTCCATTGATTATCCTTTCATTTTTATGACCACATAAAAGGAAAATTATATTTACCGTGACACATGACTATTGCAACAATCAGAGTCTATTGTTGTGGAACTCATCAAAACTGATGATGTGTTACAATCCGCTTGTAAGTGTTATTTATGGTCGTCTCTAATAAATAACACTGCTCTTGCATAAGTTGCATAAAAAAATGAAACAAGATGAAAGCAAATTTAGTGAGTAAACATCAAGTTTTGATGCAATGGAACATCAATCACAGAGTTAACATTGACGTAAGGAGGTCTTCTTTGTGGAATTAGTTTGGTATTCATGGAAGGTGGGCATATGAAGAAGAATATATTAGAATAGTCGGTGGAATTTACTTGGACTAGTTGTGTGTGATAATGAAACACATGATGATACTAGGTTTAATGTGTAAGGGTGATATGGTAAATTTATATTCTCCGTTAGGCCAACAGCTAAGAAGAGAGGTCCTGCCTATTTTCCGCAAGCATTTCATTGCAATCAGTTCTTCCACTTTTTCTCGACTTTCCTTAAAAACAAGTCTCTTTTCTTACTTCCGACCTTTTTCTTTTTATTTTTTGCTCAAAATATCATCAAACTTGAAAAAGAAAATGAAAATTTATGCTTTAAATTCTCCTTGTTAAAGATGATTTTATGTGACGTGGAGGAAAAATATTAGGAATTAGGAAGAACAAATATGTAGAGAGAGTGCGTGACTTAGGTAAGGTGACAAATCTAGGCACAGACCTGCTTCTCAGAAGGGGGGGAGTCCAATGGCCTAAGCAAGTATTATGGACCACTAAGTGGTTGATTGAAAACAATGTCTGTTTATAGGGACCATAATTGGAGCTCATCTACTTTCAACTTTCAATTTTCAAAATAAAGGAGCTGACAATGTAGACCAAAGTCATACTATATTTACAAAGTTTGAGTTTGAAAACTCAAGTGAGACCATTGAGGCCATTAGCCCAGTTGGTATAACCTCTCTCATTCCTCAAACGGGAGTTGAGGGGTTCAAGTGACATTCAAATGTGTGTGTGAGTATTTATCCAAAATAAATAAAAATACTCTTCAGTGAAGCTTTGGAAAAGTTATAATTCAATTATTGGGGGAATATATTTCCCGAATCAAACTAAAAAATGGCAGACTGCAATACAAAGGAGGAATGCTAAAATGCATGTAATTTCAAAAATTATAGATAGCGGCCATAAGATACACTGCCATAATCTCTCTCCCCCACTCTTGTGGAGGGTAATCCTCCTTCAAAAGGCATTATTGAAGATGTACATGCAAGAAGGAAAAATCATGCGATGTTGGCAGTTTTAATATCTGCAGTTGTGAAGAACTAAGCTGCAGCTTCAACACGACTTTTGGACAATTTCTAGTGCCTCCTCAACTGAAGATGCCTTCTGAAGCTTCACTTTATCAACCGGAGGCTGGCTTCTTGCCAGTTTGGGAAGAAGTTGAAATTCCTTCAACAACATAGCCACACATCAGTTTGACATGCAACCGAAACGCAAGAAAATAAAATCATGCAGCAATTATAGTTACTTTCTAATAAAATGTTCGGAAGAAATTCAAATGAAAACAACATTAGTGATAAAAAGTACCTCAGGACTTCCGCTTTCAAGAAGAACTCCTTTTAGTTTACCTGCAGGGCACCAAGACTAGTCGGTTTCTTTTCAGTGAACAAGTATAAATGACGGGGGGATACAGAGATAGAGGCTTTTACAGATTATATTACCCGAGTCTATCCAGAAAGTAGCAACTTTAGGATCAAAATTCCCAATTTCAACAGTCTCCCCAACTGCTCAATGAAAGAAATACAATTATGTATGAACTACCACATGAGATAAAAGTGTATGAATACAATCAAACAATGTAATTTCTTGTGAAGAATAATATAAGTCACGAGATCCTTACCATTGTCACCGAAAAACTGCCACCATACTTTCCTTGGGCTCCCTTCATATTCAAAGACCCTTGAGTAAAAGTGAGGGAGATAATCGTATCTGGACATCATTCAGTAATACAAACATTAACAAGGATGTTCGGCAGGGGGAAGCAACATCAATGTGAAATTGAGATTTTAAGTTTTAAGAGAGAAGAATCCAGCATACGTGTGAGTTTGTGCACTCAATAATGCTTTAACGCAATGATAAGCAGATCGACGAGCATGATCAACATGTTCAACCCTTGCAATGCGGTCATACATCTGCTTAGAATGAACTACATGTAATTTCCATTTTTTAAGGGAAAAAAAAAAAAATGGAGGAATTACCACACAATGAGAAAAGCATACCTTTAAAGGGAAGGCCGCTACATCTCCAATGGCAAAAATTCCAGGTGAACTTGTTCTGAACTGACCATCAACCTAAAATTTAATAAAACAACAAACAGAACAGACATCCAACTGATGTTCAAATAGTTAAAAGAGAAAAGGAAAAACGGTTCCTTCAATCAATATAATCATAAAACAAATTACATTTATAAATATCCTTATAAACAGAGTGAGATTATAGATACTAAAGAGATAGTCAGATTTTGCTTTTATTTTCTTTGAAGAATACAAGAGCACATTTCAAAAAACTAAAGTTAACCAAGGCAATGCCACATTCTAATGTTTATGCATTATTTAGCAGGTAGACTGTCTACTAGATTAATTAAAAGAAAGAGGACTAGTATGCAGTTAATACAGTTGAACTCAGAAAATAAAGTAGAACAGTTGTGAACTTTGTAACAAGTCATGTATGACACAATAAGTAATGTAAACATATGAACACATACAACTCGTGACTCATAGTTGGAATCATGAGTTTTAAGGAAGATAAATGCCGTTTTGTTGTCATGCTAACCTGTATTCCACCAACAGCTTTATTTAAGCCCAACCTTTTATTAAAAGGACTGATTGCAGGTCGTGCTCCAATACCAATAATAATCTACACAGGAGAAAAGTAAAAAGAAATTGTTCCCTGTTTTGTTAAAAATACAATGCAAAAATGGAAAAGATGATCACTCACAAGCATAAGATAATATATTACCGTGTCTGCTTCTATCTTAGATCCATTTTCAAGTTTAACAGCTGCTACACGTCCATCAGAACCAGCTTCTAAGTTTTTTATGGAGATTCCCTGTTAATAATTAATCATAAGTAAGTGGTTTATACAGAGGTAATAATGTGCTGGTGGCTACTACCCAATCATATATTCTCTCAAAAGTTTCTCAGAGAGAGAGATTACTTTCAAGAACTTGACGCCATTCTCCTGGTAAAGTTCTTCATATTTCTGGGCAAGTGAAGGAGTAAACAGTCTTTGCAAAAAATGATTCTCTGGAAATATAATCTGTTTTTCCAAAAAGAAAAAAGCATCAAGTTGTAACGTATCACCTCCGAGAACCCAATCCTCAGAAAATGGTAGAATATGAAGGTTCCACACATCAAACAAATAATTCATCTAGCATTGCGCCATGTGAGTGCACCTCAAACTTTTCTTTTTTGTTCAGTATTTTTTTGTTTGTTTGTTTGTTTCTGTTCATTTTTATTTATTTATTTCACGGTTTTCACCCTTTTAGTGACTACCATTTTGCGTTGCTTGGTATTGTATACCAGACAAAACAAAGCCGGTTCCATCTAGCCAGTTGTGTAATGTTTTAAATTGAACATAAACATTTTTTGCATAATTATCTAAAATAATGTCAAAAAAAAGGACTAATCATCAGTACTTCAAAGCAACTGACCAAAAATTTTTAAAATAAAAAATAAAATATATCATTGTATACCAGACCAAACAAGAGATGTGGCTCTAGAGTCTAGATAACATGATGGTCTGTGTAAGGATAAACCAGACATGATGCAAATAGCATTAAGATTATGGAATCGTATTAATATCTTACATTGACTGAAGTCAGACTCAATATCACATGCCCATTAACACAAATGGGTGATTAATTGAGCATTATGAAAATGCAAGCAAGATGCTACAATTGGATAAGATCAATAACAATAAAAAATAATGTGAACCAAAGATTGAAGGGGAAACCAAAGTATGAGAGAAAAATAAATATGAAAAAAGAAAAATCACCATTGAAAATGGCAAATTTATAAAAATAGTGAATTTAAGTTTAATTTAATATTGGGATTAGCAATACATTTAAGCCCTGTTACATTCACGCCAAACAATGAACACAACAACATTGCCCACAAATTTGTCTAAAATACTTACGGCAAAGATTTCTAAATAACTTAGTTTTAGTAAAATTAGTTCAATGGACAATGTCCACCTCAATTTTAACATATAGTTAGACTGGAATGAAGTAAACACATACCGTTGTGTCAAGTTTCCAACCCACAGCTGCGGCAGCAATCTCCATGCCAATATAACCACCACCAACCACCACCACTTTCCGTGCTTTCTCCTAGAAAATGAAATATTAGTTTTTTGAAACACAATACACCACTCTAACATCTTTAGACAACCCATACTAAATATTTGCTTAATGAGCTACTGAGGATACCAAAGGCGGCATGGGCCGGATCTAACCCACATGATGAAGAATGGGCCAGGCAAATGACCTGGGCCCAAATCAAGCTGTTTGTGAGGCGAGCCCAATGCCGAAGAGTGAAGCTGAAGGCCTGAAAGGTGAACGGATCCATTGATACAAAAGCCTCGATGATAAGCCCAATGGAGGAGATTAGTGAAGGATCTTCTAGAACATTGTAAACAATCTATAAATAGGAGAAAAATGAAGGGAAAAAGGGGATCGAAATATTTGAGGTGTAATGAAACTTTATCAATTTAGAGAGAGAGAATTTCTTGCATCTTCAATGGCACCGTCTGTGGGAAACGATGAGAGTTCATTGATGATTCACTCAGATTGATTTGATCTAGTAGTGTAGCGCGTGAAGACGAAGCCTGGTCCTTGAAGGCGGAATCAAGATCGGTGAAATCGTGATCGGAGAAGTTCGCGTTCAATCTACGTAATTCTGATTTGTGCTCGTTTTGGAGAGCTGTGCGGTCGAAAGTTGTTGATATTGCTAAATTTGGCAAGTTCGTCGCCGGAGCAACTCAGATCTAGTTCATCACGATCAAAATTCAGCTGAGCTAGAATCCAGATCTGGAGCGTCAGCATTGGCAAAACTCAGATCTTATTAGAAATTTGCGGTTAATGACTTTGCTATGATCCGGAATGATGATCGGAGAAGAGAGTTCGAATCCAGTGGAGAATAACCAGCAGATGAAGCTTGATGAACATGATCGAGGCACTAAGAAAAGAAAATGCAGAGCTGAGAGGTGGAATGGAACGCCGAGAGGTTCCGGTTGCGCCGCGACCGCCTCCAGTGGATGAAAGAGGCGTGCGACCTAATGACGCACATCAAGGTGAGCAAGAAGGAGATAACCACGTCAATCTCCACTGCGAGGAGGTTAGGATGGAGAATTTACCGCCAAACGCTCGTCGAGCTGAGGATCGAGAAGGATCTGTACATCTTGATCCACATCGTGAGCATATCCGGCGGGACGAAAATACAGCTTTCAATCCGCAACAGGAAAGGCACAACCGCGAACAGGATATGGAGTTTGATTGTCACAAGATTAACTCGCCGTGGCAGAGAGAGTTCACTAAGGAAAGGTCGTTCGATCCACCTTATCGGCCTTCAATGGCCACATATGATTATAGGAGTTCGGAAAGAAGATCGACAGATCAAAGAGTTGTCACGAGGTTTGAAAGAGAGAATGAGGCCCTCCGTTTGGCAGCACGGACGGTTGATTCGCCATTTACTGACGAGATCCTGAATGCTCCAAGCCCGAGAAAGTTTTCCATGCCTGTTTTCATTTTGTTCGACGGAACGACCGATCTGATTGATCATGTATATCACATTCAGTTGAAGATGGCACTGAACACAGAGAATGATCCATTAATGTGCAAATGTTTTCCTACAAGTTTAGCTGGACCGACGCTCAACTAGTT
Source organism: Cornus florida (assembly GCF_030987335.1). NCBI lineage: Eukaryota > Viridiplantae > Streptophyta > Magnoliopsida > Cornales > Cornaceae > Cornus > Cornus florida. Next base: position 93,780,442 of record NW_026775581.1, on the reverse strand, counting down.
TAAGAACCTACCGAAGGACTCAGTGGACAGCTTCCGTAGCTTGTGTGATCAGTTCATAAGCCAATACTATAGGAATAAGCGCCCGGCAAAAGATATCTCTAGCTTGTTCACCATGAAACAGCATGACAATGAACGTCTCCAATCTTTTCTTACCAAGTTTAACCTAACCAAGAGCATGGTAATAGAGTGTCATCCTTCCACAGCAGTTCAGGCGTTCAAGTTAGCTATGACCCGAGGGACACCGTTTCATACCAGTCTGGTGGTGAACACGCCGAAGACAATGGACGAGCTGAATGAGAGAGCTGATGGTTTCGTGCGCCTGGAAGAGGAAGAAGCAGTTAATGCTAGGAAGAGATCTATCATCTCCACGGAAGAGAAGTCCAAAGCGAAGATACGGCAAAAGCAAGTTCCTACGCAGCGTCAAACCTCCTGGAAGGCAAAGAAGAGACCTAGGGAGGATGACTTGGTTACTCCATTCAAAGTTACACTGGCAAGATTATTTCAAGAAAACAAAGATAAGTTTCATCCTCCCTTGCCCATTAGACAACCTCTTGAATAGAGGGATCAATCTAAACATTGTGCTTTTCATAGTGACTTTGGTCATCAGACTAATGAATGCAGGAACCTGAGGAGGCAAGTGGAGATGCTGATCGCTCAGGGAGAGTTTGCAGGATATATTCAGGGGCCAGCACAGGAGCAGAATCGACCAGCTGAGCAGGTCAAGAGAAACCAAAAGCCGAACCACCATAAAGCTCAGCTTGTTCGGATTATAAATGCAATTCATGGCCGACCTGGACAGACCGAAGAATCCGAGGAAGTATTTCGAACACATCTTCGCCAGGCACAAATGAAGAGACGAATAGGCAGTGTCAACACTTTGCACCAACAAAGCTCAACAACGCCAATAAGGTTTGATAAGACAGATCTGATGCGAGTTCAGATTCCTCATGAGGACCCCTTGGTTGTCAGCTTGACAGTGGCAGAGTGTTTAGTACGAAGAGTGCTAATTGATCCAGGGAGTAGTGTAAATATCATGCCAATGGTCACTTTTGATTGCCTAGAAATCAATCCAAAGGAGTTGAAGTCCACTGGAAACCCACTGTTGGGGTTTAATGGCAAACGGGTAGAACCGATCAGCACAGTGGAATTGATGGTCCGTGCAGCTGAAAGGAACCTTGTCAAAAGTTTCGTGGTGGTGGAAATCCATCCCTCTTACAATCTGCTGATAGGGAGGGGGTGGATCCATAGGGTACAAGGAGTCCCATCGACCCCTACATCAGGTGATGAGATGCATAAGTCCAGACGGGAGCAAGGTGATAGATATCCATGGAAATCAGGTCGCAGCAAAGAAGTGTTACTTGGTAACTCTGAAAGCTGCAGGGAAGGGAAAAGCCCCTACCCGATCTGCTAATGAGCAATAGCAGTTACAGAAGCCTCCCCTCAGCAAGAACGGAGAGGAAGAGCTTCCGATGCTGACCAAGGAACCACTAGTTGAAGTTCAAATTGATCAATTAAGCCCAGATCGAACCACGAAGGTAGGTTTAGGGCTTGCCGAAGAAGAAAAACGTCAATTGGTTGATTTCCTCTCCCAGAACGCCAACGTATTTGCCTGGAGTCATCTCGACATGCCAGGGATCGACCCATCAGTCTCTTGCCATTCTCTTAATGTAGATCCGAACGTCAAGCCAATAAGGCAGAAGCAGAGAAGGTTCGCCCCGGAGCGTAACCAGATCATTGCAGACGAGGTTAGTCAATTGCTGGAGGTTGGGTTCATTAAAGAAGTACAGTACCCGGACTGGTTGTCGAATGTGGTTGTAGTACAAAAGAAGAATAAAAAATGGAGAGTTTGCATTGATTTCACTAATCTAAACAAAGCCTGCCCAAAGGATAGTTTTCCACTTCCAAAGATTGATCAATTGGTGGATGCAACAACCGGGTATGAGCGACTGACCTTTCTAGATGCATATTCAGGCTACAGTCAAATCCCAATGGACCCAAGCGATGAGGAAAAGACCTCTTCTGTCACCGAACGAGGGATCTATTGCTACAAGGTTATGCCGTTCAGACTGAAGAATGCCGGAGTCACGAACCAGAGGTTGGTTAGCAAGATTTTTAAGGATTAGATGGGCAGGACAGTAGAGGCTTACATCGACGACATGGTGGTCAAAAGCAAGCAGAAGGACCATCACTTACAACATTTACAGGAGGTGTTCGGCGTACTAAGAAAGTATAGAATGAGGCTGAATCCAACTAAATGCTCGTTCGGCGTAGGATCCGGGCAATTCCTTGGCCACGTGGTCAACAACTGAGGAATTGAGGTTAGTCCAGCCCAAGCGGAAGCTTTGCTAAAAAATGCTGAACCAAGTACTATCAAAGAGGTCCAAGCACTCACCGGACGCATAGCGGCATTGAGTTGGTTCATTTCTAAGTTATCCGACCGATGCAAACCATTCTTTGATACAATCAGGGGTCATGGAAAACAGTCCTGGGGGGATGAGCAAAGGCAAGCGCTGAACAAGCTGAAAGAATATATGCGGAACCCACCAGTCTTGAACGCCCCAGCGCCAGGCGAAAAGCTTTTTTTGTACCTTAGAGTTTCTAACATTGCGACTAGTGGTGTGCTAATACGTGTGCCGAGGGTAAGCAATTCCCGGTTTTCTATGTGAGCAAAACGTTGACCGAGCCAGAGAGAAGGTACTCAAAGGCCGAACGAGTGATCTTGTCCTTGGTAAACGCAAAAAGGAAGCTCAGGCATTACTTCGAGTCTCATCCTATAGTCGTCCTGACCACATTTCCTATAAGGGTGATCCTGCATAAGCCCAATTTGTCCGAACGAATGACGAAGTGGGAGATAGAGCTTAGTTCTTTCGACATAACTTATGAGCCTCGAACGGCTGTTAAAGGGCAAGCTATGGCTGATTTCTTACTGGAATGTGATGTGGATGAGCCAGATGAATGCCTTGAAGAATCTTCATAGAAGCTCTTCGTTGATGGCTCCTCAAATCAGATGGGGGCAGGAATCGGGATCAAGTTACAAACACCAGAAGGCACTACGCTGAACCAAGCGATAAGGTTTGAGTTCAGAGCAACCAACAATGAAGCAAAGTATGAAACGCTGTTGGCTAGCTTAAGGTTGGCCAAGGAACTAAAGGTCAAAAGTTTAGTTGCCTTCAGTGATTTGCAGTTAATAATTCAGCAAGTGACTGGAGAGTATGGAACAAAGGATGAGACAATGGAGGCATACCGTTCTGCCGTTATGCAAGAAATTAGAAACTTCAATCAGGTCAGGTTCATTCAATTGCCGAGGGAGCATAACGAAGATGCCGATCGATTGGCCTGTAGTGCGTCAAGTTCAGGTGAAACATTGGCAAGGGTAGTTCCAGTCAAGGTGCTATGCCAACCATCTATCTTTGAAGAACCGTCAAGTTCGGATCCCTGGCAGGTGAATGTTATACCATATGAACCGAGTTGGATAGATCTAATCATTACGTATATACGGGATGGTGTTTTATCCGAACAGAGGGATGAAGCAAGAAGGATTAGATCGAATGCCGCAAAGTATGCCATAGTGCACAACCAACTTTACAGGAGGTCTTATTTAGGACCATACTTAAAATGTGTAACCCCTGCAGAAGCTTAGCAGATACTGCGGACTATCCATGAAGGGGTCTGTGGCAATCATTCAGGGGGAAGGTCTTTAGCACACAAGGCGATGACACAAGGTTACTTTTGGCTGAACATGGCACGAGACGCAGAGGAATTTTCGCGAAGGTGCGATAAGTGTCAAACGTTCGGACCACTAATCCACCAACCACCAGAAGATTTGCACGTAATGGCCAAACCATGGCCTTTCGCACAATGGGGGATGGATGTGGTTGGCCCGTTACCAACCGCCAGATCGCAAAATAAGTACGTTCTGCTTGCAACAGACTACTTTACCAAATGGGTGGAGGCAGAACCGTATCCCAGTGTAACTCAGACCCATATGAGACGCTTCATATGGAACAATATCATTTGCCGATTTGGTGTGCCGAAGTCAATCGTCATGAATAATGGGACTAACCTTGATAACAAGCAGGTGAGGGAGTTGCTGAACGAATATGAAATTAATCAAAAGTTAGCGACGGTCACCCACAGGCGAATGGTCAGGCTGAAATCACAAACAAAACGATCTTTGCTTGTATAAAGAAGAAGCTTGAAGAAGAGAAAGGGAAATGGTTGGATGAACTCCCGAACGTTCTGTGGGCATATAGAACGACTTCAAGACGACTGACTGGAGAAAGCCCATTCGCCATGGCGTATGGTACTGAGGCAGTAATACCGGTAGAACACCAAGTTCCTATCATTCGGAGTTTAGCGTGGAATCAGGAGCAGAATGATCATATACTGAAATTCAACCTCAACTTGCTTGAAGAAAAGAAAAATGTTGCAACAATAAGGTTCGCATGATATCAACAAACGATCATGAACAGTCACAACAGAAAGGTGAGGCATAGGGGTTTTGCATCTGATGATTTGGTTCTGAAAAGGAAAGTTGGTATTATTAAGAAAATGGTGTCACCATGGAAAAGACCGTATAGAGTTGCAGAAGTTATCAGAAAGGGAGCATATGTCTTAGAGTCCATGGCTGGAAGGCTGGTAAACAAGCCTTGGAATGCTACTTCTTTGAAAAGGTATTATCAATAAAAATTGAGTTTCAGTTTAACCAATGTCTACCTTCAATTCTATACTTGCAAAAGAGCAAAACTTTGAAAGATTTATAAAAAAGTATCGTCTTCTTCTAAACAAGGTGACTGAGTATAAGCAAAGTAAGTGGCAACTGGTACCACGAGCCGAACGCCAAACGCTTGCTAAAAAATAATGAAAAAAGCCAAGTGGCAAGTGACATTCTAGCCGAGCGCTAGGCACTTGAGCAAAGTAAGTGGCAACTGGCACCACGAGCCGAACGCCAAACACTTGCTAAAAATAATGATAATAATAATAATAATAATAATAATAATGAAAAAAGCCAAGTGACAAGTGGCATTCTAGCCAAGCGCCAGGCACTTGAGCAAAGTAAGTAGCAACTGGCACCACGAGCCGAACGCCAAGCACTTGCTAAAAAATAATGAAAAAAGCCAAGTGGCAAGTGGCATTCTAACCGAGCGCCAAGCACCTAAGCAAGGTAAATGGCAACTGGCACCACAAGCCGAACGCCAAACGCTTACTAAAAAATAATGAAAAAAGCCAAATGGCATTCTAGCCGAGCGCCAGGCACTTGAGCAAAGTAAATGGCAACTGGCACCACGAGCCAAACGCCAAACGCCAAACGCTTGCTAAAAAATAATGAAAAAAGCCAAGTGGCAAGTGGCATTCTAGCCGAGCGCCAGGCACTTAAGCAAAGTAAGTGGCAACTGGCACCACGAGCCGAACGCCAAACACTAGATAAAAAATAATAAAAAAAACTAAGTGGCAAGTGGCATTCTAGCCGAGGGCCAGGCAGGCACCTAAGCAAGGTAAGTAGCAACTGGCACCACGAGCCGAAAACACTTGTGTTATAATGATAATGAAAAAAACAAATGGTTGGTGTTATGAGCCGAAGGCCACACACTTGTGTTAAACAAAAATTATTATTAAGTACTACCAAATGATACAGAGATTCAGATCTTATATAGCCAAAAAGTATCCTTTCATTCATTATAAGCTGAAAGATTACAAAGAGATACATAAGGTAGGTACAATCAAGTCCTATCTGTCTCGTCATTCACCTGCTCACCCTCGGCAACCTCCCCAGGATGGTTAGTATTCCCCTCCCCGTCATTGGTAACGACATCCTGTGAGGGGGGGAGTCAAGCTAAATCACCACTTCATCCTGCTGAGTTCCACCTTCAATGGTAGTCATGAGGGGAACCACAGTAGAAAGAGAAGGTATGTCTAAAGGCTGAGCGGGAGGAGGAACGGGGATAACTCCAGATGAGGTAATCCCATCACATTTTTCAAAAATATGTTCGGCAGGAGTGGGCTCTGGATCAGCATAGACTCTTGGAGGGTCAATTCCCAGCTCCTTGTCAACATCATCCGGGCCTGTGCTTGAGCCTGTCTGACCCTCAGCTGGAAGGCGATCGTTGAAACCTTCTCGGTATCCTTCGGCATACCTGAGGGCCCCAGTGCTGGAGAAACGACTGTGCAGAGCCATCATCCCTCCATTAACTCTGCCGATGACAACGAGCAGGGCATTACGCTTATCCAGAGCCCTCTTTTCAAAGGCCATACGCTCTGCTTATTCATCATGAAGCAAGCGCTGAAGATTATCTCTTTCGGCCTTGAGCGCTTCACGCTCGGTCTGCCAGACACTCTTCTCGATCAGAAGGGCGTCTTTTTCGTCTTGAAGGGAGTCTGTTTCCTTCTTATGACCATCCCTTTCCTTCTCAGCCTTGTCCAACTGCACCATGAGTTCAGCATTTTTGGTGCTGATGATTTTGTTCTCTTTGTGACCCACTTCAACGTCTTTGGCGAACTTTCGCACCTTAACGTTAGCAGCCTCGACCTGCTTCTGCATGGCCATCATACCAAATAAAGTCTGCAAAACAATACATGAGTACTAATTAGGCCGAACGCATGTCTAGATGAATTGTAATATAAAGGCATTTCAAATGCAATAAGAAGGAGGGCAGGGAATTACCTCCATGGCTGCAAGGGGAAAACGGCTGAAGACCTCCTTCTGAGACAAAGATTTGGCGACCTCAATGTCTTTAGGAGACCACATGTTCTTGTAATAGGCCATGGCCGTTGGGCCTTCCCTGAACATGGTCTCTCTCGGCTTCACTACCGAGCCGTCAGCTCGGACAAATTTGGGGGTCCACGGAGCCTCACTAGTGGAGGAGCCGGTTGCAGTGCCGGACCCAGAAGGAGCAGTTGGCCTAGCCGAAGGGGGGATAGGTAAACCTGGCCCGGAGGTCTGCATCCTCCTTAATAGGGGAACATCGTCAGGGCTACCTTCACTCTCAGGCTGAGGCCTTTTTCTCCATTCTTTATCCTGAACGGATGCAATGGGGGCAGTGGTATTCCGAGTTTGGAGGGCGGAGTTCCGGTTGACAGGTAGAGCGGTGGCGATCGGGCGAACAGTTAACACGTTCGGGGTAGTGCTGGATGTGGTGGCAAATGAAGATGCCGAAGCTGGAGAAGAAGAAGCCACAGGAGCAACATTGACCCTGGGAGGATCCTTCCTCCTGCTGAAGGATGGAATCCGAAGTTGGCTCATTGTGGCGCCGAGGAGTGATATATCACTTAAATTCTCAGATGTGAGGAGTTCCGAACAGGAAGGGATGTCGTTCAGAACGTAGTCCTTCAAGTAATTGGTCCTATCCCTGCAAAATGTTATAACTAAGTTCGTTATCCTGCGGGATACACAAAGAATTGCAAAGAAACGAACAGAATCGAGGAATGCAAGTTTCATAAGGGCAGTCTGTCTTATGAGTTTTGAATTTCTTATACGAAGACACGGAGCATTTGCCGAAGGCGGTAGGGATAGGATAGTCTTTGGCAGCCGGAGCAAACCAAGCACCCCGAACGCCAACAATACCCTTTTTCCAACCCTTTTCGAAATTAAGCTTGTCTGTACAGATGGATTTCTTTTCAAGAGGGAAAAGATGGTAATATGCATCCTCTAGCCGGATTTTGCTAACCTTGTAACAGAGGATAAGATCAATCAAGTCAAGATCTAGGCCTCTGTCACGATTTAAAAGCAACAGAACGGACAGAACCCTAAAGAAATTGGGGTTAACTAGGAGAGGAGAAAGTTTCAACCTATTGAACACATAGCAGAAGAAAGGATGAAGGGGGAATCTAATAATGTTAAGGTGATGAAGGGAAAACAAGACTTCGTCGGGAAGAAGACCAGCACCAGTTCTGACATTAACGTCTTTAGGACATTCTCTAAGGTGAATATCAGAAGGGAGATGGAGCTTCATACGCAGAATATCCAGATTTATAGGCATGATGCTGACAATTATGATCCTTGGGGGAAAATGTGCAAATACTTTAAGAAGAAGAAGAAACATAACTAACCTTGAAAAGATGAAGATCAGCAAGGGATATTGCAAAAGAATGGAGAAGAACCTTTCACTGAACTCGCCGGAGAGTACCTAACTTGACAAGAAAAATCTAAGTTGCCATGAGAGAACGAACTGAGATCGATTGACAATGATTTGTGAGGGGTACGACAAGGGAAGATGTGGATATGAAAGAATGGTATGTAAAGGGGAAGTGGTCCCACTAACCGAGACATCAGGGAGTTAAGGAGATTCAAATTTCAAAGACATTAATTCCGAGGCCGACCGCTTGATGCCCCACGTGATCGTCTCGAGCCATCGAATCATCATTAGCCGTCAAGTCATCATTAGGTCTATTGATAATCACACCCTAATTAATAAGGGAGTGATTATGGGGGCAGTTGAGGATACCAAAGGCGGCATGGGCCGGATCTAACCCACATGATGAAGAATGGGCCAGGCAAATGACCTAGGCCCAAATCAAGCTGTTTGTGAGGTGTAATACCCCTAATTTTAAAAGGATAGTCTCGGTATTTATTTATTTGTTTTAATTGTAAATTAAATCTTTTCTTTTCTTTTATTATTTTATTTTTTTTTTTTTATGGTTATGGTTAGTAGTAATGGGCCAACCAATTGGGTCCCATGGACTACTTGGATAGGAGGTTGGATGTGTATGGATTATTACCCATGGATAATGTATGTATATATATAGATATATATTATATACATATATAAAAAGGAAAGTAATTTAGTAATTACTTTTATGGTAATTTGGGTAGTAATATTTAATCTGATGTATATGTTTATTTAAATAATAAAAATATACATAGATTTGATACGTGTTATGTTTTAAGTTACTTTATAATATTATGGTAACTTAAATATTATTGGATAATCCATTAATAAATAATGGAATGTGTATAATTTATTTATTTAATAAACATATACATAAATTATATACGTAACATATTTTGCTTACCTTTTTAATATTTTTATTTTCATTTTTTTTAGTTGACTTGGATTGGGAAAAGGGTTAGAGTTATTTTATTTAGCCTATAAATATATAGCTATAGGTTGTAAAAAGGGGTTAGAAATATTCACGTGATATATACTGGAGAGATAGTGTTAGAGAGGGAAGAAGGAAAAGGAAGGAATGAGGAGAAAAACCCTATAGAGAGAAGATCAAGGAAGAAGAAGTTTAACTTTCGATCCGAAAGTTTAAGGCAAGTTCTTCTTCTATCTCTTTCCCTTTGATTCGTGTTTCTGTACATGCCTAGGAAATTCCAGAATTTATTAAACACATAAAATTAAATAATTATGCATATTTAATTGGGTTAGAACATAAGTTTTATGAAATTGGTTCATATCTGTTCTTGTGTTATGAATTGATAAAATGCATGATTTTGATTTGATATCTTATATGAATTTTTACATGTTTAAATTATGTATTTTTCATATCTGTGGAATGATGGAACGTAGAAACATGTCTAAGATTCCTGAACATTAAATAGGGATTAGGTTTGGGTTTTAATAAATTTAAATAGACTCAATCATAATGATGCTTGCTATTTGAATGTTTTAAATAAACGAATGGATTTAATCTTTTAAAATATTTTAGCAATTGAGATTAAATGTGTAGGATGAATTGGATATGGAGAATCCGTATTTAACGGTATAAAAAAATATCATCATGTATAAGATTCAGTTTGTGTAGGACATATGATATAGGAAGTTTAAAGAAATAATAAGTCATTCCTATTATGTGATAACTTGATATCATATTTATCATAGTTATTTATGGAATGTTTGATGTATTTCCTTAATTGTTACATCAATTGTTGGATTGTGTGGTTTAATGCACCGGTATGGGACGGTGGCATTCTAGGGATAGATTAACTTATTAGTTAAGTCCTACCTATTTTATATAAGAGAATGGATTAACTAAAATATTAAGTCCTACTTATATTTAAGTCAGGTCAGCTGAACAAATTGAATGACTTATGGATGATTAATTTATTATATAAGGGAATGGATTAACTAAAATGTTAAGTCCTACTTATATTCAAGTCAGGTCAGCTGAACAAGTTGAATGACTTATGGAGGATTAATTTATACTGGATAGGATGGTTACTAGATTTTATATATATAAGTATGGTGTCATGATATGAGCTTGAGTCTCAGGATCAATGGTTAGGGCGCGTATATCGCCAGGGATGTGTAGCTAGATATAGTGTAGTTGTGTACCCTGGTAGGTCTAGGTACTCATGCCCACTATATGTGCGTTTTGCATGTTGCCTACTATTCAGGTTGAGACAACCCTATAGTCTAGTGAGATTCCTTTAGCGTGTATATATATATATATACGGACTACTAGTTACTGTTGGATTGACTAGGATGTATACGTGTATCGGATCTCTGCTTGGACTGTAGTAGAGTAGAACTTGTTTGTGGGCCTGACCCACCATTATTTTTCAGGTGTTCGTCACGAGTAGAGGTTGTTCGTGCTGAGCGGGGATCAGTCTACTTCATTCTTCCGATGCTACATAGGAGTTCCTTTATGATTCAGTTTCCTGTTTTAGATTATTGTCATTTGTTTAGTTTGGATTTTCTAGGGGTCCACACAGTATGGATTCCCGAGTTGTATTTTGGAGGATCAGTTGTATCAGAAGAGCTTATTAATTAATGGAAATATATTATGAGGTTTATTATTAGATTATCATTTTAGTTTCTTGTCAGCATTTTATTTATTCTTCTTTATTCTTTTGTACTCTGTGTTCGTTTATTATCAATTTGTTTTGATATCCTCGGGTATTCGGGCGTGGGCCTGGCCAACCCGCATTCGGAAATTCGGGGGTATCACATAAGGCGAGCCCAATGCTGAAGAGTGAAGCTGAAGGCCTGAAAGTTGAACGGATCCATTGATACAAAAGCCTCGATGATAAGCCCAATGGAGGAGATTAGTGAAGGATCTTCTAGAACATTGTAAACAATCTATAAATAGAAGAAAAATGAAGGGAAAAAGGGGATCGAAATATTTGAGGTGTAATGAAACTCTGTCAATTTAGAGAGAGAGAATTTCTTGCATCTTCAGCTACGACCACAGAATCTGCAATATACATGGAATTTGGTTGAAGCACCCTTGTCGGACACAATACAGGGACATGGGTATAAAATGTGTCTGACACTTTTGGTTAGACATGCACCTAAAAGGGAATATCCAATGATTCAATTTTATTAAATTATTGCTTCAAAACGAGTGAAATGCCTCTATTAAACACTACGTAACATAAAAAATAAAATAAAAAATTAATAAAAAAAATTACTCTATAAAATTAATGAAAACATTAGTTAATAGGAATATTTAGCAATGTCCTAGTATCATTCTGTTTGAGGATTTGATATGTTTGACACGGATACATACCCAAGCCCGACACACGTACCGAGTCAGTGCCACCAAACTCAAAATTCCCACATTTCTGGACTAACAAAGAATTAAATGAAGTTAAAAGTTATTCAAATGAGAGCTAGATCGAAGATGGCATTATGGGTTATTAGTGAAAAAGTCAATTTCATACTCCCTCTGTCCCATTTTAAATGTCCTCTTTGGGAACTGTGACTCACAATGAGTCGCAGTTCCCAAAGAGGATATTTAAAATGGGACAAAGGTAGTATTATTCTAGCAAAATATCAGTTATGGGACCCATAATATAAAGAGAGAGAGAGAGAGTTGGTCTTACAGCTTCATAGTTAGAGAGCTAGCATAGAGAGAGAGAGAGAGAGATAAAACAGGGATGTTAAAATAATAGAAGGGATTTCAATCTGGAAGAGTATTATTGTCCAAAAGAGAGCTAAAATTTGTCACTCTTCAATTTTTGTAAGGTCAGTTATGTCATTTTATTTACCATAAGAGTAGTTTTGGACTTTCACACAAAATTGTCAAACAGCCCTAACTATTGTTTCATGGCAGAGGAGGCCAGAGTATTTTCATGAAAACTTCAGGCTCAGGGGAAGTTGACCATATCTTTTTGAAAGTTTCATCTGGGGGAGGTCAATAAATTCGATTATCTCTGTTGACACAATGTGTGCTTCGACTAGAAGTCTAGAACAACTTTGTTTGGTGGAAACAAGTCAATTTTGATTTTCTTCATGTTTGGCTGCTGTTCAAAAGAAAACAGAGTTGTCTTGAGCGTTACAACAGAATCAAAAGGAAATGAATTTAGATTCAACAAGGTATGAGTTTTAGTAGCAAGCTATTTTCCATAAAATAATCCAGGCTCTAAGCCAACAGATTTGAATATAATTTTACAAAGTCAAGTCATTTATCTCATATATACATAGACTTAAAAATGAATAAGGGTACCTCAAGTAAGAACTCACTACTTATTTTGAAGGGCATTTAACTATTCAGAGTTCAGATTTTATACCAGAAACATATCTGATCATTTTCCAAATTATTAGCATGGAAAGCATAAATCAACATTGAAATGAAGAAAATGACGAATTTGATTTGTACGTAGAATGAAATAGAATTACCAGAGATGAAATCAGCGAATTAGCATCTGCAACATCCCGAATATAGTGAACACCAGGTAAGTTTCCACCAATTTGCTCTGGAAACCTGAAGCAGATGGGATTCATTTATCTAGATTTTGACCAGCATTATAAAATGATGATGAAAATACATTTTTCTGCAGTGAAAAGGAACACAATAATGATCACAAGACTGTAAAAGTTGTAGTAATTCAGATTTTGCCTGAGTAAATATTGTACAAAGGAACCACTTCACTAAAACGGATTTATTAAATTCACTTGACTATGACATGAACAACTCTTATATTTCATATGTCAAGTTATGCCACAACTCTTATTTCCCAAATTTCACTTAGCCAACCCCAATGGTTAGGCTTCACAATGCAACTGCAGATGTCAGATCCATGTAGGCAATTCCAAGTAGTAGAAATTGACGCATGTTGAGTTGAGTACATAAGCAACCACAACCTTTCATCAAATTTCACACAATCAACCTAAGCATAAAACTTTAGTCAAATATTCATGAATATCATGCTGATATACACTTGCATATATATATATATATATATATATATATCATTTAATTTAAGCACAACCATTTTTGTTTTAGTATGCCTTTCGTTGAAGAGAAGTACACATTTTCCATGCAAAGGCATAAAAAACTCAGGTACCACTCAGGTAAAGCATTTCCAAAGCAGGAAAAGTAAATTTGATAAAACAAATTGGATGAGAAATAAAAAATAAAAATAAATTGAAAAAGATAAAATCTTAAATATTATACCTAGAAAATGTAAATTGGAGCAGGGAAAAAGCTCTATCGGGACTGATGAAAGAACAAAGGATATTGTAAAAAATAAAACTAGTTGGTTTTGGCATTCACAAATGCCAAAAGTCATATGGTAAAACCCCAAATCTCAGTAATACGAGGACATAGCCTGAAACAAATTCATACAGTTATGGATACATAGACAAGTCACTGCACTTTTAAATACATTATATGTTATATAATTTTTTTTTCCTGAATTATGTTATATAATATTGTAATCTATGATGTTATTATTCATGGATGTACTTAATTATAATTTAAATTAAATGAAACAGGTGAAGATTGTTACAACAAACGCAGTGAACCAAGCAACAATTACGAAACACGATAGAAAAATAAACACACCAAGCAAAGAACACAAAGATTTATACGTGGTTTAGCAAAGCCTACATTCACGGTGGAGATCCGGCGAAAGTCTTCACTATGTGTAAAATAGGAGATTACAAGTTTTAGCCCCTTAGTCTCAATTCTGTACCACCCACTCCAAACCCTAAACGCCCTTATGTGTTGGGCTACAAGAAAGTACTAATTAGGGTCCATGACCCATGAGCAACACAGGTCAAAAAAATTTCTTAATCAAACGGGTCGCAACGCAACCCGGCACCAAATTCAGGCCACAACATCACAGATTGGTTCTTTTTTCATTTTTCTTTTTCTTTGTTTTTTATCTATTTGTCCATGTTGAGAAGTAGTTTTTCTTCTTCCATCATCATATGAAAAATGAGAGGAATCCATTTGTCTGATTTGATTTTGTGTATTGGACACATATTAGTAAATTACATACTCATACCCATGTAGTGTTGTGCACGCACAAGGATCTTGTGACAAAGACGAGAGTGTACGTAAATGCATATATGGCTAGACATATCAAGTATCTTAAACATTGCTCCAGAATCAGTCTCCTTGGCACCACAAACATATCAAACAAAATAACATTCGAGGTACAATGAATATTGAAGGGAATAATCCAACAGCTGTCTTAGCAGTATAATAATAACCACTGGTAACCGAATAAAACAGCTCAGCATACCTTGATGCCGTACATCCTGTGGCAATAATAAGAGATCCATACTTAAGCAGTTTGCCTGAATTTGTTGTTAGAGTTTGCTTTTCAATATCAATATCTGTTACAGGATCCTCATACACCATCTAGACAAAAGATAGAAAAATAAAAAAATAAAATAAAAATAAAATAAAATTAAATAAAATTAAATAAGTAATTTAGGAAAACAGTGACAGCTAGGGGGATACGGAAATCAGAGAAGACAAATTGAGGATTTAATAAGGAAAAGAAAATAACCTTCGTAGTCTGAGATTGGGTACTTCATCCAAATGATCAAATCTATTTCAGTGTATGCTATAGACTCATGTTATATAAGTTTAAAACAAGTTTCATATTCTCGGCCAAACATATTGTATATGCATTATATCCAGACATCAATACCACTCTGAGTTGCAGTTCCATTAATCAGTTGGTTATTAGGTTTGTTGGATGTCAAATTATTTGTACTAATCTGGTTCCTTGTGCATTAAGAAGCCACTTCTCTTATAAACAGCATAAACCACAGTTTTTCCACCATTCTAATTACATATTATCAAGTTGCTTTTTCAATTAAAGTCGCTATAACAACATTTTGCAACTCATATTTAACGAAGAAAATGATCGTTTCTTTGTCTTAAAATCAATATGCAATAATTTAAAGTCATAAGAGCTTCCTTCGGAATAGATTATGTTACCAAACAAAAGATGTGGTACATCTGAGCAGCTAGAGTTGACATAACTAGCATCGTGTAATGGTCAAAAGTAAATATGAAAATGTTGATGATGGATGCCAAAATCAAGAAAAAATTATAGATAGAGTTGGAGTCATTTCCTTCAAACTATAGGTAAACAAGAATTATTCTCATCTTCAAAAGATTGGAATATCTTTTGCATGAGATAAAGTTGCAATTGAGCAAAAGGAAAAGAAATGATATGGGAAAAAGAAATTACAGGGTGAACACTTTGAAGGAAAACCATAAAAGTACCTCAATCCCTTGCTCCTTGTACCAATCAGGAGTCTGCCTTTCCCCACCAGATCCAACACAAGTATGGAAACCCTTACATAATGGAAATACCAAACAGTGAGATCAGATGCAATGTTGCTAAGACTAGCAAAAAGAACATTGCATAACAAAATCTCTATTATTCTAAACACCTGTCTAATTATTTTATTCGATCTTCACAAGAATTGTATCAAATTGTTTGTACTTTTGATCCATAAATGTACAATAATAACCACCAACATCCAAACAGAGATTATCAACAAAATGCAAGAATGTTGTTGGTCAAAACCTATTGTTTTAATGTAAAAAAAACTAAATAGGTCCCTCTCTAAAAGTATAAATCCAATAAAATACTCAACTTTAGCAGCAACTAAATCACAGATTTGCAAAACAAAATACTGATTCTTACAGGTAAACGTGCCGGCTTTTTATCCTTAGGGAACAAATAAGCTTTTGTCAAAGCAGGACGCTCATAAGGTGCATAAGCCTGTAATAATAATACACCATGAAATTGCATATAGTGAACCACACTGAAATTAAAACTGTGATGATTAACGTAACATAATCGAATTCAGAATAAATCAAACAAGAGCAATTGCAATATCCAAATTCGAAAACAGTCACCTCTTTAGACACAATACAAAGTTTTCCATTGGCCATCCCGTGTTCGACAAAAGTCCGAGCTGCATATCCGGCCGCATTTCCACCCCCTACTATCACAAACCTACAATAATCAAATCCAACACTCACAATTCCATTTCATAGGATACAACAAACAAATTTAAATACAACAATACATTAACACACTCACACGCACACAAGCATATATATATATATGAATATATAGAGTAAAATTTTAACTTGCACTCGATTCTCAAATCCAACACTTACAATTCCATTCATAAATCCAAAATAGTTCAAATTCAAAAATATATATAATAAAAATTGACTCACTCTCGGTTGTCATTGGCGAAAGAGGACGATGCGGCAACATGGAAGCTTCTAGATGAGATTGAAGAAGGTTGATGAAGTCGATTGAGGGAAGAAGAGTGAGGACACCAGAGAGAGAGTCCATGCTTTAAGGACAAGGAGTTCGCTAGGACCGCCATTGATCTACGAACTGTAAATTTTCAAGATAATGTCAAACAATTAAGGCTTGAATGAGGAATAAGAGTATGATTGATTAGACGATCAAAATAGAGTGAGGAGAGATTTTGACCTGAATACATGGAAATTAAATAAGCTGTTTGTGTGAAATTAGAATATGATATTGTGATTTTACTAGAAATGTTTATTGGTGTGACGGTGGCTTTAGCTGAGGTGGAAGGGTCATGGAATCGATACGGTGACGCAGTGGCGGCGATTGGCGGAATTGAAGAGACGTCGAGGTGGTGAGCTATGATGGGGTTAGTAGAAAGGAGATTTGTTACAGTCACACTGCGATTACGTGACATGTTCTTCTGCCATTGGAGGTCAATGGTCAATTACGGTTTGCAAGACAATCTGCCTACGAACGACGTCGTTTCGCTACTACCCTGTTTCATCAAGAAGCCCATCGGGCAAAACAAATAATTAACAAATAATTAACAGTGTGTTTGGAACTCGAGATTTCATAGGAATTGAATTTTAAAATAAGGGTTAATTTTATTATTAATTAAAATATCACTTTAAAATAACTTTTAAAAATTTTTATCATTTAAGTTTAATTTTACTTTTTTTTATTACTAACACCTTTAAAATTGTGCGAAAAAGTAATTTTGCCCTTAATTTTTTAATATCATTTATTACAAAATATCAGGTAATTAAAATGGCTATTTTTCCCTCTCATTTATTACTCCCCACCTACCTCACTCCTCATTCTCTCTCATCTTTCTCTCACTTAACCATTGTGTTTAAGGACAACTCTCTCACCATAGACAACGGCCCTTGTTTGCAGCCTCCTCGTCCTCCTGTAACCTAATTAGGTTCGAATTAATTTTAACTTTTTCTTTACATTCGTCGTTAATTCCTGGCCAACACTATACTAATATTTTTCTAAGTTTCTGCCAAACCCATTAACAATTTCGCCCTTTTCGTAACCATCTTGTGAATTTTTAGTTTCAAAATCAAATTAGGTTTTTTTAGAATTGCTTCCATGGACCCAAGGAGGTGAAATTATGTGAATTGAGGAACCTAAACTCACTGATTCACTAACTAGAGATTTCTTATCTGTTTCCAACTCAGAACCAAAAAGAAAACCGTTGGCTTTCTTGCACTTACTTAGTTTTCTTTAGCAATGTTCTTGCCATGGAAGTTTATTTCTCAAAGAATTGGGTGTTCATAATTCGGATAACACATGTGGGGTTTCCTACTTCTAAATAAGCTCCAATCTGGGTGTTGGTTGTGGTGCTTTACTTGGATTCTTAAATGCCCAATTGGATTTCGAGGTCGTCCGTGTGAAGTCAAATGAGGTTGGTTTTAAGGATTGCAAAGCAGTTTTTGGGATTAAATGGTTATGGTGTACACACACACACACACACACATATATAAATGCAAATGGGTATCGCTGGATATTTTTATTCCTTTGATCGCCACTATAAAACAATATTTGTATTGATAAAAAGAATTATACACAACTACATATGGTTAAGAATGGTAGATGCAAAGCATAATCTATCAATAATATCACAATATTTTGCATGCAAAAAAAAAAAAATTAAAAAAATAAAAAATAAAAAGAATAAAAACTCTAGAATGGCCATGATACACACAGACACACACATATTATCTTTTGGATGGTCTAATTATTTCATTTGAAAAAAAAAAAAAATAGGGGCATTTTGGTCTTTTAAATAATTTTTTAGAATTTAAGGGGAATTTCATAAAGTAAAAGGGTAACAAGGTCTTTTTACATGTAAAAAGTTGTTTGACACAAATGAAAAGTCACTTTTGGGGTATGAGTGAAAAATAGATCAAACGTTTATAGAATGGCCATGATACACACACACATATTATCTTTTGGATGGCCATGATACACACACACACACATACACACACACTCTAGAATGGCCATGATACACACACACATATTATCTTTTGGATGGTCTAATTATTTCATTTGAAAAAAAAAAAATAGGGGCATTTTGGTCTTTTAAATAATTTTTTAGAATTTAAGGGGAATTTCATAAAGTAAAAGGGTAACAAGGTCTTTTTACATGTAAAAAGTTGTTTGACACAAATGAAAAGTAACTTTTGGGGTGTGAGTGAAAAACAGATTAAACGTTTATAATGTAAGTGATAGTAATTTTCAAAAAGTATTTCAATGTAATATTTGGCCAAACCTGAGAGGGTATCAGTGAAATTAACCCTTAAAATATATTTCACCTTTTTTTTTTTTTTTTTAAGTTGTTTGGAACCATTGATTTTTAAAAGAAAATGAGACTAATCAGAAGGGATTCCCAAAACAAGTATATATATATATATAATGCTTTGTTATGTAGAAATAAAGAAAATTGGATGTAAGAGAGAGTAGAAGAGATTAATGAAGCATGGTATTATCTCATTTTTTTTTTCTTCCTTATCTCTATTTGTTTGGTTGGATTGAAGAAAGAAAAATGAAATAATACCTTATTTTGTTTGTTATGAAAATAAGTATATAATGTTCGATGATTTTATTGAAGGTCTAAGCCTCTATTTATAAGAAACAAGGTGGTGGGATTATGGTAGGATTCGCATGGCTTGTCCTCCAATCCATTCCAAATACGATATTCTTTACAATTACAATCCTTTCCTTTTTACAATTCTTTCCATACAGGATTTTCCCTGGCCTAGCAGGACTGGTCTTCCTTTAATTAATATTGGGCTGAATGTGGGCTGATCCAGACGAATCAGCTAATGGGCTTAGAGTTCACCTTTGGTGCTCCAGGATATTGACGTCCGGGCTTGGAAGGTGGGCCGGGTGGCCTGGGTCTGTGATTTACATGGGAGCCAAGACTTTATTTGGGCTTGCTCTGGACTGGGTTCTCCCAATTTGGGCTCGACACCGATTGGGCCCTTGCTGTACCTAGAATAATTTTGTAGTGTGATGACGTGGACAATTCTTACTGGATGGGGGATTTTTTCCCTCCACACTTTGCCCCCAATTCCCTCTTTAATTGGACTATGACTCCTAATTAAAAGGGAATTGAAGTTACACGGTTGCCAACTCTTTAAAAAACGGTTCGAGGTGTGTCCGTTGCCATTATGACAAATAGGCCTATTCATAGTTCATTCCTAACCCTGTAATGTTTACTTCGCTCATTATTTCAGCATAATCTCAGGTTTGTTTCTCATTCATTTGTCTAGTTTCTTTCATATCATGAGTTCCTCATCCACTCACGACCATATAGACCTAAATTCGGATTCCACCCCTCTTCTTCTCCCAATCTCATCAGGATCCCTCCCCTTAGGGTTTCTGACCTTGTT
Source organism: Cornus florida (assembly GCF_030987335.1). Classification (NCBI taxonomy): domain Eukaryota; kingdom Viridiplantae; phylum Streptophyta; class Magnoliopsida; order Cornales; family Cornaceae; genus Cornus; species Cornus florida. Next base: position 93,760,567 of record NW_026775581.1, on the reverse strand, counting down.
GAACTCACGAACGATTCAATTGTTCAAATGGATGTTTCCCCTTCACAAGCTGAAGTATCCACTTCGAGGTCAGATTGCGTGTTTACTAAGGGGGAGAGAGAGTTGATTTTGTCTATTCGGCACATCAAGTTCTCTATTGAGTCTGTATTAAAGGATTATGAGATTCCTGATGGGGTTGATGTAATACCCCTAATTTTAAAAGGATAGTCTCGACATTTATTTATTATTTTTATTGTATTTTTTTGCGTGATTATTTGGTTTAATTATTTTTATTTATTGATTTGATTTAATTGTTTACCTATGTGTCATGTGTTTTAAATTTAATTAAGTTATCTTTTATTATTTAATTGGCATTTTATTGTTTAAGTGTTTTTAATAATTTAATTCGGTTATTTAATTGGAATTAATTAGTTAAGTGGATTTAATTATTTAATTGTTTTTTTTCATTTAATTCTGTTTTGAGTTACAGTTAACTTTGGGGTTGGAATTTCACATATAGGTAAGCCGTAACAGAGATAGTTTCATGGGCCGACTAGGTTTAGAATTAGGGCTCTGTCTCTGATTGAACACGGATTAAGGTTTATGATTTTTACGCTTATATATATACGGTTATAATCTGTATCAAGGGTTGGAAAACCCTATTCACGTACCAAAGATACAGAGAGAGAAACAAAGAGTAGTTGTGGGAAAACAGAGTAAGGCTTAAGAGGAATTGTACAGAGAGGACCAAGGAGGTTGAGTAAGGATTAAAGACAGAGTTATAGGAAGCTTGGCGGCGTTCAGAATTGCCGGAAAACTTAGAGACGACACAGGGATTTCAAAATTGAAATCACAGGCAAGTTCTTATCTTCCTCATTCCCTCTAGCTTGTGTTCTGTGCACCTAGATAACCTCTAGGGGATTAATTGGACATTAACTGAACCATGCATGATTTGTATATGTTTACTTGAGGATCTTTTAACCGTGAAAATTTGTCTGTAAAACCATTATGTTAGGTACGTGTTCTATTCTTTGTTTTTGGCGTAACGTCCCACTGTTCTAATTTTTATTTTGAACCTTACTGAAATCAACCAAGGTCTGAATGGATACTAGATGTAATTTAAGACTTTCAAATTTAAATTGGAGGAAGAATAGAGGGGTTGGGATAGAACTGATGTTGCAAACTAGTTTCAGTGCCGTTCTTCAACAATGCTAGTTTAAATGGCTTGATTAAACTCTGTAATTGCTTTCAAAATTATTGTAAACAATCTTGGGAAATGCTTTTAGACTAAATTAAGACTCCTAAGATTAGTTTTTGAAACCAACAGAGTAGTAGGATTTGATCAGAGAAGGAGCAGGCGGACTGAAACGAAGAACAGACGGACGGTAGGCTCTCAAAGAGGAGAGAGCCGGCTCCACAATGGAAGGAGCCGGCTCCCCCATCTAAAAGAGCCGGCTCTATGATGTTTAGAGCCAGCTCTAGGCTCTAAAAAGAGCCTGCTCCAAATTTTAGAGCAGGCTCCCTTTTTATTTTTGATTTATTTTAAGTTTTTTTTAATTTTCTACGTACTATGTTCACTGTTGGAGCATGGAGACTGTTTGAGTGAATTTGGAACTTTACAGAGGGATTAAGGAATGAATTTTGAGTGTTATTAAGACCCTAAATTGATTAAAGTTTAATTCTAAATTGTCGGGACAAACAGTGTAAAAATTAAGGCACTTCCTATGTTGTTAACAAATGGAAGTTGAATTAATTATTGAATTAAATTTCAGCAATTTGATGGAATATAATGTGTTTATAAAACTTGTTTTAGAATGCATTCAAGTGCATGATAAGGTCATTTAATTATTAATTTTGATCTGTGCATGCTTAGGAGGCTAGTTGCTGAATTATTAAATCGTTTCCTGCAACTATATGGTTAATGCTTGGATTTAAATTGCCGAAATATTAAACAATCTTCTGAAATTGTTTTAGCAATTTGTTGGATAATAATAGGATTATTTAACCTATTCACATGCATGATGGAGTCCCTGACATATTAAATTTGGTTTATGCATGCTCTGGATGTTAGTTGTTGATTTGTTAAATCGTCTCCTGCAACTATATGGTTAAATGCTTGGATTTAAATTGCTGAAGCTTTGAATATTTTTCTGCAATTGTTTGGATGGTGGTTCCTGGGTCTGTAAATTATTAAACTGTTATATATGTTGTAATTTACCTGGATATGGAGGAGTGTATGTACCGGTATGGGATGGTGACATACTAGGGACGGTTTAGCTCAAAACGCATAAACCTAACCTAATGGATTAATGGAATGGATTGAAAGATATCGAATCCTAATTGTGACTAAGTCAGATCAGCTGTAACCAAGTTGGATGACTTCCTGGATTAACGGATGGTAGTTAAGTCATATCAACTGAATAAGTTGAGTGACTAACTAATTGGCTTATTGTATGTCAGTTTAATAAATAGTTAAACTGCTTACCCTGGATTTGGACGGACTTTATATATATGTTTATGGTACCAAGAGTTGAGCTTGAGTCTCAGACTCGTTGGTTAGGGTACGTATATGCAGTGGATGCGTAGCTGGTTATAATAGGTTGAGGTGTACCCTGTTAGGTCTAGGTATTCATGCCCACCTTTGGGTGTGTATTCGCATGTTGCCTTCTATTCAGGTTGAGACCCCTATTATAGACTAGTGAATGTCCCTTAGTGTGGATATATTTATATGTATGGATTAGATAGATATTGTGATGTGTCTACGGTGTATCTGCGTATCAGGTCACTATATGGATTGCAGTTAGATTAGAACTTGCTCGTGGGTCTGACCCACTCCTTCATTATTCTTTTCAGGTACAGGATGGTTCCAGCTTTAGAGCTTGATCGTGCTTGTCGAGGACAGTCTCACTTTCATCTGATTACGTAGGACTTCTCTCGATATTTTTAGCATTATCTATTTTCAGTTTTCAGTTTCAGTTGGACTTTTGGTTAGGGGTCCATCAGTGGATTCCCAAGTTGTAACCTTGAAGTTTTGGAGGATTGGAGTTTCAATTTTCAGTTATACATGGAGGATTTTATAATTAATATTTATTTCAGTTTTATTCTATCTTTATTGTTCTTTTTGTCATCTGTGTTCGTTTTAAAATACTTTAATTATTTGATATTCCCTCGGGTTTGGGCCTGATCAACCCGTGTCTCGGATCCGAGAGGTATCACAGTTGACATTGCCAAATACCCAGAAAGGGCTGATTTCAGTTTCGGTGAAGGCGTAGAAGACAATGAATTGTTTCTATCAGTCGGGCATCTTAACGCTCTTCGTTTCCCTCTTCACCTCTTCTACCATCTAGTCTTTAATAAGTTAGGGATTACCCCTCTCCAATTGAACCCTAACTTCCTTCGAGTGGTTTCGGCACTCTAGTTCGTCAAAGGCTAGAAAGTCTTGACTTGACTCTTGCTGATTTACTCACTACCTACACCATCGCCAGGCATGGGACCGAGCCTGGCCGTTTTTATCTCACTTCTTCTCTTCAGCAGAGGATATGCACGGACCTCCCTTCCTCCGAGAAGAAGTGGAAGGACAGGATGATAGTTGTAAAGGAGAACTGGTTTGTGGATAAATCGAATACCCTTCCCATTCCTCGCAAATTTGGGAGGCTAGGTATAGAGTACCTTCCCTCATTTCATGAAAAGTGCTTTGATTGTTTCTCATGTCAAGTTTTATTATTTCGCCATAATTATGAATTTCTTGGTCCTCTTTCAGCAATCTTTCTCTCCTCCGTATATAAGAAGAGGCTTGCCTTTCTTGACGCACAAGTTTGGAGCGAGCCCCCTTCGGTTAAGGAGCTACTCACTTCATCCAACCTTTAAGAAATTGTTTCTAGTGCTTCAGCTGCAGACCTCATAGACTTAGCACTTCTAACTTTTGATAGCTTCCCCCTGACTGAAGAGGAAAAATTGAAAGCTGAAGCTCTGAAAAAGAAAGCTACTGAAGAGCAACCCTTGTTAGTCATCAGATCGACTGAGCACGAGAAGGAGGTGGATGAACCCCCTCTCAAGAAGACAAGGTCAAACCTTCCCTCCAGCAGCAAGGGTAAGACCATCCCCAAAAGCAAGGGGAAGAAAGCTGGGGAGACTGACCCGAAGGAGGAAGTCCGGGCTTACATTCAGGTTGAGTCCGGAGAACCTTGGAGACCTGTCTTCTCAAGGGCTGACAGGTCAGTCCTTCACTCCTGGGATTCCATAGTCTCTGACCCCTTTGCTGCCTTGGCAGTTGCTCGAGGGATGTGGCTACCCAAGGATGAAGAGATCATTGGGAATCTGGGGTTGGATCAGCTGCTACCATCTGCCCCAGTTAATGCTGTGAAAGTTTACTCTTTTCCCTCTACTTGTTTAATTCTTTAAATTTCTTTTCACCATATATTTACTGACATTGTTATTGTTGGTCATGCAGAGTCTGTACCAGACAATGGCACTGTGTGCCACTGCTGAAGCTCAGTCCCTTTCTATTAAGAAATTGGAAAGGGGCCTGGGCAATGCTGAGAAGAAGTCTTCACACTGGGCTATGAGTGTGAAGATTGCTTCTGATGCGATGGATATTTATAAGAATCGCCTGGTAGCTTCTGAGGCGAAGGTGGAGGCTCTAGAAGTTGAAGTCCAGCGCTTGAATGATGCCATTGGTACCTGCATTACTGCTGAGAGGCAAAAGCAAGGACGCTACTCCACCATTGTCCATTTATCCAACATAAAGGATTTCAAGTTCGGCTTCAGCCAGGGCTCTGGTGACAAAGTGTGATACCCCCGAATTTCTGAATGCGGGTTGGCCAGGCCCACGCCCGAATACCCGAGGATATCAAAACAAATTGATAATAAACGAACACAGAGTACAAAAGAATAAAGAAGAATAAATAAAATGCTGATAAGAAACTAAAATGATAATCTAATAATAAACCTCATAATATATTTCCATTAATTAATAAACTCTTCTGATACAACTGATCCTCCAAAATACAACTCGAGAATCCATACTGTGTGGACCCCTAGAAAATCCAAACTAAACAAATGACAGTAATCTAAAACAGGAAACTGAATCATAAAGGAACTCTTATGTAGCATCGGGAGAATGAAGTAGACTGATCCCCGCTCAGCACGAACAACCTTTACTCGTGACGAACACTTGAAAAATAATGGTGGGTCAGGCCCACAAACAAGTTCTACTCTACTACAGTCCAAGCAGAGATCCGATACACGTATACATCCTAGTCAATCCAACAGTAACTAGTAGTCCGTATATATATATACACACACTAAAGGAACCTCACTAGACTATAGGGTTGTCTCAACCTGAATAGTAGGCAACATGCAAAACGCACATATAGTGGGCATGAGTACCTAGACCTACCAGGGTACACAACTACACTATATCTAGCTACACATCCCTGGCGATATACGCGCCCTAACCATTGATCCTGAGACTCAAACTCATATCATGGCACCATACTTATATATATAAAATCTAGTAACCATCATATCCAGTATAAATTAATCCTCCATAAGTCATTCAACTTGTTCAGCTGACCTGACTTGAATATAAGTATGACTTAACATTTTAGTTAATCCATTCCCATATATAATAAATTAATCCTCCATAAGTCATTCAACTTGTTCAGCTGACCTGACTTAAATATAAGTAGGACTTAACATTTTAGTTAATCCATTCCCTTATATAAAATAGGGAGGACTTAACTGATAAGTTAATCCATCCTTAGAATGCCACCGTCCCATACCGGTGCATTAAACCACACAATCCAACAATTGATGTAACAATTAAGGAAATACATCAAACATTCCATAAATAACTATGATAAATATGATATCAAGTTATCACATAATAGGAATGACTTATTATTTCTTTAAACTTCCTATATCATATGTCCTACACAAACTGAATCTTATGCATGATGATATTTTATTATACCGTTAAATAAGGATTCTCTATATCCAATTCATCCTACACATTTAATCTCAATTGCTAAAATATTTTAAAAGATTAAATCCATTCGTTTGTTTAAAATATTCAAATAGCAAGCATCATTATGATTAAGTCTATTTAAATGTATTAAAACCCAAACCTAGTCCCTATTTAATGTTCAGGAATCCTAGGCATGTTTCTACGTTCCATCATTCTACAGATATGAAAAATACATAATTTAAACATGTAAAAATTCACATAAGAAATCAAATCAAAATCATGCATTTTATCAATTCATAACACAAGAACAGATATGAACCAATTTCATAAAACCTATGTTCTAACCCAATTAAACATGCATAATTATTTATTTTTATGTGTTTAATAAATCATGAAATTTCCTAGGCATGTACAGAAACACGAATCAAAGGGAAAGAGATAGAAGAAGAACTTGTCTTAAACTTTCGAATCGAAAGTTAAACTTCTTCTTCCTTGATCTTCTCTCTACAGGGTTTTCTCCTCCTTCCTTCCTCTTTCTCTTTCTCTCTCTAACTCTTTCTCTATAGAATATATTACGTGATATATTTTCACTCATTTTTCAACCTATAGTTGTGTATTTATAGGCTAAATAATAACCCTATTCCTTTTCCCAATCTAAATCAACTTAATAAAGAAAAATAAAAAAATGAAAATATTAAAAAGGTAACATAAAATATGTTACGTATATAATCTATGTATATCCTTATTAATTAAATAAAATATATACATTAGATTATTTATTAATACTAAAGTTACCATAATATTAAAAGGTAACTTAAAACATATTACGTATATAATCTATCTATATCCTCATTAAATAAATAAAATATATACATCAGATTATTTATTTATACTAAAGTTATCATAATATTAAAAAGGTAACTTAAAACATGTTACGTATAAAATATATGTATATCCTTATTATATAAATATATAAAATATATACATCAGATTATTTATTAATACTAAAGTTACTGCATTATTAATAAATTACTTTCCTTTTTATATATGTATATAATATATATCTATATATACACATACATTATCCATGGGTAATAATTCATACACATCCAACCTCCTATCCAAGTAGTCCATGGGACCCAATTGGTTGGCCCATTACTACTAACCATAACCATAAAAGAAAAATAAAATAAAATAATAAAAGAAAAGAAAATATTTAATTTACAATTAATCAAAACACCATTTAAGCACATAATCCAATTAAACAATTAACACATAGACAAATACAAATAATACATAGACACATAATCAAATAATCAAATAATACCTAATTCAATTAAACACATAAGCAATTAGTCAAATAATTAATTAAATAATTACAAAATACAATTAAAATAAATAAATAAATACCGAGACTATCCTTTTAAAATTAGGGGTATTACATTTTCCCTCCCTAATAAAAGGAATTCCGTCCTCGGAATTCGCTCTTACTTTCTTCCATTATGCTTGGAAACTGTGAGCGAAAAATATCCCCATATTCCAAATAGACGCAACCTCACTATAAGGGCTCCACTTAACTCCAATATACCACTACTATGGACATTCACATGCTATAACACCACTATCACTGAATTATATAACTACTATGAAGTTCTAAAATAAGCATCACTCAAATTTATGTCCTCAAGCTATCTTTCTCAATCCACCACTCGGATTCCATATGGAAAATTGAAATTCCAAATCAATGTCGATCCTTCCCACCAACTATCACTCCTGTTTAGTTCAACTTCTATATTTGTTATAGGAAGTGGCTAAAGATTCCTATGATATCTAATAATTCATACACATCCAACCTCCTATCCAAGTAGTCCATGGGACCCAATTGGTTGGCCCATTATTACTAACTATAACCATAAAAGAAAAATAAAATAAAATAATAAAAGAAAAAAAATATTTAATTTACAATTAATCAAAACACCATTTAAGCACATAATCTAATTAAACAATTAACACATAGACAAATACAAATAATACATAGGCACATAATCAAATAATCAAGTAATACCTAATTCAATTAAACACATAAACAATTAGTCAAATAATTAATTAAATAATTAAAAAATACAATTAAAACAAATAAATAAATACCGAGACTATCCTTTTAAAATTAGGGATATTACACAAAGCAAAGGATCCAGAAACCTTTGATGCTGACATGGAAGTGTCCTACCCTTATGCCGAGGGTCCAAAGGCCCAAGAAGCTGAGGTGCTCTTTGCTGAAATGTTGAAGGCTCATCCAGAGGATCTTCCAGCTTCAAGCTTGCCAGCTCCTCCATCTTCTGACCAGCCAACTCCTCTACCCACTAGTTCGAATGTGGTGGATGCCTTTGACTCTACTCCCTTTGATCCAAAAAGGAGGTAAAGTTTTGTAATTGCTTTTTTTATTTTTTTATTTTGAAAGAATGAATGTAGAAACCATAATTTTAGAATACAATGACTAAATTTATTCTGAAGTCTTTTTCCTGTTTATGAATGCCTCTGGTTTTTACACGATTATATTGTAATAATATGCTCTTATCCTCAGGGAGGAAGGCTTATTGCTTGAGAGCTTTAGACCTTTTGTGGTCCGAAGCAAAAACAGGACAAATGATAGGAAGGGAATCCCTTTGACTGTTTAACTAATATCTGAGGATGGTTTCTTCATCTAGCATTCTAACCATCAAGGGAGCCATTCTTGCCACTGATTTATAAGGCATAGATATATCAATAATTGCTTTCCTTGTATTATTTCGATTTGGGATGAAACTTTCCACAAATTATACACCTTTAGCCCATTAAACAAGGATCTGTGGGCGTGTTGCCATAGAGAACTTTTGCCCTCGGTTGGTCTTATACCTTACTGGCACAGCTTCGGACTTAAATCGTTCGAAGTAGCACTTTTTGGCCCAACCTCGAACTTGAATCGTCCGAGGTGGTACACTCTTTGGCTAGGAGCCTGAGAAGAGTTGTATTACACTGGATTCCCGTTGTCCGAAGCAATATGCCCCTCGGTCATGAGCTTGGGAGGAGTTGTGTTGCGCCGGACTCTTGGGGTTCTAGGAGTTGTATTCTTTGGCTATGAGCGAGAAAGGAACTATACTGAGCTGGACTCTTAGGGTCCAAAGTTAGGTGTTCCTTGGTTGTGAGCCCGAAAGGAACTGTACTAAGCTGGACACTTGGGGTCTAAAGCGAAGTGTTCTTCGGCTATGAGTCCGAGAGGAACTGTACTGAGCTGGACTCTTGGGGGTCCGACGCGAACTGTTTCTCGGCTGTGAGCCCGAGAGGAACTGTACTGAGCTAGACTCTTGGGGTCCGACGCGAAGTGTTTCTCGGCTGTGAGCCCGAGAGGAACTGTACTGAGCTGGACTCTTGGGGTCCGACGCGAAGTGTTCCTCGGCTGTGAGCCCGAGAGGAACTATACTGAGCTGGACTTTTGGGGTCCGAAGCGATGTGTTCCTCGGCTGTGAGTCTAATCTGGAAAACTCATCAAGTATGCCAAGCTGGCCGAAGATTCAAAAATAATATGAGGTCAAGAAAGAGAGTAACTGTGACTGAGAAGTCCCCCATACATTTGTTTTGGGAGACTTTCCTTCATAGAGACTCTCTTCGTGACAACCAAATGTAGCTTACTAACTATATATTTACTATATACCTCTTGTACTCCTATTTGATGTGAGACAAAGGATATATGGGCCAAAAATCTGGTTTTTTTAGAAAAAATAAAAATTATTGCAAAGAATGCCCGTTGGTACTAGGGCTTTGAACACAACTTGGGCTAGGTCATTACTGTTACCAACGGGCCCTCTTTGCAATGCACCTAAATACTTTAATATTTCCCTATAGAAAGGTACGTATATAAACAGTTTTTTTTCGATGTGGGACCGCAATAGATAAGTGCTCCGAGCTACACATATTTGTGGTTTGTGTCCAAAAACGAAAGAAAAACTGTAAAGCACCTTTGGGTTCATGAGTTAGGTAGAGCCTGAGTGTCCATTGAAAAAGGACTTGTAATATCAATAGTAAGGTACATATTTGTACTTTTGTATGAAAAAGGACTTGTAAGTACCACCAAAAAGCCAAAAAATTATTTATTTTGTTTGCTTTGTGGTAATATCTTTCTTTTGTCGTAATATCAACAGTAGGGTATATCTTTCTTGTTATTTTTATTGCAATATTAATAGTAGGGTACATGTATTGCCCTCTATTACGACAAAAGGGAAATAACAAGAAGTAATACCCCACACTACTAAAGGAGCAAAGATGTGTATAACTCAAGAAACTTTTATTATATGGGCTAGAAACAGCCATACTTGGATAAAAAATAGACGTATATTGTCTGTAAATAGAAAGTAAACAAACTATATCATCTAATGATAGTACATTTTGAAGTGTATTGCATTCTATGGACATGCAATTGGACACCCATCAGCTTCCGCCAATCGGTAAGCTCCTTTCCCTACTACTTCTGTGACTCTGTAAGGTCCGATCCATTGGGTTGTAACTTTTTTACGTGGGCTGTTTCCTGTTTCAACACCCAATCTCCTTCCACAAAACGTCTGAACCTGACTCGCTTATTGTAATTGTTACGCAACTGTTGCTGGTACAAAGCGAGCCTAATTATCGCGACATCCCTTTTTTCTTCTAAGAGATTGAGGCTATGTTCGAGCTGCTGATCATTGTTACCTTCGAGCACCAAGTGGGTCCGAAGAGTCGGAACTACCGATTCCGTGTGGATGACAGCCTTTGACCCATAAACCATGGCAAAAGAGCTTTCTTCTGTTGGCCTTCGGGGGGTGGTTCGATATGTCCAAAGTACTCGAGGTAGATTTTCGTACCATTTTGATTTGAGCTTTTCCAACTTTTTCTTCAAGCAGCTGAAAATGGTCCGGTTAGTTATTTCTGCCTGCCCATTTCCCTGAGGATGGCTAACTACAACCAACTTCTGTCTAATCCCATGCTCGACAAAGAACTTTCTTGTGCTTCGGTTATCTAAATTTGGGCTATTGTCTATCGTAATAACATTCGGCACCCCAAATCGACAGATTATGTTGTTCCATAGAAAACTCTTCACTTGTTCATGAGTCACGCTTGAGTAAGCTTTGACTTCAACCCATTTAGTGAAGTAATATGTGGCTAGCAACACGTATTCCTTTTTCTCCACAGTTTTGGGCAAAGGACCAACCATATCAATCCCCCATTGAGCAAAAGGCCATGGATTCGCCATCGCGTGCAAATCTTCGGTGGGTTGATGTTTCATTGGACCATATCGCTGGCACTTATCATATCTTCTGGCATACTCTTCAGCATTCCGAGCCAAGTAAGGCCGAAATAACCTTGAGTCAGAACTTTATGTACCAAGGATCTATCTCCAGAGTGATTGCCACAATCCCCGTCATGAATCTGCTTCAGAATCGTGAGAGTCTTAGTGGGACTTAAACATTTCCGGTAAGGACCTGAGAATGACTTTCGGTATAATTAATTATTGATGATAGCATATTTAGCTGTGGTGAGCCTGAGTTTCCGTGCCTCGGTCTTCTGGTTCAGAAGGGTCCCTCTTTAAGGTAAACTTCCAATGGATCCTTCCAGCATGGTTCACGTGGGACATCTGGGATCACCATTATTTCCTACCGAGGGCTTATACTTGGTTTATCCAGGATGTCAATTAGTACGAACTAGACCAGATCTTCATCCGAAGAAGATACTGCTGCAGCCAACTAATCTGCTTCGGAATTCTCCTCGCGAGGTATCTGACGGAATTTGATCTGATCGAACCCTCGTGAGGCACTATCCACAGCCTCTCTGTATGCTTTTATTCTATCCTTCTTGGGCTAATACTGGCTTGTTACCTGATTCACAATAAGTTAAGAATCACTAAAAACTAGCTGGTTTTCTAACCGGAGTCCTACGAGTAGGGCCTCATATTCTGCCTCATTGTTAGTAGCAGGAAAAGTCAGCCGGATTGATTGCTACAGCTTGGAGCCTTTGGGAGTTGTGATAACGACTCCTGCTGTGATACCCCTCGAATCCGAGACACGGGTTGATCAGGCCCAGGCCCAAACCCGAGGGATATCAAACAATTAATATGTAATTGAACATAGAATACAAGATGAAATAAATAATAATAATAATAATAATAATAATAATAATAATAATAATAAGCTGAGAGAATGTTAATTGAAAATCCTTTAAATAATATGATTATTGAAAATTGTTAAATCCAACCTCCATAGGTTTACAACTTTGGAATCCATCCATTGGACCCCTTATTAAAGATTCTCAAACCGAAACTAAAATAATAGAAAGAAAGTCTAAAGCTAACATAAAGAAGATTCCTACATAGTCGAAGGAATGAATATCTGTATCTGCTCTGCACGTCCAAGCTCTAACCCTGGAACTGACGAACACCTGAAAAACAAAGAGTGGGTCAGGCCCACATGCAAGTCCTGATCTATTACAATCCAAACAATAATCCGATACGCAAATACATCATAGGAAGACTCAACAATATCTAAAGTAGTCCATATAAGTATATAGTACACACTATAGGACACTCGCTAGTCTAATAGGTTTGTCTCAGCCTGAATAGAAAGCAACATGCGAATACGCACCTTAAGGTGGGCATGAATACCTAGACCTACCAGGGAACAACACCTATATCCAGTTATCCATCCTAGGCGATATACGCGCCCTAACCATGGTCCTGAGACTCAAGCTCATACCACGGTACTATATAATAGATATATAAAATCCGTACTCCTCCTAATACAAAGTACCATCCATCTTTGTAGTAGTCTGATATAATGTATAACGCATCCATCCTGAAACCAAGTAGGTCATTCAATTCTCAATTGATATAACACAAATAGGAGATAGACTTAACCTAAATGGTTAATCCATACCTTAATCCAAGTTAGGTAGAATTTAGTGTTTTAACTAGTTCCATACCTAGTATGTCACCGTCCCATACCTAGTATGTCACCGTCCCATACCGGTACATACAATCCTTTATATAGCATAGTTACAAAATTCAATACAATGTACGCAACAACCATCCCCCAAAATATGAATCAATATAAATTCATGCATATATAACATCATTAGGTAATCATTACAAAACCTAAATATCATGCTCCAATAATCTAAATAGCTAGAATCAACCATAGCATTTAAAATTCTCCATAAACTCCATAAATTGATAAAAATAGTAATAGGTATTTATCAACCATTCCTAAGATATGCATAAGTGCAGTTTAACATGTATATAACCAATTTATGCATCCAATATAAGACTTAGAATCCTCATTACAGTCCATTAAATTGATAAAGCAAAAGTAAGCAATTTACTTCACCAAACAATACCATAACTGATGCAATCTATATCCAGTTTAAACCATCCGTTAATTCCATCCATGTATACACCTAATTATACTACTATATGCTTGTATCACAACAAAAACATGAATAGCAGTTTAAGACTTTGCAGAGAAATTAAAATTCCAAAAATAGTAAACAATAGAAGATTAATTCTCCAATCATCCTCCTACGGTTCTCTGTTTAAACCAAAGTTAATTCCATCCTCAATACCTACTTGTAAGCTTGTTATCCAACATTTTTATAAGTCCTAAACATTTAATTACAACATTCAGTAGCTTTTAAACAGTCCTAGAAAAACCAGTTTCAACCAAACGACCCTTAAAACTCAGTTTCTGTGCCTTTTATGAGAGAGCAGGCTTTAAGATTTTGGAGCCTGCTCTTTTTTTTTCTTCCTAGAGCCGGATCCATAAGACCAAGAGCCGGCTCCATCCTTCTAGGAGCCGGCTCTAAGAGTTTTGGGAGCCTGTTCTCCCTTCTCTTAGCAGCCTCCGTCCGTTTTATCATTGTCTCCTCCGATTTCTGCAATTACCAGTCCTCTTTAGTACTTTTAATTACATGTTTTAAGGTCCATTCCAGTTCCAGATTTATCATAAGACAAAGATATACAATCAAAACTTGAAATTAAACACAAGTTGTTACATAATGGCATCAAGGTTACAGATTGAATTTTTAAAACAAAGTTGAACTTTTAAAACAACTATCAACAGAATTTCAATTTCATGAATTTAAACACTTATTAAACATGCTTAAAAGATGTATTTAATTCTTAGTTTAATTCCTGGAATCTTACTAAGCGTGCACAGAATACAGATTAAAGAGATAGAGCAGAACAGAACTTGCCTTAAGTTTCAGATTTTAAAACTCTAAACTGTCGTCTCCTGAATTTTCTGACGAAGTTTCCGACTGTTGTTCCACCTCTGTCACTCTTGGTTTAGTCTTAGTTGAAATCCACAACCCTAGCTTCTCTCCTTAATCCTTCTCTGTAAGCTCTCAAGTTTCCACTCTTTGTTTTCCCAAAACCACAACTGTTGCTCTCTATATTTTTACTACGTATATGGGTTTTGTTTTAAAACCCTAGGTAGAACTCGTACATGTATTTTTATAGGCTTAATAATCCAACCCTAATCCTTGTATAATGTGAGCCCTAATGCAACACTTAATCGGCCCAAGAATAACCTAAATTATAACTTATGTCGGCTAATACGTGAAAATATAGAAAAACACAATTCTAATTTAAACCAAATTACTTAAATAAAACCAATTACAAATAAATCAATTAAAAATCAACAAAAATTAAATAAAACAATTAAAGCAGTATTAACAATTAAACAGATAATAAATCCAGTCATAAAAATTCAGCACTTAATGTAAGTTAAATAAGTCTAAGAATTCAACAATTTATTAAATCCAAGAAAACAAGTAACCAAAGGAATTAATTCAAATAATACAAATAAGTCAAGTAAGCCAAATAATTCAAAAACAATTAAATAATAATAAAAAAAAATCAATTAAAACATAAATTTTTAATTAAAACAATAAATTAAATACCAGGACTATCCTTTTGAAATTAGGGGTATTACACCTGCCCCGACACTAATTAAGTTCAAGGAACCATCCACCCGAAGCTCCCATTGTGGCTCAGAAGGGCCTGGCTCCTCGAGCTTACTTTCATACTCCAAGAGGAAATCAGCTAGTGTTTGCCCTTTGTGCGACACCTTCGGTTCGTAGGATATATTAAAGGAACTGAGCTTGATTGCCCATTTAGTTTTTCTTCTGGATAAATCCGGTTTAGAAAGAATGACTCGCATGGGGTAGTTGGTAAGAACTTTGATGTTGTGCGACTCAAAGTAGTGTCGAAGTTTCCTTTTTGCATATACCAATGCTAGTATGATCTTCTCTGCTTTGTTATACCGCGTTTCTGCATATGTCATTGTCTTGCTAGTGTAGAAGATTGGATACTAATTCTTACCTTCTTCTCTAATCAACACTGCACTCGTGGCTATGCTGGAGATGGCTAAGTACATGATAAGAGTCTCACCAGGCTTTGGAGCTGACAGAATCAAGGGTTTCGCCATGTAGCATTTTAGTTGATTGAGAGCAGCCAGCTGTTGAGGTCCCCATATGTCTTTGTTTTTGGACCTTATTGCATCAAAGAAAGGTTTGCACTTATCAGACAATCGAGAGATGAATCGGCTGAGAGCTGCGATTCGACCGGTTAAAACTTGTACTTCCCTGCTGGTTTTTGGTTTTTGATTTTGTATAAGGGCTTGAGCCTGAGTCGGACTCACCTCAATTCCCTTTTTGTTTACAGTATGGCCGAGGAACTGTCCCGAAGAAACTGCAAATGAGCACTTCAAATGATTTAGCTTCATGCCATATTTTCTTAAAGTGTCAAAGACCTCTTAGAGGTGCCTAGGATGTTCTTCCTTCTTCACATTTTTGACCACCATATTGTTAATATAGGCCTCGACCGTCTTTCCCAACATCTCGTCGAAGATCTTGTTAACAAGGTGCTGGTAAGTTGCTCCAGCATTCTTGAGCCCGAAGGGCATAACTCTGTAACAGTAGGTGCCCTTCTCTGTTATGAAAGCAGTCTTCTCTTCATCCTCCGGATTCATAGGGATTTGGTTGTAGCCAGAATACGCATTAAGAAATGTGAGCCTCTCAAAACCAGTAGTGGCATCAACCATCTGATCAATCTTGGGTAATGAAAAGCTGTCTTTAGGGCAGACTTTGTTGAGATTGGTAAAATCTATGCATACCTTCCATTTTCCGTTCTTCTTCTGAACTACCACCACGTTGGAGAGCAATTGTGGGTAGTACACTTCTCGGATGAAGCTTGCTTGAGGCAACTTGCTTACTTCTTCAGCTATAATTTGGTTGCGCTCTGGAGCGAAACTTCTGTACTTCTACTTGACTGGTTTATATGCCGGATCCACCTTCAGGCTGTGGCATGAGACCGAAGGATTGATTCCTACCATGTCTGAATACTCCTAAGCAAATGCATTTGCGTTTCGTCAAATGACATCAATTAATGCTTTCTTTTCTTCGGCTGTGGGGGAAGAACCTATGTAGGTGATTTTCTAAGGATCGCCGAGGATTACTTTAACAGCCTTTAGAGACTCCTAGATAGGCTTTTCAGCTTCGGCCTCATCCTCTACTCTTAAGTACTTGGGCAGAGGATTCTGTAATTGCTATTTGGACATGCTCTTAGGAGGTGTGATTGGTTGGGACTGTTTTGTTACCTTTTTTTGCCTCATTCTGTGTCAACATGTAGCACTCTTTGGCAACTACTTGATCTCCCCTTAGGTCAATAACTTCTCTACCATCTGGAGACAAGCATCGCATCATTTGATGAAGGGTAGATGGAATCCCGTTCATTCAGTGGATCTAGCCTTTTCCCATAATGAGATTATAGGAAGGGTGGATCTCCGTTAAAACAAAGTTCTCCTTCAGTGTCCTATTTGCAGCGGTTACCAATAGGTCAATTACCCCAAGGGGTCCATCTTTGTACCGTAAAACCCCATTAATGGGCTGGAGGTGGGCCGAATTGACGAGGACAGAATCTCTAGCTGCTCAAAGACCGCCTTTGTGATGATATTGGCACTGTTACCCGGGTCTATCAAAACCCTCTTAATCATGCAATTCGCCACCTAGAGACTGATGACCAATGGATCCTCGTGGGGGATTTGAACTTTGGATAGATCTCTATCGCCGAACCCGATATTGACGTTTCCCGAAGCGATGCGTTTACTGAGGATAACCTCCTTAACTTATGGGTTATTCTCAATTAGGACCTATAAACCTCTTCTGACTCTTGATCATCCTCCGATTTTCCATGTATTGCATGGATGACCTTCACTTGATTACCTTCGACTTTTCGAGGATTGACCTCCCGAGGTCTCACATACTCCTTTGTTATAAGGTAGTCTGCCAATTCACCTCTCAGTATCATGTTTTCTGTAATACCCCTAATTTAAAAAAGGATAGTCCTGGTATTTTTTAATAAATTATTTGAGTGTATTTTTGTTTGTTAATTGTTTATTTATGTTTATTATTTGCATTTAATTGTTTTAGTTGATTTATTTGTGATTATTTGCATTTTGTGACTTTAATTGAATTATTTGGTAATTGTTAAATTTGAATAGGTTAATTATGTAAATACGTTAACTAAGGTTTTAAATATGTTTTCAGTTAGGGTTTTTCTTGGAGCCGTCATATAAGTATCTAACGTGTATGTGACTTAAGTTTATGGGCCGACTCTAGTTTAATTAGGGTTTCTGCATTAGCTCTAGTTTAATTAGGGTTTTCTAAGGGCTTATATATATATACGTGTATGAGTTTTATTAAGGGTTTGGAGAACCCTATTCACGTCACAGTAAAAATTAAATATAACAGAGAGAGAGTTGAGAGAACAGAGGCAATCGTAAGAGCTACCAAGGACAAGAACAGAGAGGATCAAAGGAGGGTTGTGGTGGATTAAATCACACCCATAGGAGGCTTGAAGGAAGTTAGTAGTTGCCGGAAACTTAAAGACGACGCCGGGATTTCATAACTGAAATCACAGGCAAGTTCTTTTCTTTCTCCTTCTCTTTGGCTCGTGTTCTGTGCACCTAGATAATCTCTAGGGTTTAATCAATCAGTAACTGGAATTTACCTATTTAACATATGCTATATTGATGATCTGTAGTGTTGAAAACAAATCTATTACAGTGCATGCAAGTCTCGTTCTAGTTTTCTGTCCTTTAAGCATGTTGTTTCTGTTGTAACTTTAGTCTCTGTTTTTTATTACAACTAATGTAAACAAAATATAGGAACACTACTGGGGTTATATAAAACTCATAGGGTTGTTATTATTCTGTTTTAAATATGTGTTGCAATTTGTTCCGTTTCAATTCGTGCAAATAGTTTCAGATTTGTTCCTAACGCATGTTAGTTCGGTAGCAAATTTAATCTCTGTAATTGATTCTAATGGTTGTTATCAAACCTTTGGGATGTTCCTAGGTGTTAATAAGATGCTTAATATCAGTTTAAGAAACCAACAGAGGGATAGGAGTTGATCAGAGAATGAGCAGACAGATTGAAACGAAGCAGAGACTGAACTGGAGGCTCTCAAGGGGGAGAGAGACGGCTCTCCTTCAGCAAGAGCCGGCTCCAAGTGAGAAAGAGCCTGCTCTTTCATTTTAAGAGCAGGCTCCAACCTTTTGTACGTTCTGAAATTGGTTTCTACGGCACTGTTTGATACTTTTGACACTATTTGAGCATTTGGATGGTTCTGATGGGTTGTAGGGACTTCATAGAGGGTTTAAACCTCTTGTTGCATGATTTAAGTCTCTGTGATAAAGGATGAAGCAGTGTAAAAATATACAACTGTGCATGCTATTAACAGAAGAAAGGAACTGAATGGCTTGATTAAATTTCAGAAATTTAATAGAACTTCATAGAGGGATTAAATAGTTAATTTAGGGTGTGATTAAAACCTTGAATTGATTTAAGTTGATCCATGGGACAAACAGTATAAAATTGATAAATTTTCTACGCTGTTAACGGATGGAAGACGGTTTAATTGCTTAATTAAATTTTAGCAATTTAATGGGATCCAGTATGTTATTTAAAACTTGTTTTAAATGCATGATAAGGTTTTTATATTAGATTGGAACCATGCGTGCCTTGGATGTTAATTGTTAGAATATTAAATTCTTTGATGCAATTACATGGATTAATATTGGATTTTAATTGGAAGATTGTTAATCTTCTTTCTGCAATTATTTGGATATTAGTTTTGGATTGTAAATTACTAAACTGTTATATGTATGTTGTAATTTATATGGATATGGAGGATTGTATGCACCGGTATGGGACGGTGACATACTAGGGACGGTTTAGCTCAAAACGCCTAAACCTAACCTAACGGATTAAAGGAATGGATTTAAAAATATTGAATCCTAATTCTGTTTAAGTCAAATCAACTGCAACTAAGTTGAGTGGCTTCCTGGATTAATGGATGATAGTTAAGTCATATCAACTGAATAAGTTGAGTGACTAACTAGCTTATTTATTGTATGTCAGTTCAATAAATATTTGAACTACATACATTGGTTTTGAACGGACTTTATATATATGGTTATGGTACCATGAGATGAGCTTAAGTCTCAGACTCATTGCTTAGGGTGCGTATATGCAGTGGATGCATAGCTGGTTACAATAGGTTGTGGTGTACCCTATTAGGTCTAGGTACTCATGCCCACCTTTGGGTGCGTTTTTGCATGTTGCCTTCTATTCAGGTTGAGACCCCTACTGTAATCCAGTGAATGTCCCTTAGTGTGGATATATATTTATATGTATGGACTAGATAGATATTGTGAGGTGTCTACGGTGTATCTGCGTATCGGGACACTGTATGGATTGCAGTTAGATTAGAACTTGCTCGTGGGCCTGACCCACTCCTTTATTATTCTTTTCAGGTATAGGACAGTTCCAGTCTCAAGCTTGATCGTGTTAAGCAGAGGCTTTCATTTATTCCACCGACAACGTATGATTTCACTTAACGCTTTAGTCTTGGATTATTTCTACTTTCAGTTATTCAGTTTCAGTTTGAGTTTGATTTTGGGGTCCACTAGTTGGATTCCCAAGTTGTAACCTTGGAGGTTTTAGAAGGATTGGATTATTAATATTTACAGTTTGGAGGATTTTATAATTCTTTTGGTTTCTTTTTTAAATTCTTAAATTTCTATTCTGTGTTCGCTTTAAAGTACTTTAATTGTTTGATATTCCCTCGGGTTTGGGCCTGGGCCTGATCAACCCGCGTCTCGGATCCGAGGGGTATCATATTTTTCACCTGCCGCCTAAGGGATTTGCAATCATTAGTTGTATGCCCGTAATCTCTGTGGTAGGCGCAGTGCTTGGTCTTGTCTCTCTGTCCAATGGTTGCCATATTGGCTGAGTGGTTGCAAACTTCATTTTATTCTCCTAGAATAGCTGAGCCAATGTTGTGCGAAGAGGTGTGAACCTTTTATCTGTTCTTTGCCTTTTTTCGGGTATTTGAATGGCTGGTGCCGAAGCGTGCTGGCTTTTTCGACTTTTTGAGTTTGAAACCCTTTCCTGAGGCTTGTTCTTCACCGTGACGAGGGTGGCATGTTGAGCTAGGTGGGCCACATTCTCCTTAAGCTGGATGTAGATCTGTGCTCTAACATTGAGAGTCTATATATCCGGAGGGAAATACTTAACTAAGAATGTATGGAACTTGGTTCCCTGAATCATTGCAAGTTTGAACGTTTTTATTACGGTAGCAGGATGGCAATCCGCTATTTTTGAAGCCTCCATGTTAAATCTGGATAAGAAATCTTGTAATGTTTCGCCTTTCTTTTGCCTTATAGTGAAAAGGCTAACAATACTCTTTTTTTGCTTCTTATTACCGCAATACTGCGCCAGGAACATAGTGCATAGAGTTTCGTAGTCTGGAATAAATTTGTGTGGCCTATTCCTGAAGCACTCCAGCGCAGCCCCCATTAGACTGGTAGGGAAAACTTTGCACATCCATGGATTATTGTGATTGTCTAGAGCCATCTTTTGTGCGTAGTGATCTAGGTGCTGAGAAGGATCTCCCGTACCATTAAACTAGGTAAAAGAAGGCATAGTGAATTTCTTAGGTCTATCAACAAGGTACACATCATCAGTGAATGGAGTCTTTACGAGAGAGTTCTTATGTTCCCTGGCTATCTCTGCTGGCGTTTGAACTCTCAGGAGTTTCTTCTCGTTAAAGGCCTCCTTTACTCCTGCACCATCTGGAACACCATTGGACTATACCGTAAGTTTACGGCTGGATTCGGTCTGTTCGTCCTGTGTGTGACGAGGAAGATTGTCCGAAGCTACCACCTCGGACCTTGCCCTCTGGTCTTGCTGAACTTTGTTGGGCCGAACTTTATTAAGCCGAACCCCATTGACCTGTGGCTCGTTTTGGTTAAGAAGAGGCGCAGCCTCATCAACTGGTGGTGGCTGAACTTCATTAAGCCGAACCCCATTGACCTAAGGCTCGTTTTGGTTGGGAGGAGGCGCAGCCCCGTCAACTGGTGGTGGCTGAGGTGTCAACTGAGCCATGGCCGTTTGAAGGGTGACGTTTTGCTATTGAAGCAATGCAATCTGGGCTACGTTGGTTTCATTCGCCTGACGAAGCGCTTCGAATTAGTGCAAGAACTCTTCTCACATCTTTTGCATCAACTCCATCTATTGATCTGTCGCCGTCGATTCTCCGTTCGACATTCCAAATCATGGAAACAAAAACAATTTGAAACAAAAGTGGGAGTATCTTTCTATACGTTTCCCACAGACGGCGCCAAAGTGTAGGTGCAAAATTTCTCTCTATTTAAATAAATAAACAGAAAAATACAACTAACTCAGAATAAGCAAAAAAAAAAAACTCAGAATAAGTATATAATGCTAGATGATTTTATTAGAGGTCTAAGCCTCAATTTATAAGAAACAAGGTGATGGAATTATGGTAGGATTCGCCTGGCTTGTCCTCTAATCCATTCTAAATATGACATTCTTTACAATTACAATCCTTTCCTTTTTACAATTATTTCCATACAGGATTTTCCTTGCACAGACTTGCTCTCTTTGTTGATTCCTTGGCCTAGCAGGACTGGTCTTCCTTTAATTAATAGTGGGCTGAATGTGGGCTGATCTAGACGAATCAGCTAATGGGCTTGGAGTTCACCTTTGGTGCTCTGGGCTGTTGATGTCCGGGCTTGGAAGGTAGGCCGGGTGGCTTGGGTCTGTGATCTACATGGGAGCCAAGACTTTGTCTGGGCTTGCTCTAGACTAGGTTCTCCCAATTTGGGCTCGACACCAATTGGGCCCTTGCTGTACCTAGAATAATTTTGTAGTGTAATGACGTGACAATTCTTACTGGAGGGGGGATTTTTTCCCTCTACAGTGCCCTTCCGGATGGTATCTGGGCTTTCATCCGGGTAGGCAAAATGACTTGAGCTGCAATGACGGTGTTATGAGTTCTGGAGATAAAAAAATGTTAGAGATTTATTCCACATCAGATTCGGATGAAAAGTAAAATGAGTATAAGACATTAACACCATCTAATATCTTAAACGCTTAGGTCGGACTATGAAGCACTAGACCGTTAACCTCAACCAACCAACACCTCAACCATTCCAAATCCACACCTGCACCACCTGAAGCGTAGTTAGGATGTTTTCTGATTGTTGATAATCACGGCCTCTCTATGTTGCTGTTAGATTGTTGATTAGGGTTCGTTATTTTTGAATTTAAGGGCCTGTTTGAACATGACTTCCTCTTGCATATTTAATTGTTTTTTGAGGCCTCTTTGGGCTTTTCTTTTGTTTTAACTGGATCTCTCCTGTGGCCCGAATGACCATTGGGCCTTTGTTGTTGTGCTTTGGGGGTGTGCTTGATGTTGGCATGTGAGCCTGTTTGAACATGTCTTCCTCTTGCAAACGTATGCTTGATGTTGGCATGTGTATTGCCACGTGTCCCATTGTGATTTGATGATGCTTTTGTATAGATGTCGGGTTCTTATTAAAAGCAGAACATAATCAGTATTATTCATTTGTGAGAATTTCTTTTTTTTTCCCTTCATTTTTACGTACATTACACGTAAGACAACGTTTTCATCTCTCTGTTTTTTCTCCCTCCACACAAAGTCTTTACAAGTCTAAAAAATTCTTTTATTTTATTAATGCATGGTGATCCATCACTTATCTTTGCCGTCTCTAAGAATCCAAGCATGAAAATGGTCGGACATATTAATATAAAAATAATATTATCTTTCTTTTTCCATTAATCCATCTGTCAAAGGCACTCCTAAAAGTGATGACTTGATTTAAAGGAGTGCTTAGTCAACAAAACAACTTATCAATCCCAAACCTACCTAACCCTCTCATCATCATCTGCAATCTTCCACATTAGAGAAACGTTGGTTCCATATATTATAAAGACAAACTAGTTTGTTAGCCTTTCTACATTCGTTTTTTGGTTTCTTTCTTTATATGAAATAAGTACAGACATATCCAGTTGATAATGTAGTAGCTAGCTAGTAATACACATATCTCACACACTCACACATATCGAATCCAAATTTTCAATCCAGTTTCAGCCTAGCTAGGTTTTGAAAACCTTGTTATTCATTCACATCCATCAAGTTGATATCATTGTGGTCTCTATTCTTAACCATCAAGATCATGTATAGAAGGACCTGACCTGACTTGATGTTGTAAAAGTAGCAGAAGAAAGCAAACTGGAATATATTCTATCTTCTAAAACAAACAACGTCATTACACGTACAATACTACTACTTGCATACCACTCGACCAAATATTATTTAATTCATATTTGTGGGTTCATAATTTGTAGCATTGACTTACTGCAAATATAGCGTAATGCAGGAAAAATATTATGTTTTGCTTTCTTTGCTTATCAGAAACCAAAAACACATGCATTTAAGAAGAACAAAAATAACAAAAATGTTGTTTTTTTTTTTCCTTCTTGGGCCGGAGGCCTGCAAACTCATGTAACTTGTCGCCAAAAAAAAAAAAATAATTGTGGTAACTAAGAAAATTTAATGAATTGGATCAAGATACCATAAATTTAAAAGTTTTAAAAATTCCAACCTAATATCAGTAAATTAAGGTAATATTAATGAAGGAATTCAAAGTTTATATATGCTCAATTAAAAAGCCCTTTTGATCTTGTTCATTTGATTTCAAAATTCTAATATGAATATTTAGGTCCTTGTAATTACTATCACCTATTCACCTTTGTGAGCATTTTTTCATGGCCTTGTGCTTCAATTGATGCATAATTCAAAAAATGTCATTTCCAATATTTTCTAGCTGAAGTACTGATTTAATTAGCCGGAAATACAATAAAGCATTTCCATCCAATGAATTGGCGACAATTCTCATTTCGTTGCAAAATTTTTGCATGGAAATCATTCTTTATGTAGTGGATAAACACTAGTTCTGAACTCTACAGACTCCATAGGTTTTTCTTGTTCCACACTTCCCTTGTAGCGTGTGTACTAGTACTTGTTACATATATGTTGCCATATGTTAGCATAAGAGAAGGAATTAATTCTTGATCAAAAAAAATAAAATAAAAATAGTAATGGTGAAATGATTACTAAATTTGGAATAAACAAGATATACTAGGTAGCAAGGAAGAGGATCTCCTCCTATGCCGGAGAACATTCTGTCAGAACTATATATCAAAATGGTATTGTTTTGATGCACAGACACAACTCAACACATATCGATCTAAACTGCGTTATAGTAATATGAAGAAGAGCAAGACCTGAGTCAATAGTTGATTAAAGACCAAACTGTTTTGAAGAATATTAGAGTCTTGTAGTAGTATGAAGAAGATCAAGACCCGAGTCAATAGTTGATTAAAGACCAGACTTATTTGAAGAATATTAGAGTCTTTAAGATTCTAATTAAAAAAGGAAAAAGGTTAGTACTAGCTTATGATGAGAAGATAAGAGGGCAAATTAAGCTAGGTAGATATGCAACAGAAAAAAAGTGAAAATTAGAAAGCATGCATGAGGAGAATCATGAGGAACAGATTAAGGTAATGTGTAATAGTGGAAACATTCATCCTTGACAAAGTAACCTAACCAACCATGCTTTAAAAGGAAAATTCACATTATATCGATGTTTTCCTAGCTCACTAATTAATTAATTAATAATTAATAGTGGTCTTAATTGGTAGGCCCAATATTGTACCTCTCTGTTGCTCCCACTTAAAGTTAAGTACAATCATTCACACTTTTCATTTCCCTCCTAAGGGTCCTTTTTAAAAATGATTTGTGTATTACTTTCAAAGTTAACTTGCGATCCATCCAAGCAAAAGTGACTCCTCTTCACATCAATTTGGTGGATGATATAAATCAATGAACAGACAATGTTCTTGTCTCTCTCAACACTTCACTCTCTCTATATATCTCTGTCTACGTACGTATATAGCCATGTACAAAACCACCTCTATACTAACGAATACGTACATTTTTTAATTTTTAAAATTATTTTATTTATTTATTTATTATTATTATATTTTTTTTGTAACAAAGTTCAAGTAGTAGTGTTGATTTATGGACACAATAAATTAATGTCTATCATATACACATGTGATAGAAGGATGCCCAAAGATAAAAGGTGTCATAAACTTATTAATTCCCTAGCACTCTTGATCATCATGTGTGAAAAGGTTAGAGAACAAACTTTATTTATTTTGGGACCTCATATCATTGTAAAACTGTGGTCTGTTCTCATTATAGCTAGTGTGGTGAGTCCCTTGGGGACACAATAAACAAGTTCCAATACATGATTTGTACCTTATATGGCATGTAAAAGCTCATCCATTTTATATTACATACCCTTATATGGGACTAGCTCTAGGTAATGACCTTTTAATGGCTCGTCTATATTGGGAACTATATTGAGTTGAGAGGATTTATAAAATAAAATAAAACAAAATAATTCCTCTTTGCATTCTAGGTAATGATCAAGATAGTAATATCAACTGGATTTTGTAGTCTTCAAAGTTACGCGAACCAACGACGAAATTAAGGGTACGAGAGCCGGTATAAGCAACTATGCGAAATTCAGTTGATCTTGTGAATGGATTAATCAATTTTCATTTCAACTTGGCTTTTCTAAAATAGTGGTGCATCATTTAACTTGCAGTACATGTAATTAAGAAAAAGAGAAGGTCATTTTTATTTTTATTTTTATTTTATTTTTATGTTTAGTGTCATAGTCTAAAATTAGTTTATTAAATTGAAGAATATATATTAACAGATCAGTGGTTTAACAGTACTAGATTCTTACTTTTTAAAGGGAGATCAGAGGTTCAAATTCGGTAGAGGCATGTGTGCGTAGGGTGGCAAAGTTTGACACGGTCCGTCAATAAGACTAGAATACGACACCAATTAAAAGGGTTTAGATTGACCTTAAACGGGTTCGGGTCTTAAACAGGTTGGCACGATTAACTTGTTTAATTAATCGTGTCTTATTTAGATTGAGGTTGTTCAACCCGTTTATACCCGTTTAAATACTATACATGTCATAAATAAATTTACATTTAGGTTCCAAAATAATTATCTAAACTCATGTATTATAATTTAATCTTTTGTAGACCAGAGAGTATTTAATAATTTGGGTAGATTGAAACTTATATTTTTTTAGTATTTATTGTTTGATCGAATATTATTAATAATTTAAATAATATAATTTTTTGTTTTACTAAATTGGTCATTAAACGGGTTACACGTGTAACTCGTTTAATAAACAGTTCGATTGAGGATTCCTGACACGAATAAACGGGTCGTGTTTGGGTTGAGTTATTTAGTAGAATACTCTTAACATGACACGATTATGATTCGCGAACACAAATTACCACCCCTATGTGTGTGTGAATACCAATTCAGAAAAAAAAAAAAAAAAAAAAATGAAGAAAATATGTAAAACCTGAATATTAATGTCTGAAATTCATCTATATGGGTCAAAATCATTTTTTTTTGAAATTTATATGGGTCAAAATCATGAAGATGTTAAAGATGAACAACCAAATGGATTGAATGATGTCAGCTATGGATTGATTGATGTCAGCTATATACTAGTGTGGAGTCCCTGTGTTAGATTTATAAGAGCATTTCACTATGTGTAGTTTGATTTGGAAACCAAGAGGAGGAGGAGAGATTTAATATATATGATTCACGCATTCAAAATATTTGAACTTGATGCAACAGTCTCAAAAATATTAATAAATGTAAGATGGTGTAATGTAAATGATTAATAGTTTGACCTTTTGAAAGAGTGGGTTGGTAATATGTTATTAGACGAGTAAAATTAATTAATTTTTCCTTCTCCTTGATATTTATAATTGGAGGAGTAAAATTAAATTTTGCGTTTGATCATCTTCTTGATAATTAAAAATGGATGCACGTCTCACTTTCATGGGAATAACAAAACTTGGTATTGCATGGTTGTGTATCTGGCTGGTCATTATATTTATTTATACAAGTTTTTTTACCTCATAAATATTATGAACCTTTTCTAATTACCCCAGAAAAACACATTTATACAATATATAGGATCGATCTTTACCACCATTATGACCTTCAAACTTTTTCATTGATCTCCTCAAGAACTTCTAACTTATCTGGATTCTGCAAATATGTTACCAATCACAGTGTTTCCATTTGATCACCAAGTACTTTTATTAGTATTATTATTATTTATCTTTTCAGAAAAAAAAATAAAATTTTGTTTACCCCAATCCTAACCCAGAAATAAAAATGGTTAGCACAAAATTTTCAGCTTTCTTGAAGTGTCCATTCACCCTCCACACACACACACACACACACACACAGAAACACATAGAAAGAGAGAGAGCTAGGTCTATGTAACAACCGGCAGAGATGGTGTTTGGGTACGTAAAGTTGGTTACATGTACAAGTCTACGTAGAAAATTATAAGTCGATTGATGAGATGTCATTTTACGGTTAGATGGAAATGTGGGCCCCTTTATGTCGGCTCCATGTACTTGCAAAAACACATCTAAAGCATGGAGAGAAAGACCAGTGATCTTGCGAGATTGCTCAACCAATATTCAATTCCATATATATACATATATATACACAATCAGAATTGCAACCATAAGAGAGCTAGCTACAAAGATCAAGAACCAATTAACTAAAGAGCTCTATGGGTCACCATTCTTGCTGCAATCAGCAGAAGGTTAAGAGAGGCCTTTGGTCACCTGAAGAAGATGAAAAGCTCATCAGATACATCACCACTCATGGCTATGGTTGCTGGAGTGAAGTCCCTGAGAAAGCTGGTCTCTCCTCTCTCTCTCTCTCTCTCTCTATATATATATATATATATATATATATTTCTATATATGCACATATATATACAAGTTATAAAATGTTAATTCTCTTTTTGGGTTTTTTTTTAGGGCTTCAAAGATGTGGTAAGAGTTGTCGCTTGAGATGGATCAACTACTTGAGACCTGATATTAGAAGAGGGAGGTTTACTCCTGAAGAAGAGAAGTTGATTATCAGCCTTCATGGAGCTGTAGGCAACAGGTTAATTCATTCATTTAACTAGTTTTGGGTAGTGGCTTAAAATCAAGTTGATCATTTCCTTTAATATTTGAGGATATATATATACATATATATATATATATGGATATTAATTCATGGAATTTGATCGTATGTAAGTCTTGGGTAATGTGTAGTGTTGTAATACTTGAAACAACAACTCTAATGGGGGTTCTAGGGTTGAGGAGGATTGTCTTGAAATTAAGTAATTTCAAGCACTATTGTCTTTCATTAAGCTTCCTAAAAACTTCATTATCAAGTTATTGTAAGTGTTTAATTGAAGATGCTATATATGTGCATATATTTTAGTTAGTGTCAAGAAGCAATTCCACTATCAAATTAAGTAGCCCGTATACATAAAACATACATGTATCACCTGCATTTAAATTGAGAGATTAATTTAAAACTACGTGTATAGGAAGTATATATATATATGCCACACCCTTTACCTTCTTTCATTATATACACGTACTTTATGAAATCCAAACCACTTGTTCTGTAATTGCTTATAAAACTGCTAGTAGCTGTACCTGATCAATTTGAGTATATATATTATATATATGTTTATTTATTTAAAATTACTATATATTTTAAGATAGCTCTAACATGCATGAGGTTTAATTGTAGATGGGCTCACATAGCAAGCCACCTTCCTGGGAGAACAGACAATGAAATAAAGAACTATTGGAATTCATGGATCAAAAAGAAGATACATAAGTCTTCATCAGCACCTTCAATGACAACCATTACTAGTACTACTACTGCACTTCCTTGTACAAATAATGATCATCAACATTCCCCATCTGGTTATGTCGTCGCGAGCCAACAAGATTTTCTGAATCAAGATTTGGCAACAAAGCCAATGCCAGTTCAAGAAACCCTATTGATTTCTTCTCCTAATTACCCTTTATTCATGTTTGAAACTGGTGCAGTACTTGAAGGGATTAATGGGGACGATAATGGAAGAACCGGACTTTTTCATGAACAGGCAGGATTGAACTGTGAAAGTACTTGGCATCTAAACCAACAAGAAGTTCAATCTCTTCCCATTTCAACAACTTATACAACTGGTATGGACAGTAGTAATTATTTGCCACCATTGATAGACAACATAGAAAATATGGTGCCCATCGAAATGCAAAGTCATGTGCAGTCTTCATGTGGTATGAATGAGGAAGGAGAGATGGCTTTGGAGTGCTTACAGAGACAGCAGGAATTGAATGAATATTGGGTTGAATCCCAACAGTGCCCTAGTTTTCTGTTTTGGGACCAAGGTGAAGGACCTACTCTAAGTGAGGAAGAGATTGCACCAACTTCATCAAACAATATTGGAGCTATCCTATCTTCTTATCCTTCATCCTTATGAATTATTAATGATTTTTATAATTAATTTGGTAAACACTTTGGTTATTGAGAAAACAATTTGTTTAATTTTCTTTGATTTCCTTTTTGTTTTGGTATGATTTTCAATGTACATGAGGTAATGAAATGAGAGGAAATGCAGTATGAGAGTGCATGCAATGTCTGTTGGTCTGTGGAAACACAAGGGAATTGAAAAGAATAAAAGAATCAGCAAAGGTTGATAATGGTGATGAGAAGCTCTTAATTTTGCTCCTTCACTGTGTTTGCTATGATGTTGAATAATAGAATCGGTTTCGCATTTTTTTTCTTCTTTTAAAGTAAAAATTGGTTTTGTTTGATATTAGCTCAAAGAGACTGAGTAAAGACAATATTTGACTTAAATTGTACGAAACAGTCTTCAGATTCTGAATGAATCTGCACCTCATGACATGAGATGAATCAATGATATGTAATTCAGGACTATATTATGTACTCCATGTATATATAAATTTTGTAGTCTACAAATAAAGAACAAAACAGGGAGTAAAGAAAATTTTTATTAATTTATAATAATTTGAGTACAATCGTTTAAGATATTTTTTACAAAAGAAAGAAAATATCATCTAATTCGATCTTATTTGTTGGTTGGATTCAAGGACTTTTGGAGCTTAATCTTGAATCGGATTGTTGACAATCTTCTTTAAGTATTTATAGTTTGAAGAAGATCGCTGATGATTTTTGATTGAGGGCTGATGAAACTTGATCTTGGACAGTGTTATGTGGTGATTCGTCAAACTTGTTGAATCACGGAGAAATAACGGCACGATTTTGATGTACTTGTTGTCTTTTGTTGAATTTGAGGAAGAACGGTACGTCTTTGGATGTGCTTGTTGTTCTTCGTCTTCAGAGAGGAGAGATTTGTTGAATTTGTTGAAGAATGGCACGATTTTGGATGTGCTTGTTATTCTTCGTCTTCAGAGAGAATTTGTTGAATTTGATGAAGAACGGCACGGCTTTGAATGTGCTTGTTGTTGCTCACCATGGAATTTTGATGAAGAACAACACGATTTGATGTGCTTATTACTCTTCACCTTCAGGTTTGGGTGATGGGGGATGAATGTATTTCTCTCTGGAATTCTAGATTTCTAGAATTCTCAAATTTTGTTCTTCTGGATTTTTGGGTCTCTCAATTTCTGGACCCGACCCCTTCCTCCTTCTTCCGAGCCTTTATTTATAGGCTTCTTGGATTAATAGGATAATGACATGTGTCCTATCCTGATAAGAATAAAATCATAACTGGTCGGGCCGACTATATTTATTTATATATAGAGTCGCGATTAATCGAAAAGATACAAAACGTATCAAATGTACAATTGCAATTATGTGCACAATGTTGCAACCTTAATATGAAAGTTAAAAACTTTGTCTCACTACATGACTCATTAGAGGAAGCTTTGTGGATTATATATATATATTTTTTATCCATCTTAAAAAAATACAGAGTATTTAGAATTTGTTTGGTTTGTAATTATGGAAATAATTTTCTGTTCTCGAAAAATTGAAAACAGAAAACTAAACAAAAAACTTTGTTTGGTTGAGTTTTCTTAAAACTGTTTTTGTGAAAACTTAATTATAAAAAGACATGTTTTTAGAGAACAGTTTTTTATAACTCTCTAAAAATTGTTTTATGTTTTTAAAATTTTTTAAAACTGTTTTTAACGTTATGAACCAAGCATGTCCCTATTGCCTCAGTTTTTGTCTATCTTGGACAATAAGGATGGTTGCTTTTTGATTGCATGGCTTGATCTAATTAAGAGTATATTATACATAACCCCCCTGTACTAATTTTTTTGTTCAAAATGCCCCCACTAAAATTAAACACCCCCCTGAGCTAACAAAACCCATCAAGTTACCCCGAAATGACAAAACTGCCCTTCTAAGTTAATTGTAAATTTAAAACTTATAATATTATTGTAAGATTGCAAAAATACCCTTGAGTTGGTGGGTCTACTGTTCATTTCCATCTTCCCTTGATTTTAAGCACCAGAAACCCATATTCATCTCCATCTTCCTTTGATTTAGATTTAGAGCATTCTGATTATAATTGTTGTTTGATCTGTTTGTGTTGACTTGTTTGGTTGAAAAGAAAAATTGAACACGAGGGAAATTTGTGTGAAAATATAGCATTGTAGGTAGTTTTATTCGCAGAAAATTAGAGAGATTCTACAAACACATATATATAAACTGGACTTGGTGTGTGAATTTACATTCTTGCATATGTATGGGAAGAATTCTCCTTCGACACACTTAAACTCATCCGCATCGAATTCTCGTCAATCGGGCACTATTCCTCGACTTCATCGGCGATTAGAGCCATATCCAGCTCTCTCGCCGACCAAACATCCGTTGCTATTGTCGACGACGACGTAATTCTGATCGACTAGATCTCGCCGTTCACTCTCAACTGTTGCGACGATCGCAGCGGCCATCACGACTCGGCCGGGGACCAGATGGCTTAACGACTCTCCCTCGGTCAATCTTTGCCGGACGGTGTCGGAAGAGACCACAAGGATATACAGAGACTCATCTTCGAGTCCGCTGGTGCACATGAATTCCGAGTTGGCGACTTTGCAAGCGTCGAATTAGTGGCTCTCGAGGTCGATTCTTCAGTGAAGTGTCAGCGATGTTCGCGACAGCGTTCAGGTTTCCAATGATTCGATGATCGCCGTGTGGCTTACCTTGTTTCTTTCTTTTCTGGACCAATATAACATCGTCCTTTATCGATGAACCCATTTTAGAAACACCAGCGATAAGAATTGCCAGAATTTTATTTGAAATCGGTGAGTCAGAGTGTCCTTCGGCGGCGAATATTCAGGCGAAGACAGAGTCCGATCAATTTGGGGTGTTTCTAGCTACTTACAAGAGGAGCAAACAGAGGGAAAATGTTGCCGAAGTCACACAAGGAGGTCCAAATCAAAATTTTTACTTGACTTGGTTGGTGATTGTGGCAACACCGCTGTAGAAGGAAGTGTTCACAACAATACTTTGGTTCTTCCTCGAGCTTCTATTGCAACTCATCGTAGTCGGTGTCGACGGAGAGGACGATGGCGCCCCAATCGGCGCCGTAGAGTTGAAGTTTAGTATGATCAAAGTCTGGGACTTTGATCTGTAAGGGAAGATACATCTGCACAATTTTGAAATTTAACCAAAAAAATAGAAATTAGATTTATAAGTTTTAAATTTACAATTAACTTAGAAAAGCAATTTTGTCATTTCGCGGTAACTTGATGGGTTTTGTTAGTTCAGGTGGGTGTTTAATTTTAGTGGGGGCATTTTGAACGAAAAAATTAGCACAGGGGGGTTATGTGATTTTTCCCCTCTAATTAATCCAAGAGTTGGTAATTAATTTAGGGACTTGTGGTTACTTTACAAAAACTTGGTTGATGTTGATCTTAAGATTAATGATGGTAACAATTGATACGTATGTGACTGTCACATGTCAGTTCTTGAATTGTCTGGACAACATGTAAAAACGTATAAATTACTATCTTACGAGTGTAATATGGTATCAGTATACAACTGTCGGTAACAACCCTCTAGCTCCATGAGTAAATCTTTGTCCAAACAATCATTTTCGGGTGACATTAAGTCTAATTAACAAAACTTAATTGAATCATTGAGCGTGACAGGTAAAGAACCAAAACGTACCTAATCACAAATCTAATTATAGAGGATTCAAATTCAAATATTAGGGCTTAACTGATGTAATGGTTGTAAGAAATGGGGTGTTTGTAAAATTTTGCGTTTATAGAATTCAAAGTCTGATTAAATCATAACTTAATTTCTTAATCAGATTCTGAGATAATCCTAAATTTTTACAACTTTACCGTCAACTATTATTAGGTTTTTCAAGTTGGGATAAATGTTCTATATATTGAGCTTGATTATAAATTTTAATTATATAAAGAGTTGTAATACAAAATCCGGACACATTAGACAAATAGAATTAGAACAATTGAGAGTGAAAGATGGCAACATTAAATATGATCATATAATAATAACATTATTATCCACTCTAGAAAATAGTCTTGAAGCTGGGACTACTTATATTTGGAGTAATGATAATTGCACCAAATTGTTGCACCAAATGTTTCTGATTGGTTATTTATGCATAATACATGTAAGTGGAAGGTCATATTTCTTTACTTATGCGATTTGTTGTAATTAATTGTCAAACCTATCTATTTTAATTGTTTATTTATACATAAATAAAGAAGTAGAATCCTCTACTTACACGTACTATGCATAAATAATTAATCAGAAACATTCGTAGAGACTTTCTACCACGGTACAAAACCGTGGTAGAAAGTCTACGATGCAAAACCGTGGTAGAAAGTCTATTTTCAACCACGGTTCCGCACCGTAATAAAAAGTCTATTTTCATGATAATTTATGTCTTGTAGTGAGGATTATTACGACCTGAGAGATATTGATACTTTTCTAATTTTGTAACAATTCGGTGCAAATATCATTATTCTTATTTTTGTTATGTAAATCAAAACTATTAGAGTAGATTATTAATGATTTGTAGCCCGGTTTTTAAACAAAAAGTCCATGGGTTCTTAAGGCCCAAGACCAAGCTCAAGCCCAATTCTAGATGGCACATACTCATAGGGCGCTAAAGCAGCCAAGCAGGCTATGGTTTTAGGGTTTTATGGGCAATAAGCAAGAAGAGTGTTTTCCGAAGCTTCTCTCTCCGCAACCATGGTAACTCTGAAATCTCTCGCTGTTTCTACATATCTAGATGTGTGTGTATTTACATATCTACATTTTCTTCTCCAGATAAGCTTTTTGCGTTGATCAATTTGATATGATTCGTCATTTTCTCTTCAGATGATTCCAGAGAAGAACCGCCGAGAGATATCCAAGTACCTCTTCCAAAGTCTCTCTTTCTCTCACACCCACTTTCTCTCTATGCATATACACACACATGCGCTTATATGTTTAGTGTTTACATTTATTTATTGTTCAGGTTATTTGATTCGGTGTTTAAATCTCCTTCTCACAAATTTCCGTAAAAGTTACAGAGGGAGTTTGCTATGCCAAAAAAGATTACAATTTGGTGAAACATCCCCAAATCGATGTGCGGAATCTTCAGGTGATAAAGCTGATGCAGGGCTTCAAATCCAAGGAATACGTGCGAGAGACCTTCGCTTTGATGCACTACTACTGCACCTCACCAATGACGGCATTGAGTTCCTTCGAACCTACCTCAATTTGCCCTCTGAAATCGTCCCTGCTACTTTGAAGAAATCCCTCAAGCCCCTCGGTGCTCGGATGGGTGGCCCACCCGGCGATCGCGCCAGGTAAATTTTGATACATATATATACATTGACGGGGTGTTTATGTTATTGGTTTTTGTTAATTTGCTGGGTTGATTATGTTTCATCGATTGAATGTGAATTATATTGATTTACATACATATATATGCAGTGATGGTTTGTTTATGTTATTGGTTCTTGTTAGTTTGCTGGGTTGATTAATATGTCTAATTGAATGTAATATGAATTGGGTTTTGAAAAATAGTGGCCTTGTTAGTGGATGAAGAATGTTATTATTGAAGTAGTAAAGAACATGCTATGTCTCAATAAATTTGGCTGAAGGTATGCTATTCCACTTTCATCCTTGTGATTCTTCGTGTAAATCTCTTCAACTGTTTTTACTTTGATCTATGTTTGAATGACTTTGTTTTAATTTTCAGTTATATACTTACTAGTAGATTTTCAAATTGTATCCTTTCGAGTTGATTGTTTCTATGATTGCTCATATAGGTGAAGCAGAGTATATGGTTTAGTAGTCATTATTTTACCGGGACTGAAGTGAAGTCATCATGACATGATGGTAGTTGTGTTGTTCTCTTTGAAATTGTTGCTGTGGTATCTGGTTATAGGGAGCTCGCAGAATTCGTCATCCCCCGAATCTTTAGGATTAAGAAATCATGTAAGTTCTAACACTTGCATCTTGTATTTATTTATTGTCTTTATTGATATAATCCTTGATATAACAAGAGGCAGAATGCTGCTGCTGAGAAGTAGCTTGAAGATGTATGGTAGTCAGCTCTTGCCACAACAGTGAGATCCCATTTCCCTTTGTTTGAAAGTAATTGTTTAATTATCACTTTCCATATACTTCCCTTTCTTTTCAGATCCTATTGAGTGATGAATTCTTTTCCTTTTTCTTTTTTAATTTATTTCTCCTGGTGATAGTGCCTTTTGGCTTTTATTTTCTTTGTAAACCAACTATTCAAATGATATAAAACAACAGTCGCAGGGTAATTTTATTTTTTGATAACATTCAGCACCGGGATCTTCAGACTTCTCATGGAAATATGGTTTCTCATTTTATTTGAATCAATACTCGAGTATAGTTCATGGTGTTTCTGATTTGGCTTGAGCTAGTATAAATTCTTCTAGAGCACTCTATTAATTGAAAAGAACCACTAGTGTCATAAAAAAACACGTTTGACAGTTCCAAAAATAAAGATCAATTGGAAAATTAGTGAAATTGATGGTGAATTGTGACTAGTTGGGTCAGTTGGGTTTGAGTTAAATTGTGCAACTTGTTATCTGATGAAAGAAAAGGATTAGATCAATTTGATCATGTTTGGTTCATGAAACTAGATTTATTACCTTGTGTTATTTAGTGGTGAGAAATGTTTAGGTGGGTTCAAGTTTCCATAGACACCATGAGTGAGAGTTATTAAGACCCCCAAAAAGAAGAACAAAAAATTATTCCCTGTAGGTGAAATGAGACTAAAAATAGCAATGCCGTGGTTAGGTAGTTGATTTTTTCAGCTACATCTCATCACGATTCATTATTAGGATACAATAAAGACAGGTACATAACTTGGACCCTTATAATACTTGAAGAATAACTTGATACATGCTTTATTTCCAATTTCCTACTTTTCCTATCCTTAGATAAACTGAAGACTTAACTAGCTTTTGATTGTTATTGCCATCTTCAGTCCAGGCACGCTTAAAATCCTCCATCACATCATCTCTCAATAGTTCAACACCCTTCTCTTGTGCTATTTGATAGGCTGACCACGATCTTATGAATCTAAAATACCCATCCAAATCCATCAATCTCTCTGTTTTGAACTCGAATGGCCCGGTGTGATTGGCTCCATCGATTGGTTCGAAGGGGAAATCAATGCTTCTGTACTTGTCATCCACTAACTTGCGAGCAGGGTCCCAGTAAGGACCGGAATCAGAGTAAAAGCGTTGGAAGACCGAATCAAATGCCGAGCTCGAATTGCAAGCCGAATCGTCGCCGTCAGTCGCAGTGTAGCACCATGCAGCGATGACCCCATGGGGTTTCTTGAGTACCCACCTCGCTTGCTGGTAGAAGGTTGGGAGGTCAAACCAATGGAGGGCTTGAGCAATGGTAATTAGGTCAACGCTTGCTTCTGCTGCAACATCTCGCTGGAGCTCGGCCATGGACATGTTGGGCGCTGTACATATCCATCGCACGTTGGGCAGCTTGGGTGCAAAGTCCAATTGCTTCTGGCTGGTGTCTGTAGCAACCACATTCTTGTACATCCTAGCTAACTGAAACTGACTTGTATTAATTAATACAGAAGAATAGATGTTTCAAACTAGACATGTTTGAGCATTGAACAAGTCAAGAATGATGTTTTATCCATTAATTCATAGTTGGATCCTACATGAAGAGAGGGAAACTTACAGATGTTGCAGCTTGGCCGTTGCCAGTTCCCACATCCCAAGCGAGGTGGTGATTGGGTGTTTTGGATCCAATGAATTGGAAAAGCTCGTCGGGATAACTGGGACGAGTTTCCGAATACTGTTTAGCCTGGTTATGGAACCGATCCGCCATTTCTCTCCCTAGAAAAGATGATGATGGTGAATCTGAGATCAAAGAGTAATAAATAGTAATATGTGTCACTCTCACGTGCGTGTTTTATTCTCACGTTTTGTATATATTTTGATTCTTATTTTCACTAGATTTAAAATTTGTCACTTTTTCTCCTCAGTGGTCTAATCATATGGACACATTTGATAATGACATTGACGCAGGGGATGATGAAATACTGAACTGACATTTGACTATAATGATAATTGACGCAGGGGATGATGAAATATTGAACTGACATTTGACTATAATGATAATTGACGCAGGGGATGATGAAATATTGAACTGACATTTGACTATAATGATAATTGACGCAGGGGATGATGAAATATTGAACTAACATTTGACGATTGAAGGGGTGAAGAAATTCTTGGGACAATCTATCCAACACAAAACAAAATGTTGATGGTGACATTGACGCAGTGAATGAAGAAATTCTTGGCACAATCTATACGATAGCGAAGAACCCAAATGCACCAAACAAAATGGGTTAAATTAATTCAGACCTCATGTGATTTGTTAATACTTTAAGAAAATTACACATAGATGGAAGACATTTTGAGGACAATACTTAGATTCAAATCAAATTCGATGAAGTTCTTCCAATCTGATAATGTGGTCCAATTAAATTGTGACACGTGTTTAAAATTAATATAAAATTAAGTTAGTTATTGACCATTAATTTTCAAGTATAACTATCTTTGAAGGGGCGTTTCACCGGTGTTACGCACAGCGGCGTCAAGTTTGGATCACAGCAGCGGTGAGACCAAATGAGTCTCGAACATACCCACCACTGCTCACCCACCAAACACAACCATCACCAATTACCATGTGTTGTTGCAAAGAGCTCAACAATAGCATAACACTTTCACAAATTGCTTCTATCCAATCCACTTGCTGCAAATCTTCCATTCTCTCTAACGCTGTCGGCCATAATTCATCGGTGACGGGAGGAGAAAGAAGAGGGCGGTGGCAAATTAGAAGAGACGAGAAGAGTGGTGGCGGCCACTGTTGGATCACCTCGCCCATCATCACGGCCGTCGCTATCGCCGGAACTTCCTCCGCCTCACCCGATTCGGAACTCTCACCAGAGAGAAATTTCCCAGTAAATGGTGGTCGAAGGTGGTGGGGTTGTGATTATTGACTAATTTTGGGTTGTAGCATTATTGATTCTCTTGGTTTAGAGATA
This sequence comes from Cornus florida, assembly GCF_030987335.1. Taxonomy (NCBI): domain Eukaryota; kingdom Viridiplantae; phylum Streptophyta; class Magnoliopsida; order Cornales; family Cornaceae; genus Cornus; species Cornus florida. Next base: position 93,721,606 of record NW_026775581.1, on the reverse strand, counting down.
ATTAGAGGAAGTAGGTGGTGGGTAGTTAGAGAGGCAGAGGGTTATAGAAGAAAGTGAATAAAGAAAAGGAGTGGTGAAGGATTACTTTCAATGGCACCTCGACGAGGTTTGGACAAATATCATAGAGATATTTTTTGAAAATAAATATTAGGATAAAATGCAACAAACCCTCTTAAACTATTAACAAATTTCACAAAACCCCCCTATACTAAGAACTGTCTCCCTAAACTATCAAAAATGTGCATTTAAGGACAAAACGGTTAGTGGAGGTTACTGGAAAATAGAGGATTACCAATTTACCCTAGTGCCTCTGTACCCAATAGCAAATGGACAGCACATCAATCCTTATCCCTACTATACAACTCGCAAAGCCCACAAGACTCATAGTCAACATGTTTCTCATTCATTCTCCTTGTCCAAAGGTTACTCCATGGATGAGTTTGGGAATACAGAGATAAACCTTTGCAAAAAATTGATTGTATAGAAATAAATCAAGGGAACTCGACTTTTATGGCAGCATCAAGAGAGAAATCGAAATTCCATCCTCTATGATGCACGTGACCAGCCCTCGCATCAGAAGTTCAGAACTGAGACAATCGGAGGTGTGCATCTGGAAAAGCAGTTTGGTGGCAGCTTCCAAAGCATCAAAGTATGAATCGATCGCGTGTGGTCTTTCAGGAGGTCATCGAATAAAGTTTGGAAACGAGCCAAGCGGGAGTAAACGTGGGTATGGCAGAGGAGACCGCGGTGGACCTTTGATACGGTCGTCGACAATAATGTCATCTTCCTCAACACCGACCTTAGAGACGGCAGTGGACCTTAGAGATGGGAATTTGATCACGTGAACTGTATACTCATGCTTTATGGTCGCCGACATCAATATCATCTTCCTCAACTACAAATGGAGTTGCTCAGTTTTGGGTGGGTTGCAGAGAATGAGAATTGTGAGACCTTAGAGATGAGATGGCGTGAAGGGTTAACAATGGGGAGTTTCAATTTGGGGCCTTAAATCATTTATTAACCTAACAATAACAAGGGTAATATTGTCATTTAGAAATTATAATCTAGGCCACGTAATAATCAGATGACGGAACAGTGTTGCCTGGTGTTTTTTGCAAAAATTAGGATAGTTCATGGCGTTTATTGTAAAAATGAAAGTCTAGGGGGGGTTGTTGGGAGAGAGAGAAAGATCAGGGGGTTTTTTGCACTTTACTCTAAATATTAGTTAGACCACAAATTACATTTTCGTCACTTTTACCGTTAAAAATATACAAAGTGACAAATTTACCCTTGTTTTTTTTAATCCAATGTATGGGCAAATTTAAAAGACAATATTGCCCTCATTAGCTTTTCTCTCTCCTCTCTATACAGTGGGTATGGATCTGAAATAATCTTCTTGTGGGCATCACAATTCGTTGAATTTAGTAGGTTCTGTTCATTTTGAGTAGTGCTGGGTAGTTATCTGCTCTCACTTTTAATTACCTCTGCTTTTTTTTGTTTCTTTTTTTCTTTTTTAAATTATATATTATTATTATCTCTTCCGATTTGGGTTTAATGATTTCACCCTTTTTAAGCTTCAACATGAAGTGAACTTTGGTATTAGAGAGAAGATTTCATGTTCATGATGTATCAAGATGATGATGAAATCAAGAGTGCGTCTCTTTTGACCAGAGAAAGATATAGATTAGATAAAGCAAAAAGAAAGCCATGAAGGAAAGATGTCCACTTTGATGATGGTGGTGGCGGAATTCGAATCTCACCGGAATCCTTGGTTGCCATAAACCATGGAACTCAGGGTCTGCGGTGCAGAAAACACTCTCAACTATTTTTTTTTTTTTGATATTTAAAACTTTTCTCTTCCTTAACATTGAAATTAAATATATTTTAAAAATAAATATACATACTACATCCGTCTCAAAAATAATGTCACGTTTTCCGGAGGGAATATTTATTACCATATTTAATTTACCCTAATGCATTTAAAAGACATGAATTTGAATACTATATATATATTTAAAAAATTAAATATACAATTTCTTAACATATATATTTAAAAAAAAAATTATTTATAAATATATTTTATATTCAATTACATTGGACTATCTTGTGATCTCTGGACTGACTAATAGGGGAAGATTCCGGGTGATTCACTGAAGTATTTTGCACTTTTGCCATATATATATGAGTATTATATAGTGTCTCATATATAAATATATATAATTGTAAATTTGCAAAACATTTGGAGATAAATTTTGTTTTTTAATATATTTCTGTAGGCTAAAGGTTTTTTTAACAAAGTTACAGTTGGAGTGTGAGTGGAAAACGAAACAACGTTTGTATAATTTTCAAAAATTGTTTCAAGGTAATATATGACCAAACTTTCAATAAAATTAACCCAAAAAAAAAAAAAAATCTCACATAAATAGGTTATACCCAAAAATAGATGATGAACAACTTAATTTTATATTATTTTTTAAATACTTGTCCCAACTTTATTAGATCACGTTAGGTTGGATAAAGTTCACCCAACAATTTCACGTAACTGAGTTGGACATAAGCATTGATCCAATTAAAATACAAGAATCTTGTTGAATCTGTTTTTCGTAAGTTTTAATGTGGGGTTTGATATGTTTCAATCTCGGTGCAAAGCTTCCTCCATGCATGAGCCGGAGAGTCTGCAAGTAACAAATCAGTACGGAGAGTCTACTATATTGGAACTCTTCATGTCCTGTACAAATTCTTAACCAAAATTCTCTCTTTCTCACGCACATACACTGATCGATCACTTCTTGACAAAGATGAAGATAAAAAAAATGGACATGACCAAGCCAACTATAAGCGTCAATAGTCATGAAAAGATGGGCCCTTTCAAATCCAAATTACTGTTGCAAGTTTGCAACCAACATCAGAAGTTTGTGGTGAACAGAATCTCCAATAGTTTTCTGACTCTTTTATTAGATCGATATATACAAAAATACTTCTGGTGATCTAAATCAAAACAACAATTGGTAATGAAAACCAAGTTTTTAGAACATGAAGGCAGATATAAAAAAACTATAAAACTGCTCAAGTTCCATTTTTTGCACTCCCGCCCGATGACTAAATGTGTGACAAGAAATTTATATATGACTGGAATTAAAAAGCACAGCGCTCGTTTTTTTCTTGAGGAAAATTATCAATTCTGATTTTAAAGACCACTAACAACTAAAAAATTGCAATCAAACCATTGAATCCTAATTCCTCCAAAACCTTTTTTATGACACCAAGTTTTAATCCAATCAATTTTTTTTTAACAAATTCTGGACATGTAGTTATGTATCCAACACCCAAGTAAAAAACTTGGGAACTCAAGACTCATGTCATCAACTACATATTTTGAATGAGAGCATATAAGAATGCCTTCTTTCAAAATTGTGTGAGATGGCGCAAATTCAGAACACTAAAGTCTCCTTCGGTTCTTTACACAACTGAAAGTGCAAGACAAACCCAAAAAAAAAAAAAAAAAAAAAATGACAACAACAAAACATGATATTAATTTATAGGAAAAAAAAAGAAAGAAAAATCACGATTGTTTTTCACTTCACAGCAGCTTCATGTTGCTCATTCTCCGATGGCAAACATCTTCACTCAGTCCGCTTCCTCCATCTTGCTCTCCTCATTCCCCTCCTCCTCTAATTGCGGCATTTCAGCATCATCACCACCTGCAGTCTCATCTTCATCAATGCTCAACCCCAACTTCAGCATCCTATGGATCCTAGATGAAAATGTGTTGGGGTCATCAAGACTGAACCCTGAGGTCAGAAGAGCAGTCTCATAGAGCAGCAGCACCAAATCCTTCACCGACTTGTTGTTCGGGTCGGCCTCAGCCCTCTTCCTCAGTTCGTCTATGATTGGATTGTCTGGATTGATCTCCATGGTTTTCTTGCTAGACATGTAAGAACTCATACTGCTGTCCCTCAAAGCCTGAGCCTTCACGATCCTCTCCATATTGGCTGTCCACCCATACTCTCCCGTCACCAAACAGCACGGCGAATCCACAATTCTATCAGAAACAACCACCTTCTGTACCCTGTCACCAAGGATATCCTTCATCACTTTGCATAGGTGCTCAAATGACCTTTTCTTCTCCTCCTTTTTTATCTTCTCTTCCTCGGACTCTTCCTCAAGCTCCAACCCTTCTTTTGTTGCAGATACAAGTTTCTTTCCGTCATACTCCTTCAATTGCCCAACAACATACTCATCAATGGGATCAACCATGAATAGAACTTCGTATCCTTTCTTTTTGAGCTTCTCCAAGAAGGGCGAGTTCTCAACTGCTTTTTTGCTCGCGCCAATAATGTAGTAAATGTACTTCTGTCCCTCCTTCATCCTTGTAACATAATCCTTCAAGCTGGTCATCTCATCGTCAATCTTGGTCGAGTAGTATCGGAGAATATCAGCAAGCTTGGCCCTGTTCTGGCTGTCTTCATGAACACCCAACTTGATATTCTTCCCGAACGCATCATACAACTTCTTGTAATCCTCTTTGTTCTCAGCAATTTCAAAGAACATTTCAATGCACTTCTTCACAAGATTCTTCCTGATCACCTTCAGGATCTTGTTCTGTTGAAGCATTTCGCGAGAAATGTTTGAGGGGGAGAACATCAGAGTCCACTACCCCCTTCACGAATCCAAGATACTCCGGAATTAGCTCTTCACAATTGTCCATAATGAACACTCTCCGGACATACAGCTTGATGTTGTTCATCTTCTTTCTCGTGTCGAAGAGATCAAATGGTGCTCTTTTTGGCACAAAGAGTATGGCTTTGAACTCGAGCTGCCCTTCAACCGCAAAGCGCTTCCAAGCAAGAGGGTCCTCCCAGTCATTGGTCAGGCTCTTGTAGAAAGAAGCATACTCCTCTTTAGTGATCTCTTCAGGCTTTCGCAGCCAAATAGGCTTTTGCTTGTTGATGAGCTCCCACTGATCTTCTTCTTTTTGGTGCCCTTTTCTTTCTCTTCATCTACTTCCTCAACATTACCCTCCTCTTCCTTCTTGGGTTCCTCGTCTTCGTCATCACTGATCTCTTTCTCGATGGTCTTCTCCGTCCAGAGGTAGATAGGGTAGCTGACGAACTCCGAGTGCTTCTTCACAAGTTCCTTCAGCCTCCTTTCCTCTAGATACTCCAACTGTACAAACAAATTCAGATTGGTCAAATATATAGTATATATAGACGTGCATTTGTAATAGTCCTAATGCCACGAATTTACAATATCTTCAAGATTTGATCGCTATAATTTCAAGCAAATTCTAACAACCCAACTCAACCTCATTAGGATAAAACATATCTATTATAGTAATAAAACTATCCTCCTCCTAAACAGAATCTGAACTATCCAAATTTCCGAAATTAGGCCACATGCTACGAGTCTACAGCCAAACTTTTCCACCAGCAGTAGAGTTTAATTCTACATCTCATACACACAGAACAGTGGCCGTATTTTAATTTAAACTTTTAGAAAAATGTCAAAGCCAAATTTTACATGAATGTTTGATTTATTAGCTGAACCATTAATTTACAAAGCATAAATGATTAATAGAGATGCAACCATACACACACATAGGACCTAAATATCAATACAATAAAGATTTCAGTTTCAACTTCTCTCCATTGAGGAAGAGTACGTTTGTAATGTGTGTGCATAAATAATTAGTATATAGGTACAAAATTTGCAAGCATACATATATATCAATAATGATTGCATTTTTACCTGATCTTCCTTGAGGAATAGTGTGACCTTAGTCCCTCTAATCAGAGGCTCTCCATGAACGTCCTTAGTAACAGTGAAAGACCCACCAGCTTGAGACTCCCAGACGTACTGATCATCGTCTGGGTGCTTGGTTGTCACAATGACTTTCTCAGCCACAAGGTAAGCAGAGTAGAACCCGACACCGAACTGCCCAATCATCTCACATCAGCCCCAGCCTGCAATGCCTCCATGAACTCCTTCGTCCCCGACCTCGCTATCGTCCCCAAATTGTTCACCAATTCTAATCATCACGAAAATAACCCATTTCCGTCAATCTCAAAAACCCAAAATTAAAGTGACATATACAGATTGAAATTGCTTGACATATAGTACATTAGTACCTGCTTTAGTCATTCCAATACCACTGTCCCTTATAGAGAGAGTGTTATTGACCCTGTCTGGGATCATTCCAATGAAAAGCTCTGGTAGAGGATCGAGCTTGCTTTTGTCTGTCAAGCTCTCGAATCGAATCCTATCCAATGCCTTTAACAAATTTAACCCCAATTCAAACAAATAAAAGAAACCCATCAATCACACACACATATAATAGGAAAACAGATCAATGTTTGATTAACATATATACTGTTTATCTACTATAGATGCATGTGTATTTCAATATACATATATACATATATAGTGTTAAAGCTATAGAATCTAAATTTTTGCAACGCCTACAAGAAACAAAAAAAACTCAACAAATTTAGCCCAAAATCCGAACGGCAAAGAAAACCCATTACCCATATATATATATATATATATATATATATGCAGATGTGACTTACATCAGAGGCATTGCTGATGAGTTCACGAAGGAAGATCTCCTTGTTGCTGTAGAAGGTGTTGATGATGAGCCTGAGAAGTTGGTTGATCTCCGCCTGGAAAGCAAATGTGTCTGCCTCTTCCATTCCAACATCAGCCATCGATTCAAACGATCAAAAAATCAAAGGAATACACAGAGTATAGAGATAGAGAGAGATTGATTGATTTGTTTCTATTTCTGGATAATAAAAGGTCCTATTTATAGTGGAGAGAGAGAAGCGGTTCTGGTGGGTTCGGGAAGATGATGAAGTCATTGGAATTTGGAAGGATTTATTTCCCGCTTCTACTCTAGACTCTTCTCCCTTCTTCTTCGACTTTCCGGTTTTTCTCTTTTCGGCCAATGAACCTGAATTAAACCCGACAATGAATCGGATATGGATCTATTTAATGTGATTAGTTAATTTGGCGGTTTTTTATTACATCCATCTATTTCTGTTTTTGTTATTTTATTATTCAGTACTTGTTTCAATAATCTCTCCATTTAAGATTATATTTTAGTAATTAAAAAAATGTTATTTTTGTTATTTAATCTACTGTTTTATTACATGAATGATATTTTGATAAATTATCAAGCTTACACAAATTAAACTATATATAATATGTTAATTTGGTCAATCCGATTTTTTTGAAAATAAATTTATCATTTCTCAGTGAATAAGAGTTAAAAGAAGAAAAGAGAATGTACAAATATACTTAGGGATAGGGATGGCAATGGGCAGCTTGGGGCGGGGTTTTCATTCCCCATTCCCATTCTTATCCTCGTTTAAATTTGGCATTACCAAAATCGATTATTTTTTTTATCCCTAATTCTCATAACCGCCCCCGCCCCATCCCCCGCCTCCGCCTCCGCCTCCGCCCCCGCCTTAAAAGATAAGAATGAGTAGAGTTTTATTTAGAAGTGTATATATATATATATATATATATATATATATATATATGTTAAATCGGTAAGTACAATAACATGGCAAGGACTAATAGAAATAATTCCATATGTAATCTGGGCGGGGGCACCCCTTCCCCACCCCAAATCCGGCCGGTTTTTTTCCCAACCCTCATCCCCACCCCATTCAAATAAATAGTTCTTCAAATTCGCTTTAAATGGGTCGAGGGCAAGGCGATTCCCCCCAAAATTGGAATAAATTGCCATTCCTACTTGGGGGGACCAAGGCCTACACAAAAGTCGGCCAGAGGCCCATATGTGCTACAAGAACAAGAAGTCCACTACAGGCAAACAAAAGAAAATTCAATGTGTTGACAAACTCTTTTTATTTATTTTTTATTTAGTTTTATTTTATTTTCTTTTTTCTTCGTTCTTTGTAAACTATTTGTAAAATCAATTTGTGATTCACCTTATGAGAAATGTGCAAGTGTTTATTTAAACTTTGAATACCAGTACTTTATGTTTAATTATGAATTTTTTTTTAACATGACCAACTTTTATTCAATATTAACGTAAAGAAAATTCAATGTGTTGACAAACTCTTTTTATTTATTTTTTATTTAGTTTTATTTTATTTTCTTTTTTCTTCGTTCTTTGTAAACTATTTGTAAAATCAATTTGTGATTCACCTTATGAGAAATGTGCAAGTGTTTATTTAAACTTTGAATACCAGTACTTTATGTTTAATTATGAATTTTTTTTTAACATGACCAACTTTTATTCAATATTAACGTAAAGAAGGGCACATGGGGCCATGGCCCCCTATATTAAATAAAAAAATAAACAAACAAATAGATTTTTATTTTACTCTATTTGATACTGAGAAATATTAGTTAAATAAAAGTTTAGAAAAGCAATTAAAAAAAAATGCTTTAAAACCTATTGAAGAGATTCCTGGTATATATTTCAATAATGAAGAGATTCTGATGTTTGTATAAAATAAGAATTAGAAGATGCCGTAAAGGAATGCAAGAGATGTCCCCAATAAAGAAAAATAATAATTGGCTTGGATAGTAAGAAAATGAAGGAAGAAAAGACTACTACATTAAATACTATAATCCCGAATTCGATTTTTTTTTTAATTTTTTTTTTTTCGTCGTCATCGAAGCCTAAATAACAAAAAAACTGAAATATAAAATTCAAATACAAGTATTTAGGTAAGCTGAAATTTCATTTTTTTCTTCCTTAAAAGAGAAGGTGAGGAGTTTGAGCATCACACTAAACACTTGTGGCGGTGTGTAAGTATTTACTTTTAAATTAAAATTTTAAAAATATAAAAAAATTTGTTGTGTTTCGTGAAAGATAAAAAAAGAAGGAAAAAAACAAACACACACAACTGGCTTTGAACAAGACTTTTAAGCTACCGACAAAAAATTAATAGGGCCGGTGGTGTTTAATTAATATATGGTATTAATAGAGGGTCGTGTTCATTTATACAATATATGTTACGGTCATGTTTGTTTATGCAAATAGTGTTCAGTATATTATATATGTAAAATATCCGAAATATATATATATATATATATATGTAAAATAGGCCAGGGTTGGTTTATTTATGTATATTGTAAGTCTCATACATGCATCTGGCAGTATAAAATAAAAAATAATGACAGTATATACTATCGTTGATAGTCATATATAATTTGGGCCAAATTTTTTTTTTTTGGAATTTAACTTGGGCCAAAAATTGCATCATATAAACAATGGCAATAATTAATATTGTAATTTATATGAATCATAGTACTGTGGAACTAGCCTCAAATTTTAGGTTAATTAATTGCCTGATCTCCCTCATCTCTCTCTCTCTCTCTCTCTCTCAATCAAACTCTCTCTCTCTCTCTCTAAACTTCAATATAGTTGAGAGATTATCAGAAGACCAATATGGCTACTTATATCAAGAACAACTTTAGCAACATTGCCGGTCTCTCTTTTCTTTTTGTCGGCGTTGTCTATCTCATTTTCTGGTCTCCCATCATCACCTTCAAACCTTTCTTTTCAACTCAAAACCATCCTTACCCACAATCAAATTCTGTAAGTATACTTCTGTACGTACATACATACACACATATATATATATATATATATATATATATATTTGTGCATATATATTTTATATTTATATAATATAGAGATCGATCTTTTCTTTTTCTTTTTCTTTTTTGAACTTATGACTCAAGGTAGAGTGTGCAAAGTTGCCCCAAACCAAACACACTAAGTTAATTCAAGACCGACCGCCGTTTCGATGCCAGAACCGCGGGAAGTTTGCCCTGGATCCTATAGCTACGCCCTTAGCTAGAGCTAGAATAGAGACCATTAATTATGGTGTAGTGAAAAATTATATATTTGGATATAATATATATATATATATATATATATATATGATAATTAAGATTGATTGTATAATTTTATAGTTACAGCAGGATGTGCAGAATTTAGATGAGCTTGAAGTAGCATTGGAGAAAGCATCAATGTTCAACAAGACGCTTGTGATTGCCATGGTAAACAAAGCGTACGTGGAACAACACAACGACGACGTTTACATGACTATGCTGGATCTTTTTTTGGAGAGTTTTTGGGTAGGAGAAGAGACGAGGCCATTGATTGATCATCTGTTGCTCGTGGCAGTGGATCAGACGGCGTATGATCGGTGCAAATTCCGTGGGTTGCACTGTTATAAGTTGGTGACGGACGGTGTAGATTACGCGGGAGAGAAGCTTTTCATGTCGGATGAATTCATTAACATGATGTGGAGAAGAACTCTATTTCTGTTGGATGTCCTCAAGCGTGGCTACAACTTCATCTTCACGGTACATATACATACATAACATATATATATATATATATATATATATATATATATTGCATTTTTTAATTTAGAGGGTGATCATATGCTTATTCAAGCTATCTTTACTTATTTCTTAAATTAAGTGTCCTCTATGCTATTCTTTTATTTATTTATAAAACAATAATATAATATCTCTATTGATTATTTTGGATTTACATTGCTTAATGGATCTTTTGATTAAATTAATCATATACGTTTTTTTTTTTTTTTTTTCGATTAAATTAATCAATTTTAGCCTACTATTTTGGCCGCCGACAACAAAAACAAATACGTAATAGATTCCTTTGATGGTCATAGGATGTATTTTAATGAAGTCCAAAGTTAAGGCATCTGGCAAAGTCAACTGTTACCTTTTAGTGATATTTTTCTGACTTTTCAACTTTTTAACCTTTCAAAATACCTAGTCCAATAAAATAAAAAAACGACTAAGTGTTTAATTTGCTGTGTTTATTCATTTAAAAAATATCTAAAGGCATAAAAAAACTTTCTTAAACCCGAATTATATCAGCTAGAATATCTGTAGCGTTCTATATATATAATTAATTATATGATTTGTGTATGTTGACAGGATACGGATGTAATGTGGCTAAGGAATCCATTTGGAAGGCTAAGCAAGAACGAAAGCGAGGACATACAGATAAGCACCGACGACTTCAATGGCGATCCGTGGTCGGAATACAACTACATCAACACTGGTTTTTACTATGTGAGATCAAACAACAGGACCATCTCATTGTTTCAGACATGGTATGACATGAAGGACAACTCTACAGGGATCAAAGAGCAAGATGTTCTGGTGAGTTTGATATATAAGGGTGTGTTTAGACAATTAGGCCTCAAAGTAAGGTTCTTGGACAGCCTCTACTTTAGTGGCTTTTGCAAAGACAGTAGAGATATAACGGCGGTGACAACCGTCCACGCCAATTGCTGCCGGAGTATAAGGGCGAAGGTGGCGGATCTCGCGGCTGTTCTTCGTGATTGGAAGAAGTTCAGGAGGCTGATCACGGCTAGTGATCAAGCTATGGCTGCTGGTAATAGGACACAGACCTTCCAGTGGTCCAAGCACATTGGTTGTCACAATTCATGGAGAGTTGATCCTAATAATAGTACTACTTTAGGCTAGAGGCATGCATGGTTGATCAACTAATCTTTGATTGTCAATTTATTCAAAGTATATATATATATATATATATGAAGAAGACAAATCAAACATTTTATTGTGTTTTACATATCATTAATTTTGAGAAGGAAGCATTTTTGTTGCTGATTGAGTTTGAAAGATCGAAGCCTCCAACTTTTCTTCGGGTATATTATTATTTATGAGCTCAAACAAATTTATGTTTTTGGTAGACTAGAAATGGATAAACAATGAAATGCATCCCTCATTTTCTTTCCTCAATCAAACAACAGACATTGCATATTATTTATATAATTATATTCAGCACTGCAAGAAACTTGCACTCACTCTGTAAGAACTTGAATCTTCAAACTGTTATTTTAAAAAATGATAAAAATATTAAATTACAACATTATGAATTGCCTCTGTAATTGGTTTAATACCAGTAGAGATAATAGATATAGATAGATATCGTAAATTAGCATTCACAATTCACAAAACAAATTGAAAAATGATACTGTATTTAAGCTCACTCGCCTTTAAGTGAAGGGCTTTACAGTCATTTGGTGCGACAAGTGGGCCAGAACATCAAGGTCCACATAAATTTTAGTGACGGTCCAGTTTTAACTTTCAAGACGACATACCTGACCCAATAAGTTGATAGACTACCTTGCGGCATAGTTTTGAGGCCCAATAGTGTAGTGTGGACCGAATCTGGGAATTGTTTGGGTGCGGAAAAAATTCTCAACCCAGTTGGACTAGTCGATTGGTTAAAGCCCAACAAGCTCGACAATGGGCTTATAAATCTTGGACCAATAAAACCTTATTCGGTCCATCTGGCACTAATTGATGTCAATGATAATATATATATATATATATATATATATATATATATATATATATTCAAAACTATGCTATGGAATGGAGTCTTATATTGTCAATTCAAGCTGATCAGACCAGTTTATGATGATAATGAAGTGTGCAGCAAAAGAAAGGCTGAGTTTCATAGGCTTCTCAAAAGCTGAAGTAAAAGGTGTGAAAGCTAAATTCTCGTGATCTCTCACCCACCAAATCCATTAAAGGGGTTGGTGATTGTCATGCTTGTTAACTTCTAGAGATAACAAGAACTTTATTGTTCATAATCAACAAACTGTATAATATAGCAAAATAACCATTCAAAATATTCAAGAAAAATAATAATAATAACAATTCAAAATATGTTATGGATTTTGATCATATGTTCCATAATCATGGTTCAGACTTTGTATGTAAGCCAGAATTTGTCAACTTCTGCCTTTTGAGTTTGTCACTTCCAACTTTATTGTTGAAATATACTTCTTATGTACTGGACCTTAGAATTATTATTGGTCGATAGAAGTTCTGCATTTTACATCAATAAGTTGACTTTGTCCACATTTTTAACCTTTAAATCAGGAAGTTCATATATATATAAATATATACATTTTTATGATGAAAATACCTAATAAAATATAATTGGACAATGGTTCAATGACCAAATTAAATTTGTACCAGTCCATCATTTAGTGCCATTTATTTAATGAGCAGAGACTCGAGAGGGATGAACTTGATATAGACTTTTATATTACTTGTGGAAAACCTATTCTTAGTGTTTTCAAACTTATAGCATTGGGTAGGGGATGGTTCTCCGTATTTATGAATATAAAGACTACGTGGGTGGGTTGACATGACTCTTTAGGGCATTTTCAATGTGCTTTCTAAATTTGTCACATTAGTATTTTTTCATAACCACGTCAGCGTTTTAGAATTTTCAAGTTTTAGCTATCGGATGTACTCCAATAGTGCATTTTCGCTCTCCAATAATATTAATATTTTTAAAATTTAAAATAAAATTTATTTTTTAACTTTTTCTTAATGGCTATATTTTCTTATTTTTACCGAAAACAAAGACATATTTTATTTTAATAAAAAAATTATATTTGAAATAAATAATGAAAGGTTTTTAATATCATTTGAAATAAACAGTGAAAGTTTTTTTTTTTTAATAAATAAATATGTATATATATTTTTAAATTTTTTTCAAAAAATAGATTTTTGTGCCAATATAGCCGTTAAGGCACTATTTAGGTCAGCCAAACAGTCCCTAAATCAACTATATGTCAATGGGAATATTTTAAAAACTAAATTTTTTTTTTAAAAAAAAAACACTTTTCTCTATTTTTTTTTAACTTTTTTTTCCCAAACAGTGCCTTAACGGCTCTTTAGTTCAATTAATTTGAGGGAAAAAAAAAAAGAGACAAAAAGAAGCCAAAAATTTGTTTTTTTTTTTTTTTGGGCAAACATACTCTTATGAATAGTATTCTGGGTTAAAATATTGTTTCGGCCAGAATTAAAAAAATAAAAAAAAAAAACTGATGAGGGCCCACATGGCAGGCTCCCAAATCGCCAATAGGGTCGCAAAATACTACAACCCATTCTGCTATCTAATGGGTGGGGCTTAATTTTTGGCTACTCTATTAGAATAATTCAATTTTTAAATTTGGTCCAAAATCGCCGAAAATTTATCCTTTAAACCTAATTTTTATGTATGTGAAAATATAGAGAGTCACGTTAATTTGTTAGACTGACATAGACTCATCATATTTGTGATTAGCCTGTCAAAGAAATATGATGTTGGCTACAAATGTCCATAACATAGTTTGATAAGATCCACTAATGAAAGAGAGAGATGGGCAAGTGCATTAAATAAATCAGGTAATTAATTAATTAAGTGGGGCTTGCCACTTGGCTCGCTACAGAGCAAAACACTCGCTATAATACTCGTCATACAATATGCTCTTATAATCTCACTTTTGATGGTTTGAGTACGTGCACTGATTCCTACCACTCGTTGCTTAAAAGATAAAAGAAAAAAAAAAAAAAAAAAAAAATTGCTGAAATTTTTATAAGAAAACTATCAGCGTTGTGTTAAATGCAAATTATTCAATCAATGAGCAAGGTGATGAGAAAGGCCTCCGGTAGAAGATTCACATAACCTGCTTTACAGATATTGGATGGATGATGATGGGTGGTTGTGGATATTAAAGTTTGAGAGAGACTTGGAAAACTTCTTATTTTAAGTTAGGGTGGTTGAGATAGGGAAGTTATTGACATAGAATAGTACTAAGAAGGTTTAGGAAGAAACTGCATATAATAAAACATTTTGGTTCTATATATAAATTTGACAGTATGAAATTAGAATATTAAAATTAAAAATTGTAAAATTAAAAAAATTATAATTTAATTTTTTAGTTGTTTTTTTAAAATTCTACAAATTTCAATTTGACACCCTGACAGACAAATAGAAACAGTGACAATTGCTTGTAAGATGCATGTAGTCTAACAATGTTAACGATAAAAAAAAATGTTAAATCTAGGAAACAAGTCTAGCTAAATTAAGTGTTCTATTAAAGAAATACTAGCTTCTATCTTTGTGGTGCATAAAATCAGACAGATTGATAAGTTATGGTCATGATCGGCCATTATGATGAATTTTTACCTCATATGATGAATTCAATGATATTGAAGTGAAAATAAAAATAAAAAAATAAATATTGAAGTGATGGATTTAATCTATTTAAGGAAAGGGCATAGCTAATTCCAACAATTTAGTTATTATTATTATATAATGTAATATGGATAATAATTTAGAATTTGAAAGTCTAATTCCTATTAATTTTTATTAGTAAGAGCTGTCAACGTACTATTATTAATATTTTTAATGTCACAATAACATTAAATAAATTTTTTTTTAAAAGATCAAATAAGCATTTTGTGTACCACCATATAAGTTTTTGGCTCCCATCATTTTCATTGGTGACAGAGCTGTGATGGTCAACAATAATGTGTTAGTAATTACAGACGTCAATTGAAACTTTCTGATGACAGATCAACGGTTAGTAGTTACTATGCAAACCCAGGAACATCATCGTCCTTTGTCCTCGTAATCACCTTTTTTTTTTTTTGGGAAATTTAATCACCTTATTTTCCTCCCACGGGCCACGACTTATATATATAAATAGTTTGTATATATAACATATATATTTGGTAAAACTTAAAAGTTGGCTTCATTTCACGGATATTCAAACCATGTTCACATAAACTCACAGATTCACAGACACCCAATAAATTAAAAAAACTAGTAAATCTACCCACACGGTTTTTCTGAAGTTTTAAAGAAAAATTTGCGATAAATTGAGCTAGGGCTCGCCTCTGGAGTTTCAGAAACTGCGATCATGTCTGTGGAGTCGAGTTCTGCTCCAAGTGATGGTAATATCAGAGGCGTGCTCACTCATGGCGGTCGCTACGTGAAGTACAACGTGTATGGCAACTTTTTTGAGGTCACCAACAAGTATGTCCCTCCCATTAGACCAATCGGTAGAGGTGCTTATGGCATTGTTTGGTAAGTTATTTTCAAACACATGTATGTATATATATGTATTGTACATGGTATATGTAGATGTGTTGTTTATGTACCCAGACGTGGAATTTGAAGTTTGGTTCTTGCTGGATTTGTTGTGGGTTAATTTGGGTTCTTTCTGTTCTTTGTTTTAGGACTTTATGTGGTTATGAACCCCCAAAGTACAAATTTTTGGTATTTCTATTAGTTTGTTTTGCTTGAATCTCTAATGGGTCTTGGGTTGTTTTAGTAGATATGTAGATCTATTATTTATATATCCAAATACCAAGTTGAAGTTTGTTTCTTGCTGGATTTGTTTTTGGGTTAATTTGTTGTTCTTTCTTTTCTCTGCCATAGAACTTATGTGGTTATGAAGACCCAAAGTTCAAATTTTAAGTATTTCTATTAGTTTGTTTTGCTTAAATCTCAAATGGGTCTTGGGATATTTTAGATAGGAATATTTAGATGTTTTATTTATATATAATACTAAGTTGAAGTTTGTTCCTTGCTGGATTAGTTTATGGGTTAATTTGTCGTTCTTTCTGTTCTGTCTTTGAACTTCTGTGGTTATGAAGGCCTAAAGTTCATATTTTTAATATTTTATTCGTTTTTTTTGCTTAAATCTCAAGTGGGTATTGGGTAATTTTAGATAAGAATATGTAGATTATTATTTATAAATCCAAATACTAACTTGAAGTTTTTGTTTCTTGCGGGATTAATTTTTGCGTTAATTTGTCGTTCTTTCTGTTATGTGTCTTAGAATTTATGTGGCGATGAAGGTCCAAAGTTCATATTTTTAATATTTCTATAAATTTCTTCTGCTTGAAACTCAAACGGGTCTTGGGATATTTTACATTTCTCTCTATTTTATTTTATTTAAAAAAAAATTGGGATAACAGACAGTGCATAATCAAGGATAAATTACTAAGTTTTTTTTTTTTTTAAAAGAATTGTGAAAATAAGTGATATATAACAGTGATATGTTCATATAGCAAATTTATAGATGACTGTGTGATGACCCTAACTGGGATGAGCTTATTGCAGAACAAACTTGGGTTTATAGGGATGATCGCATGGATGTAGGAGAAATAATTTATGTTTGTAATTGCTGATTATTAGATTTTGACTTGTGACAAAATTGTTAATTTATTGAAAAAGTCTTATATCATTGTCTTATTCACTAGGGAGTTCATAAATTTTATATACTAGCAGCTTTGTCTGTTAGATTATTATTGATGACTTTATCCAAATGTTGAAGGATATTGTAGGATATTTGTAAATGCTTTAAACTAGTAGATGGCTTTGTCTTTTGTTTTCTATTTTTATTTTTTGTTGTATAGTAGTAATATGATGGATTTTGAATTGGGTTTAAGCATGAATGTGCCTCTGTGAATTTAATATACCATCATCCTATGATACATAATCATATATTTTCCACGTTAACTTGGTGAATGTTTTTGTATGCCGAAAAGCTGTTGGATATTATACTGATTGTACTTATGCTATCATTACAAGCTTATTATCTACTCTTGTTGCTTTGGGAATCTGTTACATGTTTCCTTGGTGTTCAAAAGATAAGATGTTTATGGCTTATCTTTGTGCAATTTGAAAGAGTTCTATAGATGCTGTGTTGTTTTGGTGAGGCTTCTAATTCCTTAGACATATAACAAGTTTCAGCTTTGGTAGTAGAGTGGAAAATGACGTCATTCCTTTTCTGTTCAGTGCTGCTGTGAATTCAGACACACACGAGGAGGTTGCTATTAAAAAGATTGGGAATGCATTTGACAATATCATAGATGCTAAAAGGACATTAAGAGAAATTAAGCTCCTTCGCCACATCGATCATGAAAATGTAAGTTCAGTCCTTAGCAGTTCTTTATTATATTAGTTGACTAGGTTCTTTGATCATTAAAAGTTCTTTGAGAGTTTGTGTCAACAGAATTGTTGCACATCATAGTAATTTATGCCTCCTCTTATCCCGTGCTATTCCCTGAAAATGTGCCACCAACACATTAGATTTGTGGGATTAGGAGTATAAAACACGTGTTTATATTATTTGAGAGAGTTTTGTGACCAAACAAAAAATTCATTGTTATCTTGTTAAGTATCGCTCATTGTATCTACATCCATGTCACCATGAACACAACTGTGATGGTGTCTGCTAATGAGATTTAGAACATTAAATAGGATTTTATGCTAGCTAAAGATCTAGTTCAATTATTTTGTAAAGAAATTATTATTAGTTTCTGTACAAGTGCCCGTCTTTCCTTTTGGGATATTGAAGCTTTAGATTGAAATAGCTACTTGTACTTACTGTTTTTAATGTGCCATGTGGGTTGATTAAGTGGTGGGACCGTATGGACCTCAGTAGGCTTGCAATTAAGATTTCTGTCTCTCTCCGTTTCTGAAGCATCCTGGAATTCATCCACTTTATGGAAACACTCTTTCAATTATAACTGCCAAACCATATTATTGCGAGAATCACTAGCTATTGATATTATTATTTCAAGAGGTTCTGTTATAATTACTGCACTTTGGGTACAAACATTTGATTAGTACCCCATTCTTTCCCTGCCACAGGTTATCGCTATCAAGGACATAATACGACCACCAAAGAAAGAGGCCTTCAATGATGTCTACATTGTTTATGAACTGATGGACACTGATCTTCATCAGATCATCCGTTCTAATCAGCCATTGACAGATGATCATTGTCAGGTTTGACAGTGACAATTTTATGCGCTTTCATATACCTTGTCATTTTAACTGATTTTTTGAATTCTACTAGTTTGTCTGTATGGGCATATAATGCTTGTCTCTTTCCTGCTGAATACAAAGTTGGTCATTTTTTTTAATCCACGTGGTGTGCTTTAATTTATTACTTTCTGATAAAGGTGGATGAAATCAAATAAAGCAAAGCTGAAGCTAGAAAAAATTTACTTGGTGATTATCACAGCTACTTAGACACAGAAAAGGTTTAATCTGTCAAAAACTTGACACAGTATGTAACTAGGAGAAATGACCGACTGCACGATATAAATCAAATTACCTGTAGTGAGTACTGCACATGCATGAAAAATTAATTTATCTTGGCAGTAGATTCTAGTACAAGTTTCAAGATTTCAAAGTTTATAGGAACTTAAACAAGCTCATCAGACTTAGAGTAATGATAAAAGCAAATGTGTTACATTTTCAAACATGCAGTGATGAAAACATGAAACGTGATTCCTAAGACCTTTTAAACGAGTAATTCCGGAAAAACCTATATCATCATTTCAAATGATAGAAAATTGGTGGAATGGGGATCGATGATTTCAATTTCACCGGATATTCTACTAATGTCATATTTGGTTGCAAAATAAACATATAGAATTAAAGACAATGTTCCAAGCCATGCATTTTAGGATTTCAGAGCTTCCTTTCATTTCGTGTATATATATATATATATAGCAATTATTTGAGTGTAATGTACATATTATATAACTGTTGTGGTCCCAATAGCAATTGCTGATCTTTTCTGGCCACTTTCTGAATTAAAAAAGAAGAAATGATTATTATACCCATGCTTCAAAATCGAGAGCTACCTTAACAATGTTGCTACCAAGTTCAGAGAGTGACCTTTGCTACCATCCCTTTATTATGACTAGGACAGGACACTTAACGTTCCCAGTGTTGCAGGTGCTACTATTGTGTAGATTGGTCAAATTGATTTTTTTTTTAGTACAGTATAATTTTTCTTGTTTTTGTATCATGTCTAGGAAATCATCATACTGTTTGTTCTGAAGTTTGATTGCTAAGCTGACTATGCCTATCTTTTATTAGTACTGTTTTTTAGTATCCGTTCTCAATGTACCTGGCATTTGGTTATTACCTTACTGCCTTACTGTGGTTGAAATTGCAAATGGGACTGATATTTCATGAAATTCCTGCAGTACTTTCTGTATCAGCTGTTACGTGGACTGAAATATGTACATTCAGCACATGTCTTGCACCGCGATCTTAAGCCTAGCAATTTGCTTCTGAATGCAAATTGTGACCTTAAGATAGGAGACTTTGGATTGGCAAGGACAACTTCTGAAACGGATTTCATGACTGAATATGTTGTCACCCGTTGGTATCGGGCACCAGAGTTGCTCCTTAACTGCTCAGAATACACTGCTGCAATTGATGTTTGGTCTGTTGGATGCATACTTGGTGAAATCATGACCAGAGAACCTCTGTTCCCTGGCAAAGATTATGTTCATCAGCTGAGACTCATTACAGAGGTATGATTTCTGGGACTTTCATGTAAAGTTTATTATGCAGATCCAAGATTCTGGATCCGTGAAAGAGAGTCAAGTACGTAGTCATTTTTATTAAATAATACTTAGCCAGAAAAGTTGGCCAGCCTGGTTTTGAGGTAAATCTACTCTTCTTTGCAGATTCCTTTGGCTTTGTCCGCTGTGTGTGTGTCTGTATTCCTATTTTAGTTTTGTTTTGTGCAGTTGTGAATAATTCCCTGTTAGAGGGGTATTACCAACCAGGCTGAAGAGCCTGTGGTGTTTCAGCTGCAATCTCCTGCGATAGTCGCAGCCCTTTCTGATACCATCAGACTGAATCTTAGGGCTAGTTTGGACTTGTAATTCTTCAAATTCTTAGACCTTTCAAATTTTATTTTTTATTTTTTATTTTTAAAAGTAGGATAAAATTCTCTCAATTACTAATAAAAGGAAAGCTAATGAAAAGTATATTAAATTGTAGTGGCTTTCTGATCACTTATTGCACCCTCTGGTTGGGTAGGAGAGATTGAGGGACATGAGAAATTTCTTAAAAATTTTCCTGTTCCCAGGAATTGGTTCTTTGGGCCTTGTTGTAAATCATAGTCTTAGGTGATGCTAACAAGGTAAATTGACGTCATTTTTTCTTACTCCACGGATGCCTATTCCATGAAACTTTTGCAAATCATGGCACGGGAGCACTGTCATCTAAAATTACTTACTTGGACAATGAATTCGAAAAATAAATGAATCATCAATAGAATACAGAGGCATTTGAGGATGAAAGTATAACTAATCTTTAAGCAGTGACACATTTTAAAATGCATCAGCTAGTATGGTTGTCTGCCACATAAAGGATAATCATGCCAAAAACCCAAGCTTGAATCTAATTTTGCAGTCATGTTACTACTGATTTTTTTATTTTGAATTGTTGGTGAATATCATCTTAAACTGTTCCCCGCCTGAAGTAAAGAAACCATGAGAATAATCTTTTTTTTTAATTTTTAATTTTGACTGTTATTATTATTATTTATTTTTATTTTTCTTGTAACATATTGTGCTTCATTTCTTCTTTCAAATAGCTATTAGGTTCACCTACTGATGCCAGCCTTGGATTTCTTAGAAGTGATAATGCCCGAAGATATGTTAGACAGCTTCCACAATACCCAAAGCAACAATTCTCAGCTAGATTCCCCAATATGTCTCCTTTGGCTGTTGATTTGCTTGAGAAAATGCTTGTGTTTGATCCCAACAAGCGCATTACAGGTACAGAGGGATTTTAAATATTCGACACATCTCAAGGATATTCTTGGGAGTCCGTTTTGTTCACTTTCTGATTGTTTTATTTTCTGTATCTGCTAACAGTTGATGAGGCTCTTTGCCACCCATACTTGTCATCTCTTCACGATAGCAATGATGAGCCCGTTTATGCCAGGCCATTCAGTTTTGATTTTGAGCAGCCATCGTTCAACGAAGAGAACATTAAGGAGCTCATCTGGAGGGAATCAGTGAAGTTCAATCCAGATCCAATTAATTAGGAGACTGATTGCAATGGTTTGCATATGCTGTAGAAATTTGTTGGGAATAACTTTAACCCTGGATATAATGTATTTATATCCTTGGCAAGAGTAGGTACACAAGATTAAGGAGATCAAGCAGAGCTGGTCAGAAGGATTTTGGATCTCAATTTATCAGCAATGAACCCAAAGCATTTGATGATGTGGGTTCAAATATCGGCTGGACCATCTGGTAATTTTCTCTAAGCTGAAGATGAAGCCAGTAAAAAACTGGTGATCATGTCCATGATTACCAAGGGACCTTATTGTTGTAATGTTTATTGATCTGACTTTCTTACTCTTCCCACTAGAATCGATGTATGAATCCTAGCGCTGTTTATATATTGGATGTATGTGCATATTTATTTACTTGTTTGCATAATAATATGCCAGAGTTCTGCATATTGTGATAACAATTTGCTGGTCACATTAGCTACAAGGAAATCTTTGCAGAGCAAACTGATATTAGTGTTGGCCCTTCTAAAACTTGAGCAGCTCATATGCGATAGAAGCTTGCTGGATACTTGGCTGTAGAAGTTGGAACCAACCTAATTACCCAGCTCGTATAACCTCTCCTCTCTCAAAGAGGAGGTGAGGAGTTCGAACCTTCTTGTGGGACATTTGTGTTTGTGTGCGAGTATTTACCTAGCAGGCTAACACACACACAACGTGAACATGAGGAGGGTATGAGTTTTTGTAGGACTAGTTAACTTTTGGATGTGCAGGAACCATCACATTCTCACCAACCATGTCAAGGTAATAGATAGTCTGGATCACAGGAAGTGCTTTGGGATCATAGTTATTGAAAAAATGAAAAACTGCAAGTGAAAACGTGTTTGGTAACCATGTTTTGGGTTTAGACATTCTAAAAAAAAATCAAAACCGAGTTGCCAGTTCCTTCACAATCTAGGGAAAAAAAATAGCCTTCACAATCTGGAAAGCTTCATTTTGAAGCTTTGGGTTTGAATTGTGGGACTGTAGACAAAGCCTCCGATCACCGTAAAGCAAACACAACTCTCTCTCTCTCTCTCTCTCAACCATTTCTCTGTCTGAAGCAAACACAACTTTGTTGTATATTTTATTTTACTTTAAGTAGCACTTATTTTTTTTTAACTGAAATTCAAAAGATGTTATCAAATTCAATAATTTGATAAATGTTTAATCAATTCAAAATTAAATGTTGAATTAGATTTTATTTTTTATTTTTTTGAACACACCTTAACTCATTTGAAATAAATCATTTCCGGTGGTTTACAATACTTTACAAAGAAAATCCATGAAATATAGATGGGAGTGTGACTCACCTACAGGAAAAAAGAAAAAAAAAAAAAAGAAGAAGAAGAAGAAGAAAAAAGAAAAGAATAAATTTAGTTGAGCTCGTTGCACCGTGCCCTGCGCATTTTGCTCTCTTCTAGAGCAGGGCATGGACCTATGTCTCAAAAGGTCTAGTTTGGGACAGGGCGAGTCGTGTGGTGCTTAAAAATCATGGGATCAGCCTGGCCCAAGCCCAAATATAGCCCTTTGCACTACTATATACCCTAAAAAGGTTCAATGTTACAATCGTCCAATATATATATACCCTAAAAAATTCATTGTGGGAGTTATTCAACTTATTTGTCAATATATATATATATATATATGTGTTTTGAATTTCCAAAGAATTGACGCACTCATTTGCCCTTATGAAGACTTGGACTTTCACCATTCACTCTTAAAGGTATAAGATATACCACTAAATTACAACATTAGCGTATTAGCTCATGTATTTCAATGCATATCTCATTCTTTTTTTTAATTTATTTATTTTTTAATTAATTAGGAGGGTGTAACATCTTGTTATAGCTGGTATTTCAAACCATATTAATTTAATCCCAAAAGTAATACAATAGTACACCATATCACCTGTCTTGGGTTGGTTCTTTCTTCTTATTTTTTTACTTTTTGGTACACACATCATGATTATAGTGTTCATTACTTGCAATTAAGGAACGGTCAAATCCTACCCATGATTTTACTTGTCCATGTTAAAGATTGTTATTTAAGTATTTCACATCATTAGCTTCAGAAAACTTTTCCAAACTAACAATGTGAATTTTTTAATTTTAGATGGGTAGCGTTGGAATTTCAAAAGCCCTTAAAAAGTTAAAATCCTGGATATATTATTATACTATATAATATATTCCATTAATAGAAAGCTAAGTGAAATTTATTAAACAGGTATATGCAAACCAAAAGCCATAGAGGCAAGATGGTTGAAGGCGCCCTAGAAAACAGAAGAACGCACCCTCATCTGCAAGAGAGAACCACTGTGACAAACATTTTCTTTAATTTCTTGGAGTCACTAGGTCTACTCATTTTCCTATAGACTTTTTATATCGGTCAACTATGATTAGATGCTGGTACTTTTTCCATCAAGATTCCTAATTTTCGCTACAAGTGTTTTTTTTTTTTTTAAGTATCTTTGGTTGCGCTTCAATTAAACGTCGTTTTAATGCACATACAATAACACATTACTTCAAGAATCTTTGTATTGGTCAAATATGGTTAGATGCATATAAGTACTTTTTTTCCATCTAGATTCCTAATTTTCGCTACAAGTTTTTTTAATGTCTTTCATTTGATATTTGCTTCAATTCGACGGGGTTTTAATGTACATACAATACATTCATTCAAAGAATCTTTATATGGATGCTTATACTTTTTATTCATATTTCGATTTCCACTACAAGTTTTTTTTTTTTTTTTCTCTTTCAGTTGCTTCAATTCAGCTCGTTTCAATACTCATATATATACTACACATTGCTTAAAATATCTTTATATTGGTCCACTATGGTTACATGTTTATACCTTTTCCATTCATATCTAATTTCCACAACAATTTTTTTTGTTTTACCATCTTTCATTGTGCTTCAAATCAACGGTCATGCAATATCAATAATTTATAATACTATTTACGATCAATAATGTAACAAATACAAAATTATCATTAAGTCGAGAATGCGGCACACACAAAAGAATGGTTATATACTATTATATCACCTAAAAGTAGGTCAGACTTGTCAGCTCTAAATCTACATACCATCCAGCAAGACTAGCATGTAGGCTGTACGCCTGATGCTTAACCTAATTAAATTCCCTCCTTGTCCCACCAAAAACACTCAGTGTGCACTCTGAAATACCAGAATAGAAAAAATGGCTATATATATATATATATAGGATGTTGTTTATGACTAGTGCATCAATTACTTTTCTTTTTTCTTTTTTCTTTTTTCTTTTTTTTTTTGTATGCTTTTTGGTAATCAAGCTTTACATTAAAGATCATGAAAATTTATTACAAGAGATCAAGGGGGACAAACCCTGGCATAAAAAGAGAACCAGAACCACCAATCTAAAATGAAAATATAAAAAGGAACAAAAGTGGAGCAAATTAATGAAATACAAAGCATGAAACTTGCCCAGAGAACAAAGGCACCTAGCTAGCTATTAGAAACTTTTAAAGGCAATGATCCTGAAAATACTGCATCAATTACTTCTTTGTAACACAGAACAAATTTATCGAAATTTTACTGAGAAATGTACTGAAAATCTGGGAAAATAGATTATTTTAAAGTTTATTTCAGAATTCAATCATCTCTCATCTTCAACCATGGTATGTTAATACAGATATATCATTCATTTTGTATTAGTAAACAAATATAAGAATTAACTGGAAACCACTAGATAATCATTTTCCTGGAATGATGGGTTTTCCTAGCTAATTAATTCAGAAAAGGTTTCCTACTTCAAAACAGATATATTGTTGCATGGTCCTCTAATTTAAGTCAAATGGTCTTCTGAGATGCATGCGTTCAACAGATATACTTCTTATAGATATGATCTAGCTTTTTTTTTTTCTTATTCTCATTTTGATATCAGATGGGTTTTACAATTTCAGGAACTAGGCAAGTATAGTGCATGCAGTTAATAGGAATAAATTATATATATACAGTAATTTCTAAACTGAGCTGTTAGATTAAGCAAGACATAGATAAAATTATAGCCATTTTCACTTCTACATACCCTAAAAAGGTTCAATGTTTAAATCGTCCAATATATAGACCCAAAAAAATTCATTGGGGGAGTTATTTGTCAATATATATATATAGTTTTGAATTCGCAAAGAACTGATGCAGTCATTTACTTTTATAAAAACTTGAACTCTCACTATCCACTTTTAGAATTATAAGATATATCATTAGGTTACAACACTCTCGTATCAATTTATGTATCTCAATGTATGTCTCTGTTGGGAAATGTGCAAGTTTTAAAAAACTTTTCGAGGGATTTTGATTCATAGATCTTGATTCATCACATAAAGACAAGTTTTATACAAAAATAAAATATGATGTATCATTCAATTAATAAATTGAATATTTACATCAAGATTTGAGTAAACCTTATATCTCTCATCTAAAGTGAATGTTCTCACTTATTGTAGATCCCGTTTGCTAAATGTCTTCTACTTGGATCTCCATTTTCTTCGTAATAGTCTAACCTTTAGGAATCGCTCATAAGTCTCCATGAATGACCTTGGAAAATTAGGCTTGTGGGAGTCTCCATTAGATGAGAAAGCAAACCCTAAAATCTAGAGAGAGAAAATATATATTCCTTTTTCTTTTCCAAAAAGTCTCTCCTAAAATATACATGAACCCATATATATATAGGCAACATAAAAATCAGAAAAGGAAACAATAAATCATTCTCCATTTCTAATTCACATATCTCAAATCGAATAGGATTCCAATATCAAGTTGGGCTATGAGTGAGAATCCTTTGGTCTTATTATTTTATTGGCTACAATGAATTAATAATTGGCCCGATCCATGGACCCAATTTAATTAATTCATTAATTAATTTCTACTCCATTAAAATAAATTAATTGAACTCCAATTAAATAATAAATAACCTCTAAGTCAATGTTGCACTTTGACCCCTCTATGCATAATTAATTATCGGATAAATAAAACCATCAATCCGACTACTTTATTAATATATTTATTTTGGTATCATTGATTATTTCTGACTCAATTACAATAAAACATTTGTTTGACAAAATAAATAAATATATAATAAATCATTTTGCCTAAAAACACACGAAGGCATTCGAATTTACTGTGTAATCAATCATAATCAATACAAAATAAATACAAGTAGTAATAATGCAAATATTGAGAATATAACCCTCTAATTATTAATTACATAACTACCCAAAGTGTCGGTCCAAGGAACCCGAAGTATCCGCCGAACAAATCAAAGTAATTATTAATTAATAAAAGAGTCTACACTTCTCTCATGCTTAATAGTCAAATGCTATGACAGTGATAGGGAGCAATTGCATACGACGGCTCTCGCAATATATCTCAACCTAACGCGGATCCAGTTCAAGTTTTAATTAATTATGAGTCCATCCATAATTACCAACTATGAACAATTTATGATTACTATTTATATTCATATATTGATTGTTATCACATACATATATAAATATCTCTTGTAATCAAGTGGACACTATCAATTCTATAATGAATCGAAATATAATACATTGAATTCATTAATTGTATAAAACATAAATATTTCAGATATCTTAGGAACATATGTCACTTTAATCCAAACAGGAATTTGTTATGTAAGGGCATATAAATCTCAATAGCTCCCACTTGCCCTTATAGTCAATTTTAATTGCATCTAACTCCAATATTATCTAAGTGACGATCAAAACTATTGATCAATGACACCTGTGTTAATGGATCAACAAAGTTGTGTTCCAATGCAATATTCTAGCCATGAATACATTTTCTTGCCGGACAATATCATGTTCATGTAGGACATGATACTTCCTTTCAATGTACCTTGTTCCTCTATGGAGCCTTGGGTCATATGTTTAGACTACTTTTGCACTATTATCGTAATATAGCTCGATAGGCAGGCTAGTATGCTCCATAACCTCTAAATCAGTGAGATCAAACCAAAAGGCTTCCTTTGTTGCCTTTCAGGTTGCAATGTACTCCACCTTCAGGTTTGAGTCAGCAGTTGAAATCTGCTTAACAATCTACCAACTAATTTCCCTTCCATTAAGTGAACATACACCAAGTCATGAACCTTATAATATCTATAACTGATTTAAAATCAGAACTAACATACTTGACTGAAATCACATCATCACATCCATAAATGAGTATGAGATCATTGGTTCTTTTAAGGTACTTTATGATATTTTTCACAACAGACCAGTTATTAAGTCCGAGTTTGGATTGATATCTCCTGACTATCCCTACCATGTAGCGGATGTCCTGTTTGGTATAGACAATGACATATATGAGACTTCCATATGCCGAAGCATATAGTTTCAGTCTCATTTGCTCAATCTCCTCTGCTAGTCTTGAAAAAACTACTTATTAGAGAGAACAATCCATATCAATAAAGTAAAAACTCATTCTTTGAATTTTGCATACCAAACCTGGTTAAAACTTTATCAATGTAGGATTATTAAGATAAGCCTATTTTCCTTTTAACTTGATCTTGCAAAAGCTTAATCATAGAAATATAACTTACATCTTGAAGATCCTTCATTTCAAAATAATTGAATAACTACCTCTTTACTGATGACAAAACTTCCACATTATTATAAATGAGTAGGATGTCATCAATATATAGAATTAGAAAAATAATGACATTATCCTATACACACATGGTTTATTCACTAAGAAATCTTCTGGTATCATTTTGTAGATTAACTTGCTTTCCATAGGTATCACCCTACTAGAAATTTCTATACGATCCCAGATTTTATTAGAATACATAGATTCCAACTCTGATTTCATAGCAACTTGCCAAAACAATCTGTATCCATATCGGTTTATGTAATACCCCTAATTTTACAAAGACAATTCTAGAATTTAATTATTGTATTTAATTGCATTTTATTTGATTATATGTAATTTTATTGAATTATTTTTAATTGGTGTAATTATTTAAGTTTTTTTTTGAATTACTTGTTGTATTATTGTTATTTACTTGTGTTTTCTTTTCTTTAAATTAAATGGTTTTCTTTTTATGTTATGTGGTTAATTATTTTTAATCTCATGTGTATTTAATTGGATTTTATTTTAAAATGGATTAAATTAATTAGGTGAATTGACTTAGGGTTTTATATTTTACATTGTGTCTAGGATTGGAGCCGACATATAGTTGGTTTAGGATTTAATTTAGGGTTTCACGTAAAACCTATAAATATAAGCATACGTCTGCCAAGGGTTTGTTAACCCTATTCACGTAACAGAATCATACAGAGAGTTGTGAGGGCAGAGAAACAGAGAAGGAGCTTGAGTAATTTACAGAGAGAACCTTATGAGATTAAGGGAGGGATTCAAGGAGGAGTTCTGGATTTAACTAGGAGCGGCAGAGGTTGATAACAACAAGTTGACGTTGCCGGAGTTGATAGAGACGACAGTTAGAGATTTTAATTCAAACTCTCAAAGGCAAGTATCTGTTCTTCTCTCTCCCGTTAATTCGTGTTCTGTGCATGCCTAGTTAAGACTCCAGGGATTAATCTTAGATTAAAATAGATGAAACGAATGTCATGATTCATCTAATATGCATGTTTAAATCAGTTTTTAGTTCCATTGAATTAATCTATTTTAGTGTTGCTTAAAAGTTTTAACTGAAATCTTGTTGCAGATTGTTTTAAATGTTGTGTTAAATTCTTGTTGTGAATATATATTTATGCTTGAGGATTGGTCTGAGACATTAAACGAACCCTTGAATAAATAATTAACACAGTATTTAATTTCACCAAATTAATCGGTTGCGGGTTGCTTAAAATTTCAGACTAAGGTTCTGTGATCGTTGCTTCTAAACCTATGTTTCATGCATGCTATCATTGAATATCAGTGGTTTAATATGTACCTAGGACTGAGTTTGAACCTAGAACAAAGATTTAAAAACATCACAGAGGCTCCGTTAATCACTGGAGTTGGAGAAGAAGACACAGAAACGGTCGACGGCATCTAAGGGAGTGAGAGCAGGCTCCAAAAGGGGACAGAGATGGCTCTGTAACCCTTAGACAGCCTTAGAGCAGGCTCAATCAAATAAAAGAGCAGGCTCAATTTTTCTAGAGCCTGCTCTTGCCCAGTTTTGCATACTGTAAGGTTTTAGTGCGTGGGTTGGACTGTACAGTGTTTTGGTATATCTTCTAAACTGTACTAAACGTGTTTTGGGACTGTAATAGACGTATAAAACTATGGAAAGCATTAATCTGTAATTTGATTAAATCATGGAGTAACACACAGTTAAGGAAAACTGGTATATTTGCACATTGTTTTGCTAGTTTATGTTTCAGAACTTTGCAAAGTTTTTAATATATGATTTAATG
This sequence comes from Cornus florida, assembly GCF_030987335.1. Classification (NCBI taxonomy): domain Eukaryota; kingdom Viridiplantae; phylum Streptophyta; class Magnoliopsida; order Cornales; family Cornaceae; genus Cornus; species Cornus florida. The sequence goes on along the minus strand of NW_026775581.1, from coordinate 93,691,459 downwards.
ATATATATAAATCATGTTTTACATTGTTTTAAGTATGATTAAACTCAACTATACTTAGGTTGGATTTGATTGGTACTTAAATTGTTATTAAATTGTACCAATTCATGGATTTTATTGGAGGATTTGCTAGGTTTATATACTGGAGCTTAGCAAGGTTGTTATCTATGATTTAACTATATATAGAATTCATATTTTCATAGTATTATAAGTATAGTGAATTAACTAAAAGTTCCTATGCTTAGCTTGGGTATAATTGATACTTAAATTTCTGTTAACTGTATCAATTCATGGACCATGTTGGAGGTTGTAAATGCTTGAATTTAATATAGCAGTTTACATTACTGGAATTGGATTTTTGGCTCTATATTGAATGTTTGTTAGATGTATATGCATTAAATTTATTTTGTGCATATTCTGGAGTACAGTCGATGATTATTTAATTACTACATTATCAACTGTGTTAACTGGAGGATTGTATGTACTGGTATGGGATGGTGACATACTAGGTATGGACTAGTTCAAATACTAAGTTCTACCTAACTTGGATTAAGGTATAGATTAATCATATAGGTTAAGTCCATCACCTACTTGTGTCATATCAATTGAGAATTGAATGACCTATTATGGTTTCAGGATGGATTTGTTATACATATATCAGACCACTACACAGATGGATGGTATTTTGTATTAGGAGGAGTACGGACTTTATATATATATTATATGGTGCCGTGGTATGAGCTTGAGTCTCATGACCATGGTTAGGGCGCGTATATCGCCTAGGATGGATAACTGGACATAGGTATTGTTCCCTGGTAGGTCTAGGTACTCATGCCCACCTTAGGGTACGTATTTGCATGTTGCCTTCTATTCAGACTGATACAGACCTACTGGACTAGCGAACGTCCTATAGTGTGTACTATATACATATATGGACTACTCTAGATATTGTTGAGTCTTCCTAAGATGTATCTGTATATCGGATTACTGTTTGGATTGTAGTAGATCAGGACTTGCATGTAGGCCTGACCCACTTCTTTATTTTTCCAGATGTTCGTCAGTTCTAGGGTTAGAGCTTGGACGTGCAGAGCAGATACAGATATTCATTCCTCTAATTATGTAGGAATCTTCTCTATGTTAGCTTTGGATTTCATTTCTATTATTTCAGTTTTGGTTTGAGAATTTTAATAAGGGGTCCAATGGATGAATTCCGGAGTTGTAAACTTATGGAGTTTTGGATTATCGGATTTGATTAATTATGATACAAGGATTTTCTTTTAGTTTCTTTCAGCTTATTATATTATTTCGTATTTCACTTTGTATTCCGTGTTTAATTTAAAATAAGTTAATTGTTTGATATCCCTCGGGTTTGGGCCTGGGCCTGATCAACTCGTGTCTCGGATCCGAGGGGTATCACAGTTCACGTTTTCGTGTAGCTTACTGGGTCCAACTCATGTTTAATAGGGATGTCCATAAAGGTCTCACCTAAAAATATGATTCTGTCAGATTGGATGATAATCCTCCCACTACAACTATGTACCGATGCAGAAATCTGTGTACTAGATGATGCTGACGCACCAATATGGAATTCATATATTATTCTTAATTTCTATAATAAGTGTGTTCACATGTGGTACATCTGCTACTCATACCATATTCTCTAACATTATGCTACTAGTTATGTGATTCATAATATGATCCTCCTATAGATAAACAGTGAGTGTAAACAATCAACTTTTATCATTGAGATCATAAAATAATCCATCTTAGTGCCTTTAGAGTAGCTATCAAATCTATCATGCGTATGATTTGTTCCTAACTTACTTATCCATATCAAGCGCATATGTGCAAGACTACCCCATATGTACATGTGATTCAAACTAAGATTTAGTCAAAAACACAGCTCAAACGGTATCCTTGAGACAGACTAAGATGGAATGCAGTTCATAATGCGCATCGATATCATTAACGCTAAACTCTTAAATGAAAGAGATAATGTAGCATAACTGATCATAGATCTAACCATGTTAAGCGGAATTCTGTTATTCCTTTTTGACACCTAAATTCATTTAGCGTCAATTGCGAAAAACTGGTACACAACACCCTCATTGACCATATAGTCTTTGCACTATCCCAAGAAATACTCATATCCACGATCAGATCAAAGTGTTTTGATAAGTTTACCTAATCTGTGCTCCACATTAGTCTTGACACTTTCGGAATATACCTAAAATTTAAAACTTGTGTCGCATCAGATAAATTTATCCAAAACGTGAGTAATCTTGCTTGGATGTTCATAAGACCACACGTGTCTGTGTGTACCGACTCCAATTGTTCTATTATGTCTATTTCATTTGACTGATTAAAGCCCTTAGGGTTATTTATCCTTCAAAACAGGATTCACAAGTTTGGTTTAGGCTCCCCTGCCTCACTAGGTTACAAACCTTCTTTGACCAATCTTTGAATCTCATTTTGACTGATTACAACCCATAAATAGACACTAAAAATACAATGAGTCAGGAATAACAAATTTTCTCTTAACATTTAATCTAGAAGATGCAATATTAATATCTACATCCTGAAAATTTTAAGAGCTTGTGGTTATAGTATATAGACCATCTTTTAATGCACCAGAAGCAATCGTACATCTAATCAATTTTATAAAACCAGTTTTATAAAATAACAACACAGTTTTTATAAACCAAAAATAAAACAAGAATTAGATTGCGTCTAACATCTGTGCATAAAGGTAGTTCTCTAATACTAATATCCTCATACTCTCTAATTTAAGATGTAATACTCCCACTGACTTAGTTACAACCTTGACATCAGGTCAAGTACAAATATATATTCGTATCATCGAGGCTTCTAGATTCCTGAAATCCTTACAACAAATTGAAAACATGTTTAGTGGCTCTAGAATCTATCCATCAGGAATTAATAGATACAACCACATAATATGGCTCAATAATTAAATATACATTTTCCTATGCCACGTCATTGCTTAGACAGTTCGTTCTTTGGTGCCTTAGTTAGCAGCAAAAGAAACAGTTTCTTTCGTCCTCAACATACACTGCCTTATTCCCTTTTACCTTTTGGATACCTATGTTTTGTGCTAGCCTAGTCCTATTCTCATCTTTCTTCTTTCCTTTGCCCTTCCACTTGGGCCTAGAAGAAGATGATATAAACTAGGTTAGATTGATAGGAACGCTCATACTTTTGATTATCCCTTCATATGTTAGCAATTCTATAAGAATATCAGCGAGTGTGAATTCAAACTGGTTCCTTATTTAGTTCACTCTAAAAGAGTTAAACGAATTTGGTAACAAGACAATAATCATGTCAACTTAAAACTTATCATCCAAGTCAGCCCTATTGACCTCCAGTTTAATTTTTAAATAATAAACAATCATTTTCCAAAATTCGATCTCATACTGGAGTTCCTTAGGCTATATTGATGGTGTTCAAGTCGGACATAGTACAACATACACTCTATCTAATCTCACTAAAACATTTCATTAACATTTAACATGATGCTTGAAGAAAATAAAATAATGTAAATGTTAGCTTTGGAGCGTATTCGAGATAAACTCTAGAATATTGCACCAAGTCATATCATTTGTCTTATTTCACTTATTAAAAGTATTAATGTTCTCTTGGGTATCTTAAAGTAAAAGGATTAGGTTTAGGAGTAGAAAATACATCTTGTACCCTTACTTTGTGAGTAAAATATTTAAGTTCATTTTTCAGTCAATATAAATGAGGTCTAAATACATTGAATATGTTAGCAAACAGATAAAATGGATTAGACATAAAAAAAAAACCCTGAATATAAATGCATTCAAACAATATGCAAGGTGAATTATTAATACTATCATGCATATTTAAAATTAAAATGAGTTTGTCAACCATATAGTATAATAAATCTCAGTAGAATAAGATTTCATTATCACTATTGGTGAACAATCCCTTTTAATTAATGTGGGTCCCTCAACTCTGTAGCGTAATAAATCACACAATCAATAAGTCAATAACTTATCCTGATGGAGGAGTTCATTATTACTATTGCTGAGATTCGTTTACTATTAGGCAAGCACTTCTATTAAAATAGTATGTGGGTCCCTTAACCACTGCATGAAAAATCATATAACCAATACGCTCATAACTTATTCGGTTGACGAAGTTCATTGTTACTATTGGCGGGTAAATCCCATCATTTCTATATCTCTCAAGACAATACCTTGTTTATCTATATGAAATGATTCCCGATTATGTTTAACTTTTCTAATATCACCCAGTGCAGACCACTCCGTTGGGGAGCTAACACTATTGATTTTAGATTGAGTGTATAACGTTATTAAAGCTCTAATGAAAAATAAAAGATTAAATATCTTGTCATTATAATCTAGACTCTTTAAATCATGCGTATGACCTTATTTTTAAAGATCTAATTACAATGAACATTTAATATTTTTTTTTTCATGAGATAACCATTCTTGTAATATTAAGACTCTTCAAATCATACGTGAGGCCTTATTTTTGAGGATTTAATTACAATGGTTATAATAACGAAGGCCATGGGATAATGTATAAAAATTCCCGGTCCCACTCAATGTTTAATCATTCCTAATTAGGGTTTTTCATTTATTCATATCCACGATATAATGCATGCAAAATGCATTGATTTTAAATCAATTAAATTTAGAAAATAACTAGACTTTTAAATGATTTACTAATATTTAATTTAAGGCACACTTTAAAAATAATTTTTAAAAATAATTTTTCGTTTCCCAATAAGTGCCCTCTAATTAAGTAGTGATCAAATCCAATTAATTTTCATAATTCAATTAATATAAATCAAGTCATTTAGATAAAAAATCATGGATCCAATACATTAATAATAATAATTTACAATTAATTATTTCATACATCACATACATGAATAAATGACAGATAAAGTAAATTAAATGGCCAATGGATTTAGCTTTTAACATTTAATTGCTCTAAGTATTGTGCGAAGGTCAATCAATGGCTTGTGAACACCTGCAGAGGCTTGTACGTGCCTGGAGAAGCAAAACGGTGCCTAGGACGCGCCCGGATAGTCCTACACACCCCTGGACACGCCTCTGGAAGTCTCTAGCTTGTGCCACGCGCTCCCACGCGCCTGCACGCGCTGGGAGGATGTTGCAACGCATGCCATGCTCTTCCACGCGCCGGCAAGCGCGTGTGCAATTTGCCAGAGCGTGCCACGAGCTGGGACGCGCCAATTGGCGCTGATCCTTACGGCGCGTGGTCCTCACGCGCCCAGTAACTGGTTAGCGTGTGTAGCGCGCTAAAGGTGCGCTACACTAGATCATTCCACCTCTCCATCGCTGATCCGATGGCTTCTACATGTGGTTGCACCTAATTATGGTGTACCGCGAACCACTGAATCATCCGTCCTCCTTTCTGGCACTACCCTCGCCGCTGGCGGCACTCTAGTCGCCAGAAAATCGCCGATAATTGCAGAAAATCATTTAAAAAATTCCAGAAAATATAAATTAAGCCCAAAAAATTCCAAAAAAATTTTAGAAAATTCCTGAAGCCTAATTTAACCCTTTTGGACCTTCTTGAAACTTCATAGCATCCTTTGATAAAGATTACATGGCTTTAATAAATATTTACAATTTGAAATATAATGAAAAAAATTAAATTACATTATTGAACCAAGGTTGTTAAAATCGGGATTCTACTTAAAATCATTTTGGGCTCCGTAGAATCGAAATCGTAGAATCGGATCGTGAATTGTAAGATTCTACCAAATTGTGAAAAAATAATTGAAACTAACTTCTTAAACAATAAGATATGTAAAATATAACTAAAATAAGGCCAAAACACACCATATTACATTTCCATGAGTTCACAAATCTCAAATCCTAACAATATTCTGAAGTCTGAATATAAATAAAAGTAAAAGAAAATATTCCAAAGTCTGAATATAAATAAAAGAGGATGTAACACAAAATAACATAGTCCACAAATCTCAAATCCTAACTCATCATTCTCCAAAGTTAGAAACTAAAATTACATATCCATAAAGTCATCATTGAATCCTTCACCATCTTCCTCATTAGCTTCATCAATAGGATTTAATGGCTGCAAATCTTCATTATTATCAATTGCATAAATTCCCTCAACTACAAAGCATAAAGAAAGAACAAAAATTAATATAATGTAATAATTTATACAATATTATAATAAAAGTTTAAAATTTAAGTTCTTATGTGTCCTAGTCATCCTTTCTACTTCATCTTCTTCATCGGAATCATCTTCTTGAACTTTGTCATCAAGAACCCTCAACCATTTAGTTTTTGTTGGAAGAACCGGATCCTCTTTTTCGATAATCCATTCATCATCGGAAGAGAGATCCTCAAAACTAATTAGTTCTATGACGGCTTGTCTTTTTATGTTCATTTCCTTCAATTTTATGTTATACATAACAAATACCAAATCATTCGCTTTCTTTTGTTGCAACCGGTTTCTCCTTTTTAAATGCACCTAAATATATTGCCAATGAGGTTAAAACTTAAAATTAAACTACAACATTATTAAAATTTTAAAACTATGTATTATTCAGTAATTTACCATCTCAAAGGCACTCCAATTCCTTTCACATCCCGAAGAGCTACATGTTAAACTCAATATTCTGATTGCAAATCGCTTCAACTCGAGGCACTCATCACCACATGAATCCCACCAATCAGCTATTATATTAAAAAAATTATAACATTAAAATTAAAACTATTCAATTTTCAATTGACATTTGAATTACGAAATATAATAAATTATCAAATATCAATATTGCATTTTCTAACCTGGAGACTTCTTGTTCCTTGTCATTATTGCATTATCTAGGCCAAAGAGCCCTCTTGCAGCTTTGAATGTGTCCATTTGGCAATCAATTTTTACTCTCTCATTAGAATCAGGAACCATTCTTCGGAGACATTTATAAACTTATATTTTCACATTTGCATCTAAATGGAAACTTGGACTATATTGGAATTGGGGATTCAGAAAATATCTTGCCGCGTGCAAGGGTTGAAGAAGTTGAGTTACCCATCTTGCATCAATGATCGTAAAAATAGGTTCATACCTGCAAAATCGTTAATTTAATGTAAGTCTAAGTTTAACTATTTAAAAACAATACTATATTTTAAACAATAAAAAACTCTATTACTCTTTTAGTTTTTAAATAAATTAAAACTTTACCACTTTTTGATGCAATTGAAGTTTTTCTTAATTTCCTCCTTAGCACGATCCATTGCTCCATAAATGAATCCCATAGTCGGTCTCTCATCAGAATCCACCAATCGGAGTACTTTAACAAGAGGTATTGCAACTCTTAGACAATTAGCAACATTTGCCCAGAAGTTACGATTGTCTTAAGGCACGCCTTCAACTCTTTTCCCTTTACGTATCCTTGCAAACTTACTAAAGTTCCACTTAGAGGATGTAAAAAGATTCATCAAATCTCCTTTTCGTTGATTAAGGCGCTGCAAAGTTAAGTAAGAAGTGGCAAATCGCGTCACTGCAGGTCTAATAAGCTCCTTGCCATTTGTGAATTCTTTTATCCAATGGTTAAGCACACACCTTGAATAAATATATGAAACAATCATCCTTCTATCTTCAGTTGTCTCACTATGTATCTCAATTTTTTTTCTCAAAATCCTCCAACATCAAATCAATGCAATGAGCGGCACAAGGTGTCCAAAATAATTTTTTCCTCTTTTCCAACAACATCTCTCCGGCCAATTTGTAGTTAGAAGCATTATCAGTCACAACTTGTACAACATTTTCTTCTCTAACTTTTTCCACAATCTCATCTAACATTTCAAAAACCATTTGGCCAGTTTTTGAAATATCAGAAGTATCTCGGGATGACAAAAAGATAATTCCCGATGGGCTATTGACAAGAAAATTACATATTGAACGTCTCTTTCTGTCAGACCACCCATTTAACATAATAGTACATCCAGTCTTCACCCATTCTTCTTTAAAATTCTCAAGTATATTCAATGCTTCACGCAGTTCCTTCTTCAAGAATGTCTCTCTAATTTCATGATAAGAAGAAGGATTGAGCCCCCTCCCATACTCTCCAATCCTTTTAATCATAAGAGGAAATATGGGATTGTTCACATAATTGAATGGTATAGCACTGGTATAAAAAAATAGGACTATGATTTGACATACTGCATCTCTCTCTTCCTTTTTAAATTTCTCATTCAATGTTGTTTGCCGTGACGAATCCTTTGTTACAAATCCATCCAGTGCACCACCTTGTTTCCGTTTCTTTGATTGTTCTAAGGTTATACATTCACTATCATCTTCATCGATATCAACATCATATAAGTTTTTTTCTTCTTCTTTTGACTTTCTTCTGTATGAGCTTGAAGAATTTTTTGAAATTGTGTTCTCACTTCTTCGGGCACTTGTGGACAAGGCTCAACATTTAAATGAGTGCCAGCCAAGTGATGTTTATACCAATAAATACCCCCAGAATGGGAAGTGTTGCAATACTGACAATTCACTTTTTTTGGTGGAATCGGTAGAATTGTGTAAAATCGTACGATTCTACGATTCTACCGATTCTACCACCGATTCTACCAATTGGGCGATTCTATTGCGATTTGAGTCGATTTTCAGATTTGAGTCGTAGAATCGTGCGATTCTACGATTCAGAATCGCGATTTTGATAACCATACATTGAACTTTCAAACGGCTAAATCAAAGCCTTAATTACATTTATCAAAAGATAAAAGTACATTCAATTAACCTATAAGCTTCATTTATGGCCTAACCATACATCATCATTCATTCACAATTATACATACATCATCATGTATCAATATATACCAACATATTAAATCATACATCAACATACATCAATAAAAATATATATGAATATAATTTTGGATCCATGAATGATGATTTTGGAAAAAAAACATGATCTTTAGTAATGAATCAAACCATGGTCTGTTGGGAAATGTGCAAGTTTTAAAAAACTTTTCGAGAGATTTTGATTCATAAATCTTGATTTAATCACATAGAGACAAGTTTTATGCAAAAATAAAATATGATGTATCATTCAATTAATATATTGAATATTTACATCAAAGTTTAAGTAAACCTTACATCTCTCATCTAATGTGAATGTTTTCACTTATTGTAGATACCGTTTACTAGATGTCTTCTCCTTAGATTTTCATCTTCTTCGTAATGGTCTAACCTTTAGGAATCACTCATAAGCCTCCATGAATGACCTTGGAAAACTAGGTTTGTGGGAACCTCCATTAGATGAGAAAGCAAACCCTAAAATCTAGAGAGAGAAAATATATATTCCTTTTTTTTTTCTTCCAAAAAGTCTCTCCTAAAATATACATGAACCCATGTATATATAGGCAACATAAAAATCAGAAAAGGAAACAATAAATCATTCTCCATCTCTAATTCACATATCTCAAATCTAATAGGATTCCAATATCAAGTTGGGTTATGAGTGAGAATCCTTTGAGCTTATTATTTTATTGGCTACAATGAATTAATAATTGGCCCGATCCATGGACCCAATTTAATTAATTCATTAATTAATTTCTACTCCACTAAAAGAAATTAATTGAACTCTAATTAAATAATAAATAACCTCTAAGTCAATGTTGCACTTTGATCACTCTATGCATAATTAGTTATCAGATAAATAAAACCATCAATCCGACTACTTAATTAATATATTTATTTTGGTACCATTGATTATTTTTGGCTCAATCACAATAAAACATTTGTTTGACAAAAAAAATAATAATTTAAATAAATAAATATATAATAAATCATTTTGTCTAAAAACACACGAAGGCATTCGAATTTACTTTGTGATCAACCATAATCAATACAAAATAAATACAATTAGCAATAATGCAAATATTGAGAATATAACCCTCTAATTAATAATTACATAACTACCCAAAGTGTCGGTCTAAGGATTTCGATGTATCCGCCGAACAAATCAAAGTAATTATTAATTAATAAAAGAGTCTATACTTCTCTCATGCTTAAGAGTCAAATGCCATGACAGTGATAGGGAGTAATTGCATACGACGGCTCTCGTAATATATCTCAACCTAACGCGAATCCAGCTCAAGTCTTAATTAATTATGAGTCCATCCATAATTACCGACTATGAATAATTTATGTTTACTATTTATATTCATGTATTGATTGCCATCACATACATATATAAATATCTCTTGTAAACAAGTGGACACTATCAATTCTATAATGAATCGAAACATAATACATTGAATTCATCAATTATATAAAACATAAATATTTCAGATATCTTAGGAACATATGTCACTTTAATCCAAATAAGAATTTGCTATGTCAGGGTATATAAATCCCAACAGTCTCATCCTTTCTTTTAATTTATCTATTTTTTCATTAATTAGGAAGGTGTAACATCTGGATATAGCTAGAATTTCAAACCATATTAATTTAATCCCAAAAGTAATACAATAGTACACCATATCACCTGTCTTGGTTCGTTTGTCTTTGTTTTTGTCTTTTGGTATACACATATCATGATTATAGTGTTCATTGCTTGCAAATAAGGAATGGGCAAATCCTACCCATGATTCTACCCTCTTCTGGCTCTCCTATGGATGTCATTCATCATAAACTGGGCTGTTGTAAGCCTGACCTTAGATTCTGGCACCAGGACAAAGACAATAACGCTCATAAGAGAATTCTTAGGTTGGAAGAGCAGTTGAAGAATTTCCAAGATCAGTTGCAAGGGTACGATAAAGCTAAGTTTTTTCGGTTGGAACGGGAATTGAGTAATGCTTGGAGGGACGAAGAGATGTTTTGGCTCCAAAAATCTAGAATTGCATGGCTTTCTCACGGGGATAGGAACACAAAATTATTCCATCGGAAAACTAAAATCCGTCGTCGTAAAAATGAAACCATTGGTTTGGAAGACAATGTTGGACAGTGGTGGGACTCCAAGGACGATATCCGCAGAATAGCTGAAGATTACTTTCAAAATCTTTTTCCTAGGTCCCCTGACCATGTTGACAATGATTTTTGGAATTTAATTCAGCCAAAAGTCGCGCCGCAGATGAATTATGCTCTTCTTAAAGAGGGAACCAAGGGTATGGGTTCTTTCAAGGCGCCGGGTCCAGATGGATTTACTCCACTTTTCTTCTAATCCAATTGGGAGATTTTTAAGGATGATCTTCTCGGCGATTTCAATTTTTTCCTCCAAGGTAGACAGATGCCTCAACACCTCAATTCCACTAACCTGGTGCTAATCTCCAACGTTAATTATCCTACCTCAATGTCAAATTTTCGTCCAATTTCACTTTGTAACGTCACATATAAGCTTTTTTCTAAGGCTTTGGCAAACAGTCTCAAGCCCTTTCTTTCATCCTTTATACGTGAAAATCAAAGTTCTTTTGTTTCCCATCGTCTAATCGTCTAATTCACGACAATATAGTTCTTGCTCATAAGTTGCTGCATGTTCTCAAATCTGAAAAGCATGGGGATTCAAGATTTCTGGCGCTGAAGTTGGATACGACGAAGGCTTATGACTGTGTCAGTTGGTCTTTCCTTGACATTTTATAAGTTGTTTGGGTTTTGATAAAAAATGGGTGGATCTTATGATGGAATGTATCAGTACAATCTCGTATTTAGTGATTATCAATGGTGAACAAGGGGAATCCTTTTCTCCTTTCTGAGGCCTGCATTAAGGCGACCCACTATCCCACTATCCCCCTATCTTTTCATCTTTTATACTGAGGGTCTCTCTGCTTTATTTCAAGATCTACTATATCGGAAGAAAGTTCAGGGTCTCCAGATGGAAAAAAAGTTGCCTTCCAATTTCTCACTTGCTATTTGTAGATGATGCCTTAATTTTCTGTCAAGCCAAATCCTTGGAGGTCAGTAAGGTTAAAATTCTTCTTGATAGATATGAATCTTTGTCGGGTCACTGGTGAATCTGGACAAGTCCTGTCTTTACTTTTCTCTAAACACTTCAGCCGATTTGCGAGATTAGCTTTGCCACTCATTGGGTATTCTAAATGTGGATTGGTCCAATTCTTATCTAGGTTTCCCTTCTCTCATTGGTCGCTCCAAAGTTACTGCTTTTAACTAATTCATTTCCAACTGCGTTTCTTCTAGAACTAAAGCTATCAAGGGCAAGATGCTCTCCAAGGCGGGTAGAGAGGTAATGGGGAAAGCTATGCTCTCCGCACTTCCTACATATTCCATGCATTATTTTCGTATTCCAAAATCCAATTGCAATACCTTAACCAGCATTTTTACCAATTTTTGGTGGAGTGGCGAGGAGAAGTATAGTAAGATTAAGTGTCTTAAGTGGGATTTCTTATGCAGCTCTAAGGCGGAGAGCGGTCTGGGTTTTAAGAATGTAGAGGCTTTTAACTTAGCTTTGCTTGCTAAGATAGCTTGGAGGATGGCTAAGGGTGAGGAATCTTTGTTGTTTAAGTTTCTGAAGATGAAGTATTTTAAGAACTGTGAGTTTGTGGATGCTCCAAATAAGTCCAATGCCTCATGGGCATGGAAAAACATTCTCTCTACCAAGGATGTTATCTCTCAAGGTAGGCGATGGAAAATTGGAAACGGCTCTTCAATTAATTACTGGACTGATAATTAGATCCCAAATTCCTCTAATTTTAAGGTTAGTTCTCAACAGCTCTAAGCCCCTTTCTCTACTGTGGTGGATCTTATTAGTCACTTTTCTTACTGTTGGAATGAAACTTTGGTTTGTCGGTATTTTAATGTCAGCGTTTACAAGCTCATTCTTCAAATCCCTTTAAGTATCAGGGTGGTGCCGATTGCATGATCTGGGGTGGTACTCGGGATGGTCTCTTTTCAGTCAAGAGTGCGTATCAAGTTGCTCTTTTAACCCTTCTTTAACTTCCCTCCTCCCCTCGTTCGGTTGGTAGTAATTTTAAAGCGTTTAGGGGTAAAATGTGTAAGGCGATGTGGCCCATAAGAAGGTCCAACTGTTTATTTGGCAAACTTTCCACAATCGGATTCCAGTGAATAAGGAGCTTTTCCATCGGAAGGCGTTTGAATCCACTACTGCGCCTATTGTGGCTGCCATGGCGGAATCGGCTAAGTGTTGTGGACTAACAGAGCGTTTATCTGTTGGTCCATTTAGAAAAGTAGGAATGACCTTGCTTTTAATTTATCCAGGAAGGACCCTCTTGAGGTGGGCTAGATCGCGCTTCGTGACTTTGATGAATTTTTGGCAGTAGCCCATCAAAACAGACTTCTGTTTCTTCCTTCTCCCTCTCCGGTTTTGCCACGAGGGTGGTGTGCTCCAATGGTGGGAAGTCTCAAACTTAATTTTGATGCAGCTTATAATCCCATTTCCATGATGTGTGGTAGTGGTATGGTTTTGTGAAATCATTTGGGCCATCTTGTCAAATTAGCGTCAGTCTTCTTCCGCAATGTTAGTAGTTGAGCGCTGGTTAAAGGCCTAGTTTTGAGAGTGACTTTCACTCTGTTGCACAGTTGGGGCTACCTCTCAGTGGTGGTTGAGGGAGACTGTCAATCCGTACAGAGTCTCCATCCTTCTGAGGCCTCTTTGTTGGTGGTTTTTGAGGACATTTCTTCTCTCCTTTTGGTTTGTCCAGGCTCTTCATTGGCTTGGACTCCTAGAAAAGGAAACAAGGTGGCTTATTTAGTTTGGAAAAAAGGCTCTTGTAGCCGAATGTGGTGATTTGGAATGGAGCATATGACCCCAGTGGTTGTTAGATGCTCTTCTCCCTGAATTTGTATCTTCTACCTTTGTTAAGTCCATGTAGAAAGATTGTTATTTATTTCACATCATTAGCTTTTGAAAACTTTTCCATATATGAAATTTTGAATTTTAGATGGGTAGCGTTGGAATTTCAAAAGCCCTTAAAAAGTTAAAATCCTGGATGTATTATTATACTATATAATATACTCCATTAATAGAAAGCTAAAATATAAATATATATATTATTATACTATATAATATATTCCATTAATAGAAAGCTAAGTGAAATTTATTAAACAGTATATGCAAACCAAAAGCCATAGAGGCAGGATTTTTGAAGAGCGCCGGAGCGCCCTACAAAACAGAAGAACTCACCCTAATCTGCAAGAGAGAACCTACAAAGATTTTTGATATTGCATGTGACATCAAATTAAACCACTGTGACAAACATTATCTTTAATTTCTTGGAGTCACTAGGTCTACTAATTTTCCTTTAGATTTTTTATATAGGTCAACTATGGTTAGATGCCTGTAGGTACTTTTTTCCATCCAGATTCCTAATTTTCACTTCAAGTTTTATTATACTATCTTTCATTGCGCTTCAATTCAACGTCGCTTCAACGCACAATGCACATACAACGACGAATTACTTCAAGAATCTTTATATTGGTCAAATATGGTTGGATGCATGTAAGTACTTTTTTTTTTCATCTAGATCCCTAATTTTTGCTACAAGATTTTTTTACCGTCTTTCATTTGACATTTGCTTCAATTCGACGCCCGTTTCAGTGTACATACAATATGTTCCTTCAAACAATCTTTATATTTTTGATTCCTAATTTCCACTACAATTTTTTTTTTTTTTTTTTTTACTGTCTTTTATCTGCGTCACTTCAACGTCGTTTCAATACACATATATACAACACATTACTTAAAATGTCTTTATATTGGTCAACTATGGTTAGATGTCTATATATACCTTTTTCCATTCATATCTAATTTCCACTACAATTTTTTTTGCTTTACTATCTTTCATTGTGCTTCAAATCAACATCCAACATCACGAGATATCATTATATCAATAATTTATAACACTATTTACAATCAATAATGCAACAAATACAAAATTATCATTAAGTCGAGAATGCAATGCACTCAAAATAATGGTTATATAACTTTCCGAAAAAAAAAAAAATAATGGTTATATACAATCACATCACCTAAACGTTGGTCAGACTTGTCGGCTCTAAACCTACATACCATCCAGCAAGACTAGCATGTAGGCCATGTACACCTTAAGCTTAACCTAATTAAATTCCCTTCTTGTCCCAACAAAAACATTCAGTGTGCACTTTGAAATACCAGAATAGAAAAAAGTGGCTATATATCTATATATAGAAATAGGATGTTGTTTTTGTCTACTGCGTCAATTACTTTTCTTTTTTCTTTTTTTATGTTTTTTTTTTTTTTTGGTAATCAAGCTTTACATTAAAGATCATGAAAACTTAGTACAACAGATCAATGGGGACAAACCCTGGCATAAAAAGAGAACCAGAACCACCAATCTAAAATCAATATATAGAAAGGAACAAAAGTGGAGCAAATGAAATACAAAGCATGAAGCTTGCCCAGAACAAAGGCAGCTAGCTGGCCATTAGAAACTTTTAAAGGCAATGATCCTGAAAATACTGCATCAATTACTTCTCTGTAACACAGAACAAATTTATCGAAATTTTACTGAGAAATGTACTGAAAATCTGGGAAAATAGATTATTTTAAAGTTTATTTCAGAATTCATATGTTAATACAGATATATCATTCATTTTGTATTAGTACACAAATATAAGAATTAACTAGAAACCACTAGATAATCATTCTTCTGGAATGATGGGTTTTCCTAGTTAATTAATTCAGCTAAGGTTTTCGACTTCAAAACAGATATATTGTTGCATGGTCCTCTAATTTAAGTCAAATGGTCTTCTGAGATGCATGTGTTCAACAGATATACTTCTTATAGATATGATCTAGCTTTTTTTCTTATTTTCATTTTGATATCAGAAGGGTTTTACAATTTCAGGAACTAGGCAAGTATAGTGCATGCAGTTAATAGGAATAAATTATATATATACAGTAATTTCTAAACTGAGTTGTCAGATTAAGCAAGACATAGATAAAATTATATATTACTGCTGCTACTGAAAATTATAACTGTATTTGTGATAGTGAGAGCAATCTTGAGTAATAGTTTATTCATGCACATGCCTATGTAAATCATATAAGCATAAATTAAATTGATAATATATATATATATATATATATATATATATATATATATAGTTAAACTTCAATGAATCAGTAAGTATTTGGTACTTGTTAGTTAGTATCGATAATGCTCTTCTATTTATGTTGTTTACTCACACACTTTCCTTAAATATATAGCAGTTTAGCTTTCTGTTTTGGCTTTCTAGAGGGATTCTTTATTTTTCTATAATTCTAAGTCCCCAGAGCTGGACCACCTAACTTACTTTAAGATCAGTATCATCTAAAGAAAAGGTTTCAGTACTAATATCTCATTAATAGTGGATTCAAATCAACACCATTTGCAGTTTGGAAATTAAATAACTATATATCAATCTGAAATGCTCATGTCCAACATTAATATTGTTACTTCACAAACCTAGTCGATCATGGTGCCATTTAAAATGATATTATCTACATTAAGTATTGAATTGGTATTACATATTACAATTTCAATAAGAGGATAGATACATCAGAAGAAAGAGCTTGATTTGATGATTAGATGATGGCATAAGAATTCAATTACTCAAATAATCTAGCAGGATCGATATTGATTCAACTTCATACGGTATCATATATAGGAACCTAGAGTAAACATATTAGAGAGAGACCTAAAACTGGATTCACATAAGATTTTTGGTTGCTCTAATAAACAACACCAGAAAGGGAAACTAAAGAGGAGAAATTAAAAAGAAAAAAAAAAAAGCACTGTACTGATTCGAAAAAATGAAATCCCAAATTAGAATATTTTTCTGATTCCTTTCTAAATTTGGCATGAATAATTAAGAGAGACAAGAAAGAAAAAAGACCCATCATCATGCCATAAATAATTTATATGAAAATTCACACACTGGTAGAAATACTTTACTTTTTTAGGTAATCAGGCATACAGAAAGAAAGACAACCTGTATATGCCCTAACCTAGTTGACATATATAAGGAGCTGACACACACAAATACAACTTAATTATAAACATGATCAGAATCAACTAGCATCAATATACTAGTGCAACCCTTGCAAATCCAACACTCAGAGGAAATCAAGTCCCTTTTTTATTTGTCTCACAACACCCACACCACAGCTATATATATGCTTACACACTTCCTAAGGGTAGAGAATTTTGGAGAAAGAAGCATCACTTATCTCCAAACAAGTATCCAAGAGATGAATCTCCACCAGGAACTGATTTAACCTTTGTCGATGAGCGATCCTGAAAAAATAACCAAGGTCAAAAATTATATATATAAAATATAAAAGGTGCAATTTAATTACATATCAATTTAAGATGTGTGTGTGTGTGTTTTGATGACTCACAGTAATGAAGTTTCCTGAATTTTGGCCTTGTGCTCTGTGATAGTTGTTGGAGACTTTTGGTTTCTCAGAAGGAGGGGGACGACTTTCCGGTGGCTTCTCTGTGGTGGTCTCAATTCCATATGGTGGTAAATAAACTGGCGCTGTAACCGGAGGTGTACTTGGTTGCTGATCTGCAGAGCCAAATAGATAGCCCAAGGAACTTTGCCCACCACCATAGCTTCCACCTCTACTCATGGCTGCAGCCTCGATCAGGAAGTTGTTTTCGATCAAGTAATTAGGAAAACAGCTGGGAGAAAAGGTGAGAGACCTTGAATATATATATATACATATTAAATGTATGTGTGAGTATGTATGAAGTTATGTTTAGCATTTATGGGATGATAGATATATTGTGCCATCCAAATTGACCATCCATGTCCATGACCATGATTGAATAACCTAACCAAGTTGGAACTGTGATGCACACTTTAATGTTCAAATGATGAAAAGGAGTATTCAATACATGCATACATGGGCTTTAATGCATGGATGAATGCTTGTATGGTGATTATACATAAATCTTTCAATCATAGGAGAATTAGGGCTTTCATCATGCATATGTAAAATTGATTCACCATCTTAAACACTTTTTTTTTTATTTTTTATTTTATCATTTATACAGATCAAAAACTTTAAGGTTGCTAGCCCTAACACTGTATGTATTACTATGTACTACTAGAATGGCACAGTGTTTGAGTGATATCTAATCTATCAGGGTGTGCTTGTATGAAATTTAAGGACAAACATCCACTCCACATAGAAATTAATTGAAATGTGCTTCTAATTAATTGTCCTTTAAAGCTAAATATAAATTGTTTATATTGTAGGTGGTGTCTTGATTCTTAGGAAATACATCAACATTTTATTTGCTAATACTCATTATAATTAACATATCTTCCGAAAGAACTCGTTATAAAATGTTACAAAAAACTGTGACTGAAATCATCCTTCCTTGTAGTTTCAAATAAAATATCTTGATTTGCTCTTACCCTACAAAAATTTTGTCAGCTAGAGTTGCTTCAAGAGAGCAAGGAAATTCAAAAACAATATCCAATTTACTTAATTACTTAAAAGTAACAGTGAAATTACTAGGTAATTAATAAGATAAAACTTGATCAACTCCATAAAAAAGAAATATTTCAATCAAGAAACTGTATGTCCATATTAATTTAATTGTATGTATAATAATGTATGCTTACATATGTATATTTACAAGGTTAACTAAAGGCGCCTAGGACTGTCGCTTCGCATACAGAGGGTGAGTAGTTGGTTAAATATCAAAATCAGGTGGGATGGATGAACTATTTATGATTGTCATTAAACATGATTTAGAATTAGTGGCATAGGCTCCACATTCTTCACAAACAACCAATACTAACTAAACATGCACTCATCTAAAATGAGATTCTAAAGCCAACATAATATTCACAATATGTGGTAAAATTGGCTTCTTTGGCCTGGAGTACGTGTTGGATATTTGGCAAGGCCTTTGTGACCATGCAACCTCAATATCCATCCTAGCCGTCGATAATCGCTGTACAGGAACAATGATGCCAAGCAATAAAAGGTACAAATATTGAGTGCACTGTTGACATATGAATTAAGTGTCTTCAATCAGCATAAATTCTGTCGCTTATGTCTTACCACATTATTTAAGGATCCAATAGAGATGATTAAATGGGATTAAATCAAGAAAAGGGGTGACTTTAACAGAAATGAAAAAGAGGAAATAATGGTTTGGGTTGGCCTAATAATATAGCAGCTAGGGGCCCATAAGTGACTTGTAGTCCTCTGAAAAAGTAAGTTGAAGGAGCTAAACTAGTTCAATTAAGAAAGACATTGTTTGGTGGGAAGGGAGCTTGTAGGCCAAAGGAGCCCTCCTTTTATATATAAATGTGTCTTCTTGCTTAGATATATAAGACACAGTTATATCTTATTCTCAATATGCTGTTCGGATTTGCATGTTTTCTGCTAATAAGTTAGTTGTATGTGGTTTCCAGATAGGATATATATATATATATATTCTAACATGCAATAACAGTTATTGCACAGTTAGTTCGAGCTTAATTATGATATATTTTAAAATGCAGATTCTCCTACCAAAGATGGTCAAAAGTTAGGAAGGCTGATTAATTAAAATATATATTCAGTCTCGAACGTACATAGCTAGCTCTAGTCAAGTGCCCATATGTTTGAACCTTTTTCAACATGTAATCAAGAAAACTATGTTGCCTTTGGCCATCAGTGGGGTTAGACCTGAACCTGAGATGGTCATGGACAGTAGAATCTGTCTTCGAGTATATGCAGTACTTGTTGATTAGCCATTTCTACGTTTCATGAAGTGGCCAATGGATATAATTAGTGTACAAAAACCAGTTTTGTTATAAATGCTAGACTGAGAGTTCTTAATTATTCCTTTTCCCAACTCTCCCACTAATTAATATGCTTTATCAAGGTATTGTAGTTTGTTAAGTAAATCAATTTTTTTTTTTTTTTTTTTTTTGTAGCTACATGTATATGTATTTTGTTCTAGGGAAATTTGCTATATGCATATGTATTAGTACAAAAAACAGAAGAAGAAGAAGAAAGTCAGACAAGGTTCAAGTCCTAGCTGTCTCAATAATGGAACAGTTAGGAGTACTAAACAATCTTTGTTTCGATGAGATAAGTTAAGACACTGTCATTGTTTGTGATGGAAAGTTTTTGCATATAGTTTCATTTGCATCCATGTAAAGGGATATATATAAAATGATATCAGTAGAGACCAATGACCAACAAGTGACCGACAATCGCTAGTCACTTTGGGCAAGTGGGGTGTGACTTTGGCTCAATTCAACAACAAAGAATCGAACGTACTCTTTCCACAACTAATGAAGTGGGCTGGATTCGTAAAGCATTATGATGTATATCCTTGACAATTTGCACTAGTTAAAGTTTTTAACCAGTTGGTTGTTATATATGCCCATTGCACATAGCACAGCAACTACTCATATGCTCTTGAGGCACCAATATATATATACACGCGCACATTGGTTTTTCCATTTGATTTTGTGTTGACTCATATTGCTTTGAGGCCTCAATCATTAAAAATATATGCAAGCTTCATATGATATATTCCAAGAGCAGTACTTCACACTACTATATTAATGAGCTACTAATCTAATTCTATTTGGGAGAGTGATCGAGTTGGAATAGCCGTTTCAACATATCCCATTGGTGAGACCTCCAAATGCATCCAGGAACAAATTAATGAGCCTAAGATGACTAAACTGTACATAAAATAGGGGAAATTAACTTGGAAGATCTTGTACCATGTCCAATTAATCATATAAATAAATGAGATTTCTAATCATGGTCCTTTGAAGAGGGAAGTGTTACAATGACTATTTATCCCGCATCAAATCTGGATGGAAAGTGAAAGGGGTATAAATGAGTGAGAATGCAGTACTATTCAATAACTTAAGTTTTTGGGTCCTTTGTGGTGCCTATCTGTTGCGATTAGTATCAGAGCCAGACTCAATCTTTGACTCTGTACTACGCGATCCAAAGAGCGAGCCACCAAGGTAGACAAGGTGGCCCGACCGTAACAAGGATGTTGCAAGTTCGAGTAGAAGAAAATGTTACAAGAGGTATCCATGCGCCTACTCCTTACATTAAATTTGTACTAGCTAGGCTATTGATAATTAATCAAATTTTTATTTATTTGTAATATCTGGAGGCTCAAATGTACTAGTACATGCAATTGAACTGACAACCTAAAAAATTCTATTGTGAACCTATCTTATTCTTTTGGTAAATCAGTACAGTACTAGGGACATAACCCAAAAAAAAAAGGGTAAAGCATAAAGAAAACATAGTGTTTTTTTTTTTGGGTCCTTGCAAAATAATCATCCTTGTATAATTTTCAATCTTTAACTTTTGAGCCTTTTAACTCCTAAAACTAGACCAGCTGTTGATGTATGGTCCATGCCTGTCGAAGCATCAAATCGAGCTGGCCATTTAAGGAAAAGGCCGAAACATAACCATGGGGTTGGGCCATGGTTGAGCCTAAACCAGGCCTTCATTGGGTCTAGGTAGGGCCACCGCTAGAAAAACTCATTTCAGCGGGGCTATGCCTACAAATGAATCAAGTTTTTCATCAATAGCCCAAAAAGTTGAAGGTGGGGCCAAACTAATTTTTTAGCAAATAATAAGAGAAAAATAATTTACTTGGCAGTTGCCCGATGCTCCATTTAGGACTATAAATTGTGTTAATGTTGATAAAAATAAACTTGTATAAATCTATATTAATTCACCAATATAGATTTATAAATTTATATTTAAATTGAACTTGAATAAGAAAATGACATCAACAACTTTTAAAAATTTCGATTTTGTTTAGTTTTGACTGCAAAATAAATAATCAAATTCATAAAATTTCATACAACTTTAAAGAGTACTTAATGCTACAGAGTACATAAATCAAAATTATACTACTCCTTTTGTCCTATAAAATTCATGGAACGGGCCAAAATTTAGTCTATATTTAACTTTGGGCTAGTCCAGTTGATTGGTGCAAGAATCAATCAAACGGTCCACAGCATGCGATTTACAAGTCAAAGGACGAGATCAACTCTTGTGGGACCAAACTATGTCAGTCTAATGGGACCCTCCGGAAAATCTACCACGTGGATCGAGTCACCGAAACTACTGCGTGGTTCCTGAACGTTCCGGAACTTCCCATCTCTCTGAAAACGCTTCACTAAACTGTGTTCTCTCCTTCATTTGCAGCAAACCAACGATCGAAGGTACGTAGATAAAACCATCCCATCTCAATATTTCCATTTAATTGTTTTATTTTCACTGCTTTGCCTCTGTTTATGATCTTCAAGGTATGTTTTTGGATATTGCCTTTTGCTCTGCAAATTGATTGGATTAGAAAGCTGGGGTTTTGATTTAATGGGAATAATATATTACTAGTCTTAATGGGGTCTAAAGAAATTTGGGTTATGATGGTTTATGGTGCTTGAATTGACTAGTTGTTGATGAAATTTGAAGCAGCCCCAAATCAATTTATCTGGAAAGATAGCTTTAGATGGGAACCAAAAGAATTTATGCAATAACTGAAAAGGTTTTGGATTGCTCTAGATTCATATATATATATATATATATATATATATATTGTTGGGTTCATTCCTTAACAGCTTTAGTTTTCAAGGCATTTCGAAATTTGTTGTCAGAGCTTGGAATCTTGATATACATTATTGTAATTTTGAGGTTGCATTTATTGGAAACTTGTGGGAGATCTCTATATGTATGTTAATTTGCTTACTTCGAAGTTTATAGGCCATGTCGGAGCTTGGACTTCCAAACAATCTGACTAGGGACATCAAAGTTTGCTATTTGCAATCATTATAAGCACCATTGAAGGCACTTTGTGTAACACTCTAATTAGAACGACGCTATGCAAATGTTGTACTCAAATGTATTTAGAAGAGTCAAATTTTGTTGTTCTCATAGTAGATGGCTGATGCATATTTTCTTCCTTTCTCTTGATAAGTGGACGTATCAAAATGTCATGGTTATTATCAATTGTATTTGTTGAACTTGATTCAAACCGTCCTTCCTAGAAAATCGTTGTTCACATTTCATTCAAATTGCAAACAAACTTGTACATGGAAAAGGAACACCTTTAATATTTACTTAGGTGTTCAATTACATTCAATGTTGTTAAAGTTGATTGTTCCCGTCAAATTGCTACTTAAAATGTTCCATTATCATTGTTTTGTTTAATTCAACTTGGTTGAAATGATTAGATTTGATTGTGTTAGTTATTATCGTCCAACTTGAACTAATGCCTAAACAATTTAAGACATCTGAAGTGCTGATTCTATAATCATCAATATATATATATATATATATTCTTCCTCTGAATGATGAATCTGCCATTCATTTTTTGCTTCTTGTTCCATACTGCAAGATTGGTAGTGGTTTATACAATCTAGTTATACCCTGTTAAAGAAGAGAATAACTGCAGCTCATATGCGCGGAACAGCTGCACTATTGCCTGCAAAGAACATATTCAAACAAATCCATCCAACAAAAAGAACATGGGGTAATTTCAGAGTTATTTGTTTTTCTTGCTTACATAATTAACAAACTTCTTTTATTGAGGATTGTGCAAATTATAAAACAGGAATTGTTGCCACTTCAACCCCGAAGAAGCAAGAAAATAATGATGTTGGGGAAGGACATGTTACAGTTGACAAGGCTGATCCTATTGTTGCCTTCAGCAAGCCACCGCCACTTCCACCTGTTCTTGGACCAATTGTTGTTCTCTCGTTGTTTGAAACATGGTCGAGTCGGGATAGCAGTGATGACTGACAGGTGATGTGAAGCCTGTCCTTCTGTTATTAGCAATGACTCGTGACTTGCAAGAAAACTATGTTAATGTCTTTTACTGGAAGAAAATGTTTGAAATGTGCATCAGTATCTTGAATGTATAGTTAAGTATGTGAGCCACAAAATTCCAGATGTTGATGTAGTATCCCAGAAGTGCCACTATAGATGGCTCCAAAACTATCTTGTAAATCTTTAGAAACCATTGTAGCATAACATTGGGACTCTTTAGGAACCCTGCAATAGCCAAATATTGAAATAGTATTATCATTTTACCATTGTGAACTGTTGTTTTTAAATGATAATGGAAATCCACATACACTCAGCAGCCTGTGGAAATGCATCAAATAGGGAGGTCATGGTCTTCAAAAGAGTCTGAAAGATGAAAATTCCAGATGGCCAAGAGAAAAAAGGTAGACTAATCAATATTTGGATAAATGTGCTTGTCAATGAAACAACTAATATCAACATTTCATGGTGCTCTAGGATTATGAAAACACGTAAAATTACCAGCACTAATCTTCCTGGTTTGATTGGTGATTCAGTTACAGAGTGAGCTTTCCTGCATAGAGATAGGTACCAGCATGTCATAGACCATTATTATCTATATGTAGAAAATGAAGGTCAATATGAAATTGTTCTTTAGTACTTGATGACTAGTCTTGCTTCTCCTTTTGCACATTCATAGAAGCTGCAGCCTCTGGTGAAGGGCAACTGTTTCTTCTTCCATTCTGCCATTACAGACCAGATCTTTCATCAAGTTCTATAGGTCAGTGCGAAGTTAAAGTAATCTTAAATTTATACGAGATAATGAGAGATAAGACATACCTAGGTGCCAAGTTACTCCAGCTGTGAGGTCATCTCCTTCCCAAACATGTCCTATATTGAACTCTAAATTTTGACCCATGCATGCGATCAATTGCTTGAAGAACTGCATTACCTCCTGCAGTGATTAATAGAAGGGCCTGTAAGTAGAAAAAGAGAGAGACGTAATTTCGAATTCTCGGAAGAAAAACCTTTTTCCCTTGGAATGGTTGAGGGAATGAGGAGTCTTCTAAGACGCAATCGTCGGAGAAAAATTTACTCAGTTGCTTCAAGTTTTTCTCATTGATGCAGGTGTAAAACTGCTTAATTGTATCTGATGAAGAATGCGGGCTGAAATTGATATTGAGGTTGCTCATTGATGACATGACCATAGGTAATCTAAGATTTCTGGATGATTTATTCACCGCTCTCATCCTCATACATGTTTGGTGCTGCTGCAAGGTTTTCAAGGCCTTATGCTCTTTATATGTTGTTGCAAGAGATAAGGACCCGTGGGTGAGTGCTGCCACTGGCTTGGAGCTTGTGCTTGGCCCTAAGGCAAGACCTGGGACGGTTGATGCAGCAGCCATTGGCCACACAAAGACTATCTAAACATGGTATTGAGACATTAAAATTCCTAAATATATATATATATATATATGGGATTGTGGTTTGTGAAAGAGAACAAAGGATAAAGGTCCGTGTCTTGTGCTTTGGCATGAAGTAAGGAACTACTCTTAGGTATATCTGCCCCTGCCTTGGCCTGTAATCAAAGAACCACTGAGCTTATGTAATACTTTTTCAGGTGTTAGGCTTTCCATGGAAACCATTTTGGCCACTTTTGTATTTATCAAACCACATTCCACATATAGAAGGTAGTAGGTATAAGTGTTGTGCGTTAGTGGTGGGGTTTTGTTTTTAACTGAAAAAAAAAAAAAAAAAAAAAAGAAAAAAGAAAAAAAGAATTGCTTATGGTTGTGTTCTTCAGTATTAGGAAGTGTCGATTTGAAGAAGAAGAGAAGAAGATGGAAATTATACCAAAAGTAGGGAAAGGGAGTATCTATGAAGGAAGGAAAAGTTTGGTCCTTTGCTTTCCATAATCTCTAGGGAATAGTAAATTATGGTTAATTTTGTGCATTTTCGTATGAGGATCTTTAAATATTACATTTAATAAGATTTTTATTGAGTTACAAATCAAATCAAACTAGGTATTGGAAGTGTATAACCACGCAATATTCATTTTATAATTTTCCTTCTCCTTCCATGAGAAGCGAATGCTATATTTAAATTTGACGTCAGACACAATGTTTAATAATTTAACCAACCCAAAATATAATCATTTATTCAATATTTATTGATCACGTTTCATTTTCATTTTCATTTTTTTTTTTTTAGTATCCATATACCACAATATTCGTTCGTCATACAACATTTGTATTAATAGGAATTGTTGTACATGGATCAGCAGGGCCAAATAAATTGGTCTTTCACTATTAAATAATTTTCATAGCTTAGTTGCTTATTTTTTTAATTTTCACCTAATTTTTTTTTATTTTTTATCTATTATTCTCTTCATTATATAATAGACATATTCAATCATGTAAATAAAAATGGTCACAATTCACAAACAAAATATTTAATTTTATAATAACAAAAATTAATAAAATTATAAAATAATTTAAGGTAAAGAATAATTTAACTTGATTTAGAAAAATTCGGTCCTGATACTTTAAAAAAAAATTCTTAGATTGTCACGGGGGAGATGAGAAAAGAAGTTGTAAGGAGGGATAATGGAGACCATTGGGATGGAGAAAAGAAGAGAACGTGAGAAAATAAGGGGACGAAAAAGGAAGGTAAAAGTTAGAATATTAATAGTTGGGACAATATTTAGGTCCTCATTATTAAAATTTACAACACACTATTGATCAATAATAAATAAATATGTCATCTTTAATTACCAAATCAAATATAGTGGTAGATATTCAATTACCAAATCACATATAGTGATTTGATTAGATGATTTGATAATTAAAAGGATAATACGTAGATCCTGAGGATCTAAAACATACTGACTATTGATTATGAATCAATAATAAATAGACATGTTATATTTAATTACCAAATTATAAATGGTAATCAAATCACTATCTCTAATTTGTTAAGTGAATATTCTGATTTAGTAAGTGAGTATCTACACCATCTTTGATTTGATAATTAAAAATGACATTTTCATTTATTATTGCACTACATCAATAGTTAGTATGTTGTAAAATATGATGTTTTCCATTTATTATTAGTTCACATTAGCGGTCAGTATATTGTAAATCCTTACTAGTGAGGACCTAAATATTGTCTTTAAAAGTTTTACAATTTTCATTCTGAGCAATACTTGTTGGATGAATTTCATCAAACGTATTGATGTGGCCCAATAGATTTAAAACAAGTGTCTAAAAATAAAAGCTATGATTTAAAATACATATCCAAAAACAAAAGTTAGGCAATACCCAATTTAATTTTTAACACCTATCGTAATTTTATTGAACCACATTGCAAATTGGATGAAGCTCTTTCAACCTGGGTTGAACCCAAACATTATTCATTTTCATATAAGGCTTAAAAGTATACTCGTATTTAATAAGTAAGGTTGGTGTAACTATATGGAGAATAATAAATAAAAAAATATGGAATGGCAGGAGAAGGCGAGAAAAAAACAAAGAAAAGAAAAGAAAAAAGATAGGATTGAAATCTTTTGATCCAATATTAATTTTCACTATTGGAAGGGTTATAAAATTTTAGGAAGATTTTTATATATGGAAATAAATTTTTTGGGACTTTTATAATCGAGAAAAGTATAGAATTTTTTGACCAACTATTTAAAATTTTCTATTGGAAGGAAATAAAATTTTTAGTAAGATATTTTGGGACTTTAAGCAACCACTTAATTTCTAAGGCTTGAGTAGGCCTAGTTAAGTCATTTTCTTTTTCACTTTTAAAAAAGATTTTTACCAACATGACTAAATCAATTTAATTATTATTCCTTTCCTTCCCTAGCTCGTCATTTTAGATAGGTGTTAGGGCTCGGGCGGACTTGGTTAGGCTCGGTAAATTTTCAAAAAGCTCGGTCTCGGAGCTTTGGTTCCTTCATATATTCCAATTTTCAAAAAATTGAAATATATGAAGGATATGTGGTCAAGTTACTTTACTTTCCATAAAATCTATGGAAGTATAAATTATAGTTAATTTTGGACATTTTCCTACCAAGGATTTTTTAGAATTATCATTGGATAGGATTTTTATTGAATTACAAATCCAATCAAATCAGATTAGGTATTGACTTAATGTATTGAAGTATAACCACTCTTAAATATTTATTGGTCACGGTTTCATTTGCACATTATCAATCTATTCGATATCCATTGATTGATCACAACATTTTCTTTGTATCCATAGGAATTCTTGTCTGTATATATTGTCACTTGTTAGTCCTTTCTTTCTTCACTAGGAGACTCACCCAATTCCAATCCCTTCCTCGCCGGATATCTAATTCTTATATATAAACTAATATAGAGTATGTATGCATATAAATATATATACATAAATTATATTATAAGTAGATAAGATAAGAAGATGGCGGAAAATAGAGAGAGGATGGAAGGAGAAGAAGACACAGCCGGTAAATGCTGTTTAATGTTGATGTCCGTGATCTATACTTGTATTTTCATAGTTGCGATTGCAGCCTTGGCAATGGCGGTGATGCAGCACGCCTTAACTGGGGTGCGGGCTGTGATATGCCTTGTTATAAATGGGGTGGGTTTGATTGTGGGTTTGATTGTTAGTATCTGTGTGTGTGTGACTGCGTGCATTTCACTACGCAACAATTCTCGAATTTGTCCAGACCCACACCACGCTCAACCCCATTAATAATACTAATGCTTTGCCTTAATTACTTTCCTTGGTTTTGTTTTGTTTTGCCACACCCATGCCCAACCCACACATCATGTAGAGAATTGTTTTTTTTTTTTTTTTTTTTTAATTGGAGTATGCAGTTGTTTTCTACTTACTAATTGAAAATCAATAATTTTATGATGGAGACGTGTGAATTTTATTTGTATTTTTATGTGTAATTGTGCTAATTTAAGCATCATTCGTATCTCACACACATACACCTTACTAGTAGATGTCAATTCGATATTAACATTGAAAATACATCTCACATCTCTCTTTTTAGAAAAAAGAGAGTTTCAAAAGTTATATATTAAAAAATAAAAATTCAAATATTGGAATTACAAAGCCTTATTTTATTTTTCTATTTTCAATTATTTTTAAAATGATTAGTATTCTATCATTTTGGTACTATAACTTAGTTGATATGTCACTCAATGGGTAGCTAACTCTTGAGCGTTAGGGTGTTTTGTATTATTATATTGGGATGGTTTATACATGTTATTTGGATGAGGGGTGATAAATGGGTAGATTGGGTCGGGTTTAGACATATTAAATATGGACGAGTTGAAAATGAATTATAGTTCATATTCAATTCGTTTGTAATGAGTCAAATATAGGTTGGGTCAATCTGTAAGATCTAATGACTCATTTTCATCATTTTATTCTTTTTTTAATTTTTTTTAAATAAAGAAAAAAAATACATTTTACTGTTAATTCCAATCTTGTTTTACTAAGAATTAGGGTAAAAATTATTTTAATTCTATGGAATGTAGGTAAGTAATAAGTTTACAAAATCCATTTAGTACATATATATTCTTCAATATTTTTTTAAAAAAATTGTACTTTTTATATTATTTTATGAAACTTCAACCTTCACCTCATATGAATTCAAAGTTAAAACAATGAACCCTGACCTACTGAACAACAAATGACCTGTCCAACCCACTGAACAGTTGACAGGGCCAAAATACCAATGATCGGCATTTTGTAAAGACATAAAGAGAAAATTTTCGAGTTAAACAGTGAAAGTTCATATGCATCATTCCTATCATAATAATGTAGTATTGCTATTTTTTATAACAGCGATGCACAAACACACACATACACATATAAAAAAAAAATAAAAATAATTTCAAACTCAGTAATATTTATCGACTCTTTTTGAGACAAATTTAGAGAGAGGGAGGGGATAGTGAGTCAGAGAATTTTAGAAAGAGAGAAATAGGGTGAGAGCAATATAGAATAGATGACCCTTAAAATACATATATATTTTTTACTGTCATATGGTAAATTTTGTATTAAAGTAGAAGAGAAGCAAATGATGTAAAAATACCCAAGTCAAAAAGCAAATGACCTGTCCAACCCACTGGGAACATATGCATATGATCACGCCTTACATTTTATTTTTTTTTTGTCAAAATATATGTATGCACATATCCTAATAATCGGCATTTTGCAGAGACATAATTTGTCAAAAAGAGAAAATTTTCAAGTTAAACCGTGAAAGTTCATGTGCATCACTCCTATCATAATAATGTATTACTATATATATTTATATACACATTTATATACATATAAAATAAAAACAATATCAAACTTAGCAATATTTATCGACTCTTAGTGAGAGAGAGAGAGTGGATTGATGAGAAACAAATTTAGAGAGAGAGGGGGATAGTGAGTTAGAGAATTTGAGAGAGAGAAATAGGGTGAGTGCAATATAGAATGAATGTGTGTAGTGTGTCTATTATGTGATGGGTGAAATATTGATTGAATATGGGTATCCATATTAACCCATTTTGACCTTCAAATTAAGTGGTTAAAAATTACCCAACTCATTTTTGACCCACTTTAAATATAGTTCATTCAAAACTATTAAAAATTGAAGGATGTGGACAAATTGATGGGCTGTGACCCATTTTGGTACCCTGATTAGGATGCATGTAAATGTAGAGTGCTAAAAGTGAGATTGTGAAAGAATTTTAATGGTGCTGCATTTCATTCTTCTATGAAATATATATTTTGGTAAACATTTTACTTCCTCTTCAACTAAAATCTTCTGAAAACACCAAATCGGTCAAAACAACCCTATTGTTTCAATATTGGATATGGAGAAAGAGATGGAAATTATACCAAAAGCTCTTTTGCTTACCATAATAATGTATAGGAATAATAAATTATGGTTCATTTTCGGTTTTTTCCTATTATAATTTTAAAATGTATCATTTAATAAAATTTTTATCTAGTTACAAATCAAATCAAATTAGGTATTTACTTGTTGAATTGAAGTACAACCACTCTTCAATGTTTATTGGTCGGTTGTGGGTTTTTTTTTTTTTTTTTTCATTCTATTGGTCGGTTTCATTTGCACGTATATTACCTTTTGTTCCTCGCCAAATCTCTCTATAATAATATACCGTATGGATGTCTGGAGGGAAAAATCCCCTGGCCAATAAGAACCAACCAGCAAATGAATTACAATTCATTTATTTGGGGCCACATGACTTTCAAAGTCCAGTTTGATAATCTCAAAAAGAGTCAGCATCAGCCCATAGTTTGATCAACCTAATCTGTTCGCGGTCAAACATGTCCCATTGGACCATTTGTATCTATATGCATTAGGATCCCGATTCATGTATCTCTCTGTTCGAGAAATAAAAATAAAAGGATCGAACCATTTCTTCTGACTCTTTTTCAAATTTTATATAAATAGAGCACGCGAGGAAAATATGACTAACCAAGAATTGACGAATTTTTGCACGTATATATCTATATCTATATCTATACTATTATTAAATGTGCAAAATGTTTCAGTATTTCAGTATTTATTTATTTATATAAAAAAATATTTATTAATGGATATAAAAATAGTTTTTGTAAAAATAGTTTCTATAAAACTTAAAAAATTACCTAATAAAATCAATCACATTCTATATAAAACTCTTATTTTTAGTTATTTTTTATGGACAATTATAGTTTCTATAAAACTCTAAAAATTACATAATAAAATCAATCACATTCTATATAAAATTCTTATTTTTAGTTATTTTTTATAAATAATTATCACAGTATAACCGGCTCGTGATTATGTCATTATCAGAAAAGGACACATATCATCATCCTATTCATCCAAGGAGCTTATAAATAGAGACATGGAGGAAGAAGGAAGGGTTACAGAAATTGAGAATTCTAGAAATCCAGAATTTCAGAATAAAATACAGAAGCTCTGCCAAGGAGCTTCAGTATTTATTTATTTATATTAAAAATATTTATTAATTGAGTTGAATTTCGTAGTAAAATACAAAAGCTCTGTCAAGAGTTTTCAGTATTTATTTATTTATATAAAAAAATATTTATTAATTGATATAAAAAGAGTTTCATTATTTATTTTTATATAAAAATATTTATTAAATGATATGAAAAGAGTTTTTACTAAAACAAAAAAAAAAAAAAAAAAAAAAAATCTATAAAACAGTAAAATCTACATAACAAAATTTAAATTAACTTATTTATCTATTTATTATTATCCTTTTTTAATAAAAGAAAATCTAATTAGACAAGATTTATTAATATAAAAAATATTTAGTAATTGATATATAAAATAAAATAATTTTTATAAAACTCTACCACAAATTAGCTTTTATTATGAGTATCTTAATAAAATCAAAACTAATTAGACAAGTATATATTTAAAGAAAATAAAATAATTTTAATAAAACTTTATTACAAATTACCTATTTTATTATCAATAAAACTCTATCAACAAAGATATATTTAAAGAGTTTGTATAAAACTCTAACACAAATTACCAATTTATCAATTTATTATGAGTTTTTTAATAAAAGGAAACCTAATTAGACAAGTAATATTAATAATAAAAAAACAATTTATTAACTGATACAAAAGGAGATTTTTAAAGAGTTTTTAAAACACAAATTACCTATTTATTTATTTATTTTGAGTTTTTTTTACCAAAAGTAAATCAGATTAGACAAGAATTATTAAAATAAAAAACATTTATTAATTGATATAAAAAGAGTTCTTAAAAAAGTTTATATTAAACTCTAACACAAATTACCTATTTATTTATTTATTACAAGTTTATTAATAAAAGAAAATCTAATTTACCTAATAAAACCAATCACATTCTATATAAAACTCTTATTTTTAGGTTTTTTTTTATGGATAATTATAGTTTTTATAAAAATCTAAAAATTACTTAATAAAATCAATCATATTCTATATAAAACTCTTATTTTTTGTTATTTTTTTATCGATAATTATCACAATATAACCGGCCCGACCTAGTTATGATTATGTCATTATCAGGAAAGGATATATGTCATTATCCTATTCATCCAAGAAGTCTATAAATAGAGGCATTGAGGAAGGAAGAAGGGGTACAGAAATTGAGAATTCTAGAAATTTAGAATTCCAAAATAAAATACTAAAGTTCTGCCAAAGAGTTTCAGTATTTATTTATTTATATAAAAAAATATTTATTAATTGATATAAAAAGAGTTGAATTTTAGAATAAAATACAGAAGCTCTGTTAAAGAGTTTGAGTATTTTAATATTTATTTATTTATATAAAAAAATATTTATTAATTGATATAAAAAGAATTTTTATCTATACTATTATTAGATGTATAAAGAGTTTCAGTATTTATTTATTTATGTAAAAAAATATTTATTAAATAATATGATAAGACACTAAAATCTACATAATAAAATTTAAATTAACATATTTATCTATTTATTATTATCAATTTTTAAATAAAATAAATCTAATTAGAAAAGAATTATTAATATAAAAAATATTTATTAATTGATATATAAAAGAAAATAATTTTTATATGACTCTACTATGAGTTTCTTAATAAAATTAAATCTAATTAGACAAGTATATATTTAAAGAAAATAAAATAATTTCTATAAAACTTTATTACAAATTATCTATTTTATTTTCTATAAAACTCTATCAACAGAGTTTTTATAAAACTCTAGCACAAATTAACTGTTTATCTATTTATTATGAGTTTTTTAATAAAAAGAAACCTAATTAAACAAGTATTATTAATATAAAAAATTATGTATTAACTGATACAAAAAGAGGTTTTAAAAGAGTTTTTAAAAAACTCTAACACAAATTACCTATTTATCTATTTATTATTAGTTTTTTAATGAAACTAAATGTTATTAGACAATAATTATTAAAATAAAAAATATTTATTAATTGATATAAAAAGAATTTTTAAAAGAGTTTATATTAAACTATAACACAAATTACCTATTTACTTATTATAAGTTTTTTAATAAAAGAAAATCTAAGTAGATAAGAATTATTAATATAAAAAATATTTTTAATTGATATAAAAAATAAAATAATTTTTTAAAAATTGTACCACAAATTACCTTTTATTATGAGGTTTTTAATAAAAGCTAATCTAATTAGATAGGAATTATTAAAATATAAAAATATTTATTAATTCATCTAAAAAGAGTTTAAAAATATTTTCTATAATACTCTAACCCGTATTACAAATTACAATTTTTTAATAAAAGAAAATCTAATTTTCAGAGTAAAATACAGAAGTTCTACCAGTGTGTTTCAGTATTTAATTAATTATATAAAAAAATATTTATTAATTAATATAAAAAAATATTTTATCTATACTACTATTAAATGTCTAAAGAGTTTCAGTATTTAAGTATCTATTTATAAAAAAATATATTTATTAATTGATATGAAAAGTAAAATTTATGAAAAAAAAAAAAAAAAAAAACACTCTATCAAACTCCAAAATCTATCTAATAAAAATTAAATTAACCTATTTATCTATTTATTATTATAAAATTTTTAATAAAAGAAAATTAAATTAGACAAGAATTATTAATATAAAAAATACTTATTAATTGATATATAAAATAAAAAAAAAATTAAAACTCTACTACAAATTAACTTTTATTATGAGTTTTGTTAATAAAATTAAATTAAATTAGACAAGGATATATTTGAAGAAAATAAAATATTAAATGTGCAAAGAGTTTCAGTATTTCAGTATTTATTTATTTATATAAAAAGATCTATTAATTGATATGAAAAGAGTTTTTATAAAAAAAATAAATAAATAAAAGAAAAAAAAAAACTCTATAAAACTCTATAATCTACCTAATAAAATTCAAATTAACCACTTTATCTATTTTTTTTTTTTTTTTAACCAACAGGCCTATGGCCTAGTGGTACAAGTACAAGGCTCCTACTTCCCAAAAGAAGTTCAGGAGTTCGAACATCAGTTGAAACAGTTTGTGTGAGTCCAAACTAGGAAAAAAAAAAAAATTTATTATGAATTTTTTAATAAAAGTAATTCTAAAGTTTCAGTACTTATTTATTTATTTAAAAAATATTTATTAAATGTGGAAAGAGTTTCAGTATTTCAGTATTTATTTATTTATATAAAAAAATATTTATTAATGGATATGAAAAGAGTTTTTATAGAAAAAAAAACTTCTATAAAACTCTAAAATCTACCTAATAAAATTCAAATTAACCTATTTATTATTATGAATTTTTTAATAAAAGAAAACCTATTTTTCTGAGTAAAATACAGAAGTTGTGCCAATGTGTTTAAGTATTTATTTATTTATATTAAAAAATATTTATTAATTGATATAATTTTTTTTTTTATCTATAGTATTAATACATGTGCAAAGAGTTTCAGTATTTAACTATCTATTTTTATAAAAAAATATATATATTTATTAATTGATATGGAAAAAGTTTTTATAATAATAAAAAAATGTCAATCAAACTCTAAAATCTGTCTAATAAAATTTAAGTTAATCTATTTATCTATTTATTATTATGAATTTTTTAATAAAAGAAAATCTAATTAGACTAGAATTATTAATATAAAAATATTTATTAATTGATATATAAAATAAAATAATTTTTCTAAAACTCTACCACAAATTAACTTTTATTATGAGTTTCTTAATAAAATTAAATCGGATTAAACAAGGATATATTTAAAGAAAATATAATAATTTTTGTAAAACTTTATCACAAATCACAAATTTTATTTTCAATAAAACTTTATCACAGCAGACAAAGATATAATATTTAAAGAGTTTCTATAAAATTTTAACTCAAATTTTCTATTTATATATTTATTAAGTGTTTTTTTTAATAAAAGCAGATCTAATTAGACAAGTATTATTAATATAAATAATTATTTATTAATTGATCTAAAAAGAGTTTTTGAAATAGATTCTATAAAACTATATCACAAATTACCTATTTATCTATTTATTATGAGTTTTTTTAATAAAAGAAAATCTAATTAGAGAAGCATTATTAAGATAAAAAAATATTTATTAATTAATATAAAAAGAGGTCTGAAA
Organism: Cornus florida; assembly: GCF_030987335.1. Lineage (NCBI taxonomy): Eukaryota > Viridiplantae > Streptophyta > Magnoliopsida > Cornales > Cornaceae > Cornus > Cornus florida. Next base: position 93,655,485 of record NW_026775581.1, on the reverse strand, counting down.
AGAGTTTCTATAAAATTCTAACACAAATTACCTATTTATCTATTTATTATGAGTTTTTTTAATAAAAGAAAATATAATTAGACAAGAATTATTAATATAAAAAAATATTTATTAATTGATATAAAAAGTATTTTTTTAAACAATTTCTATTAAACTGTAACAGAAATTACCTATTTATTTATTTATTATAAATAGATTTCCAAAAAATATAATAATTTCTATAAAACTCTATCACAAATTATCTATTTTATTTTCTTTAAAACTCTATCACAAAAAAAATTAAACACCAAAACTTTATCTCTTAGGGTGCGGCCCAAATTTAAAAGATCAGGCCCTCAGCATGTGGTTGCTCCTAGTGCATGAGATTATTATTATTATTATTTTTTGAAATTTTTAACAGATGATTAACCGTTAATGGAGGATATCATAGCTACAGCCCAGTTAGCCCAGGGGCAGCTCAAACTCGAGGCCTTAGGCGAAAAATAAAAAGTGACATTTTTATATCATAATATGAAATATATTAATTATTAAATAATAATTAATTAAAAATCATCATTATTGCCTTTTGAGATGCAAACTTATTAATTAAATTCTTATATTCAAGTATAGTTAAAATATTTTTTTCAATAGATAATATAGCCAATCCATTTAATCTTTCTTGTGACATAGTTGATGGTAAATGTGATTTTATCAACTTTAATTTCGAAAAACTTCTTTTTGTTACCGCAAGTTATAATATAACCTGATTTAGAAAGCCTCAATTCAATACTACTGCAAATTCTTCAATAAAAGAAAAAGTGCGTTCAAATTGAGATTTGAGACTAATGAATATTGAGCCGAGAAGAAAGAAAATTGTAAAGTTGCAGTGAGAGAGGACTGAGAAGGGAGATGACTTGTAACTTTTAAGTAACTTGTTGAGTTTGCTAAGAGATGAGAGAAATCAGAATGAACGTGAGGATTGGGAATAAGAATAAATAAATAAAATAAAATAAAAATCTAGAAAAAGAGACAATGAAAAGTTTGTTCGTTTCCCAAAAAACAGCTAAATATTTATTGTATTGCAACTTATCGAAAAAATATTAAATATATATATTGCAGGTGTAAAAAAAAAAACGTGTACAAGATAGACAAAGAAAAAAATTATTAATGAGATATTTTAGGAGATAAAAAAAATAAAAAAATAAAAAAAAAATAAAATTATGAGATATTTTAGGAGATAAATAATTTCTCTCTTGATTAAAGTTTAATGAGAAGACATGAATGATGATAAGGAGAGAGAAAACATAAAAAGAAGACTTATTTTAAGAGATAAATTTTTTAGAATTAATGTTTAATAAGGAAATAATTACAATATATCATATATAAGGCAATTATAATATTTTGGGCTTTTTTATTGGCTGGGGCCTAACTCGCCTAAGGCTCGAGCCGCCCCTGGATGAGCCCCACTCCGGATTGACATAAACAAGAATGGGTTCTTTCAATACTCACACTTCTTATTCATTGATAATCCTGGTGAGTGGATTTCAATTTCAGTTCAGAGGTCGGCAGCATGAAGGCAAGTGTAGGGGGTAACCTGCTCCTAGTGTATGAGAGAAATTATCCAGTAGGACTGCTAATCAAAAAATGCAATGCAACATCTCTTGATTGATCATACCACATAGTCTAGGACCACCTAAAAAATTTCCCATATGAGAAATTATGTGCAATCCATCTTTTAAGTTTTCTACACTTCACATTGTGATACTATCATTCATCTATGAGATAGTACATATTCTGGTAAACATTTTAGTATCTCTTCAGCTGAAAGCAAAGTCTTCTAAAAACTCAAGTGATATAATAAGGATCAGAGGAAAATGCTAAACACTGCATCAACAAAGGCTGCGATAACACAACACATTGTACGAATCAAGAGCCGGGATCTTGATTATATCGGTGCCCACCTTAATCAGATTGGAGTTTAAGGAGAGCACGGATACAAGTGAGTGAAAGACCAGTTTAATTTGGCATGGCTTCAAGAGAGAGCCATCTAATTCTCTAGAAACATGTTTAGGAAAAGAAAGGAAATGAAATTATTTAAATAAATTTATTATTGTACCATTTTTTATAAATTTTGTATTTTATAAATTTAAGGGCAAATTCTGTATTAATAAAATTTTGTTAAAAATATTAGTCTTTCATTCACTTTCCTTCCATTTCCTCTCATTTTTGAGAGAATTACAAAACCAACATTTCGTGCCTAATTTGTATCCTTTCGAGTAAGGATGGCAACGGGGCGGGTTTGGAACGGGTTTTCCTAAATCTAACCCTGCCCTTTTTAATTTTTGTCAAGTCCATGACCGCCCCAAAACCCTCGACGGGTTGGATTTTCATGTCTAACCCCGCCCCGTTGGGAAATACTGTGCCCCCATGCCCGCCCCGCTAACAAATTTTTTCTCCCACTTTTTGGAACTTAAGCTCCTGTTATTTGAATGTGGAAAGCCTGGGAATGGCACAACATAAATGAAATTATGTATCCCAACAAAAATAAAAAAATAACATGCAGATAACATAATTCGGATAACATAATAAACAAAAATAAAAGTTTAATACAACCAAATCACAAGAAATTCTAAGCTCCAACTTCCACCATAACCAAAACAAAAACAAATTTAATACCAAGTTTACATATATATATGCTTAGCGGGGCCCCTAGGATATGTATATTGAACCCTTACCCGCCCCGTGACCAGCGATGGGTACAAAATTTGTATTCATGCCCGCCCCAACGGTATAAAAAGTGTTCCTATATCCGTTATTAATGGGGCGGGGTCCCGGTGGGGCAGTAAAAATTGACATCCCTACTTTCGAGCACCTCCGTTTTTTTTCTTATCCTTTAAAAAATTATACCAAACACATTATTTTATTTCCCTCCATTACATTTCTTTTCTTTTCCCTTCAACCAAACTGGGCCTTTAGAATTTTCCTTCCTCTTCAAAGAGAACGGGATTCTAATATATGGACTAAGTTCAAATTTGAGGTCATAAATAATATATGGACTAAGTTCAAATTTGAGGTCAGCAATAATCTTTGATAATTTAACAAGCCTAAAACATAAATGACTCAATATAGTCGTGATCATGGATTTGGATTAATTTAGGCATCAAACTTAAGCCGATTTGGTTCCATCAAATTAGTTGTCACACCCCAAATTTTAATACAAGAACTACTTGTCCTGCATAAAAAAAAAATCTAAGGTATAACTTCCATCAATTCTCAACATACATTCTCCATAATAGAACTACAATGAATCCCGTCATTCAACTTAACAAACATGAGAGTCTGACAAATTTTATACAAATCCATAAATAGAGGTGCAATTCCCTCTAGTAAAACAAAACATCTATGACCACTGAATCAACTCAATAAAGTTTCATAAAACATTAACTTTATTACAATAATCAGAATAAAGGAAAAACCGAGCTAAAATAAATCAATGCGCAACGAGCTAAAATCCGTTCCCATCATGTAATCCCATCACGTTCCTACTCAACGTGTACCTGAAATGTGATAATGGGGTGAGCTCACAAGCTCAGCAATAAATGTTAAACACAATCATCGTTCAGCAAATTAACCTTACCTTATATTCCTGTATATATAAGCAACTCAATTAAGTTCATTATTCAAATGTGTATAACCCAGTTAGTTATAAACTTAATAAATAACCATCTTTTATTTTTTTTTATAAATCGGCATATCTCACATGAGCCCCGGGCTCCCGTCCAATAAAATGGTGTGAATCGTATAGTCCCTGACTACCAAAAACACACGTGTGGCTGGATTGTACGTCTACTCCCCAGATGATCCCTGATCACGTCCACACAATAAGGGCTCATTAGACCCATGGCCATAACAAAAGGGTAGTGCACTCCCAAATAGATAAGTCCCTGACCATACCCAAAAGTCATCATAGGGTTAGCCCCGGACTTCCCCTCCGACTAATCCACTTATAATCATAAATTTAGATTAATTATGCTAAAAAAATATTATGTTATCATTTAAATATCATGCCCCAACCATGACTTAGACTGACCTTTAATGATGTAGTTATTAAACTAATTATACCCCCTGCAATAATCAACTGATAAGGAAATCACAAATGAAAGTTCAAAGAAGAAAACTAGTACAGATCATCAAATCTGTCCAGTAACCAAGTTCATCAAGTGTATTCTTTACAAAGTTCATGCAAGCTTAATGATACAGATTATATAATTACAATTAATAATAGGTAAATTTATATATATATCTCAATGTACATACAAGCATTAAGCTATCATGAGTTATGCTAGTACTACTCATATATTTATAGTTCTATTACTTCAACTGATCAGTTATTGAGATCCATACTGATAATTAAATAATAATTAAATAAAGAAATAAGATTTAAATTGCACAGTAGACACCAAAAATGGGTCTTCCACATCTCATCAATCACGTTTTAGCTAAAGTTTTGATCCATTATATATATATATAAATATAATCATAATTATCTAGTTTCCACATCAAACTAAACCACTGATCAAACTAATCATAAATTTACTACAGTGCCATCAAACATGTTCCGTACCCATTCTCTACTCTCACTGATATAAGCCATTACACCTGAGCTTTACACATATATAAAAAAAAAACTTATATATATGTATGTATATTACACCTATAAGTTATCTAATCTAATCATTCAATTATTTTCCTGTACCACTTATGGCACTTAATACCAACTCATATATGATAATCATCCCAATATTTTCAACGAGAATAATATAAAGCAACATGTAACTTTAAATTAATTTATTAATTAATATAACAACAATATAACCAATCTGTACAATTTAACAGAAACGATAATCAAAATTTTTGTAAATAAATTTTATTTAATCTTTAATAATAAATCATTCTCCTAATCATACCCAATTAAATTCAAAATAACAACCTACACAACTTATACTATTCTAATCTTAACAATCATTAAAAATAGTTTCTTTTTCTACCATTTATTAAAATCATATGAATTAGATTTTCCAGATTATTAAAGCAAGTTACAAATATATATAAGAGTACAATGCAAGATTAACTTGCCTGTTAAATATCGTTAAACCTTTCTCTCTAGCCGATCCTTTGGTCACCGTCTCTTTTTCCGGCTACTGCAGATTGCCAACGAAAAATCAGTAACCCGCTTCCTCTCTTTCTCTCTCGGTAATTTCTTTCTTCTTTTTTTTTTTTATGAAAAATAATATCCTCGTACTGATACGATGTAAAATATAAAGGATAAATATAACTGTATTCGAGATAACCTAGGACTCTTATTTAAAGTTTTAAATTTTAAAAAAAAACTCTATTATCTCAACTATCACGTTAAAATACTAAATACTAAATAATAAAAAAAATAATGTACGAAATTTTAGGATTTTACATTAGTAAAATCATAAATCAAATCATTTTATAAGAGATCTCAAATTGAACCATCCAATTCATTAAAAATCGAATTGAATCTAGTGATTGAACAGATTGATCTATTTCCAAATAGCTAAATATTATTATTCTTTTACCATAGGCCAATAGATGAAAACCAGGAAAAGTTTGAAAATGAACTTAGCAAAGAAGGGGATTTAAAGATTTTGACAAGAGTTCAAAAAAAAAATAAATAAATAAATAAATAAAAACCAATAATATGTTATATACATAGAAAGTCCATATTCGCACTACTTTTTTCTACTATTGCATTCCACCCTTAAATTTGACGTCAAACAAAATGTTTAATAATTTAACCAACCTAAGATATAATCATTTATTCAATATTTATTGATCACGTTTCATTTTCATTTTATTTTTTTAATATCCATTTACCACAATATTCGTTCTTCATACAACATTTGTATTAATAGGAATTGTTGTACATGGATCAGCAGGGCCAAAAATAAAAAGTGGTCTTTCACTATTATATAATTTTCATAGCTTAGTTGTTTATTTATTTAATTTTCACCTAATTTTTTTTTTTTAATCTATTCTTCTCTTCAATGATGTAAACAAAAATGGTCACAATTCACAAACAAATATTTAATTTTATAATAACAAAAATTAATAAAACTATAAAATAATCTAATGTAAAGAATAATTTAACTTGATTTAGAAAAATTCGGTCCGGATACTCTAAAATAAAATTGTTAGATTGTGATGGATGGAGATGAGAAAAGAAGTTGTAAGGAGGGAGAATGGAGACGTTGGAATGGGAGAAAAGGAAGAGAACGTGAAAAAAAATAAGGGGACAAAAAAGGACGGTAAAAGTTAAAATATGAAAAGTTTTACAGTTCTCAAATAAGGCTTATATATAAATATATTCTCCGTATTCAATAAGTAAGATTGGTGTAACTATAATACTAGTAATAAAATATATACATATATATGGAATGGCCGGAGAGGGAGAGAAAAAAAAAAAAAAAAATTGAAATAGATAAGGATTGAAATATTTTGATCTAATATTAATTTTCAATATTGGAAGGTTATAAAATTTTTAGGAAGATTTTAATATATGGAAATAAATTTTTTGGGACTTTTATAATTGAAAAAAGTATAGAAATTTTTTGGTCCACTATTTAAAATTTTTTATTGGAAAGAAATAAAAAAATTTATTGGAAAGAAATAATATTTATATGCATACATATTGTCACTTGTTTACTCCTTTCTTTCTTCATGACTAGGAGTCTCACCCAATTCCAATCCCTTCCTCGCCGGATGTCTAATTCTATTCCAATCCTTATATATTCTGCCTCTAGCTCCTCTCCAAATCTCTCTATAATACTACTACTAATATAGACTATTATGTATGCATATAAATATATTTACATTTATATATATTATATAAGTATATAAGATAAGAAGATGGAGGAAAATGGAGAGAGGATGGAAGGAAAAGACACTCGATAAATGCTGTTTTATGCTGTGGTTCGTGATGTATAATTGTATGTTGATATTTCAGATTGCAGTGTTGGCAAAGGAGCTGATACAACACAAGTTGACTGGGGTGCGGGCTGTGTTGGGCCTTGTTGTAACTGGGGTGGGTTTGGTTTTTAGTATCTGTATGTGTGTGACTGTGTGCATTTTAGTACGCAACAAATCTCGAATTTGTCCAGACCCACATCACACTCAACCCAATCAATAATACTAATGTTTTGCCTTAATTACTTTCCTTGGTTTAGTTCTGTTTTGTTTTGCCACACCCATACACAAAACACACATCATGTGGAGAATTGTTTTTATTTATTTATTTATTTTATTGCAGTATGTAGTTGTTTTCTTCTGGTAATTGAAAATCATCAATTTTATGATGGATACATATGTCTTTTATTTGTTATTTTTGTGTGTAATTGTGCTAATTTAAGCATCATTCATATCTCACACCACTTGCTACTAGATGTCAATTTGATATTAACATTGAAAATACATCTCACATCTCTCTTTTTAGAAAAAAGAGAGTTTCAAAAGTTATATATTAAAAAATAAAAATTTAAATATTGGAATTACAAAGCCTTATATTTTATTTTTCTATTTTTAATTTTTCTTAAAATGATTAGCACTCTATCATTTTGGGACTATAACTTAGTTTTTATGGCAGTCAATGGGTAGCTAACTCTTGAGAGTTAGCATGTTTATATTATTATATTGCAATGCATGGTTATCAGGATGCATTTAGATGTAGAGTGCTAAAAGTGAGATTATGATAGATTTTTAATGGTTACATTTCATTCATCAATGAAATATATGTGTTTACATCGCTATTGGGTTATATGTTCGATATCATCTTTGCCTTTTCTATCTATAAGGATCTTCCTTGAAGCCCCCTTCTTTCTTTTGTTTCATCTTTTTTCACGTGAATCAGCTAGGTATAGCACCCTTATGTCTGTTAATATGTCTGTTAATCTTTATTGCTTGAGGTGGAAGCGGCCCTTTAAGGAGAGAAATCGAGGCGAGACTCGTAGTCAGCTAGTGCGTTTCTTGAAATATATATTCATTTGCCCGACTTTAAAAAAACCGGCTTTAAAAAAACAAACGATATATTACTACTACTACCTATATATTACCTTATAGGTGTTATAAGGGGAGACTTGTCCCACATCGGATTCGGATGAGAAATAACATGGGTATAAATGGGTGGGTATACAGCACTACCTAATAGTTCGAGCTTCACCCGTTACAGTTAGTATTAGAGTCAGACCCAGTTTTTGATCTGGTGCTACGCCAAGCGGGTGTTGCGAGTTCGGGTGGGGGAGAATGTTACAAGGAGAGACTTGTCCCACATTGGATCCGGATAGGAAGTAACATGGGCATAAATGGGTGGGTATGTAGCACTACCCAACAGTTCGAGCTTTTGGGTAAATGGGCAAGCGCCCACCCGTTACAATATGCTATTTTAAAATTTAAATATATCAATATAGCGGTTAACAAAAGTTAGAAGATCTTTTTTCTCTCTCTATCCAAATAAAGAGATAATGCCCATCCTCTCTCCACATTCTCTCCGTGGAGCACCAATTTGACGGCCCAATTTGCAAAATTTGTTCAAATTATGATAAAATTGAATTTTTAAAGATTTGGGTTTGTGTGATTTCTATTAATTATTTTCTCTCATCTTACTTTACTTTTCCTTCTCAGTGTGTGTATATATGAGAAATGAGAGAAAAAAATTAACATAAATCCCACAAACCCAAATCTTAATTGCTTTAAAGTTGGAAGTGAAAGAAAATCGAAAATCTTCCATCACAAATCGAAAATCTTTTCTCCTTTCTTTTCTGTGTGTTTTTTCTAGGGTAGAAATCTTATATTGTAACGAGTCTTTTAGTGAAAAAAATATTTTATAAAGAGCAAAATTTCAAAGAAAAATATAAAGAGAGAAAAAGATGAAGACAATAAAAAAAGGAAATGAATTAATCATACTGTATTTACCATTCATTTTTTGTCACATTGAAATCAGCATTTTGTGGATTTTTTTGTTTTTTGTCGCCTAAAATATCATTTTCCTTATATTATTATATTGCAATGCATGGTTATTAGGCTGCATTTAGATGTAGAGTGCTAAAAGTGAGATTATGATAGATTTTTAATGGTGCTACATTTCATTCATCAATCAAATATATATTCTGGTAAACATTTTACTCCCTCTTCAACTAAAATCTTGTAAAAACACCAAATTGGTCTAGCCAACACAAACACTAATGTGTGTGTGAGCATGAGGGTGCAAGTGTGAATGTGTGTGTGAGAGACCATGGTGGCCACTTTTGTTTTTATCAAGACCACATTCCACATCGGAGATATGGTAGAAGGATATATGCTTTGGTGGGCTCTTTCTTCTTTTCTTTTCTTTTTTTTTTTAAAAAAAAAACTTGAATTGGATAAGTTTGTATAAAAGAAGAAAGAAGAAAAATATATACAGTCCATAAATGGAAAAAGAAAACAAAAAAAAAAAAAAAAAGGAAGGAAAAAGAAAGGACACCTAAGAGCATCTCCAACCATTATGTATATATATATATATTTTTTTAAATATGATGTGTCACAATAAATTTGTTATAAATTTGATGTCCCATAATAGATTTACATAAAAATTTTGAATTATTATTTATTTTTAACTCCAGCTGTTATTTTATACCTTTTGTGTAAAAAATATATCTGCCAATAATAACCAATCAATATCATACATGGACCCCACATAATTTTTACAAAATAGTTGATTCTTTAATAGAATGAGAAAGAGGGAAGAAAAAAGAAATATATTGATGTGGCTGTGTAAAAAAAATTGTACAAAATACATAACAATTTTACATATTAGTGATGTGACAGAGATAATAAAAAAAAATTAGCGCTATATTTTACACAAAATGAGATACTTTAATATCTTTAGTATTGGATATGGAGAAAGAGATGGAAATTATACCAAAAGCTCGCTTACTATAATGTATAGGGAATAGTAAATTATGGTTCATTTTTGGCTTTTTCCTATTAAAATTTAAAAATTTATCATTTAATAAAAAATTTATCTAGTTACAAATTAAATCAAATTAGGGTATTTACTTATTGTATTGAAGTATAACCACTCTTCAATGTTGATTGGTCAGGTTTCATTTGCACATTATGTCTTCAATATCCATTGTATTCATAGGAATTTACTTCTTAGACCTTTCTTTACCATTACTAGGAGTCTCACCCAATTGTACGTACGTGCCAATTCCAATCCCTTCCTCACCAGATGTCTGATTCAATTCCAATCCTTATATATTCTGCCTCTACTTCCTCGCCAAATCTCTCTATAATAATATACAGTATGTATGCATATATATATATATATATATATATATATATATAGAGTGGTATACGTAGATAATAATTAAGATAAGAAGATGGTGGAAAATAGAGAGAGGATAGAAGAAAAAGACTTAAAGGCGAAACATGGTTTGTTATATTATTCATGTTTGTGAGCTATAGTTGTATGTTCATATATTTTATTGCAATGCTGGCAGAGGAGGAGGTGATGCGACACAACATAAGTGAAGGAAAGGGTGTTGATGCGTTACTCTTTGTTTTACCTGGGATGGGTTTGATTCCAAGTATCTACCAGAGAGTGCGTCGTCTCTCTCAACAAATCTCCAATTTGTCCACACCCCAAACACACTCACCCCAATAATACTTATGATTTGGCTTAATTGCTTTTATTTTGTTTTGTTTTGCCTCACCAATACACAAACTAAACACACATCATGTAGAGAATGGTCTCAATATGTTTCATTTTTTTTTTTTTTTTATTATTCGAGTATGTAGTTGTTTTTTACTATTCGTTAATGATCAATTTTATGATGGATACACTTTTATTATTATTATTATTATTATTGTGCTAATTTAGGCATCATTCACATCTCGCGCACCTCTAATTTGATATTAACATTGAAAACATTTAGAAAAAGTAGAGTTTTGGACTGCAAGAGTTACACTAATTCAATTATTAATAATATATTATATTTTCTGTAATTTTTTTTTAATTATGTGAATTTAAAGTTGTTTTGTGTTAAAAGAAATCTGATTTTTTTATTTTTAATGGAAGGAATGAATATGCTCCTTATAATCCAAGAACCCCAAAACTAACAACATAAGATTAACTAACATCAACTTGTGCTAAAAATTATGAACAAAAATCAAAATAAGACACCTAATCACAAAAAATAAAAAAAATAAAAAATAAAAATAAAAAAAACCAAAGCTTAATCTCTTAGAACCCGTTTGGACACTATATATATATATATATATGTTAAGTACACGGTGGGCCTTAGGCCAAACAAACCCAAACTGGGACTACAACAAAGGCCTAATGAGGCGTACAAAGGAAAAACCCTAAATCAAAGCAACTAATTACCACAATTAACAAATAATTAACCGTTAATGGAGGGCACATATCATGGCTCCAGTCCAGTGAGCCTAGGGATGGCAATTTGACCAGCCCCGTTATTCCCCGCCCCGCCTCGTTTTTGGCGGTTTTAGGGGACCGTTTTGCTTATTTGGACAGGGATGATTTGATGTAATAAAAACTCGCGCGTACCCTTATTTCATTAGTATATATATTTCCCACTATATATTAAGTACCTTACATAACAATATTAAAGTAATAAATAAATTTTATTAAAAACAAAGTTGCAATGATGAAGAATTGAAGATGAGGGCAAATCCAGTTCAACAATAATTAAATTATGATTTTAAACAGGGCGGAGTAGGCACACGCAGGGGTAAAAATGGGGTGGAAAGTTCTCTCATTTTTGAGATTTTGAATGAGGACAAGGACGAGATTTTTAAACGGTTGTGGAGATAGGGAAAGGTACACCCATCCAAACCGGTCCCGTTGCCATCCTAGGTGAACCCCATTAGCAGTGATCCAACCAACATGAAAGCAATAATACTTATTCCTTTTCACACCCACATGATGTGATAACCTGTTTAAATTATCCAGTACTACTGCTAATCAGAAAATACGACAACCTGTTTAAATTATCCAGTACTACTGCTAATCAGAAAATACAATGCAACGCACCTAGAAAGTAATGCAATGCAAATAAAAAGTTGAGGAGTTGCATAACATCTCTTTGACCTCAGATAGTACATATTGTGACAAACATTTTAGTATCTCTTTAGCTGAAAACAAAATCGTCTAAAGAAAAATATTATATATTATTAATAATTAAATGAATTGATATTCCTACCAAATACATATTTATAATAAAAGAACCTAACATTATAAAATTTACCAGCATAACAAAACTCACAGCGTAATCAACTAGCACGAGACACTAAAAAAAATAAAATAAAATAAAATTATAACTTTAGTTGATTAGCATATTGATTGTATTGTATGATAAATTAGTAGGTGATCATACTTTTGGACCAATCAGAAAATAACATTAAACTAAAAAGTTGAATAAGTTAATATATTTTTAATGAGAAATGATAGGTTTTTCGACCTTAATTATATATTCTTTCTCCAAATACAACGTGGTTGGATCCCGTTAAAACTCTTACAAAATTTCCGTAAACATCTCTTTCTCTTCGACTCATTTCTAACTACGTTATATTCGGAGAAAGAGTCGACAATTAAGGTCAAAAGATCTATCACTTCTTATTTTTAATTGTATGACATTTGATCGAAACTACCTGATTTCGAATATTTCACCCCTAATGCATTATGTACGGTCAAATATTGGCATTTTATATATGGGATTTATGAATACATGGTTATTAGGATTCAGAAATGGTGCTACCTTTCATTCATGTATGAGATACATATTCTGGTAAACATTTTAGTATCTCTTAAACTGAAAGCAAAATCTTCTATAAGAGTGATAGAATGATTTGAAGAAAAGGAAGAAGATGCTAAATACCGCACCAATAAGGCTATCAGAACCAAAAAAATAAAAAATAAAAAATAATAACAATAACAACAATAATAATAATAATAATAATAATAATAATTAAAAGTTTGTATGAATCAAGGGCTCCTGATTATCTTGGTGCCCACCCTAATAAAATTGGACTTGGTGGTGGAGTGTGAGCATCTATTAGGGGCAAAGGAGAGCACAGATAAAAGTGAGTGAAACGCCTTTGCTGCTATCCTCAGTTTAATTTGGCCTCTTTTTGGGAGAGACCGTCCTCGTTCAGAGCTTGTGTCAAATGCAGTAGCAGCGGCAACTTCAGAATCATTTACCTTGTTCTTCTTCATCTGGGAAATTTAATAGCACGCTAATTAATTGCTTTCTTCTGTCAAAGTGTTTGAACACTTGTGCTGATGGCAGTGCCTCGAGCCCATAGTGTTTTGATTTTGGAGCTTATATAGTAGTAGCACAATGAGGTGATGAGAAATAGAGTATGGCTTGTAGTATAGGTAGGACCAAGTTGTTTCACTAGGCATGGGGGTGGAGAGGCATGCCAGCTAAAATGTTTTGACCATATTTGATTCCTTAAGACAGCATAAATGAATTTTAATTTGTTTTATTATTTGGCAAATTGATTATATTATTAGAGTAAGCACAGCCTATACTAATTTATTTATAAATATGTGTGTGTGTGTGTGTGTGAAGGCTGCTCGTGAACTTGTATGTAGATAGACATTGCAACTCATGCATATATATATATATATATATATATATATGAAGGCTGCTCCTTGAAACCTGCACATTTTCATTTAAACTAATGAAACTACATGTCCGAATCTAGCAAAAACAAATCAATTAATCCTAGCAATAAATTTGTATGTAGCCACCCACAAATCATGGTCCTCGTCCACTTTACCAAGAATCCAAAGACCAACCTTGGAAATCAACAGGAGAGCTTCCCTATATACCTGTTCTAAAAATCAGAATGCATATAAACTATGGACTACACCTAGTTCTATCAACCACTTACTAAATCAATTAATCCCTAGCAATAAATTTGAATGTAGCCACCCACAAATCATGGTCCTCATCCACTTTACCAAGAATCCAAGTACCAACCTTGGAAATCCACAGGAAAGCTTCCCTATATACCTGTTCAAAAAACCATAATGCATATAAACTATGGACTACACCTAGTAATTCTATCAGCCACTTACTAAACCATCCCATGAAATTGAAGTTGTCTCAAGTTGGGCACAAGGGAATCGTGTACAGCCAGACAATTAAGCTGGCATGTCCCCCAATCGCCGCCAATCATGAATAAGAAATCCAAATCCCTTCTCTCCCAGATCAACCTTTCCCTCTCCACTGGTATTACAAAGACTCATACTTGTGCTATATAAACACCCAAACACCCCAAAGTCCCCAAACCAGAGCAATCCAGTGCTGATATACATTTCAATAAGAAGCTGATTTTCCTTCTTGTTGCCACCATGAAGAGTACTACCATCAGTGACGTCCTTGCAGCAGTAAACAGTGGATGTTCCGGCAGAAGAAGGCCTCTGCCAAAGAGAGGACAGATAAAATCAAGGATAGCAGCAAATGCATTTCATTCCATTGTTTCTGTGCTCTCCACAGCCTCTTCACATCTCCACCATTCTAACACGATCACAAAACGTTAGTCTAAATCAATCACTGTGTAATTGCTGTCTTCTTGATGATTTTAGTTTGAATCTTGTAATTTTAGTTTGATCAGTGGAATGGTTTATATGACCTTTTTTTCAATACACTCTTGACTTATTGCTTGCAGTCATCCAGACAGACACATGTTTCTTTTGCAAGCGAAGTGACTCTAATGAGGCATGCCTGGGAAATGTTTTGATTCTATGTATATTCCTTCAAAAATCAGAGTTTTAATTTGAAAAAAAAAAAAAAGGGCAATGATTCAAAGTTATCAGGATTATATGGCCACTGTACGTTTAATTGAATAAATGATTCATAATATTATGTGAATGGTAGTTTTAGCTTAATTAATTGTCACACGATCAACAAACTCATGGGGCTTGTATTATGGTAGTTTTAGCTTGTCCCATGATCAACAACTGATGGGACTTGTATTATATTACGCAAATTGCTGCAACTGCACATGGTTGAATCGAGCAAAAAAGAGCTATTTATGGTTTTTTCGCAAACTAAAACAATTTCCCAAAAAAAAAAAGAGAGAGCTATATAAGGTTGTGGATAAAGAAAAAAATTAGTAATTGAAAATAGAGAGAGGAGGACATCAAGTTTGTCAAACCAGCAATGGGTCTGTAAACTAACTCAAATCAGGGCAAGAAGACAAATTTGCATTACGAGAAGGCAGGTCAGAATCACTACATGAGTTGGGAGTTGTCATTGTTTGTGAAAATGGCTTTACAAAACCAATGAATTGTGAACAATCACAAGATGTGACTCAGAATAGAGGTTTCTATCAACGTAGTAGGAAAAGCAATATAATTATGGATAATGCTTGGATCCCCTCCTGCCCTATGAGGACAAGTTTGATCCTGCAATCTGATGTGGCCCTATCACAATTTGACACTTGTCATAATCTGATATAATATTATATGAAAAAAAAAAAAAAAGCAATTTGGATCAACTCGTTACAAACGGGCCTTTCTTCCCTCACTGGTCAACACGCACAGGCTCCATGGAAGAATAACCATCAAACGGGGCAGACGAAGCACCAGTATTCAATCTAAGCATCGCTTTCACTCATAGACTATTCGAAGAGGATTTCTCAGTTCCAAACTTTGCCTGGTAATAAAACAACAATACCAACTATGATTTGTGTTCTTAAATGGGTATTTTATAAAAATTTCAGAGAAAGTAGAGAGAGAGAGAGATATGTTTCAGTGGCAGAATGACAGAGACTTAGGAACTAGGAGAGGAAACAGAGAGAAAGTGGGAGAAAAACTCTGTAATCCATCAGAAAAAAAATGTTAGGTTTTTCAGCAAATTGAGGATTTTGTTGAGTATGATGTTGCAACGAAAAGGTTGGATTTTATTTGCTTGTTTAGCGAGCGAGAAACCCACCAAGGACAGCCATCGCCGGAAAAAACGATGACGAAGAAGAAGCGCGTGGGCGCGAGTGAGATCTACTCACAGGAGCCAAACAGTTCCTCTGGATGGGATAAATTGCTTCCTCAGTAATTGAACCAAAATTACTCAACTTGAAGCATGAGCCAGGGAAGGATCGCAACTGTTTGTGACAGTCGTTCCATTCGGCATAGAAACAAGGAATGATTTCCTTAAAAGATAAGCTTGAGACTCTTACACAGATCATATACGATTGATCCAAATGTTAAAAAAAGGGAAAGCCAAGAAGAGAGAGAGAGAGAAAAAAAAAAAATAAAAAAAATGAGTTTCTAATTGAATTCTATCAGGTACCGGGCTGATCCAAATTGTTATTTTTTTTTAAAAATATTATTTCCACTTATGACAGGTGTCAAATTGTGATAGGGCCAGGTCAGATTACAAGAACAAAACATGTCTTCATAGAACAAGAACCAAGCATTATCCAAATATGATGCGTTATCACTGTCGCCATCAACACCATCATCTCTCGCAATATATATGTATTTCTGTAAATATATACGTTTATGATTGTCATCCTGGGGAACAAGCTAGTGTGCTGAAGATCGAATCAAAGAGTACAAACATTTATTATAAATGAAGATGGCATCGAATGGGGACAATATATAACAAAACCAATAATTAACATTCCCAAGGAACCCTTCCTGGAACACATGAATAGAAAGAAATATAATATGAGCAATTGGTTCCTGAAACGTTCCCAAGTTGTAATTAAACTAATAACAAATCTAGCTGTCAAAAAAGAAACAAATTAATTTGAAGCACTACTAGGTCTTACCAGCTACTTAAAAATTTATGTATCTATCCACTTAATCTACACCAAAAACTCAGATAGCAGTCCCAAGTTTCTCAGGAGAGTTTCCATTTTCAACAATGTAGTCAAACCTGCAAAAACCATTGCAACATATACATTATAAGCTATGGATTGTATAATTGTATCAATCGGTCACAAAATCAACCGTTGGATTCAATTTGTCTCGAGTTGGGCTGAAAGGAAAGGAAACTTGGACAGCGTCATTTCGCTGGCATGCCCCCTCTCTATGATTAATCTTCCACGCCAACTGCTATCCACATTGTTGTGCTATATATAAACTCCCACACTATAATACTAGATAGCCTAAACAAAAACCAATTTGAGCAGTTTGAGTCATATATAATTTTTTTTTTTTTTTTTTTGGGTCTACATCAAAGAAAAAATCTTATATTGACATTATAAAAAGAAGGTGATTTTGCTTCAACCATGAGCTAGCAACAAGATCAGTGAAAGCTTAATTACGACTAACGAAAGCCTTTGTTTCTGTGTTCTCAAGCGCCTCTTCAAATCACCAAAGTTACATCAAACTTTGTCTGATATAATATTTCCTTTTCTATTCCTCTTCTCTTGTCCTTTTCATCTTGTAAATTCACTTGAATGGACTGGTTTTAGTCAGCCAGATTATATTAGAGCAGGTTTTTATAACCATATCTATTTACTCTATAAAAGTGTATTTTATTTCTATTTTTTATATACACTTTTTGTGTTATTGTACACTTAAAGATTTGACTTTTAAAAAAAGAAACCCATTCGTTTTATTTTTTAAATTCCAAAAAAACAAAACAGATTCCCTTTCTGTTCCCCTTCTTTTTTAAAAAAAAAATATTAAACAGTTTTAACCCTTTATTTAAAGACATTGTCACTTAGTTTTATTTAAAAAATTATAAGAAAATTAAACAGCTTCCCTTAAGTTCCTCTTCTTTTAAAAAAATAATAATAATAATAAAATAAAAATCAAATAGTTTATGAAAAACAAAGAAACAAACAAACACGTTTTCCTTTTTCACGTTTACACGGCGGTTGGTGTATGAAGTGTTGGAATTTATATATCCTGGTATAGCAAATTCTTATTTGGATTAAAGTGATATATATTCTTGACATATCTGAAATATTTATAATTTATATAATTGGTGAATTCAATGTATTGTGTTTCGATTCATTATATAATTGATAGTGTCCTCTTGATTACAAGAAATATTTATATATGTATGAGATGGCGATCAATACATTAATATAAATAGTAATCATAAATTGTTCATAGTCGGTAATTATGGATGGAATCATAATTAATTAAGACTTAGACTGAATCCGCTTTAGGTTGAGATATATTGCGAGAGCCGTCGTATGCAATTGCTCCCTATTACCGTCATGGCATTTGACTCTTAAGTATGAGAGAAGTATAGATTTTTTTGTTAATTAATAATTACTTTGATTTGTTCGGCGGATTCTTCGGGATCCTTAGACCGACACTTTGGGTAGTTATGTAATTAATAGTTAGAGGGTTATATTTTCAATATTTGCATCATTGCTACTTGTATTTATTTTGTATTGATTATGATTGATCACAAAGTAAATTCGAAGGCCTTCGTATGTTTTTAGACAAAATGATTTATTATATATTTATTTAAATTATTATTTTTTTGTCAAACAAATGTTTTATTGTGATCAAGCCAGAAATAATCAAAGGTACCAAAATAAATATATTAATTAAGTAGTCGGATTGATGGTATTATTTATCCGATAACTAATTATGCATAGAGGGATCAAAGTACAACATTGACTTAGAGGTCATTTATTATTTAATTGGAGTTTAATTAATTTCTTTTAGTGGAGTAGAAATTAATTTATGAATTAATTTAATTGGATCCATGGACCGGGCCAATTATTAATTCATTATAGCCAATAAAAATAATAAGCCCAAAGGATTCTCACTCATAACCCAACTTGATATTGGAATCATATTAGATTTGAGATATGTGAATTAGAGATTGAGAAGGATTTATAGTTTCCTTTTCCTTATCTTTATGTTGCTTATATATATACATGGTCTATGTATATTTTAGGTGTGATTTTTATGAGAAGGAAAAAGGAATAAATTTTCTCTCTCTAGAAAATTAGGGTTAGTGTTCTCATCTAATGGAGGCTCCCACAAGCCTAATTTTCCAAGGTCATTCATGGAGGCTTATGAGTGATTCCTAAAGGTAAGACCATTACCAAGAAGATGGATATCCATGGAAAAGGTGTCTAGCAAAAGGGATCTACAATAAGTGAGAACATTCACTTTAGAGGAGAGATCTAAGGTTTACTCAAACCTTGATGTAAGTATTCAATCCATTAATTGAATAATAAATCATATTTTTATTTTTGCATAAAACTTGTCTCAATGTGATGAATCAAGATCTATGAATCAAAATCCCTCGAAAAGTTTTTAAAACTAGCACGTTTCCCAATAGTGGTATCAGAGTATGATTTGATTCATTACTAGAAATCATGTTTTTATCAAAATTCATCATTCATGGATCCAAAATTATATTCATATATATATTTTTTATTGATGTATGTTGATGTATGATTTAATATGTTGATATATATTGATAGATAATGATGTATGTATAATTGTGAATGGATGATGATTTGTATTTGGGCCATGGATGAAGCTTATAGGTTCATTGAATGTAATTTTATCTTTGGATGAATGCAATTAAGACTTTGATTTAGCCGTTTGAAAGTTCAATGATGTAATTTATTTTTTCCATTATATTTCAAGTTGTAAATATTTTTAAAGTTATGTAATATTCATCAAATGATGCTATGAAGCTTCAAGAAGGTCCAAAAGGGTTAAATTATGCTTCAGTAATTTTCTGGAATTTTTTTGAATTTTTCTGGAATTTTTTGAGACTTAATTTAATTTTCTAGGAATTTTTATGATTTTTCTGGAATTTTTCGGCGTTTTTCCGGTGGCCGGAGCATCGCCGACAGCGAGAAGAGGCGTCGGAGGAGGCTGGAATCAGATGTGGTGCATAGAGGGTGAGCCTGGTGCGTGAGGAACACGCGCCAGGAGATGGCATTTGCATCACATGTTGGCGCGTGCATTGCACATGCTGGCGCGTGCATTGCACGCGCCAGCCAAAGTTGTATTACCTCCACGCGCGTGAAGGCGCGTGGAGGCGCGTCCCACGCGCCCCAAGCGCGTGCCAGCGCGTGGGGGCGCGTGCCTTCACCTGCTGCATGTCCCAGGCTCGTGTGGGCCCTTTCGGGCGCGTTCCAAACGCTGTTTTGCTTCTCCAAACGCGTACCAACTTCCTAAAGGTGTTTACAAGTGGTTGGAGTACGTCCGTACAATACTTAGAGTAATTAAATGTTAAAAGCATAATCCATTGGTCATTTAAATTGCTTTTGTCTATGGTTTATTTATTTTTCTGATTCATGGAATAATTAATTGTTGATAATTATTGTTCATGCATTGAATCCATGATATTTTATTAAATGACTTGATTTATATTAATTAAATTATAAAAATTAATTGGATTTGATTACTAATTAATTTGAGGGCACTTATTGGGAAACGAAAAATTATTTTTGAAAATTATTTTTTAAAAAAATGTGCCTCAAATTAAATATTAGTGAATCATTTAAAGTCCAAATATTTTCTAAATTTAATTAGATTAAAATCAAGACGTTTTACATGCATTATATCATGTAAATGAATAAAATGAAAACCCTAATTATGAATGATTAAAAATTGAGTGGGAGCGGGGATTTTTATACATTACCCCATGGCTTTCGTTATTAACACCATTGTAATTAGGTCTTCAAAAATAAGGCCCCACGCATGATTTGAAGAGTCTTAAAATTATAAGAATGGTTATCTCATGAAAATAATAAATTAAATGTTCATTATAATTAGATTTTTAAAAATAAGGCCCTACGTATGATTTAAAGAGTCTAGAATATAATGACAAGATATTTAATATTTTATTTTTCATTAGAGCATTAATAACGTTATATACTCAATCTAAAATTAATAATGTTAGTTCCCCAATGGAGTGGTCTACATTAGGTGATTTTAGAAAGGCTAAACATAATCGGGAATCATTTCATATATATAGACAAGGCATTTTCTTAAGGGATATGGAGATGATGAGATTTGCCCGCCAATAGCAATAATGAACTTCGCCAACCGAATAAGTTATTGGCGCATTGGTTATTCGATTTTTCATGCAATGGTTAAGGGACCCACATACTATTTTAATGGAAGTGTTCGCCTAATAGTAAATGAATCTCAACAATAGTAATAATGAACTCCTCCAACAGGATAAGTTATTGACATATTGATTGGTTTATTTATTATGCTACAGAGTTGAGGGACCCGCATTAATTAAAAGGGATTGTTTACCAATAATGATAATGATCTCTTGTTCGATTGAGATTTATTATATTATGTGGTTAACAAACTCATTTTAATTTTAAATATGCATGACAGTATTAATAATTCACCTTGCATATTGTATGAATGCATTTATATTCAGATTAATTATGTCTAATCCAGTTTATCTGCTTGCTTACATATTCAATGTAACTGAACCTCATTAATATTGACTGGGAAAGGAACTTAGATATTTTATTCACAACGTAAGGGTACAAATGTATTTACTACTCCTAAACCTAATTCTTTTACTTTAAGATACCCAAGAGAACATTAATACTTTGAATAAGTGAAATAAGGCAAATGAGATGAATTGGTGCAATATTTTAGAATTTACCTCGAATACGCTCCAAAGCTAACATTTACATTATTTTATTTTCTTCAAGCATCATGTTAGATGTCAATAAGATGTTTTGGTGAGATTAGATAGAGAGTATGCCAAAGTACTATATCAGACTTGAATAGCATCAAGATAGCCTAAGGAACTCCAGTATGAAATTGAATTTTAGAAAATGATTGTTTATTATTTAAAAATTAGCTGGAGATCAAAAGGGCTGACTTGAGTGGTAAGTTTCAAGTTGACATGATTATTGCCTTGTTACCAAACTCATTCGATTTTGTTAGAGTGAACTAAATAAGGAATCAGTTTGAGTTCACACTCGTTGATATTCTTATAGAATTGGTAACAGATGAAGGGATAATCAAGAGTATGGGCGTTCCTATGAATCTAACCTAGTCTATACCATCTTCTTCTAGGCCCAAGTGGACGGGCAAAACAAAGAAGAAAGATGATAATAGGACTAGGCTAGCACAAAATATAGGTATCTAAAAGGTTAAAGGGAATAAGGCAGTGTATGTTGAGGGCGAATGAAACTGTTTCTTTTGCTACTAACTAAAACACTATAGGACGAACTGTCTAAGCAATGACGTGGCATAGGAAAATAAATATTTAATCATTGAGCCATGTTATGTGTTGCATCTATTAATTCCTGATGGATAGATTCTGGAACCACTAAACATGTTTGCAATTCATCGTAAGGATTTCAGGAATCCAGAAGCCTTGATGATATGAATATATATTTATCTTTTGACCTGACGCCAAGGTTGTAGTTAGGTCAATGGGAGTATTACATCTGAAATTAGAGAGTATGAGGATATTAGTATTAGAGAACTATCTTTATGCACAGAAGTTAGACGCAATTTAATTTTTGTTTCACTTGTGGTTTATAAAAACTGTGTTGTTATTTTGTAAAACTGGTTTTATAAAATTGAATAGATATGCGATTGCTTCTGGTGCATTGAAAAATGGTTAATATACTATAATCATAAACTCTTAAGATTTGCAGGATATAGAAACTAATGCAGCATCTTCTAGATTGAATGTTAACAGAAAAATTGTTATTCTTGACTCATTGTATTTTTAATGTCTATTTTTGGGTTGTTATCAATCAAAATGAGATTCAAAGATTGGTCAAAGAAGATTAATTACCTAGTGAGGCAGGGGAGCCTAAACCAAAATTGTGAACCCTGTTTTGAATGATAGATAACTCTTAGGGCTTAATCAGCCAGATGAAATAGACATAAAGGACAATTAGAGTCAGTACACACTGACACGTGTGGTCTTATGAACATCCAAGCAAGATTACTCCCGTTTTGGATAAGTTTATCTGATGCAACACAAGTCTTAAACTCTTGGTATATTCTGAGAAGGTTAAGACTGATGTGGAGCACATATTAGGTAAACTTATCAAGACACTTCGATCTGATCGAGGATATGAGTATTTCTTGGGATAGTGCAAAGACTATATAGTCAATGAGGGTATTATATACCAGTTTTCTGCAATTGACGCTAAATGCATTTAGGTGTCAAATAGGAATAACAGAATTCCACTTAACATGGTTAGATCTATGATCAGTTATGCCACATTATCTCTTTCATTTAAGAGTTTAGCGTTAATGACATCGATGCACATTATGAACTGCATTCCATCTTAGTCTATCTCAAGGATACCGTTGAGCTGTGTTTTTGACTAAATCTTAGTTTGAATCACATGCACGTATGGGGTAGTCTTGCACATGTACGTTTGATATGGACAAGTAAGTTGGAAGCAGATCATAGGCATGCTAGATTTGATAGCTACTCTAAAGTCACTAGGATAGATTATTTTATGATCTCAAAGATAAAAGTTGATTGTTTTCACTCACTGTTTATTTATAGGAGAATCATATTATGAATCACATACCTAGTAGCATAATGTTAGAGAATTTGGTATGAGTACCAGATGTACCACATGTGAACACACTTATTATAGAGATTGAGAATAATATATGAATTCCCTATTGATGCGTTAGCATCATCTAGTACACAGATTCTTGCATCGGTACATTGATGTAGTGGGAGGATTATCATCCAATCCGACAGAATCATGTTTTTAGGTGAGACCATTATGGATATCCCTATTAAACATGAGTTGGACCCAGTAAGCTACACGGAAGCGTGAACCGATATGGATACAGATCGTTTTGGCAAGTTACTATGAAATCAGAGTTGGAATCTATGTATTCTAATAAATTCTGGAATCTTGTAAAACTTTCTAGTAGAGTGATACCTATGGAAGACAAGTTAATCTACAAAAAGACACCAGAAGATTTCTTAGTGAATAAATCATGAGTGTACAAGGGAATGTCATTATTTTTCTAATTCTATATATATTGATGACATCCTACTCATTTAAGATGATGTGGAAGTTTTGTCATCAATAAATAGGTAGTTGTTCAATTACTTTGAAATGGAGGATCTTCAAGATGTAAGCTATATTCCGAGGATCAAGCTTTTGCAAGATCAGGTTAAAAGGAAAATAGGCTTATCTTAATAATCCTACATTGATAAAGTTTTGACCAGGTTTGGTATGCATAACTCAAAGAATGAGTTCTTTCTTTATTGATATGGATTGCTCTCTCTAGTAAGTAGTTTTCCAAGACTAGCAGAGGAGATTGAGCAAATGAGACTGGAACTATATGCTTTGGCATATGGAAGTCTCATATATGCCATGGTCTATACCAAATAGGACATCCGCTACATAGTAGGGATAGTTAAAAGATATCAATCCAATTCTGGACTTAATAACTGGACTGTTGTGAAAAATATCATTAAGTACCTAAGGAGGACCAAGGATATCATACTCATTTATGGATGCGATGATATGGCCCTAGTCAGGTATGCTAGTTCTGATTTTCTATCAGAAGTAGATACTATGAGGTTCATAACTTAGTGTATGTTCACTTAATGGAAGGGAAATCAGTTGGTAGATTGTTAAGCAGATTTCAACTGCTGACTCAAACCTGCAGGTGGAATATATTGCAGCCTTAAAGGCGGCAAAGGAAGCCTATTGGTTTGATCTAACTGATTTAGAGGTTGTGGAGTATACTAGCCTGCCTATTGAGCTATGTTGTGACAATAGTGCAGAAGTAATCCAAACCAATGACCCAAGGTTCCATAGAGGAACAAGGTACACTGGGAGGAAAGTATCATGTCCTACATGATATTGTTTGGTAAGAATATGTACTCATGGCTATGACATTGCATTGGAGCACAACTTTGTTAATCCATTTACAAAGGTGTCATCGATCAATAGTTTTGATCAACACTTGGATAACATTGGAGTTAGATGTAATTTGAATTAGCTCTGAGGGCAAGTGGGAGCTGTTGGGATTTATATGCCCTGGCATAGCAAATTCCTATTTGGATTAAAATGACATATATTCCTGACATATCTGAAATATTTATAATTTATATAATTAGTGAATTCAATGTATTGTGTTTCGATTCATTATAGAATTAATAGTGTTCTCTTGATTAGAAGAAATATTTATATATGTATGAGATGGCGATCAATACATTAATATAAATAGTAATCATAAATTGTTCATAGTCGGTAATTATGGATGGAATCATAATTAATTAAGACTTAGACTGAATCCGCTTTAGGTTGAGATATATTGCGAGAGCCGTCGTATGCAATTGCTCCCTATTACCGTCATGGCATTTGACTCTTAAGTATGAGAAAAGTATAGATTTTTTTGTTAATTAATAATTACTTTGATTTGTTCGGCGGATTCTTCGGGATCCTTAGACCGACACTTTGGGTAGTTATGTAATTAATAGTTAGAGGGTTATATTTTCAATATTTGCATCATTGCTACTTGTATTTATTTTGTATTGATTATGGTTGATCACAAAGTAAATTCGAAGGCCTTTGTATGTTTTTAGACAAAATGATTTATTATATATTTATTTAAATTATTATTTTTTTGTCAAACAAATGTTTTATTGTGATCAAGCCAGAAATAATCAAAGGTACCAAAATAAATATATTAATTAAGTAGTCGGATTGATGGTATTATTTATCCGATAACTAATTATGCATAGAGGGGTCAAAGTACAACATTGACTTAGAGGTTATTTATTATTTAATTGGAGTTCAATTAATTTCTTTTAGTGGAGTAGAAATTAATTTATGAATTAATTTAATTGGATCCATGGACCGGGCCAATTATTAATTCATTATAGCCAATCAAAATAATAAGCCCAAAGGATTCTCACTCATAACCCAACTTGATATTGGAATCATATTAGATTTGAGATATGTGAATTAGAGATTGAGAAGGATTTATAGTTTCCTTTTCCTTATCTTTATGTTGCTTAAATATATACATGGTCTATGTATATTTTAGGTGTGATTTTTATGAGAAGGAAAAAGGAATAAATTTTCTCTTTCTAGAAAATTAGGGTTAGTGTTCTCATCTAATGGAGGCTCCCACAAGCCTAATTTTCCAAGGTCATTCATGGAGGCTTATGAGTGATTCCTAAAGGCAAGACCATTACCAAGAAGATGGAAATCCATGGAAAATGTGTCTAGCAAAAGGGATCTACAATAAGTGAACATTCACTTTAGAGGAGAGATCTAAGGTTTACTCAAACCTTGATGTAAGTATTCAATCCATTAATTGAATGATAAATCATATTTTTATTTTTGTATAAAACTTGTCTCAATGTGATGAATCAAGATCTATGAATCAAAATCCCTCGAAAAGTTTTTAAAACTAGCACGTTTCCCAATATGAAGAACATTATATAATCCGCTGGGATCTTGCCTCTCTCATCCTCTATCATTCTATCTCTTCTTTCAACATTTTCTTTTGTCATCTAACTCAACTTCAAAGCGTACCAAGAAAGTCAGTATTTGATTTATGTAGAGAACTTTAAGCTTATTTTGACTTAAGGTATGTTGTAATTATATTTTATATTACTTATATTTTTGCTTTTGATAATACAGAAAAAGTTTTTCGAGTCAGAATTATTCATCATGGTGTTCTCAATATGCTTATTGTTTAATATATTTATAGATATAAATATATGCTATAATATCTGACGAGCTTAGCACATAGTATGAATTAGTAGTTATTTATATATATATATATATATATATTATGTATACAAAATCAACTTCAATGGTGACATTATTACGTGGATCTTTCTTAGAATCAAACTCTGATTCCTATTTTAGTTCACGCTTGAGCATAAATTGCTTTATATTTTAGTAGTTATCTATATTTTTGTTTTTGGTTTGCTTATCTACTTGATTTGGATTGTTGCAGTATATCTGATTGTTTATTTTATTGAATATATATTTTATTGTACTTATAAAACATAATTGATTGATTGTTTCTTTTAATACGTTATTGTTGTGTTTAGAATAACTAAATAATAGTTCTATTTGCATAAACGGTTTCCAGTTTGATTAATTATTTAGTTGGTCATTTTAAATTAGAAAAAAATTGTGCTTTGATTTATTTTTTGAAGATATCTCATTCTGAAAATTAAACAGTATTTTCAGTATTATTCTTAAATAGAAAATTCATACCATGGTTTTTCTCTTTTTTTTCTCCCCTTTTAATTGTTATTCACTCTATCCCAATTACTTCAAACTATTCTTTTTAAATTGAAAAAATTACATTCTAGTAGGATTCATATAATGATTTTCTTTTTTTCTTTTTTTTTTTTGCCTTTATTACTGTTAGTAATTGAAATTCCTATCATTTGAAGCTTTCCATAATTGATTCACTCCATCCCAATTATTCTAAAATGTTCTTTTTAAATATAAAAAAAATACGTTTCAATAGGACTCATACATGGATATTTTTTTTTTCCCTTCTTTAATGATTAATCGATTTTTTTAAGTCATATCTTATAAGATAATTAACATTTCATTTAATAATATTAGGTAATCATGTATACATTAAAAGTCGTGTCTTTTAAAATAACTAATACAACTTTTTTATTTGAATTATATCGGCTTAGATGAAAACCAGTCATTTTATTTAGGAAAACGTGTTATACTATAATTATACAACTTTCAGTATGAATCACGTTCAAGTAAAAACACTAAAAACACTTAAATCGTCAATGCAATATTTAAAAACTAAAAATCTATTTTACCTTTTAATTTTTAACCATCCAAGCCCAACTAAAGCCCATCCTTACTTTAAACCCTTTTAAGGAAATATTATATATATAAATCACTTTAAAACACAAAGACGTTGAATTGGAGACAAATTTGGTTTTTCCTCAAAATAAAAAAAAAATTGTTCTTTTAAAAGTTAATTCCTTGTTCCTTTCTAATCGTTGAGATAGATTATACAATTTAAAACAATTTTAAATTGTCAGAAGAGTTCAGTACCAATTAGGAAAAAAAAAAAAATAAATAAATAATTAATTTAATTAAAAATCATTTTAATAAATAACCATTTTCCCTTTTTGATGAAAAATGACCAATTTTAAATTAGTTCATTCTTTCTCTCTAAACCTTTAACTTTCTCTCTTTATCTTTTCTTAAAAGCATTTATATCTTCCTCCATAAACTAAAAAAAATCTAACACGATGCACTTGGAATGGTTATTATATATTATAATAATAAAAGGTCAAAAATGTATGAAAAGTCAACGTTAGTTATTTATTTTATTGATTTATTATTACTATATATATTTGTTTTCACTTTTCTTTATATATAAATAACTTTAAAATAACCTAAATATTAATCATGTTAGTGGATATTAGCCTATTGAATGTTACTGTAATACTATCATAATGCATCATGTTTTTATTTCTTTTTTTTTTTTTTTGGTCACTCTTTTACAAAATTAGCCATTTATTAAAATTTATAAAAAGTATCATACCTCATTTCAATCAACTAAATCATTTATATATTCCTGATTTTTGAATTTTGTGGGTCATTGAATACAATATTTAAGTGGTACAAATTTATCACCTATTTTTATTTTTGAGAGTTTTGAATTCATTTTCCTAATTTCTGCTTATCATGTTCTTTTCCGTATCATTAATGATAACTTTGGCCTTTTTTTCCTAGAATTTTCATCATCTTAAATTACCTTATGCTTACTTATTATGTGGAACAATTCAATGATACACGAATATGCATGAAACATAAATCTATTTTTTTTTTACTTTTTAACATGCTAACCTAATTATGTTTATATCCTTGATGAGTACACTACTAATTTCAAATAAAAGGGGATAAAAATTACAAGTGAGTGAAAAATTTATACTTTACAATTTAATTTTTTTATCTCGTAGTTAATAAAAATCTTCTATTATGTTGACTTATGTGTACTTTTTTTGTGCATTAAATAATAAAGCATTTATTAAGGTCTAGAATAGTTTATTAATTCTTATTGTTAAAACCATTTTCTTATTTTATTTCAATAAATATATAAAGTATAGAAAAATTTGTAAGTAGAAAAATATCATCATCTTTGTAAGGTAGACCGTTTAATTAGACACCGATTTTATATGAAACACCAACTTAATTTACATTATATTTTCTATTATTAGATTATTAAATGTAACTGGACCATTCAATTAGACACATAAATTTCACATGAAAACAACATCTTTATTTACTTTATATTTTCTATTATTAGGTGGAACAATTCAATGAAACACGATATTATAGAAATAGTTATATACTTTATGTTATGAAAAGAGACAACTATATTCGGAATGTAAGAAATTTAATAAAGAAATGAAATCGAGTGGCAATTGATATATTATGTATAAGGACGATAAACTTCGTGACCATGATTTTAAGTCAATATTAAATAACAAATGTATAATTGTTTGCAATACCTTTAATCCACTTATTTATTTATTTATATTTATTAGCTTTAATTACGTGCAACTGCACGTACTAATTTCTAGTATATATATATATATATATATACCAATAATTTATTTTACAGGCCCGTGTTACTGATATTACAGGAATAATAATAACTCCAAACAAAACAAAAAAATCTATGCTGAGCCACTTTCTGTTATATAAGGATATACAAAGCCAATTTCCAGGGAAATATAGTGAAAAAAAAAAAAAAAAAAAAAAAAAAAATTAACGTTCCATTTAGGAGCACCCAATTTCAAATAAAATAAAATAAAAGATTATAAACTTTTCATTTATACTGCTAGCTAGATAATTGATATGAAATTCTTATGATAACACCAGTTACAAAAATTTATAAAGTGGAGTCGTTTCACACATCAAGATATTGTCAAGTTTTATTTTTAATTAATGAAGCGGAGTAATTTCATCTCAATTCAATGTGTTATTTTTTTAATCAATGAATTCTAATTCAATCATTTAATGTGTTTTCTTTTCATCAACCGATCAATATACTATTGAAATTTATGTTTATCAAACAAGTGATTAATCAGTTAAAATCATATCCTTTCAATGCACATGAAAGTAAGCAAAGATAATTTTTTTTATAAAAAAAAAAAAAAATCCATATTCAACGTGTTTATTCTTTTGTTGTATCTTGGAGAACGGATTGCCTATTTTGAATTAAAATTGAAAAAAAAAAATATATATATATATATATATATATAAAAGCTAGTAATCTACATTTTAGAGAATTGAATCAACACTTAAAAATTTGAAATTGAAGAAAAAATTTAATGCAAAATTTTATTTTTTTCAAAAAAAATATTTAATTTGATATTAACATTGAAAAGATTTAGAAAAAGTAGAGTTTGGACTGCAAGAGTTACACTAATTCAATTATTAATAATATATTACATTTTCTGTATTTTTTTTTTTTAATTATGTGAATTTACAGTTGTTCTTCATTTATTATTGAACACTTAAAGCTCTGGATGCATTAAAGAAATCCGATTTTTTTTTTTTTTTTAATTTTTATAATTGAAGGAATGAATATGCTCCTTATAATCAAAGAACCCCAAAACTAACAACATAAGATTAACTAACATCAACTTCTGCTAAAAATTATGAAAAAAAAAAAAAAAAATCAAAATAAGACACCTTATATATATATATATATAAATGTTAAGTACATAGTGGGCCTAGGCCAAAACAAACCCAAACTGGGACTACAACAAAGGCCTAATGGGGCATACAAAGGGAAAACCCTTAATCAAAGCCACTAATAGCCACAATTAACAGATGATTAACCGTTAATGGAGGGAGGGTATCATAGCTCCAGTCCGGCGAGCCCCATTAGCAGTGATCCAACGACTTGGCCAGAGCAGTTTCAGTCCAGAGGTCTTTGAGGAGGTCGGCAACATGAAGGCAATAGTACTTATTCCTTTTCACACCCACACGATGTGATAACCTGTTCCCAATGTACGAGAGAAATTATCCGGTAGTACTGTTAATCAGAAAATAAAATGCAACGTAACTAAAAGTAACGCAATGTAACTAAAAAGTTGAAAAGTTGCATAACATCTCTTGATTGACCTCGGCACATATTGTGATAAACATTTTAGTATCTCTTTAGCTGAAAGCAAAATCTTCTAAAGAAAAATATTATATATTATTAATAGTTAAATGAATTGATATTCCAACCAAATACATAATTATAATAAAAGAACCTAACACTATAAAATTTACCAGCATAACAAAACTCACAGCATAATCAACTAGCACGAGACTAAAAAAATAAAATAACACACCTAACTAGTAAAAAAAAAAATTAAAATTATAACTTTATTTGATTAGCATATTGATGGTATTGCATGAAAAATTATTAAGTGTCAAAGATCATATACTTTTCGACCAATCAGAAAATAACATTCAACTAAAAAGTTGAATAAGTTTAACATATTTTTAATTGCATGACATTTCGTGATTGATCGAAACTACTTGATTCCGAATATTTCACCCCTATTGTATTATGTGCAGTCAAATATTGGCATTTTATATATATGGGATTTATGAATACATGGTTATTAGGATTCAGAAATGGTGCTAGCTACCTTTCATTCATGTATGAGATATATATTCTGGTAAACATTTTAGTATCTCTCAAACTGAAAGCAAAATCTTCTGTAAGAGTGATAGAATGATTTGAAGAACAGGAAGAAGATGCTAAATACTGCGCCAATAAGGCTATCAGAACCAACAACAACAACGACAACAAAAATTGTATGAATCAAGGGCTCCTGATTATCTTGGTGCCCACCCTAATAAAATTGGACTTGGTGGTGGAGCGTGAGCATCTATTAGGGGCAAAGGAGAGCACAGATAAAAGTGAGTGAAACGCCTTCGCTGCTATCCTCAGTTTAATTTGGCCTCTTTTTGGGAGAGGCCGTCTTCGTTCAGAGCTTGTGTCAAATGCAGTAGCAGCAGCAACTTCAGAATCATTTACCTTGTTCTTCTTCATCTGGGAAATTTAATAGCGCGCTAATTAATTGCTTTCTTGTGCTGATGGCAGTGCCTTGAGCCCATAGTGTTATGATTTTGGAGCTTATATAGTAGTAGCACAATGAGGTGATGAGAAATAGAGTATGGCTTGTAGTATAGGTAGGATCAAGTTGTTTCACTAGGCAAGGGTGGAGAGCCATGCCAGCTAAATGGTTTGACCATAATTGATTCCTTAAGACAACTCAAATGAATTTTAATTTGTTTTATTATTTGGCAAATTGATTGTTAGAGTAAGCACAGCCTATACTAATTTATTTATGTGTGTGTGTGTGAAGACTGCTCATGAACTTATGTCATTTGCATTTAAATTAGTAAATCTGTATGTCTAAATGTAGCAAAAACAAATCACTAGATCAAAGCAGTGAATGATTTATGTATCCACCCACTGGCTACTGTCCTAAGCCACATTACCAATAAAACCAAAACTTAACCTTGAAAGCCCGAGCTTCCTTGTATACCTGTCAAATTTGCATGGATGCATGGTCAAAGGAGCTCAAAATCATGAAGCTAGCACATTAAAGTATTAAACACCTACTTCTATCAATCACTCACTAGATCATCTTAAGAATTCAATTTGTCTCATGTTGGGTAGAAAGGAATCTTGTAGAGTGAGACAATTAAGCTGGCATGTCACCCCAATGACCACCGATTTTAGCCAATTTTGCACCATTAGTCATAAGAAAAACAACCAATTTTATTACATTAATTCGATGTTTGATTTAATGTGTTACTCCTGAAATAAGTTGTTGACAACATCACATTGAAATTGTTTCAAGACGTCAACACCTTAAATTCAATCTGAAAATAATATAATCTATCGAATTAAGTTATTCAACATGTTATAATTGTTGGGAAACGTGCAATATTTAAGAACTTTTCGAGGGATTTTAATTCATAAATCTTGATTCATTACACAGACAAGTTTTATGTAAAAATAAAACATGATGTATCATTCAATTAAAAGATTGAATATTTATATCAAGGTTTGAGTAAACCTTAGATCTCTCCTCTAAAGTGAATGTTCTCACTTATTGTAGATCCCTTTTGCTAGATACCTTTTCCATGGATCTCCATCTTCTTGGTAACGGTCTTACCTTTAGGAATCACTCATAAGCCTCCATGAATGACCTTGGAAAACTAGGCTTGTGAGAGCCTCCATTAGATGAGAACACTAACCTTAATTTTCTACAGAGAAAAAAATTATTCCTTTTTTCTTCTTTTCAAAAATCACCCAAAATATACATAAACCATGTATATTTATAGGCAACATAAAAATAAAGAAAAGGAAATAACAAATCCTTCTCAATTTCTTATTCATATGTCTCAAATCTAATATGATTCCAATATCAAGTTAGGCTATGAGTGAGAATCCATTGGGCCTATTATTTTATTGGCTACAATGAATTAATAATTGGCCCGGTCCATGGACCCAATTTAATTAATTCATAAATTAATTTCTACTCCACTAAAAGAAATTAATTGAACTCCAATTAAATAATAAATAACCTATAAGTCAATATTGCACTTTGACCCCTCTATACTTAATTAGTTATCGGATAAATAAAGCCATCAATCCGACTACTTAATTAATATATTTATTTTGATACCATTGATTATTTCTGGCTCGATCACAATAAAACATTTGTTGGACAAAAATAATAATTTAAATAAATAAATATATAATAAATCATTTTGTCTAAAAACATACGAAGGCCTTCGAATTTACTTTGTGATCAACCATAATCAATACAAAATAAATACAAGTAGTAATGATGCAAATATTGAAAATATAACCCTCTAACTATTAATTACATGACTACCCAAAGTGTCGGTCTAAGGATCCCGAAGAATCCGCCGAACAAATCAAAGTAATTATTAATTAATAAAAGAGTCTATAATTTTCTCATGCTTAAGAGTCAAATGCCATGACAGTGATAGGGAGCAATTGCATATGACGGCTCTCGCAATATATCTCAACCTAACGCGGATCCAGTTCAAGTCTTAATTAATTATGAGTCTATCCATAATTACCGACTATGAAAAATTTATGATTACTATTTATATACATGTATTGATTACCATCACTTACATATATAAATATCTCTTGTAATCAAATGGACACTATCAATTCCATAGTGAATCGAAACATAATACATTGAATTCACCAATTGTATAAAGTATAAATATTTCAGAATGTCACTATAATCCAGATAGGAATTTGCTATGCCAGGGCATATAAATCCCAACAGCTCCCACTTGCCCTCATAGCCAATTCAAATTGTATCTAACTTTAATGTTATCCAGGTGTTGATCAAAATTATTGATCAATGACACCTTTGATAATGGATCAACAAAGTTGTGTTCCAATGCAATGTTTAAGCTACAAGTACATTTTCTTGCCGGATAATATCATGTTGAACATGATACTTCCTCTCAGTGTATGTTGTTCTTCTATAGAACCTTGGGTCATTGGTTTGGACTACTTCTGCACTATTGTCGCAACATAGCTCAATAGGCAGGCTAGTATACTCCACAACCTCTAAATCAGTGAGATCAAACCAATAGGCTTCCTTTGCCGCCTTTAAGGCTACAAAGTATTCCACCTGCAGGTTTGAGTCAGCAGTTGAAATCTGCTTAACAATCTACCAACTGATTTCCCTTCCATTAAGTGAACATACACTAAGTCATGAACCTCATAATATCTACTTCTGATTGAAAATCAGAACTAGCATACCTGACTAGGACTATATTATCACATCCATAAATGAGTACGATATCCTTGGTCCTCCTTAGATACTTAATGATATTTTTCACAACAGACCAGTTATCAAGTCCAGGATTGGATTGATATCTTCTGACTATCCCTACTATGTAGTGGATGTCCTATTTGGTATAGACCATGGCATATATGAGACTTCCATATGCCAAAGCATATAGTTCCAGTCTCATTAACTCAATCTCTTCTGCTAGTCTTGGAAAACTACTTACTAGAGAGAGCCATCCATATCAATAAAGCAAGAACTCATTCTTTGAGTTATGCATACCAAATCTGGTCAAAACTTTATCAATGTAGGATTATTAAGATAAGCCTATTTTCCTTTTAACCTGATCTTGCAAAAGCTTGATCCTAGGAATATAGCTTACATCTTAAAAATTCTTCATTTAAAAGTAATTGAACAACTACCTCTTTATTGATGACAAAACTTCCACATCATTCTAAATGAGTAGGATGTCATCAATATATATAGAATAAGAAAAATAATGACATTCCCTTGTACACTCATGATTTATTCACTAAGAAATCTTCTAGTATCTTTTTGTAGATTAACTTGCCTTTCATAGGTATCACCCTACTAAAAAGTTCTACAAGATCTCAGAATTTATTAGAATACATAGATTCCAACTCTGATTTCATAGTAACTCGCCAAAACGATCTGAATCCATATCGGTTCACGCTTCCGTGTAGCTTACTGGGTCCAACTCATGTTTAACAGGGATATCCATAACGGTCTTACCTAAAAACATGATTTTGTCGGATTGGATAATTATCCTCCCACTACATCAATGTACCGATGAAGAAATCTGTGTACTAGATGATGCTGACGCATCAATAGGGAATTCATCTATAATTCTAAATCTCTGTACTAAGTGTATTCATATGTGGTATATCTGGTACTCATACCATATTCTCTAACACTATGCTACTAGGTATGTGATTCATAATATGATTCTCCTATAGATAAAAAGTGAGTGTAAACAATCAACTTTTATCATTGAGATCATAAAATAATCCGTCCTAGTAACTTTTAGAGTAGCTATCAAATCTATCATGCGTATGATCTGTTTCCAACTTACTTGTCCATATCAAGTGCACATGTGCAAGACTACCCATATGTGCATGTGATTCAAACTAAGATTTAGTCAAAAATATAGCTCAACGGTACCCTTGAGACAGACTAAGATGGAATGCAGTCCATAATGCGCATCGATGTCATTAACGCTAAACTCTTAAATGAAAGAGATAATGTGGCATAACTGATCATAGATCTAACCATGTTAAGTGGAATTCTGTTATTCCTATTTGACACCTAAATGCATTTAGCATCAATTGCGGAAAACTGGTACACAACACCCTCATTGACCATATAGTCTTTCCACTATCCCAAGAAATACTCATATCCTCGATCAGATCGAAGTGTCTTGATAAGTTTACCTAATATGTGTTCCACATCAGTCTTGACTTTCTTAGAATATACCAAGAGTTTAAGACTTGTGTTGCATCAGATAAACTTATCCAAAACATGAGTAATCTTGCTTGGATGTTCATAAGACCACACGTATCAGTGTGTACCGACTCCAATTGTTCTTTATGTCTATTTCATCTGGCTGATTAAGCCCTTCGAGTTATCTATCATTCAAAACAGAGTTCACAAGTTTGGTTTAGGCTCCTCTGCCTCACTAGGTAATTAACCTTCTTTAACCAATCTTTGAATCTCATTTTGACTTATTACAACCTAAAAATAGACACTAAAAATACAATGAGTTAGGAATAACAATTTTTCTCTTAAAATTCAATTTAAAAGATGCAACATTAGTTTCTACATCCTGCAAATCTTAAGAGTTTGTGATTATAGTATATTAACTATCTTTCAATGCACCAGAAGCAATCGCATATCTATTTAATTTTATAAAACCAATTTTACAAAATAACAACACAATTTTTATAAACCACAAGTGAAACAAGAATAAGATAGTGTCTAACTTCTGTTCATAAAGATAGTTCTCTAATACTAATATCCTCATACTCTCTAATTTCAAATGTAAAACTTCCACTGACTTAGCTACAACCTTGACATCAGGTCAGGTACAAATATATTATATATCATCGAGGCTTCTGGATTCCTGAAATCCTTACAACGAATTGCAAAAATATTTAGTGGCTCCAGAATCTATCCATCAAGAATTAATAGATACAACCACATAATATGGCTCAATGATTAAATATATATTTTCCTATGCCACGTCATTGCTTAGACAGTTCGTCCTTTAGTGTCTTCGTTAGCAGCAAAAGAAACAATTTAATTTGCCCTCAACATATACTGCCTTATTCCCTTTAACCTTTTGGATACCCATGTTTTGTGCTAGCCTAGTCCTATTATCATCCTTCTTCTTTGTTTTGCCCGTCCACTTGGGCCTAGAAGAAGACGGTATAGACTAGGTTAGTGTAATACCCCGTAATTTTAAAGAGTGTATTTAAATTAATTTTGTGTTAGGTTAATTTTCTTTTAATGTGTAGATTTAATCACCTTGTAATTATATATGTTAGATTAGTTAATTAATTTTA
Organism: Cornus florida; assembly: GCF_030987335.1. NCBI lineage: Eukaryota > Viridiplantae > Streptophyta > Magnoliopsida > Cornales > Cornaceae > Cornus > Cornus florida. The sequence goes on along the minus strand of NW_026775581.1, from coordinate 93,618,035 downwards.
TTTATTTGTGCATGTAATATTGATTTATGTTCTATATAGTATAATGATTAGTTTTGAAATTTTTATTGGTTATGTTTTAGATTAATTATTATTATTTAATTAAAGTATTTAATTTGTATATAATAATAATAAAATAATAATTATTATAAAGGTTTATTAATAATAATAATAGTATTAAACCAATGTCATGATGAAATTAGAGATTAGGATAGGATTTCATCAATGTTTATGGGTGGAATTGAAGCCATATGGTTGGGAAGGTGGTTAGTAAATGTAAAAATGAGATATTTGTAATATTTATATTATATAATTTGTATATAAATTAGCTAGCCTACCTTAGAAGGAAGGAAAGGGAGTTAAACACAAATTATAAATTCTAGTGAGCCATTGTAAGAGTGTGGAAAGGAAGAGAGAGAAAGAAAGGAGCTTGGACCGGTGTAGGGAATTTACCCGACTACGCGCAACCGGCGGATTTATTTTAAATCCATAAGGCAAGTTATTATCTATTTTTCCCCTTTGAATCTATAAATTAATTGTTTAAATTATTTAGATTATGATGGAGCATTGAGAGCATGCTTAGATTTTAATAAATGATTTTTTTTAGTTTATTAAATTAATGAATTTTTAATTATTTAGGATGGTAGATAATTAGTTATTATCCTATGAAGTTTAAAATAGCTAAAATATTTCCTTAAGGTGTTAGGGATTTTTTTTAGAATTTTTAGGAATTTTTCGGGCATTTTCTGCAATTTTCGGCGAGCCTCCGGCGAGGTTTCCGGCCACCGGCAGTGAAGAAGATGACCGGAGTGATCCGGTGTGATGCGGCGCATGGTAGGTTAGTGCGCGCGTGCATCCTGGCCATTAGTAGAGTTTGATTGATCCGGTGTATCGCGGTCCATGTTACCGCGATACACCCGGATCCGTGAGCGTTGGATGGAGGGAAGGTAGGTGGATCAATCCAGTGTAGCGCGCCCACATAGAAACGGTACAACCGACCAACCAGCATACGCCGCGTCATCAGGATGCATTAGTGCGCGCGTGGCAGCGCGTGCGCGCGCGTGGGAGGTTCTAGAGGCGCTTGAAGGCGCGTGTAAGCGCGTGCGCGTGTGGGAATAGTTGAGGCGCGTGTGGGAAGCTCTGGGAGGCGCGTGGGGGCGCGTGAGGGATCCCTACAGCTACTGGAAAAGTCTAGAATACCCCTAGGGACTGTTTTGTAAATTCTAGAATCTTAAACTTGGATTTTTAGGTACTGTGTTGGTATTTACGGGTTTAACGGGCCACGAAATTATTATTTTAATACCCATTAATTATTCTTATGGCCAATTAATCTCTTCTAAGCATCTATTGGCTCGTTTACGGTACGGATATTAATGTGATTTATTTAATGACATTGTTAAATATAAATAGTGTTAATATCTTACTAAATGGTATCAAACATTACTGTTAAATTAAATAATGCCATGTTTTAGTCATATAAATTATCCAATATATATTATGGGATATTTATACTGTTAATCATATATCAACCATGATTATTATGCTGTGTGCATTTAAGGAAATAAATGGACTGTTTAAATTATGTCGCATTTATATTATATGGATGTGTTGCCATATAGAACCATGTGAGCTGGCTAATAAGTTTAGACTCATTTATACCTTATGCATTCGTTGCGATAGACAGATGTGTGGTTGTCGGGGTATGTGGTTTAATATTATTGGCATGTGTTGCCTAATTGACACACTCGGTATATTTATTAATATTGTTGGCATGTGTTGCCTAATTTATATGCTCAGTATATTCATCAGTACTTTGCGAGGTGTTATCACTATGTAGTTCGTTATAGTCTGTGTTGTCAGTACCGTGCACCATGTATAATAGCTGATTTCCCGGGTAGGGAAAGGCGACACTTAACCACCTAGTGTGAGTCTAAGTGATCACCGTCTATTCTGGTTGAGGTCATGTTATACATGGGATAGTTCCCTTAGGATGTATATAGATATAGTACTCAACCGATTCATAATGATTAATTTATTTGATTCTCTGATTTGGGTCATAGTAGAGAGAACTTGCTCGTGGGGTTGACCCACCATTGTTGTTATTTCAGGATACGGTCAGTACCCGTTCCAAGGTTGAGGTTAGCAGTGTGGGACCACCATCCGAACTCATCTACTCTTACGATCTAGTTCAGGGTAGAAGTTTTATGTATTACTTCAGTTTCAGTTTTTATTTACTTTTGACGTTGAACTCTCAGGGTTATATTTAGGGATCCTTGACATAGGATTTCCAAGTTGTAATGAAGTACGGTATTAAATAAAGGATGGATGGATGTTGTATTATTTAGTGTTCCTTTCCTGTCTAAATTCTTTTATTATCATCATTTTGTATTCCATGCTTGTATATTGCCAATTGTTTTTGATATCCCTCGTTTTTCGTGTATAAGCCTGATCAACTTATGCGTGGAAAATGTGGGGGTGTTACAGTTAGATTGATAGGAACGCCCATACTCTTGATTATCCATTCATCTGTTACCAATTCTATAAGAATATCAGCGAGTGTGAACTCAAACTGATTCCTTATTTAGTTCACTCTAACAGAGTCGAACGAGTTTGGTAATAAGGCAATAATTGTCAACTTGAAACTTACCACCCAAGTCAGCCCTATTAATCTCCAGCTAATTTTTAAATAATAAACAATCATTTTCTAAAATTCCATTTCATACTGGAGTTCCTTAGGCTATCTTGATACTATTCAAGTCTGACATTGTACTTTGGCATACTCTCTATCTAATCTCACCAAAACATCTTATTGACATTTAACATGATGCTTCAAGAAAATAAAATAATGTAAATGTTAGCTTTGGAGCGTATTCGAGGTAAACTCTAGAATATTACACCAAGTCATCTCATTTGCCATATTTCACTTATTCAAAGTATTAATGTTCTCTTGAGTATCTTAAAGTAAAAGGATTAGGTTTAGGAGTAATAAATACATTTGTACCCTTACGTTGTGAATAAAATATCTAAGTTCCTTTCCCAGTCAATATTAATGAGGTTCAGTTACATTGAATATGTAAGCAAGCAGATAAATTGGATTAGACATAATTAATCTTAATATAAATGCATTCATACAATATGCAAGGTGAATTATTAATACTGTCATGCATATTTAAAATTAAAATGAGTTTGTTAACCACATAATATAATAAATCTTATCGAACAAGAAATCATTATCATTATTGGTGAACAATCCCTTTTAATTAATGCAGGTCCTTCAACTATGTAGTATAATAAATCAATCAATCAATATGTCAATAACTTATCCTGTTGGAGGAGTTCATTATTACTATGTTGAGATTCATTTACTATTAGGTGAGCACTTCCATTAAAATAGTATGTGGGTCCCTTAACCACTGCATGAAAAATCAGATAACCAATACGCCAATAACTTATTCGGTTGGCGAAGTTTATTATTACTATTGGCGGGCAAATCCCATCATTTCCATATCTATTAAGACAATGCCTTGTCTATTTATATGAAATGATTCCCGATTATGTTTAGCCTTTCTAAAATCACCTAGCGTAGACCACTCCGTTAAGGAGCTAACACTATTGATTTTAGATTGAGTGTATAACGCTATTAAAGCTCTAATGAAAAATAAAATATTAAATATCTTGTCATTATAATCTAGATTCTTTAAATCATGCGTAGGGCCTTATTTTTAAAGATCTAATTACAATGAACATTTAATATTTTTATTTTCATGAGACAACCATTCTTGTAATATTAAAACTCTTCAAATCATGCGTGGGGCCTTATTTTTGAAGATCTAATTACAATGTTTTTAATAACGAAGGCCATGGGGTAATGTATAAAAATTCCCGCTCCCACTCAATTTTTTTAATTATTCATAATTAGGGTTTTTAATTTATTCATTTACATGATATGATGCATGCAAAACGCCTTGATTTTAATCCAATTAAATTTAGAAAATAACTGGACTTGTAAATGATTCACTAATATTTAATTTGAAGTACACTTTAAAAATAATTTATAAAAATAATTTTTCGTTTCTCAATAAGTGCCCTCAAATTAATTAGTATTTACATCCAATTAATTTTCATAATTTAATTAATATAAATCAAGTCATTTAAATAAATATCATGGATCCAATGCATGAACAATAATTAATTAATAATTATTTATTCTATGCATTTCATACATCACATAAATAAATAAATGATAGACAAAAGCAAATAAAATGGCCAATGGAATCAGCTTTTAACATTTAAATACTATTCTAGTTGTTCTGGCGACTATCAACGGCTTGTATATACCTGTAGGGAGCTTGAACGCACTAGGAGAAGCAAAACAGCACTTGGAATCCGCCCGGAGGACCCCACATGCGCTGGCACTCACCTGGGGGTACAACAGCACGTGGCACGTTCCCTCACGCGCTCGCACGCGCCTGGAAAGCGCTGCGGCACGTGTGGACGCGCCAACACGCGCGCGTGGAGGTTAAAGCTTGTTCTGGCGCGTGTACATCACGCGCGCGTGGAGGTTAAAGCTTGTTCTGGCGCGTGTACATCACGCGCCAGCAAGCCACTAGTTTCTGGCGTGTGAGAACGCGCCGGATAGTTTTTCAATTCTGTTGCTTTGGCGCGTGACCATCAAGTGCCCCTCGATTGGATACTCTTGGAGCACACCCTTGCCGCGTCGCATGGGATAATTTCCCTTTTTAGTGCTGATCCATTGGTTGTATAACCTGTTGCATGGAATGTTGGTGCACCTCATTACACCGGATCAGCAACCTTACTCCGGCACTGCCCTCATCGCCGGCACTCTCCTGTCACCGGAAAAACTCCGAAAATTCCAGAAAATATTTAAAAAATTCCAGAAAATATAAATTAAGCCCAAAAAATTCCAGAAAAATTCTGAAAAATTCCTGAAGCCTAATTTAACCCTTTTGGACCTTCTTGAAGCTTCACAGCACTCTTTGATGAATATTACATAGCTTTAAATAAATTTACAATTTGAAATACAATGGAAAAAATTAAATTACATCATTAAATTTTCAAACGGCTAAATCAAAGCCTTAATTACATTCATCCAAAGATAAAATTACATTCAATAAACCTATAAACTTCATCCATGGCCCAAACACACATCATCATCCATTCACAATTATGCATACATCATCATATATCAATATATTAAATCATACATCAATATATATATATATAATTTGGATCCATGATGATGATTTTCATAAAAACATGATCTCTAGTAATGAATCAAACCATGCTCTGATATTACTGTTGGGAAACGTGCAATATTTAAAAAAATTCAAGGGATTTTAATTCATAGATCTTGATTTATCACATAGAGACAAGTTTTATGAAAAACAAAACATGATGTATCATTCAATTAAAAGATTGAATACTTACATCAAGGTTTGAGTAAACCTTAGATCTCTCATCTAAAGTGAATGTTCTCACTTATTGTAGATCCCTTTTGCTAGACACCTTTTCCATGGATCTCCATCTTCTTAGTAATGGTCTTGCCTTTAGGAATCACTCATAAGCCTCCATGAATGACCTTGAAAAATTAGGCTTGTGGGAGCCTCCATTAGATGAGAACACTAACCCTAATTTTCTAGAGAGAAAAAAATTATTCATTTTTTCTTCTTTCCAAAAATCACCCCAAAATATACATAAACCATATATATTTATAGGCAACATAAAAATAAAGAAAAGGAAACAACAAATCCTTCTCAATCTCTAATTCATATGTCTCAAATCTAATATGATTTCAATATCAAGTTGGGCTATGAGTGAGAATCCATTGGGCCTATTGTTTTATTGGCTACAATGAATTAATAATTGGCCCGGTCCATGGACCCAATTTAATTAATTCATAAATTAATTTCTACTCCACTAAAAGAAATTAATTGAACTTCAATTAAATAATAAATAACATCTAAGTCAATATTGCACTTTGACCCCTCTATACTTAATTAGTTATCGGATTAATAAAGCCATCAATCCGACTACTTAATTAATATATTTATTTTGATACCATTGATTATTTCTGGCTTGATCATAATAAAACATTTGTTTGACAAAAATAATAATTTAAATAAATAAATATATAATAAATCATTTTGTCTAAAAACACACGAAGACATTCGAATTTACTTTGTGATCAACCATAATCAATACAAAATAAATACAAGTAGTAATGATGCAAATATTGAAAATATAACTCTCTAACTATTAATTACATAACTACCCAAAGTGTCGGTCTAAGAATCCCAAAGAATCCGCCGAACAAATCAAAATAATTATTAATTAATAAAAGAGTTTATAATTTTCTCATGCTTAAGAATCAAATGCCATGACAGTGATAGGGAGCAATTGCATACGACGGCTCTCGCAATATATCTCAACCTAACGCGAATCCAGTTCAAGTCTTAATTAATTATGAGTCCATCCATAATTACCAATTATGAACAATTTATGATTACTATTTATATACATGTATTGATTACCATCACTTATATATATAAATATCTCTTGTAATCAAATGGACACTATCAATTCCATAGTGAATCGAAACATAATATATTGAATTCACCAATTGTATAAAGTATAAATATTTCAGAATATCACTATAATTCAGATAGAAATTTGCTATGCCAGGACATATAAATTCCAACAATAATACCGTGCTTTGTACCCAAAATGCACTGCAGATGATTCTCTTTCTGAGAAATAAGTTATTTGATCGTGTGCTGCAGCATCAAATGTATAAATATATTATGGAACAAGGTTGCTTGGTCCATAGACAATGACACAGCCATTTGGCATTCCCAAGGAAGTCTTCCTGAAAGCATAGATAGACATTGCAACACATGCATATATATATATATGAAGGCTGCTCCTTGAAACCTGCACAATTTTCATTTAAACTAATGAAACTACATTTGTTCAAATGTAGCAAAAACAAATCAATTAATCCTAGCAATAAATTTGTATGTAGCCACCCACAAATCATGGTCCTCAACCTCATCCACTTTATCAAGAATCCAAATACCAACCTTGGAAGTCCACATGAGAGCTTCCCTATATACCTGTTCTACAAACCATAACGCATATAAACTATGGACTACACCTAGTTCTATCAACCACTTACTAAATCATCTCATGAAATTGAAGTTGTCTCAAGTTGGGCTCAAGGGAATCTTGTACAGCCAGACAATTAAGCTGGCATGTCCCCCAATCGCTGCCAATCATGAATAAGAAATCCAAATCTCTAATCTCCCAGATCAACCTTTCCCTCTCCCCTGGTATTAGAAAGACTAATACTTGTGCTATATAAACACCCAAACACCCCGAAGTCCCCAAACCAGAGCAATTGAGTACTCATATACATTTCAATATTATATCAGTTGAAAGAGTCTGCGAAAGAAGCTGATTTTCCTTGTTGTTGCCACCATGAAGAGTACTACCATCAGTGATGTCCCTGCAGCAGTAAACAGTGGATGTTCCGGCAGAAGAAGGCCTCTGCCAAAGAGAGGACAGATAAAATCAAGGATAGCAGCAAATGCATTACATTCCATTGTTTCTGTGCTCTCAACAGCCTCTTCACATCACCACCATTCTAACACGATCACAAAACGTTAGTCTAAATCAATCACTGTGTAATTGATGTCTTCTTGATGATTTTAGTTTGAATCTTGTAATTTTAGTTTGATCAGTGGAATGGTTTATATGACCTTTTTTTCAATACACTCTGACTGCAGTCATCCAGACAGACATGTTTCTTTTGCAAGGGAAGTGACTCTAATCAGGCATGCCTGGGAAATGTTTTGATTCTATGTACGTATATTCCTTCAAAAATCAGAGTTTTAATTTGAAAAAAAAAAAAAGAGGCAATGATTCAAAGTTATCAGGATTATATGACCACTGTACGTTTAATTGAATAAATGATTCATAATATTATGTGAAAGGTAGTTTTAGCTTAATTGTCACACGATCAACAAACTCATGGGACTTCTATTATGGTAGTTTTAGCTTGTCACATTATCAACAACTCATGGGACTTCTATTATATTACGCAAATTGCTGCAACTGCACATGGTTGAATAGAGCAAAAAAGAGAGCTATTTATGGTTTTTTCGCAAATTAAAACAATTTCCAACAAAAAAGAGAGAGAGCTATATAAGGTTGTGGATAAAGAAAAAAATTAGTAATTGAAAATAGAGAGAGGAGGACATCAAGTTTGTCAAACCAGCAATGGCCTGTAAACTAACTCAAATCTGGGGCAAGAAGACAAATTTGCATTACGAGAAGGCAAGTCAGAATCACTACATGAGTTGGGAGTTGTCATTGTTTGTGAAAATGGAGGTTAGAATCACTACATGAGTCAGAAGCATTTCAAGAATAGAGGTTTCTATCAATGTAGTAGGAAAAGCAATATAATTATGATGCGTTACCACTGTCGTCATCAACATCATCGTCTCTCACAATATATATGTATTTCGATCTGTAAATATATATGTTTATGATTGTCATCCTAGGGAACAAGCTAGGTAACCATGTGCTGAAGATCGAATCAAAGAGTACAAACATATATTATAAATGAAGATGGCATCGAATGGGGACAATATATAACAAAACCATTAATTATCATTCCCAATGAAGCCTTCCTGGAACACATGAATAGAAAGAAATATAATATGAGCAATTGGTTCCTGAAATGTTCCCAAATTGTAATTAAACTAATAACTGTCAAAAAAGAAACAAATTTGAAGCACTACTAGGTCTTATATATATATATATATATATATATATATATATATTTGTCGTCTACATCAAAGAAAAAATCTTATATTGACATTATTAAAAGAAGGTGGTTTTGCTTCAACCATAAGCAACAAGATCAGTGAAAGCTTAATTAGGACTACAAGAAAGCCTTTGTTTCTGTGCTCTCAAGAGCCTCTTCAAATCACCAAAGTTACATCAAACTTAATTTGTCTGATATAATATTTCCTTTTCCATTCCTCTTCTCTTGTCCTTTTCATCTTGTAAATTCACTTGAATGGACTGGTTTTAGTCAGCCAGATTATATTAGAGCAGGTTTTTATAAACCATATATATATATATATATATATATATCAATAATTTATTTTACTGGCCGGTGATACTGATATTACAGGAATACTAACTCCAAAAAAAATCTATGCTGAGCCACTTTCTGTTATATAAGGATATACAAAGCCAATTTCCAGAGAAATATAGTGAAAAAATAATAATAATAACGTTCCATTTAGGAGCACCCAATTTCAAATAAAATAAAATAAAAGATTATAAACTTTCCATTTATACTGCTTGCTAGATAATTAATATGAAATTCTTATGATAACACCAATTACAAAAATTTATAAAGTGGAGTAGTTTCACACATCAAGGTATCGTCAAATTTCATTTTTATTTAATGAAGCAGAGTAATTTCATCTCAATTCAATGCGTTGTCTTTTTCATAAATGAATTCTAATTCAATCATTTAATGTGTTTTCTTTTCATCAACCGATCAATATACTATTGAAATTTATGTTTATCAAACAAGTGGTTAACCAGTTAAAATCATATACAAGTGGATGGAATCTTAATTCCACAAGTCTCCTTTCAATGCAAATGAAAATAAGCAAAGTTAATTTTTTTTATAAAAAAAAAAATCCACATTCAACGAGTTTATTCTTTTGTTGTATCTTGGAGAACGGATTGCCTATTTTGAATTAAAATTGAAAATATATATATATATATAAGCTAGTAAGCTACATTTTAGAGAATTGAATCAACAAATTTTGAAATTGAAGAAAAAATTTAATGCAAAATTTTATTTTTTTCAAAAAAATATTAAATACAAAATTTGTACTATTTTTTTTTTTCAATTTTAAATCCAAATCACTTATTCACGGTTCAAAAACAATACTAGAATGCATGACATAACTACACGTGTTATAAAAATAAAAGCATCAACTACACTTCTGACTTCTTTTTGTTTCCTATTTACCCACAAAAAGAAAATAAATTAGAGATATATATATCGATATACAAAAAGTATATGAACTTTGCGAAACATTCACGTGCATGTTTATATTCCAGCGGCTCCATAGGTGCAATTAAGTGCAGCAAAAGCAAATGAGGGTGAAAAATCACGGTTTTCTAGACTTTTTCAATCACATAATCTATAAAGAATTACTACGCATTTTCTAGAATTGATTGCACTGAGATTACTACAGTAGTCTGTCACGTGGACTGGTTTTATGTTGGGCCCATCTACCGACAAAGCCACCAGCTATGCCACCCAGCTTTTTATTGTTTCTTGGGCTGCTCTTTGGCATCCACTCGGGGACTCTCTTTTATTGTTTGGGCCAGGCCTAACAAAGATTAGGACTTGGCCCTATGTGGGATTAATTTAAGACGAATTGAATTCATAAAATATACAGTAATTGAAAATAGTACCAATCTATTTATTTTTTCATTTGTATTTATTTATATTCACAAATCTCAGTATCATTCTCAATTTAACAAATAACTGGCCGTAATTTCTTGATAGAATTACTCATTTGAATTACCATCCTATATACTTCTTCTTTTTTTCATTTTCTTGTTCCTATTTTTATTATTCAATCAGTGACTGAGTACAAAACACTCTTTATTAAATCATTTTAGAGAACTATCTCAAATGTAAAATTGAAAGAATTAAATTATACTTGTATTTTAAGCCATCCAATCTATTAAAACTAAATAAATAAAAGTAGATAAAAAGAAAAAAAGCCTTCATGTTGAATGGCTCCTATCAATATCATTTTTGTGAACTTAATAAATAAATAAAATTCAAATCCACATTTCATACACTGAATACAAAATATGTGAAGTGGGTGAGACCTAGCGAATTCTTATCTCTAACCCAATACACCATCTACAATCTAGATACCTCTCTCGATTTTAGACTATACTTGGGTCTATCCCATTCTCCAATCCCACGCTCATTACATCATTTTACACCAACTTTGCATCACTTTATTTGCTTTGAGACGTACACATTTGTCTTGTATTTCCCTGCTAAACTTTAACTGCATTTCACTTTCTTATAGATGTATCTTACTTCTGATGTGGGAAATTCTAATTGTCTCTAATTCAATTCATAACAATCAAATATTACAAAAAAAAATTTATTTAATTTTAAAATTTTTATACATAAAATAAAAGAAAGATACAGGTAACTTCTTCCTGTGACAAAAATGCATGCCCTCACTTTCTTTCCCAAATCTCTCCTTTCCCACCCTCCAATTATCGGAGCATCCCGATACATAACCTTTTATTGGGTCATCTAAATCCACCTTCATCTTCTTCTCTCCAACATATCCTTTTGAATCACACATTGAAGAAAACACTCGCATAGATCTACTGTTTTTTGGGTCTCTCCGAAACACCAAACCTTTCTCAAAAAGCCTAAAACCAGTTTGAAATTCATTTTCCTAATCTTGTTATTGTTGCTTCACAGTTCACACCATGAAAGTCACTACCCAGAAAGATTCAGAAAAAGTAATTTGGGATCAAATGAAAAGCCCATCAAGCACACACATATCACAGAACAGAGCACTACCCAAACTCATGGTCTTTCTCATACTCTTCGTCTCACTCACCTACCTCGTCTACACTTTCAAGCTCATCTCCTCTCCGCCAAATTGCCACGAAGACAACATCTTCACTACTCTGCATTTATCATCAGCAAAACCCAATTTCAAGTACCAATCAAACCCATCAATCCATAATCAGCCGACCCATTTGGCAGCGCCGGAGGAGGAAGCAACCCACAGGAGAACGGAGCTCGAGCACATCGTCTTCGGCATTGCGGCGTCCGCGAAGCTCTGGGAACAGAGGAAAAAATACATCAAGCTATGGTACAACCCGATCCGAATGAGGGGCATAGTCTGGCTAGACAATCCGGTGGAGACCCATTCGGATTCGGACCTACCGCAGGTGAGAATCTCCGGCAACACGACGAAATTCAAGTACAAGAACCGGCAGGGGCACCGGTCGGCGATTCGGATATCGCGGATCGTGACGGAGACGCTCCGGCAAGGGATGGAGGACGTGAGGTGGTTCGTGATGGGCGACGACGACACGGTGTTCGTCGCCGATAATCTTATTAGGGTTTTGAGAAAGTACGATCACACCCAGATGTATTATATTGGGAGTTTGTCGGAGAGTCACTTGCAGAATATATATTTCTCGTATGGAATGGCTTATGGTGGTGGTGGGTTTGCGATTAGCTACCCATTGGCGAAAGCACTGGCGAGAATGCAAGATAAGTGTATTCAGAGGTACCCGGGATTGTACGGGTCGGATGATCGGATGCAAGCTTGTATGGCTGAACTCGGTGTGCCACTCACCAAAGAACTCGGCTTCCACCAGGTCTGTGTTTTCTCTCTCTCTACTTTACTCATTTTGCATTGCTTTGATTTTTTTTTTTTTTTAATTTGTTTTGGGTGTTTTTGTTTTCTTGTTTTGGTTCTTTAGTGTTTTTTATTTTTATTTTTTATATTTTCTCTCCCCCTCTGGGTCAGTTATTTGATTTTTTTTCTTACTTGGTTTAGTTTGAGTACAATTTTTTATTTCTAAAGAATAAAAAATCAGAAAATTGAACAAAAAATGGCTTGATAGTATTTTATTTATTTATTTATTTATTTATTTTGTGGTTTTTGGGCGTTTTTGCTTTTTATGTTTTGGGTAATTTTTCCATTATGTATTGTTTCGCCGAAAATGCATTTTTTGAACAGATAATTTGGCCCATACTGACAAAGCTGTGTCAAGTAAAGTTTTGGAACATTCTCGTTATCAGTGGCATTTTCTCTATTCACACGACTCTTCTTGTTAAATGTTTTCAATATTTTGTTTCGGGTGTTTTTGTTTTTTTGTTTTGGGTAATATTTTCATTTTCTATTGTTCTGCCGAAATTCATGCTGATACAGACAAAGTGCTTTGTGTCGATTGGGTTTAGCCTTTTAGGGAGCAAATTTTTGGGCCATTCTCGTTATCAAAAACATCTAACAGAGTTATTACTAATAAGTAGTAATTATATGTAAGAATAAAATTTGACCTGTAAATACAAACATATAACATACTCACGCGCGTGTGTGTGTTTTTTATTCTATTTTTTGGTACTAGTTACTTTGCATTAACTTCTACAAGAACAAACTTTTACCAGCATTATCTAGTAGCAGTAAATTAATGGTACAAGTTACTAGAATAGTATGTAAAGAATAGAATAAGTCTGTTAAGAACTAGTTAATATTAAATATTATAGGTAATATTATATGTGTGTGGGCATTTATGCTCGTTCGATTTCTGAAGAGAAATATATACCATTTTGAGCTAAATTATTGGTGATTACTTTTGTATCGAGTATAACCTGTTACAAACCATTGTGCACTAGTATTAATGGAACATAACTTTTTGTTGAGGATTGGGTTGCTAAGGTCAATTCTTTGTGAATTGTTGGCCCCCCAAATAGAAAGTTATAAAAGTTTAATGCAGACTTTTAGAAATTTCCAGTAATATTGTTCCTTGATGATGGTAATCTATTCTATAAAGTCACTACTGGGCCACAACTTGATGGTCTGAGGCTCTGAGCTCATTCTGGCCCGCGTTCAATGCGGTCTAGTTGTTCAACCGTACCTATTTATTGACACAATAAGATCGATATGGATCCTCTTAATAGAGATCGGTTGACACGTGTTCAAAAGTAAAAATCTTAACTCTCTCTTTTTTAATATTTAAAATTTCATAAGAAAATATGAGTGTCTCACATGGAGTAACACTCCATTACTTGGATTCTTGACCAAAAGGTTGTGGTGGTATGATTTTTCCCTTTTTTTTTCTAGAAAATGATGCTTGGTCAGAATTGGGACCATGTGTGGTGGTATGAGTGCCGGCTTCTTTTTTGTTTTTTTAAAGAAAAAAGTGAAGCTGAATATTTGATAATGTCATTGTGCATGATCATAGTCATGAAAGCTTGTGACTGAATTCTAACAGTGATCAGTCTCTTCTTGGTGGATGGCAATTCAGTATGATGTGTATGGGAACCTATTTGGACTCCTCGCGGCACACCCGGTGACACCATTGGTGTCATTGCACCACCTTGATGTGGTGGAACCAATATTCCCCAATATGACCCAGGTGCAAGCCCTTCAACAGCTTATGATTCCAATGAAGCTTGATTCAGCAGGTCTCATGCAACAGTCCATTTGCTATGACAAAGCAAAGAAGTGGACCGTTTCAGTGTCGTGGGGCTTTGCAGTTCAAATTTTTAGGGGTGTCCTATCGCCACGAGAGATAGAAATGCCCTCAAGGACATTCTTGAATTGGTATAGAAGAGCAGATTACACGGCCTACGCATTCAACACACGTCCAGTTAGCCGGAACCTGTGTCAGAAGCCCTTTGTCTTTTACTTTTCAAAGGCGGGATTAAATTCTTTAGGGAATCAAACGGTGACTCAGTATGATCGGCATCAAGTTCCTCATCCAGAGTGCAGATGGAAGATGGCGGATCCTGCTGAACTTGACAGAGTCGAGGTTCATAAGAAACCCGACCCACATTTATGGGATAGGGTAAGCACCATATCTGTTTTTTACATTGTTTACTTTGAATTTCTATTAACATTCTGCATTACAACAAAACCTAATTTTAGTGCGAAAACTCAATTCAATTTGGTTTTGCAATCACTGGATGGCCATATATAAGCCAAGAGAATTTATGACAGTTGTCTTCGAATGCAAAATATAGTTTTTGTGTGATGGGTAAATTCGTTGCTTATATTTTAATTAATCCCTGACATTGTGAGTAATATAATCACACGCGAAACCATATAACATATAATACACACTTTTAGTTGGTATATATATCTTGTAATGTGAGTTTCATTGGCTTTTTTTTCGATTGCTTTTGTGCAGTCTCCGAGGAGAAACTGTTGCAGGATCTTGGAATCTAAGAGAAGAAGCATGGTGGTGGATGTGGGTATATGTAGGGAAGGTGAGATAAGTCAAATTTAATCATAACCCAAAGCATTAGAGCTTCTTTTTCTTTGTGTTCTATCTTTCTTCATGTTGATTATTAGCTTTAATCCTTTGTTGTAAATTTATGCCTTCAGAATTCTTGCAAAGGTCTCCTCTTGGGTTAGAAAATAGGTAGGTTAGTATTAAAAAAATGGAATTCACACTTTTATATCATACAATGATTAATCACAATGTAGTTTCTAATTAAATAATTTCTTATCTATTTGGGGCTATTTAGGTGTGTGCATGTGTGGTGTTGGGGGTGAGAATTGTTAAGTAGCGTTCCTTCAACGGCAGCATGTGCTCCACTTAACTTAGATGCTCAAAGACATGGTTAGAACTTGAGGATTTTTCTCGTATGGAACACATGCTATGAAAAATGCTTAATAGTACAAGAATCAAATTTATTTATTGGGAGAGCATGTGATTTGAGAACGCCATTGACCCTAGATCGAAAAGGAATTTATAGTGTGTGGATCACAAACTTAAATTGAAAATACTCTAATAAGATACATCAAGGTGACCGGCAATGGCATATCTATTTCGTGTTTGTGACAATTTGCAATTTCTATGGACAATTTTGACTTCAACATGCATTAGCTTATATTGCAGCCTGAAGCTTACTCTTAATATGTAGCAAATCTTGTTAAACCTGCACATATGTTTGAGACTATTATCAAACCAAAGTGTAGTCTTTGTCTTGTGAACCTTAACAAATTGATCATGGTAGGTAACCAAAATCAATCTATATGTGGACGAATGTTGAAGTTTGTATTCGACCGACCCTTTTGGATTTATGGAATATAAGGTTTGGTGGTTTATGTCGGTTGGGCGACAAATTTCATTTTTATTATGGCTCTATCATGACCATGTGTGTTTAATATAAATGCATGATGTTTCTTTAGTTTTAATCAAAATGTGGCCAAGGTGACACAAGATTTATTAGTCGAAACAGGCCTACTTAAACAGGTTTAAGTTTATTGATTGTTTCTTGGTGGTTTCAAATGCCCTTTTTTTTGGTTTAGGAAGCAACTACTCATGTCTGATTACTTTTTAGGCTTTTCGTTTCGGCATGATTCTGTTCAACCTATATGGCATAATATATGATTAGGATGGCTTACACCGACATTATTTTTGTTATGTTTTCATTAAATTAGGGACTCTTTTTTCTGTCATTTAGGTGTGGATGGTCCGGTCCCTTCATTTTTTACATGGCCAAATTGAGTCATTCAAGAGCATTGTAGTTTTTCACTCCACCTTTTGGATGAGTGACTATATCGATAATGATTAATGTTACGTACCAGGCAAAAAGCAGTGGATAGAAAATATTAAAGATTTTTTTTTTCAAAAAAAAAAAAAGAAAAAAAACACACTCAACACCCACTTTTGTCGGACTTGAACCATTGAAGGGCGAGTAAGTATCTAAGGCTCCAAGGCCCTGGTAAAAGTAAAATAAAAAACAAGACAAAAACTAAGAAGTTTTTTTTATATTTTCATTCTAATTTATCATATCTTTCCTTACTAATTTTATTAAAATGAGAAATAGAAGAATGATATGGGTAAAGTGGAAGTCTGTGAAGGTGATGAAAATAGCAAGTCTATATGTTATGATGGTGTTTTGACTCTTCTCAGAGTCTTTTTGTATGTATGGTGTGAGTTCACAACTTCACATTAGAGTGTTAATTATGCGTGCAATATCATGGATAGCTACACGTGGCTTCACAACTTTCCATTGCCAGTTAATGGGAGAAGAATGAGGTGTCTTCATCCCATCCAGGGATGGAGGAAGCTAAAGTGGATTTTATTGGTGATGTTACAATGCTTATGGTTAGGGATGATAAATTCTCCAACTCCGTTGGAACCCCGTCCCGTCCCTCCTTCCCGTTTATAGCGGAGATGGGAACCTTTTTATGTAAATGGGGATAAATTTTAAAAATTTGCAGGGGCAAGGATGGGATAAACTCGCCCTTTTTAGATATTAAATTACTAATATATTCTTACATTTAATAATTTATTGTTAAATTAGATTTATTATATATATAAAAATAAGAAAAATTATATTTTTTAAAAAAAATAATATATATTAATCGGGACTGGGACTGAGGATAAGAGGTCGGGGGCGGGTATGGAGGTGGTGGTAAAATTTTAAGCGAAAATAAAAACGAAGATGGAAATTAAAAAATTCAGTGACGACCCCGCCCCGCCCCCATTACCATCCCCACTTATGATCCACCACTATCACACCTTCCAATTTCCAATTTTTAGGAGTGGGGCAGTTGGCCGACTACATTCATCTACCACACCACTATGATTTGTTGGAGACAAATTAAACCCTGAAATAAAATTTGTGGAAGAGAAGTTTTACACATGTCACAATGATTGTGGATTCAGCCGTTCAACGGCCACATGTGAACGTTGACACATGATGCACCAGCTAGGGCCGGCCCTAAGTTACAAGTAAGCTGGGTTGATTGGATTGTATGGGCTGCATTAAAAATAAGTCAGATTAGGCTGCATTTTCCTTCACTCGACCTAAGTTTATATATATATATATAAGTTACAAGTGGGCTGTATTAAAAATAAGTTGCTTTACATGTAGCCTTCACCAACTGAACTGCAATTCATTTTATAAATAAAATATTTTTCACATTATATATACTACATATATGGGCACATAAAAATTTTTGGGGACCCTCCAAAATTGGGACCCCTTTACAGTGGCACCTCCTAAGCGCCGATCCGGCACCAGTTCATTCGAGTCGTAGATGCACCAGTTCATTCGAGCCGTATGCGCACTACGTACGGCTCGAATGAGCTCGACGCTGAATGCATAGTGCACCGGTTCATCCAAACCGTATGTGCACAATATATAGCTCTCCAGTTTAAATTTGTATAATTTTTGTCCGGCTCACATTTGTGTGGTGTACTTTTCTGTTCAAAAATCGAGACCAATAACACAAAACATGTTACATTCTAGTTATTGCCAACAAGGGATGAACAAAGTTATTCGCTGAGTCTCGTGGAATAAGATAGTTATTACTCCATTTCGTTGAGTAACATTTTCACAAGTTGATTATTTATCCTCAACTTCTACTTTCCGGTTAAGGGTGTTCTTAAATCCATTCACTTGATCAAAAAAATGGAAACACATAATAAATGAGTTCAGGTAAGGTGTTGGAACTGCAAGATTTTAAAACACTATCTTAGGAATTGGATATTTTCAGAAATTTCCCTTTCGATTTGTCATTATTTTTTATCCTTGGATTTGAACCGGCAATGGAATCGTCAAACAATGTATAAAGCTAAAAAATCATTACCTAAAATTTAAGAATGAGATGTGAGTAAAAATGTAGTGAAATTTCTCGAGAGATGACATTGCTGGCAAAATTTTCTCTCTGCCTAGTAATTTTCCTCACTTCTGCTCCATTGGGTTGAAGGTGAGGCAACCACACCCCTGTACATTTGTGTGAAAAAACATAATAGATAAATGTCAAATGCTCTATGTAAAACAAAATGATTTTTATTCAGTGCACCTCTAGATTTTCAATATTTGCTACCCAGTATATAGTTTAATTCACAACTCTAATCCTTTTAAAGGGTGAATTTTGAAATCATTACCCAAACTATGATGATCCAGGCAGGTCCTAAGTAAAATAATTTAAATTCAACTTTAGAAGATCACATTGAACATGGGTTTCGATGTCATAAATTAAATACCAGATGTACAAAGAGCCAACACAATCAGCCATACCTGGGCAACGGTGGAAGAATACAACGCAATGACTTCAAACATAAAAACTGTAACACAAATCTACCACTAGTCTTCCTCCTCTTCACCATCTTCAGGAAGCCCGACTTCATCTCCTATACCTTCAAGCAGCTTTTCTACATCCTCCCCCAAATCCAACAACCTTGCACTTAGCTTCTCCACTCTGCTCTGCTCTTGCCCAAGACAGACAAGTAAATCGTTTAATTCTGCCTCACTCTCCTTCTGGGCTTCTTCCCTTGCTTCTGCTTTTATTGCCTCAATATCTGGAGATGCCGTGGCTCCCCCACTCTTTAAAGCTTTCACTTCCTTTTCTAGATGGAAGTTTGCCTGTTCCAGACTGTTGTAAGCATCGGACAAGCTTTTCAGATCCGACTCCATCTTCCCAGCTAAATTTTGGTACATGGAAGCCTCAGATTCTATCTTGGCCTTCTCAGTCTTGAGCATCTCTACCCGTTGGGTGGCCTCTTGAAGATCTCTCCGGAGTGTCTCGGTCTGGACTCTTTCTGAGCCCCCAGTAGCTCTGTGCTCATGCCAGGAAGAACCACCTCCACCTATCTTGGCCAAATCCTCAGCCAAAGACGAATTCCGACTAAGAAGGTCCTTTGAAAAAAAAAAGGAGGGAAAACACCATGTCAAAAGTATTTCATCCCACATCTAAAATGCAAGCATTTTGAAGTTGTCTTTTGTAAATATCCAGAAGATGGGAGGAAAAATACACTTAAGGCACCATGCCACAACTGTGACATGGCATGCAATGATTAATTTTAACATTATTATAGCAAACAAAACTATGAAAGGTGTGCGGGAAGGCTTACTACAAAATGGAAGGTAATTTAAGTATGACGTCAAAGCGATTAAAAGATTGAACAACACAGCAAGATTACAATACCCAACAAGAAGAGCTCTAGCCCACATCACAAGAAATTCATCCAAACTCCAACTAACGGATAGCATCGGGAGAATAGAGGCAACTATAAGCTAATTTTATGATGGTATCATAAAGGTTAGCAAAATTTCTTACCCTTTCTGGGTGAATTTAGCATCGTCTATTATTCATGCAGCAACCAGTAACATGTTTGTTAAATAATCAATTACTAGGTCAGAAAGAATTTGTCTGTCTACTGTTTGAACTGAATTGAGGCCTGCTGACTTGGGTTTCTCAAGGTTTTCCAAGGAACAGAGAACACCAGATGAAAAGAAAGAAGTCATCAAGGACCTACTAGTGAGAGAGCTACAAACACTACGACCTAGGCCAATCATGTTGCATAATTTGGACATTGGGAATTTAAAAATAAATAAATAAAAGTGTAATGCTAGACCATCATTTTTCGTTCAGAAAGTAAAACTTAATATGAATTAAGAAATTATAGGAAAACACTAATTATCCAAATGACCATACCTGTATCTCGGAGCACTGCTTCTCCACAAATGATTTCAGCCGCTTGATATAGTCTTCAGCAGTTTCCCCACCCTTTTGTTCTATCTCCGCTGGCACCACAGCTACCTTGCTCTTTGGATGACTGTAAGTCTCCACAATGCTATCTCTAATATCTGCCTCCAAACTCTTAACAAAATTAACAAACTGAGCATCAAATATCGACCCAAGTAGTGGATGATCTTCATTCTTCTGATTAGTTAACTGATTCTCGTCAACATCTTCAATCTCTGCCATACTAGCAGCAGTTGATCTTGTCATTGGTTTACGGGGCTGGGATGGTTTAGAAGAGGAAAATAGAATGCTTTTCTGCATCTCATCAAACTTCAAGAAGTATGATGTGAGACCAACTTTCTGGCTTAGAGCGTCAACTATGGTAAAAGCATCCTTTCCACCGTCACCAGATTTATTGTAAATGACACACTCTCCCAAAAGAACTGCTGCCAGCCCTCTACTGCATACAGTTGTGGATGGATTTGATACCAACTCAAGTAAATATGTTAGATGAGGACGTGAATCTAGGAAACATAGCACTGCACTAGGGCAATCATAGAGCCAAGTGACTAACAATTTCAGGATAATTGGTTGAACATACAAAAACCCTGATGTGCTTGATTTTCCATCTTTATTTTCCATGGAAGAAGCAAGAGCCAAGTATTTCACCATACGATGCATTAATGGCTCCGGCGCTCCTAAGGAACGCATCGGTGCCTCAAGTTCAATTCGCAGAACCTGCATTAAATTATATGTTTTAAAAAAGATGGGGGAAAAAGAACAAGTAAAGCCTCAAAGAAAGTTTAACTAAATTGCTGAAAATTATTTTCTAAAGCAGATGTTCCATGACAAGATCCTAATAGTAGTACAATCTAAAAAAACATAAACAAGGAAATAAACTGCATACCCTATCTTTGCATTCTATGTTGTCCTTCAGCACATGAGAAAGGACACTAGCAGCTCTGCAACAAGTCTGCATTCAAAAATATTAGCCAGATGGTTCTCACACACTAAGCAACAACAAAACAGAGAAAAAAACGAGCTGTTTGTGATGCAGACAGGAAATTATGATCCTATGAACAATTTTGAATAACCAGACAAAACGAGTAGCAACATTGATTACTATATATAGAAATATATTTCCCAAAAAGAAAATAGAGTTTAAGTTCTTCAAACTTCTCCTATTTCTCTCCTTTTCGAATGCATCAAAATACTAAATGGGGGATTAAATACTCTAATACTGAGTACTATCCAACGCATGAAAACAATGGATCACCAATGCACTCCTCCACAATAAAGAAGAACCACTCAATGGCCAGATGTTTAATGTCTTTAAAATTTTAAAATGACATAAGAAAAGTATAATTTTACCTCAAGGTCACCGTCATTTTCACTCATAGTAAGACCATGTAGAAGCATGCTGCAAAGAAACAAAATCTTGAAAAGTTAATCATCAGAGCCAGCGAGTCCTAGCCAGAAAAGCTGAAGAACGCACATTCTCAGTTCAGCTCAATCAAGTCATAAAAGCTCAATATCTTCTTAGTTTAAAAAGAAAAATACAGTGTAGAATGAAAGGGAACAAACAACCTTCCAAAGGACATGTTCACATCCTCCTCAACCGGAGCATGAAGTGTTGACTGCGGTTGTGGAATTAATGTGGATGCTAACATTGTTTGACCATCAGAGTTATTCTGCTTCAAATGAAATGTAGCAGGCATATAAATATAATTGAAAACAATTTCAATGCACATAGAGGCACACGGGAAAAAAAAGAAGGAACAGAACAAAAAGAGTATATGAAAAAGAATGTATGAACAAACTGAAATTATAACACGATGACCAATTCAGAACAAATGCATTACTGACCTCACAGAAGCTCTTAAAAACATAGTCAGCTGCAAGAAATTCTTGCATGCTAGAAGTTCGCAAGATGATTCTAAGGATAGAATTCAGAGCAGGTTCTACATTTGGCTCTTCTCCAAGAATTTTACTTGCAAGGGCATCACGATTCTTAGGATGACCAGCAATCAGATCACCAATGCATCGAAGTGCCTGACATTGTTACAAAGCCTCTCATGAATATTAGCAGCCCCAGAGAATACTTAATTTTGCTTGCCATCCTATTTTCAGCTAGCTGAAAGCCAGAATATCTTTATTGTACTATGTAGGTAAAGTTATGGCCAATAAACATTCTTTATATCTCACGACATGTTTTAATGTAAAGCTCATGCATATGCATTCAAATCAGTAAAGCATGGCCTTAGTAGCACACTTGATTCCCTTTTTTTCCTTCCCCTCCACAACACCAGCGCCCCCCCCCCCCCCCCCCCCCCCCCCCCCCTCCCTCTTTTCTCTCCTCCTCTTGGAGATTATCAAAGGCTAAAGAGCCTTCACGAAACCATTTAAAATAAGCAGGAATATATCATTGTGAAGGACCAAGGGAGAAGTAAATAAACAAGTCAAGAATAATAATAAGAAGAAGAAGAAGAAGAAGAAGTTAATTAGCACTTCCCACCCCTCTCCAACACACATACACAAGTTCAAATGACATTTTGCTTTACTGATGGGCATTATTATTGTCATGATCTTATGATTGAATCCTTTTTTTTTTTTTGGAGAGCAAAAATACTACCATGGACTACTAACAGTAGGCTTCTTGTTATGTTTTCAGCCATTAGAGACCTGCATAATTCACACAAACAATCTACTCAATATGCAAGGATGTGCTGGAAGGCTGACCATGAGGAGAGACTGACATTTTCTTCATTCGTCAGAGCAATGGTACCAGTAATACAAATCATTTATAATATGCAGAAGAAAGAAAGGTACATGGTGTGCCACATACTTCACATCTGTCATATGACGGGGATGGCCTCATTTGAATTACTCAATCAGGACAACGTATGCTAACTAAAACCGCATTTTTTTCTTTAACCGTGTAAAAAAGTACTCATAAAATAAAACCTTGTAAACAACTATACATTTTAAACATTTTGGATATATAAGAGATAAAGATGTTCCACAATGTAGATTGTGCAATCTGTAGCAAAAATCCATATTGGCTTTCTCAAGTAACCTAGCATCCAAGCTGGAGTTGCATGCATTCCATCATTAGAAGTGTAACTTTTTAACACACACAAACTGGATGCACAAGGTCATGCACACAAACACAAAGCCAGAAAGAAAGAGATAAATAAGAAGAAAACATCTGATGAATCAAAAGCAGATCTTACCGCACAACGCACTGCAACAGAAGCCCATTGGCTTTCAACTCCTAACATTAATAGATGGTCAAGAACTTTTTTCTGCAACCAATAAAATAGATTAATTAGAGAAATGTTAATAAACTAAAAGCTTCTTTAGGTATAAATTAAAGCATATAATAATTCTGAACAGACCTGAACCAAGACTGTTTTGTTGGTCAGCTTATTGGCATCTTTTCCAGTCTCAGTTTCCGGACCTTCAACAATCAGCAAACTAATGGTTTCTAACGCACTGAGTAGATTTATCGTCTACTGGCATGATATGAGTTTGAAAGACAAGAAAAAATGACCAGTAAGGATTATGTGATAGCATATATAAATTCATATACATGGTGTATACACAGGCACACAGTAGTTACAGAAACTGACTAAAGTTACAAATATATTGAGTGCCTAACCTTTTGCTGGGTAAATTTGTATGTACTTCCTCTGAGCTTCAAAATTGATAATATGGAATCAAAGCCTAACGTCTCCCTCAAAAGTACCTATAGAATACCGACCACGGTTAGCAACAGAAAGAACTGCACAGTTATAATGAAAACAATAGAAAGCCCAAAACCTGATTGGATGCATTGTTACATAGGAGATTGTTCAACAATTCGAGACAGTCCTGTGCAATGACAAATATATCAGCAACATTATCAGTCATATATTTAAACTCCTCACAGTGCACTTCAAATGCTTGAAAATATGAATGAGAATTCAACACAATCAGAATTAGATGATGGTAGAAGATTCTTAAGGTGCAGATGGTGCACGCAAGATGGTTCGCAAGAGCAGCAAACCATCAAGCATAAACCAAGTTAAAATGTAGACAAGGGCATTACAGGAATCACTAGAAGTAGAAACTAAGGTGGAATCTTTGGAAGTTGGAATTTTTATGTAATTCGTAGTACTTAGTACATTCACTTTGAGCAGTTTGAAGTGAACTACTCAAACCTTAGTAAATATTAAAGTGGCATAAAAGGAAAGATGACCAATACCACTAATTCTTCTCAAAAGATCACTTGCATAGCAAGAGAAATATTAGCCAAAAACCTAGAAAGGAAAATGGCAGAACCATAAAACAAACAATTATATAAATGAACAAATTGCAGTTCAGTAATCACCTGCACAACGACACCACCTTCTGAACCCCCTTCCTCTTTTACAATACTAAAAATCTTGTCAAAAGCACCTTCAAAGACCACGATTTTTTGAATTTCCTAACATTGTGAATATCAGTTAGTGAAGCAGAACCAAAAAAGGGTACCAAGAGTTTGAGATTGGATCAGAAATAGAAAACAAAAATGACAACAAAAGAATGAAGAGCTCACCTCAGCTTCACGTGTCAAGTAAGTTAGGAGTAACAAGGCTTCGTTTCGTATAACCTAGAAGGTAGCCACACATTTTTCAGCATCCAACAACAAGAAGAACAAGACAAAAGGACATAACTTCACATTTTTTGTTTGACAGGAAGTTCCATTAGGCAAAATCCAGTTCAGGAATTTTTTTAGATAAAAGTAAATGCCTAATATTCAGGACATTGAAAAAGAAATAAACAAGGCTACTGAATATATACATCCACAATAACTTGTGATAAATTTTCTATTATTGGTATAAAAATATAAATTATTTGGGAATGGCTAATGTTTAGGACATTGAACAAGAAATTATCAAGGTTATGTCCAGAACACTCGTAAACTTTTGTCAAACTATGGTGTAAAACTATAAAATATTTGAAAATAAAATTAAATAAACAGCAAAAAATTCATACCTCACGATCCATAAGCATATCCATAAGCCGAGTGATACCACGAGGAATGGTCAGAATGGCTTCCTGTAACCTGAACAGGAACTCAGTAAATTCTATTCTACCATGATCCAAAATTTTAAAAAGAAAGAAAGTGGCCATGGAAAGAGTACCTATTTGGAGAATTTGTAAGAAGGGCCGTCAGAAGTTGAAGTGTATAATACCGTACATAGAAATCCTCCTCCGACTGCCAGAAACATACTTAACAAAATGAACAGGTATAGGCAAAATAAAATAAAATTCAATAGATACATTATTCAGGTTCAAAGATCATAATATCTAATTCTCACCAACAGACTTAGAAGAAGAGAAATGCTTTCTGCTTCCCTAGAAAGCAAATCAGTGTTCATTAAAGCTGGTTGAACCTCATTCTTTGGCCCTTTTACATGATTAATTGGAGTCAAAGCACTAGCAAGAGTTTCAAGAGCACCTCGGACCTGCAAGCCTCCGAAGCAACATCAGTCATTTTATGATATATAAAATGGGATGGGTAACACATTATAAAGATTGTACACTACAGTGTAAAAGCAGAAAGGACCACACTATTTTCCATTAGCAGCATTAAGAGGTGGTCTGATGCAGCAGGATGGGTAACCACAATAATTAACACAACTCAGTTCCTTGAAGCTTCTCTAAGTGAGTATTAAAGATAATAGGATTTGTAAATGGACAACGGGATTAAAGAGTATCCAAAAACACTGTACTCTGCAAGAAAATTTTAACGTGGTATACACTAAGAGTGTTTCTGAAAATGCTACATTTCAGATGTTGATTATGCATTTACATGATATTAAATGTTGAAGTGAAGGTCTTCCTCTTCTTAACATTTATTTATTTTTTAAAAATTACTTTAAAGTTAAAGTAACTGGACCTTAATATCGAATCGCCATACAGTGGAATGCTTATGGTTCAGTTTCCAGTTTATTTGTTTAAAACAGAGACCATGACATTTATTTCTCAAGAAAGGTACAAAACTAAATATGAAAAAGACATTAAGTCAACAGACTACTGGTAGAAGGTCTCAAACCATTTCAACATCATCTCGCTCCTCCTTTAAGACACTCAAAAGTACTGGAAAGCCTGCAAAAGAAGTGAATAGATTATTATATGTAACAAGCATGTAAGAGAAAGCATCAAATTTTATCCAAAAAGAAATAATTACTAACCCATTGCCCCAAAAGCTAGCTGGGCAGCATGACTTTCTGCTACAACAGATTGAAGTTCGGTAATAGCAGTCCTCCTATCCTCCGCCAGGACACCATTGCTTATACGGTCGAGCAAGCGTTCAACATAGCTAGAGATACAAATAATTGAATAAAATAAGTCCAACAAAATTAAGAATTTAAGAACAAAATGTTTAGAAATAGAAGTAGTATAGAATAGTGGCATATATGGACAATAGCATAATTTCTTCGATAAAGAACAAATAAATGTACATCAATGAAAAAAATTCCAGCTTGATATATTATAAAACGCGTAAAAATGACAAAAGGCTTCATAGAAGAAAACCCCCCTGGAAGTAGTAATAGAATTGACCTGACAGAATATTCAATAAACTATTGGAAATATTTTTTATATATATATTTTATTTTGTGCCCCCCCCCCCCCCAAAAAAAAAAAAAAAAAAAAAAAAAGAAAACATATCCTTCTTCTCTCTCTTCTCTTCTCATAGTACACATACAAGAATACAAAATGTTTTGAGGACTATTTAGAGTTTAGAAAGAAAAAAAATATATGTAATAGTCAGCACCAATGTTTCTTTCTTGAGAATTAACACTAGAAAAATAAAATAAAAAACGAAAATGATCCAGAAGAGTTCCAATGCCTAATCTTCTATTCTTCAGTGAAGTAAGGAACGGCATCATTCCACCACAACTAGTATTGACACCAAAACACAAAGTTCTGTATATGTTCCAAGTTATACTGCATTTGGGCACAAATAAAGTTCTCATAGAGTTAAGCTAGTGGCATGTATAGACCAATTCAATTTTTATAAAGGCCCGGAGGTAGCTAGTACGTTTTTTCTCTCGTTTCAATGAAAAAGAACAAATTGTTTAGAACTGCAAGTAAGCCATAGCTTGAACTGTTAATCAACCTAGGATAAAGGCACAGAAAATACAGGTCCTGCATTGCATAATCATTTAACCAATACCCAGCTGAAAACTCTTTAACTATAACAATTAGCATGAACATAAAAAATTTACCTATCTTCACTTGAACCAGAACCCTCATTTCCAAATACAAGCCCAACAACTCCCTACAACAAATTTGTAAGTTAATCACATGTCAACATAAGATAAAAAAAAAAATATATTCACACCGCGACATTTCATGTCTATATTCATATGAATTGTACTCTTCAAAAGCATATTTTTATGCCATTAACACAGGGTAGTAAACTAGTGAGAGCATAATACCTTGTAACCAGACACTAAGTCCATCTTGCAAAGAACCGAACCACTTGAATTCAATCAAACCGACAAGTTCTCAACACAATAAGTCCTGCAATAATATAACATAGAATTCTCGAACAATTAAGAAAAAGATATTCAACTTTGATTCCAATTACATATTGATTTAATTAATAATAGATTAATTCAATACCCAATACCGGAAAGGATTGAAAAATCTCATCAGATTTATAGCTCAGGTATCTATATAGAGCCACATATGTGTTTATATGCATAAAAAAATAAATTTGTATAAACGTAAAGAGATGATCACGCACAATAGTGGTAAGGAATCGGAATCGAAGAGAATTGAAGATTAAGAACAAAAACCCTAATTAACGATATCACGCAAATGTGAGACGTAGCCAAGGTGAGAGATGCAAAATGTGGTTGCAATCTTAAAACCTTAGGTTTACAATCAGATTACAAGAAAGAAATCAAACATAGATAGAGAAATTATGTTTCGTTGATGCAATATACCTCAGAATAGCAAACTTACGCCCTATATATATTCGATCCTCAAGGCAGCGCCAAACTGCAGAACTGGTTCGTCCGAAAGAGAGAGGGGTCAGAGTTGATAGTTGAGACAATATGTCGTGTCTTTGCAAATTAACACCTGTATAAGTGTGAATTGCAAAACGCTGAGTCGGTGTGACTCGGCGAGTTGGACGGGTCGATCCATGGCAACTCCTCTCCTCGATATAAAACTTCTTGGATCATAAATAATTAGTGGTAAATTATGAAGAAAGCTTTGTATATAAAAAAATAAAAAAAAGTAAAAATTTCGTTTCACTCCTTTGGGTTCCTCATGCTAAAAATGAATTTAACGTTAAGTTTGATTATGGCGATTCACTAAGTAAATAAATTAATTTTTAGGTTTATTGTTGACACCCATTTTGACAAATTACATGGGCAGTGAGGTGGCAACCGTGACATGTATTTGAATGATGAAGTGGCAGTTCCGTATGTGATTATATGATAGGATAATTGTATTGTGCTCAAACTTTACGTGATTTTTTTTTTTTTCTTTTTTGTTTCAAAATTTTAAGTAATTGTTATAAATGAAAAGTTTGAGTACAGTGTGGGCCTTTGGCCAAAAAACAACCCATAGAGGGACAAAAAAGGAAGAGACATATTATCATATTTTTCAACTATTGTGAATTTGTGGATTTGTGGAAAAGAAAGCTTATACATGAAATAAATGAATCTTTATTTTAATGTAATTATGCTTTCTTAAACTTTCCCTTCCTAATTCTACTTTTCCCATTTAGCAATCTTATTATTCTTATTAATCTCTTTCCCTATACATCTTTCCATTTATCTCTCTCTATATCTACTTCCTTTCCCCTATTCTATTTTCACAATTGTTACTATTCATTCACTATTAAAAGTCCTTTTAATGAAGGCAAATTGAATTCTCGGAGTAGTTTATATTATCTTTCTCCTATAATTGCCTGTTAGTTATTTTTTAAAACAGACTACAATTAACTACACACATTTGAACCACATTGTTGGTTTTGGCACGCCCACACTACCAAATTTCTAAATCAATTTTAGCTAACCGATTTTAAAGTCAACACTCATATAATAAACGAGTTATCTAAACACTTGTGAATATAAATTCATGTAAGTTGGTATAAGTTAGTGAACATGTTTATATAAATCCATGAACATATACGTTCATTAATAAAATTGTGTAAGTTTGTATAAGTTCGTGAATTAGGTTTAGCAAAATTCAACATGAGTTTAAATTGAGTTCAAATGGTTCTTCTTATTATACAAGCTTAGTCATAGTTTTTTCAAAATAATGAAGAGTTGAGTCCGAACTTGTGTTTTTTGAACTTGTCAGATTTAAGCTCAATCCTACCATTAGTTTCATCATATAAGTTTTTTAAAATGCCAAATTTGACCTTTAATGAATGAAACTGAATAATTCTTGTAAAATGATAAATTAATCCATATAATAATATTAATATATATAACTTTTCAAAAATAGCAATAACGAGGATAATATAGTAATTGTACATTACAAGTCATTTTCGGTTAACCCTCTTAATTGTTGTTGGAATGATTTCCTCAATTCCATGGTGATCGATTACTCCAAACCTTAAATAATTAAATAACTAATGTTGTGTTGGGTAAAAAAGAAAGAAGAGGTGTGGAGAGAAAATAAAAAGAAAAGAATAACTTTCTTTGTTCGGCAAAGATACAAGGAAAGAAAAATAATTATTCCTCCTATACAAATTTTTATCCACCTAAAAATGGGATGAAGAAAGGAAGAAAGACAAGTATACTGTTATAAAAATTTAAAATTAAATACCATCCTAAAGTATACAAGTTTTAAATTACAATATTATCCTTTATAAATTACAATATTATAAATATTATTTGATATAATGATTAAAATAATTACAACTAGCATAATAAATTATGAGTTTATTCTTTTCTCAATTATCCAACCTAACAAAAAGAAGAAATATACAATCTTTTTCTCAAAAATGTCTCATCCATCCTTTATTTTCTCCCTTCCATTTAATTTTTTTTTTTTTTTTTCTTACCGAACAAAGCATAAAGAATAGTTATGCTTTGGTTATTTGATTGTAAAAATGATTGAAGTAACCAATGGCCAATAGCTTAACGGAACCAAGCTCGTGGGCCGGGACCAATAGATCTCCTAAGCAATCCTAAAAGACAATTTTCATATTGCAATTGCCAATATGATTTGTATTTGTAAAGGCATAACTAATATTTTTATAGAAATAGGTATCTTTGTAGCTCATCAACAAAAAAGAGTAAGAGTTTTGACAATGGAATGATTAATAGAATTGAACTCATTTTCTCCGAAAACAATCCTCTGAAACTACCTAATGGATCGAAGTGTAAGAATTCATTTTTCATTTTTTTTTTTGAAAGGTAAATACCGTATGAGTAAGGCTGCCCTAGTCTTTCATCCAAGTTGAACCAGTGTAAAACTACCCATTTTCTTCAAAAATCCGTTCTCTACTTTGATTTCAAACACATGGTATAT
This sequence comes from Cornus florida, assembly GCF_030987335.1. Taxonomy (NCBI): domain Eukaryota; kingdom Viridiplantae; phylum Streptophyta; class Magnoliopsida; order Cornales; family Cornaceae; genus Cornus; species Cornus florida. Next base: position 93,587,178 of record NW_026775581.1, on the reverse strand, counting down.
CAAGAGGCTAATAATACTGTGCTAGGTCGATGCATATGAAAGGAGTTCAAGACAAAACACAGAGTCATCACAAATTATGAAAGATCATTACCCAATGTTGATCACGGTCGTAATGCTGGTAAAAAAGGACGGAAGACTTATAATTATCTCACCTTTGCTAATTTAAATTCGATCTATAGTCCCATTTTATTTCTTCTTCCATGATGCACGTACTGTTATTGGGTTGATAGATTGACGGGAGTCACGGGACTAATGGATTTTTTTCAATACATGTTCTTTCTGAAAACAAAAGGAAACAAAAATTCTAAGATTGGCTCATTCATCACACTTCATGCAAAAAATTTCCATGACATAGCAATCCAATAATACATTAATCATTATTCATGTCTCTTTTGGTACTATATATTGGTACACTCAATGTCCTTCCTTGTATGTTTATTGAACCAAACTGAGCCTTAATTGACCATGCTTATATATAGTTGTACCAATTTAAAATATATTTGAAATGATCTGTAAATGCTTCAAGTAATTAAAATTGTTTCACCTATTTTGCTTATCTTGACCAAGGTAAGCAGAAAAGGACTGATAAGATTTACATGCATATATATATATGATAACAATATAGGGGTGTGTTTGTGTGTGTAAATAACCCGAAATTAATAGTGCATTATTAAGAAGTTTCTGATCTTGTAGGGACCGTGTCTGCAATGGAGAAGTAACATTGCCTGCATATTCAATTTAGGCGGGCAATAGCACTTTCATGGTATAAACGGCATCACAATATATATCTATCACCTACCGTTCGAAAAAAATATATATATATAGCTATCACCTTCTATACTTGTAATCTTTAAAAAGGCAGTTAAATGAAAGCATCTTCCAACCAGCAAAAAGTGGTGGCTATCATAAACAATCCCACACTTGACACAAATGAAAAAGCTATCAATTCTTTCGAGCACGAAATATTATCTTTTGGAAAATGGTTAAGGGACCACAACTATATATATATATATATATATATATATATATATATATATTTATCATAATAATTTTGTAATATCTAAACCAAGAGTCTTAATCAATATTCTAGCTCCAAAAATGTGGACCCTAACCAATTTTCCAGCTTAATTTAATTGTCGCCGTGAGAAAAAAGAAGAAGAAGAAGAAGAAAAAAAAATCTTCATGTGCCCCAACAACAAACGGAACTTTGCTTCAAACTACAGCCACAAAATGATGTAATCAGTTAGCTTGGGCTATCAAAAGATCTCCAATATTGTGTATGTGTGTGTATTGAGATTTGAGAGGGAGAGAACCTTGCCAATTAATATAATATGTTAATTTGTTCAGTTACATATATAATCTACCCAAAAGAGGAAAGAAATATCTGTATATACTAATTTCAGCATTAACCACTGGCATTTCCAATAGTCCAGCCTAATTGTGATCAAAATGATCTTCCAATTAAGCAACAAAAACATGTAAAATAACTAGCTAGCCATGGAAGTGTGGAGTGTATTTTCAGTGTATCTAACCCCCCAATTAGGTATAGCTTTATATATATATATATATATATATGTATCAAGTATTTTTATCTATATCGATCCCATGTAGTTATCTGCCATCATTTGACAAGTACGTACTCCGGCAAACATCACCGGCCAGCTGATCATCGCTCAATTGATCTTTCTGCTTTTATTTCTATCCGGCCAAGTCGTGAAGCAATTGTGCACCCATCAAGTTCCTATAAGGCAAATTCTGTCCCTCCGCGTCCAAAAGCGAATACTGAACTGGCTGGCAATCTTCAATGTGGTCTCTATTGTAGAATAGAGAATTCTGTGATGTGGGTGAAAATGCCAAGCTCACCCCATTATTCCCACCATTATGCTGTTGCAAACCCAATGTCAAAGTGGAGCCACCAATGTTACTACCCGCGCCACCAAAATTACGATGCTCATTTTCGTTATTACCATAAGAAACAGCCCCGGCTGAGCGATGACTGTATGAGGAGAAGTCCAATTCCATGGCACCAAACGTGCCCGTGACACTGCCAAATTGCTGGTGGTGCAAGTTGTGAGGCTGCTGATTTTGAGGGCTCTTACTACTATTTTTAGTACCGTCGTTTTTCTCTTGGTTGTTGATGATGGAAGAGAGGCACTCTGAATCTATTCCAACGAGCTGGTCAGATTTCAATTTCAGATCTTGATCAGGATGCTGTGTCCGAGGACTTTGCTTTGGACCATAATTGTCAAGCATGGCTGTAATTAGTCCATCCGAGGACGAGGCCATGTTGCTGTCTAATTGCTCCTTTGTCTCTTCTAAGTACATCTCTTCCACCATCGGCTTCCATAGCCTCACTCTTGCGTTAATGAACCAATTAGATACCTGAACAAGCACATACATAAAAAAATAAAAAAATAAAATAAAAATAAAATAAAAAAAAACATATGCATTTTAAATAAATAAAAGCATGTATTAAAAACAAAGTGACCATAAAATATAAATACATTTAAACTGTGGATTCTAGGAAGATTTATATGCCCCATTGAGAATATAAACATATTCATGGTGAATTAAAATAGTTACAGATAGATGATGACATGCCTGGCTTCTTGAGAGACCAGTTTGTCTGGCTAATATATGTTTATCAACATCACTTGGGTACCTGCCAAGTTTCATGAAGAACACAGTACTACTTAGAATTGAGAGGAGAAAGAGATGGGTCCTATATATGTAACTTGCAACAGAATCAAATCCACACAAATATAGCAGAAAGGTCCAAGCAAATTCAGCAAGGAAAATTCTTACGAAAAAAAAAAAAAAAAAATCAGAAAGGAAAAAGAATATGCTATCTAATTCAAAATAATATGAAAATTATTGGAATCTGAATAATGGTGGACAGAGACTACCAAAGAATTGGCTTGTTTTTTTTTTGCAGACGAATGATTGAGACAGAGGTTACATATATATATATATATATATATATATATATATATATTTTTTGAAAGGTCATAGGTTACATATATATAGCAACTAACAGTACTAAGTTCAGAACTGCAAGTTGTTTTTTTGTTTGGAGAAAACTTTGATATATGCTAGCAAAAAATCAATTCTCTGACAAGTATATACATGAAAAAATGCTATTCGACAAGAAAAAATCAATCCCAATAATAAAAACAAAAGCAAATTAATTAACCAATAAATATTTATAAAATGACATCACGTGAAACCCATATGAATGGCATTACTCATCTATGTACTGGTGTGTGTGTGGGTGTGTGTGATGAGGACTTCATCAGTGTAATAAAACAAAGAAGGGGAAGATATTTACGGGTGGAGGAAGTGCTCGAAGAGCCAAGCTCGAAGCACCGACACAGCTCGCTCGGGTAGGCCACGTTGGGGTCTCCATGGATGACTCTCCATCATGCTCATCTGCTGGAATACCCTATGCTGCCTCAAAGTCTGATCAAGAAGCCTAAGCCTAGGAGTCTCGCCCCGTGTTGTTCCGGGTGCAGCAGTGTCTTTCTCTCCCATGGCCTTCTTGGTGGACTTGATCTGACCCACAATCCCATCTCTCAAACATCTAAAATGCCTTGACATGGCTTTAGAAGCCAAGGCCGAGTACACCATTGCCGCCCCATTTCCCGCCACAGCCTCAAAAGACGAAACTACAGCCTTCATTTGATCTCGATAGTGCCTGTATCTTCTATCCACCTACACCACACACACAAAAAATAAATAAATAAATGGTACATAAGAGAACTATACTTTAAAATTAGGCCATTACGGTTTTCAGAAAATAGTTTAAAAAAATTATTAATCAAATGAATTTTTATTTTATTTTTAAGTTATTTGAAATCAATTCCATTTTCAGAAAACTGAACCAAATAAAATTATAAAAATTAGAAGTTTTTCTGATTGAGGTTTGAGAATTACATAAGAGAATACATAGGAAATTGGAGTGATAGAATGAAAGTACGTACTTAAGAAGGCTACTAGAAAGTAAATGAAAAGGGATTAGAGGTTTCTGAAATTAAATGAAAGTAGCCGAATGGATCATGACCATGTGAACATTAATGGAAAGGCCCTCAGTCGCCCAATTAGCTCAAGATTTCAAGTCTGAGAGAGCCGAATCAACCACCCTTTACCAGTACGTTAGTGCTGTGCTTCAACTATTTCATATCTTTTTATAGGAGATGTATATGTGTGCGTGTATTGTGAGCAATAAAAAGATGAAGTAAAAGAAAATATTGATCTGTGGAATGATATGACATATTGACATAGAATCAAAACACACACAAACACACACATAAACATACCTCTTCTAGCATGGAAAATAGCTTTGATTTTCTCTTCTGCAATTCAAGGAATTCAAGGGTGTTCAAAGGTGACTTTTTAGAAGACGAACCACTTGCATTCTCATCCATCTGCCACTGTGTGGTGCTCTTGTGGGGCTTTATCTTTGGTGGGTCATGACCAGTACTTTGCTGCTTTGTTCCAAGGTTACAGAACTCATTCAGAAGCTCCTGAGCAGGACCCAAGTACTTTGAGTTCCTCATCTGAAACTGACCTAAATTCTGAAGATTTGCAGCTTTTCCCAAAAACCCATCTTGCACCATATGTTGTTGAATATTATTCATGGATGGTGATTTACCAAAGAACCCAATATCTCTAGAGCTTGAAGGCATGAACTTTATGTCATCTTGTTGTCTCAGTTCAAAAGACTGTAACCCAATAGTGGAAGGATTGGTGGAGCTGAGAGAGAGTGAAAGGCCTTGACTTGGCCTTTCATTACCTTCACGAGGAAACACACTACACCTCATAGATGATGAATCAGTATTAGTAGTGGCATGCCAAGCTGTTGACTGATCTGGTGCCACCATTAGGTGGTTGTGGTTCTCTTCACCTCTGAAATCACTACCCTTGTTGAAGTGATCATAAAAATGATTGCTGGTGGACTCAACGTCCACTGTCATCGAAGACGAAGGCTTGCCGGAGAACCCTTGCTGCAGATTATTCTTCGGTGGAAACCCTATCATCTCCATGCTTGTGGCCAAGTTGTAGATCTCTGATGGGTTGGACTGATCAAAGCTCTGTAACTGTTGGTTCACCGCATGGGTGGTCTGGATATTAGGGTTGCTAGTTGAAGACTCTGAGTAATAATAGCCACTGGATGAAACCACCATGGTCCCTATTTTAATTCTTTCTTTCTTTCTTTCCTTCTGTTTTTTTCTCTTCACCACAACTTTGCCAAACAATCAATTCACAATCTGATGTTGTTTTTCTTGCTCTTTTCTGCTTCTGTAATCTGGTTAGTATTGAAGATTTCCGACTTTCTGCAATTAAAAATCCATCAGAATATCACAAAGCAAAAATCAATCAAATAAAGTTCACATATATTCATAACACATCTTACCTTTTTGTCCAAAAATCTTGTTTGCTTCATTCTTTACACACACACAAAAACACACACACACACAGAGAAAGAGAGAGTACCGATTGTAGGAGAGTGGACTATGTTGGTATGTGAATCTTGATATATGGAGGTGGTGGTGGAGGTGGTTGTAATGGTGGCGGAAGGTGGAGGTGAGAAATGGGCCTCCTTTTGTGGTGCCAGAGACTAGTTATACTCTTAATGAGCCAACATGATATGGTATGCCATGAAAGCCAACCTAGAAAGGAAGATCAGATATCTCCTCAGAAAATTGAAGATCGGATGTCATACAAGTGATGATGACTTCCAAGCTATGATCATCATCATTTCATCTCTTCTCTCTCTCTCTCTTCTTTTTTTCTCTCTCTCCTCGATCTCATATCTCTAGTGGGTCAATGCAGCATGATATAAATACATCCAAAATAGACTTCCTACAAATCAAACCCTACCTCAATTATTTCATACCCCCATCAATTAAAAATTGATTAAAATCAACAAATTTTATTTTAAAATATCTGTCCTAAAATAATAATTAAATTACCTACCAAAAAATACTAGTAATTTGTAAATATGGAGAGTATATTACATGAAACTACACTTGGATAGGACCATGAAATGAAAGAGATTTGCTTCCTTTGCCTGGTAGATATGCTACAAGCCGCCATATGACACGTTTTATGTTTATTTTGCAAGAATTCAAAACCCTCCTAAGTTTAAAAGTTAAAACTTAAAACCCATCACATAAATGACCATATTTTACATGAATATGCATATATAAATATATATAGTTGAGAAAAAAGAAAAAGAAAATACATATATATATATATATATATATATATATATATATATATATATATTATGATATTGGAAAGGACACCAACCCCTGTTTTGCAATCTTAAACTGGAGTTGTTTCCAGGCTTTTTCAGATGGGTTTTACTTTTCAGTTCTTATGCTGTGGTGGGCCTGAAAATTTGATCAAAACCATTCACCATATATAACACAGTTTTTTTTTCTAGAGAGAGAAAGTGAGGAGAGAGACAGAGATAAGAATAGATGCTTGTGTGTTGTGCAAAAATGTTCCCAAAATTAGAGTTTGTGGAGCAGATGAGATGAGGTGGTCCAATACTCCAATACTTCCAACTAATTCTAATTAAACCACCTATTAAAGCACTCCATCCATCCCTTATGCTCTCTCTCTCTCTCTCTCTCTCTCTCTTTATCTATTTCTCTTTCTCTCTCTCCAAAATGGGACCGCATCTTTCCTTTTGTATTTCCCAAATGTGCCAAGTCCAGACACCATCTCAAGAAGTCAGAAACACACACCCATTCACATAGCGGTCGTGTAAAACAAACGCCTAATGCTACCTTGGGCTTAAACACCTCCACAACTTTAATATTTGTCTCTTAAAGTCAGTGGTCCTTCCTATAACAAAGCTTTCTCCGCCGCTTGCCACTCACACTCTCTCTCCCTTTTATATATATATCAACATATATACATGTATATATTTATATATATATTTATTAGATAATGCTGAAGTCATCCCTTTTGGCTTTTCCTGGTCGGTGTTTTTACTATGAAAAATAGACTAGTAAATAAAAATAAATAAAATAAAAAGATTTGAACATCAGTTGGACTAATTAAGTGGCTTCAACAAGAAAACGTTCAATATTGGTGATTTTTCTTGATGCGTAAATAAAAATGTATTTAGAGCATTAAGTATTTTTGTCCAAAATTGTCTTATAATTTCTCGGTTTTATGCGCCCAATATATAAAGTTTATTAAGAATGAGCAAGCCCAATATACACAACTCTCCTATGGAAATTTTTCTGTTATTGGGCATTATAATATTATATATATTCCGGTAAATTAATTGGGTATTATATTGAATGTACATGGAAGGTATGTTGCCATGTTGGTGTGTACTAAGCACCATCCTTACACGTGTATTAAATATATGTTTGTATTGTCCAAATGTGTGAGTGTATGATATATATATATAAAACAAAGTGAATTATATAGCGTACGATCATCCTGTAAAGTTATGAGGGCAAGGTCACCCAGAATGGTCGGGGGATATGACAGTTGTTTCTCAAGTACCGGTTTACATTTTGATGTAGTTTTTGAAACTTGTAACAATGGATTGTATTAATGATAGTACTCATGCTAGCTAGGGTGGTCCATCATTTTTTTATTATATATGGACACCGTAACTTGATTAGGGATAACAATTCGTATTAATAGGTCATATTCATATCTGTGTTAATATAAGGGTATTATACTAAATAGATAAATTCAAACTTAATCTATTTAATAATCGTGTTAAGATTCTCAACACTAACCCAACCCGTTTATTAAATAGGTAAACGCGATAACCCGTTTAATGACCTGTTTATCAAAACAAGACATTTAATATTTAATCAAATATTAAATAATAGAAAAAATTTGTCATAATTAACCCAAATATTCAAAATAAAAAGAAAAATCATAAGACATAGACAAGATTTATGTTGAAATGATTTAACTATTATAGTAATTGGGTTTAGACAGGTAACATATTACATAAATCATTATGGTCATATTCACAATTATAATATATTGAGTCAAATGGGTCATAAACAGATTACGCGGGTTGAATCCCTCAATCATAACCCGACACGGTTAAGTAAACGGGTTAATCGTGTCGACCTTTTTATAACACAATCCGTTTATGCCAAACTCAAACCCTTTTAACTCGTGTCGTATTATCGTGCCGTGTAATAATTTGTCACCCCCAACCTGGGTGCATCAACTTTTCTGATGCTCATTAATCATCGGTTGGATCGATCAATTGAAAGTTGTTGAAACTGATCAAGTCTACAAATCAAGTGGTTCTAATTATGTTAAGCCCAATTAGTTGGTGAACAAATACTATTCACTTGGTCGATGTAAAATAATTTTATGCACATTTAAATTACAATGTTCATTTGTTGAATCCTCCAAATACTTGTTGAATAGCTCCAGTTGCATCTATAAGCTCAACATGCAAGTGATTAGTGAAGGACTCTTTTGTACGGAGTATTACTTTTTAAAAGCGACTCTTTCTCCATTTTGAAAAACAGGAATAATAGTAATTATATGAAAAATATATATATTTTTTCTAGGTATTTTCTAATTAGTAATTTACATTATAAATTCCGAATGAGATGTTTAGAGATATTAGAAAAAAATTTAAGTTTCGTTCTCAAAGTTGTTAGTATTTTCATTTTCCGTTGGTTGAGCTCGAAATTTGTTCATCAATATAAAATGATGTGCTCTCGACATCAATTTACAAATGAAATCATTTTCAAGAATATGATTTTGAAACAAACCAAATGTGTCAAAATTATAGATCAAGGGCGCAGTCGGCAAAAAGAAATAAATTCTTACTGAGAGAGCAGATTTTAGGGTTTCAAATTAAATTGTTAATTAATAAAAATTGATAAAAGAAAATCCAATGCAGGCACTCTCAGAACCACAAAGGTCATTTGCAAATATTAAAGGATTATGTGATTGTTCTTGGTCCTTATTTCATTTTTTACAATCTTCCAGATTACAACCATATTATCTAGAGTCTCAAATGCACATCCTAATATACATGGTCTCTAGTGCATTTCATAAAATATTTTAGTGATATCAATTCCAATTTGATAAAATATTTTATCAGGGGCATGTCAACCATCATTATCAGACATCAATTTTCTTGATATAAGAGCTCCAAATTTTTATTTGTTTATGTAGTTTTTAACTATTTTGAGGTTGCTATAGATCTAATCTGATTCAAGTCTTAGACTCTCAATACTCTCGTTGTGGTCAGGCCACCTTACCTACCCGCAGACGTGACACCGGATCAAGGACTGAATTTGACTCTGATATTAATGAGTGGGCACTACCCATTTACCCAAAAGATCAAACTGTTGGGCAATGTTACATATTTCCCATTTATGCTCAATCACTTTTCTATTCGAATCTAATGTGGGACAAATGACCCCTTGTAACAGTAAACCAATATTTTAGATCAAATTTTTCCTACCACTTCGGTTTGCATTGAATATAGAATATTCATCAGGCAGGTAAGAAAATACCATATATCTTTTAATTAATAATAGATTGTTTTATTTGAATTTGGATTCTCTCGGGCTAAATTTCTCTCCAAGACTTCACAAATCTCAATCTTGTGGTCTAGCTTCAGCCATTTCATTGTGTGGTCAAAATCTATCACTTACAAATTTAGGTCTAACAGAATTCCCAACATGAAATTTGACCTGATGATAATGTAACTCAAGATTGACCGATCGAAATATGAGGAGTGAAAGGATCCTTGTTCAATTCATACTACACACAAACATATCCTCTCTTTTTCTTTGTTTTTTTTCTCTATGGTTTTACTTAAATTAAACTAAAATGATTCAATGTGAATAGTTATTTAATCATTGTCCCCATTGTAGTAATAGTTTGGTACTTTATAATTATATGGCGGCCACATAAATTTTCATGCCTCCTAATTCGTTGTCATCCATATAAAAGCTAGGCCAACATGTATACATTTCTTCATTCCAATGTTTAAATCAATTCTTTCTTTTTCTTTTCTTTTTTTTATCCCAAAAAAACCATTTGACACACATCAGCAACAAAGCATAGAATTTTCATGCTTTCATCAGTAACCTTTAGGTATATTCTTGCTCTTTTTTCCCACCTTTGATGAGTGTGACATTCGCAATTTGGCCAAAGTCTGCTTCATAATACAACATATAGACGGCCCACATTGGAAAATTCTTATTCTGATCTTCCATTTGGTAGGGTCACCTCTTACTTATAGAGAGAGAGAGAGTGGAAATTAAACTGTAATTTATTAAAAATGACTTTCTTTGTTTTCATGGTTGTTAGAACTACCAGTTGTTTTTTGTAACATCAAAATCTTCACCCATTCCTGTTATCTTGAATGAACCTGTCAAGCTCCCATTGAAGGATTTAGAAAAGGAAGTATATATATATATAAATAATCCCAGAAGTCATATTATGGAACCGACGGTCATGATCAATTTGTTAACATGTCATGCATGATACAATTAATACTAGAGAGCAGTTAAGTGACAAAAAGAGACTTTAGCCATTCTTTAAAAATGCCTGTGAAAGTGAAAGAATGGATTTGATATCTCAAACAAGAAGCAACCACAATAAAAGCATGTTTTCTTAGCTAGCTCTTGCAAGTGAATCTTGGAAAGTGATTCCATTTATTTGCATAATTTGTATGGCTAAAAGTTCTTTCTATCTAGGAGATCATAGGGCTGATCATTCACATGGGATTTGGGATAATGTTTTATATAAAATTAACAATTTCCTGGTAGAAACAAAGCATGTTAGGTCCAAATGCATGATTTTTTAATTATGATGGTTGATCATTAGAGATTTTTTAATTTAATTTTTTATAAAAAGAGTCAGTTTATATATTCTTGTTGAACCGACAAAGCCTAGTATATTTGGGTAATCTACAATTAAACCATAGGCTTGGTAACAAAAAAATAAAGTTATGGTTAATGAAATTTTATAGCCCAAAAATATTACATAAAGTACTCAAGGTTAGAAAAAGGTGAAATTGGATTAAACTCAGAGTAAAAAGAGAGAATGAAAATGACATTTGCAATTAATATTCAGAATATATATATATAAAATTGCTTTCAACCATAGTCTCGGCTTTTATAGTTTCGCGGATATGGCTTGATCATCATAAATGGAGTGGCATTGACACCAATCATCAGCCTTGATTATATGAAGAAATTTCATATGTCAAGAATTGACTTTAAAAATAAGTTTATTGTTTCATTTTTATTTTCATTTTCTTTAAAGAAATATCATAACAGGAAAAAATAAAATAAAAATATTAATAAAATAAAGAAAGAAAAGATGAAACTTCAATTTGGATCTAATTAAAAACGACTTACAAATTCTAGATCTGATTTGTGGAACAGAATTGAAGGCTGAAAATAATGCATTGCCATGTTTATAATTAGGGTGATGGCTCCTACTAACCGCTGAAGGGTCCACCACCACCACCAACTCTAATGCGCGCCAATTTACAATTAAGACAAAGGAAGACTCTTAACATATATGGCCAAGAAGGTGGGTTAAGTTTAGGTTGAGATCCTGCCCTAAAATCCAATTACTAAACCTCTAGACTCTAGTGCAACTTATAGCATTAATATAAATAAATAATATATATAATTTTACAAGTTCTCAATATATTCTTTGTGAATATATATATATATATATATTCATAATCTCTATCACAAAAATTTATTGTAAATTCATTTCACCTTCTCAATCCACATAATTTTGTGATTAGAAAGAATACTTCTTAAATTAGGGTCATGTCAAATTTCTTTTGGTTTCGGAAATTGTGTCACCTCATCAAGAGACTTCAGTTCTTATCATTGAATTGAAATGAGAGTCTGATTAAGTATAAATGAATAAGCCTATAATATTATTTAGTAATTTAAATTTTTTAAATAAATAAGTAAACGCTTACCCATTACATCTATTATGGGGCTAATCCCATCTTTCTTGCTTGGCTGTCCGTCGGTGAACTAGGAGTGACTTCACATGATTCACCCAAAAAAAAAAATGGGTGTCTGTTGTAAATGGACCAAAAATGGAACTAACGACCAATTCTTTTTAAGGATTCGAGAAGAAAAAAGAAAAAAATTCTTTCAAGGAAAAGTCATTTTAGACCCAATCCTGTCAATGAATAAAAACAAACCAGGTTGGTGGGACCCACCAACTAGAGGACTAAGGCTGGGTCTCCCACGTGGTCTATGGACTTGACCGCATTTCATCAACTCTTAGATGTTAAATAAATTTTAATGACTCGACAAGTCATTTGTGCAGTTTAATTCAAAATAAAGGATCCGTATCCAACCATCCGGTATGATCAGTAATGCACTGTTATTCCATTATGATATTTGCTGCTTCAACTCTAAATGGACACAGTGATTCCAAGCTTTTAGGGCAGAAAAGTTTTAGTCAGGAAAATGTGTGTGTGACCGAGGGCAATGAAGTCAACACAAATGATGAAAACCCAAAGACAGAAAGCCCTTTGGCCTTTATATAACACACACACACACACACACAAAACACACAATGGTTGCATGTAATTTTTTTTAAAAAAATTCTTTACTAGTGCGTGCACACAACTTTATTATTATTGGGTGGTTTTTCGACAATGTGTTAACTGGACTTGCACGAATGGTAGCTAAATAAAATAATCCCACATTAGTTGCCAATCATGTACAACAAGTTTCTTATAAACTTTTCTAGTATTGTCATTGGATGATTACGAATAAGTTTCAATATAACAGACAAAATCTGATTTTCCTTCTATATTTTACTTCTACATTATCTTAATTTCAATTACATAACCTGATTGATCAAATAGGACATTGGCTTTTTAAAGTGGAATTAGCAAAAGGTAAATAAGTAAAACAAACCACCCTCCATTGTCACCCAAATTCTATCTTAAACAGTATGGAGAGATGATCAGGATAACCTCACGCACCAAGTTAAGTCCATAATAAAGTCATAAATATTATCTGAATTTTTCAATGAGTCAAAGCATAAAAGTTACTATTTCTATTTTTGTTAATCAATTAGAAATTGTAACTATTACTAGTACTATAACTTATACATCACATCTGACAGTTGGGTTATATGTTTTTTTATTCGGTAAATATATCAAATTTATGGAATTTTGATGCTTCGCGCCACTAGTAAATGTCTGTGTCTTTGTTTAAGGTATTTGTTGTAATAGCGTTTTGAAAAAAATCGAACGAACGTATGAGAATAATGTTTTGCTGTGAAAATATCGACAACAGAAAATATGCACAGTTATAATTTTTGGTCATGAACAATTGCCAAAATAAGAAAAAAACATATTTTTAGTATTTTGGTTTTGGGCTACTGTTCACGAAGTGTTTTAATATTGTGTAAAATAAAATAAGACTACACCAAATATATTTTTATTGCCAAAATTGACATTATAACAATCTAAAAATAAAAATAACAAAAACAAAATGCATATCAAACGGCCCTATGGGTCACTGAGACATCCAATTAAATAATTATGTATTTTTATAATAACTCTTAATCATTATCAATTATAGAAAAAATATTTTACTTATTTAAGACATTTCAAAAAAAAAAATTAAAAAAAAATAATAATTCATTAATTAAAGGAAAAAATTAATTAATTTTGGATGCACATGCAAAAAAATACAAATAATTTAATTAGTAATACATAATTTTATAAAATAAAAAAAAAAAAAGCAATTTACAGATGAAATAAACTCTCCTTTTCAAAGAAGTCTGTGTAATTAAGTAAAGAAGAAGAGAGATAACTAATATGGATATAATAGGAAAGTAACATATAAAGTGCACAACTTTTACGACAAAGTGAATTTTCCTATATTTTTTGCATGAAAAATTTGGAAGAAAATTTTCAAATGTGGGAATCCTACTTTTTTCCAAAACTTTTCTTCAAAACTTTCATTTTCCCTCTAACCAAATTTTCAAAAAATTTAAATATATATATATATATTTTTCTTTTTTGGTTACTTGACGCTAACTAACCCTTAAGCAATGAAAGAGAGAGAGAGAGAGAGCAATGTAAGACCATGTCATACCCAAATTTTTCTGTAGGAGCAAGTCTATTGGAGTTGAATTGGTAACAATTTAATTTATATTGCAAGCAATGTTATATTGCCCGCATTGCCACAACAACGAAAGGAAAAAAAAAAAATTGTGTTGGATTCACCGTCTCACATTTCTTATCTCTTGATTGGTGCTCCTATTTGACTTTTCCAATATATTTGATGATCATATGAAAATAAAGTTGTCTGTCGTACAGAAACCTTTTAAGCTTCCTTTTCTTTTTTTTCACTTTTCTTCTACCGGTGTCTATGCGATTCTTGATCTACTCTGATACGTAAAAGTGTACTTACTTTTCAGTGCAATTAAATAGAGAATAAGACAACTATACAAAGTATTGTATTTTTGATTTAATAATGTTGAGCGTCTTTAACATAATATTGTATTTAATATATATATAGAGAGAGAGAGTATTTTAAGCAATTTTCTAAGTGCCCTATAGTTTCATTTGTTGTTGGGAAAGTTATCCTAATTTGCTATGTTCCATTGTAGTCGTTGGTCCAGTCCAACTCACTGATTTAAATTATAGGCCCAAATCCTTCATATGCACACCTCTCTTTGTTAGGCATTGGTAGTTTCAAGACTCCTAGAAAATCTAATAATCCACCTGGTCACATATGTACCGAATTATTATTGAAAAGTTCTATAAGAGTGGTCTTTTTAAGAGATTTGAACTTCTAGTTTACAAGATGTGAGTTGAGTTGAGTGTGATAGGTTCATTTTCTGTACATAAAAATCAATTTTTTTTTAATTGACAAATTAGTCAATAATTCAAAATCATATGCATTAGAGTTAACACGAGTGATTGAGCAACTTTATGCAACAAAAATAATGTTAAACATTTAAAAGACTATATTTTTCTTACCTTTACCATATTGTATACAGAAAATTAATATTGTTTGTAAGTGTCGTGTTGTATCAATGTTGTTCCATTGTTGAAGCCTTTTACGCACTCTCCTCCCCTCTAATCACTAACTCTTAACATTTTTATCTTAAAAAACCAAAAAAATAAGTATTTGGCATGAAATTTGCATATAATACTGAACAAGTCGGACGTACCTTTAGACATATTGGTCCCCTGCTGTATTCTGCCACCATTAAACCCTAAGGACCTAAACATTGTTAAAAGGAACAAAAATAAAAATAACAACTCCATTTCAAAAGAATCCATTACAAACTTCACAAGATTTACAACTTGTCAAAACACCATGGCCCTTTCTCCCTTTACACCACACATCCATTCCCACCTTGTAGTTTTCTAAGCCACACACACACACACACAGTCGCACATACATAAGCACTTAATTTCAAGATATTTGAAGTGTTCTGTTTTCTCTTCCCTCACACCCCACCCCACCCCACCCCACCCACAAAATAAATAAACATGAAAAAGAAAGAGGAATGCCGTACTTTGAAATTATAAGGCAGCTTTAATGCAGTAAGAGCATTTGCTTCTTTTGAATTGAAATTGAAGAAACTAGACTACAATGTCACGTGTCATCAAGAGCTTTTTGGAGTGTTAGACTTTAATTCCTCATTAATATAACTTCTAACAATTCTTATCTTAAAAAAAATAATAATAATAATAAAAAGATATATTTGAAATTTTACTTCTATTTTATGTGCATTTGGTGATCTATATTACTATATAAAAATAAAGTTGTCATTGTACCGTTATACCTTTTCAGCTTCTTTATGATTTTTTCACTCTCTGATTTTTTTCTCTTTTCTTTTATTCGAATACGTAAAAGTATACCTACTTTTCAGTGTAATTGAATTAAGAATAAGACAAGGACGTAAAAGTATTGTGTTTCCAATTTAGTAGTGTTAAGAGTCTTGGGGGCGTCCTTAACTTAGTGTGTTTTGCATCCTTGATTGAAAAATGTACAAAATCATGAATCTATTTAGGAGTGTTGCTGCAGATTGTGGCCTATCCAGTTCTTTAGGCTAATCCCGTCTTTCTTGCTTGGCTGTGCGTTGATGAACCTGGAGTGACTTCACATGATTCACCCAAACAAATGGGTGTCTTTTTGTGCAGTATATGTACCAAAAATGCAACTATCTTTTTACCTTGAGCAATTCTTTTTAAGGACCCGAAAAGAAAAAAAGAAAAAAACTCATTTAAGGAAAAGTCTTTTTAGGCCTAATCCAAAAAAAACCAGGTTGGTGGGACCCACCAACTAGAGGGGACTGAGGCTGGGTCTCCGCATGGTCTATTGGCTTTAGCCGTGGTCCACCACCTAGTTTGTGTCCGTTGGACTTGGCCGCATACCGTCGATTCTTCTACGTCAAATAAATTTTAATGATATTATTAACACTCGAATTCAAAATAAAATATCGGTATCCAACTATTCAGTATGATCAGTAATTCACTGTTATTCCAGTATGATTTCTACTGCAACTCTAAATGAACAACAATGATTCCAAGCTTTTACGGTGGAGAAAACTAGAAGTTTTAGTGATCTGTAATATACATGAGATTGTGTGACTGTAGGCAATGAAGTCGAAACAAATGATAAAAACCTAAAGAAAGAAGCCTTTGACCTTAATATAGCATACACAAACATACGTATCATTCAAGTCAGGAGTGATTCGAAAACGAAATATCAAGAATTTATTTCTTGAATTTATGCTAAAACCGTTGTGCTCCTGGGGACACGTGTGAGGTCTATCACTTCACATTTCTTATGTTACCGAAGAGACATTTTGGACCCTTATTATTTAAATAAACTAGAAATATATTTTATACTAAGATGTCAAGGTGGCTGGGGATATTATATGTGAATGGGTATGACTTTTATATGCTATGTTACAATCATTAGTAGTTCTATACCATATTCTATTCCTCTAAGTAATGGACCAATTTGTCAGAGGCTATCTTAGGATAATCAAATAACCATGTTTAATTGAGTGATCATACAAGAAGTTGACCCCGGAAAAATCAAAATGAAATGTCAAGTACTCTCTTAATACCAAATTAAACAGAACTAATATTTGGCAATGAAATTTGCATACTACATATAAAAAATAATAATAATTAAAAAAGAAAAGAAAAGAATTTATTTGTCCAACAATATTTATCAAGTCCCAACCCTAAGAACCCAAACATTGTTAGAAGGAACAAAAAATCAGAACTCCAAATTTCAAAGGAATCCATCCCAACTTGCCAAAACACCATGGCCCTCTCTCCCTTTATACCACACATCCTTTCCCACCTTGTAGTTTTCTGACCCACAATCACAAAACTAAACCACACACACAAAACAAATAAATATATAAAAATGAACAATAAAGAATTATGTTTTTAGCAAATCAACCAGGCTTGCAAAATCTAATCAAGCAATGAATTACAGAATCGTGGATTATGTTGGGTTTTGTTCCTTTACAATAATAATTCCTGAAATATTGAATTTGGTCTTCTTTTATGCTATTTTTGGTAGCTCCAATTCCAAGTTTTGAATTTAAAATTTGAGGAAATTTATTTAAAGCAACATTAAAATTGGTTTTTTTTTTTTTTTGGGGTCATGAAATCACATCTCTCTATATCAAATTTTTACGTCTAAATTAAATTTGTTTCTTTTGAATTGACATTGAAGATACTAAAGGCTATAGACACTACAACGTCATGAGTCTTCAAGCAGTTCTTTAGAGCGGAGAAACTTGTGAAAATCTATTACTACTAAATCTATATAATATGCAAAGGGGCATTTTAATCAAGTTTAAATGGTATTTTTTGAAATTTTACTTATTTGTTAAATGGTATTTTTTGAAATTTTACTTATTTGACATGCATAATTTTTAAAAAACAATAGGAAGAAAGTCACACAATTTTTAATTTTAGAGGATCGTTTTGCACCAAAAATTATACTCTTTAGGAGTGTTATTAGTTTACCTATATGGCAAAATTTAAATTAAATACTTGTATATTTAAATCATGGTTATTATAAATCACACGACACACATAAATTATAATTAATTATTTATGTTTTAATTTTTAAATAAAATTTTGGGCCGGCCCACGAGCTAACTGACTTGGTCCATGGGCCTAAATCACAAAGTCAGACCCCACACCTAATAACGAACCATGCAAGCCCAGCCCTCTTTACAGCATGTTCGATCATGCATCCAAGGTGTTCGACGAAATGCCGGACCACGGGCATGAGTTAATTATGGGTTACACAAACACAAAAGATAGCAATGTGGTATTTCAAGCTTCATTCAGCATAAGAATCCTACTAGAGAGTTCAGTTAGACATGCATCAAACAAGAAAACAAATCATACAACAACAGGAAAGAAACTGGTTTGGTCTTCCCCAATAGGAAAGAGAGCAAATAGAGGGACCTTTATCTGCTCTCTTTCCTGTGTCCCTCTATCTGCTCTCTTTCCTGTTGGGGAAGACCAAACCAGTTTCTTTCCTGTTGTTGTATGATACCTCTATCTGCTCTATTTCCTGTTGGGGAAGACCAAACCAGTTTCTTTCCTGTTGTTGTATGATTCACTCTATCTGCTCTCTTTCTGAAGGCTGTTCTTGCCCTAGCTCGATCTTCTTCTTCCGTCCTCTCTCTCAAACTGGTTTGGTCTTCCCCAATATCGATCGCTTTCTTTTCAATTAGAGATTGTAATTTTTGAAGCACATTTCTTGTTAGAGCTTCTTGTTGGAGCTTCGGTTACGGAATACAACAACGCGTTGGAAGCGAGCGACGTTGAGCTTTGTAGATCGCAGGAGGATCTGAATTTGCGATCGAAGGCATCTGGTGTCATAGCCCTAGATTTTCTCTTTCTCAAGGTGGGTATCAACATGGAGGTCTTGAAGAGCCCCCAACAACAGCAGCCGGAAACGATCTTTCCTAATATCCTTTGCTCTCCTATCGACGAGTCCTCTAACACTCTCAGTCGTCTTCAACATCAATCCCACCGCAGGTAATTTTCACTCCTCAATTCCCTTATTTCCCAATTAATGAACCCTAACTGCTTATACATTCACTATATACAGCCATACACACATATAATTAATATGAATGGTTCAGACGCACAAAACTTGAGTGTTTGCTTTATTGTTCACGGCTTACCTTTGTCTTTCTTGACATTCATTAATTTAATTTTCTTGCTGGAAAGTCCTTTTTTGTGGGTTTTGTTGATTGATCTTAGTAGTATATAATTTGCAGTTTATTGGCTTCTTCTTCGTCTAATTGGGTGAACATCTAATTCAATTCAATTGAGAGGCAGCAAAGTCAGTCCATCAATGGTGGACAAAGATTCTTCTTCGTCTTCCTTGTTTTTGTGGTCCAAGCCTGAACAACTTGCGATCACCTGGCTTCTTTGTCTTCTGATCTCACCCACTTTCCCACCCTAGACACTCCCTACAACAGGTCCGTCATCTTCTCATAACAAACCCTACTTTTTCATTTCTGAATATTCTTTCTTATGGCTCTGGAAATATTCTAATTTTGCATTAACCTAAATGATACTGATGAGTTTTAACCTCTTTTTTTTTTTTTAAATGATACTGATGAGTTTTAACCTCTTTTTTATTTTTATTTTTTATTTAAAAAAAAAATCATAAGAAACTAAATTTAGTATTATTATAAATTATTGGCCTGAGTTGTATCCATCTTCTTTTGGAACTAAATTTCCAAAAAGTTTTATTGGGCAAGAAAACAGAAATGCACTGGTTTTTTTGGTAAGCAATTGTTATAAAATGCAACACTTGTGTACTGTGTAATTAAGAAAATCTATAATCACCAGCATTACTGATCCACTTGAGCAGCCAAAAATATTGTTAATTCAATGTATTTGTAAATTTTGCACTACCTCAAAATGTTTAGTTGAACACGTAAAGTGCCAGTACTTTATATTTTTGGAATATCCCATTCATTTGTCTTAGTTGATTGGATTGATAGTTTGGAATGTTTTCTATTAATTGCTTGTTCTACAAGGACTATCAAATCGACCAGAAGTTCAGTGTCACTACTTACTCTTCTACTGGTGTTGTAAGTGTTTTTTATTTTTTATATTTAAATTTCAAAATGTGGAGGGATATTCCAAAATCTGAGAGACAGGTAAGGTAATGAGTTCTTTTCTTTTCATCTGAGAAACTATTTTTCTTTCTTCATATTTTCAGTGTCGCACAATCTTAAATAAAATGCATCTATAACTGAACTTTTTGTCCCAAGTTTTCAATCGGAAAATTACTTATCAAAAAAAAAAAAAAAGTTTTCAATCAGAAAATGTTTTACACCTTAACTCTTTCATTAGGCATGTCTCTATCATTAGAGACATCCTTTAATGGCTGAAATATTTTCTGTATTTGTCCCAAGATGGTGTTGTTTCCCAACGTTGGCCTGTGACCATCTATCTCAATTCTTTAATAGCTATCTTCTATTCAAATTCTGCAACCCCCAACCTATGTTTTTTGTACCTTCATTGATTGGTACATACACCAACATTTCAAGCTTTTACTAATCCAAAGATTTCCCGATTGTAGAATGTGGCAGACCTCTGACATAACGGAGGTAGCCCCGTTCAGCTCAAATATCCTTCACAATTTTATCAAATTTTGCTTACCTGAACCACTGAATAGTTTAGCAAGATTGTCCGGGAAGTCAAAAGTTACTTTTTTAAAGCCGGGAATCATGCCGGGAATCAAGCTGAAGAATCTCACAACAGGGACACAGCTCAGCTATAAATGCAGTGCTCAATCACATTGTAAGTGAGGCTTCGTTTCAGAGAGAATTCAGGCTTCGTTTCAGAGAGAATTCAGGCTTCAGTTCTCATAATCTAGTGTAATATTTGAGTTTCAGTTGGAGTAATATCTCCAGTATACTGTATACAACAGACTACCAATAACATTCCAGTTATTTGTAAGTTTTATATTATAATTATCTTTCAGTAATATCAGTTATTTCCCTTATATTGCTATATACATATACTTGGTCGGTTATACACCGCCTTATCTATTTTAATGTTAATTTCTGTTTGAAGGTCCTGTAGAGTGACTTCTTTAGGCTTATTATTAAACCTTTCTAAGGTTTTGTATAAACTAAAATTGGGTTTACTAATTGTTGGGGCTTCAGGTTCTGAGTTGCCTAATAATACCTTAAGTTTTTTAAGATATAAGATTTTTAACTCAAGGTCATCTACCTTACTAATTAAATCAATAAGTAGATACTCTTGTTCATCATTTTTTGTGAGGACATTAAGTGACTTATTAGGATTACAACAACTATCTTTAGATCCTAGTGTAATATTGGGAGAACTAGGAGAAGCATCGGATGACTGGGAGGAGGAACTAACTTCTGGATCACTATTACTGTCATCAATATCTTTTAACTAAAGAATTTGGTAAATGGATTCTTTAATCTCACTGGGGATTTGTAACTGATTGATCTTTGTTTTTGCATAGCAATTTTTTGCAAAGTGACCTAGACGACCACATTTGTGGCATTTAACTTTACTAATATCTGTGGTAGTAGGGGTATTCTTTTTCTTAAAAACCTTTTTACTAAACTTCTTTTTAGGTTTAAACTTTTGAGAATAATATTCATTTTTTGGAATGACTGGTTTCCTATTTTTGTAATGTCTACGATAACCTTTGTAACTCTTCTTTTGTGATTTGGTGTTTTGTCTAGATGGAGCTATGGGTGGAAGACCATATTGTTCACAAAAGGTTCTCATTTCATATTTAGCTCTTTTCTTATCATCTTGTAACTGGTTACTAATTTTCATGTCAATACACATCCTTAACCTTCCTTTTGGATTAGGCTGATGATATTGCCATATGCGAGAGTATCATAATCAATGTTACCTGTGGTTTTACTAAGAGTATCTCTAATCTTATGAGCAAAGAGGTTAGGTAATCCATTAATGAATTTTTCTTTCCAGAATGGTTTGTTACTATCATCTCGCATCATAACTCTGGATAAAAATACATCTTTATACCATCTAAAATCACTCATGGTTAGACAAGAGAGATTAGTAAGCTGGTCATGTATTCTGGAGGTGATGTTACTTGGAGTACCTATAAAATGGTCAACTATGGTATAAACAAGGGTATTAACTCCATCAGGAATAGCACGACCTATGGCTTCATCAAAAATAAGAAGACCATCATTATCCTTTTGAATAACATTTTTGATTTGTGTTCTAGAATCTTCAGTTAGATGTTTTTCCCGTCAAGATTTTAACATCGCTGAAAATCCTGAATCGAGAAGATCAACTATTTTGGGTTGGCTAAGATTATGGGTAGTAACATAATTATTAGCCACTGGGTTTCTTGAGCTATATTTTCAGAGAAGGTTAACATTTTACAATTACTAAACCAAGCTTTAAATATTCCAGTTATTGCATTAGTTACTGCAAAGCTTAATATTTTCAGCTATTGCATGATTCAGGTTCCTGATCTGACAATAATTTAAATCATCAGAATATTGGAAAATTACTGGGGTATTGCACAGAGAGCACTCCATTTACAAGGATGCCGGGAGAGATATGAAGGATGGTAACCAATGGACTGCCATGTGGCCCCTTCCCATACAGTATAATTATGCATTTGGCATTTTTTGTGGAATATTTGGCAAAAGAAACAAATAAATAAATAAAAACTAGGGTAAAGTACATGGTAGGGGATTTGATCGTTTTCTTTGCTGTGCTGGACTGGTTGGGTAAGGTGGAGAGAGGGAGGTTGTTGGCATCGAGAAGGGCTCGGCATCTCTTGACGGCGAAGAGGGAGAGAGTGGTGGTGTTCGGTTAAACACGTAGTCAATCAATGTGTTGAAGGTGCGATTGGAAGTGCAAAATCGTTGGCGTCGTTACAATGAGGAGAGAGATTTAGGCTAGAGAAAGAAAAGTTCAGGTTTTTTATTTTTTATTTTTATTTTTTTCTTTTTTCGGTCCGGAGATCTTACCTGCTGTCCTCAAATGCAACTTTTTAATAGAGGGCACTTGTTAAATCAAGGGTTTTGTGCAAATGTCTGAAAATTTAGGTTTTTTTTTTTTTTTTTTTTTTCTTTCTCTCGCACTTTACCTTAAAAAAATATGCACTCCTTTTTTTCTTTTCAAAAGCATAAGATAATCCCTTCTTAACAAATAAACTCCCAACTAACAAAAATATGAACGGTAAAGTGACACATGAAATGACAAATTTGACCCCCATGTAGAATATGAATTTAAAAGTTTTTTATATATATTTTAAATTAAGTATATATATATATATATATAGAGAGAGAGAGAGAGAGAGAGAGAGAGAGAAGAAATATATATATATATATATATATATATATATATATTTCTTCTCTCTCTCCCCCTTTGTCTTTGTCGCAATTCTGATGACAGACTCCGATCGCAGCTACCCCTGAACTAAGCTACACAAAACCCATCTTTCTTTATCCCCAATTCTTCTTCCACATGGTATTACTACTCTCTCAACCCACCTCCATTCACACCTTAACCCTACATGTCTATGTGATTCAATCGGAAAGGACAATTCTTTCTACCATATACTGGTTTGAATCATCTTTATATGTAATTTGGGGTTTGGATTCTTTTTTGATCGTTTTTAAGTGCGGATTGATTTGGGTTTTTAATTATTGTGATTGATTTTGGTTTAATTGGTGATTGTATTTGAGAAAGTATGAGAGAATAAATTCAAGAGATTTTAATTTTTTCTGGGTTGTCAAATGATACGCTCTTGTGTTATATGTAGAACACCCATTTGGTTTTATATATATATATATATATATAAATATATGATCCCGTTCAGTTACTTCTATTTTAGTCACTTCTATTTCAGTTACTTCTTTTTCATCCAATGATTAAATTTAAAAATAATTATATTATTTGTTTCTAGTTTTTTAAAACTTTAAAACTTGTGTGTTTTAAATAAAATAAAACACGTATTAATAAAGAAAAAAATAAATAAATACTTTCACTAATGAAAAAAAAAAAAAAAAAAAATCTCTTCTAACACAATATTTGACAGAAAACTTACATTTATTTTTTTCCTAGCTCTTTTATATCTATTCATAATTATTAAGTCCTTCCATATTGTTAAAAAAAAATAAAAAATAAAAAACCTTAACGAAATTGGAAGGATACAAATTTTTGGTAAGTCTCACTTCTTATTCTATTGGGTAGAGGTTTTTTTTCTTTCTTTTTTTTTTTTTTTTTGGGTTAAAGTTCTATTGGGTAGAGTTCCTTTCATTAAAGTTAATATTTTGGAAAGAGAGTAGTCCTCCTAAGGGGGATTAAAAAAAAAAGAAAGAAAAAAACTGAGTACAACTTGTTACATTACAATTAAAACTACGAAAAAATACACAATAGTGTGTCATTTTAAAGATTTTGTAAATTTTTTTATGAAATCTAATTTGAATATGCCATCTTAACTGATTGATGAATGACATTTTATTTACTTATAAATGTTCCTCTATATGAACAGAAGAAAACACGAATTTTTTTTTTTATTTTTTAATTTTTTTTATTATTATTATTTTTTTTTATGAGGTGTTTTGTTTTATTTAAAATACTCAAATTGAGTGGTTGTTTAATTTTATTTAAAATTCTCAACTTGAGTGGTTTTAGAGTCTTAAAGAATGAGAAACAAATAATATAGTTGTTTTTAATTTTAGTCATCGAATGAAATAGAGGTGTTTTGTTTTATTTAATATACTCAAATTGAGTGGTTATTTAATTTTATTTAAAACAATCAAATTGAGTGGTTTTAGAGTCTTAAAGAACGAAAAAGAAATAATATAATTGTTTTTAATTTCAATCATAGGATGAAATCCAACTAATGAAATACAAAGAGAGCAACCCAATGAGGCTGTATATATATATATATAACCCAATCAAATCCAGAATACACAGATATATTAACAACCCATTCGGTTACCTTTGAAAAAAAAAGCACCCATTTGATTATACAACCCAATCAAACCCAGGACATCTATTTAGTTTATCTGTATATGTACGTTTGTTTCCATATATGTAGAGCGGGAAAATGGGTGCTCTTCTATATTGGAATGGGTTGAATTATTAAATTTTTTTTTTTTTTTGGCCCCTTTTTGTATGATGAATGGATGGATTGGATTGGAGACGATGGATAGTTGAATTAAACATATGCAGAGAACAATTAAAGGTATGCTGCCATCGATGGATCCATACTTGGTTCTTAGGCTTGTTCCGGTCAATCCTTTTGACAATTTCATCAGAGCAGCTAGGTGCTGGAAGAAGAGATTGCCGGAAATGATGGAGGTTAGCCAGAGTTAAGGACGGAGTCAATTAAGGCCTAAGAGAGTTGGCCCACAGCCTATAATATATGTGGTAATTTTGTAGTTCCTATTATTTTTTTTTTTTTTTTCTCTCACTCTTCTAATTCCTTAATAGGAAAAATCAAAATTTTCTTTCTTAATTGAAACTTTTTCTTTTTCTACTTTTATTCTTAAAATTCTTTTTAAGGTGCATATTTGAATAGTTTTCTTCCACTCTGTCTTTTAAATTTTATAATTGTTATATATATATACACACACACCCCAAACTTGAAATCCTGACTCCGTTTATAGAGCTGGCGAAGCACTGCAATGATTTGAGCTTAAAGGCTTGAAGGTCTTGTAAATAATTTTAGTTTAATTCAATTTAAATTCGTTAATAATATCATATTTCGATAGCAATGCAATGATTTTGAGCTTCAATTTGTGAAGATGAAGACTTTGTGTTTGGCTACAATGGAGGACGTGTTTGTGAAGAAGACTTTGCACAGTGGTCATTAAGTGATTCCAATAGCAGTTTGATAATAAGGTTGTGCGAGACCGGCACATGCTTGCCGGTCGTCAAATGTGAAATAGATTTTTGAAAACTAGGAGGGGGTGATATGACAGTTTGTTTTAGTAAAACAAAAAATAGGTTTTACGAAAACTATAAACCTGTCAACAAAATCACTAAGCTTGGGCTTCTAAATAACGTAATATTGTCCATTAAAATTTTCATTAATTTCCAAAATACGTAACTTTGGGGCACACACAGCATTAATTTATTCTCAAAGAAATGGTCCATATTATTTAAAAAAAAAAAAAAAAAAAAAAAGAGAGAAAAGAAAAAGAAATGGCCCATATAAATGGAGAAGATTCATAAGGAGGCCCGAAGTGACATGGGCCGGATATGACCCGCAAACACGACATCCGGTCCGTGCAGATGGGTCAAGCCCATAGAGAGACACTGCCATATGGGCCGAACGCGAATAGCCCATCAAAGATGACCAAAACTCACAGAGGAACGGGCCTAGATCTAGCAGTCCATTAATGTTTGTAAGTATCTATAAATAGGAGAAGTAATGGATAGAGGAAGGGGAGATATTTTTGGTTGAAATGTAAGAGTTCTAAAGAGAGAAAGAAAAAAGGAATTTCTTGCATCTTCAATTGGCGCCGTCTGTGGGAAGCGTTGAAGATTGATTGATCATTGATCAATATCGCGTGGATTCAGACCAATTCGTGGAAACGAAACTCGATCTTTGGGAGTTGGATCCAGATCTGAGCGATTGTGACCTACTCTGGAGGAATTTTAGTTCCTGTTGCTTTGGCGGAAGTGGCTTCAGATCTACGCAACAACGAGTTGTTCGATTGTGGCAAGATCTGACGGATTTAGAATTCGGATAATTCAGATCTCGTCAACCGCAAGCATAATTTGGAGAATTCGAAACCAGATCTGAAAAATTCGCACTCACGAAGCTCAGATCTACTCACAAACTTGAGATTAATGCCTTTACTCCGTTCAGGAATAATGATAGGTGAAAGCTCCAATCCGATGGAGGCTGTCCAGCAAACGAAGCTTGAGGAGTTGATGAACTTGATCGAAGCTCTCAAAAAAGAGAATGCAGAATTGAAAGCTAGAATGCAACATCAGCAAATACCTGCGGTTTCACGTCCACTTCCGGCCGGTGAAGGAGGTGTTCAATCTAATATCGCGCATCAAGGAGAGCAGGACGAAAACAATCAGTCAGCTCTCCACCGTGATGAAAGGAGGATGGACGATTTGCCGCCAAATGTTCGTCGAGTTGAGGATCACGAAGGATCGACTCACATTGATCCGCGACATGAGCAGATCAGACAGAACGAAGCCATGACCTTCGATCCGCATCGGGAAAGGTTCAACCGAGAGGAAGTGATAGAGGTTGATCGCCGTCAAGTTGTGTCGCCTTGGCAAAGAGAGCTCATAGAGGAACGGTCGTTCGATCCGTCTTACCGGCCCTCCATGGCTACAATCACTCATCGCTGTTCGGAGAGCAGAACCGTAGCTCACAGAGCTACCGCTGGGCTCCAGAGAGAGAATGAAGCACTCCGATCCGCGGCTCGGACGGTTGATTCACCATTCACTGACGAGATCCTGAATGCCCCGCATCCAAGGAAGTTTGCTATGCTAGTCTTTATTCTGTTTGACGGAACAACCGATTCGATCGATCATGTGTACCATATCCAGTTGAAGATGGCCCTGAATACGGAAAACGACTCTTTAATGTGCAAATGTTTCCCTACAAGCCTAGCTGGACCGGCGCTCAGCTGGTTCAAGAACTTGCCTAGGAGCTCCATTGGTAGCTTCCGAAACCTGTGCGATCGGTTCATAAGCCAGTACTATGGGAACAAGCGTCCGCCGAAGGACATCTCGAGCCTATTCACAATGAGACAGCACAAAGATGAACGTCTTCAGGCTTTTCTCACCAGGTTTAATCTCACTAAGAGTATGGTGATCGAATACCACCCTTCTACAGCGGTTCAAGCCTTCAAGTTAGCCATGACACGTGGCACTCCGTTCCATACCAGTCTGGTAGTGAACACGCTGACGACTATGGATGAACTCAATGAAAGAGCCGATGGCTTTGTGCGCCTAGAAGAAGAGGAGGTAGCCAATGCTTGGACAGCGTCGGTCGTGTCGACCGAGGAAAAGTCCAAGGCAAAGATCAGGCAGAAGCAGGCTCAGCCGCAACGTCAGACCTCCTGGAAGGCAGAAAAGAGGTCCAGGGAAGAAGAGCTGATCACTCCGCTGAAGGTCACTCTAGCGAGGCTATATCAGGAGAACAAAGATAAGTTTCATCCACCACTGCCAATTAGGCAACCCCTCGAACAGAGGGATCAGACTAAACATTGTGCTTTCCATTCCGATTTCGGTCATCAGACTAACGAATGCAGGAATTTGAGAAGGCAAGTGGAGATGTTGATAGCTAGAGGGGAGTTCGCGAGTTATGTTCAAGGCTCGGCAATAGAGCAAAATCGACCGATGGAGCAAGTAAAAAGGAGTCATAAACAAAGCTCCCACAATTCACAACCAGTTCGTATAATCAATGCTATCCACGGTCGACCCGAGCCCAGCGAAGATTCAGATGAGCTACTCCGAGCGCGCCTACGGTAGGCGCAAATGAAGAAAAGGGTCAGCAGTGTGAATACTCTGCACCAACAGATCACATCGATATAGATAAAGTTCGACAGGACAGACCTGCAGCATGTTCAAGTCCCCCATAAAGACCCGTTGGTAGTCAGCTTGACAGTGGCGGACTGCCTGGTGCGCAGAGTTCTGATCGATCCCGGAAGCAGTGCGAATGTCATGCCGAGGGACACATTTGATCGGCTCGAGATTAAACCAGAGAGGCTCAAGCCCACTGAAAATCCCCTGTTAGGATTCGATGGCAAGAGGGTGGAGCCCGTCGGAATGGTGGAAGTAGAAGTTCAAGCTGCAGAATGAGCTCTTATGGAAACTTTTGTGGTTGTGGAGATTCACCCCTCGTACAATCTCCTGATGGGAAGAGGATGGATTCACAGAGTCCAAGGTGTACCCTCAACTCTGTATCAGGTCATGAGGTGCCTTGGACCCGATGGAAATAAGGTGATAGACATTCGTGGGGATCAGGTTGCAGCCAAAGAGTGTTATTCCGTCACACTAAAGTATACTGGGAAAGGGAAGACGCCCGTCCGATCGGCGAGCCCCAAATAGCAATTACAGGAACCTCCGCCCAAGCAGAATAGGGTGGAGGAGTCAGTTGACTTGACCGAAGAGCCCCTTCTGGATGTGCAGATCGATCAGTCCAGGCCAGAGTGAACTACCAGAGTAGGAGTAAGACTGACCAGGGAAGAGCAGCAAGAGCTAATTGACTTCTTGTCTCACAATGCCGATGTATTTGCATGGAGTCACCTAGACATGCCTGGAATTAATCCCTCCGTATCCTGTCATTCCTTGAATGTCAATCCCAATTTCAAACCAATAAAACAGAAGCAACGAAGATTTGCTCCAGAACGTAACCAAATCATAGCCAAGGAAGTTGATAGGCTGCTTGATGCGGGATTCATCAGAGAAGTGCACTACCCTGATTGGTTGTCCAACGTCGTTGTCGTGCAGGAGAAGAATGGGAAATGGCGAGTATGCATTGATTTCACCAATTTGAACAAAGTCTGTCCGAATGATAGCTTCCCGCTGCCGAAGATTGATCAAATGGTGGATGCCACCACCGGGTATGAGCGTTTAACCTTTCTGGACGCTTATTCAGGTTATAATCAGATCCCTATGGACCCGGCAGATGATGAAAAAACTTCTTTTGTAACCGAGCGAGGGATATACTGCTACAAAGTTATGCCTTTCGGACTAAAGAACGCGGGAGCAACTTATCAAAGACTTGTTAGCAAAATTTTCAAGGATCAAATAGGAAAGATTGTGGAAGCCTATATTGATGATATGGTGGTAAAGAGTAGGAAGAAAGATGATCATCTGAAACATCTGCAAGATGTATTTGATGTGCTGGGGCGATATGGGATGAGGCTCAATCCAACCAAGTGCTCGTTCGGTGTGACTTCCGGTCAGTTTTTGGGACACGTGGTCAACCGTAGAGGCATCGAAGTTAGCCCCGCTCAAGCAGAGGCTTTGATTAAGAATGCCGAGCCAAAGACGATCAGAGAGGTGCAAACCCTCACAGGACGAATAGCTGCATTAAGTCGATTCATTTCTAAGTTGTCAGATCGCTGCAAGCCGTTCTTTGACACGATTCGGAGTCATGGAAGACAGGTCTGGGGAGATGAGCAACGACAAGCATTGACCCATTTGAAGGAATATATGCAGAATCCACCAGTCCTGTCAGCCTCGGATCCAGAAGAAAAGTTATTTCTATATCTTGGAGTATCTAGTGTTGCGACAAGTGCCGTTCTGATTCGTTGCAATGAAGGGGTGCAACACCCGGTATTTTATGTCAGTAAACAATGACCGAGGCAGAACGAAGATACTCGAAGGCCGAACGGGTGATACTTTCACTTGTAAACGCAAAAAGAAAGTTGAGGCATTATTTCGAATCCCACCCTATAGCTGTTCTAACAACTTTTCCAATCAGAGTGCTTATGCACAAGCCAGAACTCTCGGGCAGAATGACAAAGTGGGCCATAGAGTTAAGTTCATTTGACATAACGTATGAGCCGAGAACAGCTATCAAAGGACAAGCGGTAGCCGATTTCCTGCTAGAATGTGACTCTGAGGATACGGAAGAAGACCTTAGATGCGGCTCTTGGAAACTTTATGTGGACGGCTCCTCTAACCAGATGGGGGCAGGAATTGGGGTTAAACTGCAAACCCCAGATGGTACTTCTTTGAGTCAAGCACTCAGACTTGAGTTTCGAGCCACCAATAATGAAGCGGAATACGAGGCGTTGCTGAATGGGTTAAAGTTGGCCAGAAAGCTACAGGTCAGAAGTTTGACTGTTTATAGTGACTCACAGTTGATTGTTCGGCAGGTAAATGGTGAGTACGCGACCAAGAATGACACGATGGAGGCATATCGTTCTGCCGTTCTGCATAAAGCCAAGTACTTTGCAAAGATTGAATTCATACAGTTACCGAGGGAACAGAACGCAGATGCGGACCAGTTAGCATGTAGTGCTTCGAGTTCTGGCGAGACATTGGCGAGGGTGATTCCAATAGGAATATTGACCCAGCCATCTATTTTCGAAGAACCTTTGGACTTTGACCCTTGGCAAGTCAATGTCATACCGTATAAACCGAGTTGGATTGACCCCATCATCACTTATATTCGAGATGGCGTTTTGCCTATGCAAAGGGATGAAGCTAGGAAAATCAAAAAGAATGCTGCAAAATACGCCATCGTGCATAACCAGCTGTACAGAAGGTCCTACTCTGGCCCATACTTGAAGTGTGTCACCCCCGCAGAGTCGCAGCAGGTGTTGCGAGCTATTCATGAAGGAATATGTGGCAATCATTCTGGGGGAAGATCGTTAGCGCATAAAGCAATGACACAAGGGTATTTATGGCCGAACATGTCAAGAGATGCGGAGGAGTTCTCTCGAAGGTGCGATAAATGCCAACGATATGGACCATTGATCCACCAACCACCTGAGGAATTGCACGTAATGGCCTCGCCATGGCATTTCGCGCAATGGGGGATGGATGTGGTCGGTCCTCTGCCAACGGCAAGAGCTCAGAACAAGTATGTGCTACTGGCCACGGATTACTTCACTAAGTGGGTAGAAGCAGAACCATATCCAAGCGTGACTCAGACTCATGTGAGACGATTTATTTGGAGCAATATTATCTGCCGTTTTGGCGTTCCAAGGTCAATAGTCATAGATAATGGCACGAACCTCGACAGCAAGCAAGTAAGAGAGCTGCTGGAGGAGTATGGAATTAATCAGAAGTTGGTTGCAGTAAGTCATCCCTAGGCCAATGGACAAGCAGAAATTACAAACAGAATAATTTTCGCCTGCATTAAGAAAAAACTGGAGGACCATAAAGGGAAGTGGTTGGATGAGCTCCCGAACGTCCTATGGGCTTACAGAACCACCCCAAGGCGGCCGACTGGGGAGAGCCCGTTTGCAATGGCGTATGGTACCGAGGTGGTTATACCGGTTGAGCACTTGGTCCCAACTATCAGAAGCTTAGCATGGAGTCGAAATCAGAACGACAGAATGTCAAGATTGAACCTCGATATGATAGACGAAAAGAGGGACGTTGCAGCAATAAGGTTAGCATCATACCAGCAAGTATTGGCAAATAGTCACAACAAAAGAGTGAAACACAGAGATTTTGCCCCTGGCGATCTGGTTCTGAAGAGAAAGGTAGGGATAGTCAAAAAAATGATGCCACCCTGGGAAGGCCCATACAGAATTGCAGAAGTCATAGGGAAGGGAGCATATACATTAGAGACCATGGCGGGAAGGTTGGTCAGCAAGCCCTGGAACGCTACGTCTCTGAAGAGGTACTACCAATAAAAGCTAAGTTTCAGCTTTATTGGGTGTTGTTTGTTTTCAATCAAGTACGTATGAATGTGCAAATTCCTGAAATTTATAAAAATAACTTTCCTTTTTAAAGGGTTTTTAAAAAAAAATGATGAAAAGCCAAGTGCAAGTGGCATTCTAGCCGAGCGCTAGGCACTTAAGCAAGATAAGTGGCAGCTGGCACCATAAGCCGAACGCCAGGCACTTACTAAAAAATGAAAAGCCAAGTGGCAAGTGGCATTCTAGCCGAGCACCAGACACTTAAGCAAGATAAGTG
The DNA here is from genome assembly GCF_030987335.1 of Cornus florida. Classification (NCBI taxonomy): domain Eukaryota; kingdom Viridiplantae; phylum Streptophyta; class Magnoliopsida; order Cornales; family Cornaceae; genus Cornus; species Cornus florida. Next base: position 93,554,507 of record NW_026775581.1, on the reverse strand, counting down.
GCAGCTGGCACCATAAGCCGAACGCCAGGCACTTGCTAAAAAATGAAAAGCCAAGTGGCAAGTGGCATTCTAGCCGAGCGCCAGGCACTTAAGTAAGATAAGTGGCAGCTGGCACCAAAAGCCGAACGCCGGACACTTGCCAAAAACACGCACACAACAAAGTTAATATAAAAAAAATATATATATTGAAAATGGGTTTGAACAGAGCGTAGCACAAAGAAAAAAGAGAAAAAAAAGAGTTTTGTTATCTCATTCATAATAAGCATTGGAGTTACAAAAAGTGAAGTTTTCAAGTCACATAGTTGCAAAAGAGTATGGAATCGAAGAGTCTGGAGGAGTCCTAGCTAGCTGCCTCAGTACCAACAGCCTCCTGGTTGTGCTGATCCCCCTCCTCGGTCCCGTCAGCCATCTCACCCTCACGAGGTGGGGAATCAAGATGAATAACAGAGTCATTCTGCTGGGGGCCAACGTCAGCAGTGACTATGGGAGATACCACGGTTGACGAATGAAGAGCGGTTAGAGGCTGAACGGTAGGAGGAGCTGTAGTGATCCTGGAGGAAGCAATCTCCTGACATTCATCAAATATGTGCTCGGCTTCGGTGGGTTCTGGGTCAACATAGACCCCTAGAGGATCAATCCCTAAATCCTTATCAATCTCATCCGGAGTTGAGCTGGTCTGTCCCTCAGCCGGAACTCGGTCGGAGAAACCATCTCGGAATCCCTGAGCATATCTAAGAGCTCCAACTCTTGAGAACCGAGCATGAAGAGCAATCATTCCACCATTCACTCTGCTGATGGTATCGATCAGAGCGTTGCGCTCGTCCAGAGCTCTTTTCTCAAAAGCCATCTGAGCAGACTGTTCATCAGCCAAAAGGCACTGGAGCTCTGCCTTTTCATCTCTGATTGAATCACGTTCAGTCTGCCAGACACTCTTCTCAAGCTGGAGGGCATCCTTCTCAACCTGAAAAGAGTCGTTTTCCTTCTTCAGAACATCTCTTTCTTTTTCGGTTTCTTCAAGCCGAGCCAATATCTCGGTGTTCTTGCTGGCAAGAAGGTCGTTTTCCTTATTAGCCACATCTAGGCTATCAGAGAACTTACGGGCCCTGGCGTTCCCCATTTCCACCTGTTTCTGCATAGCCATCATACCGAACAAAGTCTGCATAGATATACATGAATACTGGTTAAACCGATAGCCTGGTCGGACGAAGTCAAGAGCAAATAGTATGAGAGGATTCATGAGTTAGAAAATAAAAGTCACCTCCATGGCAGATTGGGGAAAGCGGCTGAACACATCCTTTTGGGACAGACCCTTCGCCGCCTCAAGGTCTTTCGGAGTCCACATGCTCCTATAATAAGCCATGGCAGTCTGGCCATCCTTCAACATGGTCTCGTTCGGCTTCACGAACGTCCCATCCGTTCGGGTGTACCAAGGAGCCCATGGTGGTAAAACAGGAATAGAAGGAGAAGCAGAAGTAGAGGCACCAGCTGCAACAGGCCCGGAGGGGGCAGGAGCTCTGACTGGGCGATGCAAGAGAGCGCTCGGCCCAGAGACTCGGGTCCTTCTCACAAGAGGTTCCTCCTCAAGGTTGACTCCACCGTTAGGATGAGGCCTTTTGCCTCGTTCTTTGTCCCGAGCACCCCCAGCGGCAGCAGGGGTAGTAGTGATTTGTGGAGACGTGCTCGGGTTGGTAGCAGGGGTGCTGACAACAGGATCAATAGCCACCGTACTCGGGATGGTATCAGAGATGGTGGCTGAAGAAGAGGCTGATGCAGGAGAGGAGGTTGCTCCAGCAGCAGAAGTGGCTGGGGGAGTATTTTTTCTTCTACCAAAGGAAGGAATCTGAAGCCTACTTATGGTATAGCCGAGGGATGAGAGCGCTAGAAGGTTGTCTGAAGTGAGGAGGTCTGAGCAAGAAGGAATATCGTTCAGAACGTATTTCTTCAAGTAATTACTCCTATCCCTGCAAACACTGTAGCTCAAGTCATCACAAGGTATGCCTAAGGAGCGACATAAGAAAGTACAAAAGCGAGGAACACATGTTTCGCAGGGACAATCGTTTTTATGAGATTTGAATTTCTTATATGAGGAGACAGAACAGACGCCAAAGGCGCTCGGGATTGGGTAATCCTCTGCAGCCGGCGAAGACCAGGCCCCACTAACACCCACAATGTTATCCCTCCAACCCTTTTCAGATTTGATTGTATCCGTACATATGGACATCTTGTCGATCGGGTAGAGGTGGTAGAATGGCTCGTCAGTTCGGATCTTACTGACCTTATAGCAAAGAAGAAGATCTATGAGGTCAAGGTCCAGACTTCTGTCACGAATCAACAGTAACATAACGGATATGATTCTAAAGAAATTGGGGTTTACCTGCAGGGGGGATATCCCCAGTCTATTGAAAACATAATTAAAGAAGGGATGCAGAGGGAACCTAACGACATTCAGTTAAAGGTTTGTAAATAAAACCTCGCCGGGAAGAAGGCCGGCACCGGTCATAATATTAACATCATTAGGGTAAACCCTAACTTGGATGTTGTCAGGAAGTCTAAGTCTCATACGAAGAACATCTAGATCTACAACCATGGTGGAAGCGATTGAAGGATCTAAAAGGGTAAAAAGAAGTCTGCCGAAAGTAAAAAGGAACAAAACTAACCTCTGGGGTAGAAAGTAACAAAGAGCACTGCAAGATCGCTGGAAGAATGACTCTTGAAGAATTTCACCGGAAGAAATTTAGCACTGTTCTAAAAAGATGAGCGAGAGATTTGACTGATGATGGAGACGGTAAAAAGGCATGAAGTGGCATTCTAGAGCCTTATAAAGGCGAGGTGGACTCGAGGGCCGAAGCGTCAGGAAGGCGAGAAATTCATCGAGCCCCGGAACATTGATTCCGGATTTGACCGTCCGTTCCCCCATATGGGTTTCTCGAGCCGTCAACATCATGATGAGAGGCCTTCAATAATTACCCCCTTATTAAACAAGGGGTAATTATGGGGGCAGTTGAGGAGGCCCGAAGTGACATGGGCCGGATATGACCCGCAAACACGACATCCGGTCCGTGCAGATGGGTCAAGCCCATAGAGAGACACTGCCATATGGGCCGAACGCGAATAGCCCATCAAAGAGGACCAAAACTCACAGAGGAACGGGCCTAGATCTAGCAGTCCATTAATGTTTGTAAGTATCTATAAATAGGAGAAGTAATGGATAGAGGAAGGGGAGATATTTTTGGTTGAAATGTAAGAGTTCTAGAGAGAGAAAGAAAAAAGGAATTTCTTGCATCTTCAATTCAGAAGAATATCAGAAGTGCCCATTGGCAGGACGGAGACTCAAAGTGACGGCATTACATATTTACATATACATGAGAGAGAGAGAGAGAGAGAGAGAGAGATATTTTCAATAATAAATTAAAAAATTGCCCAGAGAACAAAATTCAATAAACCGTACTTGTGCTTTTTTGCCAAAAACCCTCCTTAATTTTTTTTTTTTAAATAAATAAAAACAAGAAATTTAATCTAAACCCCGCAATTAGCCACCTCTTTCAACTAGATTTCACTTCATGGCAAGTAATCAATTGTATTTATTTTTTTTTGGATCTATTGATGATATTTTTTTTGATAAGTAAAATGTATTAATGATATCACAATATTTTCAGGCAAAATTTTTTTCCACCATATCATTAAATGTGAAAGCGGATTGCAAAAAACACTCATTTTGAAATCTTACAATTTTTTTAATTTTTTGCAAAATTTTAAAACTCTGACTTATCAATAGTCAAATTTTTAGTTATCAAACTTTTATTTATTTATTCTCTCACCCTCTCTTTTTTTAAAATGAAAAATGATATTTTTGACGATTTTAATATCTCGAGTTAAAACCAACAGAGTCACTCTCTCTTTTTTTTAAAATGAAAAATGATATTTTTGACAACTTTAGTATCCCGAGTTAAAACCAATAGACACAAAATATGATGTGATTATTCAAAATATCAAAATATGACAGTGATCTATCATTACTATTTTTGTTTATTTCCATAAAATACTCCATTTTACTTTCTTTATCTTTTCAGTTTTCTATAGCTCATTTCCTTATTTTTTAGTTTTTCATGGCCATATCATATTCGTTTTCTTTTTCACATAAGTTTTATGGTACTCAAATTTAATAATTTGATTTGCACAAAATCTAAAGCAAAAACTGCAATGTTTTATAATTTTTTCATACTTTTGCAATTTTTTTTTTTAATTTCTCAGAGTTAGATAAATCATTAGTTTTGATCATTATAACAATTAACAAATGTCTATCAAAGTAAAATATGGATATTAAAAAATACAATCTAAAGTATCTCAATAGTTCTTACATAGATTCAATTTGAAATATAAAACAAATATACATGCTTGAAACTTTAATTCTTAACAAAGATTACTAGATTAAAATAAATTTAGAAAAAAGATTACAACTTTCTAAATAGTCAATTACCTTATATTTTAGAAAAAAAAAAAAAATTACTTTATATTTTAAAATGGATCCCATTATATTTGACACATGAATAACTACACAAATTCAATGAAATACTAGATTTTTATTTGTCGTGCCAAATAGCAAAACTCTTCTAAAATTAATAAAAATTTTATACTCTTGATGGTTGGAGTTTTTGTTTTAGAATTTTAAGATAGAGAGTAAAACGAAGTATTTCTTCCTAAAAATTTGCAAAATAAACAAAATTGGAGATAGATATGATCTTTTTATGGAGAGGAACAAAGAATTGTGACAATATTATAAGAACTTATACAAATTAATCCAATGATTGGCGTGGTGAAAAAAAATTGGGCCATAGAAGTTTCAGATCTCAAGTTCAATTATTCTTAGGTCCGAGTAATTTCTTGTGGCCAAGACCATGGACATAGCCGGACTCTTACCCACAATCCATCCTTGTGGGGGTGTCATTTTGAAAAAACTATACATGAAACTAATTGGACATTTTGTGACGCTTTGTAACATTGAAAACACATAAAACAGTTTTTAAAAAATAGTTTTCAGAAAATAGTTTTTTGTTTTTGTATAGTTAAAAGAAAACTATTTTTAGAATTACAAACCAAGCAACCCAATTTTTGCACAAATATCTTTTAAGAATGAGATTTGATAAATATTTAGAAAAAGAATAAAATAAATAAATACATATCTTGTTGTGAGAAATAGAAATAGAAAAAATATGGAGAAAGTAAAAAGTAGAAAGTTGTTAGCATAACCAACCAAAATCTCTTTTAGTGGAGGAGGAAGACAACAAACAAGAAACTCAAACTGAATCAGCAAGTAAATTAATCAGAAAATTATTATATAAGGATGTGAACTTAACAATAACATGAAAGAAATAGTAATTTAAAAAATATAGACTCTTATATACAGAGTGTGTGTAAATTTAAACAATAATTGATCGATCATTCATGGATGGAGAAACATATTTCATCTTTAGATTGCCGCCCCTCCAGGTGAGTCGACTCTCCAGATACTACTTGATCTTTAGATTGTACCTCCGCATGAGACGACTCTGAATCAACCACCTTTACTGATTTGGTCCTAATTCTGATGATGATTCTAATTATAGATGATATAACACAGTAGGCCACAGGATGTATAAGCCGATGGTGACAATATAGTCACCTTTTGACCCTTTTACTGGTTTTGTAAACTTAGATATACACACTACAGATACACCAAACATGCAGTACACTATCAACAGGAATACTTCTCTTCCCATTTCAGCCTCCATATTTCTCACCTAAAGCCGCTCCTGCTCCACACACACACGCGGAGAGATTAGAGTTTTTCTAAGATTTTAACAAATAATAGTGAGAAAATAAAAACAAAACATAAACAAAGAATGACACTCATCCAAATTTTTAATTATACTAGTTTAAGAATGTGTTTGAGTATTCAATTCGTCCAAGTACTGGATTTGAACTTTTTGAATCCAATACTAATCCATGCGTATAGTAATTCAATCTGATCCACATAAATTGAATCGGATTCCCAAATTATTCCCCTACCCCTAATTAATATCACCCAAAAAAACAAAGAATTCTTGAATTGAAAAAATAATATAAAATTAGTGTCGAATTGTACTAGCAAAACTGACAGAATATAGTAATTTTAAACACACCTAATTCATAGATTAATAAGAGATAACATCAGCATTTGAAACAAAAAATTTTGAATTATGTAAACGAGTTGGATTTGTAAACAAAACGTAATATATAATATTAAATTTGAAGATCACAAAATCGCGTTGGTGTAATTGAACATATAAAAGTACAACAACATCAAGCATACATCATAAACAACAAAATAAATACATACGCATAATATATAAAGAGAGAATGATTCAGATGGAGTTAGCAGAAATAATAATAATAATAATAAAAAGGATATTTCAGAAAGGGAAGTATTCTGATCACCTTGTTTATTCTATACCCTTCCTTCTCAATGTCTCTCTCTCTCTCTCTCCCAAATCATGTAAAACTAAATCTATTGGTTAAAAAGGAGCCACATCATCATCTAACCCTATCTCTCTGTCTACTCGATCTCATCCCTCTTTCTAACCTATCATCTCTCTAATCTCTCTTATTTGGTATTAATACATCCTTGTAGTTATAATGAAACTATCTAAACCTCATATACATACAATGTTGTTAGACATATCCTAAGGTACTATGTTATTTGGTTATGGAGTTGTTCTATGTATGATGATGTTACACAAGATATATATAATAAATAAGGGTTTGTTTGTATTGAAGTAATTGAAAGGAGGAGAAAAATAAGCAAATTAATTCTTTGCTATGCTATGAAATTGTTAAGACTAATTGGGGAAGGAAAAAAAATTAGTAGCCCAAAAGTATGACATTCTATTTTTTATTTCTATGCGTGTGGAAGTGATACCATTCAATATGAGATGGCATCTTTTATCAAAACATAAATAGGGATGGAGCCATAATTTTTTATTTAGTATCCACCATCCACTTTTGTGTAGCTTGCTATTTTTTTTTCACTTAAATCTCAAGTTGGTAAACGTGCTAAAATTAATGGTATCACCGCCGGAAAATGACACTTGAGGTTATAAAAAGTGATTCAATATTCTACCTAAGAAATACCCAAATAAAATAAAAAATCAATTAATTGCATTCATAGTCCAATGTCAAACTCCCCCATAAACTCTTTAATAATAGGTTGATTTTTTAGTTTGGATGGATGATTCGGAAGAATAGGGAAAGAAAAGAAAGGATGGATGATTCGGAAGAATAGGGAAAGAAAAGAAAGAAGGGCTTACGTGTATTTGGGTAGTTTAAAATGAGAGAAAAGAAATGATAGAGAGAGATTGGGAGAGAAAGATATCACTCCTTATTCTTTATTTCCTGCCTCTCCAAAAATTAGAAGATATAAAAGAAAGGATAATATTTAAATAGTATTTTCATAATTCCAAAAATGCACTCAATACTTAAAAAGATAAAATTATTATTCCATTCATATTCCTTATATTTAAAAGGATATGATAGTAATTTGATTGCTATCATTTTTCTTCTTTTCTACCCTATATCATATACTATAATTTCTTTTCTCTTCTTTCTATCCAAACATAAATAGATATTATTACTTTTCTTTATTTTTTTTTTCTTTTTCCTTATAACTAATACTATCATTTCTTTTATTTTCTCTCATGTGTATCCAAACAAAGCCCAGGATCAAATCCTTCAAACTCAATCCATGACCAAAAACTGAGCCCAAAACGGAACTGAAACCTAACTATAAAATCACATACCAGAAGAACCAATAGCCAAATTAACTAAAACAAAACCTCTAGAATATAACAACAATAGCATTAAAAAACATGACGTATAAAATCCTGTAATATATATACACATATGATTCAGTATATAAAACAGAAGGGTCAAATCCAGAAAATAGTAGCAAAAAGCAAATAAAAACAACTTTAAAAATGTGGATAACTTGTTCATAATTTTAACACCAACAATAAGAGGAAGTGAAAAAGTCAGGAAAAAAAATGAATATTAAAAAAATATAATACAAGTTAAAGGGATCCTCATTCTAAATTAATTAATAATAAATATCAATGTTGAAGTGTTATTAAAAAAAAAAGTAACTTGTAGTGTTTTGTATAGGATATGCTTTTCAAATAATATGAAGATCATTAATATAATTAAAGGCAATTATTGGCTTTCTAAAAAAGGTCATTAAATATATTCACTGTACATTAATAAAAAAAATTCAATATTTTTCGATAAATAATTTTGATAGACAAAAAGTAATTGCTTTTTCATTGAGGAAATAGTTTCTTGTAAATGTGAGTAAAATAAATAATTATCAACATTTAAGCTCTTTATAAATGACACCCAGTCACCCACGCATATTTTAGATGTTATCCTTATAGTGCATTACAATAATCATTAAGATTTAATCTCTAAAACACTACATAGGATGCAGTACAATAAATGATGAAGATTTTGCTTCTAGAACACTCCAATATTTTAAAATTTTTCCAACTCTTTCAACACTCCAGAATTCTCTGCACCAATATGGAATGCTCTAATACTCATATCTACTCTATGTTCTAAATGACACCAGCGCAGCCCATATTTATAGATGTCATCCTCTTTTATAGATAGTGGATTACAATAAATCATAAAGATTTAATCTCTAAAACACTTCTGAAGTATATATTTACAAAACTCTGCTTTTCACTTGCTACACTCTGTACTCTTATTGTGGTTACCTCTAATTTTGTACCTTCATATCGATGGTGTTAGAGCTTAATTTTTGGAAAGGTTACACTCATATTTATAGATCCTGTCGACATCATGCACTACAATAAATGATCAAGATTTTGCCTCTAGAACACTTGCATATTTAGAAAGCTTTGTACTCATATTGTGGCTGTGGAGCTCATATCAATGGTGAGCTTAATTTTTGTAAAGGTTACACACATATTTATAGATCTCGTCGACGGTTTTGATGCACTACGATAAATTATCAAGATTTTGCCTCTAGAACACTTACTTAGATATTTACACAGCTTTGTACTCTTCTGAAAAATTATTTAACTCTACAACTCTATAAAATAACTCTAATATTTTAGAAAATTTCAACTCTCTCTCAGCACTCCACAATTCTCTACACCAATGTGGAATGCTCTAATATTTTTGTTGGAGATGGTCTCCCTGATCACCCAACTGACAAGTAAGATGTTAGAGCTTAATACTTGTAAAGGTTACACACATATTTATAGATCTCGTGGACACGATGCACTACATGATCAAGATTTTGCCTCTTAGAACACTAACTTAGACATTTAGAAATATTTGTACTCTTATTGTGGCTGCCTCTGATTTTGGAGCTTCATATCGATGGTGTTAGAGCTTAATTTTGTAAAGGTTACTCACATATTTATATATCTCGTCAACAGCTATGATGCACTACAATAAATGATCAAGATATTGCCTCTAGAACACTAAGATATTTACAAAGCTTTGTACTCTTCTAAAAATTTATTTTACTCTGCAACTCTATAAAATAACTCCAATATTTTAGAAATTTTCAACTCTCTCAGCACTCCACAATTCTCTACATTTATGTGGAATGCTCTCGTATTTTTGTTGGAGATCCTCTCCTTAGTCACTGAATTGACAACTAACGATCTTTTGCCTTTGAATGTTTGAGTTAGATTTATGTGGTGCCTTTTTTGGTATTTCCATTTTGGGTTCCTTAGGTGTGTACGTTCCTTGTTTGAGGTACTTTTATTTAAAAATACATTCATTATTTATTAAAACACTCTTTGTGACTTCAAAAGTAATTCAAATAAGTTTAACTCAAAAATCTCATTTTTTTTTAAAATATTCAATCTTTATACATTAAAATGGTCTATTTACTTAAAAGGTACCTTGATTGAAGTATTTTCATTCAAAGAATCAATCTTTATTTATAAAAACATTTTTTGTGATTACAAAGAAAACTTGAACAAATTTAACTAAAAACTCTTATTTTTTTTCAAAAATTCAATCTTTATAGTGACTTCAAAATTATCTTAATCGAGGTATTTTCATTTAAAGATTCAATCTTTACATATTATATAAAATAAATATTAATAATAATAAAATGGTAATAGCATAGCGATTGATGATAGATCCAATGACATTCATATTTAAGTGTCCCGTTTATAGTGTCGAGCTTTAACCAGGACATGTATAAGTTGATCTTAATTTTTTCTTTTTTTCTTAGAGTACGCACCATTCAAATTAGAAGGACCACCTTCCAAAGACTTGAACGATTATAGTTCAATGATTGATTTGGAGTCACTTTAATATTGTGATGATAGTTTAATGCCACCATTGAACTTTAATGACGAGTAATGCAATAATTAAGATCAGTTTTTAATTGTGATGACAGTTTAATGCCATCATTTGGAGTATCACAAGCCTCAGTGGCTGGGCGCGATGGGTCTAAAACACAAACTCGGACCCAGCCACCTAATAAACAAACCAAGCAAGACAAGACCACTAAAAAGCAAATGGGCCAGCCCTTATAGTGGGCCGGACTCCTAACCTATGAGGCTATGAGTGTACCAAAGTTGGTCCCAAAGTGTGAGAACAAAAGTTGGTCCCAAAATTAGTGTAAATTCTGAAAAAGTTGAAAAACTAAAGCAAAAAATTTGAATCTTTCATACAAATTATTCTTCATGTTTTTGAAAATTCAACATATTCTGATATATATTTATAAACATTACAATTGAATTATATATTTTATAATATAGAGAAATAAGTAGTTATTAAATAAACAGCTTCAGAAACTCTCTTAGGGGAAAAATTGTTGTTCGCTTTATATTGATCACTTTTGTTTCGTTATTTAAGTCTTAAAATCTTAAAGATGTGTGTTTAGTGTATGTATATATATTATCAAACAAATGATACAAATACTTTTTTGTTTCACTTTATTTTTTATTAAGATCTTTATTTTTTACAATTCTTTAAAATATTCATTTCATGTACTAAATTCTTAAGAATACATCTTTAAAATTCTAAAATAAATATATAGATTTCTAAGGGATTTTTAAAAATATATATATATATATACAAAATATGCTATAATTTTTGTATTTAAATTATTATTAATATTATGTATCTCCTAACATAGAAGAAATTAGGTTACGTATAAAAACATATTTTTTGTAGTAGTGGATAGCAAACAAAATAACAAGCACTCTAACCAAATTTTAAATTTTACTACTTTCGCTCTCACTCATGCTGTTACTTTATGCAACTTAAGTATAAAACTATTACTTTTTTATGTAAAATAATTTTATGATAAACTATTTTTCAAGTAACCGTAGTCAGCTTTCCCACTTATTCGGCCCAACAAACAGACAGCTAGGCCACGAGGCCCATTGAATTCGGATGAAGCGAGTAAAGCGCTTGCCTGAATTGAAGCGACGCAAATGAACATGAAAGTTTTTGAGCCAAAAAAAATTTCCTTCTAATATATATATATACGTGTGTTACTTTATTTTATTCAAGTTTATCGGACATTAGCTAATTTTGTGACTTTTTAGCCTTTAGAATTAAAATTATAGAAATTTATTATAGAATTGTGTGGATCATGTTGGATTATGTTCCTTTAACAAATTATCATTCTTGAATTTGGTGGTCAAAGTAATAATTTTTTTAAAAAACATAATGTCTATGCGCAGGAGAAAATGATTTGAGGCAGATGAAGTGCATTTGTTTATTTTGGAATGAAATTGAAAATACCAAAGGCTCTGACTACAACAACATTAGTCATCAAGCAGCTCTAATTCACAGCCAAGGCCGTTGATAACAGTGGGTCTGTTCTCAATCTCTATATGTAATATTCGTGTATTCTGGTTTTATTCGAGCTTATATATACGTACATGGTTGGTTATAAATATCGTAATTAGTTTGTTTATTTTTAGGGCGTTGTGTAGAGAAGCTCATACCATCTAAGATAATGATTTATTTTTGAATAGAATTCTAGGCCGTCCCACAAGCCAAAGTTCGTGGGCTGGATGGGTCTAAAACAGAAACTCAGGCCCGGCCACCTAATAAACAAACCAAGCAAGACCAGCCCACTGAAATCGCCAATGGGCCAGTCCTTAGAGGGCCATTACATGCGTATGATAATATTTGATTCGAGGCCCACTACAAAACCTACAATAATTTGGTCCCGAAATAAGTGTCAATTCTGCAAAAGTAATGCAAAAAGTTGAATATTTCATATCAATTATCCTGTTTTTGAAAACTATCCTAAATTAACAATAAATTTCTTTTAGAGGAAGGGTAGTTTTAAATTATAAATTAACAATACGTTTCTTTGAGTTAGAGGAAGGGTTGTTTTAAATTATATAATTGATGCTGATGTAACTCATACTGTGTTAAAAATAAAAAAAAAAAAAAAAAAAAAAAAAAAAAAAAACTCATACTTATTTTAGATGTTTTATGCTTTCTGTAAAATTTAATTTAATAAAATGTCACAGGCAATTGACTTTGGTTTCACTAAAATCTTGGATTTTGATATATATATATATATAAACATAAAGATAAACATAGCACTGGAAGAGTACAAAAATGTACAAGAACATGTTGAGTATTTAAGACAAAACAAAAATTAATTACCACTTGAGTATGCTCCCAACAAATTAAGAAGTTGTGTTAGAATTCTGCAAGTTTTAACTTGGATAAGCCATAAAAACCATGGCGGCAATGAAGTATTAATTTAAAAGAAAGGTTTCTTAATAATCTTTCAGCCTTTTTTTTGTCCCATGAATTCTTCCAAGTGATGTAGTAAAACAATTAAAATGCTGTTTTTTTCTTGTCCCCACATTTCTTGTGTATCAAAGCAATTTGAGAGTTTGCACATTGAACGACGTACACAAGTAAGAAGTTGATGAAAACCTTGGGACTGTCGATGCAATTTACACTTTGAATTACCAGTATTCAAATGAAGTATGAATTTCATGTCTCTGGATCTCAAAAACATGATATTTGTGAAAAACATTGGAAATTAAACACCACAATATAGAACCGAATAATCTAACAAAATATCACAACACACATTACATGATATATCTCATGGAAATTAAAACCACAACATAAGTGAATAATCTAACAAAATAGTGCCATTGCATTACTCACCTATAAGAAGACACATATTCTTTGGAGTATACTGGTTAAAAGGTATAAGAATAAGGATGGTGTCCCAAATTGAAAGGAAGATGATAAAACTGTGTAGTATTGAGGTGGCGAGTGCTCTTTCAACCATTCTGCGGAATTTGTTAAGTTGATTAGGCACACACTAAATACAGCTAACATGCAACACACTATCAACTCAAAACAACTCAATGGAGAGATAGAGAAACACAAAGACACATTAAATATATATTAGATATATTTTCAAACCATTCAACAAAGAAAAGTTGGCGAAGGCCACCAGCTAGAGAGATCCAAAAAGAGGTTTTAACAAATCTTTAGTATTTTTCAATAAATCAAAACTTGAAAAATATATATGATCAATATCTATAAATAGTAATTACAAAACAAAACATCCAGGTTTAAGCCTAATTACTACTGGTACCAACTTTTACAAACAATACACATCAAATACACTAGTAATTTGAAGCAATTAAACAAGCTCACAACAAATAAACAGAGTTATTTGAAGCATTAAGATATAACCCCCAAAAAAACAAAAAAAAAAAACCTAGTTTTAAGGAGAGATTGAAAGAAAATTTAAAATACCAACTTGAGTTTGGAGTTTTTACCACTTGTAAGTTAGGAGAATTTATTATTTGTATGGTTGTGGTGGCAAATTATTCATCAAAAATTATAAGTAGGACAAGGGATTAGAGAGCAGAAGAATGGGATTTGAAGAAAGAACTAATGTTTGATTGCAATTTATGAATGGTCTTATTGATTGAGGTTTACAACTATGTTCAAACTGATCGAAATAAATAAACCTTAAGATTCTGAGTGAAAAAGAGATCTAGAGAGGAGAGAATGACTGACCGGAGATATGCACCTGGGTGGTGGCGCCCCGGACGGTGAGGCTGACGATTGGTATTCGGCAACTGCAATTTGGCCAAGATGGCTTCTTGATGTACTCAATCAGGAAATATTTATCAAAAAAAAAAAAAAAATATTTATCAAAAAATGTACTCAATCAGGAAATCCTCTTCTGGTTCTTAAATCTTAATATATTGCTGCAATTATTGATATATATATATATATATATAACCCTAAATTAAGGACGAGGGTATATTCACCGTTAAGTAATGCATTGATATATATATATATATAACCACACGTTTGTATTGTGTCCAATATTTATACTTCTTAGCATGTAATCCTCTCCTTTTTATTATTCAATAATTAATATATATATATATATATATATATATATATATATATATATAATATTTCAAAATTTTCTTTAATTGGAAAAAAATATACATATTAATAACCATCAATGCATTATCCCTTTTTTAATAAGTATAATATAGTTGGGAAGAGTCATGTTATTTAACCCGACGAAAACTTACTACTTCGTTGAGTGTATGTGATTGTCCATATGTCAAATATAATTGGACTTATTTTAAAATATAAAGTAATTAACTATTTGAAAAGTTAATATCTTTTCATTTTTTTACAATTAAAAATAAAAAATTCTATCAAGGCCTTAGAATTTCACCTTAATATTCTTTATTGACAATTAAAGTTTGAATCACCATGAAACTTTATATATATATAGTATATATGTATGTATAAGATTGTTATGTGAATATTTATCTAACTCCCATAAACAAAAAAACAAGGGGATGAATTTAAAGAAAAAAAATTAAAAAAGTTAATCAATTTAAGTCGAGGTATTAAAGTGATCAATTATATTATTTTCCGAGACTAAGCAGACCCCACAAACCTCATTGGCCTGGTCCAGGAATTGAACCAATCTTTATATGTTTACGTTTATCGTTGGTTTTTTGGTATTGATGCAATTCAAAATTGGAAGGTTTTTGGTATTGATGCATTTTAAAATTGGGAGGTATTATTGGTACTTTACTTTTCAAGGTTTATTATAATTTTAAATAAAATAATAATTCTAATCCTAATTTACAAATAAATAATTATTACTTTTTAAATTACACAATTGTCCTTACAAATTTCTTTTCTTTATCTCTAATCTTTGGGAAAAAAGAAGATTAAAATAAAAATATCTCTATTAAATAAATTACCTTTTTGATAAAACCAATATATATATGTTATTTTTATTGTATAAATTATTTCTCCCTTCAAAACTTCAAAATATAAGTTAGACTTAATAATCATACATATGCACTGGAAAATATTATTGGATGAGAACAACCACACGATCTCTCTGCCCTCAGTCAGCAGTTTAAAGTCGGAAATTTCATAATAACACTCACTTTTGTACCTCCCAAAGAAATACGTGGTGGTCCACGTACAATGCCACACCGTGACAGCTACCTTGCATATATTTGGACATTGTTGTACGACATTTACTCACGTTGAATATCACAATACACACAAATAATTTTTGGATTCTATTCCTTTACAAATTATTATTCTTGAATTTGGTGGTCAAAGTAGTAATTTTGTCACAGTATCTCCTTTCTTTATCAAATTTGTATACCTAAAATAATTTTTTTTAAAACATAATGTCTATGCACAGGAGGAATTGATTTGATGCAGATTAAGTGCATTTGTTTATTTTCAAATGAAATTGAAAATACTAAAGGCTTTGACTACAACATCGCGAGTCATCAAGCATCTAAAAGAGCTGAGAGATGAAAATCTATTACTGCATGTATATATGTGCAAAGGGGCATTTTAATCATATCAAAAGGATATTTTTAAGATTTTGAGGACACCAAAATGACCCGGATTTGGTGTGATTCACATTGCATAGGACGGGTCGGATGTGGACGAACAGAATGAAGCAAGTTCGCACCGTATAGGCCCAGGTCCATAAAGTCATTTCAGAAGCCCATGTTAAAATGAGGGAAGTCGAGTCCAGCCAAAGGAGAACAAGATAGGACGAGCTCAGTAGTGGTTATAACCGTCTATAAATAGAGGGGATTGAGAGGGAAAAGGTGTTGAAAAATCATTGGGAGTGTAAAGTTTATCTCTCTACAATTAGGGAAAAATTCTTTGTACTTTCAATTGGCGCCGTCTGTGGGAAGAACAGGAAGGATTGATTGATATCATTCCAGATCGGATCGATTCAACGCATTCTGCGAGGAAGACGACTAATCTGCGAAAGCTGAAGCAACATTGGTAATAGTACGATTTGTCTTGACGAGTCTAAGTTCCAGTTGATTTCGGAAAATTGGCGTCCGATCCAAGCAGATCAGATCCGTGCTTGATCCGGCGAACTGCGCGGTTGTGATCTGTTGTGGTTACTGAATCCGTCCAGTAGTGGACTGAATTCGGCAAGTGTAAGTTCAAATCTGGTGTGCGCGCGTTAGCGGAACTCCGATTTGATCAAGAAGCCTGCAGTTGATGACTTTGCTCCGATCTGGAATGATGATTGGAGAAGCGAACCCGAATTCTTTGGAGAACGGCCAGCAGACAAAGCTCGATGAGCTAATGAACATGATCGATGCTTTAAGGAAAGAAAATGCAGAGCTACGAGCTGGAATGGAGCATCGAGAGGCTCCTGCAATTTCGAGGCCGCCTCCTGAAGGAGAGGGAGCTTTACCGTCCGAAGCTGATCATCAAGGTGATCCAGAAGACGTCAATCGTAGTGGTCCACGTCGTGATGAAGGTATAATCGGTAATCTGCCTCCGAACGTCGGCCGAGTAGAGGATCGGGAAGGATTTGTTCGTCTGGAACGGCATCACAAACGGATTATGAGGGAGGAAGCACCGGTATATGAACATAGGATTGCGTCACCATGGCAGAGTGAATTTGCAGAGGATAGGTTGTTCGATCCGCCATACCGACCTTCATTAGCGACAGTTGATTACCATAGCTCAGAAAGGAGATCTGCCGATCGAGGATTTCTGTCACGGTTTTCAAGAGAAAACGAAGCATTGCGTTCCTCAGTAAGGACGGTCGCATCGCCGTTCACTGATGAAATTATGAACGCGCCAAATCCGAAGTAGTTTTCCATGCCGGTCTTCATTCTCTTTGACGGAACAACCGATCCGGTCAATCACATATACCATATTCAGTTGAAAATGGCTTTGAATCCTAATAATGATCCTTTGATGTGCAAGTGTTTCCCTACGAGCTTGGCTGGACCAGCTCTCAATT
Source organism: Cornus florida (assembly GCF_030987335.1). Lineage (NCBI taxonomy): Eukaryota > Viridiplantae > Streptophyta > Magnoliopsida > Cornales > Cornaceae > Cornus > Cornus florida. Next base: position 93,537,157 of record NW_026775581.1, on the reverse strand, counting down.
GGTTCAAGAATCTGGCTCAAGGCTCAATCGCCAGTTTCCAGGACTTATGCGATAAGTTCATAAGCCAGTATTACGGGAATAAGCGTCCGGCTGAGGATGTATCGAGCCTTTTCACAATGAAGCAGCATGAGGATGAGCGGCTCCAAGCTTTTCTCACCCGGTTCAACCTCGTTAAAAGCATGGTAATGGAGTGTCACCAGTCAACAGCAGTCCAAGCATTTAAACTCGCAATGAAACGGGAGACGCCGTTCCACACCAGCTTGGTGGTTAATACGCCAAGGACAATGGACGAGCTGAACGAGAAAGCTGACGGTTTTGTTCGCCTTGAGGAGGAAGAAGCAGCTAATTCAAGGAAGACGTCAATTATTTCGATGGAGGAGAAGTCCAAAGCCAAGATCCGGCAAAAACAAGCTCAACCGCAACATCACCCCTCATGGAAGGCGGAGAAGAGGCCTAGGGAGGAGGAATCAATCACTCCACTCAGAGTCACCTTAGCAAGGCTATACCAGGAGAGCAAAGATAAGTTTCGTCCTCCTCTGCCAATCAGGCAACCTCTTGAGCGGAGGGATCAGACTAAACATTGTGCTTTCCATAGTGATTTTGGACATCAAACTAACGAATGCAGGAACCTAAGGAGGCAGGTAGAGATGTTAATCGCAAAGGGGGCATACGTCCTAGAAACTATGACAGGAAGGGTAGTCAATAAGCCATGGAATACTACGTCTCTGAAAAGGTACTACTAGTAAAAGTAAAGTTTAATTTCAAGCATATTGTACGTTCTAAATTGCATGCTTGTAAGTGTACGAAATTTCCATGCTTTATAAAAAGTCTCTTCTTTGTTAAAAATTTACACTCTTCCCGTTCAGCAAGTTAGTGGCAGCTGGCACTTCAAGCCGAACGCTAAACACTTGCTAAAAAATAAAAAAGCCAAGTGACAAGAGGCGTTCAAGCCGAGCGCCAGGCATTCAGCAAGTTAGTGGCAGCTGGCACTTCAAGCCGAACGCCAAACACTTGCTCAAAAATAAAAAAGCCAAGTGGCAAGAGGCGTTCAAGCCGAGCGCCAGGCATTTAGCAAGTTTGTGGCAGCTGGCACTTCAAGCCGAACGCCAAAACTTGCTCAAAAATAAACATAAAAAGAAGCCAAGTCGCAAGAGACGTTCAAGCCGAGCGCCAGGCATTCAGCAAGTTAGTGGCAGCTGGCACTTCAAGCCGAACGCCAAACACTTACTCACAAATGAGTAAGAAAAGGACAGAATGGTGACATGGCCGAACGTTAAGCACTTGTGAAAATACACTACAAAGCTGAAAATAGAAAACTTAAAAGAGGAAAGGGATGCTGAGCAAAAACATTATCATTCATAATCAAAAAGGCCTCAAGGTACGTAGTACCATACATAAAAATAAAAATTAAAAAAAAAAAACTGCTGCTATTAGATGTCAGTTCTGATCTTCTCCAGGCTGTGACTTGTCATTCTCGCCACCATCTTCCTCTGGACCATCGAGATCTCCTCCATTCTCACCTGCCCCATCATCCTTAGAATGGGAGTCGAGATGAATCACCCCCTCAGCGGGCATAGGTTTGTCAGCAACAACAGAGGAAGAGGGCACGATGGTAGAAAGAGGAAGAATGTTTAGGGGATGAAAGGGTGGGACAATTCCTAAAGATGCGACCTCTATGCATTCAATAAAAATGTTCTCAGCTGGGTCGCATGGTGGATTTTGATAATTGTTTGGGAGGTGAATGTCCAGAGAAGCATCTAGTTCATCAGGACCAGCACAAGAGCTTGATTCACCTTCGGGGGGAGAACGGTCAACAAAACCGTCTCTGTACCCTTCAGCATACCGGATGGCACTGGTCCTGGTAAAGCGAGCAAGGAGAGCCCTCATACCCCCTTCAACTCTGCCGATCATGTTCATCAGGGAAGACCGTTCGTTTAAAAGTTTTTCTTGGGAATTCGTATGCGATAATCGTTCAGCAATGAATGAGCGCTGAAGGTCTCCCTTTTCGGCTTTGAGAGAGTCCCTTTCTGTCAGAGCTACACTCTTCTCAGTTTTTAAGACGTCAACCTCATCATGAAGAGAATCCCGTTCGGTCTTCAGGGAATCCCGTTCAGCTCTGAGGGAATCCCTCTCGTTTGCTAGACCGTCTCTCTCTGCCTTTAGGTCAGCAACTCCCTTATCTGAGTCCCTAAGCTTAGACTCCAGCTCAGCAACTCTAGCCTCAAGAAGAGTCTCTGCTTCAACAGACCTTTTAAGGCCCACAGAAAGAGACTTAAGTTTTTTGTTCAGAGTTTCAATTGTTTTTTGAAAGGTGAACATCCCGAACAGAGTCTGCATGAAGAAAAAGAAATTCAGGTCAGACTAATTACAAAGGAATCATAACTGAAAAAGAACACAGTTCAGTAGAAGAAAAGTCACCTCCATAGCAGCGGTCGGGAACCGTTGGAACATCTTACCAAAGGATAGCTTGTTCTGGATTTCAAAGTCTTTGGGGGTCCAGAAACCCTTGTAGAAAGCAAACGAGGTGAGGGGGTCCTTGTATATCGAGTCAGTGGGGCCAATGGTTGATCTATCTTCACGGCTGAGCAAAGGTTGCCATGGAAGAACGGATGGAATTGGACCAGAGGTTCTGGCCGACTCGCCCTCAGGAATGAAGAACCGGGCAGGGGGCGATGGTTCAGTAACCCTGAAGGAAGCCGTCTTGATCCTTCGGGTCGGTGGGATATCACCCTGATCATGACCGCTCTCAGGCATTGACCTTTTTCCTAAATTCTTTTCCGACAGAACAGCATTAGCTGGCCCCCTATTGTCCTCAGAATTTCCAGCATCCTGAGTGCTCTCTGAGGAAGTGTCGGACGAGATGTTCGATGGTATAATGATTGGGGCAGCAGGACAGACTTCAGCAGTGTGGCCCACAACAGGGTTCTCAGCATAGGTGAGCTCAGAGGGCGCACCAGCAGGACGGTTTGAGACTTGAATCGCAGCTGGGGCAACCGAGACTTACTCTGGGGCAGAGACAGCAGGGAGAGATGATGTGGAAGCAAGTGTAGATGATGAAATGGTGGTAGGAGCGTTAGGAGGGGTGGGAGCAGGACGCCTCCTCCTGCTGAACGATGGGATCTGAATGTTCTCCATTGTAGACCCTAAAAGAGAGATGTCAGAGAGATTATCAGATGTAAGCAAATCAGTAGCTGAAGGGACATCGTTCAGCACACTTTCTTGCAAGGTATCTAGCCTAGCCCTGCAGATGCTATAAACTAATTCATCATGGGGAATTTGAAAACATCTACAAAGAAAAGTGCAAAAACGGGGAAGACAACTTTCACAATGGCATTCGGTAGGATGTGTTTTCAGCTTTTTGTAGCCAGAGACAGAACATGCTCCAAAGGAAGAAGGGATAGGGAAGGAATGGCCGAGCGGAGTCCGCCAATTCCCACCAACCACGATTAAATTCCGCCTCCAACCTTTTTCAAATGAGCTTTTATCAGTGCAGATCGACCGTTTGTCAATAGGAAAGAAGTGATAGTAAAAGTCATTTTGTGAAATCTTGTTAATCCGATAGCAGAGGAGAAGGTCAATAATGTCAAGATTGAGACCCCTATCACGATTCAAGAGCAGAAGGACTGAAATCACCCTAAGGAAGTTTGGGTTAACTTGTAGGGGGCAGAGCCCCAATTTGTTGAAAGCATAACAAAAGAACGGGTGTACGGGGAACCTAATAACGTTCAAGTGAACGGCGGAGAATAAAACTTCCCCAAGAAGAAGACCCTCGCCTGATCTCTCGTCTAAGTTTGTTGGGTAGACTTTGAGAGAAACGTCGTGAGGAATATAATTCTTGGATCGAATGGCGTTCAGGTTAGGGGAAGCCATAAAAAAAAAGGGGAAGAGTCCTAGGCAGTAAAGACGTCTCTTAAGGAGAGGTTTTTTTAAAAAAAAAACTAGCATTGAAAGTTTGTGATGAACTCAGCAACGGCACAGTAACTAAAAATCGAAAAGGAAGGACTTGCCGGAGAAATTAAAAAGGATCGCCGGAATGTGCAGGAAAGCAACAGAGAGTAGAAACGATAGGAAGGGTGGAGGTTGAAAGATCAAAATTTATAAAGAGGAGAAGTAAAAGCGACATGGAACTCCAAAGGTCAAGGCAAAAAGTGGCGCTGCAGATCTCGAAACCTGGGTTCTTGTGCTAGCCGTTCGATTCCTCGAGTTATTGCTCCAAACCGTCAGACCAAGATCGTGTCCTTTCAATAATCTCACCCTCATTAATGAGGAAAGAGATTATTGGGGGCAGATGAGGACACCAAAATGACCCGGGTTTGGTGTGATCCACATTGCATAGGACGGGTCGGATGTGGACGAACGGGATGGAGCAAGTACGCGCCGTATGGGCCCAGGTCCATAAAGTCATTTCAGAAGCCCATGTTAAAATGAGGGAAGTCGAGTCCAGCCAAAGGAGAACAAGATAGGACGAGCTCAGTAGTGGTTATAACCGTCTATAAATAGAGGGGATTGAGAGGGAAAAGGTGTTGAAAAATCATTGAGAGTGTAAAGTTTATCTCTCTACGATTAGGGAAAAATTCTTTGTACTTTCAGATTTTACTTCTAATTTTCAACTCATGCTAAACCGAAGGTATGGTTTTGCAGGTAAGCCACATAAATTGAATTTTAGGACATTAATTTGCACCAAAAACTATATATATATTATATATATATATATATATATATATATATATATATAATTTATTATGTATGTGACATATATTTTCATATTTATAATACAATTTTGGGCTGGCCATCAAGGTTAGGTTCCATGGTCTAAAACACAACCTCTGGCCAGGCCATCTAATAAACGAACTAAGCAAAAGCCAACAAGCCTCATTTTAAAAAAAAGTTGAATCCTTCATAAATTATCCTTCAATTGGTTTTGAAAATTCTTTTACTATGACACAAACCCTCTCTTCGTGTTCTTCTAAAACAGAAACTCAGGCCTAGCCACCTAATAAATAGGGATGGTAATTTGATTCGTCCCTGCGGTTACCCGCCCCACCCCGTCCCGTTTTTGGTGGTTTTGGGAGACCGTTTTGCTTATTTGGGTGGGGATAGTTTGATACAATAAAAACCCGCGCGGGTTTGGTGCGGAGGCGGGGGGAGGTCGCCCCGCCCCGTTTAAATAGAAAAATTACTTAAGTACCCTTATTTCATTAATATATATATTTCCCACTATATATTAATTACTCCATATAACAATATTAAATTAACAAATGAATTTTATTAAAAGGAAAATTGCAATCGTGAAAAATTGAAGATAAAGGAAAAATAAATAAATAAATAAATCCATTTCAACAATAATTAAATTATGGTCTTAAACGAGGCAGGGCGGGCACCCGCGAGGGTAAAAATGTTAAACGGTTACGGGGATGGGGTGAAAAGTTCCCCCGTTTTTGCGGTTTTAGGTGGGAATGGGAGCGAAATTTTTAAACGATTGCGGGGACGGGGGAGGGCACACCCGCCCAAACCTGCCCCCGTTGCCATCCCTACTAATAAACAAACCAAGCAAGACTAGCCCACTGAAATCGCCAATGGGCCAGTCCTTAGAGGGCCATTACATGCCTATGATAATATTTGATTCGAGGCCTACTACAAAACCTACAATAATTTGCTCCCCAAATTAAGGAGTTGTATGAGAAATCTGCAAGTTTTAATAAGCCATAATAAAAACCATGGCCAGCACTTGAAGTAATAATTTAAAAGAAAGGTTTCTTAATAATCTTTCAGCCCCTTTTTTTTGGTCCCATGAATTCTTCCAAGTGATAGTAACAAAACAATCAAAATGATGCTTTTTTCTTGTCCCCATTTCTTGCTGCTTGTGTACATGTGGCATTGATGAAAACTTTGGGACTGTCGATGCAATTTACCCTTTCAATTAACAATATTCAAACGAAGTATGAATTTCATATATCTGGATATATATCTCGTTCTAAAAAACAACGATATTTCTGAAATACATGGAAATTAAACACCACAACATAGAACAGAATAATCTAACAAAATACCAGAACTTACATGATATATCTCATGGAATTAAAATTAAACACCACAATATAAAAGTGAATAATCTAACAAAATAGTGTCATTGCATTACACCTATAAGAAGACACATTCGAATAGAAAATAAAATCCTAGGAAAGAACACTACCTCAACGATATTAACATCATAAAACATGAAACAGAGAACATGAGTGATTGATGGATTTATATATTTGTAGGTACCTGATTTTCAGGTGGGTTCCAGATCATCACAAAATAACAGACGGTGAGGTAAATCTTGCAACATGATGGAATCCAAGGTGGATTGAGAGAGATAGAAGTCCAGGCAAACAAGAGACAGAGAGAGAGAAATGGCAGTGTATATGTAAGAACACCATTGACTCCTTGATCCATCCTTTAGGGGTTGTGTAGGGAACCCATTCTGAGAAAGAAAGAGAGAGCGTTTTGAGCTCTCGGTCTAGGAGGAATTTTCCTTCTTCTTTTTTTGTCTGCCCCCTTCTTGGCCTTAGGTCATTTTCTTTTATAGGCCAAGTAAATGTGGGTGATGTCATTGATGAGACATCACATGTGGTCCATTAACGAAATAATTAAAAGAGATTAATTTCTCAAATAATTATAAAGCAATGTTAAACAAGATGGAGTCAAATGCTTGGGAGTCGAAATGGTATTTCTCTCTCTGTAAGTCAGGCCGAGTGTCGTCTCGGCGAACCTTGGACTTTAACCACCAAACCAAAACCTCCTCAGATCCCTGGGAATCCTGAGTCCTGGTCCCAACTCAGGTCTTCGTTATTCTAATCGAAGCATATTGATGCCGTGGTAACTTTGATCGTTGACCAGGTTATGTGGGTCATTGTTACTAATGTGGCGTAGTTCGTTGATTGTTTTGACCAAGCTGTGTGGGCCATTGTTGATGATGTGGCATTTACCATGTGGACTTGAAATATAGGTATCAACATTAGTCCCCCTGCGCGAGTGAGCTTCGTAGAAAGTATAAGGTTAGTCGGGCATAAAATGATGTTAATTGTATAAACAAAGGGAGAATATTTTGAGATTCTTAAAAGGAAAAAAATTATGAGAAAAAGTTTTAAGCAACAAGGTGTGTCCTCTGAGGCATTTCATCTGGGGTAAGTGTTCTGAGTTGCTCGATGGGAGTTAGATCGAGGAGGAGTCCGTCGATCAGCTAATGACAGTTCGGGATTAGGTCGCTCGATGGACTTGATTTGTTTAAAGTCTGAGGCACTGGGTTGCTCGATGGAAGGCGGATCGAGGAGGAGTCCGTCGATCGACTAGTGACAGTTTGGGACTCAGTTGCTCGATGAACTTCGAATGGTGAAGTCTGATTGATGCCCTAAGTTACTTGATTAACTTTTATGATAGTTCGTTCGAGGCTCTGGGTCGCTCAATGATTTCAAGTTTGGTTCTAAGTTGAGGTTGTGGGTTATCTATTGACTATATGTCACCCCAAATATATAGGTATCTATAGTAGGGTAGTCCCTCTGCGCGGGTGAGCGTTGTAGAAAATAGGTTATTTGTGCGAAAAATGATGTGTATCCAATTTGGGGAAGGCAAATCAAGATATTATATCCATCAATCGATTGTTGGTACATTTGAGGTTTTTGTTGGTCGATGTCCAGTTCTGGTGACCTGGTTTGGATGCCAGGGTTGAACGACTCGAGAGTATGGCCCGTCGAGGTTTTGGATAACCGGGTATGGATGCTAGGGGTAATGACCTGAGTGCGTGACCCGTTGAGGTTTTTGAGTCCATTGCTGGACTATGCATGATGTTAGGACAGAGGCTCTGGGCGCTCATGTCCAAGTCAAATCGAGGCTCTGGGTCCGTTAAGTGACTAATCATGGCATTGAGACAGAGGCACTGGGCGCTCGATGTCCGAGTCAAATCAAGGCTCTAGGTCCGTCGATTGACAAATCATGGTGTTGGGACAGAGGCTCAGGGCGCTCGATGTTCGAATCAGATCGAAGCTTTGGGTCTGTCGATTGACTAAACAAAACGTTGGGATGGAAGCTCTGGGAGCTCGATGTCCAAGTCAAATCGAGGCTCTAGGCCCGTCGATTGACTAATCACGACGTTGGGACAGAGGTACTGGGCGCTCGATATCCAAGTCAGATCGAGGCTCTAGGTTCGTCAATTGACTAAATAAGGCGTTCGGATAGAGGTTTTGGGCGCTCGATGTCCAAGTCAGATCGTGGCTCTGGGTCCGTCGATTGACTAATCATAGCGTTGGGACAGAGGCTCTGGGCGCTCAATATCCAAGTCAGATCAAGGCTCTGGGTCTGTCGATTGGCTAATCATGGCATTGGGACAGAGGAACAGGGCGCTCAATGTCCAAGACAGATCGAGGCTCTGGGCGCTCGATGTCCAAGTCAGATCGGGGCTCTGGGTACGTTGATTGACTAATCATGGCATTGGGACAGAGGCTCTGGGCGCTCGATGTCCAAGTCAGATCGAGGCTTTGGGTCCGTCGATTGACTAATCATGGTGTTGGGATAAAGGCATTGGGCGCTCGATGTCCAAGTCAGATCGAGGCTCTGGGTTCGTCGATTGACTAAACAAGGCGTTGGGACAGAGGCTCTGAGCGCTTGATGTCCAAGTCAGATCGGGGCTCTGGGTCCGTCAATTGACTAATCATGGCGTTGGGACAGAAACTCTGGGCGCTCGATGCCCAAGTTAGATCGAGGCTTTGGGTTTGTCGATTAACTAATCATGGTATTGGGACAGAGGTACTCGGCGCTCGATGTCCAAATCAGATCGAGGCTTTGGGTCCGTCGATTGACTAAATAAGGCGTTGGGACAGAGACTCTGGGCGCTCGATGTCCAAATCAGATCGAGGCTCTGGGTCTGTCGATTGACTAATCATGGCGTTGGGACAGAGGCTCTGGGCGTTCGATGTCCAAAGTGAGTCGGATCGAGGCGTTGGGCTCGTCGATAGATTTTCTTTAGTTTTAGAGCATTCGAGGCCCTGGGGCTCTCGATGATCTGCAAGTATGGTAAGTCAATCTGTATCCATCAAATGAACCAAATATAATATAATGCTAAAACTTTATAAAGTCATAGAAGAAGAGCTAATATAAAGTTGTAAATTAAGTGATTTAACTGTACCATGTGTATTCAATGCTATGAGTTGTTTGGGTGACAACATTAGTAGCAATTTATGTTGATAGAGGCATTATTAGAACATGTATATGTAATATAATAGTGACCCCACAGATAAGGTGAACATTTTGAAAGTCAGTCTTCGAATGAGACTTGCACAAATGCTCCGATAAATGTGTAGTCAAAGATACACTTGATCATTTTAAATTTGGAAAGTTAAAGAGATATGTTTTTGTGAACAAATGATGTTGAATGATAAAGATATATGATGTAATAAGCATTAGGTAAAAAGGAGTGCTTGTAAGATTACAGATTGAGAGAAAGAAGAAAAACCAAAGACTTAAACTATATCATTAGTTGAAATGATTAAGGATGCAAAAGTTGTTTCACCAAGTCTGAGGCCTTGTAGCATTTTATGAGACTAGATATATCATCATTAAGGCAGTTAGGGAGAGAATGTGCATGGTGTGTCCATAGGAAATGACAATAACAAATTGTGAGTATGTCACATGCGTCAAAGTATTAGGTTGATAGCATATGGGCTTGTAAGCAAAAGGCATAACACTTTTTTGTATTAGTAACTAAAAATAAATAGTGTTTTGGCAGCTAATACTGGGTAGGTACATGGGAGAAGATATATATTATAAAAATATCGCCTGTCTCTCTATAAAAATATCGCCTGTCTCTCTCTCTCTCTCTCTCTCTCTCTATATATATATATATATAGAGAGAGACATATATGTATAGATATTGTAATGTAGATAATATCCAACAGTAAAAAAGAAAAAGATGTGAGACAGTGGCTTAGACGAGGCATATGGTCAAGAAGGGAGAATAGGTTTGTGAGAGATTTTCGCATAGAAAAAATCGATGGGCCTCATCGTGAACAGTTGGCACGAAATCGACCGGCGTCGTGGACAGACGGTTAGCGAGAAATCGGCAGGTCTAAGGTGGGTAAGTCATCAAACCAAACGGGTTCAATGAAAGTCAATTATCGCCGGAGATCGACGAGCATAGGTGCTCGGAATCAATGGTTTGAGGTGCGTAGGATAAAATCGATGGGAATTAAGCATCGCTAGCGTGAAATCGATGGGCCTCGCCATCGACGAGCTTCGGCGTTGACAGAGCCTGCTATACAAAATCGAAGTGTGATGGAATAAAATCGACTAGATGTCAACTGGTGAATAAGTGGCAGCGAAGAAAGCGAACGGTGATCAACGAGCAGCAGTGTCGATGACTGTGAACGGCGATAGACGAGCCGTCTGTTGGTAACAACAAACGAGGAGGGATGGTTGGATGGTGCCTATGAACCACGAAACCTGTCTATCCAATCCCGTCGTGCGCTTCAGCTACCCGATCGGCAAGTATGGTAGGTTCGATGAAATCGATGGGTTGTCATCTTTTGGAAAAGAGTTTGAACGATTTGCAGGAGATCGACCGGCGTGTGACAGAGGCAATCCAAAGGGGTCATCGTGAACACTGGTGGGAAGAAATCAACCGGTGTTAGGCGATTTTGGAAGAGGCTGTATGAAATGGACCAGGCCTTATAGTACACAATCGACGGGCCTCGTCATCGGCGGGCTTCGTCATCGTCGGGTAGGTTGCCTAAAATCAAGGGTTTTGTCGACAAAACTAACGGAAAATCGATAGTTGTCGACCAACATAGGTCTGCAATCGACAGGTGCTGTCAACAAAAGGTGGATGAAAACGACAAGCCTCATCGTGGACACTATGCACGAAATCGATTGGCGTCACTGACAGGACGTTCACCTACGAGTGGGTGTTGAGACAATTGCATAAACAGTGGAAGGAAATCGACCGGCGTCTACAGACGGAACGGTTGCACGACGGGGTCGGCATTTAGAATAAATGATAGCGTGAGATCGATGGTTGGGGTCGTCGATGGTTGCATGAAATCGACAAGCCCTTGTCGATTAAAACTGGTTGCATGACATCGATGGGCGTTGGTATTTGGCAAAAATAGTATCATGAGATCGATGGGTTGATCATCAATCCGAAACCGATGGGTCGTTGCCGGACGAGCCCATCTAAAAAAAATGTGTTTATTTTGCAAATTTGTGTGTGTAATATTTTGAACAGTGTTGATTTCTGGGTATACCACACAATGGGATTATGACATTGATATTTGGTGAAGCACCAGTGAAGGATAGAGGAATATGCAGTCACAGCTGGTTGTGAGAACCACCCATCATCGACCAAACTGGTAAGTTTTGTCAACGAGAATGGGTGCATGAAACCGAGAGGTTATTGCCGGAGAACAATGGGTTAGTTCGCAGATAAGGCCATCATTGGGTGCACAAAATCGATGGGCCTTGTTGACACCAAATCAACTAGTGTGGTCGTCGTTGACAGTTGTTTTAATGAGATTGACAAGTGGGTGTCGTCGTGGAGACGGTTGCATGAATTTGACGATTTTCGTCTCGATCAGTTTGAAATGTGAAAGAATATAATAGTCTAATAAGATATCCATTAAATGAAGAGGTCACCATATACATACGTGGTTGATGTATAATGTGTGTATATATATGTATGGCTGTACATATACAATTATAAAATAGTGCCTGGATTTTAGTTTAGTAATAAAAATGTGACATAAAGCTTGTGGATAAAGATATTTGTAGACAAAGATGCAAGCTAGCGCTATATATATATATATATATATATATAGTCTCGGTAAATGTGCAAAAATGTGATATCAAAATATCTTTTTACTTTGATGCCTTATTGCTTAATTTTTAGACTTTATTGTATTGTCAAAGAGAAAAACTGCAGGGATCCAGCTAAAAGTTTGTTTTATAAGAAAGTAAAAATAAGATAACAATATATCTCAGCAAAATGAAGAAAGCAATAAATATATACGTATATGTGTATATATTTATATATACACACACATTTATTTCAAGCAAATTAGCAAGAAGAACGAATGGGTGGTGTAGAATACATGTAAGCTAATTGATTGAACAGCTGAGTTGGCCATTGATTTCTTTGTAGAGTCACCATATGTAAGTGATTTTGACATATAAGTGGTGCGCAAAACGAAATAAATAACGCAAAAGAAAATCAATTGGTAAAGTTATTCTTTGGAGACCACATCAACAGAGAGCAAGCATATAATTAATCATGTTGATTTGAAAGCAGGGCAAAGAAATAAGCAAATGGGTGGGGGAAGATATCACCAGTTTAAAGCAGTAGTATGTCTGCAAAGGAGTTTTCCATGTCGGTAAGTGAAAATTTGTAGCATGAAATAGCAGATCTACAGAGGGCTTCTGAGCTCTTCTATTTCCACAAAGGACTCTTCCTATGGTTTATAAGAGAATACCTCCCCAGTGAAGTCGCCAAATGTAGGTACCTGATTTTCAGGTGGGTTCCAGATCATCACAAAATAACAGATGGTGAGGTAAATCTTGCAACATGATGGAACCCGAGGTGGATTGGGAGAAATGAAAACCCAGACAAACAAGAAAGAGAGAGAGAGATGGCAGTGTATATGTGAGAACACCATTGACTCATTGATCCATCCTTTAGGGATTGTGTAGAGAACCCATTCTGAGAAAGAGAGAGAGCTTAGAGCTCTCGGTTTAGGAGGAATTTTCTTTTTTTTTTTTTTTTTTCGTCTGCCCCCTTCTTGGCCTTAGGTCATTTTCTTTTATAGGCCAAGTGAAGGTGAGTAATGTCATTGATGACATCACATGTGGTCCATTAACAAAATAATTAAAAGAGATTAATTTCTTAAATAATTATAAAGCAATGTTAAACAAAATGGAGTCAAATGCTCGGGAGTCGAAATGGTATTTCTTTCTCTACAAGTCAGGCCGAGTGTCGACTCGGCGAACCCTGGACTTCAGCCACCAAACCAAAACCTCTTCAGATCCCAGGGAATCCTGAGTCCTGTTCCCAACTCAGGTATTCGTTATTCTATTCGAAGCATGTTGATGCCGTGGTAACTTTGACCGTTGACCAGGTTATGTGGGTCATTGCTACTAATATGGCGTAATTCGTTGACCGTTTTGACCAAGTTATGTGGGCCATTGTTGATGATGTGGTGTTTACCATGTGGACTCGAAATATAGGTATCAACAATATTATTAGCATAATTGATCTTTAGATTACACCAGGGGAGTCGACTCAGTTGGGAGCTTCTTTTCTGATACCCTCATAATTCTTTCGAGGATACTAGTAAAAGATATAAGAATAAGGATGGTCTCCCAAATTGAGAAGGAAGATGATAAAAGAGTAGTATTGAGGTGGCAAGTGCTTTTTCAACCATTAAATAATGCATTTATACCATACGAGTATTTTATTTTTTAAAAATCACTTGCCTTATTTTTTAAAAAAAATTGGTCTTGCTTTTTTTTTTTTTTAAGTGGACAAGACTTGCCTGGTCACTAGTCATCTTACCCATCACTGCAATTACAAAATCAAGGAAAGTGAAATAATATAGGGTGACTCACTTTATTCTTAAAATAAATTAATTAATTAAATTAAATTATTATTCTTATTTATCACCTTTCTAATTTTGTAATTACAAACAATTCATGCATTTGTGATTGGACCACATCAACGGTGGAGTAAATCTCTTCCTTATAAATTTGCCTTATAACCACTCGTTTGTATTGTGTCTTATAAATTTGTGTCAGTATTCATATTTCTTAGCATGTAATCCTCTCCTTAAGTTATTCAATAATATATATATATATATATATATATATATATATTCTTTAATTGAAAAAAAAATAGTATTGTCCCTTTTTTAAGTTCGGCTTACAAATTTTAAAAAAGTATAATATCAAGTTGGGAGGAGTCATGTTATTTAAAGCAACAAATAAAAATCTACTACTTTATTGAGTTTATCACACTATCCGTGTGTTAAATATAATGGGACTTATCTACCCACCATCTTTGATTTGGTAGGTATTAAAGATAACAGGTCCATTTATTGGTGAGTATGTTGTAAATCTTCACTAGTGAGGACCTAATTATTGTTCAAAATATAAAGTAATTAATTATTTGGAAAGTTGCCTACCTTTCCATTTTTTTACAATTAAAAATCAAAAATCCTATCAATGCCCTAGAATTTCATCTTAATATTCTTTATTGACAATTAAATTCTGAATCACCATGAAACTTTAATATATATATATTTTGTGAATTATTTATCTAACTCCCATAAACAAAAAACAAGGAGAGGAATTTAAAGAAGAAAAATTGGAAAGTATTACAGCCAGATGAGGAAAAATGTAGCGGCACCTATAAAAAAAACTAAAAAGATAAGGAAATAAAAGAGATGTAATTTATGAAAACAAATAAGAATAGTAATGATTTTCATTTAAGATTGTTGTCATCCAAACATACATTTATCCCATACTCCCATGTTTGAACAATTATGCAAAGAAAAGTAACTTGCTTCCACCCGGGCTCACGTCTATGAGATGAAAAACTTGTCACCACGCGGGCCGACGATTTAACTAGAGATTGAGTCAGAAAGATCTCACAAAGGGTCCTTAAGCAACTTACTTTTCCTTCTTTTCTTTTTTCGTCTTTTTCCCTATTTCGTCTTTTTCTCGTTTATTATTTTTTCTTGTATAATCTCACTTTTTGTGCTCGAATTTGATTCCGGCTTTGCATACACCCATGATATTTAATTTCCATGACTAATTGATTGGGAGAACTTCTTGTGTTCTAGATGGGTTTGATGATGTTGATGGTGTTGGCCGAACATGAAGATTCAATTACAAATACAAGTCAGTTTGGTCAATTCATGGTATGCCTTATGGTTTTTAATTCATGTGGCTTAAGTGAATTAGAAGTGTTTTATGCCCTTGCCCTGCATATATTATGCAAAGGAATATTCTAGTAATGTTATCTTACCAAAAAGAAAAAGAAAAAAATTTACAGTCATGTAATTTTTTTTTTTTTTTAATTGATACTAAGTGGAGATACTAAATGGAAGGTTTGATTTTGCAGCCTTTTAAAAACAATAGTAGGTCACAAATTGAATTTTAGGTCACCAAAAACTGTACTTACCATTAGAGACCTTTAAATTTAGAGCATGGTGTTATCATAACTCATACTCGGTATTTTTTTTAAAAAAAAATAATAATAAATAGTCGGTGAAATTGTAATTATTATTTATGTGACACGTTTTTTTTCTTTTTCTGAATAGAATTCTAAGCCGTCCCATAAGCCAAAATTCGTGGGCTGGATGGGTCTAAAACAGAAACTCAGGCCCGGCCACCTAATAAACAAACCAAGCAAGATCAGCTCACTAAAATCGCCAATGGGCCAGTCCTTAGAGGGCCATTACATGCGTATGATAATATTTGATTCGAGGCCTACTACAAAACCTACAATAAGTTGGTCCCGAAATTAGTGTCGATTCTGCAAAAGTAATGCAAAAAGTTGAATCTCTCGTATAAATTATCCTGTTTTTGAAAATTATCCTAAATTAACAATACATTTCTTTGAGTTAGAGGAAGGGTAGTTTTAAATTATATAATTGATGTTGATGTAACTCATACTGTGTTATAAAAAAAAAACTCATACTAGTTCTTATGAAATTATTTTAGATGTTTTATGCTTTCTGTAAGATTTAATTTAATAAAATATCACAGGCAATTGACTTTGTTTTCAGTAAAATCTTAGATTTTGATATATATATATATCAACATAAGGATAAACATAGCACTAGAAGACTACAAAAATGTACAACAACACGCTGAGTATTTAATGACAAAACAAAAATTAATTACCACTTGGATATGCTCCCAACTAGGAATGGCAAATTCTCCATTCCCGCCCCGTATATAACGAGAATAAAGATCCTTTTAGCAAAACGGGGACGGGGACGGGGACAAATTATGAATCCCTGCCGGGGCAGGGGTGGGGATGGGATAAACCCGACCCGTCCCGGCCCGATTAAATGTGAAGTTACTAATACATCCTTACATATAATAATTTATTATTAAATTAGATTTATTATATATATGAAAAGAAGAAAGAATGTGTTTTTTTTTTAATAAAAAAAATTATGAGGCCAAGGCTAGGGGCGTAGCGGGGACGGGGATAAAGTGTTGGGGGCAGGGGCGAGTATGGGGATTCTGACAAAATTTTAAGCGGAGATGGGGAATGAAAAATGCATCGGGGAGGGAGATGGGGAATGGAATCCCCGCCCCACCTCGTTGCCATGCCTACTCCCAACAAATTAGGAAGAAGTATCAGAAATCTGCAAGTTTTAACTTAGATAAGCCATAAAAACCATGGCAGCACTTGAAGTAATAATTTAAAAGAAAGGTTTCTTAATAATCTTTCAGCCTTTTTTTTTGTCCGATGAATTCTTCCAAGCGATAGTAGTAAAACAATCAAAATGCTGTTTTTTTCTTGTCCCGTATAAAGCAATTTGAAAGTTTGCACATTGAACGACGTACACAAGCAAGAAGTTGCTTGTATACATGTGACATTGACGAATACCTTGGGACTGTCGATGCAATTTACACTTTCAATTACCAGTATTCAAATGAAGTATGAATTTCATATCTGGATCTCAAAAACATGATATTTCTGAAATACATGGAAATTAAACACCACAATATAGAACTGAATAATCTCCCGAAATACCACAACATACATGGTATATCTCATGGAAATTAAACACCACAATATAAAAGTGAATAATCTAACAAAATCGTGCCATTGCATTACACCTACAAGAAGACATATTTGAATAGAAAATAAATTACTAGGAAGAGACACTAACTCAACAATAACATCATGAAACATGAAACAGAGAACATGAGTGATTGATGGATTTATATGTTATTAGCATAATTGATCTTTAGATTGCAGCAGGGGATGAGACTCAGTTCGGAAATTCTTGTCTGATTCCCTCATTCTTTCGAGGATACTGGTAAAAGGTATAAGAATAAGTATGGTGTCCCAAATTGAAAGGAATATGATAAAACTGTGTAGTATTGAGGTGGCGAGTGCTCTTTCAACCATTCTGCGGAATTTGTTAAGTTGACCAGGCACACACTAAAAACAGCTAACATGCAACACACTGTCAACCGGATAACATCGTACGTCATTTCTTCCATATTCATCCACCTAAAACAGTTAGAGAGAAAAAGATATATTTTCAAACCATTCAACAAAGAAAAGTTGGCAAAGGCCACCAGCTAGAGAGAAAAAGATGTTTTAAGAAATCTTTAGTCTTTTTCAATAAATCAAGACTTGAAAAATATATGTGATCAATATCTATCCGTAGTATATAAATAGTAATTACAAAACAAAACAAAACAAATTACTACTGGTACCAGCTTTTACAAACAATACACATCAAATACACTAGTAATTTGAAGCAATTAAGCAAGCTCACAACAAATAAACATAGACAAATATCATACAGTTATTTGAAGCATTAAGATATAACCCAGAAAAAAAAAAAAAAAAAAAAAAAAAAAAAAAAAAAAACCAACAACAACAACAACAACAACCTAGTTTTTAGGAGAGATTGAAAGAAAATATAAGATACCGACTTGAGTTTGGAGTTTTTCCTCTTGTAAGTGATGAGAATTTATAATTTGTATGGTCGTGGTGCCAAATTAATCATCAAAAATTATAAGTAGGACAAGGGATTAAAGAGCAGAAGAATGGGATTTGAAGAAAGAACTGATGTTTGATTGCAATTTATGAATGGTCTTATTGATTGAGGTGTACAACTATGTTCAAACGGATCATATCAAAATAAATAAACCTTAAATTATGCTACGTTTGGTGTGCAGGAATAGAATGAAATGCAAGTGGGAATGAAATTGGAATGGTCATTCTCATTCTATTATTTGGTTGTAAATATGAAATGTGTAGGAATGGAATGATAATAATCATTTTAGTGTTTGGTTAGACCAATTTAAAATTTAGAATGGAATAAATTTCTAATTGATTTTTCTAAAATATCCCTCTTAGTAACAAATAAATGAAATTAAAATAACAAAATGATATTCTTTAATAATTTTTTAAAAATAAATGGTGGCAGTAGCGGTGATGGATGGTGAAAAGTAGTAGTAGTGTACGTGATGGTGTTGGAAGGTAGCGGCGGTGGCAATGGTGGGAATTGGTGGCAGCAGTGGTGGTGGAAGGTGGCAGTGGTGTTAGTGGAAGGCAATGGCAGTGATGTGGTGGTTGTGGTGAAAGGAGATAGTGGTATGACTATGGTAGTGTTGGAAGGCAATAGAAGTGGCGGTAGTAGTGGTGGTGGAAGGAGGTGACAATGGTGGTGGTGGTGGTGATAGGCGGCGGCAATGGTGGTAATGGTGGCGGTGGCGGTAGTGGTGGTGAAAGGTGGTGATGGAAGGTGGTAGAAGGCAATGGCGGTGGTGGAAGGCGATGGTAGCGGCGTTGGCGGTTGTGGAAGGCGGTGGTGGAAGGCGGCGGTGGTAATGTAGAGCTGTGGCGATGGCAGCGGTGGTGGTAGTAAAAGGCGGTAGCAGTGGTGGTAGTGAAAGGTAGTGGCAGTGGTGAAAGGCGATGGCGGCGATAGTGGTGGAAGGTAGTGAAAGGCAATAGCAGTGGTGGTGGTGGAAGGTGGTGGTGGTGGTGATAACAGTGGTGAAAGGTGGCGGTGGCGGTTGCGGCAAACGGTGGCGGTAGCGGTGGTGGTTGCGGAAAGTGGTGGGCGATGGTGAAAGTCAGTGGTGGTGGAAAGCAATGGTAGTGGTGGTGGTGGTGAAAGGCGGAGATGATTGTGGTGGAAGGTAATGCTGGTTTTTGGACTTGAAATATGAAGTTGTTTTGGGAAGTCGATTTTTTAAAATAAATTACTTGCGAATGGAATGGCCCTTTCATAGGTTTAGTTTTGGGAAGTCGATTTTTTAAAATAAATTACTTGCGAATGGAATGGCCCTTTCATAGGTTTAGTTGTAGAATGGATTTTCATTGTCAGGAATGGATTTTCATTGTCAGGAATGGATTTTCATTTCAATGGAATGGTCATTCCTACTTTAAGTTGCATACCAAACAAAGGAATGGTTGGAATAGGCATATTCCATTCCATTTCATTCCTGCACACCAAACGTAGCATAAGATTATGAGTGAAAAAGAGATCGAGAGAGGAGAGAATGACTGATCGGAGATATGCACCTGCAATTTGCCCAAGATGGCTTATTAAGGTACTCAATCATAAAATCCTCTTCTGGTTCTTAAATCTTAATATATTACTGCCATTATATATATATATATATATATATATATAAACCCTAAGTTAAGGAGAGGGGGTATATTCAACGTTAAGTAATGCATTTAAACCATATAAGTATTTATCTTTTTTAAATTGGACAAGACTTGCCTTTTTAAAAAAAATTGGACAAGACTTGCCTTTTTTTAAAAAAAAATTGGACAAGACTTGCCTAGTCACAAGTCATCCCAACTCACCACTAGTTTGCAATTAAAAAATCATGAAAAATGAAATAATATAGGGTGACTGACTTTATTCTAAAATAAAAATTATTATCCTTATTTATCACTTTTTTAATTTTGTAATTACAAACTATTCATGTATTTGTGATTGAACCACATCAATGGTAGAGCAAGTCTCGTCCTTATAAATTTCCCTTATAACCACACGTTTGTATTAGTATTCATACCTCTTTGATGTGTAAATATTTTTTTTTATGTCATCACCATGTGTAAAATTGTTGTGTACTTTACACAGTCACATCTGTATATTTTTTTTCTCCTCCCTCTTTTTCACTACATTATGATATGTTCGGTAAGAGGAGGGGTGGAAGGAAAATAGGAAAGAAGGAATAAATTTCCTTAGTTCGGTAGAGATGATATAAGGAAAAAAAGGATAAGAGTACGGATGGAAAATTTGTGAAGGACGAATCCTTACTCTTATCATTTCTTTTCTTATATCATCTCTACCGAACCAAGGATGGGCGGAAGATAAGAGAGAAACAAGTAAGCCTATTATAGAAGTTTTAAATTACTATATCACCCTTCATAAATATTTAATAAATCCCATAAATAAAGTAAGAGATGGGTTTAATTGTAAAAACAACTTAAAAATTTATCAAATTAAATTGTCAATTTTTTCCATTCTCTTCCATCCAACCGAAGAAAAAGGGGGAAACGCTTCCCTAGGGATGTCTCAGTCATCCTTTCTTCTCTCCTTTCCATTCAATTTTTTACCTTCCTACACCTAAGGGAGCATTAAGGAATAAACCCTATATTAAATAGGTTTGTAAAAATTATGTGAGGTCCAGGCATGATAGTGGTTGATTGTTATTAGGGAATATATTTTTACACAAAAAGTACAAAACATTGTACGCCATTTCATTTTCCATATTCATCCACCTAAAACAACACAACGAAGAGGGAAAGACAAAGACACTGATATATTAGATATTTTTTTCAAAGAATTCAACAAAGAAAAGTTGGCAAAGGCCACCAACTAGAGAGGAAAAGAGGTTTTAAGAAATCTTTAGTCTTCTAAAAAAATATATGTGATCAATATCTATCGTTAGTATATAAATAGTAATTACAAAACAAAACATCCAGGTTTAAGCCCAATAACTACTGGTACCAGCTTTTACAAACAATACACATCAAATACACTAGTAATTTGAAGCAATTAAACAAGCTCACAACAAATAAACACAGACAATATCATACATTTATAACCTACAAAAAAAAACCTTAGTTTTAAGGAGAGATTGAAAGAAATTTAAAATACCGACTTGAGTTTGGAGTTTTTCCGCTTGTAAGTGATGAGAATTTATTATTTGTATAGTTGTGGTGGCAAATTAATCGTCAAAAATTATAAGTAGGACAAGGGATTAAAGAGCAGAAGAATGGGATTTGAAGAACTGATGTTTGATTGCAATTTATGAATGGTCTTATTGATAGAGGTGTACAACTATGTTGAAACTGATCGAAATAAATAAACCTTAAGATTCTGAGTGAAAAAGAGATCGAGAGAGGAGAGAATGACTGACCGGAGATTAGGGCCGGCCCTGAGATTCAAAATATTTTGAGAGGCCCTTGGTGAACTTTCAAATGTGAGGCCCTTGAGTTTCACACATGCAAAAAAGAATTATAAGAGTGCAAAATTTTAACACGATGTTTTCAAATTCTATAGCTAATATATGTGCCCCTGTGCATTGTGCATAAGACAACTAACTAATAACTATAAATTTATCACCACCAACAAATAATTGTGCACCTGTACAGTGTGCTTAAGACATTAACTAATAAGTATAAATCTATCACCACCAATAAATAATTGTGCGTCTGTGCAGTGTGCCTAAGACAGCTATCTAATAACTATAAATTTTTATCACCAACAATAAATAATTGTGCGCATGTGCAGAAGACAGCTAACTAATGACAATAAATTTAGCAATTAAAGAGTGCGAAATTTTCACATACGCAAAATAAAAAATGAAGAGAACAGTTTAGTAGAGAATAGAAAACTGCAGCTTCTTTTACATTCATTGTTTATATAGCTACTAAAATTTGATGATTACAGATAACAAAAATATGTGGAGATGAGGTGACTATATATATATATATATATATAGGAGGGTGAACTTGTAGTACTGAAGAAGTAGCGGGACTTTTAGGTTATATGTGGCATCCACTATCATATATAGTTTTGTCTTTCGCTCCTTATAGTGACTACACTACACTTTGTATGTGTTTTTTTTGGGAGCCAATTACCCGCAGTGATTTATTGATCATTGCTACAGAAGACCTGTGCAAATTAATAGAAAAAACCATTAACTTTTGTTTTGTTAAAGCCTGTTCTTGATTTCCATGTGTTTGTACATTCTGATGGCAAGTGCTTTGACAGTATTATTCACTGAAATTCTAGCTGAGCCAACTTCAAATAACATCAATAATGCTGGTATGTATCTTCATATAAAAATAAAAATAAAAAAACCCGTAATTTGGCACTTCTAAGTTTGAGCATAATTTAGAGATCGAAAAAGTTAATTATTACCTCAACCCACTAGAAGGGATCCTTAATTTTCGTGGGATTGAATGTGAAAATGCAAAAAATTATGAGGAAAAGGGTTATGGTTGCTGCTGTTGTGAGATTGGAGTGGACTTAGGGAGAGGGAAAAAAAAGGTACCTGCCATAGATTATATGAAAGACACATGTAG
Source organism: Cornus florida (assembly GCF_030987335.1). Taxonomy (NCBI): domain Eukaryota; kingdom Viridiplantae; phylum Streptophyta; class Magnoliopsida; order Cornales; family Cornaceae; genus Cornus; species Cornus florida. The sequence continues at coordinate 93,514,821 of NW_026775581.1, read as the reverse complement.
AAAGGCACACATTTTTTAAAATACTAAGAGAACCATAATATATTCATTCAGCTTTTGATAGCCATCACACACACACAACCCTAGTTTGGAAGCTACTTTTCACTATTGGAACAAAGGTAAAGACCCGAATCAAACAAACCAAAGTTATAACAAATCAAATGATGAGATGAACGAAAGAAAGAAACATATATAAAAGATCGATTCATGCAAAAGGAGAGAGGGGAGAGAGAGAGAGGATGAACATACCTTGTCACCTGAGGAGGCAGCGCCCTTGGAGTGTCGAAGCAGATTGTGCCGTCTGAAACTTGCCCTAACTTATTTTATTTTATTTTATTTCCATCCCCTATGGGCCTCAAAATTTGAGGCCCTCTAAAATCTGAGGCCCAGGCGACCTCCTTGGTCGCCTTGGGCCAAGGCCGGCCCTGTGCATTAGTGCAATCAGTCAAAATAATATATAAAAAAAAAAAAATTACAAAATCATATAACAACCTTTGTTTTGCGTTATATGAGAAACCAATTGTGTAACAAGTATAAAACATTTTGCAACGTGGTTAGTATCAAGTCATAAATTCAATTCAAGTCATGGATTTAATTTTCTAACACTTGAAATTTTTTAATACAAAAATTTCGATTAGTGATGAGACGTTCCATAGGTTAAGGGAGAATACAAATCAAAATTTCGATTCTGATCGATTGTATTTCTTTGTACATTATTTTGATTGATTGCACTGATGCATCTTAGAATGGAGGGAGAATACATTTCAAAAGGATGAATTGTTGGTCCATGATGAATTTCTATTAAGTTTTTGTACTATCAAATAATAATCTACGATTTTTTTTCTCTTAGTTTTTCTTTTGCGTGAATTATGATCATGTCATGTTTCCAATCTTGTGCAATACAACTTTCCAAAACCTATAAACCAGAACTTTTGTCACACATATAACTAAATTAGGAAAAAAAAAAAAAAAAAAAATTAGGAAGAATAATGTTTGTTCTAAGATTAGTCTAGATTAGAGACAATAATGTAATATTCATCCATTATTTTCTAGTTCTTGGATTGAGAGAAACGTGTTTTCCACTAGCGGTGAATAGGATTCTTTATTGGTATTTATTTATTATTATTATAATTAGTGGTATTGATAGATATTAAATTTGGAAATTAGGAATAAGAATAGTGGTTTTGTATTAAAAGGAAATTATATTGGTGGGTTTTGAATGTGACGTTAGATTAAATCTAGTGGTTATTATAAAAGTACGGATGAATTTTCTTGCTCCACTGAGTGCAAGAGATCGTTATGTGAATATTAATAAACTCCCATAAACAAAAAACCAAGGAGAGGAATTTAAAGAAGAAAAATTTGAAAATTTAATCGATTTAAGTAGGATATTAAAGTGATCAATTATATCATTTTCCAGTTGGGAGACTAAGCAGAGCCCACAAACCTCGTTGGCCCGGTCCATGAATTGAGCCAATCTTTATATATTTATTGTTTTACAAGGGCACAGATTTTGGTCAATTACCTATTATCATTGGTTTTTAGTATTGATGCAATTCAAAGTTGAGGAGGCCCAGGACGACATGGGCCGGATCTGACTTGCAAGCACGACATCCGGTCCGTACAGCTGGGTCGGCCCATAAAAAGACACTGCCATATGGGCCGAACGCGAATAAGCCCATCAAAGGTGACCAGGACTTATGGAGGAACAGGCCCAGATCCAGCAATCCGTCAATATTTGTAAATATCTTGTAAATATCTATAAATAAGGGAAGGAATGGAAAGAAGAAGGGGATCTTTTGGTTGAAGTGTAAGAATTCTAGAGAGAGAAAGAGGGAATGAATTTCTTGCATCTTCAATTGGCGTCGTCTGTGGGAATCGCATGGAAGTTTGGTTGATCAATGAGGAATATCGAGTGGATTCAGACCAATTCGGTTGATCGAGACTCGATCTTTGGGATTTGGATCCAGATCTGAGCGATTGTGACCTACTCTGGAGGAATTACAATTCTTGAAGCTTTGGCAGAAGTGGCTTCAGATCTACGCAACAACGAGTTGTTCGATTGTGGCGGGATCTGACGGATTTAGAGTTTAGACAATTCAGATCTCGTAAACGGTGAGCATAATTCGGAGAATTCGAAACCAGATCTGAAAAATTCCCACTCACGAAGCTGGGATCTACTCGCGAACTTGAGATTAATGCCTTTACTCCGTTCAGGAATAATGATAGGTGAAAGCTCCAATCCGATGGAGGCTGTCCAGCAAACAAAGCTTGAGGAGTTGATGAACTTGATTGAAGCTCTCAAAAAAGAGAATGCATAATTGAAAGCTGGAATGCAACATCGGCAAGTACCTGCGGTTTCACATCCGCTTCCGGTCGGTGAAGGAGGTGTTCAATCTAATATCGCGCGTCAAGGCGAACAGGACGAGAACAATCAGTCAGCTCACCACCGTGATGAAAGGATGATGGACAATTTGCCGCCAAATGTTCATCGAGTTGAGGATCACGAAGGATCGACTCACGTTGATTCGCGACATGAGCAGATTAGACGGAATGAAGCCATAACCTTCGATCCGCATCGGGAAAGGTTCGACCGAGAGGAAGTGATAGAGGTTGATCGCCGTCGAGTAGCGTCGCCTTGGCAAAGAGAGTTCATAGAGGAACGGTCGTTCGATCCGTCTTACCGGCCCTCCATGGCTACTATCACTCATCGCGGTTCGGAGGGCAGAACCGTAACTCACAGAGCTACCGCTGGACTCCAGAGAGAGAATGAAGCTCTCCGATCCGCAGCTTGGACGGTTGATTCACCATTCACCGACGAGATCTTGAATGCCCCGCATCCAAGGAAGTTTGCTATGCCAGTCTTTATTCTGTTTGACGGAACAACCGATCCGATCGATCATGTGTACCATATCCAGTTGAAAATGGCCCTGAATACGGAAAACGACTCTTTAATGTGCAAATGTTTCCCTACAAGCCTAGCCGGACCGGCGCTCAGCTGGTTCAAAAACTTGCCTAGGAGCTCCATTGGTAGCTTCAGAAACCTGTGCGATCGGTTCATAAGCCAGTACTATGGGAACAAGCGCCCGCCGAAGGACATCTCGAGCCTATTCACGATGAGGCAGCACAAAGATGAACGTCTCCAGGCTTTTCTTACCAGGTTTAATCTCACTAAGAGTATGGTGATCGAATGCCACCCTTCTACAGCAGTTCAAGCCTTCAAGTTAGCCATGACACGTGGAACTCCGTTTCACACCAGTCTGGTAGTGAACACGCCGACTACTATGGATGAACTCAATGAAAGAGCCGATGGCTTTGTGCGCCTAGAAGAAGAGGAGGCAGCTAATGCTCAGACAGCGTCGTTAGTGTCGACCGAGGAAAAGTCCAAGGCAAAGATCAGGCAGAAGCAGGCTCAGCCACAACGTCAGACCTCTTGGAAGGCAGAAAAAAGGTCCAGGGAGGAAGAGCTGATTACTCCGCTGAAGGTCACTCTGGCGAGGCTGTATCAGGAGAACAAAGATAAGTTTCATCCACCACTGCCAATTAGGCAACCCCTCGAACAGAGGGATCAAACTAAACATTGTGCTTTCCATTCCGATTTCGGTCATCAGACTAACGAATGCAGGAACCTGAGGAGGCAGGTGGAAATGTTGATAGCTAGAGGGGAGTTCGCAAGTTATGTTCAAGGCTCGGCGATAGAGCAGAATCGACTGGTGGAACAAATAAAAAGGAGTCATAAACAAAGCTCCCACAATTCACAACCAGTTCGTATAATCAATGCTATCCATGGTCGACCCGAGCCTAGTGAAGAGTCAGATGAGCTACTCCGGGCGCGCCTACGGCAGGCGCAGATGAAGAAAAGGGTCAGCAGTGTGAATACTCTACACCAGCAGAGCTCGTCGATGCAGATAAAGTTCGACTGGACAGACCTGCAGCGTGTTCAACTGCCCCATGAAGACCCGTTGGTAGTCAGTTTAACAGTGGCGGACTGCTTGGTGCGCAGAGTTCTGATCGGTCCTGGGAGCAGTGCGAATGTCATGCCGAGGGACACATTTGATAGGCTCGAGATTAAACCAGAGAGGCTCAAGCCCACTGGAAATCCCTTGTTAGGGTTCGATGGGAAGAGGGTGGAGCCCGTCGGGATGGTGGAAGTGGAAGTTCAAGCTGCAGAACGAGCTCTTATGGAAACTTTTGTGGTTGTAGAAATTCACCCCTCGTATAATCTCCTGATGGGAAGAGGATGGATTCACAGAGTCCAAGGTGTACTCTCAACTCTGCATCAGGTCATGAGGTGCCTCGGACCCGATGGAGATAAAGTGATAGACATTCGGGGGGATCAGGTCGCAGCCAAAGAGTGTTATTCCGTCACATTAAAGCATGCTGGGAAAGGGAAGGCGCCCGTCCGTTCGGCAAGCCCCAGATAGCAATTACAGGAACCTCCGCCCGAGCAGAACAGGGTGGAGGAGTCAGTCGACTTGACCGGGGAGCCCCTTCTGGATGTGCAGATCGATCAGTCCAGGCCAGAACGAACTACCAGAGTAGGTATAAGACTGACCAGAGAAGAGCAGCAAGAGCTAGTGGATTTCTTGTCCCACAATGCCGACGTATTTGCATGGAGTCACCTAGACATGCCTGGAATTAGTCCCTTCGTATCCTGTCATTCCCTGAATGTTAATCCCAATTTCAAACCAATGAAACAGAAGCAGCGAAGATTTGCTCCAGAACGTAATCAAATCATAGCGGAAGAAGTCGATAGGCTGCTTGATGCGGGATTTATCAGAGAAGTGCACTACCCTGATTGGTTGTCCAACGTCGTTGTCGTGCAGAAGAAGAATGGGAAATGGCGAGTATGCATTGATTTCACCAATTTGAACAAAGCCTGTCCGAAAGACAGCTTCCCGCTGCCTAAGATTGATCAAATGGTAGATGCCACCACCGGGTATGAGCGTTTAACCTTTCTGGACGCTTATTCAGGTTATAATCAGATCCCTATGGACCCCGCAGATGAAGAAAAAACTTCTTTTGTCACCGAGCGAGGAACATACTGCTACAAAGTTATGCCTTTCGGACTAAAGAATGCGGGAGCAACTTATCAAAGACTTGTTAGCAAAATTTTTAAGAATTAAATGGGAAAGATTGTAGAAGCCTATATTGATGATATGGTGGTAAAGAGTAGGAAGAAGGATGATCATCTGAAGCATCTGCAAGATGTATTTGATGTACTGAAGCGATATGGGATGAAGCTCAATCCAACCAAGTGCTCGTTCGGTGTGAGTTCCGGACAGTTTCTGGGACACGTGGTCAACCGCAGAGGCATCGAAGTTAGCCCCGCTCAAGCAGAGGCTTTGATTAAGAATGCCGAGCCAAAGACGATCAGAGAGGTGCAAGCCCTCACAGGACGAATAGCTGCATTAAGTCGATTTATTTCAAAATTGTCAGATCACTGCAAACCGTTCTTTGACACGATTCGGAGCCATGGAAGGCAGGTCTGGGGGGATGAGCAACGACAAGCATTGACTCATTTGAAGGAATATATGCAGAATCCACCAGTCCTGTCAGCCCCAGATCCGGAAGAAAAGTTATTTCTATATCTTGGAGTATCTGGTGTCGCGACGAGTGCCGTTCTGATTCGTTACAAGGAAGGGGTCCAATACCCGGTATTTTATGTAAGCAAAACAATGACAGAGGCAAAAAAAAGATAGTCAAAGGCCGAACGGGTGGTACTTGCACTTGTAAATGCAAAAAGAAAGTTGAGGCATTATTTCGAATCCCACCCCATAGCTGTTCTAACAACTTTTCCAATCAGAACGCTTATGCACAAGCCAGAGCTCTCGGGCAGAATGACAAAGTGGGCCATAGAGTTGAGTTCATTTGACATAACGTATGAGCCGAGAACAGCTGTTAAAGGGCAAGCGGTGGCCGATTTCCTGCTAGAATGTGATGCCGAGGATACGGAAGAAGACCTTAGATGCGGCTCTTGGAAACTTTTTGTGGATGGCTCCTCTAACCAGATGGGGGCTGGAATTGGGATCAAACTGCAAACCCCAGAGGGTACTTCCTTGAGCCAAGCATTCAGACTTGAGTTCCGAGCCACCAATAATGAAGCGGAATACGAGGCGTTGCTAAATGGATTAAAGTTGGCCAGAGAGCTACAGATCAAAAGTTTGACTGTGTATAGTGACTCGCAGCTGATTGTTCGGCAGGTAAATGGTGAGTACGCGACCAAGGATGACACGATGGGGGCATATCGTTCTGCCGTTCTGCATAAAGCCAAGGACTTTGCAAAGATTGAATTCATACAGTTGCCGAGGGAACAGAATGCAGATGCGGACCGGTTAGCATGTAGTGCTTCGAGTTGCGGTGAAACATTGGCGAGGGTGATTCCAGTAGGAATACTGACCCAGCCATCTATTTTCGAAGAACCCTTGGACTCTGACCCTTGGCAAGTCAACGTCATACCGTATGAACCGAGTTGGATTGACCCCATCATTACCTATATTCGAGATGGCGTTTTGCCTATGCAGAGGGATGAAGCTAGGAGACTCAAAAAGAATGCTGCAAAGTACGCCATCGTGCGTAACCAGCTGTACAGAAGGTCCTACTCTGGCCCATACTTGAAGTGTGTCACCCCCGCGGAGTCGCAGCAGGTATTGCGAGCTATTCATGAGGGTGTGTGTGGCAATCATTCTGGGGGGCGATCGTTAGCGCATAAAGCAATGACACAAGGGTATTTCTGGCCAAACATGTCAAGAGATGCGGAGGAGTTCTCTCGAAGGTGCGATAAATGCCAACGATATGGACCATTGATCCACCAACCACCTGAGGAATTGCACGTAATGGCCTCGCCATGGCCTTTCGCGCAATGGGGGATGGATGTGGTCGGTCCTCTGCCAACTGCAAGAGCTCAGAACAAATATGTGTTACTGGCCACGGATTACTTCACTAAGTGGGTGGAAGCAGAACCATATCCTAGCGTGACTCAGACTCATGTGAGACGATTTATTTGGAACAATATTATCTGCCGTTTCGGCGTTCCCAGATCAATAGTCATGGACAATGGCACAAACCTCGACAGCAGGCAAGTAAGAAAGCTGCTGGAGGAGTATGGAATCAACCAGAAGTTGGCTGCAGTAAGTCATCCTCAGGCCAACGGACAAGCAGAAATCACAAACAGAACCATTTTCGCCTGCATTAAGAAGAAGCTGGAAGATCATAAAGGGAAGTGGTTGGATGAACTCCCGAACGTTCTATGGGCTTACAGAACCACCCCAAGGCGGCCGACTGGGGAGAGCCCGTTTGCAATGGCATATGGTACCAAGGCAGTTATACCGGTTGAGCATTTGGTCCCCACTATCAGAAGCTTAGCATGGAGTCGAGATCAGAACGACAAGATGTTAAGATTGAACCTCGATATGATAGACGAAAGGAGGGACACAGCGGCTATAAGGTTAGCATCGTATCAGCAAGTATTGGCGAATAGTCACAACAAAAGAGTAAAACACAGGGATTTTGCCCCTGGCGATCTGGTTCTGAAAAGAAAGGTGGGGATGGTCAAAAAAATGATGCCACCCTAGGAAGGCCCATACAGAATTGCAGAAGTCATAGGCAAGGGGGCATATACGTTGGAAACCATGGCGGGAAGGTTGGTCAGCAAGCCCTGGAACGCCACGTCTCTGAAGAGGTACTACCAATAAAAGCTAAGTTTCGGCTTTAATTGGATGTTGTTTGTTGTCAATCAAATACGTATGAATGTGCAAGTTACTGAAATTTACAAAAAAATAACTTTCTTTTCCAACGGCCTACTAAAAAATGAAAAGCCAAGTGGCAAGTGGCATTCTAGCCGAGCGCCAGGCACTTAAGCAAGATAAGTGGCAGCTGGCACTATAAGCCGAACGTCAGACACTTGCTAAAAATTTAAAGCCAAGTGGCAAGTGGCATTCTAGCCGAGCGCCAGGCACTTAAGCAAGATAAGTGGCAGCTGGCACTATAAGCCGAACGCCAGACACTTGCTAAAAATTTAAAGCCAAGTGGCAAGTGGCATTCTAGCCGAGCGCCAGGCACTTAAGCAAGATAAGTGGCAGCTGGCACTATAAGCCGAACGCTAGACACTTGCTAAAAATTTAAAGCCAAGTGGCAAGTGGCATTCTAGCCGAGCGCCAGGCACTTAAGCAAGATAAGTGGCAGCTGGCACTATAAGCCGAACGCCAGACACTTGCTAAAAATTTAAAGCCAAGTGGCAAGTGGCATTCTAGCCGAGCGCCAGGCACTTAAGCAAGATAAGTGGCAGCTGGCACTATAAGCCGAACGCTAGACACTTGCTAAAAATTTAAAGCCAAGTGGCAAGTGGCATTCTAGCCGAGCGCCAGGCACTTAAGCAAGATAAGTGGCAGCTGGCACCATAAGCCGAACGCCAGACACTTGCTAAAAATTTAAAACCAAGTGGCAAGTGACATTCTAGCCGAGCGCCAGGCACTTGCCATAAACAAACACACGGCAAAGCTAATATAAAAGAAAAGAGAGAAAAGATATATATGTATTGAAAATAGGTTGAACAGAGCACAACACAAAGGGAAAAAGAGTTCTGTCATTTCATTGATATTAAGCATTGAGTTTACAAAAAGTGAGATGTCCATCGTTACAAAAAGATATGGAATGGAAGAGTCCAAAGGAGCCCTAGCTAGACGCCTCAGTACCAACAGCATCCTGGTTGTGCCGACCCGCCTCCTCGGCCCCATCAGCCGTCTCACCTTCACGAGGTGGGGAATCAAGATGAATGACTAAATCGTTCGGCTGGGGCTCAGCGTCAGCAGTGGCTATGGAAGGTACCACAGTTGACGATTGAGGAGCGGTCAGAGGCAGAGCGGTAGGAGGAGCTGTGATGATCCTTGAGGAAGCAATGTCCTGGCACTCATCGAATATGCGCTCCGCTTCGGTGGGTTCTGGGTTGACATAGACCCCCAGAGGTTCGATCCCTAGATCCTTGTCGACCTCATCTGGAGTGGAACTAGTCTGTCCCTCATCCGGAACTCGGTCGGCGAAACCTTCCCGGAATCCTTGAGCATATCTAAGAGCACCGACCCTTGAGAACCGAGCGTGAAGAGCCAGCATCCCACCGTTCACTCTGCTGATCGCATCGATCAGAGCGGTACGCTCGTCCAGAGCTCTTTTCTCAAAAGCCATCCGAGCAGACTGTTCATCAGCCAGAAGGCGCTGGAGTTCTGCCTTTTCGTCTCTGATTGAGTCACGCTCAGTCTGCCAGACACTCTTTTCAAGCTGGAGGGCATCCTTCTCATCCTGAAGAGAGTCATTCTCCTTCTTCAGGACATCTCTCTCTTGTTCAGTTTTTTCAAGCCGAGCCAGTACCTCGGTATTCTTCATGGCGAGAAGGTCGTTTTCTTTATTAACCACCTCCAGGCTATCAGAAAACTTACGAGCCTTGGCGTTCCCCATCTCCACCTGCTTCTGCATAGCCATCATTCCGAACAATGTCTGCATAGGTGTACATTAAGAACGGTTAAGCCAATAGTCAGGTCGGGCGAAGGCAAGACCAAATAATATGAGAGAATTCATGAGTTGGAAAATAAAAGTCACCTCCATAGCAGATTGGGGAAAGCGGCTGAACACATCCTTCTGGGACAGGCCCTTTGCCGCCTCAAGGTCTTTCGGAGTCCACATGCTCCTATAGTACGCCATGGCGGTCTGGCCATCCTTCAGCATGGTCTCGTTCGGTTTCACGAACGTCCTATCCGTTCGGGTGTACCGAGGGGCCCATGGCGGTAAGGTGGGGATAGAAGGGGGGCCTGAAGCAGAAGCGGAGCCACCAGCTGCAGTAGGCCCAGAGGGAGCAGGAGCTCTGATCGCACGGTGCAAGAGAGCACCCGGCCCGGAGACCCGGGTCCTTCTTATGAGAGGCTCCTCCTCAGGATCGACTTCACTGTCAGGATGAGGCCTTTTGCCTCGTTCTTTGTCCCGAACGCCCCCCGCAGCAGCAGGAGCTGTGGTAGTTTGGGGAGACGCGCTCTGGTTGGCAGCAGGGGTACTGACAACAGAGTTAATAGCCACTGTGCTCGGGATAGTGTCAGAGATGGTGGCTGAGGAAGAGGCTGATGCTGGAGAGGAGGTCGCCCCAGCAGCAGGAGTGGCTGGGGGAGTATTTTTCTTCCTGCCAAAAGAAGGAATCTGAAGCCTGCTCATGTTGTAGCCGAGTGATGAGAGCGCTAAGAGGTTGTCTGAAGTGAGGAGATCTGAGCAGGAAGGAATATCGTTCAGAACGTATTTCTTCAAGTAATTACTCATATCCCTGCAAACACTGTAGCTCAAGTCATCACAAGGTATTCCTAAGGAACGGCATAAGAAAGTACAAAAACGGGGAACGCATGTTTCGCAGGGGCAATCATGTTTATGAGATTTGAATTTCTTATAGGAGGAGACAGAACAGGCACCAAAGGCGCTCGGGATTGGGTAACCCTCTGCAGCCGGCGAAGACCAAGCCCCACTAATGCCCTTTTCAGATTTTATTGTGTCCGTACATATAGACATCTTCTTGAACGGGTAGAGGTGGTAGAAGGGTTCGTTAGTACGGATCTTACTGACCTTATAGCACAGAAGAAGGTCTATGAGGTCAAGGTCCAGATTTCTGTCACGCATCAATAGGAGCATAACGGATATGATTCTAAAGAAGTTGGGGTTGACCTGCAGGGGGGATATCCCCAATCTATTGAAGACATAACTAAAGAAAGGGTGCAGAGGGAACCTAACAACATTCAATTGAAGGTTCGTGAATAAGACTTCGCCGGGCAGGAGGCCGGCACCGGTCATAATGTTAACGTCCTGAGGGCAAACCCTAACTTCGATGTTGTCAGGAAGTCTAAGTCTCATACGAAGAACATCCAGATCTACAACCATGGTGGAAGTGCTTGAAGGATCTAAAAGGGGGTAAATAGAAGCCTGCCGAAAGTAAAAAGGAACAAAACTAACCTCAGAGGACTGCAAGATCGCTGGAAGAATGACTCTTGAAGGATTTCACCAGAAAAAGCTTAGCACTGTTCTAGAAAGAGAGAGATTTGACTGATGATGGAGACGGTAAAAGGACGTGAAGTGGTATTCTAGAGCCTTATAAAGGCGAGGGGGGCCCGAGGGCCGAAGCGTCGGGAAGGCGAGAAATTCCTCGAGCCCCGGAACATTGATTCTGGATCTGACCGTCCGTTCCCCCACGTGGTTTTCTCGAGCCGTCAACGTTATGATGAGACGCCATCAATAATTACCCCCTTATTAAATAAGGGGCAATTATGGGGGCAGTTGAGGAGGCCCAGGACGACATGGGCCGGATCTGACTTGCAAGCACGACATCCGGTCCGTACAGCTGGGTCGGCCCATAAAAAGACACTGCCATATGGGCCGAACGCGAATAAGCCCATCAAAGGTGACCAGGACTTATGGAGGAACAGGCCCAGATCCAGCAATCCGTCAATATTTGTAAATATCTTGTAAATATCTATAAATAAGGGAACGAATGGAAAGAAGAAGGGGATCTTTTGGTTGAAGTGTAAGAATTCTAGAGAGAGAAAGAGGGAATGAATTTCTTGCATCTTCAAAAGTAGGGAAGGGTCATTCGTTCTCTACTTTTCAATGTTTTTTATAATTTTAAATAAAATAATAATTCTAATCTAAATTTACAACTAAATAATTATTACTTTTTAAATCACATAAATGTCCTTTCAAATTTATTCTCTTTATCTCTAATATTTAATATTTTAGGTCTCTTTTGACAATTTTTTTTATTTTTAATTATTACGAGAACAAAAAAACAAATTTGTGTATCTTGAATTTGGTGGTCAAGTAGTTATTTTGTCACAGTATCTCCTTTCTTCATCAAATTTGTGTATCTAAAATAATTTTTTTTTAAAATATAATATCTATGCACAGGACGAAATGGTTTGTTGCAGATTAAGTGCATTTGTTTATTTTGAAATGAAATTGAAAATACTAAAGGCTTTGACTACAATATCGTGAGTTATCAAGCATCTAAAAGAGCTGAGAGATGAAAATCTATTGCTATGTATATGATGTGGGAAGGGGCATTTTAATCATGTCAAAAGGGTATTTTTAAGATTTTACTTATAATTTTCAACTCATGCTAAACCGAAGGTATGGTTTTGCAGGTAAGCCACATAAATTGAATTTTAGGACATTAATTTGCACCAAAAACTATATTATATATATATATATATATATATATATATATATATATATATATAATTTATTATTTATGTGACATATATTTTTATATTTATAATAGAATTTTGGGCAGGCCGTCAAGGCTGGGTTCCAATAATTCCATGGTCTCAAAACAACCTCAGGCCAGACCATCTAATAAACGAACTAAGCAAAGCCCGCAAGCCTCATTGTAATATGACGCAAACCCTCTCCTTTCTAAATTATCCTTCAATTGATTTTGAAAAATCTTCTAATATGACATAAACCCTCTCTTCGTGTTCTTCTCAAAGTACCTGATCGAATTCACAGCCAAGGCCGTTGATAACAGTGGGTCTGTTCTCTATCTATATATAATATTACTGTATTCTGGTTTTATTAGGGCTTATATATGCGTACATAGTTATAAATATTGTAATTTGTTTGTTTGTTTACAGTACTATTGTCGGCATTAAATGCAAGGATGGGATTGTTGGGGTGAGTTTCCTTTCCACTGGTTGAATTACCTGACTATGTTTTTAGTGTTTATTTATGGATACATAATTCATAATTTAGATTGATTTTAGGGTTTATGTATGGATATGTAGTTTATTTGTTATATGATTTTCTGGGAGCTCTTTAGGGTGTGGTGTGGAGAAGCTCATACCATCTTAGATGATGATTCTACCAAGCCTCTGCTTCTTCTGACATTTCCTTTTTCCTGGTACCAACTGTTGGTTTGATTCTGCTACAAACATGCTTCGATTGATCTCTCTATATCTCAATGTCACATAAACTATTTTGTCGACTTAGAATTTGTTTTTGGGTAAATAGGGTTTGTTAGTTTATTGTAGTCACTCGCCATTGTTGTCTTGTATATCCTTGAATTTTCATGGACTGAATGTCTAATCAGTAATGTTATAATTTTTTGGGTAAATAGGGTTTGTTAGTGTCTTGTAGTCACTCGCCATTGTTGTCTTGTATATCCTTGAATTTTCATGGACTGAATGTCTAATTAGTGATGTTATAATTTTTTGGGTTTTGATTTGATTATGTTCTTCATCTCATTGTCTTTTACAAATCATTTGATTTTTTTTTTTTTTTTTGTCCTCTAGTTTCAGTATCTTTATTGATGATACTATAACTTCTTCTTTTTTTTCCTCTTGATACATGGAAATACTTATCCGACTATGGCTTTCTTTCAGCTTGCTGTTCATTGAACCGATATTGCTGCCTGCTACCTTGGAAGGTAAAACACATACTTTGTTTTGTATTTCGCTTGTCCATATTATAGAGAATAGAAGTGAATTTGCTGCTGCTACATTTTAACTATATTTTGCTGCTGCTACTTTTTAATTATATTTTGTTGGACTGTTGAATATCCTTTTTTAAATTGTATTTTTCTTTGTTCTTTTATGCCCTGTTTTTGTTAGCAGGGTTGTGAAGTAGCTAATATTATTAGGAATAAAAGAGAGCACTTGCCATAGTCACATGAAACATAGTTACATGATGTGTTTATGGCAACAGGTACAATCTCATCAGCAAGTTAGGTGTCTTCCCTTCCCTAGTGTGTCTTGATTGCGCCCTAACATAATGACTAATTGATGAAACAAAACTGATGAACCTCATGTGCATCTATTTTTTGTTTGGAAATTACCCAAACAATCTGCAATATCAGTGAAAATTACAATATATTAATTGTATTTTTATTTTGCTGCTTGAACTTGTTGATATCTTTCAATTAGTTCTCTCTCTTCCAAGATTGTCAGTGAGTTGCTTCAACTTTTCTCAGCTTTTGTAGTCTTACAATTGTTTCACTTGATCTTTCATTGTGTTGTAGGATCAGTTGTGGTCTAATTAATTAAGAGAATTTAAAAAATACTTTGTTAATTTGATATGGTACTACTACTACTAGTTAGCAGTCTATACAGTACATGTTATGTATCTTAATAGTGATGGAAACGGTATTTTTCAAATGACCCACCACCAAGTGGGACAAATTAAATACTTTGTTCTTAAGCTCAATTGTTAGTTTTTGTACTACTTGAAGTTTATGTTATTTATTTATTTTTTATTTTAGGTATGGAAGAAATTAGAGCTGAAGAATTAGAATGAATCAGTGGCAGTGGCAGTTGATGCCCTGTGTGGTGGCAAGCTTGGACCAGACCATTGGATTACAGAATGACCCTGGAATTTTTTTTTTTTCTCTATTGTAATGAGTTTTGCATGCACGCCCAAATGAAACCAATGTCAACAACATATACTACAAAACACAAAAACTTGGACCATTGGAGATCGGAATGACCCTGAATTTTTTTTTTAAAGAGTTTTGCATGCACGTGCAAATGAAACTAATGTCAACAACATATACTAGAAAACACAAAAACTCATGCACATGCAATAATTCATCCAACTGATAACAAGGTACCCAGACAAACATAGAGTAGTAGTATGCTGGCAAGTATGCACTCAGACCAACATAGAGTAGAAGTATGCTGCCAAGTATCCCTAGTGCTCCCCGAAAATCGACACCTTGGTCGGCCTAGTCCCCTGGCTCTGGGAACTGCTGTAAGAGCGGTGCCTCCAAATCAACATCGTCTGCTAGGGCCGTAGGAACTGAGACATTGTCGGTTGGGGTTGCAGGAGCTGGAATTGGAATGTGCAAAGGTAGTGCGGGTGCCTCCGCAGGAATTGGGACATCATCAGTCGGGGCTGCAGGAGATGGAACTGGAATATGCAAGGGTAGTGCGGGTGCCTCCGCAAGGAACTGAGACATCCTCGGTTGAGGCCGCAGGAGCTAGAACTGGAATGTGCGAGGGTAATGTGGGTGCCTCCAAATCAACACCGTCTGCTAAGGCCGTAGGAACTGAGACATCCTCGGTTAGGGCTGCAGGAGCTGGAGCTGGAGCTGGAATGTGCAAGGGTAGTGTGGGTGGCTCCAAATCAACACCGTCTACTAGGGCCGTAGGAACTGAGACATCGTCGGTTGGGGCCGCATGAGCTGGAACTGGAATGTGCAAGAGTAGTGCGGGTGCCTCCGCAAGAACTAGGGCATCATCAGTCGAGGCCACAGGAGCTGGAACTGGAATGTGTAATGGTAGTGCGGGTGCCTCCAAATCAACACCGTCTGCTAGGGCTGTAGGAACTGAGATATTGTTGGTTGGGGCCGCAGGAGCTGGAAGTGGAATGTGCAAGAGTAGTGCAGGTGCCTCCGCAGGAATTGAGACATCATTAGTCGGGGCTGCAGGAGCTGGAACTGGAATATGCAAGGGTAGTGCGGGTGCCTCCAAATCAATACCGTCTGCTAGGGTCGTAGGAACTGAAACATTGTCAGTTGGGGCCGCAGGAGCTGTAAATGGAATGTGCAAGAGTAGTGCGGGCGCCTCCGCAGGAACTGTGACATCATCGGTTGGGCCTGCAGAAGCTGGAACTAGAATGTGCAAGGGTAGTGCGGGTGCCTCCAAATCAACATCGTCTATTAGGCCCGTAGGAACTGAGACATCGTCGGTTGGGGCTGCAGGAGCTAGAACTGGAATATGTAAGAGTAGTGCGGGTACCTCCAAATCAACACCGTCTGCCAGGGCCATAGGAACTGAGACATCGTCAGTTGGGGCCGCAGAAGCTGGAACTGGAATGTGCAAGAGTAGTGTGGGTGCCTCTGTAGGAACTGGGACATCATCCGTTGGAATTGTAGGAGCTGGAACTGGAATATGCAAGAGTAGTGCGGGTACCTCCAAATCACTGCTGTCCACTGGAGCCACAGGAGCTGGGAAGTGTAAGACTTGCGTAGCCTCGTGGGTCTGCAAAAAGCAGGGCTAGAGCTCCCTCCAAATCATTGTCATCAGGCTCTTTGTCCATAGGGGGATCGGATGCTTGGGCTAGGAGACCCGGGAAGACTAGCACTGGTGGTGCCTCCATATCAGTACGACGTTGGCATACCCCTCGTGCGCAAGCAACGCACGGAAAAAACAATGCATGGCCAAGGCGGTGGTAAACGGTCAGAAGTAGATCCCCTCTCTCCCGGCAGCGTAAATAGTAACTGGTGGAGTGTTCACCAAACATGGTGAAAAAGGTATACGTTGAGCTTCAGCAAGACATGACAATAACACATATAAGAGTGCAAAACAAAAACCCATATACTGAATTACGGTCCGTACACCCTGCCAAGTTGCTCATCTCCAACTGGAGGGTATCAAAAGACTATCCAACTCCAAGTGGCTTCCTCTGCTTGGACGCTTTTGACGAATTCCACTACCACCAGAACAAATATGCTGATAGCTGTTCCTAGTGCTAGCCAGTGAAAAACCATGAAGCCTGATTTAGCCGCTTCTTCCTCGAACGCACAACATAACACCTCTAGAATAACAGCGCTCACTCCAAAAAATATCTGTGTAAAAATAGAAATAAATAAAATAAATAAACAACAAATTAAGAGGAAGGTTACATTCAAATATTAGGTTCACTAACACTTTATATAAATTCCACTAGTCCTCTAAGCTGTTAAAATTACTTCACTCACTTTCTCCTAATCTTTCCATTGCATAGAAGGTCTCCTTTGTTAATATGCAGGTGGTCCATTTTGATATTGATATGCAGCTACTTCAAATTAGTCTTTAAACAAATAAATAAATAAATGTTGAACCAGTGTATCAACATTATTTGTTGAATTGTTATCCCATTACATATTATTTCACCGGTGGTCCTTGTGGACTGGTCCCAAGTAAATATGAAAGCATAAACCAAAACATATATATTACCACTTGGTCATTCTAATAGCCTTATCTTTACACAACCACGTAATATTTTTAAATAATACTCGTAACAATATTAGCCTCTTATCAAACCACAAAAAAAATTGAAAAAATAAAAATAACACAAATTTTCTGAATTAAAAGAATAATTCATTAAGTGGAGTCCACTGCCATCATCAATGCGCTTCAACCCTTAACTATATCAAATGTTGCCAACATTCATAAATGGAGTAGTCAAACAACTTAAAAATCATGTATAAAATGGTGAGAGTCTTATCTAACACAATTCCTATGATAAGATGAAATTAACTTGAAGTATGATTTTTGTGTTTTTTTTTTTTTTTTGTGAATTATCATACTAATTCAGAGATCTATAAAATCACGCCAGCCATTAAATCCATCAATTAAGTTAAAATAGACTAATGAAAGATAGAGCAATCCTACAAGTTGAAGTAGAATTAGTTGAATGATAAAACTTTTTATGTATCCTTTTTGACAAAAATGTGAATTTATTTCAACATATCTGTGCAAATAATTGATGAAATTAAGTTACAGTTTTATTCCATTTTAACGACAAAGATGATTATGCCCTCAGTAAACCATAAAATGACTCTGACACGTTTAGATTGGTCCAAACTTAAAAACATCTTTAAGATTGATAAAGAAAATCAATTAGTTCTAATAGAAATAATTAAACTGTTTATACTCAGAACTATTGTAATTTATTGACACTAAAATCTCTTTAGACAGCAATAAATGGAAAGGAACGACGTGTAGAATTTACTTACAGATACATGCTTTGATATAGATACAAATTAAGATAAACGTAAGGGGAAAACATGCTTTGATGTATATCAGACTTATATACTAGACCTAGTAGGTTCTAACACTTGCTTAGAATGTTGGACAGATTAGAGTCATTTTATGTTCAAAATTAAGTTGTGATAAACTTGTGCTTAGATGTTTATCAAACTCAACTTGTGTTCAAGATGTAGGTTCAAGCACTTGCGTTAAATGTTGCACCAAACAAGAGTCATTTAATGTAAAAAAAAAGAAAAAGAAAAAAGGCCAAAATCATATTCAAAGATGACATAAAGATGCTTAGATGTATATCAAACTTATGTAATGTTGGACCAATCACATTTAATGTTAAAAAAAAAGGCAAAAATTATATTTTAAGATGAACATAAAGATGCTTAGATGTATATCAAACTTAATGTTAAGAAAAAAAAAAAAACAAAAAAAAAAAAATGCTTAGATGAATGTTGGACTAAACAGAGTCATTGAATGTTAAAAATAAATAAATAAAAAAAAAAAATAAAATCTTATTCAAAGATAAACATAGAGATGCTTAGATGTATCATGTATATCAAACTTACATGTAATGTTGGACCAACGGATCCAGAAACATAAGTTAGTGGGGGCAATGTGAAATTTTTTACTAATTTCAAGGGGGAAATAGTATAAATTTAAAGATATATATCAAAATTATAAAAATATTAGGGTATAATACTCTTAAAAAAAAAAAAAAAAAATGGAAAATACAATAGATCCGTGCCGCAATTAGAGTCATTTTATGTATAAAAAAATTGGCTAAAATCAGAGTCCTCCAACTCCAACTTCGTCCCCGAGCAAAGGCAATTTTTCTGTAAGTAATGCAGCCATTGAAGGCTGATGGAGAGAGAAAGTGCGAGAACTTGTGATCCGAAGATGAAAGAGAAAATATGTTTCAGAAAAATATTAGCAAAATCGTAGAAGTAAGCATACCTTCAATGGAATTCTGGAGGAAGCTTGTAGTGGCTGTAGGTAACCGCCAACTCCAACTTCGTTGTGAAGCAAAGGCACTTGCTCTGGAAGTAACGCCATTGGAGGCCGATGGAGAGAGAAAAGTGCGATCGAGAAATTGCGATGGAAGGCCGATGGAGAGAGAAAGTGCGATCGAGAAATTGCGATGGGAGGCCGATGGAGAGAGAAAGTGCGATCGAGAAATTGACAATGGGAATTAAGTGAGATGAGAGAGAAAATATGTTCCAGAGATTCTCAGGAAAAGAGAGAGGGGAGAGAAAAAGTGAGATTTATAGACGCCGTGGTGGTGGTGTACGCTTGGGGCAGACTAGCGACGTTGAGAGAAAAGAGTTCTTCCGTGTGTATATATATATATATATATATGCAGTTTATATGTGTGTACTCTTCTGAGATACAGAAGCACTCAGAAGCACGAAGTGGAGAGTGAGTGTGTGTTGCAAATTTTCGTTGATACAATGCAGTTTATTTAAATGGCTTCTTGCCCGCGTTTTTCTCACTTTTCTATAGCTCGAGATCACGTCAAAAAGGTGTCAGAAAGGTCACGGCCTATCAAATTCATTTTGTGTGTTAATTTTAAGGCTTATTTCGGTTAGGTTGCGTATGTTTTACGGGAATTGTTATTTACGGAGTATTTACGACCGTTACCAGTTGTTCAATCGTAGAGGCAAGCAAGCCTGTGAACGAGAAAAGGAATCTGTGAGCGAAATAGAGTATTGGTTTGGAGTTGGAGTAGTGGATTGTGCGTGTGTTTGACAGTTGGAGTTGGGATTGAATCAGCAAGTGAAGGAGATGGATCAATATATGTGAGTAGGTTGTGGGATTTGGGTGACCCGAGCTGTGGATCAGATCAGAGATGGTTTGATTGGATTTGGTGTCCAGCTGATACCTTTGAATGTTGATGCTGAAGATGTGAGGTACTCCTCAATCTTGTACCCAATTGTTGGAACCAACATGTAAGTACTTGCCCACATTGTGTTTGATCATTTGGTTAGCTGCTACTCCTCAACATGCTTGTAGAATTCTGATTTTCCAAAAATATCTTCTGTAGTTTCACCTATACTGTTTAGAATATAATCTTAAGATTATAGCCTAATCTGATATGCTGATGTTTTTTACAGTAGAATACCAAAACAGATTGGCATATATGTTGAAATTCCTCCAAGTTTTGGGTTTATGAGTGAATCAGCTATCTGGTTTGATTCCTCCTCCTTGATTGGGAATTTAACCAGAGCATTATACAAATGTAAGTGTAGTTTCAAACTTGTGTTTTATGTATTCCACTTCAATGTTTGATTCTTTTTGGCCTTAATTTTTGCCATTGCAAAAACCCTTCAAAATGGATTGACTGGGAGGCTGCCACGCTGTTGGGCAACTTAAATTACCTTGATGAACTTTTACTGGGATAGAAATAGGCTTCAAGGGACTGTTTCTGGGATAGGAACTTTTAGTAGATCCATAGGGTAAGAACATGGAAACCTTTTAATTTTAAATATATGTCAGATTTTTAAAGCTAGTCTTCAAGGGATTTAAACATTGTCATTGTGGAGAACTGGAATTCTCACCGAGAAAGAGTACACCAAAAGTCTTCTCCCTCTTCTGCAGGCTAAGGAATTTCTCGACACGAATTGTCAGAACTCTGTGAAAAGTTGTAGAGTGATGTTGACATCTCTGTATCTGCTGAACTGAAAACATCTTCTTTGGCATGGGTTGAGCTTGCACTTGTATCCTATCCTAACTGACTCAAAGCTAACACACTGTAAATCAGAAATATACAACTGTAATTAAAACTATTTCACTTTTTGTTTTCCCTTCAATTACTTGTGTTTGTGTATGTATGTGCTCATGTTTATATACCATCAGCTGATCAGTGTAGCTTTCAAGGGAACTGCCTTCAACACACTGATCTTAAACAGCGCCCTACGCCACAATGTGGTATGTACGGCATTACTCTCCCTATGGGCGTATAAATGCAGAATCGCCAAGGGTACAAATATACATACATGAAATTTTAACAATCTATTTAAGGATGTATATCGAAAACCAACTTCGGAAAGGCATCAAACAATGGATTAAGCTATTGCATGATTCAGGTGGCTGATCTGGCAAGATTAAATCATGAGAATATAGGAAAATTACTGGGGTATTGCAGAGAGAGCACTCCACTTACAAGGATGCTGGTTTTGGAATACGCATCGAATGGGACAAAGTATGAACGCCACCATTGTAAGTAGATCTTCCTTGATTTAGAGCAACTGGTTACTTCAATATGTTTAGTAGGTGAAACCTGAGCTTTCTATTTCACTGCAGATGGAGAAGGATGCCATCTTGGACACGGCGAATGAAAATCGTTGTAGGCATTGCCCGTGGACTGAAATATCTCCCCACAGAACTTGAGCCACCATTTAACATATCTGAGTTGAATTTCTGTATTTCTTACGGAAGATTTTTTTTCCCAAGGTATGCCAGAAGCCATCTACCAGTATTAACTTAAACACCAAGTTCCGACTAAGCGGTAGGCAAATTCTAGTACAGTACTTGAATTGCTGAAGTATTGAGATTATGGATGTAGGAGTGACGCTAGTATATTTGATGTTTTAGTATCCTCGTTGCTTTTAAGCTCTGGAGAAATTAATGTAACAACTCTTTTTAGCAAACAATAAAAAATGGGGAAATTTTCTGACTTTGGTGTACTGATTAATTTTGATTGTAATACCAGTTTACAACTTCAGTTGAAGCATTCGTGGGACTAAAAGGCAGTTATGGATGAAAGATGACTAAAAAATATTAGGGTTTGTGTGCAGAATCTTAGAGGGGTAAATTTTTAGAGAGGAAAAATGATTGCACAGAAGGAAAATTCAGACCCAAATCGTAAAGAGAAAAGGTGAAGAAAATTTTCACAAAGAGAGAGGGGGGGGATAAAATTTTAGATAGAGAAAAAGTAATGAGAATTTGAGAGAGAGACGGAGAAGAGATGATTCAGACCCAAATCTTAGAAAGAGTGAATAGAATGTCAATAAGAGAGAGAGGTGGGTGAAGAATTTCAGAGAGAGAGAGAGAGAGAGAGGTCGTTGTCTTGGTAGAGAAAAAGTGAAAGGTATAATTGGTAGAT
Source organism: Cornus florida (assembly GCF_030987335.1). Taxonomy (NCBI): domain Eukaryota; kingdom Viridiplantae; phylum Streptophyta; class Magnoliopsida; order Cornales; family Cornaceae; genus Cornus; species Cornus florida. The sequence continues at coordinate 93,492,966 of NW_026775581.1, read as the reverse complement.
AACAACTGAACATCAAGGATATACCCGTCATTAAGCAGATGACGTGAACAAATCATGTCAGCTTGGGTAATGGGTACGGGGAATACTTCTTCGGTGTTTCTATCGTTATTCAACCAATATACGACATTGTACAAACATTTTACACACATCAGTTTGCCCGCATAACAAAATAATACATAAAACTAAACTTTTTATTTTCATTTCATCTTCTTCATCCTTTTTTTTATATGAATGATTTTTTATTATTATTATTTTTTTAAAGCTGTCTTCAATTAATTAATATTATTTATTGTTAATCTTTAAAAAAAAATGGTTATTTATACCCAAAGGAAAAGAAAAAAAAAAAAATTAAAAGTTGAACTCTATTGATGTAGGTTTTGACATAACACTCGTCTCTTTCTTTATTTTTCTCAACTCTCTTTTCCTAACAAAATATCAACATAAAATATCTTTTTTTACATTGTAGATTAACTTGATGATTCAACATGCTACACTATTGAAGTTGCAACATCAACGTAAAAGATATATGGTCTTACAAAATAGCCCTTATGCAACCCTAATATACGGTTACAATTTAATTTAATTTCTAATTTCATTTGAATATATTATAAATTTTGCTTTAAAAATCATTCTCCCATTTGAACATACAACCAAAAACATTGGTCGCAAAAGCATTAATAAAAAAAATTAAAATATATAACTATATAAAAGAAATTTAGAACATGTCATATATTTTACAAACCTGGCAACGTTTTAATGTTTTGACATTTAAATTCGTTAAATAATTAAATACATTCAAACAAATATAAGAAAGGGCAAATTGCATAAAGCCCCCTCTACTTTTAATTTTTGGCACAAAAATCCCTACTTAAAATCAATTACAATATGAAACTGAATATCCACCATAAGACAATACCTGCTTTGGGTCTTTCACTAGCTTAGTGAGTTCTAAAATAAAGCTCAACTGATTTTGAGTAATTCGTGCAAGAGTAATGATTTACACATATTATTTTAATTTATTTCGTCTAATTTAATGTTTCTATCCATTTGGTTGCATGGATACTACATTAAAGATAGAAACTCATTTGATAAGACAAATAGGTTCAAAATTTTGGTACAAGAATCATTTTCTTTAGGATCGTTTGATTAGTCGGAATTGACGTTGAAAAGTGAAAAGAAAATAAAAGAAAAGAAAGTGAGGTTTCTATTATGCATTTGGTTAACATGATTTTTTTTTTTTTTTTTTTTTTTTGAGAATTTTGTAAAAAAATATTATTTTATAAGTGAAAAGAAATGACTTCTTGTACCAAAACTACCCCCAATGAGTTCAATACTAAGTAATATATATATATATATATATATATATATATATATATATATATAGATCATCTGCAATAGGAATAAGTAAGGAAAAAAAGGCAAAAATAATAATAATAATAATAATATACACAATTAGTTTTATGAATGAATATATTTATACGTATGCGTGGAAATACATACAAATATATATATATATATATACAAATTAGTATATGAATGAATATCTACTTGTGTGCGTGTATGTATATGTGTCCAATTAATTCATTGCTGTGTCTATATAGTGTTTGGTCTTCTCATTCGTACTTCTTAGGATGCAGTCCCGTCCTCAAGTTTAGTCTGTAATATATTTATTTATTTACATTGAATTATTTCAAAGAATTCTTTAATTGAAAAAAAAAAAAAATTTACCAACAACCATCAAAATTCTAGCATTGAAAAAAAAATTTCCTAATAGCAAAAATGAAAATGAAAATAAAAATTTCTCAATAGATCATATTTTCATGTGTTTTTGAAACAAAAATTTTACAGTAAAGTTAGTGGTCATGAAAAATAATTTTATTTGAAAAAATGTTTCATTTCTAGCCAAACAAATCCATAAATTATTAATATATATATATATTTCTTTTGTTCTCTTGCTGATTTTCATCAAACAAAGCTTAATAGTTTTAAGAGATAGAGAAAGTCAAGTCAGGAATTATTTCCTAAAAAATTTCAAAATAAACAAAAATCCAGATAGATATGGATGTTTTGACGAAGAGGAACTTAGAAGTGTGAGAATATTATAAGAAGTATACATGAGTGACAATTTTATTTGAAACAATAAATTGGTACCGCTATCAATCAAAAGTTGTGCACTATTTTAGTTAGAACACGGGAGGCCATGTATAAGACGATTGTGGCAATATATTCACCTTTTGACCCCGTTTCTGGTTTTGTAAACTTAGACATATACACACGAAAGTACACTATGAACAGGAAAACTTCTCTTCCCATTTCACCCTCCATATTTCTCACCTAAAGCGCTCCTGCTCCCCACACACACACACACACACACACACATGGAGAGATTTGAGTTTTTCAAATATTTAAACAAATAATAGTGAGAAAATAAAAACAAAATATTAAATTGCACTTTTTGAAATGGCGTCCAATTAGCTCAAGTATTGGATTTGAACTTTTTGAATCCGACACCAATTCGTAAGTGTAGTAATCAAACCCGATCCACACCCTTAAATAATATCACCTAAAAAAACAAAGAATTCTTTTATTGAAATTGATTTGAAAAAATAATATAAAATTAGTGTCAACTGTAATAGCAAAACTGACAGAATATAGTAATTTTAAACAAACCTAATTCATAAATTAATAAGAAATAACATCAACATTTGTAAAAAAAATTTGAATTATGTAAACAAGTTGGATTTGTAAATAACACACACAGTAATATAGAATACGAAATTTGAAGATCACAAATTCGAGTTGGTGTAATTGAACATATAAAAGTACAACAACATCAAGCACACATCATAAACAACAAAATAAATGCACACACATAATATATAAAGAGAGAATGATTCATACGGAATTAGCAGAAATAATAATAATAAGTATATTTCAAAAAAATGTTTGAGATTGGTATTTAACCAAATTTCAGGGAGGGTCAATGAAATTATCCCTATCATATTGGTTGTTTATCACGAGAGGACAAAAATAGAATAGATTATGCTAATTAAAATGATATTAAAAAGGTAAATGAAAAATACTTCATTAAAAAAATTAGTAAATAAATAATTCATAAAATGAAGATTCATTGTAAAACTAGAAATCATGTGGGCTCTGCCCGCGCAGGTTCGAATCCTGCCGCCCACGCTCAGCAATTTTTATTTATCTTCTAAAGCAACATTAAATTGCACTTTTTGTTGGGCCGGCTATCATGGGGCTGGGACTTGTATTATATATCATAGCCTTCCCTAGGCTAATTGTACTGCTTTTCAATTTAATTTATTTAACTTTACCTTTCAAAAAAAAAAAAACATTAAATTGCACTTTTTGAATATTCAAGTGACTATAAAAAGTGATACTCTTATGAATTCTTAAATTGCACTTTTTGTTTATACTTACACAAAAAGAATTAAATTGAATTCTTTTAAGTTTTATGATTTAAATATATGTATTAAATAAGTAAATAAATATCTGAGATCTAACTTCTGTAAGTATATAATTACATAAAAGACTATAAAGTATAACTACCATAAATTGGATAAGGCAGATAATTTATTGCTCAAGTATATATCACATTATTATTTTATATATAAATATAATCAGACTTACATGCTTATATTTATATTATATTTACTAAGTATGATTTGTGTAATTAGCTAATTCAGAATCTTGTAAATTAATCATACAATTTATTTTAGTGGTACACCATTGATTATTAGTCATTCATTCGGTAGGAATGACTAATATTTTATGTTATGCTTGGTCGAAAGGAATGATCGAGGAGAAATGGATTAAAAATATTTTGTTCTATTTCGATTTTATAAATTTAATTGATATTAGTATTTCTTCCGAATAAGAGTGAAAAAAATACACAACCACCTAATTAGCAATTCTTTAGTATATACCAAATTAATTAAATTTCATAATTTTTGCAATGCAATTTATTTTAACAAGCATTGAAAGTTCCTTGATTTTCTTTTCATGTAGTAAATTCATAAATAATCAACGACTAACTTATATTGTTTTCAATTTTTTCCTAGTTGACATTTTGTAAGAAAAAGTTATTTCAAAAAGTGAAGGCATCAAGATAATTTTCGTAGATATATATTTTAATAAGAAAATGATGTTACATCCTTGTCAATTTAAGCAGAAATTGGTAATGCTAAAATAATCTCCACTGGGTAATTTAAACAATAATTTACATGAGCATTAGTTTCATATATCAGAAAAATGTCAAACAATACAAAAAAAAAAAAAAAAAAAAAAAAAAGAAAAAAAAAAAAAAAGAAAAAGAAAAAGAAAAAAGTATTCAACTCTCTTTTTTTAAAAAAAAAAATAAAAAATGCCTTCTTTAAGAAAAGAAAAGAGGAAGTGGGGTTCAAGATCAGTTTCTATTACACCACAAGTGAAAAATATTTTCAACCTCCAAAGCCATAGGTCTCTGCTGATTGCAACCAATTGGCAATTGGCTAATTTAAATTTAGCACTAACCTCGCATCAGATTTAGGTATCGTAATACTTAAATTCTCGGTCATAAAAATTGGCACTCTTATTTATTGTTGTCATGCTCAAAATTTATTTAAATCTAAAAAATGTGTTTATAAAGTTTGAAAATACTATTTTACCTATATGTTAAATAATAAAAGTACAATGAGTATGATAATCATTTAGCCTGTTTAGATCATAATCAACACTAACGAGAATAACATAAACATATTTAATGTCCATCTCTGGTTTATATTCTCCCATTCATACTCGTCATTCTGAGTTTAAAGATGTATTTGGTGCTAAGTCACATAATTCTTCTTAATGGATGTCGCTCTCATGTTTCGAGTGTTCCGCTCTTACGTTTCGCGTGCACTCTGACTCAAATTCTCATTATTTATGATTTAATTATACTGATCTCACGCTCCCACTTTATGTGACTTAGGTTTGGTGTGTGGTATTACGAAACTCTTCTAAGTGCCTTCTTTAATGACATCACACTTCATGTAATCACGAGGGCACGAATTTGAATAAAATTGTCCGAATTTTGAAGTAATTACAATAATTTTTTTTTTTTATTTATTTGTCAAAGATAATAGTGTCGAACCTTTTAAAACATCTCATAATCCGGCCACCATTAGACACACCGCCTATCCCACGTGTACAAGGCAATTAATAACAAAATTTCCTACTTTGTGCATAAAATGTACCCTTTTTCGTATGGCGGGGTTAAGGACGTGCTGGGGTTTAAAGTAGGTGAAATTGTCTCAAATAGCACAATGAGGGTGTAATGATGAAATTGGGAGCTTAAACTAGCTTTGATCTTCTAATTCCAATGCCACTTCATTGCCAATTTTCAGACATAAAACCAATACTGACAGATACAATTGAAGGAATGATAAAGTTACAGAATTCAAAATTTGGCTTGTAATTTGTAGACTTTGTACTTAACTTCTTTGTGTTTGTGTGCGCTTTTCTTGGTCTCAAAACCAAGAAAAAGAGCCATGAGGAGCTTTGCTAGACTGCCTTTTTCTTGGCAACTGTTTTTAATTTTTTTTTTAAAAAAGGACTCATATATATATATATATATATATATATATATATATATCCATTGTATTCATAAGAATAAATCTCATTATTTTATTAAAAATAAATAAATCAAGAAAAAAATCAACGAATTAAATTAATACGGTTAATACACTAGCCTCACTTTTAATTAAGATATTAAAAATACAAAAAAAAATTAATCACTTGCCACTACTTTAATATGAATAAGAAGGCAGTCTCTAAAAACTCAAATCAATTTTTTATTTTTTAAAAAAATTTAAATTATCTTGTTATATTAATAATTATTAATTTTTTGATAAATTAATATCTAAGAAAAAGAAAGTGTTACTATTTAATAAACTAAAGACTCAATGTTTGTACTCATCTAATTAATTAAAGATACATTTAACCAACTAAAAATTAAATTAGTTTACTATTTAATAAACTAATTAAAAACTCAACGTATGTTTGTACTCATCTAATTAATTAAAAAATTTTAACCAACTAAAGATTAAATGTATTGTAGTCACTATTTAATAAAGCAAAATTCAATGTATTGAATCAAACACAAACTCTATTTCAAGAAAACATCATTATTAATTTATGTAATAAGTGGGACCTATAGAAACCTAAGAGAATTTCTGAAATGTATTATCTTATAAATTTAACGATCTTAATTTAGTATCTTGATTCAAGTGGGACCGAAGTAATTTATTATTTAAAAGAGATTATTAATTTATCAAGTATTTATTTATAGAGGTTATACTATAGGTTTTAGTAAACAAAAGAGAAATTCTCTTCCATAAGTACCAAATAGCCCTCATTATTAACATCCGTGCACGGTTGGCACATAAATTTGAGAGGCCTACTACAATTCAACAAGCAAATATCCTAGTACTATTTTGTGATGGGACAATACTTAAGTATTAACAGGTGAAGATGTACTTTGATGTGAATCAATAATAAATAAATATGTATTTTTAAATTATAAAATAAAAAAAAATCAAAGAATAATATTTAGGCTGCTATTGATAAGTATGTAACTCATCACCTCTGATTTTGTAAACAATACATATAACATGGAGTACGAAATTTGATGATCACAAATACGAGAGTTGGTGTGTACGAAATTTTCAAAAGGGAAATTATATATTATGATCACCTTGTATAGAGTTGCGATTAGCATCAAGATCCGCAAATCGAATTTACTTGGAAGTGACGTGGCAGTGGCATGGCTTCTTCCTATTTAGAAGACCAAATATGCAATTGAAAAAATAAACAAAAAATCCAAAAATGTTTATATATACAAATTTTGTATTTGTAAAATAAAGAACAAAGTATAGAGCAAATATCAAATTTTTTAATTTTATAAAATTTGGGTACTATTCTCTGTAAATATCTTTATAATAAAAAGAATGTATCATCTAATTCGATCTCCTTTGAAGTCTGAATCCAAGGGTTGCTTGAACTTAATCTTGAACTGGGTTTGTTGAGTGTCTTCTTCAAGCCTTTGGTGTTGGAGAAAACTGGAAAGAATTTCTGATCGAGGGCTGAAAAGACTTGATCTCGAACAATTTTGTTGATGATCTCCCGGATTTGTTGAATCTTTGAGTAAGAACGACACGGCTTCAATGTGCTTGTTGTTGTTCACCTTTAGGGCTTTGGATGTCGGATGGATGCAGAGCGTAGCTTCAGTACTCTCTACATCTTCTTTTCTCTTCCCAGTTATTTGAACGTTCAGAGGGAAGAATTTGGCAGAGATTTAATACTTTCACCTTCAGTCCTCTCTCTGAACCTTCTTCTTTGTTGTTTGAATGTTTAGAGTGGGAAGATTCTGGCAGAGTTTCAACTTTCATGTTGAGTCCTCTCCTCTTAAGATTTAAAGAAAAAAAAAGTTAGTAAAAGCCATCTTAGAGAAAGAGAAGGAAGTACGGCAACATCTTAAGATTTAGGGTAAAGTGCAAAAAACCCCCTTCAACTATTGGTCATGTACAATTAACTCCCCTGAATTACAATTTACCCCCTTGAACTATTGAATTTGGTGCAATTAACCCCCAATATGACATCTCCGGCCAATTGGTGAAAACGATAATAGTAAAAGACAATTTTACCCCTTATAAAAACTGCGTCGTTTCAGTGTGTCCCGTCTCTAAAAAAAAAAAAAAAAAAAATTCCTTCTTTACTCCATCCTTATCGATCACCACGTTCTCAATCTGCATCCTCACCGATCCCGTCTCTGTAAAATCCTTAACTTTCTTTCACACTGAAACTTGTTTTCCTCTTTATTTATATATAGAGATAAATATATCATATATATATATATATATATATATATAGAGAGAGAGAGAGAGAGAGAGAGAATCAACGCCGGCGACCATAACTTTACAACGCCGAAAATCAAAGACTGTTTTGGCGATGTACGAGCAGTGAGTTCATTCCACCGTCCTCTCCACCGCCGGCCGCCACCATCCGAAGCCAAGCTCGTAGCCGTTCAGTCCCGCCGGCCGCCATCAAACCCAATCACGGCCGAGCTTCTTTATAACATCCCATCACCGGAATCGCGCCTTCTTTAATCGTTGATTCGCTGCCGTCCTACTAGATGGTTGGAGAACGTAGAATGACTTTTTTGTGCTCGGAGAATGCCGACAATAAAGGACGGCTATGAGATGGTCGTGACGACGACAGGGTTGACTGGTGGTCGGCGACAAGGACTGATGATGGCAGAAATTAGAACGCCGGCGAAATGATCGGAAGTTGCAGGTTGTCGATACAATCTAATATAGAGAGGGTTTGGTGCGTACTGACGCGTGGTACGCGATTCCGGTGATGGGCAAGGAAGGAAGAAAACACTGCAAGCAAGGATCAGCGTTGAGTACGGGATGGCCGTGATTGACTACAACCTATGAGCTCGGTGAGGATGGCATCAAAAGGTGATTGGGATCACCGGGACGGATCTGTGATATCGTCAGATCTGTGATATCGTCGGATCCGTAATCGAATTCCTACAAGAGACCGAACTTGTTACGAATCCGTGGCCGGCGTCTCGACTCCGTCAATCTCTTCGCTCCCGACGAATCTCCATCACCGATTGCTTTGCTTGATGGTGATTCCATGGTGGTGATGCCGGCCGTAGGAAAGAGAGAGGAGAGAGATGGCAGAGGAGTGAAAGAAACTGAATAAAAGTGGAAAAGAGTTACAGTTGACACGTGTTGTCGGTTTTGGTCGGGGAAAACAAGTCGGGTAGAATAGCACTGCTCTTTAGGAAAATAAGGCAATGTTTGGTTGGATTTAATGGTAATAAAAGGGGCATTATGGTCTTTTAGCTTCATAAAGGGTTGTATGGTCATTTAAAAAAATTTGGGTTGTCACGTAACCCATCATGTGCGTCTCCACGGCCAAATTCAACCGGCTTATCACCGGACGGGGTAAATTGCACCAAATTCGTTAGTTAAGGGGGGTTATATGTCAAATTAGTAGATTAGGGGGGTTTTCTGCTACATGATGCATAATTGAAGGGGTTTTTTTGCACTTTACCCTAAGATTTATTACGACATTCTTTTCAATAAATTAAAACTTGACGAATAAGAAAAATGATAGTATAGAACAATTTTATTCTTTCCCCTAATATGCTAGTGAATTAACAAATATTTAACTTTAAATTGTGTTGGTGGTATGAAATTGTAGTTTTAAAATTAATTTTTTTAGAATTAAAGAAAATTATTATTTTAATTTTTTGACTTACTTTTCATTAATTCCACCAATTTTACTTACCTAAAAATAAAAAATAGGGTAAAGTGCAAAAAAACCCCTTCAATTATGCGTCATGTAGCAAAAAACCCCCCTGATCTACTAATTTGACATATAACCCCCCTGAACTAACGAATTTGGTGCAATTTACCCCGTCCGGTGATAAGCCGGTTGAATTTGGCCATGGAGACGCACATGATGGGTCACGTGACAACCCAAATTTTTTTAAATGACCATACAACCCTTTATGAAGCTAAAAGACCATAATGCCCCTTTTATTACCATTAAATTCAACCAAATATTGCCTTATTTTCCTAAAGAGCAGTGTTATTCTACCCGACTTGTTTTCCCCGACCGAAACCGACAACACGTGTCAGCTGCAACTCTTTTCCACTTTTATTCAGTTTCTCTCACTCCCCTGCCATCTCTCTCCTCTCTCTTTCCTACGGCCGGCATCACCACCATGGAATCACCATCAAGCAAAGCAATCGGTGACGGAGATTCGTCGGGAGCGAAGAGATTGACGGAGTCCAGACGTCGGCCACGGATTCGTAGCAAGTTCGGTCTCTTGTAGGAATCCGATTACGGATCCGACGATATCACAGACCCGTCCCGGTGATCCCAATCACCTTTTGACGCCATCCTCACTGAGCTCATAGGTTGCAGTCAGTCACGGCCATCCCGTATTCAACGCTGATCCTTGCTCGCAGTGTTTTCTTCCTTCCTTGCCCATCGCCGGAATCGCGCACCACGCTTCAGTACGCACCAAACCCTCTCTATATCAGATTGTATCAACAACCTGCAACTCCTGATCATTTCGCTGGCATTCTATTTTCTGCCATCATCAGTCCTTGTCGCCGACCACCAGTCAACCCTGTCGTCGTCACGACCATCTCGTAGCCGTCCTTTATTGTCGGCATTCTCCAAGCACAAAAAAGTCGTTCTACGTTCTCCAACCATTTCGTAGGACGGCAGCGAATCAACGATTAAAGAAGCCGCGATTCCGGTGATGGGATGTTATAAAGAAGTTCGGCCGTGATTGGGTTTGATGGCGGCCGGCGGGACTGAACGGCTACGAGCTTGGCTTCGGATGGTGGCGGCCGGCGGTGGAGAGAACGGTGGAGTGAACTCACTGCTCGTACATCGCCGGAACAGTCTTTGATTTTCGGCGTTGTGAAGTTATGGTCGCCGGCGTTGATTCTCTCTCTCTCTCTTTCTCTCTCTATATATATATATATATGATATATTTATCTCTATATATAAATAAAGAGGAAAGCAAGTTTCAGTGTGAAAGAAAGTTAAGGATTTTACAGAGACGGGATCGGTGAGGATGCAGATTAAGAACGTGGTGATCGGTGAGGATGGAGTAAAGAAGGAATTTTTTTTTTTTTTTTTTTTTTAGAGACGGGACACATTGAAACGACGCAATTTTTATAAGGGGTAAAATTGTCTTTTACTATTTCCGTTTTCACCAATTGGCCGGAGATGTCACATTGGGGGTTAATTGCACCAAATTCAATAGTTCAAGGGGGCAAATTGTAGTTCAGGGGGGTTAATTGTACATGACCAATAGTTGAAGGGACACATTGTAACGACGCAATTTTTATAAGGGGTAAAATTGTCTTTTACTATTTCCGTTTTCACCAATTGGCCGGAGATGTCACATTGGGGGTTAATTGCACCAAATTCAATAGTTCAAGGGGGCAAATTGTAGTTCAGGGGGGTTAATTGTACATGACCAATAGTTGAAGGGGGTTTTTTGCACTTTATCCTAAAAAATAAAAAATAAAAAAAATCTTAATAAGGACACAAAAAAGATAAAATAAGGGTTGAAGTTGGTTAATTGAATTAATTCATGGTTGGTTATGTAGTTGTCCTAGATTTGATGTCAATTGTTCGCTTTGAATAAGGACACAAAAGATAAATAAGGGACTGTTTGGGCTGAAGAAATTGAAAGGAAAAAATAAAAAGAAGCAAATTCATTCTTTGCTCTACAATTTGCAAGACTCCATTGGAAAATATCTTAAAATCCAATCTGATTATTTTATACTTATTATGAATGTCAGGCCAATACTTGTACCACTTTTGAGTCGGGTCATAAACTTGCACAAAATTCAAATCGGCTACTTCAATTAAAATTTGGGCCGTGTTGCACGTGGAGTTAATTATTTTCTGATGGAATGTAGACCAAAACTTTGTAGGCTGGGCTTTCTGTCCAATTCTTTAGGGGGGCGGGCCTGAGTTTGTGTTTTAGATCCCTGTGCGGTCCACAAACCCAGTCCGCGAAGTATGTGGACCGGCTCAAAATTTTTTAAAAATAATAGGTCATATAAAATAATAAATTTATAATTTTTATAACTTGAATACTTATAAAAAAAATGATATCCCTACTTTATATATATATGAGTATAAAAATCAAGAATTCTTATATAAGTAAATAAATTATATACTTTAAATGTATATCAGTTAAATACTTAAATAAGTATTTGATATAACTAACGTAAATATTACTTAATGTCTATATTACATTATTATTTAATATTTACCAATGTAAATTATAATGACTTGCCCTAAAATTTGACTTAATTACACATGACAACAATGCTTATATACTTCTACTTATATTATACTCGTTCCGTCCCAAAAAGAGTCTCTTTTGAAAAGCAGTAACTCTTCAACTTGTGAGAGTTCCTTAAAAGAGACAATATTTTTGGGATAATGGGAGTATTTACTATGATAAATTATAATAACCTCTCTAAAATTTGAACTGATAGCAACCATATTTGGTTTTTTTTATTACATCACTTGTGACCGAAGTAATGTTCTCATTTTTCATTTGGAACAATATAGAGTCACTCTCACTATATTACATTTGATGAAACTAAAATGTAATAGAAGGCACCATTCATGTACCTAGCATGTAGTTATTAGATTGTCACTAAGCGAAGTGTAGTTCGGATAGTGTTTATGCTTTTTTTTTTCGAAAAAAAAAACGTGTCTAAACAATTTGAAAATACTCACGCATCGATCACATGTTAGATATTATAAATACATATTGAAATTAGTTCTTTCCACACACACATTTATATATACATATTAAGAGCATGATTTACAGTATCAAATGCGATTGCTATATAATGAACTCGGACAAAGAATTTCTTATGCGACGGTGAATGAGAAGGGCCACAATACATGAGTTGATATGGTTAGATTTGCATGCACTTTTTGGGAAGGAGGATTGGGGCACAGGAACTCCAACATTCCACATGCAGAAATGACCCACCTATCTGATACAAGTCTTCCACTCTGCTTCTGCTTCTGCTGATTTTCGTTATCTTTTCATTCCAATTATAAGTCTACGGATCTCCCATTTTCATTTGGCTTTTTCTCTATTTCTAGTGCCCTCCCAATCTACTACGTAGCCCTGGAATTCTACTTTCTACACCAGCCCCCGCCTATATATATATATATATATATATTTAGCATTCAGATTCAGAGATTTAAATATTGCGGTAAAACCAAGGTTATGCTCGAGGCATTTAACGAAAAAAAAAAAAAAAAAAACCTTTAGCTCACAAAGGACGCGATGCTCACAAAGTTGCGAATGGAGAGGATTTTCTCCAGCTCACAAAGTTGATCTGATATGACATCTAAGAAAGTCAATGAAAAGTACAATTTAATGTTGCTCATATTATAAGATAATATTATAAGTGACACTCCAAACCTATTATTGAACTTCAATGACAAGAGTAATGCAAAAATGAATGCCATTACCATTCAAAAAAAAACAAATAATGAACGCCATTTTTGAGGTCCCGAGTAAAAGTTGGATACCACAAACATGATACACAGGGCTGAATATGATTGACATCGGATCAATCATCAATGGTTATGTTGCATATATATGTACAACAATTCTATATTTATTTTTTTTTATTTCGTTTTTTTTTTACTTTTTTTTTTTTTAGGGCTGAGGAGTGGGCTATGACTGAACATATATTTTTTTTACTGAAATTTCTTTTTCTAAGAAACATAAACATTGACTATAGCATAATGAAAAAAAATATATATAAATTACACCTTGAGATTTCATCAATTTACACAAACTTTTCCTTTTGTTTGTCAAATCACACTAACCTCTCTGGTAGATGCCGTTAACGGAAAGAGTAAAATTATTAATTTATCCTTACTTATTAATTTATTATAAAAAATATAAAATATCATGGATGTAAATTACCAATAGTACCCTTTTGAAGATTTTTTTTTTTTCCCTTCTCCTTTCCCACAGCCGCCGACAAGCCCTCTCTCGAGCTCGCACGATCTGGGTAGCAGAGGAGGCAATCAATGTGAGAAGGGTCTTGGAAACATTGGGCTAGGCCGTTGATAGGTGGTGTTGAGTTCACTAGGTTGTGACCCCAGTGATGGGTGGTGACGAGTTGTGAGAGAATTTCCATTTCTTTGACAAAGGTTGGGACGTAGTTGGTCTTTGGTGGCGGTGTGGAGTTGCCACAGAAGAGGCTGGCCTCGAAGATTCAAGGATCGGACTGGAATCTCATCTCTCTCTCTTGTTTCCAATTCCATCTCTGGTTTCATTCTTTGTTGGTTGAGATCAATGTGGATGCTAAATAGAAAGCAGCAAATAAGAGACTAAAGGGCATCCAAGATCACGCACCCTGATTCGCCATTCGCAGCCGCCGTGTGTATATATATATAGATAGATATATATGTGTGTGTATATGTGTATATATATATATATGTATGGATGAGATTACTGTGTGAGTCTATATATATATATAGATAGATATATATGTGTGTGTAATTATATATGGATGAGACTGATGGGTGGAGTTGAGGGGTGAATTGGTTGATGGGAGGAGGAGGAAGAAAGGTTAATGTGGGGGTAGTTTCCGTTGGTCTCACCGGTAAATTTCGTGGCGGCAGTTTAGACCCATTGGTATTCGGGGTTTGTTGATATGAGGGCAGCATTGTCTTTTTGAGTTTAATAGTTTATAAGTCAAGGACAATATTGTATATTTGCAGTAATTATTGAGGTTAAAAATATCGTTCGGATTAGAAGGGTAAAATTGTTTTTGTACTGATTTTTTCTAACGAGTATCACACCGTTAGTTGTTTAGCGGTAGGAAAGATTCGTATTATCAGTATATAAATTTTGAGGAAGATCAGTGTTATTTGACAAACAAAGAAGGAGGTGAGTGTATAATTACAAAACTTCAGCAAGGTTAGTGTAATTTATCAAAAAAAAAAAAAAAAAAAAATTCATTTACTTTTTAGAATTTTAAATATACAAATAAATCTGATCTAATTAAAAAAGTTCAAAAAGAAAGGGAGATAAAGAAATTAATGCTTTTTATGATCATGTAACATGTAAACATTAAAAACAAAAAGGTTCTGCTTACAAGCTTACAGTGCACAGATAATTTAGTTTATTTATTTACTGCTTTTCCAGTATTAACACACATATTGGCGGGTATATCTACATCTACATCAACAAATCTTAAAAGAGATTGATTACAACTTGAGAAAAGAAAGATTAGGTATCAACATCATCAAAAGGAAAAGCCAAATCAAGAGTCAAAAGAAGAGTTCAAATCCACGTCAAAGATGATAAGAAAATTTAGTAGTATTTCATAATAATTGTGAAGGAGTGGCTCTGATAAATTATTAAAAAGAGAATAAATAAATTTATCTCCTTGCATAATACCCATTGAGACGTTTGAGATATTACAATCCAACACCTTTAAAATTTTCAAAACTATATCATGACCTTTGAAAATATAAATATATATATATATACACTTCAAGGTTGCAATTAGATTTGTGGTCTCTTTTATAATTTATAAAATATATATGTTATTTTATGTTTGATTTTCTTAAAATCCAAATTCACTGTAAGAAGACAATGCTTTCGTAGTTGTGTGGACCACATGGTGGGGGAGAAAGACACCCTTATAATTAACGATGGCCCCCACCCCACAAATATTCCAATAAAGTTTTTGGCAGTTTTTATCAAGAAACATAACGTGGGAGTACAGTGAATATCTGAATAAGCTGTCCATCTGTGTGTGTGTGTGTGTGTGTGTGTGTGTGTGAGAGAGAGAGAGAGAGAGAGACGGGGGCTTGATTGGAAGCAAGATGAACGGAGAAAGGACTTCTATACAGTTTTGGAGCTTCCTAACCATAGCACAAAGTTATTATTATTATTATTATTATATTTTTATCAAGCATATCACAGAGTTTAATTAGCCGATTTTAACATGTAATCCTAACTGTATGTTGCACACCGAACATGTGAATGATGTTCCATCCAACTTTGTATGGTTCTCATTGAAAACAAGATAAATAAAGACTAATGTTATAAAAAATAGTTCTTTGATGGCGAGTTATGAGTTTTTTTTTATTAATTGGATGGAGAGATTTATTAACAAGATTCATTTTAACCTTTTATAAATTTCAAAAATTGACATTAGGAGACATTAAGGTTGTTTACAATTCACAATGAACAATTAACAACTTTAAATTCACATAATTTAAAATTAATTAATAATTAAATGAATGATCTGTTTTCTAAATCATAAGGAAACTAATTGTAAAAACAAATCTTATAATATGAAAAAACATAATCTCACTCCAAAATAAGTTTAAAAATAATTTTTTTCTAATTTGTTAAAAAAATAGATTAAGAAACCTAATTAATCTTGTATAGTTTAGCTGGACCAAATAGGCTTCGGGAATCAGTTCTATGTAAAATAATAATAATAATTTATTTTTATTTAGTGGTGAATAAATAGAGAGCTATTGATTCTTCTGGCTAACATTACTTATAAATAAAAAGATAATGATATGGAGTTCAAAAGTCAGACAACTCTTAACTGATTTATGTGAGAATAGGGACGTGATGTCATTAATAATTGATGACATTAATCGTTACTCACATAAAATTAATTAAATTTGTCGGCCGAGATAGAGATTAGTAGGTTATAAATTTGCATTAATTAGTTTATTAAATTCTATATTACATCAGTCTTCTAGATAATGAACTGAACTGTGACCAAATAATGATTAAATTCCCAGGAAAAGGACAGGAGAAGAAAATGCTCTAACAAGTGTTGTCCCTTGGATATGATCAATGAATGTTCTTCTTTATGATGCAAATAGCTGTTAATAGTTGTTCCAAGAGATACATAATATGAAAAAGAAATCATTCTATTTACAAATACATTGTAGGAGTTTATAATGAATTAAGAAATAGTAATAAAAATATGATTTGGAATGGGAAATTCAAGTGTGAATACAATTGTGCAAAGACAAAGGGCAGGGCAAAAAGGGGAGGCAAGTGTGGGTGGGGAGAGAGAGGAGAGTGATATGGGGGGGGGGGGGGGGGGGCGGGCAGGCAAGTCTACATGTTTTGTGTGTTGTTATAATCTTATCGTGGTTTGTGGGCCCATGGTGTCTTGACCTAACCAGACACATTTCATAGGCCTGAGTGGGGTGGAACATTGCACACCAGTAACAACATTCTTCAAAATTAATTTTGATTTTTTTTTTTATTATTATTATTTTTTTGGCTTAAACCATAAAACCTCTAATACTTTCATTTTTTATCATAAAATTCCAATTTATTTGTAATACTCCAATAGGATTACAAAGTTATCACTTTATCCCAATTCTTTTAATGAACCGAGTTTGTGAAATAACTAAATTATTCTTATGATAATAAAATCCCAACTTATTTGGCACATGTTCCTCCAGGGGTATTTTCGTCATTAAATTTTGATGGTTAAAGCATTTGTTAACTGCGTGCTAAGTTAACAGCCCAATATAACAGAATTGGGGCAAAGTGACAACTTTTTAATCTTGTTGAGGTTTTTACAAATAAGTTGGGATTTTATGATAAAAAAAAATGAAAGTAGCGGGGGTTGTATGACTTAAGCCTTGAAAAAAAAAAAAAAAATTGGAGTTATTTCAATTGGATTTTTTATTTTTATTTTTATTTTATCATCCCAGGTATTCCAAATGATTTTCATTGTAATTCGTGAATTGTTCAGATTGATTCAAGTCTTTTACTACTTGGATTTTATGGGACTTGAAATTCCATAATAGTGTTCTCAAATCCTCAAAATTGATGGGATTTAATAGAATTTATGAACTAGTTTAGGTGTCAGTTTGTAATTTGTTCTTTTTAGTGAAACATAATATTACACTAATATAACGGTGAAAGAAATATACATATATAGATATATATATATATTTAAATTTCAGTTTATTCTAAACACAAAAATAGATCATTTCAAATTCAATTCCATTATTTTCCTTTTTCAATTCCAAATTAAAAGAAATTGATTCCAAACAAAGTGTTAAAGTTATAGATTACACTTGTTCTGAATTATGATCTATATTTTCTCAAAATAACTTAAGAATCATGAAATTATTTTAGTACCAAATGATTCTGCAATCCGAACTTTGTCCCCGTGCCCACCTTGACTCGCAAACTTCCAAGCCTTACCCTTGATCCCAACCCATCATGCTTTGTTGGTTGGCCAGGGCTCACACCCTCCTCCTCCCTCTCTCAGCATATATGTTCACAAATATATATATATATATTTGGGGGCAGAGTTAGAAATTTTACTTTGGAAGGGGGGAGGAAATTTGTATTATGTAACTAAAATTTAAAATTATAAACGTAGATAATATTATAGTTATTGTTAATCGTCTCAAAATACTTTAGCACATCTTTCTTCCCGGTGCTCATTAGACTCGTCAATAGAAATTGGTATATAATTTTAGATATATATATATTTTTTTTGTAAACATCATCTTAACAAAAATGCTTGACAAAAAAAAGTTTATGCATTCTTAATAAACATGAAAGAACATTAGTAATTTTTCTCCTTTTTTATCTCTTAAATTAATATAATAGATATTGTAAATGTGTATATATATAAACCTACCTCCACCCCTGTGTATATTCATATGAGAAGGAGAGAGGTTGTTAACATTTATATTTGTGAATTCGTCCTAACAATCTGTTGTTTCATAAACACAAGGCTAATGAGAAAATTGAAGTACGTGGTATTTTTATTTTAAGTAAATGTTCAAGTTGTTTAGGTTAATGCCGTACTATATTATTCCATAATAATCCACTAAACTATCAATATCATTTGTAATTTCAATTGCTTTCATGATTACTACTGGAACTTTGAAATATTTGACTGTATTTAAAGTAGTCATGTTTATGGATCAACAGTCTTTTTCTCACAATAAGAGGGATGAAGTGACTCAGAAACACCACCTTAATGCATATCATAAAATATGTAAAAGGGAATGTATGTATTAGGTACTCCTAGATAGAGCCTTAAAACTTTGTTTCAAAGTAGTCTAAAAAAGCCTTCATTCATAAGATATAACAATGACACTATGATTGTGTGTGGAACCTAATAATATGACTAGCCATGACTAAACCTTTACTTTAATGGTCTTGGCTTGTTTTTTTGGGGTTTGCTAAGGATGATGATTGATGCTCTTTTATATTCATTTGGTGTTCTTTAGTGTTTAGGCGGTGTTTTGGGGCATCCTCAGTGATGATTAATAGGTAGAACCCAGTAGTCCCCACTTGATGGCAAATATAGGACATCACAATGCAATGAACTTTGCTCTTTTGGTCCCATCACTTGATCATTGCTCCTTTATAATATTTGGCACTTTTTATTTGTATATTGGGGGAGATGGAATTTTCTTGAGGTCATTTTAAAAAATAAATAAATAAATAAAAATTAATAATTATTCAGTGCATGTGAGACAGTGCAACAACATATGTTCCCGGTGATTATGAAATATTCTAGACAACCAACTCTACCGTTGTTGACAAAAATGAATAAATAAAGTTTTTAAGAAAAAAAAAGGAGAGAATTGGAATAACACACCGTATTTATTTAGTTTTTCTTATGTTATGTTTGGTTGGAGAGAAAAATTGAGAAGGGATGGATGAGAGGGGGATAAACTAACTTTTTTGTGTTCGGTTGGAGGGAAGGAAAAAAAGGGAGAAAGCAAGGAAAGATAAAACATCCCCCATTCCTTTGCATATTTCTTTGCACCCAAAATTGAGAGGAAAATGAGGGAGAAATAAGTAATAACTAACACAAATATAGAATTTTCATTTCTAACCTTTCTAAAAATTTGGGATAGATATAGAATTTTTAAAAGTTTGAATAATGAAGGCATATTAGTAAAAAGAATATAAAAACCCTCTTTCTCTTCCTTCCAACCAAATAATAATAATAATAATAATAATAATATTACCCTCATTCATCCTTCTTACTATCAATTTCATTCAAACACTAAGTGAGTTAGGCACGTTCCCTTCCTTAGGGATGCCTTATTCATCCATTCCCCTGTCTTTTCCATTTATTTTTTCATCCATCCAATCAAACAAAACATTAATTAAGAGAAAAATATTAGTTTTTAAAAAACTCATTAGCCATCATCAGCACTAAACTCACTTACAATATGCATTATAAGATGAAATAAATTTATGTGATATGGTATGAGATGGGTGACAATGAATATCCTTGAAATTGATGTATCATAAGAAAACTTTTGATCATCTACAAGTGCGAGAGTTTTTAATAGGGCCTTGTGGATCTCATCAGCTCATATGCCCCAAGGGGGAATCAAGCATATTGGATTTTAGGCTCCATCATTTTCTATATGATATTAAAGCATTTAATTGCTTGATCCATACATTAAATAAAAATTGGCTTATTTGTTTTTTAGGTTTGTTATGATTAAATAAAAAAAGAAAGAAGATGCAATATACAAGAGGCATATATAACCAGGAGATTACAAGGGAACAAAGTCACCAATCTAGAACATGGAAAGTGTGCTATTACATTGTGTGATATCAACTAGAAGAAGACCAGTAGAAGTGGTCAGAGCATAGTAATCTAAGGAAGTAGAACAAACAGTCCATATGAGAACTCCTTGTAAGACTCAGCAATAAAATTTTCATCTCTCTTTTTTCCCAAATAATTGTTTACTAATCTAAGTTCACTTAATTTTTTTTTAACAAAAAATTGCATCCTTAACTGATCAAGTTATCAAACCAAATATCCAATGAAAATAAATGGGATTTAAATTGATTTATAAATAATCCAACCGATATAACTATTATCGAATTAGGATCAAATCAGGCATGAGCCGATCCAAATTTGATCTATTTAAGGGTCTAATAGTGTGTCCCATATCCAAAATTAAAAATGTTGTTATCATATGCCTTTAAAAAGATCGACAATTTTTTTTTTAAGTTCTATGATCTTCTATCGAGAATCAATTCGAAGGACCTACCAACAAAAATATTGAAAATTCAAGTCTAACAAAAATATACTTGTGATGTTCTCTAATCTTCTTTTTATTTTCTCTAAAAAGAAAAAAATCAGTGATAATTCTTCAGTAGGAAACCTTTATGGTCAATTGTTTCATACATGCATATTGATATACATGTGTGTGTCAAGCTAAAATTAAATTTTGTATTATTGGTTAATTGCGCACCCAAAAAAAAAAAAAAAATAGTATCATACAAGCTTTAGCAATTTGTAGTATGCATTGCAAATGTTTTTCTAAATTGTTGAACATGTTGTAATCCCATTATAAGGAGAAGAGATATGCTGCAATATTTTTTATATTTTTATAATTATCTTACTTTCTTTCTTTCTTTAAAAAATAAAAAATAAAAAAGAGTTTCACTATTAGTGTGAATCTAGGGCATAGGTGATAGGACAACAGAGGATAAAATATAAATATACAGAGTATTTAAGTATATCACGGAGACACGGACAGTCACACACAAAAAAACAAAGCTTAGCCCAATCCTTACGCTAAAGTGCCTTTGGGTTCATTCTCTCAAAAGCTTTAGGACCATCAGTGACATTACAATGTATATATATGTAACGCCTCTATCTATAAGACAGACACCCTCACACGCCATTTTCCATTTTCTCTCTCTCTCTACACCCAAATGACAGTCCTCTGTCCTGTCTGAACATTGTATTTCTATAAACCAGAAACACACCACAGAGTGCAAAACCAAATACATGTACACCCCTCTCTCTCTCTCTATATATATATCTATATACCTTCTTTCTCTCTCTTAAAAACATGGGATTCCCAGTTGCTTACACAGATATCCTCCTCCCAAAACTACTCCTCCACACACTTACGGTTCTGGGTTTCATCAGAAAACTCATTTCCACCCTCCTTCGATCTCTGGGTCTCGGCGATTTCCTCGAACCCGACATTTCCTGGACGGACCGACCCGACTCCGTTTCCGAATTCCACTCCGTCTCGGCCGTTCTGATCCGGGAACTCCTGCCCGTCGTGAAATTCTCCGACCTGGTGGACCCGCCCGAGAGTTGCGCGGTATGCCTGTACGAGTTCGACGGTAGTGATGAGATCAGACGGCTGACCAATTGCCGCCACATATTTCACCGGAGCTGTCTGGATCGTTGGATGGACCACGATCAGAAGACGTGTCCGCTCTGTAGGACGCCATTCATCGCCGAGGATTTGCAGGACGAGTTCAACGAGAGGCTTTGGGCGGCTTCTGGTATTTCGGATTACTACGGCGAGTACTCGCCGATTATTGGGTCCTAGTGGGTTTTGATTTTGGGGTCTGTTTGGCTGGTTTGTTAGTTGGAATTGGTTGAGGCCCTAGAAGAGGTTGAGATGACAATGTGAAAATGTATAGTACTAAATTTATCAAAATAAGAATTTTACCCAAAAAAAAAAAAACAAAGATTGTATAGTTTATGGTGGTTTAAATAATTTTGATATTGGACCCTCCGTTAAATTATATTTATTTCTTTTAAAATTCATTACTTCTTTTTGGATCTTGAGGGCTTGTATTTGACTTGTTCGATGGGTTTAGAGTTTTTTCTAACATTTATGATGATCGTGAACTTCATGAATTTTATGTCCATACGAATTATAGTAGTATCTTTTTTGAGGAATAATTTGTTCTGGTTTGTTAGGATGTGTTATTACTTATTTATTTGGAATTTTGAGGTTTAAGAAATGAAATGGATTAATGAATTTGAGGACAATAATTATAATGAATTAAAATGGAAGACATTTATGTTGAGTCTAAACTTAATTAGTCATCCCTTAATATATATATATGTACCTAGTGTTGAGAGTGACAGATTGGATACAAAATAAGTTATTGCCTTAAATATCAACCATTAACTAAACTCATCCAAAATAATTCTATTTTTTTACTCTTCAAAGTATTTTCATTGTTAATTGATTAATTTATTTGTTTATTGTTTTGTGTGGAATGGGAATAAAACAGTCAATGATAATTCATGAGTCCTGCCAAAATGGGGTTTGTTGGTTGTGGAGACAATGTTATGATTTTAATAGGAATATGTGGTTTGTTTATGTATTTGGTAATCTTACCTGTCTATAGTTATGTGGATTTTACTTGTGACTTTGAATTTGTTTCATAAAAGGTAAATTTTGTCCTAAAAAATTTTATAGGTAAATTGAAAAAATTAGAATTTCATAAGAAGAGTCATGAATTCTTCTTTTTTAACTTTCAAATTGAAAGATGTATTAAATAATTTATTTGAATTTTTATATTTTAAAAAAAAATTGTTTCAATCTAATGGTTAAATAGGAGAGCTCACGACTCTTCTCATTAGAAGGTCCTCTTAAGAGTATAATAAGGAATGTGTTAGTTCGGGTTGACGGGAAACTAGGAATGCGGGGGGTCATGTGGCTTATAACTTATAGACTAGGGTTACAAATCAACTGAGTTGTTGATGAACAATTCAACCTCGGCTCATTTAGAGTTCAACTCGGGCTCATTCGTGAAATAAACGAGTTGATTTCAAATGATGTTGGGCTCAACGGGTGAACGTGATCTCGTACAGCTTAGTTTATGTATGGAAACATGTCCTCGTGCTTATATATGTTCGTGAACTTATTTATATTTGTTTCTATTTTTATTAGAATTCCTAGAGGTAAAATATGAGTTTTATCGATTTTGATCATGAGTTCAATTTGTTTTCTTAAAGAAGTTGAGTTGAGCCAAGTTTGAGATCAGTTTTTTTGATCTCATCACGGTTTGAACTGATTCTATAAACAAATAAACCCGAGCTCAAGAAGCCTAAAGCTTAGACTCGATTCATTGTAGCCCGCTATTTGGTTGAACATAAAATTTATTTACCATATTTGGGAAAATCCAAAACTACATAATTAGAATTGGTTGCTTAAAGGTCAAATTCAATTGAATACTTTTCAACTTATTGACAATAATGATTAATAAACAAAAACTATACATGTATTGCACTCGTAGAGTCGTAATTAATTAGTGAAAATGAGTACTATACAAGTACCATACACGTGCATATATGTAGTAATTAGAAGATTTTATTTGTTGTTAGTAAATGTGTTTGATACGTGTATAAACGCAAGTACGTAAAAATAATTTTGAGAGAAAAAAAAAAAAAAAAAAAAAATTGCATGCTTGACAAGTTTTTAACTTAATTCTCATATTTTTTTAGTTGAATCATATAATACACATATTAATATTTTCAATATTATACATAATAAAAAAATTCTTCTAATTTTTAAAATAGGCTGCAATTCTATTAACATGACTAGTAATTATCCTTGTCATTTCATTTTTCCAGTCATTAGAAAGTTAAAATTTTTGTATCCCTTAACCATAATTAATATTTTTGTATCCCTTAATCATAACTAATATTATCTAATATCTAGATATTCTCTTAAATGTTATGATAAATCAATTCAATTATGTAACTATACGTAATCTTTTAAAACTAAATTTTAATATTTCATCATCATTATTGTCTTAATCTCATATGAATATGATCAACTACATGAATTTTTTGTAATTACATGTTAATATTTGAAACAATAAATAAGAGCTCTATTTTTTTTGGTAAGTTAAAAATAAGATATTAATTTAATTTTTTATGAATAGTTAAAAATAAGATATGTAACTGTATAAATTTTTTATAATACCTTTACAACCAGAAATTTATTGAATTACTCTTTTAGTTTGATTTAACATTGAGATACAGGTGAAAAAAAACAACAAATTTATATAGAAATAATAATTATGTAGTATGAATACAACAAATAATATATAAATGCTACCGCATTGTTTATCACCTTTTATTTATTTATTTATTATTATTTGTATTATACCTGTATGCTTATATATGTTTGTGTGTATTTTTTATGTTTGTTTGTTTTTTAATGGTGAAAATTCATTCCAATAATACTCTAAATAACACTACAAATGTTATATCAGTCTTCAATCTACTCCTTCCATAACACTAATTAAACGTACCGGCAATGGGTGATACTATCTTTAGGGTAAAAAAAATTAGGTTTAAGTTTGGATGAAATGTTTATAATTCACTCTCCAATTTATAGATCACTTTATATTATACACTTGACGTAATGTATGGAGTTGAAGAAATATAGTTTTTGATTTAATAATATATAGCTAATTTGGAATTTGGATTATCTGTTTGTCGATTAGTTATCACACAAATTTATATATGATATATATATTTCTTCACTTTTAATTTTAAATGAGACAATTTTAACTTCTTCATGCCGCCCCAACTGCTGCTAATTTGTCCAAACACGACTTATGTATAATATATATATATGTACACACATATAATTATACTAGTATATATAATTAATAATAATAATAACATTGAACTTTAAACAATTTATTTGCTAATTCGTGTGAACTGTCAAATATAAGACCAAGCAAGGTTATGCGCATTACGTGTAAAATGCTTTCCTACTACATGGAATGTGGATATGGTGCCACGTGGAATGCTCAACACGATTACGTGTATGGTTATAATCCATGAGAACTTAAGACTATTGAACCCGCACGATTAGCATTTATTATTATTATTATGATTTATGAACCTACCAAAGGAAAAAATGTCAAACGTTATTTAAGAGTGAACATGACCCGACCTTCTAGATCTACTTATCTTTTGTTTTTGTTTGGTTGGAGTGTGTTGGATATGGCTATGTTTGTCAAAACAGCGTGGAAACCAAGCTCCATGGGTTGATAAGGTCGTGTCAAGTGGGATCCAGACTTTGAATGTGATGATCATGGTTGAGCTAGTAGGAATCAAATGACAAACCTCTCTTATTGTTGTCCATATATATAACACATACATATATATAATCATATATACGTACACGTAGTTTAAGATTATATATATAGATTATAGACTATATAATAGGTCTGTGTCATTCTTCACCTCCTAGCAACATCCTGCACAGACAGCTATAATGACCTTTTTTTGCATACGCTTAAGTTGAAGTGAACAGATTACATTTTCCATTCCCTCGTTTTACCAGTAGGAAAATGAAATTTAAACGGATATTAGTGAAATCGAAGGCTTAGACATGTATAACAAGAATGTATACAATATTTTAGGGTTTTTATCATATTGTAGTATCTCTAATTAATGGACTCATTTTGTCACCATATTGTAGTGTCTCTAATTAATGGACTCATTTTTTCACCATATCAAGTCAAATTGAGAGAATTGATCAGCGCCAGAGTACCACGTGTAAATACCAAAAAGTCCTTGAACTTGTTCATAATCTTGTTTCAATCTGTGGAGGAAACCCACTTAACAAAGTGACTAGATTTGACAATCATGTTTCAATCTTAATCACTCTCTCTTTCTCATTTACAATATTACCTATCTCTGCACATTTAATTTTCTACACATTTAATTTTTTTTCCAAACAAATAACTCTCACAATGCTTTTACAAAATCTTAAATCCCTCACCAACTACATTTAAAAATAAAAATAAAAACACAACTAACCATATGCACGATATTTGATGAAATTCACATTTTAAAAGTTATAATTCTGCCATCGATGGAAGCTGAGCTGCAAGACGTTCCGCAACTGATCGACCATCAGTTTGGTTGCATTTCGGATATCCATTGATTGATTTAGTGGGTGCACACACACACACACACACACACACACACACATATAAACACATATATAGACACACAATGCCACTAACCTTTTATATGCATTTCGAATTCTCAATCATGAAATTATTACTTCTCTTAGCTTGAGTTCATTCAAAAGCACACACACATATAAACACATATATAGACACACAATGCCACTAACCTTTTATATGCATTTCGAATTCTCAATCATGAAATTATTACTTCTCTTAGCTTGAGTTCATTCAAAAGCATTCCTTTCGGGTTTCTACGGATTGTTGGGGAAATTTAAGATTGAGAAAATTACAAATAATAATAATAATAAATAAATAAATAACCTACTACCCTTTCTATGATACTATGAAAGTCCTAACAATGATTAAAAATGAAAAATGGTACCCTCTCCCAACCAATTGGGGGAGCCAAGCAACTGAACAAATAGATGACAAAACATGAGTTCCATAGAAAATCCAAACTTACTAAATGCAAGCATAACTCCATTTGTATCTTACACCAATTGCAAACACATATGTAAACCAAATACAAATCTATAATAAATCGGGTCCTTACTATGTTTAGAACATGTATGCAATCAACAATTAACCACACAAATCAGTCACCATACCCACCCCTCTGGTCTCGATCATGCAATAATAGATGCATGGGTTTAAATGTGATTTTACTTGCAAACATGTACAGCATAGGGATCACCTTTGATAGCCAGAAGGAGGATAACCAACAGGTGGATAGCCTTGAGCCTGAGGAGGCGGATAACCAGGCTGCCCGTATGCAGGTGGAGGTGGATATCCAACAGTGGGAGGATATGGCTGATCAAGCCGTGACATTTGCTGGACAGGGGGAACTGCCATCACTTGTGGCCCAAACATACCATCTCGTTTGTCCATTTCGATTTTGTGTTGTGTCTGCAATAATTCCAATACCAGTTAACTAATGATGAAGTGATATGCAGCAAAGAGCAATGCTCTACAAACAGTGATTGTATACAGAATTTAACACTAAATGATGTGTAATACTCTTAATTCGTAATTATTTTTCAAAATAAGAAGGCAACCATTTTCCTCTTGCTTTCAAAAGTGTCCAGCCTTGTCAGTACATGAAGAATTTCCATACAACTTTGTTTGTAAAGCATTTTCTATGCAATTAGCATTATAATATAGTTTCCAAACCCAAATTAATTTACTATATCTCTCACATACCTGCATGCACGCACAAACCCTGCATAAAAGGAAAAAAAATCAAACAGTAGAGTCAGAAGGATTTTCTCTAATTATTTGAGATGAGAGTTCATTAAGTAAGCAGGGAAGGGAAACCTTACGTGCAGTAGACCATTTCAGCCAAACAAGATAGTAACTGAGAAGCCTCTTGGATTTCCTCACTTCCAACAATCATAGCAACAATGGAAAATATGCACGCAATTTGTTGAAGGCAGAACATAAAACCCTAGATATCAGTACGAAACATGTTTTAACCAAATGTGACTCAAAAAAGCTGTTTTGCCAACTACTTTAACCAAATGTAAAAAAAAACGTAAAATAAATTGAGAGAGGGAGAGAGAGAGTACAATAATGCAATTATCACATTGTGTTGTCTGTATGTTGAACTCGTCTTGCAATAGAAAGCGGGTTGAGGCTACTGAATTTCCAAAGCATAAGAGAACCTGAAAATTTTATAAACAAGAATAGAATTAATAACAAGTGGAAAAAGCCTTCCATGCAACTGTGACATTCAGTAATAACTGAAAAAGAAGATTGCAAAGTTCCATGAGAAGATTTTGACAAGCCTCCGTGCAAAAGGGGTGGACAAAGAGGGGAGGCTCCATCCCAGCATGGGGTGGGTTTGTCGGGTGTCCATGGTCTTCAAAAAAAATTTAAAATATATACTACTTCATTGGCTTTTCTCAATCATTTAAACTAAAATTCCATTAAATTTTATATGTCGTAAATATGTAAATGGGTAGTGCTTCAGAATTCTATATGGAAGTACACAATGTAGTTACACCAAAATACTGTCTCATAAATTCGGAATGACTGGTTTCACTTTCAGTTATGTCTCATAAATTCAGAATGACTGGTTTCACTTTCAGTTAACCTCAAAGTTCAGCGCGACATAGGCTTTGGAGACCTAATGAACTACAGTGTTGGATTCTTTCAAGCATACTATTTTCTTCATGCAAATGCATCCAGGGACTGGGCAATTATTCTCCAAGAATATTAAATGCCATTAGAAGGGTTTAAATTGGTAAACCAGAACAGGGGCAAAGGTCAATTTTAGGGTGACATGAGGATTCCTGCTGATGTATGTTTCATGACTAGAAACAAAAATAGCCAGTAGCTGATGTCCCATTACATAAACATCAATTTTTGAAATGATAGCAAAAGCGAGTTTTTAAATTAAAAATGAAGTAAATAAAATAATTTCCATCCTAAAGCCTTTTATTGGTATGTCGGAGTGATTGTGCTAAGAAATTATAGAACTCACACCAACATTATATATATAAAGCTGTGTTACGAAATTATAGACAGCTTTGGCAGCATGCTCAGGCTTGAACATCTGTAGGATGTAATCAACAACAGTGAAGGATTGAAATTGGCAAAAAGACCATCCATACAAAAATAAGGGAAACTGCTTTAAGAGTATGCTTTGCTATTCTTGTTTTCTACTTGAAGGTAATTGATTATATGCTACTAGGATGCACATGACAAGAAGCAAAAGATAAGGAGTAACATTGTGTCCAGCATTATCTTCAGTAAGTTGTCAGTTGCAAAATAAGGAGAAACATAACAAAGATGATTATTATTATTATTTATTTTTTTGTGGGGGTGACCTTGAATAATAATAAGATTATAAAAATTTTGAACCAAGATAATAAATACAAAAATATAGATGTTGATTGATAATATTTCCACTCAATACATTTACAATTGTATTCGTTAAGTTTTCACCTTATGAAAACACAAGTTGCAAAAACATGCTTCGTCCTCTCCTTATCTCTCTCTATTCGTCTTTGTGTTCGGTTTTAAGATCAAGGGTATTTTTATTATTTTGTAGGGGCATTTGTACAACAATAAAAAGATCACATGCAAAAATGAAATAACAAAAAAGTTAAGTCAGGGCAAAAAGTGGCTCTACCATTGAAATGTAACTTTTATTTGTTTAGATAAGATTTTGATTATTTGGAAACCCCAACAATATAATCAAAAGAGGAGAGAGAGAGAGTTGATTACTTTTTTTATAACCTAAAACCTTAGTGGGGGCAAGTATATATAATATCAAAAATTCAGTGGGGTAATTTTAGAATATTAATAAAAATTGTAGGTATATAATGGAAATAAAAGAAAGTTCAGTGGGGTCAGATGCCCCCACTGGAATCAACATGGGTCCATCCCTGGCCTCCATCACATTATCTCTTTCTATCTCCTATTGTCATGACAGTTGAGTTATGATTTGGAGATTAACACTACAGCCACTCCCTCATGTCAATTCTTCTATCAGTTTAGATAAATAAAGAGTGCAATCTGGATACTAGTTGCTTCGTGGGTAGCATTGATTTCCGAGAAGAATGGCTGGAATCCTATTCTAGTGAGAGGAACTGAGATATGTACAGTGGAAATTGATATATCCCCACCCCACCCCCTTCCTAATTTTTCAAAACTATTACACCCATGCCCTTTATTTAATATTTTTTCCTGAACCATTTTGAACATTTCTGATAATTTATTTCAATACTCTTTCTAAACAATTAAATACCCTCTAGTTTTTTTTTTTTAAATTACCTAGCAACTCTCAATTCCAATCTAATGGTAAAATGGTAACCTAATTTTATTACATTCTCGTATAACCCATTTGCCCACCCCCTCATCCTCTAACAAAAGGATCCTAAATCCACCCAACTGTAGGGGGGGCACGAGGAAGCAAATTTCGAAAGGAACCAGCCTCAAATACCAGATTTACGGGTGAAGAAATGCTTCTAAAGAAGATGATGAAGAAATGCTTGGATATGAATTGGAGGATGCAACTGGCTACATGTGACGCTAGGCTATTGTGGAATATCTAAATCCAATTCCCTATGAATACATTAGTGCTACAGCACATGTAATACCCCTAATTTTAAAAGGATAGTCTCGGTATTTATTTATTTGTTTTAATTATATTTTTAATTATTTAATTGATTATTTGACTAATTGTTTGTGTGTTTAATTGAATTAGGTATTACTTGATTATTTGATTATGTGTTTATGTATTATTTGTATTTGTCTATGTGTTAATTGTTTAATTAGATTACGTACTTAAATAGTATTTTGATTAATTGTAAATTAAATGTTTTCGTTTCTTTTATTATTTTATTTTATTTTTCTTTTATGGTTATGGTTAGTGGTATTTGGCCAACCAATTGGGTCCCATGAACTATTTGGATAGGAGGTTGGATGTGTATGGATTATTACCCGTGAATAGTTGTGTATGTATATATATAGATATATATTATATACATATATAAAAAGGAAAGTTATTTATTAATTACTTTTATGGTAACTTGGGTAGTAATATTTAATCTCATGTATATGTTTTATATTTAAATAATAAAAATATACATAGATTTAATACGTGTTATGTTTCAAGTTACTGTATAATATTATGGTAACTTAAGTATTATTGGATAATCTATTAATAAATAATGGAATGTTTATAATTTATTTATTTAATAAACATATACATAAATTATATACGTAACATATTTTACTTACCTTTTTAATATATATTAAAGGGAAAGTAAATTATTAATTACTTTTATGGTAACTTGGGTAGTAATATTTAATCTGATGTATATGTTTTATATTTAAATAATAAAAATATACATAGATTTGATACGTGTTATATTTTAAGTTACTTTATAATATTATGGTAACTTAAATATTATTGGATAATCCATTAATAAATAATGGGGTGTATAATTTATTTATTTAATAAACATATACATAAATTATATACGTAACATATTTTACTTACCTTTTTAATATATATTAAAGGGAAAGTAAATTATTAATTACTTTTATTTTATTTTTTTATTTTTTTTAAGTTGACTTGGATTAGGAAAAGGGTTAGGGTTATTTTATTTAGCCTATAAATATATAGCTACAGGTTGTAAAAGGGGGTTAGAAATATTCACGTGATATATTCTAGAGAGAGAAGGAAGGAAGGAGGAGAAAAACTCTGTAGAGAGAAGATCAAGAAAGAAGAAGTTTAACTTTCGATCCGAAAGTTTAAGGCAAGTTCTTCTTCCATCTCTTTCCCTTTGATTCGTGTTTCCATGCATGCCTAGGAAATTCCAGGATTTATTAAACACACAAAATTAAATAATTATGCATGTTTAATTGGATTAGAACATAGGTTTTATGAAATTGGTTCATATCTGCTCTTGTGTTATGAATTGATAAATGCATGATTTTGATTTGATTTCCGGTGTGAATTTTTATATGTTTACATTATGTATTTTTTCATATCTGTGGAATGATGGAACGTAGAAACATGCCTAGGATTCCTGAACATTAAATAGGAACTAGGTTTGGGTTTAAATAAATTTAAATAGACTCAATCATAATGATGTTTGCTATTTGAATGTTTTAAACAAACGAATGAATTTAATCTTTTAATATGTTTAAGCAATTGAGATTAAATGTGTAGGATGAATTGGATACGGAGAATGCTTATTTGACGGTATAATAAAATATCATCATGTATAAGATTCAGTTTGTGTAGGACATATGATATAGGAAGCTTAAATAAATAATAAGTCATTCCTATTTTGTGATAACTTGATATCATATTATCATAGTTATTTCTGGATTATTTGATGTATATCCTTAATCGTTACATCAATTGTTATATTATGTGGTTTAATCCACCGGTATGGGACGGTGGCATTCTAGGGACGGATTAACTTATCAGTTAAGTCCCTACCTATTTTATATAAGGGAATGGATTAACTAAAATGTTAAGTCCTACTTATATTCAAGTCAGGTCAGCTGAACAAGTTGAATGACTTATGGAGGATTAATTTATACTGGATAGGATGGTTACTAAATCATATATATATAAGTATGGTGCCATGATATGAGCCTGAGTCTCAAGATCAGTGGTTAGGGTGCGTATATTGCCAAGGATGTGTAGCTAGATATAGTGTAGTTGTGTACCCTGGTAGGTCTAGAAACTCATGCCCACTATATGTGCGTTTTGCGTGTTGCCTACTATTCAGGTTGAGACAACCCTATAGTCTAGTGAGGTTCCTTTAGTGTGTGTGTGTGTGTGTGTGTGTATATATATATATATATATATATATATACGGACTACTAGTTACTGTTGAATTGACTAGGATGTATACGTGTATCGGATCTCTGCTTGGACTGTAA
This sequence comes from Cornus florida, assembly GCF_030987335.1. Taxonomy (NCBI): domain Eukaryota; kingdom Viridiplantae; phylum Streptophyta; class Magnoliopsida; order Cornales; family Cornaceae; genus Cornus; species Cornus florida. Next base: position 93,460,163 of record NW_026775581.1, on the reverse strand, counting down.
TAGAGTAGAACTTGTTTATGGGCCTGACCCACCATTATTTTTCAGGTGTTCGTCAGGAGTAGAGGTTAATCGTGCCGAGCGAGGATCAATCTACTTCATTCTTCCGATGCTACATAGGAGTTCCTTTATGATTCAGTTTCCTGATTTAGACAGTTATTGCTGTCATTTGTTTAGTTTGGATTTTCTAGGGGTCCACACAGTATGGATTCCCGAGTTGTATTTTGGAGGATCAGTTGTATCAGAAGAGTTTATTAACTAATGGAAATATATTCTGAGGTTTATTATTAGATTATCATTTTAGTTTTCTTGTCAGCATTTTATTTATTCTTCTTTATTCTTTTGTATTCTGTGTTCGTTTATCATCAATTTGTTTTGATATCCTTGGGTATTCGGGTGTGGGCCTGGCCAACCCGCATTCGGAAATCTGAGGGTATCACAGTTGGTATCAGAGCACTCCAAGTTCAAGTGTCCTTAGGAATGTCTTTCTTTATGTGACTTCCGCGTTACGTCTCTTAAAACTTAGAGCCCGTATTAGGATTCATTGTACTCCATTTACGGTTTGTTAGGAGGAGCTGATGTCAATTATATTCTATAGTCATAGAATGGTTGGCACTAGGAAAATGATGAGTTCAAGGCGAAAGCGATAAAGACCCAAAGGAGTAAAGGAGTACGTTATCGATTTCGTTGCCAGAAGGCAGAGTTAAGGATCGATGTTTAGGTTCGTTTGGCGTTACTTTAAAAGTATATAAGCCAAGGAAGGATTTAGGTGTATGTGATAGGTCACCGCATATCGAGGCCAACACGACTTCAGTTGATCTCAAAAAGGAGACAAGCGAGGAGTAGGAGCTGAAGAGGATCCTAATGGAGGAGATTTATGTGTATCCAATACAGAGGGTACTAAATCTTGAAGATGGATGATCGCGCGAGGTGATCTAAATTGCTAGTAGTATAGCGAATGTTATTAGTAGAATTGGAGTTGATCAATCTACAAATAATTAAGCTTTCTTACGATCTCTAAAAGAGGTATATAAGAAGTATTGTTCAGGAGTTTGGGGATCGGATGTGTTCTTATCAGAATGAAATACATAATTTTTAAATCACATACAAGAGGGCATTGGTATTATATTTTGACGTTCTAATTCGCTTTAAAAAGCCAAGTTAGACAGTTTACATTCCACATATAAGAAGGATAAGGGTTAAGTCCTTGGTATTTGCTTAGGCAAACATTTGTGTTTTTAAGCTATGTTTTAAAGGATATGTTTCGAGGTTGGATGATTATTTACGAAACTATAAAAGGAAATTTTAAAACAATCTAGTAAGGTTGATTTCAAATGAGACTTTCTTTTCTAGAAAGAACGATGTCCTAAGTAGGAGTATATTTTGTTTTATTGTGTTCATCATATGTGTTTTATTTTAATTTTTGTTAATTACTCGGGTTTTGGTATGTGGTTTAGTTGGGGACATAAGTGTGTGATCAATCAATTATTGTTTTAATAACATGGTGTAATAGCGCTATTTACGCTAGATTTGTGAGCATACGGTCGTAGGATTTGGTAGATACTCGTAAATCTAGCCAATCTATTGGACCTGGACATGTGTCATTATGGTGTGTTTTAGGATGGGATAATTAAACCATCACTACGAGTCAAACAATCTAGAACGATTAGTTTGATATACTTTACGCTAGGTATGGATTCGTATCATATTACAACGCCATGATATTGGTGATTGTTAATGTTTCGGTATGCATGAAGTAGTGGTAAATAAAGATCACTATAACGCCATGATGATATATCAGAGGTGCTGGATTTGCTGAACATCTTCTTGAAAATTTCAGAAGTTGTTACCAAGTCGGAAGGAAGATTTAGTATTGGATTAAGTACTTATTGGAATGACACCGAGTGAAGATAAAAGACTGAATAAATATTCATCAGTAAATTCTTAATCAATAATTTATTCAAGAAGGTGTGTCATTAGGAGGAATTTGCCGGTGTTACACATAGAGGAGGAAACTAAGTCTCTTTATTTCCATAAATAATATGGAATTATTTTTTTTTTTAGTCACAATTTGTAACAATTAGCTGTTACAAGGAAATTGATGACTTATGTAGAGGATGGAAAGATTTCATATTCTTTTGAAATTAGACAAAGAAGTCGGATTGTCATTAACTTATCTTAAAGAAGCAGGGTGTGTCAAAGATAAGATGATGAGACCAAACACTTATATAAAGATGAGGTGCATGGTATATATGGAAAGGTCGTAGTTTGTTGACTTTTGTTGAGTTAAAGTCATAGTTGACTATTGATAAATGGAATTACCGATTGATTTTCAATATCGGCAAGTTTATCACGGATCAGTGGTGGATAGATTTAGTTATAGAATTCGCTTTTAAAGATGCTCCAATTTAAACGTTGGGTACAGACGAAAGCTAGTGATACCAGACTAACAGTACTTTCTATAGACAAATTGAATGGAGGATGCACGGACTGAGTTTCACAACTTTTAGTTCTTCATCCTGGTGGAAACATGATGCTTTACGATAGGCAGGAGAAGGGACATAGTGATTTATCTCCAAGTCTAATATTTATTAGATAGTAGAGATGGACCATCAAAGATCACTAGATCCTTTGAGCCATTTCCTATACTAAAGTGGAAATGAGAGAGCATTTTACAGATTTAGTTGCGGGATTTCTGATTTTACACAAGGGTCAGGATTCTGGATGGGAAATTGGTTGACTAATACATTAGGTCAGCTTGATTCTTGTCTATTTCGAACTGCTAGGACTTCAGTTCATACGAATAGAATGGATTACAAGACGGTTTAGATGGATTATAGTGGTGATTCACACTTTATATCAAGTTCCGTCTGGTGGAAGCAATGATGTAAATGGATGCTCTCAACAAACGATAGAATATTTAAATCTTTCGATTAGTTGGTAAGTTATCAGATGCATTTATAGCAAGTGTAATAATAACACTTGCTATTATTACGGTAGTTGAGAATGTCAACTTTGAATATTGGAGCTGACCTTAGAGACGGTATTACCTTACTCAGATGGAGTTTAAGGTACTCGAGGAGGATTTAGTAGTTTCTGTAAATAGTGATATGACGATCGGGCGACTGAGCTGGAAAGTTTATAATTTTTCTCGGTGTGCTCAGATGGTTAGAAGGTACATCATGACATCAAATGTCGGTTTTGGTGAACAGATACGGATAAGGATGCATATATAATTGCCGTAAGTGTAAAACCTGCTACAAAGGTGGAAAGTTGATCATCAGATATCGTAGGAATCTTTAGCCACTTCCTATAACAAATATGGAAGTTGAATTAAATAGGAGTGACGGTCGGTGGGAAGGATCGACATTGATTTGGAATTTCAATTTTCCATATGGAATCCGAGTGGTGGATTGAGAAAGATCGCTTGAGGATATAAATTTGAGTGATGCTTATTTTAGAAATTCATAGTAATTCTATAGTTCAGTGATAGTGGTGTTATAGCATGTGGATGTCCATTATAATGGATGCAAAGTGCTATTTCGAAGGAGCTTTATAACGATTTTGGAGCAGCAGTTTTGCTTCATATCTATAGACAGAGGAATTAATCGAGAGATTAAATTAGACCATAAAGGATATGCTTGAGGCATATATCCTATGTTTTCATGGACAATTGGAAGCATTTACTTCGCTTTTCAGTTTTTGTCTGTGGTATTGTTGGCACAAGGAGGTTGGGGTGACAACATTTAAGGTTTTGTATATTACCTCGTAGATACCTCTCATTTGTTGGTTTGAAATGAAAGCAAGGATTGTACAATCAGACCTTGACTTCATTTAAAAATATGCCGGAAAGAAAAACTTTCCTTTGTATTGAACTGCGCGTGGTTAGGAGGCGACAGTGGGCTGTTGTAAATAGTTAAACTCGTATACTGGAGTTTTTCTATCAAGGAGTAGTTTGCTCGTTCTGTTTTCCATGTAGGAAGAAAGACGATTTTTGGAGAAAGGTCAATTTTATTTATTACATTGACTTTTAGAGGATTGTGTTTCGCAATTGAGGCAGTCGCCTATGAATTAGCGTTACCAAATTATTAGCGCTAGGTGCATAGGAGTTTGTTCGTATATTCTATGGCACTTGGAGCTATGTAAATCATTCCCTTGTCGACATGGGAGGATTACGTTGTTGTTTGATACAACCTATGCATTGTATGATTATTGTGTTTCTTAAAATATAGGAACCCTGTATACCATTTGGTATATTGGAGTTAAGTGGAGCCCTCATAGTAAGGTTGCATCTACTTAGGACTAGGAGGATGTTTTTTTGCTCATAATTTCCAAGCATAATGGAAGAAAGTAAGGGCGAATTCCGAGGAACCAATTGGGTCCCATGGACTACTTGGATAGGAGGTTGGATGTGTATGGATTATTACCCGTGAATAGTTGTGTATGTATATATATAGATATATATTATATACATATATAAAAAGGAAAGTAATTTATTAATTACTTTTATGGTAACTTGGGTAGTAATATTTAATCTGATGTATATGTTTTATATTTAAATAATAAAAATATAAATAGATTTGATACGTGTTATGTTTCAAATTACTGTATAATATTATGGTAACTTAAGTATTATTGGATAATCTATTAATAAATAATGGAATGTTTATAATTTATTTATTTAATAAACATATACATAAATTATATATGTAACATATTTTTCTTACATTTTTAATATTTTATTTTTTTATTTTTTTTAAGTTGACTTGGATTGGGAAAAGGGTTAGGGTTATTTTATTTAGCCTATAAATATATAGCTACAGGTTGTAAAAGGGGGTTAGAAATATTCACGTGATATATTCTAGAGAGAGAAGGAAGGAAGGAGGAGAAAAACTCTGTAGAGAGAAGATCAAGGAAGAAAAAGTTTAACTTTCGATCCGAAAGTTTAAGGCAAGTTCTTCTTCTATCTCTTTCCCTTTGATTCGTGTTTCTATGCATGCCTAGGAAATTCCAGAATTTATTAAACACATAAAATTAAATAATTATGCATGTTTAATTGGATTAGAACATAAGTTTTATGAAATTGGTTCATATCTGCTCTTGTGTTATGAATTGATAAATGCATGATTTTGATTTGATTTCCAGTGTGAATTTTTATATGTTTACATTATGTATTTTTTCATATCTGTGGAATGATGGAACGTAGAAACATGCCTAGGATTCCTGAACATTAAATAGGAACTAGGTTTGGGTTTAAATAAATTTAAATAGACTCAATCATAATGATGCTTGCTATTTGAATGTTTTAAACAAATGAATGAATTTAATCTTTTAATATGTTTAAGCAATTGAGATTAAATGTGTAGGATGAATTGGATACGGAGAATGCTTATTTGACGGTATAATAAAATATCATCATGTATAAGATTCAGTTTGTGTAGGACATATGATATAGGAAGCTTAAATAAATAAAATAATAAGTCATTCCTATTTTGTGATAACTTGATATCATATTATCATAGTTATTTCTGGATTATTTGATGTATATCCTTAATCGTTACATCAATTGTTATATTATGTGGTTTAATGCACCGGTATGGGACGGTAGCATTCTAGGGACAGATTAACTTATCAGTTAAGTCCCTACCTATTTTATATAAGGGAATGGATTAACTAAAATGTTAAGTCCTACTTATATTCAAGTCAGGTCAGCTGAACAAGTTGAATGACTTATGGAGGATTAATTTATACTGGATAGGATGGTTACTAAATTATATATATATAAGTATGGTGCCATGATATGAGCTTGAGTCTCAGGATCAGTGGTTAGGATGCGTATATTGCCAGGGATGTGTAGCTAGATATAGTGTAGTTGTGTACCCGGGTAGGTCTAGGTACTCATGCCCACTATATGTGCGTTTTGCTTGTTGCCTACTATTCAGGTTGAGACAACCCTATAGTCTAGTGAGGTTCCTTTAGTGTGTCTGTGTATATATATATATACGGACTACTAGTTACTGTTGGATTGACTAGGAGGTATACGTGTATCGGATCTCTGCTTGGACTGAAGTAGAGTAGAACTTGTTTATGGGCCTGACCCACCATTATTTTTCAGGTGTTTGTCAGGAGTAGAGGTTAATCGTGCTGAGCGATGATCAATCTACTTCATTCTTCCGATGCTACATAGGAGTTCCTTTATGATTCAGTTTCCTGATTTAGACAGTTATTGCTGTCATTTGTTTAGTTTGGATTTTCTAGGGGTCCACACAGTATGGATTCCCGAGTTGTATTTTGGAGGATCAGTTATATCAGAAGAGTTTATTAACTAATGGAAATATATTCAGAGGTTTATTATTAGATTATCATTTTAGTTTCTTGTCAGCATTTTATTTATTCTTCTTTATTCTTTTGTACTCTGTGTTCGTTTATCATCAATTTGTTTTGATATCTTTGGGTATTCGGGCGTGGGCCTGGCCAACCCGCATTCAGAAATCCGAGGGTATCACAGCACAGATCAGTAAAAGTTGTGACCCACTACACAACCTCCTGAATTGCAAAACATATTGTTGAGGGCCCTCCGAATTATTAAATTATATATAAATATCTACGAGTAAGGCTAAGAATTTTTTCTTTTACACACAACCCATAAGTGTGCTCTTCCCACCAAAAGAGAGAAAAAGAAGATGGGGTCAGGGGTTACAGATCCACCAACAAATGGGACAGTAAACTAAGAAGTTAAGAAAAAAATTATATATTTAAACACAGAATTGGAGAAAGAAGTAACAGTAAGGAAATTCAAATAACCATCATACCTCAGTGAAGAGGCAAAATTCAGGGCATCGGTTTTCTCCACACCGACCACTGCAAGGCATATAACCAGCACAGCAGACATACCTATGACAGACAAGACAAAGAAATGTTATGCCATAAAGCCACCTGTATCAATTCAGAATAGGAAGCACCATTTACCTTGACATATCATTGTAGAGAGCTCGCTTGCGTAGCATGTATGATGTACATGGGGCACTGTAATGAAGAAAAGGGTAAATTAGTTACACTACAATGGTAGAAGAGAAATAATCATAGAAAGCTCATAAAGTACAAAACAAAGACCAGAAAGCAAGAATTTCAAAGATGGTACCAAATCGAATGAAAAAGATGAAACTGAGAGAATATTCGAAAAATATAATGTTAGGAAAAACATTCAATTTCCTCATTCATTATTATTTAAGGAGCCACAACAGTGTAACATAACAACCCTGTTTGCATCTTTCAAGGATAATTTGATGTTAGGAGCGATATACCACCTAAATTTTGAAACAATTTGGAAATGAACATAAAAAACATTTTGCAACAAGTTTAGAAGGGTTCAAAACATAATATATAATTTAGATGCAGACGCAAGACCAAGTAAACCATCAACTGTGAACATTGGAAGCCTTTTCCTCCAGTCTTGATAATAGAACATTGGGGAAATTGAAAGATTAAATTTCAATAATTGGAATTTGTTAAGACTGATGGCATCAACCAGGACTTGTTTGAATCAGTGAGTCATACATTGATAAGTAACTAGCAGCTATTGGTCGAACACTGATAACAGTATGCTAAACGTCTATTGGTTTTTCAACCAACAAGTTGGAAAGAAAAGTTTCTGAGGTGTTCAATCAGAGCTGATCCTTCAAGTTTTAGAAAATTTTAGCCCATTAGGGGCTTTTGATGCTTGCTAAGGAGTGAGGGCTAACTTCTGCACCATTCAGTAAAAATTGCCATATCAATGACTAATACTGCTAGCAAGACCCTCTCGTCATATGATGAGCTAAGTGGACTCCGCCATTCCATTAAATTGTATTAGACAAGGTTGTGAGAATCAAGATTCTGTCCATAGGATGAGATCGTAGGATTAAATCAAGTATCGCAAGATTCTCGGGGGAAAACCACCATTCTATTAAATTGATGTAGTAGACAAGGTTGTGACTTGTGAGAATCAAGATCCTATATTGGATAGAATAGGGGAGGCCATGTTATCAGATCGTAGGATCAAATCAAATATCGTAAGATCCTAAAAAAAGTGAGAAAAAAAACACTAAACTATAATTACAAAACTACAATATTAAAAACATATGAGAAAAATAGAAATACTATTACAAAGATGTGAAACGTGCATTTACACACAAGTTCATATAAGTAAATTTCATAACGTAGCTCAAAAAGTAGAGCTCTGATGACACGTAATTTACAAGGTTTTATATGGGAAGTTCAAGGTTTAAATTATTCAATTCTAATTTTTCCATATGAAATGTATGTTTTACAGTACCAAAACTACCATTTAATAAATAAATAAAAATCCAGAAAAACTTGTAACACAATCTACTAAGTATCAATTATATAATTTATATATACTGAAATAAACCTAGAAGATTTTGTAACACAATCTACTAAGTATCAATGATATATGCTATAACAACTAACATTATTGATAAAAATATTTGAAATATATCCACTACACAAGTATTTTCAGTTCCACCAAAAAAAAAAAAAAATTATACATGAACATTCCTACTACGAATGCTACTACCCTAAACAATCCTGTAGCGATCCTATCACAGATTCACAATCCTAACTCCTTGTATTTTTCACACTGTACATATTTGGATTGCACGGTGGTGTTATCCTACATTCGGATTGCAAATTGGAAAAACATGGTAGTAGATAAACTTACATAATGGGTACTTTCATAAGCAAGTGGCTTAGAAAATTGAGGTCCTAAGTTCCCTTAAACCCATGAGTTAAGTAGACATTATGAACAATTGATACAGTTGAAACAATGACCAAAACTCAGCTCCTTGGGATTTTGAAATTTTGACCTGATTGACCATCAACTTCCAATTCTTAATTGTGTGAATAATAATATATCCAGTCCATATCACTAGCCAGGACAGAACAGTTCGCTATTTAGCTAGTTGAAGAAAAAGGAAAAGAGAAGGGAAAAAAGAAAACAGTAGAAGAATAAGAAATAAAGAGGTACAATATTAATTCACTTATTATTCATTCCCTAACAATCATAAACTTATATATTGAAGCTTCTTAAAAGTGCAGTTGAACTAGATCAAAGTCAAGTGGAATCCTTAATCCAACAACAGGCAACCACAGATTTTATATTTTACTGCTTCTGAACAGCAGAGGCCCAAAATGAAAAACCACAATTTAACAGGCATCTACAAAATGAATCTCAACTAAAAAAAAAAAAAACGAAGGCAATTGCAATTACATGATCAGTAAATCCATTTGTCCAAACATTCCATAATTCTAAATTCACAAAAGAAAGAAATAAAACACTATCCAGTTCCAAAGAAATAGATCAAATCACTGAAATCAACCATCTTAACAGTAAGTCAACAAGCTCGATTTTTCAAGTATAAACTACACCTGTTAACAATACAAATGCTAAGAGAAGATTCGACAACTCAGATCAAAAAAGCATATTGAATTCTCAATTTGCGACAGATCGCAGCACTTACCAAAAAAATGCAAAGCAGCAATCTACATGAAAAACACAACAACAAATCAACAGATCAGAAAACTAAAAACGAAAAAAGGAAAAAAGGAAACATAATCAAGTAGTAAGATCAAACACAAATGTACGAATCCAGAGAGAGAGTTAGTACAAGGAGTGTCGGCCTGAATTGTGCCCATGAGATCAGTGTGCCAGAGGTTGCGGTAGTTCTGGCGGATCTGCATCTTCTCCAAATGCTCCTGCGACGCCGCCATGGCCACACGATTCTGCTTTCAGACGTCAAATCGAACCCTAGCTTTTCGTATTCGATCGAAACCCTAGCGTTTCGACGACGATGAAGACGAAGAGGCTTTATGGAGTACTCGGGTCTTCAAGGTCAAGGTGTCGTAGACTTCAGACTTGCGAACGAAGTCGCTAGAAAAACGACCTTTGCAAGAATAAAATAATTTGGATAATTTACATCTAGACAGCTAAATTAAGAAACACCTAAATAAACCACTGGAGTTTTGAAAAACTACACAAACTCGCTATTGTTTGGGTGTGCTTCGTGTGAAATGTCCACCTTGTCCTTATAATTATGCCTTTTAATAAAAAGAAATATAAAAAAATCCAACTAAAATGACTAAAATGGCCGTACCATAATGGTCACCCAATAATACGTCAATGTTGTTTGAAAGCCTAATTCAACACTTAAATTTGAACTGATTAAGTTTTTAATTAATTAAATATATTTCATGCCATTTTGAGTGTCACTTAAAAGTCGTGTAAAATAAAATAAAAATTTAAGTGGGTGATGTAATGTTTATCAATATATATATAATTAGTAAACAATGACTTTTTTTCATTGTGGGGCACACCTACGATATAAGGGTCATTACAGACCCATTTATTTTTCAATCTGCTCTCTCTCGGCCAGCTTTAGTCACCTTCTCTCGCTGCCTTTGTATTTTCTTTTTTCTTTTTCTTTTACAACTTCAAATCTTGATTTCTCTCTCAATTTTTGGCGGATTAAGGTGCCGTTTGAGGCAAAACGAAGCCCACTACAAGCTCTACGCATCCATACGAACAATTCCAGATTTGATGCCCTCATTGGAGTTCAAAATTCAAGATCCATTTTAAGGGTTTTGTGTAAATTTGAGGTAGGGACACCTTAATCCACTACCTTCTTGTTCCATTGTAAGTTATATTCATTTATTGTGCCAAGCATGCTTGATTAGAAGTTAATTGTATCAATGATTGTTTTAAATGTTGTCTAGAGAAATTCATGTGTATGAATGTGAGTTGTTTTATGTGTAAAGCATGCTTAAATATATTTTATTGTATCTTAATGTGTTAATAATTACTTAGGAGATGTTGAACATATTGAATGTTTAATTTTATGGTGTAGAATTTTAAATGCCATGACATTGAATGTATGGAACATATATACATGCATATACCATTGGGTTTGCATGAAATGGGAGAAATTGTTCTTAAAATAAATATGGGGAATTTCAGGGAAGTGTTTTTGATGAAATGGTTTTATGTGAAACCCGGTCGCTGCGGGGTTACCAACGGGCCGGAGGTTAATATATCCTAGAGGGGACTAAGGAGTCGCCCTAGCGTGGTTGAGCTAACTGGGCCCCATAATGACGCCGCGGGGTTACCAAGGGTCAGGGACACTAACCAATCCTCCTCTCATGTCACGGCGGGGCTACCAAAGGGCGAGCTGTATTAACAGTTTAGAAAATGATGTTTTGGATTATGAAAATGGGGAGCGACACTAGTATGCATTGTATCTCATTGCATTGTGCGATACCCCTCGGATCCGAGACACGGGTTGATCAGGCCCAAGCCCAAACCCGAGGGAATATCAAACAATTAAAGTATTTTAATACGAACACAGATGACAAAAAGGAACAATAAAGATAGAATAAAGCTGAAAGAAAATAATAATAATAAAACCCTCCATGTAACTGAAAATTGAAACTCCAATCCTCCAAAACTTCAAGGTTACAACTTGGGAATCCACTGGTGGACCCCTAACCAAAAGTTCAACTGAAACTAAAAACTGAAAATAGATAATGCTATAAACATCGAGAAAAGTCCTACGTAATCAGATGAATGTGAGACTGTCCTCGACAAGCACGATCAAGCTCTAAGGCTGGAACCGTCCTGTACCTGAAAAGAATAATGAAGGAGTGGGTCAGACCCACGAGCAAGTTCTAATCTAACTACAATCCATATAGTGACCCGATACACAGATACACCGTAGACATCTCACAATATTTATCTAGTCCATACGTATAAATATATCCACACTAAGGGATATTCACTAGTCTATAATAGGGGTCTCGACCTGAATAGGAGGCAACATGCGAATACGCACCCAAAGGTGGACATGAATACCTAGACCTAATAGGGTACACCTCAACCTTTTATAACCAGCTGCGCATCTACTGCATATACGCACCCTAACCTACGAGTCTGAGACTCAAGCTCAACTCGTGGTACCATAAACATATATATAAAGTCCGTCCAAATCCAGGGTATGCAATTCAACTATTTATTAAACTGACATACAATAAACCAACTAGTTAGTCACTCAACTTATTCAGTTGATATGACTTAACTACCATCCGTTAATCCAGGAAGTCATCCAACTTGGTTACAGCTGATCTGACTTAGTCACAATTAGGATTCGATAACTTTCAATCCATTCCATTAATCCATTAGGTTAGGTTTATGTATTTTGAGCTAAACCGTCCCTAGTATGACACCGTCCCATACCGGTACATACAATCCTCCATATCTATGTAAATTACAACACATATATAACAATGTAGCAATTTATAAACCAAAACTAATATCCAAATAATTGCAGAAAGAATATTACAATCTAGCAATTAAAATACAGTATTAATCCATGTAATTGCAATAAAGAATTTAACATTCTAACAATTCACCTCCAGTGCATGCATAGTTCGAGTTTAAACATAAAATGATCTATCATGCATTCAAAATAAGAATTAAAATCTTATTATACTCCATAATGTTGCCTAAAGTTAAGCTAATCAATTGGATTCTTTACAACATATAAACAGTATGCATAATTTTATGCTTCCCATTGTTGTATCCTTTAACACGGTGACATAAACCATCTAAACAGAAGCTTAATTAACACTTACCACTTGAATTAAGTAATCCAGTATACTCTCAACTCAGTTCAGAACAAGTTAAAACCCCTACAGTCCAAACAGTATTCCAAAAACGACCCTGTACGCATCAAAATGGAAGAGCCTGCTCTAAAACTTTGGAGCAGGCTCTTTTTAGAGCATGGAGCCGGCTCTAAACATCATAGAGCCGGCTCTTTTAGATGGGGGAGCCGGCTCCTTCCATTGTGGAGCCGGCTCTCTCCTCTTTGAGAGCCTACCGTCCGTCTGTTCTTCGTTTTAGTTTCCCCGCTTCATCACTGGGTTACTCATATCACTCTGTGGGTTTTTAGAACAAATCAAGAAGCCTTAATTAAGCCTAGAATCATCTCCAAGATTTGTTTACAATATTGGAAACAGTTACAGAGTTTAAACTAAACCATTGAACTAGCATGCTTGAAGGGCAACACTATAAACAATTTGCAATATCAGTTATGATCCAACCCATCTGTTTCTCTTCACCCCTGCACCCAGGAGTCTTATATCATCCCAACAACATCTCCATGATCCGTTTACAGAAGATAAAAACAAGTATGATAATTAAAACTACAACAGAGTTTAACATGTTTTACTAAATAGAACTGAAACAAACATGCACCACCTGTAAACATATTTGATTTTCAAGCAACCAGATCATCAACAGAGCATATAATAAACACGTAAGTTTCAATTATTAATTAGTTCATCCCTAGAGATAATCTAAGTGCACAGAACACGAGCCAAGGGAAGGAGGAAGATAAGAACTTGCCTGTACAGTTTTATAAACAAAACCTTGTCGCCGTTGTTCTAAGCTTTCCGGCAACCACTGACTACCTTCTAGCCTTCTCTGGTTCTGATCTAATCCACCAAAATCCTCCCTTGGTCCTCTCTGTTATTCTCCTTGACAGACCGTTATGATGCTCTGTTCTCTCAACTTCTCTCTTTACAGAACCAAGACTTGTTTTTCTCCAAACCCTTAACCAACGAAATCACCATATTTATAGACGTACAACCCTAAACCCTAATCCTTGTTTAATTAGAGCCAAAGCCCTAACATAAACCTTAGTCGGCCCATATACAAAACCTACGTCTAAAGTGTCGGCATTATAAACATACGTAAGTTAAAAACCTAAAACTATCATTACAAAAATAAAATAAAACAGTGAATGCACAAAAACATAACATCATTAACAATTCAACTCAAATACCATTTAATAAACCCAACCAATCAATAAATCAATTCAAACACACCAAATAAATAAACAAAGGCAAGAAATCAATTAAACAACCAGAAAAACCAATTAAACAAATAATTAATAATTAAACAAATAAAAATCCAATAACATAATAAACAAAACTACCGAGACTATCCTTTTAAAAATTAGAGGTATTACACATTGCATTGGATATACTTGAGATTAAATCGTTATGCTGTATTGTTTCCCGACATTGTATGATCCCCATTTCCCAATGGCCTATGCTTTGTTTGGATTCACAAGGACACAAGATGTGTGTCTTAAGTGTCACCTACTGAGCTTTATGCTCACCCTACTATTTATATTTTTTTTTTCAGGTCTTGGAAATAAACCGGTGGACGACAATCCACCTCAAGTTTGAAAGTTGTTTGCTATTTTGTATTTTGACCATGATATGTATATTCATAGTTGTGGAAATGTAACTAAGTTAGTATTCATGGCCTTGTAACTTAAGAACGAACTTATCTTTTGTTTGATGTAAATGAAACTAATGGAATTATGGTATATATTTCCATGCAATTGTATCATATAACATTGTAAGACAGGGACTTTAAATCTTAACCATGTATTTCGGGACTGTAATTATGATAATTTAGATTAATTGGTGTGTGGATGTTCCACCATGAGAGAAACTATGTTGAGGTATAATGAACGGATGAATGGGATGCTGGAGTATGTTATGTGTTTTGTGTATTGGGACAGGTTGTTGAAGGACCATTTTTAGGGGAGGTTATGCCGAATTTTTTTAAAAATTTTGGCATCAGCTTGGGTCGTTACAAATTTGGTATCAGAGCCCATGGTTCGAAAACCATTAGGACGACGGGTAGAGGCCTACATAGGATTGCGTGGGGTGTTGATTTCATTGTGTATTAACTATTTGCTACTTGCTTACTACTTGAACAAGCACGCTTAACTGCTTATGTGCTTACGTGCTTAAATGTCTATGGTAAAATGTTTCTTGCATGGTTTTGCATGCTAAGTGTCATTACGACATCATTTCACGTTGAGTTGTCTGTAGTGGACTTTAGTGTTATGTCATTGAACCGTTTTCTCGTTTTGTAGCACGATGTCACGGCGTGAGGAACAAAGGGAAGTTGGCTCCAGGGCGACTAGGGGTGATATTGGTGAGAGCTCTAGCTCCAATCCAGAGGAGCTAAATGATGAAGACACACTTCTTAGGGACTTAATTCCCCCGAGAGTTGTCCCCACAATGAGGGATAATGTTGAAGCACCCGTAGAAGTGGGTGAAGGTTCTGTGGCACCGGAGTTGAATCGTTTATTGCAAAATGTCGTGAGGGCAACGATTGCTGCTCAGTCGCGGTCAGTACCACAACCTACAGTTCAAGTTGAGGAGACGCCAGCTCAGAAGCGTCTCAAGATTATTAAGGGGTTTTCTCAGCTGATGCGGGTTATGTTTGAGGGCGATGCGGATCCAATGATAGCAGATGACTACATGGAGCAAGTTGAAACTCAATTGATTTCAATGGATGTGACGGAGGATCATTTGAAGATTATCCTAGCTATTTATAAGTTTGCTAAGGATGCCAAATTATGGTGGAAGTCGGTTACGAGCCGGTACAAGGTGGATGAGATGAGTTGGGATAAGTTCAAGGAATTGTTTTATGAAAAGTACTTTCCACTTTCCAAAAGATGGGAGTTATAAGACCAATTTCATAACCTTATTCAAGAGAGCATGTCAGTGGCGGAATATGAGAATAAGTTCACTTCACTTTCTCACTTTGCTCCAGAAATGGTGAGAGATGAAGTTAACAAGACTCGGAAGTTTGTTTCTGGTCTTAATGATCGGATGAGGCCGTTGATCACGGCATAGTTCATTAAGGTTTATTCTGAAGCAATGGAAAGGGTTTTGATGCTAGAGACTGATAATAAAGAGAAAGATGCAAGAAGAGAACAGTTGAAGCAAAAGAGGGGTGTAGGACTATCTTCAGAGGGATCTTCTTGGAAGAGGAACAAGAGTGGTTCATTTCGGTTTCAGGGGCAGCAGTCTGCACGATCTGCTTCTACCATTCCGTTGCCAGCTGGGTCTGATAGGAGTGCAGTTGTTTGTTTCCAGTGCCAGCAACCTGGACATTACAAGTCCAATTGTCCCATGAGATTGACTTCAGTTTCTTCAGCTCCGAAGGCTTATTATGGGTGTGGCCAGCAGGGCCATTTGATTCGGGACTGTACGAGTCAAGGAGCAAGCACCACTAGTGGCAGAAGGTCACGGCAGAGGCAGTCACAGTCGGCTACGGTTCAATTAGGTTTCGAACCACCGCCACCACCACAGCCAGCCTTGTCTTCTCAGGGTTCACGACCAGCTAGGAGGGATACTCCTACTGTGTCGGCACAACAGTCTGGTGTTCAGATTAGTAGTTCACAGGCACAAGCACCGCAGAGGCGTGTCTTTGCCCTTGTACCGACTGATACATCTCCTGGATCTTCAGTTCTCCGAGGTATATTTCCAGTGTTTGGTTCTTGGGCCCGTATTTTGTTTGATTCTGGTGCATCTCATTCTTTTATTTCATCATCATTTGCACTTGCATCGGGGTTAGAGGTCAGTTTTATGGATCGGGCGTTGTGTGTTGATGCGCCAGTTGGAGTTTCAGTGTCTTTGAGCCGAGTCGTGAGGGACCGTTCCATTATGATAGCGGACTTTTGTGTTTGACCTTATCCTCCTGGAGATGACTAGCTTTGATGTCATTCTCGGGATGGATTGGTTAGCTTTCTTTCATGCCACGATCGACTGTTTTAGAGGAAGGGTTACAGTTTGTACTCCCGAAGGAGACTGTTTCTTTTTCGTGGGAGATCAGAGTGATTCCCACATTTCATCGTTTTATAGAATTCGTAGACGGAGTCGTGGTGATTACTTTTTGGCTAGCCTTATAGCCGAAGAAGATGATGTTGTGAAAGAGGATTATCCTGCAATTGTTCGTGATTTTCTGGATGTGTTTCTGGAGGATTTGACAGAGTTACCTCCACACCGAGAAATGGAGTTCTCTATTGAGTTAATGCCAGGTACCGCGCCGATTTCTATGGCACCGTATCGTATGGCACTAGTTGAATTGGAAGAATTAAAAAGGCAGCTTAATGATTTGAGGATGAAGGGTTTCATCCGACTGAGTGTGTCACTGAGATACCCCTCGGATCCGAGACACGGGTTGATCAGGCCCAGGCCCAAACTCGAGGGATATCAAACAATTAATATGTAATTGAACACAGAATACATGATAAAATAATAAATAAAAATAATAAGCTGGAAGAGTGCTAACTGAAAATCCTTAAGATATAAATATTGAAATCCAAAAATCCAAAATTCCATAAGTTTACAACTCGGGAATCCATCCATTGGACCCCTTATTAAAATTCTCCAAAAGATACTGAAATAATAAAAATAAAATCCAAAGCTAACATAGAGAAGATTCCTACATAATCGGAGGAATGAATAGCTGTATCTGCTCTGCATGTCCAAACTCTAACCCTGAAACTGATGAGCACCTGAAAAATAAAGAAGTGGGTCAGGCCCACATGCAAATCCTGATCTACTACAATCCAAACAGTAATCCGATGCGCAGATACATCCTAGGAAGACTCAACAATATCTAGAGTAGTCCATATATGTATATAGTACACACTATAGGACGCTCGCTAATCCAGTAGGTTTGTCTCAGCCTGAATAGAAGGCAACATGCGAATACGCACCCTAGGGTGGGCATGAGTACCTAGACCTACCAGGGAACAACACCTATGTCCAGTTATTCATCCTAGGCGATATACGTGCCCTAACCATGATCATGAGACTCAAGCTCATTCCACGGCACCATATAATATATATATAAAGTCCGTACTCCTCCTAATACACAATACCATCCATCTGTGTAGTGGTCTGATATATGTATAACAAATCCATCCTGAAATCCCAGTAGGTCATTCAATTCACAACTGATATGACACTTGTAGATGATGGACTTAACCTTTATGATTAATCCATACCTTGATCCAAATTAGGTAGGACTTAATGTTGGAATTAGTCCATACCTAGTATGTCACCGTCCCATACCGGTACATACCATCCTCCAGTTAACAGAGTTGATAAAATAATACTAGATAGTCATCAACCCAACTCCCAAATTATGCACAAACCAAATTAATCCATAATTATAAAACTTAGGCATTCGGTCCAGGCCTAGAAATTATATTCCAACCATTAAATTAGTTATTTATAAAACATAGCATTTACATCATGCAACAAGTCCACTAATTGATAAAATTAACTGATTTGTTATATCAATTTACTTCCAACCAAACATAGCTAATTCCAAGAATTTACTATGCTTAGAAAACTGTGTAAATATAATTTAAACAGTATTAAATCAAGAAATCCAAATTACAGTCCGATAAATGACAAACAAAGACATGCAATTTACTTATCCAACCATTACCATAACTGATGCAATCTATATCCCGTTTACACGATCAGTTAATTCCATCCATGCATACATTTGACTATACTTCTATATGCTTGTATCATAACATAAACATGATTAGCAGTTTAAGATTTGGCAGAGGAAGCAAAATTCCAAAGTCAGTAAACAACAGAAATTTAATTCCCATTCATCCTCCTACCAGTTTTCTATCTAAGCTCGGATTAATTCCATCCTCATTATTCGAATGTAGGCATGTTCCCCAACACTTTTATAAGTCTTAAAACTTAAGTCACAACCTTCAGTAGCTTTCAATTAATTTAAAAAAAATCAAACCTCAGCCAAACGTACCACAAAATGCAATTTCTGGACAGTTTAAGAGAGAGCAGGCTCTAGAAATTAAAAGAGCCTGCTCTTCTTTTCTTCAGAGCCGGCTCTAGGCTCATTAGAGCCAGCTCCACAATATCCTAGAGCCGGCTCTACCTTCTAGGAGCCGGCTCTAAGGGGTTTTGAGAGCCTGCTCCCTTTTCCCCTTAGCAGCTTCGTTCGCTTCGTCGTCTTCTCTGCTTTCTGTGAGTACCGGTTCTTGTAGAAATTTTTCGTGCATATTTTAAGGCCTAATTCAGTTCCAGATTGATTTTAAAACAATGGTATACCATCAAACTTAAATTGAAAACGAAACACTACATAACGGAGCAAGGTTACAGAACTACAGTTTCTTTACTATCTTTCTAAAACAACGAAGAACAGGTTAAATTTCTATTGTTTACTGACTTTGGAATTTTGCTTCCTCTGCCAAATCTTAAACTGCTAATCATGTTTATGTTGTGATACAAGCATATAGAAGTATAGTCAAATGTATGCATGGATGGAATTAACTGATCGTGTAAACGGGATATAGATTGCATCAGTTATGGTAATGGTTGGATAAGTAAATTGCATATCTTTGTTTGTCATTTATCGGACTGTAATTTGGATTTCTTGGTTTAATACTATTTAAATTATATTTACACAGCTTTCTAAGCATAGTAAATTCTTGGAATTAGCTATGTTTGGTTGGAAGTAAATTGATATAACAAATCAGTTAATTTTATCAATTAGTGGACTTGTTGCATGATGAAAATGCTATGTTTTATAAATAACTAATTTAATGGTTGGAATATAATTTCTAGGCCTGGACCGAATGCCTAAGTTTTATAATTATGGATTAATTTGGTTTGTGCATAATTTGGGAGTTGGGTTGATGATTATCTAGTATTGTTTTATCAACTCTGTTAACTGGAGGATGGTATGTACCGGTATGGGACGGTGACATACTAGGTATGGACTAATTCCAACATTAAGTCCTACCTAATTTGGATCAAGGTATGGATTAATCATAAAGGTTAAGTCCATCATTTACAAGTGTCATATTAGTTGTGAATTGAATGACCTACTGGGATTTCAGGATGGATTTGTTATACATATATCAGACCACTACACAGATGGATGGTATTGTGTATTAGGAGGAGTACGGACTTTATATATATATTATATGGTGCCGTGGAATGAGCTTGAGTCTCATGATCATGGTTAGGGCGCGTATATCGCCTAGGATGGATAACTGGACATAGGTGTTGTTCCCTGGTAGGTCTAGGTACTCATGCCCACCCTAGGGTGCGTATTCGCATGTTGCCTTCTATTCAGGCTGAGACAAACCTACTGGACTAGCGAGTGTCCTATAGTATGTACTATATACATATATGGACTACTCTAAATATTGTTGAGTCTTCCTAGGATGTATCTGCGTATCGGATTACTGTTTGGATTGTAGTAGATCAGGACTTGCATGTGGGCCTGACCCACTTCTTTATTTTTTAGGTGCTCATCAGTTTCAGGGTTAGAGTTTGGACGTGCAGAGCAGATACAGCTATTCATTCCTCCGATTATGTAGGAATCTTCTCTATGTTAGCTTTGGATTTTATTTTTATTATTTCAGTATCTTTTGGAAAATTTTAATAAGGGGTCCAATGGATGGATTCCCGAGTTGTAAACTTATGGAATTTTGGATTTTTGGATTTCAATATTTATATCTTAAGGATTTTTAGTTAGCACTCTTCCAGCTTATTATTTTTATTTCTTATTTTATCACGTATTCTGTGTTCAATTACATATTAATTGTTTGATATCCCTCGGGTTTGGGCCTGGGCCTGATCAACCCGTGTCTTGGATCCGAGGGGTATCTCAGTTGGTATCAGAGCACTCCAGGTTCAAGTGTCTCTAGGATTCTATCGTATAAGACTTCCGCGTAGCGTTCTCTATTATTTAGAGCTTAAGTTTAGGATTCATTGTATTCTTTACGGTTCGGTTTAATCGTGCTGATGTCTGTCTTTCTGTGTTGACAGAATGACTAATGCAAGAACCAGACGGAACAATCGGCAACGAAGGGAAGTAGCCCGTAGGCAGCGTCAGGAGGATGAAGGTCAGTTTTATGAGGAGCAGAAGGAAGTTCAGCAGACTCGGGATCAGGGAGGAAATCCAGAGTTTCCTCCTCACCTTAATGACCTTATTGCTCGGGCTATAGAGGCAGGGGTAACAGCTGCATTTCGGAATCAACCACAGGTTTAGCAGGCACCTGTACCAGCACCAGTGGTTCAAACGGATTCTTGGGGAAAAGCTAGGAGCTCTTTCACAAAAGGGAGTCCACCTATGTTCTCAGGCTCCACCGATGCGAGAGTAGCTCACCAGTGGAAACAGGACATTGAGCATCATCTTCATTTGGTTCAGTGCACGGAGGTTCAGAAGCAGATGCTTGCTACTTTCAAGCTAGTTGGGGATGCACTACAATGGTGGGAGTCAGTTACCACCCCAGAGGAGAGGATGACATTGACTTATGATGAGTTCAGTGCTCGCTTTGACGAGAAATATTTTCCCTATGCAGTCAAGGCAGCTATGAAGATCGAGTTTCTAAGTCTGCAGCAGGGAAACATGACAATGGCGGAGTATGAGCAGCAGTTCACACGCATGTCTCTCTTTGCACCGGAGGAGGTGGATACAGAAGAGAAGAAACGCAACAGTTTTGTCAAGGGGCTGATGTGGTCTATCAAGAGAGCTATTACAGGTAGTCCAGCCTATACTACCTATGCTCAGGTGGTAGACGCCGCTCTACAACAGTATCAGTTGATTGTGGACATCAGACAGGCTCGTGGTGAGAAGCGGGGTGATAAAGACTCTACTAATCAGTCAGCTGAAAAGGGGAATGGCAATGGTCACCGGCAGAATGACAAAGGCAAGTTCCAAGGACAACAACCTTGGAAGAAGCCCAAGGGTGGTCCAGATGCTCATCGGAATGGGGCACCTATTCAGAGGCAACAAAATGGGGGACCACAGGCAGGACAGGATCAGCCACAGGCTAACCAACAGAGGAGGCCATTTGGTACTTTCCAGGGTAGTTGCTACACTTGTGGAAAATATGGTCATAACACCAGGCAGTGTCCTAAAGCAAGACAGGGACAGGGACAGTATGTGCAGCAGGGACAGAGGGCGCCAGTGCCTCTACCAGCTCCACAAGTTCCACGGATTCAGGGACAGACACATCTGGCTTTACCAGCACCGCCGCAGACTCAAGTACAGGCACCACAGCAGTTGCACTATGGCAGGGTATATAACCCCATGCCACAGGATGTTTAGGCACCTCAGACTATTGAGGATAAGTTTCCTATTCATGGTTTACATGGACGTGTTTTATTTGATACGGGTGCTACATACTCATTTGTAGCTAAGACTTTTGTTACTTTATCTGGGATGAGGACGAGGGTATGCACTAGAGCTCAGGGTATTTCTATACCATTGGGTGATACAGCTATTACACATGAGAGTGATAGGCCTGTGACATTAGATATTGGCAGACTCAGATTTCTAGCCAATCTACTGGTCCTGGACATGCACACTTATGATGTGATATTTGGGATGGATTGGTTGTCTCACTACCATGCCCAAGTTGATTGTTTTGATAGATCTATTATTTTTACCATACCTGGTCAGGATATATATGTAGTAGCTATGCCCCGTTCTAAAGGGGGCGGTATCACCTATTTGTTCCATGTGGAGGAGGAAAATGAGGAGGGGATTACTGTGCCATTGGACAACATACCGATTGTACAGGATTTCTTGGATGTATTTCAGGAGATTCCAGGGTTGCCACTCAGTCGAGAGATTGATTTTGTGATAGACTTAGCTCCAGGCACTGCGCCTATTGTTAGGGCACCCTATAGGATGGCACCGGTGGAGATAAGAGAGCTGAAGGATCAGATTCAGCAGTTACTCAGCCAGGGTTTTATTCGTAGGAGTACATCACCTTGGGGAGCACTGATTCTGTTTGTGAAGAAGAAGGATGGTTCGCTTCGTCTGTGTATAGATTACAGGGAGTTGAACAAGGTTACGATTCGTAACAAGTATCCTTTGCCTAGGATTGATGACTTGTTTGATCAGTTAAGGGGAGCCACATACTTCTCCAAGATTGATCTGCGTTCTGGGTATCATCAGCTGAGGGTTAGGGAGCAGGATATTCCTAAGACAGCATTTCTCACGAGATATGGTTCTTATAAGTTTCATGTTATGCCGTTTGGGACGGCTAATGCACCTGCAGTGTTCATGGACTTAATGAATAGAGTCTTCCGGGCTTTTGGATCAGTTTGTTATTATTTTTATTGATGACATCTTGATCTATTCTCGGTCGGAGGACGATTATGCTAGATATCTTCACATAGTCTTGTAGACGCTTCGTGAGCACCAGTTATATGCCAAGTTCGAGAAGTGTGAATTTTGGCAACGGGAGGTGAAATTTCTGGGTCACGTGGTGTCAGAAAAGGGGATAGCAGTGGATCTAGCCAAGGTTTCAGCGGTGGTTGAGTGGGGACAGCCTACATCACCTACTGAGATTCGGAGTTTTCTCGGTCTGGCAGGATATTACAGGAGATTCATCCAGGGGTTCTCCAAGATAGCAGGACCACTCACTCATCTGATCAAGAAGGGTGTACAGTTCGTGTGGGATGAACACTGTCAGCGAGCTTTTGATGAGCTGAAAAGGAAGCTAACTTCTGCACCGATTCTGGCTACTCCGCAGAGCGGGATAGAGTATCTTGTTTACACGGATGCTTCGTTGCAGGGTCTTGGATGTGTATTGATTCAGGAGGAGCGACCGATTTCTTATGGATCTCGGAAACTTAAGCCTCATGAGCTTAATTATCCAACACATGATTTGGAGTTGGCAGCAGTGGTTTTTGCCTTGTGTATTTAGAGGCATTATCTGTTGGGTGAGTCCTTCAAATTATTCAGTGATCACAAGAGTCTGCAGTACTTGTTCATTCAGCGGGAGCTGAATATGAGACAACGCAGATGGTTGGAGTTTGTAAAAGACTATCATTTTTCTATACAGTACCATCCAGGAAAAGCGAATGTAGTGGCGGATGCACTCAGTCGCCGACCTGTTGGTAGTCTTTCTGCTCTATTCACTACTGAGTGGAATGCTTTGAAGAATGTAGATGAGTTGTCAGACGCTTTTACGGCTTGCATGGTGGTTACACCTTCCATCATTCGCAAGGTTTTACAAGCACAACTCACCGATCAGCAGTGTGTCGAAAAGGTCGCAGAGATAGCTTCCGGAGAGGTTCCATTCTACTATGTTGGGGTTGATGGAGGTTTAAGGTACAAGGGACGGTTAGTGGTACCTTCTGCTGATAATTTGAGGAAGGATGTGATGACTGAGACTCACCACTCTGAGTTCTCTGTTCATCCAGAAGGCGATAAGATGTATCAAAATATGAAGCGGCAGTTTTGGTGGGCAGGTATGAAGAGGGACATTGCTCTTTTTGTTTCTCAGTGTAGTACTTGTCAGATGGTTAAGATTGATCATCAGAGGCCGCCAGGAGCTCTACAGCCACTACCAATTCCGGAGTGGAAATGGGAGAGCATATCTATGAATTTTGTGGAAGGGTTGCCAAATTCTTTCAAGGGGCATAATTCCATATGGGTCATTGTGGATAGGTTGACCAAGTTAGCTCATTTCTTGCCTATTTGCACTGAATACACTTCGGAGCAGTTGGCGAGGCTTTACATTTCAGAGATTGTGAAGCTACATGGCATTCCATTGTCTATTATTTCGGACAGGGATTCGAGCTTTGTATCTGGCTTTTGGAAGAGTTTCCAGCAGGCTTTAGGTACAGAGTTACACCTTAGTACTGCTTATCATCCTCAGACTGACGGACAGACTGAGAGGGTGAATCAGATTATAGAAGATATGCTTCGGTCGTGTGTTCTGGATTTCAAGGGCTACTGGGAGGAATATTTGCCACTTGTGGAGTTTGCTTATAACAATAGTTTCCAGAAGACTATTGGGATGGCACCTTTTGAGGCGTTATACGGTCGACCGTGTCGATCACCTGTTTGTTGGATGGAGGTTGGAGAGAATCGATTCTTAGGTCCTGAGTTCATCAAGGATACCTCTGAAAAGATTGCTCTTATTCGAGATCGCATGTGTATTGCCCAAAGTAGGCAGAAGAGCTATGCTGATCGTCGCACTCGTGCTTTGGAGTTTCGGGTTGGGGATCAGGTTCTTCTCAAAGTATCTCTTATGAATGGTGTTATGCGCTTTGGGAAGAAAAGGAAGTTGTCTCCGCGGTTTGTCGGTCCATTCATGATTACGGATCGAGTTGGAGCTGTTGCTTATCGGTTGGCACTGCCGGATAATTTGGACCGCGTACACAACGTATTCCATATGTCCATGTTGCGGAAATTTCTGCGAGATGAGGATCGGTATCAGCATATCGATGTTGGGGAGATTGAGTTGCAGCCGGATGCAATTTATTTGGAGTCGCCGTGTCGTATTGTAGACCGACGGAATCAAATTCTTCGTAACAAGGTTATTTCTTTGGTACGTGTTCAGTGGAGTCATCACAATGAGGCTGAATCCACTTGGGAACGGGAGGATGTCATTCGTTCGCAGTTTCCTGAAATATTGGAAGAAGGTAAGAGCGAATTCCGAGGACAGAATTCCTTTTGTTTGGGGGGAAGAATGTAATACCCCTAATTTCAAAAGGATAGTCCTGGTATTTAATTTTTTTTTTCAATTTATGTTTTAATTGACTTGTTTTTGAATTATTTGACGTACTTGACTTATTTGTATTATTTAAATTAATTCTTTGGTTTACTTGTTTTCTTTGATTTATTAAATTGTTGAATTCTTAAATTTATTTAGCTTACATTAAGTGCTGTATCTTTGTGACTGATTTTATTACCTGTTTAATTGTTAATATTGCTTAAATTGTTTTATTTAATTTTGTTGATTTATTTGTAATTGGTTTAATTATTTTAGAGGCAAGTTAACTGTTTTTAATTATTAGGGTTTTTTGTTAATTTCATCGTGTTTTATTCTGAGCCGACCTGTAGGTGGTTTAGGATTAAGGTTAGGGTTTCAACTAAAGCCTATAAATACATATGTTTACGTCTGCTAAGGGGTTTTTGTAAACCCTATTCACCATAGTCACGTATACAGTGATACAGAGGGTTGTGAGGGCAGAGAAACAGCGAGTGAGTAATTTACAGAGAGGGCTTAGGAAGGCAGAGCAAGGAAAACTAAAACTCAGAGACGTGGATTCAGGGTTTCAACCTTGAAACTTAAGGCAAGTTTTTTTTTTTTATCTCTTTAATTGTGTATTCACGATCTCGGGAAGAGCACGAGATCCATTTGAGTATTATTTTACAGATTTTGCCAGAGCACTGATTGTATGCCAAATATGAGAAATGTGAGTTTTAGCTACAGAAGGTGAAATTTTTGGGGCATGTTGTTTCAGAAGGTGGAGTGTTAGTAGATCCATCAAAGGTTGAAGCAGTTTTGAATTGGAAGCAACCCAAGAATGTGTTTGAGATCCGTAGTTTCCTTGGCCTAGCGGGTTATTATCGGAGATTTGTGAAGGATTTCTCTCGTTTGGCAGCTCCTATGACCCGTTTGACCCGGAAAGGGATCAAGTTTACGTAGAATGAAGCCTGTGAGTTATCTTTTCAGGAGTTGAAGACAAGATTGACTACAGCTCCAATGTTGGTGATACCTAAGCGTGGCTTGGGTTATGTGTTATATTGTGATGCTTCCCGTGATGGTTTAGGGTGTGTGTTGATGCAGGATGGTAGAGTAGTGGCTTATGGGTCTCGGCAATTGAAGACTCACGAGTTTAACTACCCTACTCATGATTTGGAGCTAGCGGCAGTTGTATTTGCCTTGAAGTGTTGGAGACATTACTTGTATGGTGAAAGATTCGAGGTGTACTCGGATCATAAAAGTCTCAAGTACCTTTTCTCCCAAAAGGACTTGAACAATAGACAGAGAAGATGGGTTGAATTCTTGGAGGACTACAATTTTGACTTACAGTATCATCCAGGCAAGGCAAATGTGGTAGCAGATGCCTTAAGCCGAAAATCCCGTGGAACTTTGGTTAGTCTGGCTATTCGGAAGTGGAAGATGCTTAAGGATTTGGCAGAGATGGGATTGTATTGTTTTAATGACGATGTTGACAGTGAGCCAGCATTCTTGTTTAGTCTTGTGGCTCAGCCTACTCTTGTTGTACGAGTGATTGAGTCACAGAGACAGGACCCGGATTTAGATGTCATTCATGCTTTGATCTCCAATGGTGAGACAGTGAAAGATTGGGCTTTGCATGTAGATGGGGGTCTACGGTTCAGGGGTTTGTTGGTGGTTCCTACGGTTTATCGTGATGACGTCTTACTGGAGTTTCACACTTCCCACTTTGCAGTTCATCCAGATGGTACCAAGATGTATCACAATTTGAGACGTCAGTATTGGTAGAAAGGGATGAAGAAAGATGTTGCACAGTTTATGGCTAGACGCCTTACCTGTCAGCAGGTGAAGGCCGAGCATCAGAGACCAGCCGATTTATTGCAACCATTGCTTGTAGCGCAGTGGAAATGGGAACATATCGCTATGGATTTTGTGACAGGACTTCCAAGGTCACGGAGGGGTAATGAGGCCGTATGGGTCATCATTGACAGATTGACCAAGATGACTCACTTTTTGCCTATTAAGGCAACAGATGATACAGAGAAGCTTGGTGTTCTTTATGTGAAGGAGATTGTAAGGTTACATGGAGTTCCTGTAACCATTGTGTCGAATAGGGATGCTAAGTTCACTTCGAAGTTTTGGGAATGACTTCAAGCAGCTTTTGGCTCAGCGTTGCATCAGAGTACGGCATTCCATCCACAGACTGACGGTCAGTCGGAGCGTACTGTCCAGATTTTGAAGGATATGCTTCGGGCATGTGTGCTTGATTTGGGTGGTAGTTAGGAGGATCACCTTCCACTTATTAAATTTGCCTACAACAACAGTTATCAGGCGAGCATTCAGATGGCTCTATTTGAGGCTTTGTATAGTAGACCTTGTAGGTCTCCTGTTTGTTGGACTGAGGTAGACGAGACAACCGCTTTAGGACCCGACATTGTACTCGAGACTACTGAGAAGATTAAGTTAATAAGACAGAGGTTACTTACAGCTCAGAGCCGACAGAAGAGTTATGCGGATAAGCGGAGATGGCCTTTATCCTTTGAGGTGGGAGATAATGTTTTTCTACGAGTTTCTCCACCGAAAGGATTGATGAGATTTGGGAAAAGTGGCAAGTTGTCGCCACGATTCATTGGACCGTTTGAGATTTTGGACCGTGTAGGAGAGGTGGCCTACAGACTTGCTTTGCAGCCACAGTTGGACAGGGTCCACAACGTTTTCCATGTATCGATGTTACGGAAGTACGAGCCAGATCCATCTCATATTTTGAGTTGGGTTGATGTAGACATTGATGAGGATGTTTCCTACAAGGAAAGACCAGTTCAGATTCTTGACACACAACAGAAGGCGTTGAGGAACAAGACGATAATAATGGTGAAAGTTCTTTGGAGACACCATGGAGTCGAAGAGGCTACTTGGGAGCTTGAACAGGAGGTTCGCTCCAAGTACCCAGCGTTGTTTTCTTCCTCAGGTATGTCTTGATTTCGGGGACGAGATCTTTTTAAGTTGGGGAAAATGTAATGTTTATCAATATATATATAATTAGTAAACAATGACTTTTTTCCACTGTGGGCACACCTGTGATATAAGGGTCATTACAGACCCATTTATTTTTCAATCTGCTCTCCCTCGGCCAGCTTTAGTCACTCTTTCTCGCTGCCTCTGCATTTTCTTTTTTCTTTTTCTTTTACAATTTCAAATCTTGATTTCTCTTTCAATTCTTGGTGGATTAAGGTGCTGTTTGAGGCAAAACGAAGCCCACTACGAGCTCTACGCATCCATAAGAACAATTCCAGATTTGGTGCCCTCCTTGGAGTTCAAAATTCAAGACCCATTTTAAGGGTATTGTGCAAATTTGAGGTAGGGACACCTTAATCCACTACCTTCTTGTTCCATTATGAGTTATACTCCTTTGTTGTGCCAAGCATGCTTAATTAGAAGTTAATTGTATCAATGATTGTTTTAAATGTTGTCTAGAGAAATTCATGTGTATGAATGCGAGTTGTTTTATGTGTAAAGCATGCTTAAATATATTTTGTTGTATCTTAATGTGTTAATAATTACTTGGGAGATGTTGAACATGTTGAATATTTAATTTTATGGTGTAGAATTTTAAATGCCATGATATTGAATGTATGGAACATATATACATGCACATACCATTGGGTTTGCATGAAATGGGAGAAATTGTTCTTGAAATAAATATGAGGAATTTCAGGGAAGTGTTTTTGATGAAATGGTTTTATGTGAAACCCAGTCGCTGCGGGGTTACCAACGGGCCGGAGGTTAATACAGCCTAGAGGGGACTAGGGAGTCGTCCTAGCGTGGTTGAGCTAGCTGGGCCCCATAATGACGCCGCGGGGTTATCAAGGGTCAGGGACACTAGCCAATCCTCCTCTCATATAGCGGCGGGGTTACCAAAGGGCGAGCTGTATTAACAGTTTAGAAACAATGTTTTGGATTATGAAAATGGGGAGCGACACTAGCATGCATTGCATCTCATTGCATTGCATTGGATATACTTGAGATTAAATCGTTATGCAGTATTATTTTCCGACATTGTATGATCTCATTTCTCATTGGCCTATGCTTTGTTTGGATTTACAAGGACACAAGATGTGTGTCTTAAGTGTCACCTGCTGAGCTTTATGCTCACCCTACTATTTATATTATTTTTTTTCATGTCTTGGAAATGAACCGGTGGACGACTATCCACCTCAAGTTTGAAAGTTGTTAGAAGGTTGTTTGTTATTTTGTATTTGACCATGCTATGTATATTCATAGTTGTGGAAATGTTACTAAGTTAGTATTCATGGCCTTATAACTTAAGAACGAACTTATCTTTTGTTTGATGTAAATGAAACTAATGGAATTATGATATATATTTCCATGCAATTATATCATATAACGTTGTAAGACAGGGACTTTAAATCTTAACCATGTATTTTGGGACTGTAATTATGATAATTTATATTAATTGGTGTATGGATGTTCCACCATGAGAGAAACTATGTTGAGGTATAATGAACGGATGAATGGGATGCTGGAGTATATTATGTGTTTTGTGTATTGGGACAGGTTGTTGAAGGACCATTTTTAGGGGAGGTTATGCCGAATTTTTTTAAAAATTTTGACATCTGCTTGGGTCGTTACAAATTTGGTATCAAAGTCATGGTTCAAACCATTAGGACGACGGGTAGATGCCTATATAGGATTGCGTGGGATGTTGATTTCATTGTGTATTGATTATTTGCTACTTGCTTATTACTTGAACAAGAATGCTTAACTGCTTATGTGCTTACGTGCTTAAATGTCTATGGTAAAATGTTTCTTGCATGGTTTTGCATGCTAAGTGTCATTACGACATCATTTCACGTTGAGTTGTCTATAGTGGACTTTAGTGTTATGTTATTGAACCTTTTTCTCGTTTTGTAGCACGATGTTACTGCGTGAGGAACAAAGGGAAGTTGGCTCCAGGCCGACTAGGGTGATGTTGGTGAGAGCTCCAGCTCCAACCCAGAGGAGCTAAATGATGAGGACACACTTCTTAGGGACTTGATTCCCCCGAGAGTTGTCCCCACAAGGAGGGATAATGTTGAAGCACCTGTAGAAGTGGGTGAAGGTTCTGTGGCACCGGAGTTGAATTGTTTACTGCAAAATGCCTTGAGGGCAACGATTGTTGTTCAGTCGCGGTCGGCACCACAATCTATAGTTCAAGTTGAGGAGACGCCAGCTCAGAAGTGTCTTAAGATTATTAAAAGGTTTTCTCAGCTGATGCCGGTTATGTTTGAGGGCGGTGCGGATCCAATGATAGCAGATGACTACATGGAGCAAGTTGAAACTCAATTGATTTCAATGGATGTGACGGAGGATCATTTGAAGATCATCCTAGCTACTTATAAGTTTACTAAGGATGCCAAATTATGGTGGAAGTCAGTTACGAGCCGGTACAAGGTGGAGGAAATGAGTTAGGATAAGTTCAAGGAATTGTTTTATGAAAAGTACTTTTCGCTTTCCAAAAGATGAGAGTTATAAGACCAGTTTCATAACCTTATTCAAGGGAGCATGTCAGTGCCGGAATATGAGAATAAGTTCACTTCACTTTCTCGCTTTGCTCCAGAAATGGTGAGAGATGAAATTAACAAGACTCGGAAGTTTGTTTCTGGTCTTAATGATCAGATAAGGCTGTTGATCACGACACAGTTCATTAAGGTTTATTCTAAAGCAGTGGAAAGGGCTTTGATGCTGGAGGCTGATAATAAAGAGAAGGATACAAGAAGAGAACAGTTGAAGCAAAAGAGGGGTGTAGGACCAGCTTCAGAGGGATCTTTTTGGAAGAGGAACAAGAGTGGTTCATTTTGGTTTCAGGGGCAGCAGTCTGCACGATCTGCTTCACCATTCCGTTGCCAGCTGGGTCTGATAGGAATGCAGTTGTTTACTTTCAGTGCCAGCAGCCTGGACATTACAAGTCCAATTGTCCCAAGAGATTGACTTCAGTTTCTTCAGCTCCGAAGGCTTGTATGGGTGTGGCCAGTAGGGCTAATTGATTCGGGACTGTCCGAGTCAGGGAGCAAGCACCGCTAGTAGCAGAGGGTCACGGCAGAGGCCGTCACAGTCGGCTACAGTTCAATCAGGTTTCAGACCACCGCCACCACCATAGCCTGCCTTGTCTTCTCAGGGTTCACGACCAGCTAGGAGGGATACTCCTACTGTGTCAGCACAATAATCTGGTGTTCAGATTAGTAGTTCACAGGCACAGGCACCACAGGGGCATGTCTTTGCCCTTGCACCGACTGATGCATCTCCTGGATCTTCTGTTCTCCGAGGTATATTTCCAGTGTTTGGTTCTTGGGCCCGTGTTTTGTTTGATTCTGGTGCATCTCATTCTTTTATTTCATCATCATTTGCACTTGCATCGGGGTTAGAGGTCAGTTTTATGGATCGGGCGT
The DNA here is from genome assembly GCF_030987335.1 of Cornus florida. Lineage (NCBI taxonomy): Eukaryota > Viridiplantae > Streptophyta > Magnoliopsida > Cornales > Cornaceae > Cornus > Cornus florida. Next base: position 93,428,308 of record NW_026775581.1, on the reverse strand, counting down.
TGTGTGTTGATACGCCAGTTGGAGTTTCAGAATCTTTGAGCCGAGTCGTGAGGCACTATTCCATTATGATAGCCGGGTTTGACCTTATCCTCTTGGAGATGACTAGCTTTGATGTCATTCTCGGGATGAATTGGTTAGCTTCCTTTCATGCCACGATCGACTATTTCAGAGGAAAGGTTACAGTTTGTACTCTCGAGGGAGACTGTTTCTTTTTCGTGGGAGATCGGAGTGATTCCCACATTTCATCGTTTTATAGAATTCGTGGACGGAGTCATGGTGATTACTTTTTGGCTAGCCTTATAGCTGAAGAAGATGATGTTGTGAAAGAGGATTATCCTGCAGTTGTTCATGATTTTCTGGATGTGTTTCCGGAGGATTTAACAGAGTTGCCTCCACACCGAGAAGTGGAATTCTTTATTGAGTTAATGCCAGGTACCGCGCCGATTTTTATGGTACCGTATCGTATGGCACCAGTTGAATTGGAAGAATTAAAAAGGCAGCTTGATGATTTGAGGATGAAGGGTTTCATTTGACCGAGTATGTCACCATGGGGCGCACCGGTCTTATTTGCTAAGAAGAAAGATGGTTCTTTGAGGTTGTGCATTGATTATCGGAAGTTGAATCGTGCCACTATCAAGAATAAGTATCCTTTGCCAAGGATAGATGATTTATTTGATCAGTTGAGGGGAGCCAGTTGTTTCTCGAAGATTGACTTGAGGTTTGGTTATTATCAGTTGCGGGTCAGGGATGAGGATATCCCGAAGACAGCATTCCGTACACGGTATAGACACTATGAGTTCCTTGTTATGCCTTTTGGCTTGACTAATGTGCCAGCGGCATTCATGGACTTAATGAACCATTCTTTCACGATTACTTGGACCAGTTTGTGGTAGTTTTCGTGGATGACATTCTTGTGTATTCACGATCTCGGGTGGAGCACGAGGTCCATTTGAGTATTGTTTTACAGATTTTGCAAGAGCACCGATTCTATGCTAAATATGAGAAATGTGAATTTTGGCTACAGGAGGTGAAATTTTTGGGGCATGTTGTTTCAGAAGGTGGAGCGTCAGTAGATCCATCAAAGGTTGAAGCAGTTTTGAATTGGGAGCAACCCAAGAATGTGTTTGAGATCCATAGTTTCTTTAGCCTAGCGGGTTATTATCGGAGATTTATAAAGGATTTCTCCCGTTTGGCAGCTCCTATGACTCGTTTGACTCGGAAAGGGATCAAGTTTACGTGAAATGAAGCCTGTGAGTTATCTTTTCAGGAGTTGAAGACAAGATTGACTACAGCTCCAGTGTTGGTTACCTGAGCGTGGCTTGGGTTATGTGTTATATTGTGACGCTTCCCGTGATGGTTTAGGGTGTGTGTTGATGCAGGATGGTAGAGTAGTGGCTTATGGGTCTCGGCAATTGAAGACTAGCGAGCTTAACTACCATACTCATGATTTGGAGCTAGCGGCAGCTGTATTTGCCTTGAAGTGTTAGAGACATTACTTGTATGGTGAAAGATTCGAGGTATACTCGGATCATAAAAGTCTCAAGTACCTTTTCTCCCAAAAGGACTTGAACAATAGACAGAGAAGATGGGTTGAATTCTTGGAGGACTACAATTTTGACTTACAGTATCATCCAGGCAAGGCAAATGTGGTAGCAGATGCCTTAAGCCGGAAATCCCGTGGAACTTTGGCTAGTCTAGCTATTCGGAAATGAAAGATGCTTAAGGATTTGGCAGAGATGGGATTGTATTGTTTTGATGACGATGTTGACAGTGAGCCAGCATTCTTGTTAAGTCTTGTGGCTCAGCCTACTCTTGTTGTACGAGTGATTGAGTCACAGAGACAGGACTCGGATTTAGATGCCATTCACGCTTTGATCTCCAATGGTAAGACAGTGAAAGATTGGGCCTTGCATGCAGATGGGGGTCTACGGTTCAGGGGTTTGTTGGTAGTTCCTACGGTTTATCGTGAGGACGTCTTACGGGAGTTTCACACTTCCCGCTTTGCAGTTCATCCAGATGGTACCAAGATGTATCATAATTTGAAACGTCAGTATTGGTGGAACGGGATGAAGAAAGATGTTGCACAGTTTGTGACTAGATGCCTTACCTGTCAGCAGGTGAAGGCCGATCATCAGAGACCAGTCAATTTATTGCAACCATTGCCTGTAGCGCAGTGGAAATGGGAACATGTAGCTATGGATTTTGTGGCAGGACTTCCAAGGTCACGGAGGGGCAATGAGGCCGTATGGGTCATCATTGACAGATTGACCAAGACGGCTCACTTTTTGCCTATTAAGGCAACAGATGATGCAGAGAAGCTTAAGTTAATAAGACAGAGGTAACTTACAGCTCAGAGCCGACAGAAGAGTCATGTGTATGAATGTGAGTTGTTTTATGTGTAAAGCATACTTAAATATACTTTGTTGTATCTTAATGTGTTAATAATTACTTGGGAGATGTTGAACATGTTGAATGTTTAATTTTATGGTGTAGAATTTTAAATGCCATGACATTGAATGTATGGAACATATATACATGCATATACTATTGGGTTTGCATGAAATGGGAGAAATTGTTCTTGAAATAAATATGGGGAATTTCAGGGAAGTATTTTTGATGAGATGGTTTTATGTGAAACCCGGTCGCTGCGGGATTACCAACGGGCCGGAGGTTAATATAACCTAGAGGGGACTAAGGAGTCGTCCTTGCGTGGTTCAGCTAGCTGGGCCCCATAATGACGCCGCGGGGTTACCAAGGGTCAGGGACACTAGCCAATCCTCCTCTCGTGTCGCGGCGAGGATACCAAAGAGCGGGCTGTATTAACAGTTTAGAAACGATGTTTTGGATTATGAAAATGGGGAGCGACACTAGCATGCATTGCATCTCATTGCATTGCATTAGATATACTTGAGATTAAATCGTTATGCTGTATTATTTCCTGACATTGTATGATCCCCATTTCCCATTGGCCTATGCTTTGTTTAGATTCACAAAGACACAAGATGTGTGTCTTAAGTGTCACCTACTGAGCTTTATGCTCACCCTACTATTTATATTATTTTTTTTCAGGTCTTGGAAATAAACCGGTGGACGACAATCCACCTCAAGTTTGAAAGTTGTTAGAAGGTTGTTTGCTATTTTGTATTTTGACCATGCTATGTATATTTATAGTTGTGGAAATGTAACTAAGTTAGTATTCATGGCCTTGTAACTTAAGAACGAATTTATTTTTTGTTTGATGTAAATGAAACTAATTGAATTATGGTATATATTTCTATGCAATTGTATCATATAACGTTGTAAGACAGGGACTTTAAATCTTAAACATGTATTTCGGGACTGTAATTATGATAATTTAGATTAATTGGTGTATGGATGTTCCACCATGAGAGAAACTATGTTGAGGTATAATGAACGGATGAATGGGATGCTGGAGTATATTATGTGTTTTGTGTATTAGGACAGGTTGTTAAAGGGCCATATTTAAGGGAGGTTATACCGAATTTTTTTTAAAATTTTGGCATCAGCTTGGGTCGTTACAGGTGATTTCAATTAACATTAAATGCGTAACACTTAAAAATTCAAAGACACATTAAAAAAATTTTCTATGGCTTAAAAGTATTTACTATTAAAATGTATAGTACTTATTTTTTTTTTTTATCCCTTGTAAGCCTTATACCATCAGTCTCTCTCCACCCGCCTTTTCTACATCACCGCTCTTTATTTATAAAATGATTAAACGTGAATTTCTAGAATAATTATACACCATCATCCCTTTTTTCCCAATGGTGAAGTAGCTTAGGCCCCGTTTGGGAAGTGTAGTGTGATGTAGTGTACTGCTCTAGCTTAGAACAGAACAAGTGTTTTGTAGTGTGATGTTCTGAAACGAGAACAAAACATGTTTGGTGTTCCATATTTGTTCTGAGAATTTTGAAACAAAAACATGGTAGAACATGTTTGGTGTTGTATATTGTTCTAAGAAATATAAGAACAAAACATGTTTGGAAGAATAAAAGTATAACCAAAATCACTAAAAAAAACAATCATGAAATATATATATTTTTTAAGTGACAAATTCCAAAACTATAAGTTACCAAAAAAAATTGTTGGGTTTCCTTTGTTAAAAAATTACCAATAAAAACTTGTAAATATTACCAATAAATTTCATTGCATGAAATTAGTACGAGTGTTGGATTTTTTTAATTAAAAAATTACCAATAAAAACCTGTAAATAAAAAATTTGCTTCTTCAGTACCTTTTTACTAAAAATAGAAAAACAAATTTAATCATATATTATATTATCTAATAATAAGTCACAATTATTTTCTTTCTCCATTTAAATTTAAATTTTTTAAATTTCAGATGGACAAATATAAAAAATGAGGGTTCAAGCTATTTTGATATATATATATATATATATAGAAAAACAAATTTTATTATATATTATATTATATAATAATAAGTCATATACTATATTATCTAACATTTTTTTAAAAATTTAAGATAATATATATATATATATATATATATAATTGTCTTTTGTGCATTAAAGTATGCAAGAGGACAGAAATTAGCTGGATGGAGTTTTTACGAAAATGGAGAGAATTCGTTATTTTAGAGTGAGATATGCACAGTTCATTTTCCTTTTCCATTTCCATTTCCATTTCCATTTCCATTTCATGTTTTATTAGGAGTTAATTTGATAATCATGGTCTACGCAAGAGATTTGAAAAAAGTGCAAGAGATTTGAGAATTTGGATCAAACAAAAATTCAGTTAAAAAAACGCAGACGTGGGGTTCGTCGGAATTGGCAGACGAGAGCGCACAAGAGCTCGCCGGAGTGACAGATCTACGCGCCGAAGCTTTGGGTTCACCGGAAAACACAAAGGTGGGGTTCGTCGGAAAACGCAAAGCTGAGATTGTTCTTAAAAGAGAAAGGGGGGCAAGTTCACAGATTTGCTAGATTTTGTAGTTTGCAATTGCAGAGAGAGAGGGGGCAACTTCAGAATTGAGAACGAGAATAGAGATGGAGGTGGGTCTCGAACTTCTGATTCTTTTAGATTTTGTAGCTTGCAATTGGAGAGAGAGAGGGCAAGTCAGAGTGTTTTTTCAGAAATTAGGGCAAGTTCACAATTGAGAACGAGAATAGAGATGGAGGCAAGTTCATAATTAGGCTGTTGTTCTAAGAATTCTTAAATATCTAAGAATTCCTGCACTTTGGGCTGTTGTTCTCCTTTCTACAGTGAATAGTGGGCCGGCTGAAATTTGGGAACACTTTGGAACATGATTTTTTTGTTCCGGAAATTGGCACAAAAACAGAAATTGTTCTAACACTGTTGGACACAATACAGTCCATACCAAACAAGTTAGTGTTCTCAATAGTGTCCATTTGCACTGTAGGGAAGGGCATAGAACAAGATGGAGCATCCCCCAAACAGGCCCTTATTGTCTTTGTCCAGTTTAAGCAAAATTGTTGTGGAATTTGGATTTGGGTATTGGTAGTTCTGACAGCTTTGAAAATTATTTTGGAAGTAAATTAGTCAATTCACATATTATAGATAAAAATTAAATAGGTAAACATGTAATTTTAGAAAGTGGAAGATGTTTGACGCAACCGTTACGTTACTTTCCTACGCGTCATAGTGTCACGCGTCAAACTTAACATCTACCTGTCTGTAATAATGCTGACTTTCAGGCTAGTGTTATTTATTTATTTATTTTTTTGGCTGGGGTACAATATGAAAAAAATTTGTTTAATTGTTAGAAGTTCGGAATACAATTAACCAACGGGTCCTTTCAAGAAATAAGAGAAACTTTGGGGCATCATTGCAAGATTCCCTTCTTTTTATATCAGCAGCAACACCAGCTCTGCTCCCGTTGTGTTTGTTTGAGGTCTGAGAGGGAGGCCTTCTATAAATGGCTCTCTACTGGAGAGATATTGTCTGTGTGTGTTTGTAGGGAGAGAGAGAGCATATAGATATAGAGAGAGCATATACACATACAGAGAGAGAGCAGAAATGGCTTTCTTGTCATGTTCCTCTGTTGTGTGAAGCATTTCTATTAAACAAACCAACTAAAGTGTCATCAGTCATCACCTGTGTTTTGTCTCTTCTTCAAACCAACATATATATATATATATATATATATATATATATATATATATATATTTATTAGCTACAATCATATATTTATTGGTTTTGTGTTCAATTCCACCTGTGGGTTTCAATGTCTTCTGATCTCTTTGTATTTGATGACTCTTTCTTTAATGACCCCTTCTCTCCTTTCTCTGACACATCCATTGATATCCTTCAAGCAATTCCAGACAACCAACACACAGTTCTTCACAACAACACTCTTGATGAAACCAATTCTTTTGACAGAATTGCCCCTAACTTTCTGTCTTCTTCACCCCCAAGTCACCAACTTGAAAATCTTTCTCTCTACCAAGCAACTCATTTGCAGAATGATTCAAATTCCGCAAACCCATATGGAGACTACTCTACTTTGGAGGTGAAAACAGAGGAATGTCAATTGGCTTTTCACCTTCCTAATAGCTATCAGTCCTTTGGGCCTCACAGTTATGGTGGTACTGAAAATGCAATGAAGATGATGCAGAGGAACAACTCTTTCAATGGAAAACATGAATTTTTGTTTCAATCTTGCTTTGATGGTCTCATGGAATCTCCAAATTTTCAGCCCCAAATCATGAGCCCACCTCAAAACAGCTTCTCCCCCGGACAAATGAGAAGGGTTTGCAGTACAGGAGATTTACAAGTGAGTTCTACTCTTCTTCTTGAGCTACATATACACATTTAAATACATACATAAATATAAAAGAGCTAGCACAGTTGCATGAGGCTCTGGCCATTGTGGCTTTTGAGGAGGCTACCTCTGTATGGAGAGGTGGTTTCCAGTTTGAACCTCCCATCCTCATATACATACATTATATATTGATAGATTTGTAGTATAAATATAGCTTTCTTTCCTCTGTTTTTGTTTTATTCTTTTTATTTATTTTCAATATTTAATCAAATTGTGTTCATTGTATCTTGTTCAGATAGTGAAAGCAAACCAAACAAACCATAGGATGTCTTCGAGTCCATTAGCTGCAGAGAGCTCATTCATGGAGGAAGCAAATTACAAAGTGGGACGTTACAGTGCAGAAGAGAGGAAGGAGAGGATTCACAAATACAGAGCAAAGCGCACACAGAGAAACTTTAACAAGACAATTAAGGTAATAGTACAATTAAAGACTATTTCCATTTTTTACTGTTTCAGAAGAGTTGACTAATTAATTACTAAAAATCAACTTTTGTAAGGAATAATGTATACGATTAATCTGATTGTGTGTGGGTATTTTGTTCTTGTATTGGTACAAGTATGCATGCCGGAAGACATTAGCCGACAACCGGCCTAGGGTGCGTGGCAGATTTGCACGCAACGACGAAATGGTGGAGCTTCCAAAGGTTGCAGCTTTTAATCAATACGAAGAAGAAGATGATCATTGGGTAATTCTCACTGTTTTTGTTGACAAAAGTCATTTTCCTTTAAAATGAACAAACTAAGCAATGTAACAAAATGATAGTTTTGATTTTAATTTATGAACTTAATTCAAGTGTATGTGATTTGTAGGTTGATGGATTCAATTTAGAAGACAACGAAGTAACAGAGGGAAGAGGACCATTTTACAGCGGTTTCGTGGGAGGAGGACCATTTTTCAGCAGTTTAGATGTAACCCACTTTTAGTACCATAGCTATTGATAATTGAAGCTAATCTGCAGGAGCTTTTTTTAGGATGTTTAGGTCCGGACCACATAATCATTAAGCCTTTCTGAGAAAATAAAAAAAAAAATCTCAGAAGGCTTAGTTAAATAAGGTGGTGGTTGTATTGCTGAGGTTAGATTTTTATTCTGATACTTGTAGGCTAGCTAGTTTGGATGTTTCCACTTCAAAATTTAGTCATGGCACTATGTGCATTTTAATATGTATATATTGATCAATAAAAGCTCCATTTTATTGTAGTCATGTTTGCAACAATATTTTTTTATTTGGCTTCTAAGATTGTCGGAGTACTGTGTGGTTTACATCAAAACCATTGCAAAATTTCTTGTTTCTGCACTGGAGTTTGCATATCTTCACACTTGTCAGCCCGAGCATTTATTGTTGCATCAAGAAACGCCCTGATAATGAAAATCAAGCCGCAACCATGAGTACCATTTGCTTATTTTGTTGCAACTTTGTGTACCACCTATGTAAAGTTGCTTTAATTAAAGTTTGAGTATCTTCAGTCAATTGATATAAAATGTATTGCAATGACATCTTTGGTAGCACTTTGAAAGTTCTTTTCTTACTTTAAAAACATAAAGGGTAGCAGGTGTTAACATGACGGCAAGTGCAGAATCAAGGGAATTGCACATTGAAAGGTAGGTGGGATTCCAAAAAAGTTCAGGCATGTCCTTAATTAACATGCTTCTCTAGGTATACTAAGATAGTAAATCCTCGTCTTAATTCCATATGAATGGGGTCGGTCTAGTAAACACACTACTTACTAATAAGTCATATAGTTTAGTTGAAGTTTAAGGCCATATGGGAAATTAAAAAATGAGTTTGAGTATGTATTTGAACAACTTGCTAGCTTAGTAGAACTTTATTAAACTACATATATATATATATATATAAAACACTTGAGTGTGTTTTACCTTTACAAAGTGGATTAACAGTTGATCCACAAAACTTTAAATGTGCAGCTTTGGATCACAGGTTGTTTCAATCACAGTATAGGTAATTCCTTATCTTCAAGTTGAACTCATTCTAATATTGCAAGTTGCATCTGCAACATGAAATAAACTGCTAATGTTTCAGCTCCTAATTTGAAGCCACACAGACACAAAGAGATGACTGAGATGAGTGATACAAAACCATTAATTGCTTTGTCTAAAAAGAGATGACTGAGATGAGTGATACAAAACCACAATGTGTTTGAACCCTCCTGGGGTAGTCACACCTGCGGTTCTCATGGTCATTGCCGCAATCATTTAAGACCAGAGAAAATCCGACATGGCAACAAATTTATGCTGCACTAAGGAGATTATCTGATTGGGTTCTTTATCATTATTATGCCTTGCATCTTCTTGAATTGTTATGAAAAGTATTCTTTGTTTAACAATTTTGTACCATTTGATTAGACAGCCTATGGAATCAAATTAGGCAAAGAAAAATCAGCAATAAAAACCAAATTAATTATTTTCCCAATTCTTTAAGTGGCAGGTTCTCCAATCAAGATCAGTCAAGGCCCTCAAGTCATTTCCCAAGATTGAAGCATACTTTATTTCTACTGCTGTTTCAACCCTTTTTGGTGTTGTCAAATCCACAGTTATCCATTTCCCTCCTGTTTTCCCGGGAAAATTAGCTACCAAACAAGCCCTCTCTTTCTCCCTCCAAAATAAGGTAGAAAAGAAGGGAAATAGAAGTTGTTGAGACTGAACATGTAAATAAAAATTAAGGTACACTGTTTGTAAAAGTACTTCAGAAGTACCATTGCTTTTGAGAGCAAAAATTAGTACAGAATTTTTCTTTTTTTTTTTTGCTATGTAACCTTCAAAGAAAGAATCTAATTCCAAGATGCTTTCCAAGCAATACTTAGATTACTATGCTATATTTAATATATGAACTAGTTCAGATGGGAGATTCAAGCAATGCAATTAGATAGCGAGATTCGCGCTGTTGAACTGTCACAGCTTGTTAGCATTGCCCCTCCAAGGGACACATTACTTAATTTCACACCATAGGATGCTATATATGCAAAATGTGATCACACTTCAAATTGAATATACAAATAAGAGACATCTTGGAGATTTGGAAGCCAAAGTTGAGATTTCAGGACCATTTTAATCTTTTCTTTTCTTGAATCATGTCCAGAGTGGCCTTGAAGCATATATTCATGTACATTAATTATATCTAGGAATACAAGGACAGATGCTCTCATCTGTAGCTTGTAAAGTTCAAAATCTCACCAATAAATATCTTTCTAGTCATAACCCTCATCAAGCTTAGCATCTTCAATCAAGAATTGCCATAAGCTTAGCATCTTCAATCAACAAATGCCATAAGTTGACCAAGGTTCTATATTAAACATGATCATTTTTCTCTTAAAAGAAACCACAAAGACCCTAGTTTTCTTGCTTAGACTGACACCTAGCTTTGATAGAAAATTCACAAAATGCCACTGAAACCCCCAAACAAAGAAACATTAAAGCATCTTATGAAAGTTAGGGGAAAAAAGACTAACAATTGGACCGAATCTCATCCATTCACAGCTTTCCATCATGAACAGGTTTTTACTTTCAATCAAACCATCAGTTTTATGTATATGCATATGAGTGTGAGTGAATGAGTGTGTGTGTGTGTGTGTGTGTGAGAGAGAGAGAGAGAGGGGGGGGGGAGGGACAACCAACTTAATGGGGAGAGCAGAAACAAAAGAATGCTTATTAAATTGATTATCAGCACCCCAACTGAAAATGATTCCAATAACACACTTTTGACCAGGCCAATATGTGAAGAATTAATATTCAAGACAACTTCAATATCCTATCATTGCACTGCTATAGGTTATGATATGATTGGTGCTTAAATTTATTCCAAAGATGCCAAAGAGTTTGCATTAAAATAGAGATTGATAAAGTTGTCTACTCTACTACTCTACTGTCCTTTTTTCCAGTCCAAGAAAAAGGGTAGTCTTTGTTGGGCTATTGAAAAAATTCAATTTTCTTCAACATATTGTATTGATTTTTTATTTTTATTTTTTATTTTTTTGCACCAATTGTATTGATCAATGTTTCAATTATAATAGAGTTAATCTCATTAGTCATTACCATGCGCACGGGTGGTATAAAACTAGTGAGTAAAACAGTGGACTTGATTTATGTTTTTTTTAATTCTGTCCACAAAACAGACAAGAAAGTATCCATATGTCAGTATGATGAAACTTTTGATCAAAGCCAAACAGAATCATGAAAAGGGTTACCATGAAACACAAAACAATTTTGAACTTTGGAAGTGTTTTTACATTTGGCAAGGAATCATGTTAGGTGGTCATTCAACATATAGCAGCTTTGTTATTTGGTTTTGGTTATGTGGACTAGGATTAATTGAAGTCATTCATTACCATCCAGCCAATAAAATTATGTATAGTAGTACCAAAATTGCATAAATATAAAGTTTATGGTTACAAACTTACAATATAAAACACAAATCATTTGTTGTACAACACAAGTGTAATGTTTTACATACGAATTTCGAATTCTTTCCGGTGGAACAATAGAATATGTTTTGTTCAGATCGAGATACATTTCCAACTTTTTTGGTAAAGTACATTTCGAACTAGACAAAACATGATATACTCTTCGAAGATTTTATTTAAAGCTCTCAAATGGCTTCTTGTTGACTAAACCTCGAAATGGTTCTCTTCAAATGATTCGTACGGTTATTCTATTAAATTCTTTCTTATGATTTGCCCACTTAGTCCTCCTTTGCTGCAAATAATTTTTTATTTCTTCTTGTTGCCACTACTTAGGATTTGGAGGCGTACTGTGGTCCTTGTGAAGAAAAAGTGTTTTCTTTTCTAATTTGCTTTATATTCTTACATGAAAGAGCGTGTGTAAAGAGAGAGGGGTTGTATTTTGATGGTGTGATGAAGTGAATCTTTGCCTTGTTGGGTTCTTTCTTCTTAAAAATAGTTGAAGTGACTTCCCATGGCGTGGATGGGGTGTTCATAATCAACTGCAATACGTTTGAGCACAAGGAATGTCCCAAAAGCAGTCAAATGCTATAAAGTCACCACCCTATGTCTATACAGGCTAGAAAGTTCCTCCAACGTGTGAAGAATCTAATATACACAAAGGCAACCATCAACTCACTCTCTCTCTCTCTCTCTCTCTCTCTATATATATATATATATATATATAACTTCTTCAAAGTGTGCTAGTTTGTGGGGTTTCTCACCAACTTCAAAGATGGTGACAAGGTTACTTCATCATTTTTATTCTCTTTCCAAAGGCATACATATCATTACCAAACGAAAAATGGAAGTGATCATCCATAGTCAATTTTATTTTATTTCTCAAAAAGAGAATATCTACGGTTATTGCGGGGTTCAGAGTGACCTCTGCATGAAGAGGTGATTTTTTTTTTTACAATCCATGAGAAAGGGTAAACATTGACCAATGTCCGAGTGAAAATTCACACCCCATTGCCACAATTTACTGCCTTGAAACAAGCAATTATATACCAATTCTGTTCAAGCTAATAAAAATGGTGTGTCTGTTTAGTTTAATTTTCTAAAAACAATTCTCAAGAATTCATAAACTCATTTTTCTAGCTGAATTTTCAGAACACAATTTTTGGAAAACAAAAAACTGTTTCTCACTTTCCACTTTCTAAACTGAACCAAACATGGCCTGTTTCCAAAATCCAAACCCACACTTCATCAAAGGATTATAATTCCGTATAACATCTTTTCCAAGGAAATGACTTGCATTTAAGAATTTAAGATAAGCTGAACCTCATCGATTCTCTCCCTCTTCATTTTTCATTTTCTTTCAAATGTTCAACCCACACACACACGGATTGCACATCACAAACTGCTTCATTTTTTTCTTAACAATTAAGTACACCCAAAGCAGGAGGCACCTAACCCTACAAAAGTAGAAAATTGGGCAACGGTGTGTTCTTCAGCCAAGAACAGAGGTACACCAGAGTCCCCATTTCAAATATACATATACCAGTAGTCTGTTTATTTCAAGGTAAACCAAACAGGTAATCTGTCGAGAAATTTACAATTACCCTACTCATATGACATCAAAGTGAAAAATAAAAAAATCACCATTCTGCACGGTTCGAAAGTTTGCTTAGCCATAACATTTAGATAGAAAATATCTCTTGGATGATCTTAAACATATCGTTTCTTGAATAGAACATGTCTCTTAGCTGGATCCTTGGGCTTTGCTTTCATCTGCCCAGAATGTTTCCGTCCAGTGCTACAAATAAGATAAAAAGATATATTAAGTAATGTAGTGGAAAAATCTGTGTACTTAAAAAGGCAATTAAAAGATCCAGAAACCATAATTGTAGGAAAGCGAAGATGAAATTATCCAAGGGTATAGAATGAGGTAACCATACTTGTACTCCATGTAAACCATCCCATGTGCTCCTGACATGGCACTCATAGATCCCGCAGAACGACGTGCTTTCTGAAGGGCTATGTCATCCGCATCATCTTCTAACTGCTCTAAACCAACCGCATCATCACCAGCACTCAGTACCTGTTATGTAACAGATTCAGTGAATTTGGCTGGTCAATCATGTCTCAGGCGACAAGGGAAAGCTAAGAGGAAAACCTTTGTGAGAAGTGCAAGTTGCTCATCGCGACTATTGTAGCTCAAATCAGCTCCAGAATCAGGTGGCGGCAAGCTTGTAATTACCTGTCAGTAGTTCTGATTAGGATCTATTCATGGGATGCAGAAGAAATTTATAGTTGATAAAAAAAATTTTAAAAAAATAAAAATAGAAGCAATCAAGCAAACAAACAATAGGTACATTGGTTGTAACCTCAAACAGAAGAGAGAGAACATCACACAACTCATACACACACAACATGATAGAAGGCTTTGTACCTTAAAGCTATAACCTTGATCAATCAAAAACTGCTGCCTTTTGGTAGAGTAGTACATCTCCTGCAGCCAACATAAGATAAAATTTAGTATATGATTACTCAAGAGAGAATCACGTGCATCATTGGTGAAAAGTTCTCCTAGAGTTCCGCCCTAAGACATAGTGGAAAAGCAAAATAGGATTTATGTAGCCGGTTACAAATAGTTGAGAAAAGCTCTGTTGTATTGAGTTTAAAATATATATATATATAGAAAATAGTTTGGCAATAGAAAAGAATGCATACCTGTGTATCTGTAGACACAAGGGAATAGAAAAATGCATTATACTCCTCTTTGCCACCTGCCAGCCGATCCTGAAGACGACCCTGTCAACCCAGTAACAAATTTGACATCAACAACACTAACCATGTTAAAAAATAAACTTAACTGGACAGCCTTGTATCATTGTATAGATCCACACGGTGGGTCAAATTGTTGAAACCATCAGCCACATCTCTATGGGGCTGCCTCAGCTTAAATAATTTATCAAAGAATTGCTTCAGGTTCAATTACAAACTTCTTCCTCATTTAAGACGGCCAAAATTATCATGGGGTAAATGGTATGTCTTGCCTTTGAGTGCCACCCTCCTCCCTCCTCTTTCGACATAGATATATACTCAATAGATATTCTGGATTACAGCTCCAATAGTTTAAAGGTATAATCACATTTTGGGACAGTGCTCTGTAAGCATGTTTAAGTGACAAAGTAGTTCTGAATTTAGTACTTCTTAAGATGGGATCAAGTTCATTTCCTCACCTCACAGAAAAGATCCCACTTGGCTTATTTATGCGGATAGAATCTGAAGAGGAGATAGGACTGACACACAACCACAATATCCAAGAACAAAAATAATGAAATAATAAATAACCTTAGCCCTAAGAATACGACCAAGCCGTTGGGCTTCTTGACGTCTTGAACCCGCATGTGACGAAATTTGAATGATCACATTTGCCTCGGGGATATCTATTGAATTATCACCCACCTGCGAATAACAAAGCAATAATATCAACCACTTGGGATAATAAGCCTGACTTTCCAAATGAGTATACTATGAAATATATAATGTATTTATGTATATATGCATATCATTATATATACAAATAAGATTAGAAAAATGGATAAAAAGTCGACTAATAACAACAACAAAATTCAGTTCTTGTATCAAAAAAGAATTTAAAACTTCCCACAAAATATCTTGAAAGAAGCAGGTTCCCACATTAACCCTACAACTAAATTCATTGACCACAATAAGCAAGCTTGTCCATGCACATCATCGCACAATCTGTCTATGCATCATGATCTATTTCAAAACAATGTACTTTTAATGGAAGATCATTGGAACTCAGAACACAAAATTGAACTTATTTGAAAATGCTGCAAAGCAAAATAATTAAATACTAATTATGCAAATTACCTTTGAAAGGAAAATAGTATTAACTTCACGAGTTCTTTTGAAAGCCTCAAGAATTTTTGTCCTTTCAATGTGGCTGCACATTGCACAAAAAACTAAAAATAAATAAATAAATAAACAATCGTTTTTAACGGATGTGAAACAGCAAAGCAAAAACTCTCTAAAAGGAATAGAAATCCTTGAAATGTTTAACAAAGAAAACAGATAAAATCCGCAAGACCTGGTAGCACCATAAATCATAGGTTTCCGGAGCTTCATTGCATACTCTGTGAGTGCAAAAAGATTGTCAGCAAAAACAATTATCTTATCACCGCGTTGCTGTTCATGAAACCGGATAAGAAACTCGCAAGCCCTGAACTTATTAGGATTCATCACATAGAGTGCCTGAAAATAAAGAGATAAATCACAACGTGTGAACCTTTTCCAAGGAAGAACAAGCTCAAAGAAAGTCTGACAAGCAGGCATAAAATTGACAGCCAGCCAATGGGACACTGAGGTTTCTCATATTTGCGCAACGGAAGTTCAAATATAAAATCATAAAACTGCAGAAACAACTTGCCATATATCTATTGAAAAATTAATAATAACAGGTTGACAAACCTGTTTTTTCTTAGAATTTTCTTTCTTCAGATATTCGGCAAAAAACTCCTTTGTCATTGGACACCACACTTCAGCACACTGTACATTTGCAATAAATCCTCCTTTCACTAAATCTATCCAATTTGCTTCATACAATTTGGGACCAATAAGGAAGTTCAGATCTGTTATCCTTTCATCCTCTCTCACGAGTGTTGCTGCAGTCAGTAAGTCAATTTTTTACTTTTCAGTAAAGGGTGAAAGCAAATTATTGGAGACACATCTCTATATTTGCCAAACACATACCAGTTAGCCCAAGTTTGCAATGAGATTTCGTAATGCTGATGACCTTTCTAAACATGTGAGCAGGAACCACATGCACCTGAACAAAAAAATGCATACCATATCCATAAAAATTAGAAGCATTTATACGTGTACTGCTTAAAAAGTAAACATCGACTGTAATGTAAGAATTACCTCATCCATGAGGAGCAATCCCCATTCTCTGTTCCTTATTTCCTCAATAATCTTTTCGGATTCTTCGGACCGTTTACCACCAAAAGCAACCATGTTATATGTTGTCACAACTACCCCAGCATTACCACGAAATCTTTCTTTGCTATCCGATGTGAAACGACATATTTGCTCATCTCGTATAGTTGACCACAACTTGAACTGAAACGCCCACTGATCCACAGAAACAGCATTTGTTGCCAAACAAAGGCAGCTCTTTCGTACTCGGCAGGCTGCAGAGACGCCCACTAGAGATTTTCCTGCACCACAGGGCAATACAATAATGCCAGATCTCGCCCTACCTGTAATGTCAAACAAAAAAATTTATTAAATTGCAAATAACAGAGTTTGACAACAGCATAAAGATGATCCCTTCACTGAGAAGCAACAATAATTTAAATGCATAACATGACGCCAATTTACAATATTTGCCACATGAAAACAAAAAAAAAATTTTTTTGCTAATTGCTCAACAATGAACAGCATAAATATACAACAAGACAATACAGGTGTCTGCAAAGATAGGAACAAATTCTTCATCTCAAAGTGTTCTATAAAAGTAGATAAATGTTATGAGAATGCTGATGGTTCCGAAATCACAATGTTGCAAGATACAAAAAAAGAATTCATCCTTCCAATTGTTATCATTAGTAATGGAACTAATTTTCTAGAAATCAAGTAACATAGACAATTAATATTGCGATTGATGCAGAGGTGCTGCCTGTGCTGCCCCCACTCGTAGAGTAAAATTTAGCCGAATGAAAAGACCCATATTTACTGACAACTTGGAATTGTCAACATAAATTCTTTATTTCCCTTGCTATTCAACTATGCCTACAATATTTTTTTCTTTTCTTTTGGGAAATAACACACAGCCACTTGAACCCTCAACTTTTCACTATGGGAGATAAGTTCGTTATCATATCTACAAAACCATACCCGCCGTTGAATCAGGCACCACTTATCTGCAGTATTACCCCAGCCAGTGTCTTTTTTAGCCTCGCTCTTGTCCCGGTGATACCTCTGTCTACAGCTAAAACAAAACACACATCCTAACAAGTATGATCCTTGGAAAAAAATTTTCTTATCCTCAATTGCTGCCATACCTTCAATATTTCAAAAGCGTATTCATTTCTTATTTTATCCTCTCTTGCATTGCCTCTCATCTGTCTCAAAATCCTCATTTCAATTACAGAAACACTATAGGAATATGTTTTATGGATCCAAACAATCGGCATCAAAATGCATGGTCGACGATACAAAAGTCCTATATTATCTCACCTTAACTTAGTGGGTTTAGAGAGAGAGAAAGAGAGAGAGAGAGGCCCAAGTCTGAGCATAGATGCAGAGAAGAGTGAATAATTGTCCTCTTTTAAGAATGTTTATAGGATAGAGTTGTTTAAGAAATTAGAATAAGAAAGCATTGATGATGTGTGCAAGAATTCACAAAGAAAATGGAAAAAAAAAAAAAAAAAAAAAAAAAAAAAAAAAAAAAAACCTGTTTTGTGCAAAGAAGGGTGACCGTTTGTTTATCTTCAACTCTAAAAGGTGGCACTTATGCACATGCAACTAATAATGCAAGCATGTAATTGGAAGATCATTTTTTAAGAGATGGGCGCGTAACCACAACATTACCATTTCCAAACATCTTGCTAAGACTCTTTTCTTGATATGGCCGAGGTTGTGCTTGAGGCTTCAGCTCCATGTCTAGGTCAGGATTAACCTGGTGGAAATGAGCGATTAATACAGCAAAAAACACAAAATTACAAGATTGACTAAACAGTCATCTTGTAGTTCCTAAAGCAGGGGCAAAAGTTGAAAAATAACTCACATTATCATTTCTGAAGTCATACTCCTCCAACATGGGATAGTTTAGAGCATTGGGCAAGCAACGTTGCTTTACATTTTCAACCTGTCAATATAGAACATAGTTCAAGAATATGATCTTTCCATAAGAGAACACAAAAACATAATTTTATAATGACTAATTTTACACCATGTTATCATACTTCTGGTGCGCAACAACTCAAATTTTCCATAAGTGGATGATTCTGTTTTATTTCTATAAGAGTAATACAAGTAAGCCTATATACTAAATTAATCTCCGGATTTAAAAACAGAACAAGTACACATATAAACGAAATTGCCAAAAAATATGGAAAGAAAGCACAAGAGTGGATCGTGCATAGATACAACATGGGAGAGGTCAGTGGAACTCCTAGAGTAAGACCCCTCCGCAGATAAAACAGAACTGTCAGCCTAAAGGCTCTCTAACCGAGCTTAACTTGGTAATTTTGATGATTGTAATATATTAGTGCAAGTATTTAACTATTTGCTTGAGTGTGTGTATATCAGTTAAGCACATAAACTCAGGTTCATAGGAAGGATCAAGATGCTCTTTCCATAATGATTGCCTGAATAAAGAAAGGAATGGCACCGCGGTCCATAATGATCGAGCTGTGTCGGCTCCGCCTCCATCTACACAGGCCGGAGAGATATCAGTCCATCTGATCCATGGAGCAAAAGCTCGCTAAAACTATCTCCTCAAACTTCAGAGACTTATGCATGACAAGAGAGTGAAGCCAGAGCTACTCAAGAATTGAGATGATCAATCAAAATATGCCTATCCGATTAATCAAGACTTGGATAGATTAGTTCTCAGTGAGTGATTAGATTTAATATAAAGTCGTAATTTAGTAACTACATGTTAAATGCTCATCCACTGTCTTCATCTCATCCATATTAGTTTAAGTCTTTAGAGAGTCAAGCCAAGGACTGCTTGTCCTGCTACATATAGTTTAAGTCTTTAGAAAGTCAAGCCAAGGGACTGTTTGTCCTGCTATCTATGACTTAATTAAATATTGGATGTACTGCTGTATATTCCAGTATATAGGGCTCTAGGCTCACTTGCACTAGAAGCCAAGACACCTAAAGAGATGAGCAAGTTCCTAAGTCTAGTCTTAATTATGCACAATGACATGTCAAGTGGAGTAGATATTTATCCCAGCCACAATACCATAAGTCCTCGTGTAGGAGATATCTTCCAAATCAAATCTTATTAGGTTTGGTTGATTCAGCTGCCGAATCATATCCAATGGTAGTCCCATAAATATCAAAACCAAATCAACTTATAGCCTTGGCTGGCTAGTACATAGCACACTCCTCAGTTCAAATTCCCAAAATTTGAATTAGTTTGAACTAGTTTGAATTATTTTGAATCTGTTTGATGACATCAGCAAGGTCTGAAAAAGTAGTCAAGCTCTATGACTAACACCTGTCCTCAAGACGACCCCAAAGACGTCTTGACTTTGCGTTGATTATTTCTGTTTAAACACACCACGACCTGTTCCAACGGTAATAACTTTCAAAAGGGCTATAAATATCACTTCATCCTCAACCTAAGAACTTGAGAGCAGTAGTGTGCTGTCCTCCATTTTTCAATAATGTGAGTGTAGAGTGAAATCCGAGTACACCCACCAGTAATCAAGTGAGTTGAGCGTAAGCGTTTTGAGTATGCATTTTTAGTACTCTTGTGAGTTTTGAGTTATAGTGAGCGCGCCTTTTTATGTGCTCTTATGAGTTTTGAGTGTGAGTGAAAGTACATTTCCCAGTACTCATGAGATGCGAAATCGAGTGCAGAGACCAGCCTCGTGTAGTTGAGTTAAGTGAAATTAAAGTACTTAGACCAGTACTTTTGTGAGTGAGACATTAGGTACTGATTCAAATACTCCAATAGGTGAGCGAGTGATTGAGAGAATGCTGATGATCGAGGCACGCCACAGTGAAGTTCAAATAGGATAGTTTTCAGATCCAATCCTGTGCAAACAAGGTCTCTCGTCAGATTAACCACATTCAAACACCCATACACTTCATGTCATATGGCTCATCCTGCATTTACCAGTGTCCAGCTTTTACCATGATCTACTACCTCCATGACTCTAGGTTGTGAGCTTATCATGTATATGTCTATTAAGGGACATTCTTATTGTTCTCTCTAGCCTGAGAGTAGAAGTCCAAGTGGTTCACTTGGTAAATGGGCTGCTCGTGGAAGCATTTGTAGTGGGTTACTTCTGAACCCTGAAAGAGGATATGACCCTGGACATCTTAAAAACTAGGAGGGTTGTGCTCTTGAACTTGGGAAGATCTGCAAAGGAGTGAGTTACTCTTTAGCTCGTAAAAAGGGGAGCTCGCCTTCGGCCTAATGTGAAGTGCAAAGGCTTGCTTTCATCTTTCACGTGAAAGCATTAATGGAATCCTTGGGAGGTTTTCTCAAGGCATGGACGTTAGTGACAATGACGGTACCGAACCATGTTAAAAGCTATGGTGTTAGTTGGTTTGCATTTCTCTAACCTTTAACCTTATGTGTCTTTTATTTAAATCCTATACTAAACTGTTTCATGCACATTACAAATTTAATTTCCGTATAATTATTAGTTTGTCATGTATGATTTTGATTAAGAGTAATGACTCAGGTTTTTAGCTTTTTATTAACTATCTTGTATATTCAATCAATACAAGTATTCATGCCTTTAGCAAGTAATCAATTGATGGTGCATAAATATGTAATACATATGTAGCTTATAATCTTCCAAAGAAGTTCTCAAAAGCTTCAATCTTACATATGCATTTAAAGACAAGACTTAATAAAAATAAGTTAAAATCTATTGCATTAGAATCAGAGTAAGACGTCTTCATATGACAGAAATACAACAAGGGTTGTAACCCATCAAGACATCTACATAGGTCAAGTCTAAATCAAACATGATCATAAGTTCACATAACTCATAAGTGTCAATGATAAATAAGATTTAGTGTTTGTCACACGCTACTTAGGCAACCAAAAATATCAAGATACTGAGGATTCAAGGTTAAAGTTAAACAGTAATTTACTTTGGAGTCAAATTAGGAATTAGGATATCTCAAAAGTATCCTCCTTTAAAAGAGGAGTAACATGCAACACCCCCCCCCCCCTCCTCTCTCTCGGGTTCTTGTTTGGTCCAAAAATATAACTAATTTCTCATGTTAAGCTGGACGGTTTGAACAATCTACAACTGAAATAACTAAAATATACCAGTAAACAGCCTATAATTGGACTCCAATAAAACTGACATGGACCGAGCTTTTCAAGCTAATGATGTGGATTTTATAATCGCGGTGCAAAATTATAAAAATTGTTTAATTATCAAAAAAAAAATTAAAATAATAAAAAATATAACTTATGCATTTTGAACTAAAAAAGTTCCCTTAAAGGATTGAAGTCACACAGCCTATGTATACTACAAGTTGGTCCGTTTAGAAGGATTGCACAAAATTTACCTGATTAGGGTCAACTTCAAATGAATGAATTTCTTTTTCTTCAGCTGCAGCGGCCAATTCTGCTTCTTTTAGCAACTCATCGTGCCCACCTTCAATTTCACCTAGTGATTTGCTAATTGTGAAACCATCACTTCCATGTAGCCCCTGGACAAGACCCATAAACAAATGCATTCAAAAAAATAAGTCGGGAAACGTGATTTGAAGAAAAAAGAAGAGTAGGAATAAAATTGTTTTGTTCCCACAGAAAAATGAAGTTGTGATGTTGAAGGAAAATGTTTAAGAAACAAAAAAGGAAGAGTTGTGATGTTAAAGCCTTAAAGGCAAATGTTTAATAAATAAAAAAGGAGCAATTTGAAATCTACCATACGAATGCTCATCAACAGTGATGGAAGAAGTGAAGACTAGAAAAATCTTACAAAACAGACAGGTCTTGAAATTCAAAACATAGAAATGCACACATGCTCACACAAATATACACGCATGAGAAGACATAAATATATTGTACCAATCTATAGCATGCCCGGAGTCATACAACAGAAAATGCAAATTAACAAAGTACATTCTTCACTGACTGCATCGACAAAACTGTTCACCGAAAAGGGAAAAAATAACTTCAAACCAATTCTAATCAAAACATTAATAAGAAATTGAACCACTATCAAATTAATGCACAAAAATGGAATTATAAAATGTGAACATTGTCATGATGATATACACACTGCAACTATCAAACTTAATACTAAGCACAGACCTCAGGAGCAATCCTAGCTCGAGATATAGCTTCATCCTTGAGTAATTTCTTCAGTACCTGTCAATAACCATTGGCATCCACTTACAGCCCAATATTTCTATTAATCTCAATAACCCCCCACCCCAAACCACCCAAAAAAAAACAATTAAGGCCAAATCGTCTTGCCTCTGGGAATGGGGATTCAACGAAGTACCGGTTCTTCTTAAGTACAAGCTTAACTTTCCCATAATTCGCTGTAGAAGCATGTATGAAATCAATCATCTCTTTCGGGACCTTGGTCTTTGACAACATATTCAAAACACCTACAATGGTTTTAGTTTCAAGACCAATTGACACCGCCGCGTACAATGAGTGAGGAGTCAGGTTGTATTCGTGCATGGACTCAGGCCTATACGTCAAAATTCATACATATAAGTGTCCAATAATGCATTGCAAAATCAAATTTACAGAAGAACCCATGTACAAAATCTTATAAAATGAGACCTGCAAACAGGTTCAGCAATGGCAATAAGGAAATCATAAGCTTGTTTGTATAGATTAGAGAAAGTTTCGAGGAAGATTCGACCATCAGCGCAAGCCCATAAAGGCCGATCCTCATGATCAGGTTTAAGTTCTAGCATAGTGAAATCTCTCTTCTTTCCTTCACCTACACTCAATATAACTCAGTCACTCAATTCACCCAAGTTAATTCAAATCAAAACGATAAAAACGATAACAACTTGAAATTTTAAAATAGAGGACATAGATATACCATCTCGATTCTCATCATATAAATCTTCCCCATAGTAAGCGTCTTCATCATCTATTACTGTGGCCCTATTTTCGTCCTACATATAATGCCACCCAAACATAGAATAATTCAGTGAAATGATATATACACATCATAAATTTCAAAAAAGAAACAATTAGGGGATTTGAAGAACCTTGTTTGAAGATTTATGCTTTTTGCTAGGTCGGCCTTTGTCACCTGGAATGGCAAGATTGAATTATATAATATATACATATATCTAAATCTAAACACATGTAAACATGTAGGTACAGTTTAATCTTATAAATTAGGTTTTTCTACAGATAGATGATGAGGAATAGATGTAATACCGTGACCCATTATTACGATACAGATGATGATCAACTTGTCCGATTTTTAATGTGTACGTTGTTAGGGTTCTGTTTGTTCAATTGTGTGTATATATACAGGGAGATAGAGAAGATAGAGAGAAGGGATCGGTGTCCTTGTAGAATAAAGGAACCCGCTTGGAACTTGTTAGAAGAAATGATTTCAGATAACACTGTTTTATATTTATAGCTTATTGGAGGAAAAAACGCACACCATAATTTGGTGAACAAATAGATAAAAATAAATCAAATAAATAAATTACATTGACATACTTTAAAATTCCACAAATTCTCACACTACGAAATTATGCTACTCAATTTAATTTTAAGTATATCTCAGGGTATTAATAAAATAAATGTAATAATAATCTTGAAATTGGGAGGTATAATTTAATTGTAAATATCTCTTAGGGTATTAATAAAATGAATGTAATAGTAATTTTAAAATTAAAGGTAGGTAAATTCATTGGTTGGGGTATTACACTCTTGCTTATTGATATTTTTTTAATAAAAATAATTGTTTATGATTTTTTCCTCCCGTGTTCATAAGTAAACATAACTATCAAATAAATAAATCTAATTTATATATACCTTTGAAGGTAATAAATCTAGTATTTTCATCATCACCAAAATATGACAATGAATTCTAATTTGCCTTTATTTTGTATATCTTGTATTCTTAAAATAAATATAAGTACTCTATGGTCCATTGACGAATTAATATTACATAATTGATAACAATTCCATTGAAAATATTAGATATAAAACAAACTCAACACGGTTTCATAAGAAAATAAAACAAATTTTAGAATTTTTTTTTTTTTTGGGGGGGGGGGGGGGGTGGGCCTGTAAAATCTCTCGATCCGGTCTGATTATAGTGTAAACCGGTCGGACAAGTGACTCAACACGGTTCGGTCATAGAAATGCTCGTTTATTTGGTTTGGCATTCTGTATAAAGGGTACATTTCTCTTTCATCGACAATTGCTCTCTCACACAGACTGCTCCGCCGAGTTGTAGACTCAGCGAGTCAGAGATGAGCGGACACGACTCCAAATACTTCTCCACCACCAAGAAGGGTGAAATTCCTGAACTCAAAGAAGAGCTCAATTCTCAGTACAAGGTTCATCCCCCTCTCTCTATTTTCATTATCTGTGTATGTATATGTGCATCTGTTTATATATAGCACGTACGTATATTTTGATTTGATATTTCGAGCTTGGATTCACACCATTTTCTGGATGTGTATTTGATCTGCTTAATTGACGCTATCGATTTCACGCGTTTTCGCTATTAATTCACATAGTTTGTATCAGATCTATTGTTTCTTGTTTTTTCTGTTTTTGATTTATCATTTAGATCGACGCAATATTCTGTTGAATTTCATTCCACATTTTCAAGATTTCTGGATTGATTTTGGTGGTTGAGATTTGCGCTGATTGACCTTTGACTGCAAAATATTCGTTCTCTCTCTCCATCTAATACATATGCAGTGCGGTTTCCTTACTTAATTATAGAAAGTAAACTTCCTTTGGTTTCCTCACTCAAGCAATGGTCTCTAGAAGGCCATTACTCAGTCCCACCTTAATTGGGGTGCTGGGAGGGTAGATTGGAGCCAGATAACATTTGGTATTATTTTGCATAAAAGTAACTGCTCTCAATCAAATATGCATTCTCTATTAGTACGCTTATCATTGCATCACGAATAATTGATTGATACTGAAATGTACGAAATTTCTTGACAAAAATGAGGGGACAAAAACTAAGAAATATCTGTATTGCTAATTGGGTTTTTTTTATGAAGCTTACAAGAGTGATAAAAATATGTTAAATTGACCAATAGTTTGTTTGAGCATTACAACTAGCTTTTGAGGTATCAGTCTCCTAACCCAGTCATCCCTGACGCTCCAGTTCCGACACCTGGCCTAGGAGAGCGTATACAGACTTTGGAGGACGCCGTTGTCTCTCTTCGGTCCTCAAACCCTAGTTTATGTAGAAAAAGGTTATAGAGGTTGTAGATTGTTGGTTTGAGCTACACAACCACTCTTATCATTTGTTTAAGCTTGAATATTGGTGTTATACATTCATTTTAAAGTATTTGGTGAGTTGTGAGAGCTTGAAGGATCCAAACAAGGGTGTGGGAAATGATCTTTTATAGTAGCAGAGTTGAGTTTCTGGTAATCAATACACACACGCCATCCAGTGGTGGGTTTAGGAATACCTCTGGTGTGACGCTATGGCAACTGTCTTTTGTGTGGCTCAGGAACATCTTCAGAAAGCGATTGGTATGGGCGATCCTTATCTTTTGAGGTAGGAGACCTTGTCTTTCTTAAGATTTCTCCGCGCAAGGGACTTTTGATTGGAATCCGATTTGATCTGAGTCCAAACTAAATAGAATATGGATTGAGACATTTAGTCCAAGAACCTGTTAGTCCCACATGTAGCCCACCATAGCTACAGTGGACACAAGTTGCCAAAAACCACCCTCAAAGCAAAGGGATTCAATTTGTTTCTCAACACTGCCCATTCAAAAAAATTCTGTGTCATGCCCCTGTTCTTTTCTGTTTTGAATAGCTGAAGTGAATTCTTTGCTCAACTCCACTCCTATCACAGATTTTCCTCCATGGAAATCTAGATTAGAGTCTCTTCCACCACTTTCTAGTATTCCGCCTAGTCCTTCCTTAGAGTCTCCACCTAAGCTTGAGCTCGCTCCCTAACCTTGGGAGTTGGCTCTGTGACCAAGGGAGTTGGCTCCCTAATTCTATGGAGCCGGCTCTCTCTCTCACAGAGAGGCGTGGGCAAAAATCTTTGGGAGCCGGCAACAATAAAAATCTAAAATTCCAAAAATAAAATATAATAATTCGTGTTTTAAATATTCTATTCTAACCATCATTTAATCAATAAATTTAACTTAAAATGACAAAAATAAAAATAAAAAGAATCCAGGCAAGTGAATATAAATCCATTTAAATTGATGCTCCTGACTGCATAGTATGTTAAATTGAGCTCATGATAACCTTTTCTATATACTTTCTGAGTAATTATGTGATACCTGTTCTTCTTTTCTATGTCATGCAGGATAAGAGAAAAGATGCTGTAAAAAAGGTCATTGCTGCAATGACTGTCGGCAAGGATGTTTCATCACTGTTCACAGACGTTGTTAACTGCATGCAAACAGAAAATTTGGAGCTCAAAAAGCTTGTTTATCTATATCTCATAAATTATGCTAAAAGCCAACCTGACCTAGCTATACTTGCAGTAAATACATTTGTGAAGGTTAGAACCATGATGTGGTATAATTTTGTTCTCTTGCATTTTAACAATGTGACGGTCTTTTAGAAAATAATGCTAATATAGATGGTTTTGTCAGTGACTTTTTCTGTTGAATGTATGTTGTAGTTAACTTTTTATATCACTATTCATTTCCTTGACTGACCAAACAACTGCTTCCTTAGTGCTCATCCGACAGTTGCTCTAAAAAGGCAATTTCTTACCATGTAATATTTTATACCTGTATACTTGAAGAAACCTCCTAAACAATGAATATGCATATTTCCTAGGGAGAGATTATGTTGGTCTTTCTTTTTATATTTATATAAGTTGCCACTTTTTAAAATAAAGAAAACCATCCTGGTCTATTTATGTGACATGGCCATATTCCTGTTGTGGGGTTAGAGGATCCTCCACCCCAAAGTGTGGAAACTTTATGTTCTTTAGTCTGCACATGATTAGTGTCAGTTATTAATGTGTTCTTTTAGTTATGCATTAGAGGCTTGAGACATTTATTGTTGGTGGAATTTTATTGAAACATTTAAAAACTTTTGGGTTATGATGACTCAGTAGTTTGGTTGATTAATTTGTTTTACAAGATTTTAAATTCTAAGAATGCAGTTGATAAACAGAGTAAGAAGCACTCTAGTAGCTATTTGTAAGCTTAAAGTTGTTATTTAATATAGCAGCAACTTTTGTAGTTTTAGACATTTGAGTCATAAAATAAAATCTTAAGAGTTCGATGTAGCAAAGATTAAGACATGAGACAACGATATCGAAACTTAATTTGGTTTGTGTCAGGGAAATCCACCTATAAAGTTATTTTACATCTCAAGCAAATAAAAAAATAAAAACAAATAAAAAATAAAAAAATAAAAACAACTTATGCTTTATAGGATCAATAGGGATATAATGTGAGAAACATTACAAAAAAAAATACCAATTCGATATGTTGATGTGATTTAAGGACTTGGAAGAAGTGTAAACCAATAACAAATTGTGGAAAACTAGACAAGTGAATTTCTAATTATGGCTTAAACTACGGATCGGAATTGTTATTATTAGGGTAAAATGCAAAAAAGCCTCTTGAACTTTCTTGCATTTGCAAATAACGCTAAGTGATTATCAACTTGGCAAATAATTCCCTACACTCATGTAAAACCCTTCAAAATTCTAGAAAATGGATGGAAAATGGTCATGTGCACCTCACATGCTCATAAGTTTGCCATATTGTGATTTGTGACCATTATGGCCTTCACTACGGACCAAATTACCTCTGTACGGAAAACATACAGAAGGATCCATTTTTGGGACTTGAGTGCGGATAAATGGGGCGGGTTTTAGGGGCTTAGCTATATTTTGAACAAATTTGTAATATCAAAATTATTTTTTGACTCATTTTCTTCTTTTATTTTCTTTTTGTAAGGGACAGTTATGTAATCTTGGCCACCTCCGTTTTTTGAATGAATTTCTTTTATTCCTTAGGTTTTATGGTTGGATTATGCATGAATAAGAGATGCCTGGTTATTATTTTAAGGAACAAAGTTATGTTTTTTGTAATGTTTTTTTTTTCAAGACCAAATGTCTTTGAATATGTTGATTTATTGGTTTTTTTTTTTTTTTTTTTTTTTTTTCACATTGCTGAATTGACTTCTTTGAGTCTTTCAGTGGTATTTTAAAGATTTGAGCAAATTTTTTTTTTTTTTTTTTTGCAGGATTCACAGGATCCAAATCCCTTGATTCGTGCTTTGGCTGTACGCACAATGGGATGCATTCGTGTTGATAAAATTACAGAATATCTATGCGATCCCCTTCAGAGGTGTCTCAAGGTCTGCTTTTTATCATTTTTTTCCCTTGTTATGATTGGTATTAAGTTTTACTATTACACTATCTTCAATTACACAATTGCACATGTTGTCCATATATTAGAACTAATGTCTTGTGAAACTTTATTATCTCATCAATCACGATATCTTTTTCTTTAATTTTTTGTCAGGATGATGATCCATATGTTCGTAAGACGGCAGCTATATGTGTTGCTAAACTTTATGACATAAATGCTGAGCTAGTTG
Source organism: Cornus florida (assembly GCF_030987335.1). Classification (NCBI taxonomy): domain Eukaryota; kingdom Viridiplantae; phylum Streptophyta; class Magnoliopsida; order Cornales; family Cornaceae; genus Cornus; species Cornus florida. Next base: position 93,399,578 of record NW_026775581.1, on the reverse strand, counting down.
AGGATAGGGGGTTTCTGGAAGCTCTCAAGGATTTGATATCTGATAATAATCCCATGGTTGTAGCAAATGCTGTGGCAGCTCTTGCAGAGATTCAGGATAACAGTAGCAAACCCATTTTTGAGATCACTAGCAACACACTTGCAAAGCTCCTTACTGCTCTAAATGAATGCACAGAGTGAGTTTATGATTCCAAAATATGTTAGCTTCTTGGTAATTTGAGAATATTTGCTATAGTTTGACGTTTTAATATATTGCTTTCCAGTCAGTGTTATTTGTTTAATTAGTTGTTCTATTAGCGAATCTGGATAAAGGCTAAAGAGATGCTATCTTATTTACTCTACTTCACTGTTTGTAGATATTCCATGTCAAAGTGCTTTGTGTTGGTCTTTGCAGACCCCAAGTTTTACTTCAGCTGACATGTTTGGGTATTGGTAATCTAGAAATTGCTTTTGTTTTCACAATTGGTAGGGTGCCATTTTTTGTGTATGTCTCAGTTTTTTTTCCCCTCTTAATGGAATATTTGTTACTTTTTCAAATTCAGATAGGGCAGGTTGGTTAAAATAATTTTTTTGTTGCTCATTTGTATGAAGTACATAATGTAGATATTTTGTGGTCTTGGAGCTATTGTTATGCAACTTTAGCTGTTTTCTTTTAATATGGTTCAAACCGGCAACTTTTCATAATAAGATCTGGAGTGATGTTCTAAATGAGATCTGTTCTCTGTTCGATTTTCCCCGTTCTCAGTTCTCTTGTTCTCGAGTTGAAGGAATGTCTCTCTTGAACATTCCTGTGCCATTAACTTGAGGTTGCTGTTAACTACACAAGGGATGACAATTGAATAAGGAAAGAAATCACTTTGGGATAGGAATAGGTCTAACTCGCCTGGATTATATCAGTAATTAGATGGTCTGTTGTATTCATTAGAAACAATGCTCACAATGGGTTTGTGGCTGATCCTAGCTTTATTGTCTACCACTATTGCAATGTAAATTTTACTAAACCTACATGTTATCCTTGAAAATAATGATTGGTTTAATCCCTTTATTGTGGTCATGAGTTCAAATTGTAAGACCTTGTCAATAATAACCTTCTGCTTTGCTAATTGAATGCTAATTATGAACGAGTTCAGGTGGGGTCAAGTTTTCATATTGGATTCTCTTTCCAAGTATAAGGCAGCAGATGCTCGTGAAGCTGAAAATATAGTGGAGCGTGTTACTCCAAGACTACAGCATGCAAATTGTGCAGTTGTGCTTTCAGCTGTTAAGGTGACATTCGTTTCTTTTGATTAACTTGGTTGATTAATGCCATTAGTAATTCCTCACTTATCATTTATTGGTGAATATTCATTATTAAAAATCTTTTCCACTTTTTATTTCTTTATCGACTTTTTTGTTCTTGTCTTGCAGATGATCCTCCAACAAATGGAACTCATCACCAGTACCGATGTGGTTCGAAATCTTTGCAAGAAAATGGCTCCTCCTCTTGTGACTTTACTTTCCGCAGAACCTGAGATTCAATATGTTGCATTGCGGAACATCAACCTTATTGTACAAAGGCGCCCAACAATCCTTGCCCATGAAATAAAGGTGATTTATGCTTGATGTAGCTGCAGAAACTGTTTTTTAGGTTCACTTTTTTCTTCTTGTAGTAATATTTCATGTAATGCGGGTGTAGCTGTTGAAGTCATTTTCTGTTGCTAGGTTTTTTTCTGCAAGTACAATGACCCTATTTATGTGAAGATGGAAAAGTTAGAGATCATGATAAAGCTTGCTTCAGACCGAAATATAGACCAAGTAAGCAAATTTTGATATGACTTGTTCATCTTATTCTCTCTCAGATTTGGTTTGGTTATTATATTCCTTTGATGTGGTTTGCAGGTTTTGTTGGAGTTCAAAGAGTATGCTACCGAAGTAGATGTAGATTTTGTGAGAAAGGCTGTCCGTGCAATTGGGCGCTGTGCCATCAAATTAGAGAGAGCAGCTGAGCGGTGCATTAGTGTTTTGCTTGAGCTTATCAAGATTAAAGTAAACTATGTTGTCCAAGAAGCTATTATAGTCATCAAAGACATTTTTAGGAGATATCCTAACACGTAAATCTTTTGTCCACTGTTTTGTTTTGTTTTGTTTTGTTTTTTTTTTTTTTTTTTTTGTTCTTTTAGTGGCCATATTATTGCTTTGACATTGTCGCGGAGTGATTCATGTCTTTCCAAACTTGTTCTTGATTCGCAGCTATGAGTCCATCATTGCTACGCTTTGTGAGAGCTTGGACACTTTAGATGAGCCTGAGGCAAAGGTACTTTGAAACAATTGCAAGGCTTTGGCCTTATGATTGCTTGTGTTTCCCACAATTCCCATTCCACAAGTTCTTATTTCTTTTCACAGGCATCAATGATCTGGATAATTGGTGAATATGCGGAAAGAATTGACAATGCTGATGAGCTCCTTGAAAGCTTTTTGGAGAGTTTTCCTGAGGAACCTGCACTAGTCCAGTTGCAGTTGCTGACAGCAACAGTCAAACTCTTTCTTAAGAAGCCAACTGAAGGCCCACAGCAGATGATTCAGGCACGTGCTTTGAGTTTGATTGTGTTTATCAGATTCTCATTTATTTTATTTTTTAAAAATCAAAGATGTCCCCATTCCCCCTTCCCTCCATTGCCTTTGAAATCAAAATTGGCCTTTTGAAATACTGCTTGCGCCCTTTGGCTCTGATTTGGTCAGAGCACTATAATCTCAATGGCTAGTAGTTAACTTGGCTTAGAAATTTTGATTTGCATGTTTTCAAGTTGATTCTTATAATGTATCATCCTCTTTTAGGTCGTGTTGAATAATGCCACTGTGGAAACTGACAATCCTGATTTGCGTGATCGGGCCTACATATATTGGCGTCTTCTATCAACTGATCCTGAGGTGTGTATTACGTAAAATCAATTGTAGTATCTCTTTCTACCCATTCTTTAATGCCCTGTATGGTTACCACTGCTACACTAATACTAGAAATGCTTACTGGGGTATGATGCCATAAGATTTTCTTTTGGAGTCCTTGTCATATGTCATGCTTGCACAACTTCTAGGGCCACCTTTGCAGAAGGCATATAAAACCTCATCTCATTCTCTTTGGTTTAAGCGTCTTCTTACCTTCATGAATCGTAGTTGAACTTTTGCTTGTGCCGTTCTGAAAGTTTTCTCCGTGAACAAAGCCACTTCCAAATTTGTGTGAGAGTAGAGATGTGCCAGTTGTAGTTTTAATTGTCAATCTGGACTCCTGGTGCAACTGTGCATTGAAATGGGCAATGTTAGAGCCATATACAATTGTTAATTCATTATGTACTTTTTTTTCCTTCCCTCTCCTTCTCAGGCAGCTAAAGATGTCGTGTTAGCTGAGAAGCCCGTGATCGCTGACGATTCAAACCAACTCGATCCTTCTCTACTTGATGAGCTTCTTGCAAATATAGCTACTTTGGCCTCTGTGTATCACAAACCTCCGGATGCATTTGTGACCCGTGTAAAGACTGCCCAGAAAACAGAAGAAGATGACTATCCTGATGGGAGTGAAACTGGGTATTCTGATACACCTTCCCATGCACTTGATAGTGGTGCATCACCACCTGCTACGTCAAGTCCGTATGCCGCAGCAAGGCAACCAGCACCTGCACCAGTTGCACCTGCAGCTCCGGCTCCTGTGCCAGATTTACTCGGTGATCTTATAGGCCTGGATAATAGCAACAATGAGAATAATGCTATTGTATCTTCAGATCAGCCTGCAGCACCTGTTGGGTAAGTAAGGTGGAATTCATAATTATTTTTATAATAGATTGTTGTGATGCATAGTGATCAGATATGGAATTTTTTTGCAATTCAAGTTAGAAATTCAAATGTTGAATTTTTTGGAATTGTTTTAATGGGTATTCCATACCGGGGAATTATCTGTACTACTAATGATAACTTTCTAGTTTTCATCAATGGTTTTGAGTTTTTAGAACTTGGTAGGATGTGCTTTCTGAAAACTCAGTGTTTGTTCGTGCACCTATGAATGCACAACTCTTAGATTTCTGGCTTTGATTGCAGCCCACCTTTACCCATTCTGTTACCGGCATCAACTGGTCAAGGGTTTCAAATCAGTGCACAGCTGATACGAAGAGATGGTCAAATATTTTACAGTTTATTGTTTGAGAACAACTCACAGACTCCCCTTGATGGGTTTATGATTCAGTTCAACAAGAATACATTTGGTCTTGCTGCTGCTGGACCACTTCAAGTAGGTATTGCTTACATTAATCATGGAACAGATTTTTACAAGGTTGAGTTCTAAATTGATGTTTTATTGTTAATCAGGTCCCACAATTGCTACCTGGGACATCAGCAAGGACTCTTCTGCCGATGGTTTTGTTCCAGAATATAGCTCCTGGTCCTCCGAGCACACTTTTGCAGGTTGCTGTGAAAAATAATCAACAGCCTGTGTGGTACTTCAATGATAAGTTCTCATTGCTGGCATTCTTCACTGAGGATGGTAGAATGGAACGTTCTTCCTTTCTTGAGGTAAATAATATATTGTTAGATCTAAATTTTCAATGGCATCATGTGCCTCGGTTGATGAACTCATGATGATTGCTCCAGTCTTCCTCTTTATTATATTGACCGTCGGTATGGAAAAATTCTGAAGCAGTGCCTTCTGGGAAAAAATATTTTAGAATATTGGACAACTCAGGAAATATCCAATATGTGTGAAGATATCATTTGCTTCATTTTGGCTGGAGTTTATGAACACAAATCATGCTCTATCTGGGAGAACAAAGTATTCTGCCATCATTTAGGCAGAGATGTTCCATTATGTAGTTTGATTGTAGCAAATGGATTGTAATTCTTTTACATTTCTCTCAAATTGCAGACATGGAAGTCCTTACCTGATTCAAATGAGGTTTCTAAGGACTTTCCCAGTATTGTGTTGAATAGTGTGGAAACAACCTTAGACCAGCTGGCTGCATCAAATATGTTCTTCATCGCCAAGCGTAAGAACGCAAATCAGGACGTGTTGTATCTTTCTGCTAAGATCCCTCGAGGAATCCCCTTCTTGATTGAGCTCACAGCAGTTGTTGAAAACCCTGGGCTCAAATGTGCGATCAAAACTCCAAACCCGGAAATGGCCCCTCATTTCTTTGAAGCCCTTGAGATTCTCCTCAAGAGTAGTTGATTATATTTCCCGTCCTTTTTCCCCTACACTTTTCATTTCTCAATTTCTTTTTGTTTACATTTTTCCTTTGGGTTTTGGGGTTGGGGCTGATATTTGCAGCTGTATAATATTTAGGATACTCAAAATCTGGTTGGTTTTTCCCGCTTCTAGTCCATTTAATACCTGTCCAGGCCTGTGATTGAATTGTATTGATAAAAATGAGTTTTTGTGATTGAATTTAATTTTGATAAAATTGAGATTTTGTTGCACAAACTTCCCATTTTGTAGTCTTAACTGCTTATTACAATGGATGTGGATCTGTACATATGCTTTGTGTTTAGGTCTCGAGATTTCAATTCCATTCCTTTTACATCCATGATCACCAATAGTGTTCTAACTTTGATATCACTTTTATATGACATCTGTTAATGCATGTGTTCTGTATCGTCATTGTTAAAACAACAGGTCCTCAGTTGGCTATCTATTTGAGATTCTGAACCCAACTAGTTGTGGTCAATCCATTATGGTTTGTCATTTCGTTTGTGATTAAATTCATGTAGGTCCCTAGATGAATGGGATCTACTTAAAAAAGTATGGTAAGCTCTACATCCATGAGTATATGATTAAGATTTTGTTTGCAAGCTAAATATGATTGTTAGGATGAAATTGGTATGTGAATTGATATTTGGTTCATTCTATTCTCTCAAATGTAATTTTTAACTTCAATAATATTTGATGGGGAAAACGATTTGTATAAACCGTTGCGAGTTCCCATATTTCCGGAAGATCATATTAAATTTTTTTTTTTTTTTTTTGGCAGCTCATATATTTGGATGGTTATGCACCTTATGGTCGTGTGTTCACACTAGTATGTAATTTAATAGCTGTTCAAAAGCTTAAGCCACCCCAATTCATATACTAATTTCAGCCGGGACACTATTAACATTGTCTTCCACTCGAATTCGCAATGTTTATTACGTAATCAAATTACCTACTCAATCCGGAGACTTGGCGTGATACTAGATCAAAAATTGAATAACGATGTGTTTACATATAATAACAAAATAACAACATTGACACGTAAAATAATAAACACCTTGATACTGAGTAACAAATCTGTTGAGTAACCGATGTTGACACATTGGGCACATTTAATAATGATATTAGTGTGAGTGGGGAGTAGATGACAGACTCCACCCCTTATTACTCATGTAATTTTTGGAAGGAAAATGATAAGGTCACCGAATGATTTCCCGATTAAATCCTGAATCTGACGTGTTTTTGTTTATTTCATCTACTTAAATAATTTTTAAAAAATAATTGTTTAACAATGATAAGTATAACCAATTAAGTCAAATTCGATGTTAATTATGGAATTTATTTTTGATCTCCTTATCATTACTCTTTTTGGAATACGTTTTTTACTTTTTCATTACTTTTTGTGGGTCTTACATTTTTCTCTTTTTCCCTCTGTCAAACATTTTACTGACGTGGATATTGACTAAACTTTAAGTTTAAATTAAAAATACAATTTACCTTAGTTGGTTTGAGAGAATTTTGAATAATCTTAAAATGGGTAGGGCATCTTATTCCTCTCCCACGCTAAGTTGATTTCAGTTTTGGTGAGGGAAAGAAAGGAAGGGTTAGTTTGGCTAACTTGAACTAAGCAAGAAAGTAAAACAAATAGGAAATTTTTAAATATTTTAATAATTTGGCTAGTGTGAAAAAAAAAAAAAAAAATTCAGAAAAATAATATTATCTCAACTCATTGATTTTTCCAAAAATGTTACCTCCAAAAAACACAAGAAAATTATAATTTTTCCTAAAAAATTGTATCATTATATTTTGATTTCCTATTATGCCCTTATTAGTTGTTTATTGTTGTTCCTTTTCTTAATCGATGTATTAAAATTATGTTATTAAACTGTAACTTTGTGATTTTTTAAATTATGACTTTTCTCCACACTCACAAAAGAAGGGAATTAATCTAATATAGTAGTAGAGTCCTAATCAAGTTACGGAGACATCTGCAAAATACATATATATATATATATATATATATATATATATAATTTATACTATGTATATTACTTTATATTGAATTAGTAAAGACAATTTTGGTATATAAAATTATTATTTTTTCATTCTTCTTTTATTCTAAAAAACAATATTTTCAAAAAAAAATTATATTAATAAAAAAATATAATAAAAACTAAATTTTCTTTTTCTTTCCATCACTTTTTTTTCTTCACTTTCCACCATCAAATTCCGGCCGAAGAAAAAGTAGTGGGCCCCAGTGCACTCACGAGATACCGTGCAATTTCTCATCGCATCCAATTCGAGTCTATAGTGCATACAATATCACTCTCGCACTCTCCGTTAATTTTGAAATCGTTACCTAGGGCTTCTTACTACTCCAATCAAAGGCAAAGTAAGCTTCGATCCACTGCGTATTCTTAATATGCATGCGCGCACACACACACACACACATATATATATACACGTATACCAATCTATACTTGAGACATCTTCCATGAAATTTTCTGTTTTTTGTTCGATTTTGTTTGATTAGTAGAATAGATCTATGTTATTAAATATTCATTTCTGATAAAACTCAAAATTGTTCAATAAAAACAATCTTCTTTCAATCCAGAAGTAATTACTACTTGATATATTTTTTTTTTCATGCATTTTCTACCTTCAAATATTGTTTATTTTAGAGCTTAAATCAAATTTTGTTTTGGCTGCGTTTGTTTGAATTTTTATTTGGTTTAATTTATTTTTTATTTTTAATGTCCGAGCGTCCATGAAAAACTTTTTAAAGCTTCAATAATTTTTGTCAAGAGTCTTCATGTAGCTTTGATATAAAAAATGTTTCAAAGTAGTTCTTTTTTTTTTCTTTTTCATGCATTTTCTACCTTCAAATATTGTTTATTTTCGAGCTTAAATCAAAAAAAATTATTTTTAATGTCTGAGCGTCCATATATGAAACTTTTTAAAGCTTGGATAATTTTTTTCAAAGAGTCTCCATGTAGCTTTGATATAAAAAATGTTTCAAAGTAGTTTTTTTTTTTTTTTTTTTTCTTTTTCCCTGCAATAATTTATAACAAAGAATAGCTGCTATTTTGTTCTTCTGAATTGACTAATATATGATTTTCAAGCTGCTTATCGAGATATGTTCGATTGTTTTTGCCTCTTTCTAATTTTTTTGTTGTGTTTTCCCACCCCTCTAAATTGTATTTGTTCCATTTCAGTATCACGAAAAATGATATATTTATGCTAAATTGGATTAAATTATTATTTCTTGGAAAGGTGCATTTTGTATGCCAAAAGAAATTATTAGTTTTGGAGTTGGTTTTATTGGCAATGATATTAGGAATTCACATCTCAAATTAAGTGACACTTCAGTTTCTCATATCATTTCAAAATCAAAATTACTTAATTTTTGCTCGACTTACCACACCATTCGAAATGAGTCTATATTAGAAGTGTTCATAAAATACCTGTGTGTGTGTGTATAAACACTATATATATATATATATATATATATATATATATATATCTCTGCTGTGGTATTTGTTGCGTTTATTCGTGAATATTTGTGCATTTAATTTATTGATACTTGTGTTTAGGTAGATGACATACTCAAGAGAAAGAAGGTGAGGTCCCTTTATTGGGCTTTCCATTTACAACTTTGTCCATTTAAATTTAGAGCCATGTTATTGTCAGTTATAAATATCTTATGGATATTTTCCCTGTTAATATGCTTTTAGGTCTGCTTCACCGAACAACTCCAGGTCACCTGGTAGGGGCCATCGCTCAAGATCATTGTCAAGGTCTAGGAGGAGTCGTTCCAGGTATGGTAATAATGACAGTGGAAGTTGCAGTTTAGTAGTCATTCCATTCGATTAAATTCCTGCTTGAGTAATTTCTAGTCGCGCACACACTTATACATAGTGAGTATACATTATTAAGTATGTTTATTCTTTGCCAGAAATTTTCTTTCATATGACAGTTTGTATTGCTCCAGGAGCCAAGATTCCGTTGATGTAGTTAATCCTGGGAATAATCTTTATGTAACGGGTTTATCTACTAGGGTTTCTACCAGCGATCTTGAGAAGTTCTTTAGCAGTGAAGGAAAGGTATGAACCTTTTCAATTTTGTTTTATAATTTCCATATGTCATACAGAATTTCTCTTTAACCAACCTTAAGAAATATATGTTGTCAAGTGCTTGTAATGCTGATTGAGAATGATCATAGTTGAGCTTGATTGTGGTATTTTTGATATATAGATTTTGCCTTTGTTGTGTGATTACACTACTAAATGTATCCCAAACCGAAGGAAATTATATATGTGTATAGAAGTTCAAATAGGAAATGAGAAAAAGGAATGTTGAAACAATGTATTTGTATATGATAGGAGAACCTTCTTTTTTTTTTGGAGGGGCAAGGAGCGAAGAATTAACCCACCCACTTGCCACTTTGGACCCTTGGATGGTTTGCAAACTCTTGATGCACTCGCAAACCATGAGCATCATTTAATTACAGGCCTCACCTTTGGTGAGTTTCAAACCGGGCCTTACCAGTTGAGCTAGCCCATATGGGCTGGTAGGAGAACTGTTATAATAGGGTAATCGTCAACAAGAAGTTAACAGGGGATTTAGTTAGCTGTTCAGAAACAACCTCCTGTTACGCTCGTTGGATCATACATGTGCTCGCTAAAATGGTGAGATTCTCATGGCAACAGAGGTTAGGAAAGTAATTCTTCTAATGTATGATGAATGAAAAACTATTTGGAAGTGAGAGGTTTCAATGTGTTCCTCAGTATTCATCTTATTAGTATTTGGTAACTGGAAGTTGAAGGCTCTATTTCTTCCTCATCACTCCTTATAGGAGAGGTATTGGTTGTGTGCATATGTTATTTACTGGATATTTTAATGATTAATGTCCAGCTTTTTTTTGAGGATGAAAATCCAAATTAAGTGCTTATCGGCATGATGTAACATTGAATGTGGATGGCAATAGGTACAGCTAATCATCAATCTGTAGTTGTATCCTTATATCAGAATGTGCTTGTATCTTTTGTGAAGAATTATGACCTTCTTCATATGATAGCATTGGACTTGGATGAACTTTTAGACTATGTGAATAACTCACTTTAAACTCTGGTCTACTCTTCTGTTTAACCAAATTCATGAGAAAGTAACCATCTTTGGTATTCTTCCATTGATTGTTTGCAGATGTCAATTTTGTTTTCAGGTTCTTGAGTGCCATCTAGTTTCAGATCCTCACACTAAAGAATCTCGTGGATTTGGTTTTGTCACCATGGAAACAAATGAGGATGCAGAACGTTGTATTAAGTATCTCCATCGTTCTGTGCTGGAAGGTCGATTAATTTCTGTGGAAAAGGTAATTATTTTCTTTTCAATGGCTGGGAATAATATACTGTTTAATCAGAATAATTATTCACAGTCAACTTTTTATTAGGTTGATTCTGCTCATCTTCAGAAATGTTGCCTGATAAATTTTGGCAGCAGGTCTGGTCTGTGATTCTCTGTAGCTCCACCGAATACACTAAGGTCTAAAGTCTAAACAGTTGAACCTACCCCTTCACGACTTGAGCTCTGCATCGACATTTCAAACTCACCGATTCAAATTCGACTAATTTGCAGAGGGTTGTACGCCCTTAATACCTTTCTTTGATAGTAACAGTATGCCATGGTTATATCATTTATTTTCTTCTATATTTTGAGAAGCCCTGGAGGCATGTTGATTTAAAGAATCTCATGGCTTCAGTTTGTTCTGGTCTTCTTCAATACTCTGAACATTCAATTGGTGTGTGTCTTACTTAAGTTACTCATAACTTTAAATAAATTCAAGGTAGTCTTTGTATGATTGATATATATATATATATATATTGGGTGTGGGGCTATTTGACATGGTTGTTCTATGTCTTCATTAGTAGAAAAACGTAACATGGCTTTAATTTTTCCAGTTTATATTACGGCAACCCTAAAGTCAGTAAACATGCTCGTTTTCAGTTCTTTGGGGACGACTTAAAAAGATGGAAATAATCCATGGAGTATCTTTGTGTGCTTTATCATGACCATAATCCTGGGGAGGGGGCGATTTCCTTCCAATTTCTGGAAATTTGTTATTGTTTTAATTTTCTAAAGAGCAGTATGTGTTAGGCAGCATCATTCCTGTGAGTAAAATAGCTGTCTTATTTATTTTCCGTGATGTTATCTTGCTTTTTGTCTCCATTTGCAGGCAAAAAGGAAGCGTGGGAGGACACCTACTCCTGGAAGGTATCATGGTTTGAGAGATAGACAAGGTACATGCAATATTCATGCATTTATATGGTGTATATGTTTCATAAACTGAAATTTGATATGTTTAATTGGCATCATGGCTGAATTATTTGAACAGTCTATGTACCTGAACTCCAGTTTGAAACGTTTAGAAAATGTAGTATTATCCATTAATTTCTGTTTGGGCCATGATTTGCTCTAGACCTGTGACCTGTAAATTACAATGGTCTAACATGTCATCAATTTCAGTTAGACAAGATCCGGTCAAGAAAAGCCTGTAGTTTATCGATACTAATGAGCAATAGAATGAGAAACTTTAATCAACATCACTGAGTTTGAACTCCTCTGATTTAATTTATGTTTCTTTTGAATTGGTAATTAATATGAAACCATTTTCCAACATCAATTTGTTTAAAGTCCTTTGATTCACTCGATTGGATCATTAGATCTCTGACTTTTGAGATGATTCTGCAAGATTCTGAGAAATATTTCCTAGTTTGCTCACCAGCAGCTGCTTGACCATCTCATATCCCCATAACCTTTTCTTCCATTCCGTGCGATACTGCAATGTTGTGGATGTTCCAAATTTTTTAGCTGATGCAATATTTTGGATTGTGGACAAGTACGAGGTTTAGTGCTGTGTAGACTGCATATTTTTGGAGACTGATGATTCATGAATCCTTCCTGTTTTATCTCCTGTTTTTTTTTTGGTTTTATTACTTTTGTGTCTGTGTATGTGTTTATGCAGGAAATGTTCGGAGACGGTCTCGTAGTTACTCACCTCGTCGCCGATATGACAGAGATCCCTATTCAAGGGATCGGCGAGGAAGATCACGCTCCCCATATGGAAGGAGGACAGAGAGCCATTCTGATTCACATAAGAGGCGCAGGGACCGTTCATTATCAGCTGATGGTAGTGGCTACCGAAGAGCATACTAATTCAATTGCGAGTCTGTATCCCTAGTATATACATGTTCACTAAATTTAATTGGTTTTTCCTTTCAAAGTGTGGGATCCTTGTCACCTTCATCCCCCATTGCTATTTGTATCTCTATTTAACTTGAAACCTATATTCTTATGAGATGCTTCTGTCTTCTGTTTTGGAGAGTCTTATTAGTTGTGTGGTGTCAAACTAGGCTGCTCTCAAATTCCAGCTCTCATGCATTGTTATCCTATTGTTTTGTTATTTGTCTTTGATTGGTAGCACCAGTATTGCCTGTAGAAAAATTTTAAGGGTTTGCTTAGTTCAGTTTTTGTGAGAATAGAAGGGGGTTACATTATTTAGTTTCAAATAATACCAGTATGCATTTTAATTAAATTAAAATTTTAAATTTTCAGTTTGTCAAGAAACACTCTCTCACACGCTTACATTAACAAGCAAGCAAAAGTGTGAGTTATATTTTTTTTTGTCGATTTGTGATTGGCCACGGACCATGTAATACTTGAACCATCACTTATTATTTTGGAAGGGGAGGAAATATTCGCCAGCACTAGCTACTCGGCACATTGTATATGTAGCAATGTAGCAGGCTTGAGCCCAGTTTGTGCTGTCCTCGTGAGATGGGCCAGTGGCCCAACCTCTCTGGCGAGAAGGGAAAAGAAATAGAAAATTTATAAAAAATTTTGTGGTTTGGTTAGCGTGAAAAGAAAAATTTTCAGAAAACAAAAGGAGAGTTTTCTTATACAAATTAATATTCCTAATTTGGTTACAACTCTCTTACTCTTCAAATTAAAATTCTTCACTACACATACAAAACAAAGTAAATTAATCTAATAGATAAAGACAAATACTAAGTACGCATGTGGAACATGTATATTTATTTATAAATCCAATTGTATATATTATTTTTATTATTATTAAATTCATAAGGGTAATTTAATTGTATATATTATTTTACTACTATTATTACTATTTAATTATATATATATTATTATTATTATTTTACTATTAAATTCATCAGGGTAATTTTGACATGAAAAATCATTTTCCTTTCACTCTCTTGCTATCCAAACTAATTAAACAATATTTTTTTACAAGTTTCTTCAAAAATATTCTTGCTAACCAAATGCATAATAGAAAATTAATTTTCTTTTCTTTCAGTTTCTTTTCTTTCACTTTCCATCATCATTTTCTAGCTAACCAAACAGACCCTAGGCTCCGTTCGGTTAGATAGAAATAAGCTAGAAAAGAAAAGAAATAGAAAGTGAATGAAAAAAAAAAAAATTTCTAGCGCGCATTTGGTTAGTATGAAAATTTATTCAAAAAAATTATAAAAAAATATTAGTTTGTTAGTTTGAATAACATGAAAGTGAAAAGAAAATGATTATGCATACCAAAACTACCCTTTTGAAATAAAATGATAGATATATAATTGTTTATATTCATTTCTATTATTTATATTTAAAATAAGACTTCATAATATTTCCTAGGTAAAACTAATTATTAGATTAAGATAAACGAATTAAAAATAAAAAATAAAAAACAAAAAATTAGAGACGAATAGGCAATAATACTGTTTGGGATCGGATTATGAGTGGCTAGAAGCAAGATCTATTTTACCATGTATTTGGTTACTATTAAAGTTTTTCAAAAAAGTTATGAGAAAATATGCTTTTGTTAATTTGGGTCGGATGAAAGTGAAAAGAAAGTGATTATACTTACCAAAATTACCTTTGTATCAGTTAAAGTTTTAAAAATAAATATTGTGCAATAGACGACAAAAAAAATATATATATATAACAAAATAAGGCAATTAATTTTTAGAAGTTGGATTACACATAATTAGAGAGTAGCTCAACAAAATATTAATATTTTTTTCTTTTATTTTTGAACCTCGGCATTAGATATTTTATTTTTAAACCTCCTCATTAGATATTTTATTTTTTCGTTATTAATCACTATTTATGTGGATTATATTAAAAAAATATGCACCTGTCCTATTTTATTGAAAGAAAAAAAAATATATTGTTTCATAAAAATACTCGTCAAAAACTCACAAAGTCACAAAAAAAAAAAGAGTTACCCAACAACAAATACAAACAAGTTAGATAAAATAGAAAAGTCAAATAAAATGAACTCATTTCACGGGAAAATAATTTTTTCACGTGTTTTGTGCGAACAAATAAACAGATATGGGAAACCAAATTTTCTCTTACTTTTACCCTATTTGGACGATTTTTTTTTTGGGTTCCAAATATATACATTGTATCTGATATATATATATATACACACCTCTAATATATACATAGAGAATAATATATATTTTGCTCTTTTTGTGTTTTCTAGTTGAAAGTTCATGAGCCCAATTTTTTTTTTTTTTTTAATTTTTATTTTTAAGCTTCCTTATTTCTCTTAAATGAGTAGTTAGTTATACTTCTACGGTTCTACCTAAGAAGTCTTGAAGTATTGTTTTAATTTAAACAATATAAAAGAATATAAATAATTAAATTAAATAATTCATCATTTTATTAACACTTTGATGAAAATAGACATCATCAAAAACAAATTTATTTATTTATTTTTTAATATTTGAAATCATAAGGGTAATTTTAGTATGTACATTTACTTTCTTTTCATTTTAATGCTATCCAAATTAACAAACTAATATTTTCATACAATTTTTCTGAATAAATTTTCATGCTAACCAAATTCTTGATAAAAAATAACTTTTATTTTCATTAACTTCACTTTTCTTTCATTTTTCATTTATTTTTCTTCTCTAACTTATTTTTATCTAATCAAGCGGAGTATAAGGTATGTCTCATAATTCAAAATTTAGTCACTAATACTTGAAAAGATTGCCCAATCAAAACGATATACAGCCCAAGCCCACATAAAATTTGGGCCATTTGAGCTGAATTCTTAATTAGGCCTACTTGTCTGTCTCATCATATAGTGGGCCCAGTATGCCTTAACTGCTGGGCACGTGGCAAGTTAGCAGCATCAGCCACCACCAACTCGCTGCTTGCCATAGAATATTACAATTCCACTTGTCCATCGGATTAAGCGAGTTCACAATTTTCTATACACTAGCGCGTCGTTTAATCTTTTCCCCATTTTTTTATACGGAGTAATATTTATACTACTATATCTTTTTTAATTCCTAATTTTTTTCAAAGTCTTTCGAACACGGAAGTGACAAACCACACAAGCACACCGAAAGAAGAGTGAAAGCAATTTGGCTTCTCTCTTCTAATTACAGTAGAAGCGAAAGACTGAAGGTATATATATATGTGCGCACAAATTCTGTTCGAAACTCTCCACTCAATCTAAACGTATATATATGATGTATATTTTGTGTGTATGCATGCATATAGCTATGTATACATATATGGATTCTGATTGTTTGATTCATTCTTTTGCTATCATGTTTATGTTGTTTCAGAGTAGGTTTCCTTATCTCTCGCTCGTGTTGTTGATTCTATAGCTGATATATAGTTATATGCAGTTATGTTATATGGTTTATAAATATATTGTATATTTGGATATTGTTTTGAATCGATTTGATGTTGATGTTTATATGGTTTCATGATTGGCTTGGTCGGATTAGGTTTTGGTTTAGGATTTTTTTACATAATTATTGCCCATATTGCTTTTTGTGGTCTAAAATGGTTTTGCGCTTTGGGTTTTTGGACTGTTGTGTGATTAATTTTTCTTTGTCGTTCAAGAGTTATTGTCTTTATATGTTTAGGCTTCCTTAAGTTTTTATTCAGAACTGTTATTGTTGATTGGATTTGATATTATTGATATATTCGGGTCATTATTTTGGTTGATTTGGCTACTGTGTTTTAGGGGATTAGGTATTTTCCTGGTTTATAAATGATTACATGCTCTTTTATTTGGAGCAGGTTTGGTCTGAAAGTAGTAGTCAAAGGTAGGTTTTCTAATTCCTTAGGTGTGTTTCAGTTCGTTTGGTGTTGGTGGCTGTGTGATTTTTTGAGGTAGTATTTCTAATTCGTTGGTGGCCATGACATTTTTTTAGATAGTAATCATGTTTACTCTTCCCTACCAAGAAGTAAAAGTAAGTTGTATATAATCTTACTAATATTAAACGTTAAAATGTTATTTTATTTTATTTTTTATTTATATTTTATAATCTTACTAATATTTAACATACAACTTTACACAATATAATCAAGTGCTGATTTTATGGATATCATGCATTTCCTATATAGACAATACACTCTTGTTTGTTCGATCTCACCCTTGGAGCCTTGCTATTACAAATGAAATTTTCATCCTATATACAAGAAAAACTTCCTTGCACCTTTAATACTTCGTTATCTGTGTCATAAACCAGTTGTATCCACATCAGTAAAAGTGCTTTATTTTAGTGGGCCCTATCACTACATGGTAGGGTGATACCATGTCATCACTACAGCCAGCTCAATTAAGTTTTTCTCCCTATATACAGTCATCTTATTTATCTTCTAAAACTCTCCACATAAATGTCCTGTATATTTATATCTCTACACAACTATCTAATCTTCTAAAAATTTCTACACTACAAATACCTACAAGCTCTCCAATATTCTAGAATCTTCCAACTTTGAGTTCTCAACGCTAGGTGTGATATATTATCTCTAATTCATTCACTCACCAAGCCATGTTCATAGTCTGTTGTCTAGTCAATTCACTGCATAGAGTAAAACAGTGTTGAAAATGGATATGCTTCAGCCAAAGACAATTCCATCATCATGCCACAATTTGCCACTTAAGCTACCCAATGTATCCTAACTAACTCCTTTTTGGTAATATCACTGTCAACAAGTTTGTAAAAATTTACTTCTATATGGATTTATGGAATTTTATCGCCATGAGTGCAATCAAGATAACACACAAATATATTTGTTCTTAAACAACAGTGTTACACCATGGATTTATGGAATTTTATCGCCAAGATAACACACAAATATATTTGTGCTCTTGAACAGCGGTGTTACACTCTTGTACAAGAGGAGAAGAAATAAAAATCAAAACTTGTTCCAATAGTCCAATTTCAGTTGACCTTGTTTCATATATACTTTTGTGGAATACCTTTTTTCTTCAAAAATAGTAGGATATTGTTTTTTTATGCCAATTTACTACCTAAAAATTAGGTTGTTCACTACATGGATTATATAACATTATTGCCATCTGGTTGTTGCTGTGTAACCTGTGTTCCAATCATCTGGTTTTTGCTATGTTCTAATTATTTGTATCTATTTGTAGTTCTTCCTTGTTTCGTTCATTTATTTTGTTTTCATGTAAGCCGTTCCATTTTGCTTGCTTTTCGTCAACAATTTTCTCAGTGTCTACCCTTGTGCGATGCTTATTGAAGTCATCAATTATATTTGGACTTTGATATTTCTATGTTTTATCTAAGAAGGTGTTCTTTTCTTATGCCAAAGGAAAGGAGACTATGAAACAAGTGCCGATAACTTTAGGTGGATAACAAAGATAACTGAATAGGAATGGGAGGCTGCTGCTGCTGTTGTTCTTCTAGCGAAGTGGAACTCAACGGTTCACAGCCATTGTATCATGTTAGTAGTATCTCTCCTTCACACCTGATTCTTTTCTGATCTAAATGATCCTTTAATTTTCAAGCTTGAGCAGAAGTTTGTCTTCATAATGTGAAAGTGATTTTTTGTGCTAAGTTCTAAATTTTCTTAAGGTATCACTATGCTATTTACAATTTCCTCTATATGATGGTGCTAGCATTACTTCATAAAATGACATGAAGAAACAACGGAAAATATGTTAATTTTTAGATTTTAAAAGTCACATGTCATTCATTCCCGGAATCAAAGGTGATTCTGTTTGGTCATATTTTACTTTTTAAATCAGCGATTTCAAGGACTAGGATGTTCATGTTAGGATTTAAGTTAATTAGGCATTTAGGCTTTTGGTGCGAAGATTATGTATTGGTTTTATAAGCCTCTTGCCATTATCTTTTATGGAGGTCTGAAGGATTTTTGCTGTCCTTAACTGAATGCTAAGCAAATTGGTCCGCTCCTAAGTCTAAAAACTTGGTGCATTTGCTCTTTGTTTTTTTTTTTTTACTTCATCGATTGTATGTTTCTTTCTTTTATTAGTGTAAAGTCAAAGTTTTGTGGTTTTCATATCAAATATGTGCATATGAAGTTGGAACGAGCTCTAGTGGTTGAAATGTCAGTGAAGAATTGCGTGGCGGTATGTTGAAAAGCGACAACAGCAAGACATGTTTGTGATATTGGATAAAAAAAGTAATCTCTTGGATTGAAACATGAGGTAGCTGCAAACATCTGAGCATAATCATGGATCTGATGAAAACCCTTTTACTGTTGTACTTCGTGAGAATCGTAGAAGATTAATCTTTTATATCAAATGATATTTAGTCTAAGAGTGAGGTTACAGTGGAAATAGTTTCGCATGCTGAGTTTCATGTATATTCTAACCCTGTGATTTTTTTTATTGGATTCTTACTTCTTTTTTTCTTTTTCTTTTTTTGTTTAAAAGATAATTCCCCTCTGAGAATGGGTGGTCCATTCTGCGGCTTTTAGATCTCCTCTTGAATTCTGTTGCTATAGACACAATACTTAGAGTGTCAGAATCACAATTAAAATGATTGTTTCAGAAATGATGTAAAAATATGTCCATTTTTTTATTTTTTTATTTTATGTGATATCGAGTGACATCTTGTCGGAAAATTTAGAAAAGTATGAAAAGAGCAGTGTGCATGAACTAATGCAGTCTGTAATTCCTGTATCAAGATGAATGTCTGTTGCATTGTATATGGAGTTTGAATGAAGCATGTCACATTACAAAAAAATTGTAAACAAATAGGCTATGGATTATGTGGACCAGTTCTGAAATATCTGTGGTTCTGTTCCAATTTATTATTGAATCCAGGGGATGGATTTCAGGCTTCTCAGAGATACCTGACTTGAAAAACAAAATAGAAGTATTAATCAATTGAAGAGCAGCAAATAGACATTGTCATAAACTCGATGTTCTTGCTTTGGTCATCTAAGTCCATGTACTAAGAATATAGTGGTGTTTGGGATGGGGATCAGGTTGGGAGTGGGAAAAATTGGGCCTCATCAATGACCATAAAGAAGTCTCCCTTCAGTGAAGGGGCTGAAATAAATGTCTTTAAGCCTTTTGCGCCTTCTTTCAGTTTCCATTGTTTCACTATTCATGGAAATATGTGGCATGCGGTGCACGTCTTCATTTAATCGTGTGATCTCAGCAAAGTTGGCGATTTGGAGGAAGTTTCACCTGGTTAACGAAGTATTTTCCATTATCATATGTGTTGAAAAAGAGACATTCGGTTTTAATAAGACCAGATTTTAGGGGATATGATAGGCGTGTAAATATAGATAGTCAATGACTAAGATTAGGAAATTCTGCCTGTAACTTCTGTTAGTGTACAACCTGTAGTTTACTGTTACAGTCTGTAGTCAACCTGTAGTTTCCTTTTTTAGCCCATTGTATTTCCTATTTAACTAAAGCATTGTAAACCATTCAAAGTATGGCAATATACAGATTCTTTTCAATCTTGAAATCGCCTATTTGGTATCAGAGCATCTTACCGATTATTCTGGAAAAAAAACCCTTAGCCGTCTTTTTTTTTTTTTTTTTTTTTTTTTTCTCTCTCTTCCAAACAACCCTAATCACCATGTCTGGTGACGTACCTGAGTCCATGACCAAGACCTTTGAGTCCCAAGTCCAAAACTCTCAGACACACTCGGTCCAGATTACCACAATTCGGCTAAACGGTGAAAACTTCCTTCGTTGGTCCAAGTCCGTGCGGATGTACATCCGAGGCAGAGGCAAAATCGGCTGCCTAACAGGAGAAAAGAACGAACCGAAACCTGAAGATCCATCCTACTCGACCTGGGATGTAGAGAATTCGATGGTGATGGCCTGGTTGGTGAATTCTATGGAGGAGGACATTAGTTCTAATTATATGTGTTACCACACAGCAAAAGAACTCTGAGACAATGTCAACCAGATGTATTTAGACCTGGGAAATCAGTCTCAAGTCTATGAACTAATGCTGAAACTCGGAGAGATCCGTCAAGGAGATAATAGTGTTACAAAATATTTCAACTCTCTAAAACGTTTGTGGCAGGACCTTGATTTGTTCAACGATTATGAGTGGAAATCGCCTGAAGATTGCAACCATTACAAAAAGAAGGTGGAAGGCAACTGCATCTTCAAGTTTCTCATTGGACTCAATGTCGAGTTTGATGAAGTGAGAGGCAGAATAATTGGACGACAACCCCTGCCTTTAATCGGTGAAGTCTTCTCCGAGGTTCAAAGAGAGGAAAGTCGCAGGCTGGTCATGCTTGGAAAAAAGTTATCAAATGGTGCTGTTAAGACCTCTGCCTTGGTCGCATCTGAAGCGAATATTGGTAGGAAACATAATGAAAAACCCCGTCTTTGGTATGACCACTGCAACAAGCCTCACCATACCCGTGAAGCCTACTGGAAAATTCATGGTAAACCAACGAATTGGAAGAGTAAGCAGGAAGGCAGATTCAACCGAGCCCCATCAGCTAATGAAGCCGAGGCACTTCTCTTCAGCAAAGAACAGATGGATCATCTTCTAAAATTGCTGAAATTCAATTCCTCGTCTGGCACTCCTAATGCTTCTCTTGCTCAAACAGGTAACAACCCGAAGGCCTTATCTTGTCGTTCAAATTCCAGTGTTACCCCATGGATCATTGATTCAGGGGCTTCTGACCATATGACAAGTTTTTCTCATTTATTTCAAACTTATTCACCTTGTTCTAGCTCTGAAAAAATCAGAATAGCCGATGGTTCTTATTCTCCTATTGCAGGCAAAGGTTTGGTAAAACTTTCAAAAATTATTGATCTTAAGTTTGTCCTTCATGTCCCTAAGCTTGCTTGTAACCTTTTATCAGTTAGTAAATTGTCCAAAGACTCTAATTGTCGTGTTATCTTTTTTAAATCCTATTGTGAATTTCAGGACCAGAGTTTGGGAAAGACGATTGGCAGTGCTAAGATGATAGATGGTCTCTACTATTTTGAAGATGATATTTCAAGTAATAAAAAGGCCAAGGTTTGAGTAGTTTTCGTTCTATCCCTGTTAGAGAACAAATAATGCTATGGCATTTTAGACTAGGGCATCCTAGTTTCCCTTATCTTAAAAAATTATTTCTTACTTTGTTTAAAGGATTGGATTGTTCATCTTTTTATTGTGAGAATTATTTTTTTATCAAAGAGTCATCGTACTACGTATTCTCCCAAACCTTACCAAACATCAAAACCATTTTATTTAATCCATAGCGATGTTTGGGGCCCTTCTAGGATCACAACTCTTTCTGGAAAAAAATGGTTTGTGACTTTTATTGATGATCATGCATGTTTGTGTTAGGTGTATTTAATGAATGAAAAATCCGAGATTGAAAAATTATTCAAGGATTTTTATATGATGATTGAAAATCAATTTTAAACAAAATTTGTCATTCTTCATACTGATAACGGCACCAAATACTTTAATGAAGTTTTAGAAGTTTTTTAACAAAAAAAGGAATTTTTCACCAATCCACTTGTGTTGACATGACCCAACAAAATGAAATTGCTGAAAGAAAGAATAAACATTTGCTTGAAGTTTCTCGTGCCATCATGTTTTCAATGAATGTTCTTAAGTATTTGTGGGGTGAGGCCGTTTTAACAGCAACATATTTGATTAACAGGATGCCTACTTGTGTTCTTAACTATTTTACACCCCTTGAAAGCCTTAAAAAATCTTTTCTTGAAACTCGGATTTATTCCAACCTGCCTTTGAAAGTATTTGGGTGCACTGTCTTTGTCCATTTACCTAATAGACTTCGGTCTAAATTGGATCTTCGGGCTGAAAAATGTGTATTTGTTGGGTATGCCCCGAATAAAAAGGGGTACAAATGCTTCAATCCGAAAACAAAAAAAAATGTTTATCAGTATGGATGTATTTTTTCTAGAAAATCATCCTTATTTTCAGAAAACTTTTCTTCAGGGGGAGAAAGAGAGTGAAGACAATTTTTAGGAGATTTCTACTAATATTCCCTTGCCTAAAACTATTGTCTCACACTTTATTACTCCAAACGCTGATCTTTTTAAACAAGAAAATGATGTTCTAGAATCAGGAAACCCGGGGCCTCCTAGTCCTAATCTGCCGAGCCTTACTGTATCTCCAACAGGGGGAGAAATCCTACCAACGGTTCTAAAAAAACCGAATCCTGAACTTTTGGTTTATAACAGGAAAAAGACTCATCAAAAGAGTAGAGAGCCTACTATTGTACCTGAGCAAGGCTAATCAGAGGTCCCGAGCATTGACTCCCTGAACACTCAAGGTACTCTAAATTCTAACTTGTCTAGAGTTGTCCTTACTATTTCTGATCGTACAGAGTCACCTAGCCAAGTTCCTGTAGACCTTGATATCCCTATAGCTGTTTGAAAAGGAATCCGAACCTATACCCAGTATCTCATTGCCAAATACTTGTCTTATGATAAACTTTTCCATAAACATAGGGCCTTTACTTCAAATATTTCTCACTTGTTTGTTCCAAGAAACATTCAGGAAGTACTAGATGATCCGAATTGGAAATCAGCAGTGTTAGAGGAGATGAATGCTCTTAAAAGGAGTGGAACGTGGGAGATAGTTGACTTACCCAAAGGAAAGAAAACTGTTGGGTGTAAATGGGTTTTCACTAGTAAGTGTAAAGCTGATGGTAGTGTGGAAAGGTAAAAGGCAAGATTTGTGGCGAAAGGTTTTACGCAAACGTACAGCATTGATTACTAAGAGACGTTTGCTCCTATAGCAGAAATAAATTCTATCCGAGTCTTATTGTCGTTGGCAGTCAATTCTAACTGGCCATTACATCAGTTGGATATAAAAAATGCCTTTTTAAATAGAGACTTGGAAGAAGAAGTGTTTATGAGCTTGCCACCTAGGTTCGAAGGAGAACACGGTTAGAGCAAAGTCTGTAAACTCAAAAAATCCATGTACGGTTTGAAACAGTTTCCAAGAGCGTGGTTTGAATGCTTTGGAAAGGCTGTGAAGAGTCATGGGTATCATTAGAGTTAGGCAGACCATACCATGTTCTACAAACACGGTGAGGAAGGGAAAATTGCCGTTTTAATTGTGTATGTGGATGATATAATTTTGACAAGTGATGACATTGAAGAGTTGACCAGACTGAAGAAGAAACTTGCTAAAGATTTTGAAGTCAAAGATCTGGGAGCATTAAAATACTTCCTTGGAATGGTATTTGCCAGGTCAAGAGAAGAAATTTTCGTGAGTCAACGAAAATATGTACTTGATTTGCTTAATGAGACAGGACTACTCGGCTGTAAAGCTGCTGACACTCCAATTGAAGTCAACCTGAAGTTAGAAGCTACCGAACCCGAGAATATGGTTGATCGTGAAAGATATCAGAGATTAGTGGGAAGACTAATTTACTTATCTCACACACGCCCAGATATAGCATTTGCAGTCAGTATGGTGAGTCAGTTCATGCACTCTCCTGGACAGGAACACTTTGAAGAAGTGTGCAGGATTCTAAGATACTTAAAGGGCTCACCAGGTAAAGAACTTATGTTCAATAAACAAGGTCATTTGCAAGTGGAGGTGTACACAGATGCTGATTGGGCAGGCAGTATAGTTGATAGACGATCTACCTCAGGATATTGCACCTTCGTTGGAGGAAACTTAGTCACGTGGCGAAGCAAGAAACAAAATGTAGTATCGAGGAGCAGTGCAGAAGCCGAGTTCAGAGCACTAGCCCATGGGATTTGCGAAGCTATATGGTTAAAACGACTCCTTGAAGATTTGAAGGTTATTGTTTCTCCTCCAATGAGAGTCTACTGTGACAACCAGGCTACCATTTCAATTGCTCATAATCCAGTCCTCCATGACAGAACCAAACATGTGGAAGTTGACAAACACTTTATCAAGGAAAAGCTTGACTGTGGTATGATTTGCATTCCTTATGTCTCTACTACTGAACAAGCTGCAGACATCCGTACCAAAGGACTATACAAGAGACAGTTTGAAGTTTTAAGAAGCAAGCTAGCTATGGAAGACATCTACAAGCCAGCTTGAGGGGGAGTGTTGAAAAAGAGATATTCGGTTTTAATAAGACCAGATTTTAGGGAATATGATAGGCGTGTAAATATAGATAGTCAATGACTAAGATTAGGAAATTTTGTTAGTGTACAGCCTGTAGCTTCTATTAGTGTACAGCATGTAGTTTGCTGTTACAGCATGTAGTCAGCCTGTAGTTTCCTTTTTTTAGCCCCTTGTATTTCCTATTTAACTAAAGCATTGTAAACCATTCAAAGTACGGCAATATACAGATTCTTTTCAATCTTGAAATCGCCTATTATATGGTTATTAACTTTTTGACAAGTCAACTAATGAACGCTGAATATGGGTGGAAAATGGTGATGATGGCTATGTTTTCGGTCTTAATTATTACCAAAACTTGGTTGAATCCTTTGCTACTTCGGTACTTTTATAATAGATTGCTGGATGATGATATTTATTTGGGAATGTTGAAAGTACCAGTTAACTTTTCTTTTCTTTTTTCCCTAATTAGTACCAGTTAAATTCTTTGATAATTGATTAAATAGTGTTCCAGATCCAAGATAAATTTGGCCTTTGATTGCTTACTGAACATAACACATGGAAGTAAAAGAATTTAATCTGTTCTCTTCCAAAGTTCTGTTCCATGGATGCACCTGCTGTGGATCACTATATAAACAATCTGTAAAGTGTTGCTTAGATGCCTGCTTCAAGAACTAGCTTGAAACTAGTTTTGCTTTTATTGACCCGGTGAACATAGTCATAAGTGCGTGTTGTATCTTCCACAAGTTCCAAGTGTTCACATATATATGGTGAAACATTTAGCAAATGATCGGACTTCAAATGCTGACAATTTTATCCGAATACTCTCTCTCTCTCTCTCTCTGTGGATCACTGTTAGGATAATCTGCTAAGTGCTTCTTAGATGCCTGGTTCAAGTACTGGCCTGAAACTATTTTTGCTTTTCATTGACCCGGTAAACATAATCATAAACCCGTCTTGTACGTTCTACAAGTTCCTAGCCACCCACATATATATGGTGAAACAATTAGCAAATGCTAAGACTTCAAATGTTGGCATTTTTATCTGGATACTCTCTCTCTCTATCATATGGTTCTGAGACGTAGATTTAATTACATGCTTATCATGGTTTAGATGAATTTTACCACAAGAATGTTTAATTTCTTGCTATTGAAGTCATTTTATGAGTTTATTCTCTCTGGTCTCTGGAATTTCCACTTCATTTTGCAGTATTTAAGAGTGTCAGAGCAGCATGAGCCGCCATCGTCTCAACGTGGCACAGCCTCTGTACTCCCTACTGGGTTATTAGTTGATACAAACCTAGGAACTTCAATCCCTGACACTTGTAGATCACCTCCAGCACCTGTGCAATGTGATGCAAATCTAGGACACCCTCGTACTCCACCAGGCAATCGAGAATATTCAGGCAACAAGAATGATGCGGCAGTGCAGCCAACAAATACTGAGCCAGCTGAACGAACAGATGCCGGAAACTCTTTTGAAGCTAAAGACCTGAAGGGATCTGTCTGCAAAGGGCAAAGTGAGATTGAACTGGCCTCAACAAAAGAGAAGTCTGGCGAACTAAAAAAATCAGGTGAGCCTCTTGTCTCAGCACAGGAGGAAGAGGAGGATGTTTGTCCCACCTGTCTTGAAGGTAATGAAATTTCATTATTAGTCACCACTAATTCTTCCTGCTCATCAATTTTTATGTGCTGGGCGATCTTTCTGAATTTTTTGGAATTTAAATTACTCAAACATATTCTATTTTATTTGGGCTATAAAAGTTTGAATATATGACTTTCTGGTTCTTCCTGCAGAGTATGACGCTGAGAATCCAAAAATTATCACAAAATGTGAACATCATTTTCACCTTTCTTGCATTTTTGAATGGATGGAAAGAAGCAATACTTGTCCAGTATGCGATCAGGTTTGCCTTGAATTTAGTTTTACTTTTGCTGTGTTTAGCATATTAATTTAATTAGATAACCGGTTACCATGTATGTTATGCAAGCATTGTGCTTCATTTCTGGTGCAGGAAATGATATTCAGCCCCGCCATTGATGTTGGCTAGCTATTTTCAAATCTGCAATAAACTTCTTAGCTTTTTGTGATCAAAGTCGAATCCGTGGTTGTGGATGCGTGACGGTTGTCAATTTTCCAGTGTTCAGTGGCTGCCTAAGATTTAGCTCTGTTGTGGTGATTTTGTTTTTGAAGGAGGCATTTCTTCTATATGCCAATTGTCTTGGTTTCTTTTGAATTTTGACAAAAAGTTAAAAAGAAACGAAAAGGAAACAAAAAGGAAGAAAATGGAAATTGACACGATATAAAACAATCCTTGGTCATCATTTATTTTTCTGTATATTCGTTCTTAACGTATAGATCAGCATATTAGAACTAGTACAATTGGGAGAGTTGCATAGAAAAGATTGGAAATAGGATGGATTTTTTGTTACTTTGTCAAAGAACAGAAGCGTGAGGCTGGCATTCTCTGCCTTATGTTGCTTCCATTTGATTGATTAGTCTCTCTCTCTCTCTCTCTCTCTCTCTCTCTGCCTGTGTGCTTGTAACTTTTCTTTGAATCTGCAAGTTAGATCCTTTTTTTATGTGTGTAGTTTTGGATGTGTGATAGTTCGGTTCCTGTGACAATCTTGCCTCCGAACCAATTCTGTAAATTTAAAGTGTTATGATTGATTCATGTGTATAAAATTGCCGGTTTTAACATCTGAACTTCAATAAACTTTACAGGTAGGTGGATCATAGATGTACATGATCCTGTAGTTCGGTGTTTCACATTTGTGTTTGCTAACCTAATCTTGTTATCAATTGTTGCTTTTCCTAGCACAACCAGCATTAGTGTGATGAATGTGTATCAAATATATTTGTGCTTTTTGTATGTGAAAAAATTGTGACCAAATTTTTTGTTGTTTATTCTCAAATGGTGTTCCATATGGTTAAATTGTAGAATAAGGCTCCATTTGGATTGAGGGATAGGAATTAAAAAAATGAATGTATTTAAATTTAATTATTTAAGGGGGTGTGGTTTGAATATTGTTTTTTTCGGTCAACCATTTTGCTCATTTTGAGACTCGAACACTCACCATCCATTTTTAGATGTAAAGAAAATACCATTGAGCCATAAGGCCTTGGCGTGTAGTTTTAACTTGGATTTTTAAATTTTTGATAGTCTTATTTGTGTGGATTTCATATTAAGATATAAAATATATTATTATTTAAAATCCATACCAACTTTTTGGATCTCAAACTTCTGTCCTAACATTTATATTCCTCAAATAACTTTAATAATCCATCATTTTATTCAAATCTCATATACCTTCATTTCAAATCTATATATACCACCATGGTCGGATTGATGGTCTGGAAAAGAGTGGGTGTTTGAATTTACAAATGTATTGGAAAATCAGCTATGGCCTATGGGAGTTGGATCAAATGAATGAGAAATTATTTTATGGTCCGGTGGACATCTAATCAAATAAGTTATTTTTATTTTTATTTTTGATTTGTGTCATTTTTTCATTGGCCGTAGGTAGAAAATGTCTAGGAATACGTGGTCCCGGTCAAATAACACTTCATGCAAGCAAATGTCTCAACTTTAAATTAAATCGAAATTCATTCTTCAAATTGAACCTAATTGATAAACAACAATTTCTTCAATTGAATACTCTTAGGAAGTGCAAACTGAAGAACTTGGACAAAAAATTTAGCTCCAAACTAATCCATGTAATGTGACTGAGCTATCAAAGCTTATGGTTGTCTCTCCATTCTAAAGCTTAAATGTTTTTATTTTTTATTTTTAATTAATATGGATCGCCATTAAATAAGAAACTCTAGTGCTGTTTTTGGTTCTTTTAATTTTTCTCTTTTTTTTTTTTCCCCTTGAAGGATCATCTTCTCAAGCCTTTCATAATTATATAATAATAATAATAATATTATTTTAAATATAGCCTTAATCCATCCCCGTTTGGGAAGGAAATGAAAAATATAATAATAATAATAATAATACTAATAAAAGGAGGAGGAAAGATTAATGTTTTTGGACATGTTTGGTTTATTTATTTAATTTTGTTGCGAGATAACAAAAAAGTACAAAACGTTTCGTTCGTAATTCAATAAAAGGAAAAGGAAAAGAAAAAGGTTGAAAGAAGCGATGCCTTTTGCTCATAAGTCGCTGATTTGTTCTCTCGAAAGTGGATGAAGACAAGGAGGAAAAGGGCTTGCATTCCCATTCTTTGTTACTTGTATTATTCTATTCTTTAAAAGAGAACAAAAAGGCACTCTTGCTTTAATATGTAAAATTAAACTCCACCTATTTTTTTTTTTTTTTTTTGCTTCATGTTTGATAAAATGGCAAGCAGTAGTTATAATTAACTTTCTGTATAATAATAATTATATATATATATATATTACATATGAGAGTCTGTTGATGTATCATAGATCTTTTTATTTATTTATTTATTTTTTTAATAAAAATCAGTTTACCTTTCTTTAATCTCTTTTACCTTTTATTTTTTTGAGGGGTTTTGTATTTCAACCAATGTTGATGTATCATAGCGCTTTTTTTTTTTCTTTTTTTTTTACCATTACTTAATCTCTTTTACGTTCTATTTTAATTTTTTTATTATTATATTTTTTCAGGGGTGCCGAATTGTATATCAAACGGATGCCAATGGTGGATGTTCATTTATTTTACCATTAGACCAAAGACCCTTCGATAATAATAAATAAATAAACGGACAAATTAAAGCTTGTTAATAGATAATGAAAGGAAACTATTACAAACCGACATAAAAAAATTATAAAATAAAAAATAAAGGAATGTCAAGATAATTTTTTAGAAGAGGATTGTCAATGTAACTATAAAAATCCTAAAAAGATGTTATTTTAATACTAAAGTGTTGTTTAAAAACTCAATTCTGTACTTAATTCTGAACGAAGTAAGCGTTTATTCAATTAAGTGTATTTGATAACGCAATTTGAATATCACTTAAAACGGTAAGAATTATTAAAAATAGGGTAAAATTTTAAATGACGGGGATATCACTTATCACTGAAAATTAAAAAATCAAAAATCAAAAAATATTTATTTTTTTATTACCGCTTAAAGACTTCAGTACTTAAAATTCAATTTTTAAAATTTTCAATACTTAATTTTCAGTTTTATCATACAACACCTAAGATTATGATTTTTCATTATTATCATTGTTTTAATGACAAAACGATGTGATGGGCTTGGGCTTTCTAATTGTTTTATATATTTGATTTTAATAGGTAAATTGGATGGTTGAGTGGCTTCAGTTGGCTCTAGGGATGGCTTGATATAATTTGAGATCTTAGTAAAAAAAAAATAAAATAGTAGTGTTTTAATATGTAATATATTAACATCAAATAATAGTTAATTATATTTATTTAAATCATTCTACTTGCTTTTTGAGATGCGAAGATATTAATTACATTATTGTATTCAAGTTTTATAAAGGTTTTTTTAAATATATAATATAACCATTCCAATAAATATAAACTCTATAATTACCGAAGGTATTGTGTCTTAATAGTATCTTCTCTACTTCCCAAAGTGAATGGTAAAGATTCTAGTCTCTAAATGAATAAAGTGAATTTGTACATGTGAAAAAAATAAATCTATAATTTAAAAAAAGTAAAAATTTTATGGAAAAAATAATATAAGAAAATAAATAAATTTGGGGTTTCTACTATTGGGGGTATAATAATATAACGAAATAAAATTTGAAAGGTAACAAAGGGAATAAATTTTTTGAAGCTTGTGTGTCTAATAATATAAGAAAATAAAAGTTAAGGGGTGTAACAAAATTTTTTGAGGCCTTCTGTTGGTGGGGCACTGGGGCTTTAGGGACCACTTAAGGCTCTGGCGGGTCGTGACCGAATTAAATAAGATTAATCTATTTATAGCAATATATATAATCTATAATTACTATTAAGAATGTAAGTCATTTTTATATTTTATATTATTTTATTTAAATAAAAGTAATACTAATAATACTAATAATAATATATTAGAATGAAATTTAATTAGAGACAAAAATATATAATATTTAAAAACTGAATTATTGAAATTTGATAAAAAGAAATCTAATTAGAGAAATAAGTATATAATATTAAAATTTTATTTATATAATTCAATAAAATAAAATTTAATTAGAGGAGCAATACCACTAATAATAATATAGTAGTAGAAAATAATAGAATTCAATAAATAGAAATCTAATTGGAGAAGTAAATATATAATTTATTTCAATAAAAACATAACAACAATTCTATATCAAAATATAAGATTAAGTGCAAAAAACCCTTTTTACTATCCATATAGTACAAAAAGGTCCATGTGTGGTATAAAATCGCCCTATATTATCAATTTGATGCAAATACCTTCTTTTCGAATAAAAAGATTATAATATTCTCTTGCCAATAAAATTAAATAATATTTTAAAAAATTAAGCAATGTGAAATTACCATTTTAGACAATTCTCAAACTCATCCACAAAGCTAACATTTTTGTGACAAATAAACCCTTAAAAATACTCCTATGTCTTTTAATTTAAGGGCTAATTGATCATTTTACTGTAAGCAATATCCTTCTCTCTGTGGCAATAATCCATGGCTGCACAGATCGCGTCCAGACTCCAAGTAGTGAGAGTTGTTGATGAGATTGATAAGTGAAGGGATCAGTTTTTTTATGAATTATGTTTAGAAAAAGTTTACATAATTTTTTTTTTTTTTTTTTTTTTTTTTTTTCTATTAATCAAAGTAGTGTGAAACAGTAGTGGGGACCAGTTTTTTTATGAAAAAAAACAGAGCTATATTATATATATATAATTTTGTTTCATCATAGACCAAAAAACAAAAATTGAAGAACATATTTGAAAAAGTAAAAGTAAATGATTTTATATGTATATATAATTGAAAAATTATAAATTCCTTACCAAAATTTATTAAGAAGAATAAACAAATAATTTGAAAGCATTACATAAAATATGAAATTATATATGTATAGTATTCATATAATTTCAGATCTAAAGAAATACATATTTACATTTAATATGATTCATACTAAAAGCAAAATTGTATATTATTCATATAATATGTGACCTAGAAAAATAAATATTTACATTTAATATGTTTCATATCTTTGACCTAAAGAAATAAATGTTTCCATTTAATATGATTCATACTAAAAATAAATTTAAAAAAAAAAGGACAAAAATAAAAAAAAACATATTCTTTGATCTCGGTGATATGAGAAAAGGGCAAATTTGGATTTTTAAATTTACTTTATGTCAATTTTGACCACAAAGTGGTTAGAGAGGCTTAGTTGTATATTTTTTTGAATTTTATGGATTGAAATATACCTTTTCAAAAAGGAGGAATGCATTGTGCACATAACTTATATTACATTGGGTTTTCTGCATTTCGTCCTAAAATATACCAATAAAATCATAAACTAAGATTCTATCTACCAAATTATTTTTATATATAATCTTTTATAATAAAATCACTATTTTTGTAATTTTATTGTCAAAGCAGTTAGGGTTTTTATTATTGAGAGGGAAAAATATAAACCTACCCTACCTTTGATAAGATTGATTAGATTTCATTATCAAGGATAATGAAATCAAATCTGACGTGGTTCAATAGGTAAGAATAATCCTATTATAACTGGAGGAGGTCAAAAGGATTAAATCATATCCTCGACAAATCTGACAACAAATCTCCTATGATTTCGCACAAGCGGAAGATAAGATAAACCATCGATATCGGCGGAACGATTTTGATTCCAATCGACAGCCATAAATAGGCTACCAAGCCATTAAAGAAGGGACGACGTAAAAACTATTATTAATCCCTGTCTTCTTTTTAGACCTCCGTGACTAATTTGATCGTCAGATAGCTCTTTGCAGGCACCATACCGGTGCCGTCAAGGTTCATTGATCTTCTCCTCTCTTCCTTGCAGGAAAACGGTATCGTATCGGACTGCGCGAATTTTAGCCTCAACAGTTGACGCCGTTTGTGGGATCGACGATTCCTTTGAATCAATTAATTACTCGTTGGGTATATACGTTTGCAGTCCGGTATGGTTATCGAAGAAACACTGTCGCAGGGATCTGGTCAAAGGGTAGAGTCGGGTGAAAACCTGGACGTCCCAAACGACCAGGCACGGCTTGCAGTGTTGGAACTGCAGGTTCAAACTCTGAGTCAGGGTATAAACCAGTTGATCCAGCAAAATGCAACGCTCTTGCAACACCTTGTTCCACCGGTTCAACAAAACTTTCCAGGACAAGATCTCTCAAGTCCAAACGGAGGTAATGGGAATCTTGAAGAGAAGGATAATCATCCCCCCCAAAATGAGACTGAAGTGGAACAAAGCCAGGTGGGAACCCGACATAGAGAGGTGATTCACCCATCTCTCCCACGGAGTTCCTGACCTCCTGAAAGCATAGCCTTCTGTCTTAAGGAAAAGACAAAGAAAGTTACCCATCTCGACTTGCAGATTAAGGATCTCAAGGGGAAAATGGAAGATGTAATGCAGGCTATGAAAAAGAAAGGTCTTGCCGCCGTAGATGACCGGGTACAAAGGACCAACCTGCCTTTCAGCCCCGCCGTTATGAAATGTCCACTACCAAGCAAGTTCAGGATGCCCTCGTTTGAAAGCTTCGATGGGACCAAAGATTCCCTCGATCACCTGGAAACTTTTCAAGCTCTTATGCATTTACACGCTATGTCAGATGAAATCATGTGTCGAGCTTTTTCCATTACACTTAAGGGATCAGCGAGAGTTTAGTTCAACAAGTTGAAGCCAGGAACCATCAACACCTTCGAAGAATTGAGTAAGCAGTTTATGAGCCATTTCATTGCAGGTCAGAGGCATAGGAGGCCGGCTACCTACTTGTTTACTGTAGAGCAACAAAAGGAAGAGTCGATTCGGGAATACATCACCCGATTCAACGCAGAGATGTTGTAGGTAGAAGAGGTGGACGACAAGGTAGCTTTGACCGCTTTCATAGGAGGACTCCAAACCTCTAGATTCTTGTTTTCCTTATCAAAAGAACCTCCCACTAGTATGATAGAGTTGCTGGTCAGAGCGCAAAAACACATCAACGCTGAAGACACCATGAGTGCACGGAAGGAAGGAGAGGACAAGAAGAGGCCAGCCCCTCTCGCCAGGGATGAAAATAATACCAAATATAAAAAATCGTTCTTTAGCCAGAGTGATAGCACATATCATGAGAATGACTCAGATGAGTATACCGACTAGAAATTGTCTCACGGCTGGAATTAGCCTTATCAAGTCATTCACAATAAAGACTGGGGGCATATTGGTTAATCATTTTAAATGGAGGGTAACTCTATCATGTGTTATTTTGTTTTTAATAAGCCTTGAGGCAATGATGATCTTTAATAAAATTCCTTTTAGTTTATACGTGCAGTATCCCCGTACTATAAGGGATAGTAAATGAGTGTCCTGTATTACAAGGACCCGGGCTGAGTGAATCCCGTAATCCGTATCCCCGTACTATAAGGGAATAGTAAGTGAGTGTCCTGTATTACAAGGACCCGGGCTGAATGAATTCCGTCATCCATATCCCTGGACTATAGGGGATAAATATCCTGCATTATCAGGACCCGGGCTGAATGAATCCCGTCATCCATATCCCCGTAATATAAGGGATAATAAATGAATGTCCTGTACTACAAGGACCCGGGTTGGATGAATCCCGTAATTAATATCCCCTCACAATAAGGGATAGTAAATAAAAATCATTTATTAAAGAGGTGAGCTGAGTAAAATTCGTAAAGTTCAATTCCTTTACTAAATGGACGAGTTGGGTAAAACTCGTAAAGTTCAATTCCCTTATTAAGGAGTGAAATTCATACAATTTATTCCCTTATCAAAGGAAAAGTATTGTTCCCTCGGGTAAAAAAAAAAAAAAAAAATTCCTGAGTTACTATTCACGTGAATAGTGCCCACAGGAATAGTACCCGCGGGTACTGTTCACAGGGGTTGAAAAAAAATCCTGAGTTACTATTTATGTGAATAGTGCCCGCGGGTACTGTTCATAGGGGTTGAAAAAAAAATAAAAAATATTATTATTATTTATTACATTCCCAAAACTAGACGTGCAAGCTTGGGAATGGGGGGCAACTGATAGGGAAAAATATAAACCTACCATACCTTCGATAAGAGTGATTAGATTTCATTATCAAGGATAATGAAATCAAATCTGACGTGGTTCAACAGGTAAGAATAATCATATTATAACTGGAGGAGGTCAAAAGGATTAAATCATATCCCCGACAAATCTGGCAACAAATCTCATATGATTTCGCACAAACGGAAGATAAGATCAACCATCGACATCGGCAGAACGATTTTGATTCCAATCGATAGTCATAAATAGGCCACCAAGCTATTAAAGAAGGGACGACGTAAAAACTATTATTAATCCATGCCTTCTTTTTAGACTTCCGTGACTAATTTGATCGTCGGAGAGCTCTTGGCAGGCACCACACCGATTCCGTCAAGGTTCATCGATCTTCTCCTCTTTTCCTTGCAGGAAAACTGTATCGTATCGGATTGCGCGAATTTCAGCCTCAACAATTATCAACATGTAAACTTAAAGATTCAAAGACATTGCAAAATAATTCTTAAAAATTACAAGAGAAAAAAAAAAAAATCCAAACTAAACTCAAAGTATAGACGAAAAGAAAAAATTTCTATCGATCACCATTAGCTTGGAAGGAATTTAATGGGTCATGAATTTTTGATAGTTTTTCAATGCTTCCACGGCTATCAATATCAATTATTTTGTGGAACTATGTTATTTTTTTATTTGTGAAATCTTTTATTTTTATTTATAAAGACCAATATCAAACCCTGATGAGAGAGGAAAAAGATATTTAATACAAAGTAGGTAGAGTTGAGAGAGGTTGGAAGCAAGTGAAAAAGGGGGGTTAACAAAAAAAAATATGGGAGACAAAAAATCTTAATTGGCGAGAGAGAGGGGCAAAAAGATCTTACCATAATTATGAGGGTAGTTATGGTATTTGAGAGAAAATAATTATTTATTTATAAAGTTAGGAATAAGTGTGTGATTTATCCATTCCTTATTTGTTTTTTGTTCTTTGTATATATATATATATATATATATTTTACAGTCATAGCTCAGTGCATCCCATGTGCTTTTTATTGGTATCATTAAATTTGCAACTCAAATGGAATGGGTAGGTTCAAAGGCTTGCCCTAGCTTAGTCCAGTCCAGGTATAAAATCTCGAATCGTGTGTCCAATCCACAATGTGAACTGATTATGATGATTCGTAAGTTTGGATAATTAATTTTACAATATGGATTAGGTTTGGATTGAAAATTCTCAATTGAATTTAATTAGATTTAGTCTTAAAATGAGGTGCCACCAATCGAGTGAATGCGAATTTTTACTCTACCTCTTTTTTTTTTTTTTCAAATATTATATATATATTTCAGAATTCAGAATTACAGTCAAGCCTTTTTCCCCAACTAATTCTTTGCATACTAATCATTTGAAGAATTTTTTTTCTTTTTCTTTTTTTTTTTTTTTTTTTTTACAAATTTTCAAAAGCTTACACTTAGTTTTAGAAATTATTTTATGCATCATATAACCAATTCCGATGTAACCTAACAGGCTTGGGATGAAAAGTTTTTATATCTTGGACGTTTGATTCCCAATTTTATTCGTGTTGGAGGGACGGGCCAGAGCGAACTGGTCCGTTTTGTTTGAGAGTTTGCACCCTAATAATTAGGATTGAAGCAAATCGCGTTGAGTTTGAATTTGTTAAGACGGCTTGCTCTTTTGTGAATTCAATTTTAACTCAATTGATTATGATGAACTTGAAAAATTGAGCTCGGACTTAATTCCTTATATATATATAAAACATGGATATCATGTTCATGTTCAAACTCCCATCAACAAATTTAGCCCAACAATATTTTAGATCTACTCATTTAATAAATAAATTTAAAAATAAAAATCGAACTAAACACGTTTACTTAATAAACAGTCGATCCGAACATCTCATTTCCAACCCTAATAATAATGATAATAGAGGTGAGGTTTGGATTCTTCTAGCATCTGTTCCTTTGGATTCATAAATTAATTTCTCTCTACATTTGATGCTCTTTATATATATTATTTATTAACATTACATATTCCATAGGCTTATATATAACCTATTAACCATTACATATCTCAATTTTCAAAACTCCCTACAATTTTGTTCCCCATCTTGTCCTGGCAAACGACCACTCTGTTCTTCATTTTCAGAACACATCTAAAACCCTCCGTAAATTTCAGCAATTTCTCACTCAGACAGTCACACCCTTTTGTCTCCATTGTATGTTGGAGAAAACAATTGGTGACTTCGCAAGCCAAACGCTCCTAGGAGGTAACTATTTTTATAAACAAAACAGAGCATAGCAATAGAATGTATCGCCCTCTTTTTTTGCCCTAAACACTAATCAACTTTGATTGATTGCTTATTCCCTGTTTGTTTTTCAAAGTAAATATATTCATTTCTGTTGTACCTTAATTGTGCCCTCCAAAAAAAAAAGGTGAATTTTTTTTTGAAGTTAATGGCAGGATGGTCAGTTTTAAAAGATGGGTTTGCCTTAAACAATCTTGAATTTGACCTTGATTCTTCATTTGAAGGTGGTGGTGTTGATGGTTGTAGTGATAGACTGAGAAGGTTGTTTGACCAAGTGCTTTTGGTTTTTTTGAGAGAGGTGTCTGTAAAGAAATGTGTTCGGCCCATTCCGGCATTGCTTGGTGATGGGCGATCTGTGGATTTGTTTAAACTTTTCTGGGCAGTGAAAAAAAGAGGTGGGTTTGATTTGGTGACAAAGAATGGTTTGTGGTCTCCTGTGGCAACAGAGTGCAGGTTGGATGTTGGGGTTGTAGTGTCAATAAAATTGGTTTATTTGACATATTTGGATGGTTTGGATCAATGGGTAAAGAGAGTCTTTAAAGATAAGAGTTTGAAAAATGGAGAGAGTGAAGTTGTTGGGAAGTTGGACTTGTTATCGTTGGAGTTAGAGAGGGATTTCAGAGGTATATTGTCGAATGGATCTCCACTGAAGCACAAAGATGGTAAAGTTGTTGAATTTGAATCTAGCAAAAATGCCGACTACATTGATTCGGATAATTATAATAGGGAAATGCATTTGTCAGATGCCGGAAACATTAATAAAGTGCATGACAATGCACAGAGAATTCCTAATGATGATGACAAAAGATTTTGTGTCGATAATGATAATGGTGTGGTGGTCTCAGATACAGGTAGTGATAAGAAAGTATCTAATTCTCAAAAGAGGAAACGAGAATCCTTTTCTTTGTCGGAAATGCTGAATTGGGTGATGCAGGTTGCTAAGCATTCCTATGATCCTGCATTCGGTAGAACACCCGAGTGTTCTAAGTGGCACGAGGATGCAAGAGAGGATTTTCGGGCCCAGGTTTTGTTGGCAAGGGAGGCACTCTATATAAAAAGGCAAGTTAATCCTCGCATTGAAGAATCCCTCTTGCAGGTACAAGTTTGTTATCATCTTAATTTCATTCTCTTTAACCTTTCAAATTTATAAGATATAAATCTCTAGATTATTATGCTAGTTGGTGTTACATCTTGATCAAGGTGTTGGTTTTTGCAGCATGATCACATTAAAAATACCAAGTTCACATGCATAGGATAGTTATCATATCTTAAGGGTGGCATCTTTAAGTATTTATTTGTGTGGTTCTCGCTTCCTGGAATTACTAACCAGAATGAAGTTTCAATTCTCATTCTTCCTTTTTTATATTATACCTTTAATCAAATAAACATCGATCATATGATGTCATGTTTCCTTACTTCTTATGCAGCAATGTGTTAAATCAGTCTCTTTTATAAGAATTAAACAACAATGACAACAACAATAATGATGGCAACCAGAGTTTATCTAACCTGTAGTTATCTTTATTAGGAACTAGCTTCCTGAAAACCAGAGTTTGCTTCATCATACTCTGCAACTTGAGCATTTACTTTACACATGCAATGTGCTAGTGAGATACAATTAACTATTTGTAACCTTAGATTCTTTCGCTTGAAAAGGATCAAGTGATACATGGAGTTGAGAGAATAGAGACTTAGGTATTGACATCATTGCTGGCTCAATTCAATTTGAGGCATCGGTTCCTTGAATTCTAAATATTCATGTATCTTTTCGCTTCTTCTTAGCAATCAAAATAAATTGTACAAAAAGTTATCTCATACATATATAAATGCAAATGAACAAATACGAATGCTCATAAAAAAATTCAATATTACTTCCCATATATTGAACTATAATAGCATGTAGATTACTACTTTTGATAAGAACAAACTACTTAACTTGAAAATGAATTAGAAGAGCATAAGAAGAAAATTGAAGCTCAATTAGGTGAATTACACTCACACCTGTTGAGGTTATGCCCTAATTACACACGGTGGTCGGAATGGCCTACATCACACTGACTACCCCTGTCAGCGTTAAACAACAAATGGACATTACTTTTGTATGAATTGTCATTTTTGCCCTTGGTTGATTTAACATTATTTTAAAGAAAAACTGTTACAACTTGAAAAGACCAAATTATCCCCTTGAAAAACCCAATATTTCTCTCTACCTTCTCTTTCCCGTCACCACCTCCTCCAATCTGCCACCACCACCGTTGCAGCCGACCACCTCCTTCCTATCTCTCTACCTCTCTCTTCAACACCCCCTCCCCCCTCCCCTCCCCTCTCTCCAAAAAAACCCTACAAAATCCCCAAACCAGTCCAAGCCTTATCATCATCATCCGATGACACCAAGGGACAATGAGAATGCTCTTAGCTGCGATTTTGATATAACTATAAACATACTCACGAATAAATGAAGATGTAGAAACTATAGGCATACTCAATGAACTCAACAATGCATTAATCCATCTATTTGGGGTTGGTTACATGAAATCTGTTTTACCATTCTGCTCTATCTAAGACTATAACTTCAATTAGATCAGAGATAATGATATGTTTATTCACTCTTCAACCCATCTAATTTTGGTCTTCCCATTCCTTAACGTTACCCATAATGTGGGCATCATTCTTCCTTACTTGTGCATTTATTAGTTTTTGCCACCCATTATCATACCCTTTTTAGTACCTTCATTAACCATTTGCTATAAATTTTGTCATAGGCCTTCCCCACCTTGTCTACCATTGGTGTACTTATACTAATGCATTTATTTTTAAATCAATTTGATGTATTGCAGCTCTAGAAATAGCAACTTAAGAAAAAAAAATCTTGTAAGTTGGTTTTGCCTAGGAGGGACCTACTTGTGACTCTGCATAATTAATTTGAGTAAAGATGAATCATACTTCATGCTTTTCTGAAGTTAGTAAGCTGGTGATTCCGTTTATTTTATGTTTTAACGAGTTCTAGGAGTCAAAAAATATTTTTTATAATTTGTAAATTTGCTGGTTTTGTGCCGTACTAGTGGTCTATACTCTATATGTCATATTCTAAGTCAGGAGTCTTCATTTGTGGACCTAAATCAGTTATATATCTCAAAATCCTGTAATATGGAGACAAAGTCATGTTAGATCAGGGACGGAGGTTTGGGGGGGGGGGGTGGTGGGGTGCGCATGATGTACATGGGTAGTAAGCTATTGGTTAAAAAAATTCTGAGGGGGCACTTTCAGTGACACTTTGTATAAAAAAATTTAAAAAAAAAAAAAATTCAGGGGGGCACGTGCCACCCCTGGTCCTATACTCCCTCCATCCATGTGTTAGAGACCAAGGATTACTTAGAGGTCTATATATGTATAATTATGTGATACTTCTGATTCTATAAAAACAAGTTTTAAAGAAAAATTTCAGCAATTGTGCCTTTTGGCGATTGCTTTTTGCAACTCAAACCCTTATTAGTGTGATGGCTAGGGAAATCTAGGAGTGATTCCTAGCTGCTTCTTTTACCTGTCTCAAATTTGTACTTCATTTTCATGCCTTTAAGTTTAAAAGCCCATGGCCAGATATTATTGCACCCTTTAAGCCCTTGTAGAAAAGACTAACGCATCCCTCTTTCAGTAATTTAACCACAACACTTGAAAAGAACCTAAATCAGCAAAGGTACCATACACGATTACTCTCCACAGCCCCTATAAGAGTCCTGGAAGTCTAGGCTTCCTTGCCTAGTTAAAACCTAAACTGTCCTCTTTCTTACATCTGTTCTAAATCCTAAAACCTTCCCCACCTACTTTTACCCCAAAAGAAGGACTACTAATAATAAGATCTGAATGACCTTCAGTAAAGTTGTCTTGCATCACATTTTATTTTATTTTTTCCCCAACCTTACTGCTCATCTGTTAAAACTTCATTTGAGCCACACCAGTTGTCAAAAAATTTATTGATTGCCCAACATTTTTTTTATGATGGACCATGCTTATGGTTGTTTATACCTGTTGTTTTAATTAATACATCTTTATCGAGCAATGCATCAACTGCAACTTCACCCTTCATATACAACAACCCAAAATACTTGATCCCAAGATCGTTCTACTCTGTTGGACTAGCTTTTGTACCTGTCCCCTAATGTGTGAAACATGTTCCCTAATTCTCACTGCACGCGAGTTCTGAAAACTGACAGGTCGCTTTGAAGGAATGCCTTATTCCAAAATCCTGACATTTATCACTACACCATTTCTATTATAGAACACAAGCTGGGAACTCATAGATTGATGTTCATATGGTCTGAGTTGTCTGACGCTTGACTTTTGTACTTGTCCCCTAATTTGGACCGTGGTGGGTCCCACATCTCTTGTGAGCCAACCGACTATCGGTTGTCGTCACTTGTATCACGGTTCCTTTATTTGACATTTTTTTCTCTTATGGAAGACCCAAAAAGGTAGCAGATTAATTAATTATAGCCATTCTCGCTTCTACTCTGATTTTGCTAAATTAATATCCAAACATCCTTTCTAAGTCTTCCTTATCTGAAAAACTTCTGCTATTAAAAGCATTGGTAGGTACAGGGCCATTAGCCCAGCTGGTATCACCTCCCCCTCAAAGGGGAGGTGATCGGTCAAGCGACTCAAGCCCCATTGTGGGCATTTGTGGGTGTGTCTCGGTATTAACCTTTTTTTTTTCTTAAAAAAAAAAAAAAAAGGAGAAGAAGAAGAAAAGAAAAGAAAAGAAAAGTCATCAGTCTGTAATTTAAACCCTTACTGACTCTGTAGTTTGCCACCTTTCTGAATAGGTGGTTGTCAAGGCCATCCTCTTAGATCATTTATTATGTCTGGTAGAATCACGATGCAAAAGGAAATACATTTATGATGTATATGGATGAATTTACCTTTTTGGTCAGATTGAGAATATAGGATTCTTTTGTTTTTGTTTAATGGGAAAATATGGGAGCTTTGACCTGTAACTAATTAACCTTAACATGGGACTTCTGCATTGAGTTCTGTAGCTGCAAATATATGGCCGAAAATGATGATATTGACAAGCTAAAGTAATTATTTTGATGGAAGGCCAAATATTGATGAGGGGAATCAAGGTAGCATAAAAGTCCAATCATCTTTAGTTAAATCAGATATTGCATGTGATGGGTTTTTGATGAAGTGATCAATGTTCTATCCAAGACTAAAGTTCCGTGATGTAGGCTAATGGAGCTGTATCTTTGCTGGAAGAGCTGCATTAGATCCACTGAGATGAATAGAAAATTACTACCCCCACCTGGTTTAATCAGGTTTCACTTTTGGCTGGTAACATGGGGCTTAGGCTAGCTTAATATTTGGTATATAGTGGATGATCTCAAACCTGCACCATTCTAAGCTCATTTGTTACCGAATCTGAGTTAAGCTCATATCGTATAATTTTTATTTCTATGCATTCTATATGGTGAACATAGATAACCGATTGCCTGTCCCCCTACGGACTGGTTATTGAGCAATATGATAATCATTCACAATAAAAAAAAAAACAGGCAATCTGCAAACCCATCACAACAAAGGTTTTGAATTTGTTTAATAACATACAAATGATATAACAAAACAGTTCTAAAGTGCAACTTTGTAATACACATTCGTTTCATGGTATTTTTCTTCATTGCTTGCATATTGGTATTATTCATGTTTCCCCCTTTATTTTAAACTTCTGGTCTGTTTTATTTGGATGATTGGATCTAATTGTTAAGTGCATTATTAAAGAAAATTACAGAAGCGATAAAGATAATGCCATTGATATAATCAATTCATTTAGCAACACACTAATATTACTATAAATAGTGTATTGTTTGTTATGCACATCTTCACCTGGTGGTTAATGAGATATGTGTATTCATTATTAGAAATTATTTTTTCTTTAATTATTAGAATTATGGGGTTAATCATGAGAGAAAAGGGATTACAGTTGGTGATACAGTCATAAATGTTATGAATGCACCTTATTAGACATTGATTTTCTTCTACAGAAAGGGGGAAAAAAGAAGAAAAATAAATAAAATCAAAATTACAAATTTTATGTAGGATTCAACCCATTTAGTTGGGGAAAAAGGCTTTATTGAGTATATATGATTCTATGTTAGAGTGATGTATAAGTTGAAGAAAATATACTTAAACCATAATAAATAAGTAAAACGAGAAAGTACATAATTATATGGTGTATTCAAAAGTAGGCATGCTTGCTTGTGCTTGTTGTCTTTGAACAACACCTGATGCATTCTTATTACTTGTATTTTTACAAGGTACCTCTTTTGATCATCCACGCTACAATCAGCCAATGTAAGTCGGAAATTTGATATGCACACAGCCACACACAAATAAATATATGTTTTGTGTGTATGCATAGTGAGAGGGTTTTTTTAATATTTTTTTCCATGGAAATTAGAGGGGTTTTTTATATTGAGATGAGAGAGAGAGAGAGAGAGGAATACATATTTAAAATGAAAATTACTCAAGACAAATTTAAGGTCAGCCATGTTTTATGGTATTCATGTTGGCCGTCTCTCAACTCCCCAGCAAGTAAACTGCAAATCTGGAAGTTGAAAGACAACGATATATTTTTATATTTTGTTGATTTCTTGAGATTTAGGTCTTGATTGGTAATAATAAAGTTGTAGGACCTTATAATATACCTATAGATGTGTGGAGAATTTAAGGTAAGATAGGAATTGAATGATTAACAAGTTCTTTTAACAAAATTCTAAAAGAAAAAAGAATGCTAAATAAATGTAGGAAAAATACTATAGTAACAATTTATAAAAATAAAGGAGATGTAAAAACTGTTGACATTATAGAGGAATTAAATTAATTATTATTTTTTCTTTTGGAAGGTAAAGCAAATATGTATATAATAAGGGAAAAGAATGTACAATGAAATGGGTCTATAGAGAACAAGGCCCTAAAACAAAACAACCCAAAACCCAATACGGGTCAAAACCAACAAGAGCCCCAAAGAAACCCAAACAACAAGTCCAATTAAATAATTGATTCACACAATGAAACATTGGGAGAGGATAATTGATCTAAGATTAATGAAAGAAATCTTAATATTTGATAATCAATTCAGATTTATGTCTGGTAGATCCACTATGGAAGCCATATATTTAATAGGA
This sequence comes from Cornus florida, assembly GCF_030987335.1. Lineage (NCBI taxonomy): Eukaryota > Viridiplantae > Streptophyta > Magnoliopsida > Cornales > Cornaceae > Cornus > Cornus florida. Next base: position 93,355,338 of record NW_026775581.1, on the reverse strand, counting down.
CAAGTAATAGGAGATTGTAGGAGTAAACAAAAAGACTTGCACATTCTTTTTATAGACTTAAAAAGGGCATATGAAAGAGCACCTAGGGACACAATTTGGCCTTGCAAAGAAAAGAAGTCCTATGCATTCAGGATATGTACAGTGAAACTTTGACTAGAGTTCATACTACATGTGGAGAAACTAGTGAATTCTTTGCTACGGTAGGATTACACCAAGGATCAGTGCTAAGTCCATACCTCTTAATGATAGTGTTGGATGAAATTCAAAAGTATATCCAAGAAGACATTCCTCGGTGTATGTTATTTGCCGATGACAAAGTCCTACTAGATACTTCTAAAGAAACATTAGCAACAAAATTAGAAACATAGAGAAAGACTTTGGAAGCAAAAGGCCTAAAATTAGTAAAACTAAAACAGAATATATCAAATGTAACACATTACATTACATTTCAACACCAGAGAGATACTCGAAGTAACAATTTTCTTTCCTTAGGCTCATTTTTACAACAATATGGGGAGATAAATGCTGACTTTTTAAGTAGAACTAGAGCAGGGTAGACTAAATGGAGACAAGCTAGTTGCATCTTGTGTGGCAGACTATAACGACCCACTCCACCATATGGTATAATATTGTCTGCTTTGGGTCTGAGCTCGCACACAAGGTCGCCACAATCACCCCCCAGGGGCCTAACGTCCTCGTTGTCCACACTTCCAATTTCGGCTGGTTTAGACTCTGATGCCATTTGTAACGACCCACTCCACCATATAGGGTTGCAAATTAACCGAGCCGAGCTTTGGCTTGTTCGGGCTCGGCTCGTCAACTTCAGAGAGGTGCTCGGGCTCGGGTGAGCTTGGCCAAGCTGGGCTTGGCTCGGGCTTGGGTGAGGCAAAAATTTGACAAGCTCGGGCTCGATTACATACACAGCAACTACCGATTCAAGAAATCACCGTGATTTCTTCCATGAAATCCGATGATCTCCGACAAGAAACAAGTTCAACCGATCTCCATCTCCAACTAGAAAGAAAAAGAAAAAATACAGAACATGTATTCAAGATGAAATCAAAGCTTACAATGTTTTATCAACTCTCTAGCATAATCAACTTGATCTACACATATATTGCACTGCTGAACCTCAATATCTATTTGGGAGAGAGTCTTATTGCATGAGGATGGTTGCCGACGAGATCATGTGACGCAATTGAAGTCTGAAAAGAAGTCTTGCAGCTGTAGACATATATGTCTAGGTTTATTCTTATCTTTTAAGAGAACCAACGGCTGAGATGAATTGAAGTTTAGTGGCTGAGATTAAATCTGATTTGGATGATGGACTAATGAATTATATAATTATTGGGCCTTATTAATGAATTGATGGGAGTTGGGCCAAAATGGTATTTATATGTGCTAAACCTTTTTAATGTAGAATGATAAATAAAAATGGACCTTTAAAAGTTAACGAGCTTGTTCATGAGCCTAATGAGCCGAGCTTAGTGTTGCTCAAGCTCGGCTCGTTTGCTAAACGAGCCTAGAAATTGAGCTCGAGTTCGGTTCGTTTACTAAATGAACGAGTCCGAACCGAGCTTTTAACGAGCCGAGTCCGAGCTGTTCATGAGTAGCTCGGTTTATTTGCAGCCCTTCCACCATATGGTATGATATTGTCCATTTTGGGCTCGAGTCTGCATGATTTTGTTCTTGGGTTTTACCTAAAAGGCCTCATACCATTTGGAGGTAGCACCAACAACATGTATAACACTTCACCTTTCCACACCTAGGTGATGTGGGATTGTGCACCTGTAACCTGCCAATGTCTCGCACACGCCCACAAGGTCGCCACACAAATGAATGTCCAATTAATTAAAAGAAAATTTCTATTGGACGGTAATTAGGCGAGCTATATTGTATGGTGTAGAGTGTTGGGCATTGAAAAAGAAACAAGTACAATGCATTCATGTAACATAAATGAGGAAGCTACATTGGATGATGGGAGTGACTAGAAGAGATAAGATTAATAATGATTGTGTGAGGGGAAAATTAGGTATAATACCTTTTAATGATAAAATCCGAAGTCTTAGGTGGTATGGCCGTGTACAATATTCACCTGAAGATGCTCTGGTTAGAAGAGGTAGAGTTGTTTGTGTAGAAGGAGAACGACAAAGAGGCTGACCAAAACTTACATGGGAAGAAGTAATTAAAAATAATTTTAAGAACTTAAATCTTAGAGGAAAATAGTGTATACTAGGAAAGAATGAAAAAAGAGAATTCATGTGCCTGACCCCATTCATATGAATAAAGGCAAGGATGATGATGATGAAAGATGAACTACCAATTTGTTGGCAATTTTATAATATATTATGGTATTAACTTGCAGAAGAAGATGGAGATGCATCCTTCCACGTACGAGGGCAATGATGTTCTCAATCACCAATCTGTAGAGGGATTAAGATGCAGCAAAAGGCTTCCTTCGATGACAAAAGCTCACTTTTGTCCTTGTTGCAACTCAATCTCAGCCACTCAAAGTAAACCTGTAAGTCCTCTCAAGTCAAAAGTGGAGAGTCGGCCAAAGGGGCAAGCTGTTGCGGTTGCTGAGATATTGTCTGAAAATAGAATAGATGGTATGTCCGTGGATGAGCCCCCAGAGAAGCATGTTTCTGTAGGCCCTCTCTTTCAAGCTGAAGTCCCTAAGTGGACAGGTGTGGTTTCAGAGAGTCATTCGAAGTGGCTAGGCACAACGATTTGGCCTTTGGAAGATGTAAAACACAATTCTTTTAATGAAATGGATCCCATTGGGAAGGGAAGACAAGATTCCTGTGGCTGTCGTCTTCCAGGTTCTGTTGACTGTGTTAGATTTCACATTGCTGAGAAGAGGATGAAATTGAAGCTTGAATTGGGTTTGGCGTTCTATCATTGGAGGTTTAATCATATGGGTGAGGAAGTTTCACTTTCATGGACAATTGAAGAAGAAGAGAGATTCAAGAGAGTGGTAAGATCAAACAGTCAATTCCTCAACAAATGTTTGTGGGACAATGCATCCAAGTTCTTTCCTACCAAAACAAGGGAAAAGTTGGTGAGCTACTATTTCAATATATTTCTTGTACAACGCCGAAGCTATCAGAACAGAGTGACTCCAAAAGACATTGACAGCGATGATGATGAATCGGAGTTTGGATGTATAGGTGGCAGTTTTGGTTATGATGCAGTGAGAATTCCAGGCTCCAAATTAGTAATATGCACCCTGAATAAGCAGTGCACTGATTTGGAGTAATGCATTAAAAGTTAGTGGCTCAATCCAGGGGCGTTCAAATGAAAGCGGCTTTTACCCAACTTTGCTTGTACTATTTACTAGAGAATGATTCTGCTTCTTTGCCTTCACAGACAATCACTGCACTTCAACAATTTTGATGGACTGAGAATAGAAGTTTAGACTTGAGAGAGAACTATAGAGAGAAGTTGCACCAATCTGGTGGTGGAAGAGGTTGACCTGGTTGGGTTCTTGATGCTCCTGGATGGTCGAAGCGGAAAGGGCTTAAATTTTGAGGTGGTACTGGTAAAGTGCCTTTAGTTTTTGTGATATAGATCAGAAAATTGTAGCGCTGATCTCGTTGTATTGTGAATATTTGTTGTGTGATGCATACAACATTGTCCAATATGTTTTTGAGTATCAGATACATGTACTTTATAGACAAAAATAGATACAAATTTTCTTTTTGCCATCTAAATGAGGCACTTGTCCATTTAGTTTGTCAATGTCCAAGGATGTTGCTTTTGTATCAGGAATTATAGTTTATGGGACTCCCTCCATTTTTTACCCTCTTTTTTTTCAAATTTGGAACTAGTGCATTATCGTGTAGTTCGTCTTATGCATTTATTTTTATTTTTCTTCTACCAGTCTCGAAACCTTAACCTAGGATAAACGTAGACCAGTATATATATATATATATATATATATAATTTTACAAAGGTGGCAAACCTAATATATGACTACATAAAGGCACAAGTATTGGAAATGTTTTTAGGTATTGATTTGTCAAAAATACTTAGTTATATGGCTATTTAAACAGTCCAAAAATTTGAAGTAATTGGTTGGTAACATGATATAACTCCATCAGTTATAACTTAGTATAGCAATTTTGAAGTGTGGATCCTCAACAGAAATTACTCATGAGAAGAAGGAGAAGAGAACTACATAAGAGATCAAACATACATGGTTACTACAATCTGCAGGAGCTACTAGGGCTATAGAAGAAGGAATGGACTCTAAAGCTAGGAGTCCTGGAGTTGCCTTAGAACCTAATGCTTCGCCAAGTGAGATTGCAAGCCTCGAAAACTGTTCAAATGGTCGAAATACAAATAGACTGCAAACTCAAACAGGCTTGTAAGGGCTGATAAAGAATTGAATGTCTGTAGTCTTTGAAGTACATCAAATCCTCACCAGGCCCTTTTGTGACAAAAGCCTCCCACACTCTTTTTTTTTTTCTTTTTTCCTTTGAACATGTTATTAATGGGCTAAAAAGACCAGTTTAAGGATCTTACTTCTTTAGACAGTATTTAATTAAACAAACCAATATATGACAATTTGTCATGGTAGAATTTAGTGTAAATAAAGGCCTTGTGTAGACTCTAGAAGCAAGCAAATTCCTAAAAATTAAAAATAAAAAGTTTACAATTTAGGTTAGAAAATTTGGTTTTATTTCATAGACACATGAGATCTTTCTCTCTTTTAGGTAAGTACTGACACACATTTCACAAATTGTCCACTCCGATTTCAAACTCCTCACCTCCCCCTTGACTCTCGAGGGAGAAAATGTTATACCATTAAATTAGTGGTCCATTCGTAGATAGGCAAAGGTGCTCTTTGGTAAAATTAAAAAATTTAAGAGCGGTAGTTTTTAAGTTGTAATTATAAAATTAATTTTTTTTAATATCTTTTTGAATTTCAGTGTAAGTGATGTTTCTGTCACTTAAAATTTTACTCCAAATTTTTTTTATAGTAATAATTAAATTACATTATTAAATACACTTAATTAAATAAACACATGATATTTCAATATTATTTGTTAGGGTTGGCCACTGCAGTGTCCATATATGGTCCATACACGGACTCTACAAACTGTGAAGAAACTGCCTCAAAATTATGGGCTGAAATTCAATAAACAAATCCAAACTCAATCTAAATCCACCACAAGGGTCCAGGAGAAACCAGGCCGAAATACATTTTGGCCCAAGCTATTTGGATATGGGCTGCTTCACTTATCCTGGCCACATTTGCATGATACGAGTCGCCATATCGGTAGATACGTGATTTTTTTTCAAGTGTCCCACATTGGCCGGTTCGGTCAATTTACACGAATTTTGTCCGAATCTGTTACACCGCGACTGTGAACCATGGGGCAAACTACAACTTTTTTTAAAATTGAGGGAGCAAGTTGCAAAAAGTTGTACTCGTATAATACAAGGGTTATTTATTATTATTATTTTTTTCAATTAACCCCTAAAACAACACCAGAAGTATGATGCGTGTGGAACTTTTAATTGATTGAAACACAAAACATATTTGATTGTAAGATGAATTTATGGCTTGTGTTGTCTTGAATTTGTGAAGGGATTTAGTCATAGAGATTAGAATTACTCATTGATAAATGGAGGTTAAAGTATAGTAGCTTCTTTTACTTTAGTATTCTCCTTGAATTAAAGTAGAAAAAAATAATAATGAATTTATTTGAAACTTGTGCATCAATACAAGAAGGTAGTAGTTTAAGTTAAAATAATCAATGAGAATCAATTAAGCAATCAAATTAAAAGGTCCTAATTGGTCTCTTAGCCTTAATAGTAAGTTAGTAACTTGAGAGCCACTATGAAATAATAGTCACGATTCAAATCCTATGCCTTTAAATTATGACAAATAATACACTTGTGTAGTAAAATATGTGTATGGTATAATTAGTTCCAAGGGTAGGAGTAAAAGTTTTGATTGAGGCAATGCATTCTTGTAGTTCTTTGATAAATACAATAGTAAGTGCTTTAGTGGTTTAGTTGCTCTCCGTATTTGAAAACCTGTATTCGAGCGTTGCAACCTCCCATCCTCTTTCCAAAGGTTTTCGGAAGGCATGAATTTAATGTACCCTATACAAGGATTGTTAGTATATTGAATGCTGGTTTAATGGAAGAGCAATGGGGAGGTAATTAGCCTTTAATGATATAGAATTGACATTATTTATGATGTTTCGAAAATTAATTCAATGATACTTGAGTAATTTCCCTCCAGACATTATCTACAAGTTGAACTTGACAATTCCATCTACTGTTGTAAAGAAATAAATTATTATATGGTTTCGGGCCTTTGGCCACCATTGGTGGTCAAGTCTTTGATGCTATTACTTTTTTGACTTTTCAATTGTGTTAGTAAGCTTTGAAGAAATTCAGGTTAATTATTAACAAATCATATATTTATTATTTTATATTAAAGAAGAAAAAAAAGAGTAATTCTGATGGCAATGAATATCAAGTTATATTCCTTGTTCACATGCTTTAAAATGATATTTATATATTTATTTCCTTTTAATTATCCAATTAACCATCCCCCACAAGGACATGTGGTGTGCCTGGTAGGACCATGACCAGATTAAAGGCATCCCATTAAGTCTAGGGTTTCATGAGTGAACTACCCTGCTGTTGCCTGTTCTGGTGGACCCAAAGAGTTAAAATTTTAGCCATATCTTAGCCTTTTACTACATGGAATTAAAGTATAAAGTGAGTAAATCTTTATTAGCCCTAAAGTGAATCCTAGTGAAAGATATGAAATTAAAGCTTAAAAGATAAAAAGCTTACTCTAGTTTAAAAGGGCCTTTTTCCCACTGGATAATCTGTGCTTGTTTACACCCACATATATATATATATATATATATATATATAGAGAGAGAGAGAGAGAGAGAGAGATTAATAGCTTATGCAACACTTTCACAAGTTGTTTAAAGGGTAATTGATGGAGTTTCTTTGGGTCAGTTGTGAGATGATGAGCCAACCGTGCAGGTTAGTTCGAGTGGCGGGTAAAAGGGAAGAATTATCAAGGTGGGCCCAATCTTACGCAGGGTGCGCACGAAAGCCATTGAGAAGTGGATGGGCACACGTGCACACATTGACTAAACAAAAAGCTTCAAGGTAAAACAATAATAAAAGCACGACTAAACAATCCCAAATATATTTAAAATATACGAAAATCAGTGTGTGACTAAATAGTTTTGGCCCATTGTAAAGACAAAACTACCCCAAGCAGCCATAGAAATTAACGCACACCAATATAAGCTTCAATAATAATACAACAAATGAAGCATATTTTTGGGTTAATCCGTTTTAAACGGCACATACCGAGCACAAATTAGGTAATCGTGCAGTGTGTGCTGTTCAATAGAAGTCTCAAATAATAATAAACAATGAAAACACACACATATATATATATATTATAAGAGTATCAAATTAAGTATGACCAATAATGTAATAATATCAACAAGTTTGTTTATATATATATATATATATATATATATTATAGAGGGAATGGCAGTGTGTTTGGTGTGAGCCTTTTAGAGAGGAAGAGGGTATGGTATTGAATGTGCTAGTAAATTTCAGGTGTACCCATCAACCAAGGATAAATTCAATTCAATTCCTCAAAAGGCTATTTAAGTAATTTTGTACTATCTTAGTATATGCTCTCAAAAAAAACTTTTAAATTATTAGAGAAGTCAAGTGATTGCTCTGTTTGACCTCAAAACCGCCGATAGTTACATCATATACAGAGAGAGAAAAAATCGATAGAAAGCGAGAGAGATTTGCTTTGATTTCTTTTTGGTTTTGTTGTATGTATCAGTAATTTCCACTTTCTTCTCCAATCTTGTTTGGTCTCTGGGAATCATTATTTCAATTCCAAAATGAATTTTTGATCTCGTATTTGATTTTCTCGAGAAAGTTGCAAATTGCAAGTTTTTCTCGGCATGATTTGATCGGTAAACGGTCAGATTAGGTGATGAAACAAACAAATTGCTCGTGAAATTTAGGTTAATTTTTTGATACGGAAAGATGAGAGGAGTGAACAATACTTCGGAGATTATTAACGCTGCAGCGAGTGCGATCGCCTCAGCTGAGAATCGTGTGCCTCAAGCTTCAGTTCACGTAAGTGATTTGATTTGATTTAATTCGTTAAATTTTCGTCAAACTATTCATATTATTATCCTGATTTGGTTGTGTTAATTGAATAATTTGCTTTCAAAATATTATCTTTTTTAAAAGCTGCTTTTACGGCTCAAGATGTGTTGGACACAATTGCTCGTTGATTGTTTCTTTAATTTTTACTTGTTTTTTTTATTTTTTTAATAATGTAAGAGATCATAATTGTTTTAATTATTGTTTAATTGTGTTATGGTGTGATGTTGTTCTGATGCTGATTTCTGGAGTCTCTTTGAAAGTTGACTTGTGTTTTTGTCTGGTGGATTTGAAATTGCAGTGATTTGCTTTCCAAAAGCTGTTTTTTTGGTTTGTTGCTATATCAGAATGAGAGATTTTTAGTAATTTAATGTTGATTAGTTGATGATGGAACACGGTTCTTGAACTTCTGAGGTTCTCTTTGAAAGCTCTTAATTTTACAATACTTATGTGTGATGAATTTCTGCTACAAGCAAAGGTGCTTGTGATTTGTGGCATTGTTCGCTTACTTGCTTCAATGTCGAATTGCAGTTTGTTTTACTTTTTCATTATTACTTCATCTCTTTCACAAGTTTGTCAGTATTCATATGTGTTGCTCCATGAATAAGTTTGGAATTGGCAGCCTTTGCCGGTTAAATATAGCCCAATGTGTTATAGAGAAGAATGGGTATTTCTTGGAGTTGGAGAATTTCATGTCTCAATTTTTCACCAGTGTGTTTGAAGTGAGAAAGATATGACCTTTAATGTCATGAAGCTCCTCTAAGAATTTTGCAGTCAACTCCTTTTCCTGGAGTAATTTTTCTTTCGCTTTGTTTTGTTTATAAATTCTTTTATGGCTTGGCACTGACGTCCACCAAATTGAATCACGTGCATCCCTAAGTCTAACTGATGTTTAAACGAGGAATCTAGATGATGTTGCTGCTCAAAATTATAGAATGGCAAGGTATATCTTTAGGTTAAAATATTCATTCATTTTGGAGAACTGGGAAATTTGTGGGCAATTCCTTTACTCCTCAAGCTTTAGTCTTTGAGTCTATCTTGTTGAATAGACAGAGTAGTTATCTGTGAATAGGTTACAGAATTACAATATACGTTTAATTTTAGTATAGCAGAATAATGGATATTAACTATACATTTCATTTAAAAAGAAATTGGGGATATTTTTGTAAGAACTTGAAAGCTTGATCTCTCTCTCTCTATCTATATATATATATATATCAGTAAGATTGATTGAATGGAGTGCATGGTTAATGCAATACAGAACCATCAAGGGTCTCACAGACTTTATCCACTGGGATATGTGATATGTATCCTGAATTTGCTTCAGTAGATTCATTTCTTGTTGATTCTGTGTACTTAAGTAAGACAATGTTGTACTTCTTGTAGCATGGCCAATATATATATTTTTTCCCCTGAATGTTGTTGATTTTATGAACACATATAAACCAATGAATTACTGAGAGAAAAGTGATCAAGAGAAAAGACCAATAAGAAAACTAGTCAAGGGTATACCCCAGACTAGAAGAAACAAACTGAATTAGAAGAAGCAGAGCTAAAACAGCAAATTCAAATCAGCTAATGGCCAGTGTATTTTATATCAACTACTCTAGGCGACTATTTGTAGTTCATTCATTTCGTAATTCATGCCCACCTCTCATTTACTTTGATCTCAACATTGAGTCTCTGTCAACAAACCAGTGGATAAGAACATGATTCAATATGGATACACACACACACACACACACACACACACACACATATACATACTTTGGCAAGTTGAACTAGTGTGCCTGTCTATTTTGAATGTGAAGTTGATCTGTCTGCTCTAGTATCTGAGTTGACACCCCAAGTTACCTAACACTGTCCATTTTTATGATTTTAACCCATATGTTATACACTTATTTTTAGGAGTTACAGTGATAATTTTTGGGTTGGAGATGTACGAGTCTATGAAACTCGTGGGGTTCTCTTCCTTTTTTAACACAGTTGTGTCTGTATAGGTAGGGAACAATATGCACAAATTTAGGAAAGTAAAATTTGGAATATCAAGCCAGAAAATTTGGGACTTTCTGGATGCTGAGCAAGAAAAATGTGATTCCATATATCTAAAAGCATTAATTTGATTTAAATTGAAGGTAAGTGGTGTGGATTTTATGATTTTAATATTTATTCTGAATTGAATAATGATTACTGAATAATCAGATATCCTGATATTTTAAATATGAAGAGAGATTATTTAATGTTTAAGTTGCAGAAGTATCATATTGAATTCCTTTATGAAGGTGTGTTTGAAATTTACACATTCTGTTTAATAGAAGCTTTCCTTTTCCAAAAATGGGGCACTATATTTTTGCTGTCAAAATAAGGCTGTTTGGCTTGATGATTTCAGGTTTGAACCAATGTTGTGCCCAACAAATCTATTCCCATATTCCACCTGCATGTTTTGGTTTAATGTTTCTAGGTACTACATTAGCTTGATTTTTTGTTTTTTGATAAATACATTAGCTGGATTTTAAGTGGAGTAGCCAATGCAGTTTCTGTTTGTGCTTTCAGTTTGCTCTTGTTTCAATGACGTAGATTGATAGGCTAAAGTTTTCATTTTGGTACGTTTAACCACTGATTTTTTTTACCGCAAATGGACCTCAATCATGTGTGCAGCAAACCAATTTGTAATTCTCAAAATAGCAGAGGGTGGAAATGAGAAGAAAGAGAGTTAAACACCCAAGAGGCATGAGTTAAGCTGAGTTTTAAACCCTGCATGTTATGTACAGCATAAATCTCAAAACCCAAAAAAAGAAAGAAGGAAAAGATGTGCAATTATCCCCCAATGAATTTGACAATCTGATTGGGCATTAGAAGAGTAGTACAAAATAAGAGTGAAATATTATTAATTGTATATATTTTCAAGTACATTTTCTTCTCCATTTTCACAACTAATCTGATATTAGTCTATTTGTTCATATTCTTTCGCTTCTTAGAAAATATCAAATCCTATCAGATGATTGTAATTTGTAGATAATATCTAAACCTTAAAAATCTGTTGATGCTCTTTTTAATTTCAGAAAATAAGGTCCAAAATTCGACATGTTTACGAAATTTCAGTAATTATTTTAAAGTTGAAATCAGTATTGTTTTTATCTGTGCCAAACAGCCATCTGGGTTTGATTCCTCAAACTTGTCTTTTTATTTCATCTCTGTCATGCTCTCTATGGTTTTAGAAAATGTAGACGCATTCTGAAGTGTGATTGCCCTTTTGATATATTTGATGATGAAGGAATTGGAGTTGTTTTATTACACCATCCCCATATAAATTTTACTTTAGAATGCTTAGCTTATTGCTTCAGTCACAGTAGCTATAAATGAGGCAAGTCTAAAATAGTAGTCTTTGGTGGCATAATATGTAAAACTATTTCGGGATCATTGTTTGCTTCATTCTCTTTAAGTCTGAGATTTATTTCATGTTGTTCATATTTGTCTCTTAATCTCCAGTTAGATGCTGAAAATTCTTGTAGTGTTTCCTATTATAAGTGCATGTTATTGATACAATCATTGGTCCCATTCAGAAGAGAAGATGGGGAAGCTGGTGGAGAATATATTGGTGTTTCGGATCTCATAAAAACACTAGCAAGCGAATTGGGCATGCTGTCCTTGTTCCTGAAACAACTGCCCCTGGAGCAGAGGTTCCTGCGGCTGAAAATCCAACCCACGCATCTCTCATAATACATCCCTTTGTTGCACCACCTTCCTCTCCTGCATCTTTCTTTCAATCAGAACCTCCTTCTGTTACCCAATCACCAGCTGGCTTACTGTCACTCACCTCTATATCTGCCAATATGTACTCCCCGGGTGGGCCTGCCTCTATTTTTGCTATTGGCCCTTATGCACATGAGACCCAGTTAGTCTCACCCCCAGTGTTCTCAACCTTCACCACAGAACCATCGACTGCTCCCTTTACTCCTCCTCCCGAGTCCATCCAATTGACAACACCTTCCTCACCTGAGGTGCCATTTGCGCGGCTTCTTGACCCCAACCACCAAAATGATGAAGCCGGTCAGAGATTCCCTTTCTACCACTATGAATTCCAATCTTATCAACTTTACCCTGGAAGCCCGGTCAGCCATTTGATATCACCAAGCTCGGGCATCTCCGGTTCTGGCACCTCGTCGCCTTTTCCTGATCGTGAGTTTGTTCCTGGTGGCACTCACTTCCTTGAGTTCCGCACTGGCAACCCTCCTAAGCTCTTGAATCTTGACAAGCTGTCCCCCCATGAATGGGATTCACGACAAGGATCTGGTTCTTTGACCCCATACGCTGTGGGGCCTAGATCTCGTGATAGTTTTCTTCAAAATTCTGATGTCACTCCATTTGCAAATTCATTCACGGGATGGCGGAATGATAAAACTGTTGTTGATCATAGAGTTTCTTTTGAGGTAACTGCAGAAGCTGTTAGATGTGTGGAAAATAAGCCAGCATATTTGTCAGAGGCTGTATCAGCATCTCTAGACAATGCAGTTCTTGCTGCTAAAAGAGATGAAAATTCAAGTGAAATGCCTAATGGTCATAACTGCCCAGCTGGTGAAGCATCAGACATCACCCCAGAGAGAGCTTCTGTAGATGGAGAGGATGGACAGCAGCATCACAAGCATCGTTCATTAACTCTCGGGCCTGTCAAAGAATTCAACTTTGACAATACAGATGGAGGAAATTCTGATAAACCTAATATTGGCTCCAACTGGTGGGCCAATGGGAAGGTTCTTGGGAAGGAGGCCGACGCAACCAAGAATTGGAACTTCTTTCCGATGATGCAGCCAGGTGTCAGCTAACTTGTCCGAATCTGCTTCTGCTTCAATGGAGCATGTAAGAAATTTGTGGTTTGGCTTCAATTTTCCAAACTCGGCAAGAAGCATCTTGGCAATTTGTGAAATCAAAGTATAGAAATCTACCGGGCTCTAGATTTGAAGGGTTTCGTTGCTGGACTGACCAATATATGAAGGCTCTTCTTTGAGCACTTCCTGACCTAGAAAAAGAAAAGGCGAGGTGGGAATATGTTGGGATTAATATCGACAGTTCATTGCTTTTCTTTACTTTAGGACAAAGCATAGAAAGTTAGAAACTAACAGCACTTCTATATATAGTCATTTGTAATCTTTCCTCGTGTAATATGTCTATATGTATGATTCATAGAACAAGGGTAGCAGTGATGTTGATGATGGAACATTTTAGGCAAATGTTTTGTGATTTGAATAACGGTCTTTTTTCTGAGTTTATGAAAGTTACTTTTAGATTATAAAAAATTAAACAGGTTTTAGAAATTTCTCCAGCTTTAGGTTGACCATTATTACTCTCCTTCTGCTATGCTTCTCAATTGTCATGTTGGGAAAGCAACCTGTTACCATAAAGAATTGTGACCTGTGCTAATATTGCTGTTTCTCAAGTCGTACCTTGCCGGCGGCTACTGGTTATTATTTTAATTATTTTGGAGATTTCTTGTTTATCCCAACAATCTAGGATAAATATCTCCTTGACTTCTTTCACCGTAGGTCGGACTTAGGCGGCTGATGAAATCATGCATGACTCAAGATGATAGAGCCTTTGGTGGAGAGAACCAGCCATCTTTGACTAGTCATATATAGCTTACGACAATTGCACAACTCTAGTTTGATTTTGCTAAGAGTCATGATTGTGGCCTTCGTTGTGACCTTCATATTCAATGTGATTTGTCAAACCTCATCCTAACAGTATATTCGATAACAAAGCAGTTGGTCTGATAGTGAGACACAAGTCATTTTTTTTTTTTTAAGTTATTGCAAATACACACACCTGCGGTATATTTTTTTGCCTATACCAAGGGTCATCGAACACTCGATCTCTCAAAAAGAAAGAGAAGCTTATATCATCTTAGCTAGATTTTATTAGTGACACGTGTTCAAGTTATCAAAGCATTCCTTAAGCCACACTTTCTCTCAAAACTACAATCTCTCGTGCCAATAAAGATGAATTTGGTTTCTTGTTGTTTACACACATGCTTTTGTGTAATGGATTAAGAGGTGAGAAAGGGATAGTTTGCTCGTGCAGTCAACGAAAGGGAGTTATTCGTAAGCTAAAGCAAACCTGATTCTCCTGGCGTTATGGTTGGACATGGATTGATTCTTTACTTGAATGGAATTTTCTGAAGTTTCCTGAGCTTTCTCCCATTTTCGGTCAAACAATTTTTGTTATGCCGTACAAGAGGATGAATGCAAGAACGAATTCTAGACCTGCTTTTATCCACATTTATGGATTAGTCCGGCGCATTTGGAACAGAGGGGATTGCATGTGTCTTTTAGTAAATTATGGGTTGCTCTAAGTAGCTTAACACTACTATTATATAAAAATTATATATATATTATGATTTTGAAGGAGAAATAGACAAAATTGGAGCTAATTTTTGAACGAAAAATTCAAATTCTCTCATGTTTGCTTATGTTTACATATGCAAGAAGGATATAACATCTTGCAACATATTTATATTGAAGATACAGTATATATGAAACATATTGCCTCGTGTTGCAACAGTGTAAATAAAATTAAGAATTCAACAAATTTGTATAAATATTACATTATTAATTTAAAATTGTTATATTAACGATTTAAAATTGTTATTTTTTTTTTTATTTTGCTGGCACCGAAACTTACCTAGAATCTCGAAGGAACCCATCCCAAACTACAAATCGAGAATACTGTAAATGATTCCATACCTCAGTTAAAATTGTTAGTTGTTACAATTTAAATACACGTGTGTGTTTTTTTCTTTCTGGCACAATGTAAACCTAACTCAAACAAATTATGAAACGAAATCTGTCCATATATTAATACTACAAAATAGTCCACAATGTCCTCTTCTTTACAAAAACTTGGTCCAGGGTGGTGGACTGCTAAAACAATATCAACGAGCAGTTTTAAAACAAATTTTGGATGCCTTCCCCACTTGGCCTAACTTGCCCTTTTGTTGACCACAAATACCATTTTGACCTTCTAGACTTCCCATTTGCAACCGACCTTCCTACCTTGTCACCCTTTCAAAACCAGCCTTTTAAGTCTCTCTCTATTCCCATTCCTCCTCCTTCACCACCACAACCACCAATAAGACCAACACCAACACCTTCAGGGATTTTGGGGGAATCCAGTTCTAGGGTTTTTAAATTTCTTTCTTGTATATTGCAATATCACAAATATTAAGCCTTAAAGATGCCACCTTTTGCAGAATCAAGGTCTCCTTTTAATGGGTTGCAGCTAAATAAGCCAGACCCAAGCTCCAATATTGTAACCATTGATGTTGGTGGTCAGCTTTTCCAAACCACCAAGCAAACCCTAACCCTAGCTGGCCCAAAATCGCTTTTCTCCACCGTTTCCAATTCTTCCGATCAACATGGTGTCCCTTTCGTTGACAGAGACCCTGAATTGTTTTCAATCATTCTCTCTCTTCTCAGAACCGGTCATCTTCCATCCAAAGCCAAAGCTTTCGATCTTCAAGACCTCATCTTCGAAGCCCAATTCTACGGCATTGAAAGCCTCCTCTTAGCTTCGCAATCGAACCCATCTCAGTTTGAAGCTTTTAATCTCGAAAAATCATTGATTTTGCCGTTGAGTGGCCGTGACTCGCCCTCCGCGATCTCTACCACACCGTATGGGTTCGTTCACGTCGCGCACGGTAGCAAAATTACATCTTTTGATTGGGCTCTTCGAAGAAAATCCACAATCTTGACTCAATTCACCGCCGTCGATTCTCTATTGGCGTTATCGCCGAACGTAGCCGCGGCCGGAGCCACAGACTTTTCTGGGTTACAGATTCTTGATCTTGATAAGGGTTTGGTTAGAGAGACATTGAATTGGGAGAACGTGACAAGGTCTAGTTCAACAGTACAGGCAATTGGGTCATCTCCTGATTATTTGTTCACTAGTTTTGAATCCGGTAGGAGGAATTCGAATTCGATTATGGTTTTTGATATCCAGGGTGGTTTTCGCCCAGTTACCGAGATCGGTCCTAATGAAATTTTTGGGGCTGACCTTGATTCTGCTATTCCTGCAACGAACTTGAAGTGGCTTTCAAAACACAATTTGTTGATGGCTGCTGGGTCTCATAGTGGACCTTCAGGTGTATCCGGCAACATCAAGTTTTGGGACTTGAGGTCTGGGAATGTAGTTTGGGAGCTGAAGGAAAAAGTTGATTGCTTTTCGGATGTCACTGTTTCGGATAATCTTTCTGCAATGTTCAAGGTTGGTGTGAATTCGGGGGAGGTGTTCTACACTGATGTGAGGAATGCCGGTGCAGAGAATCCGTGGGTATGTGTTGGGAATAGAACAAAGGTGATCAATGGGAAGAAAGAAGGGCTTGGTTGCAGGATTGAAAGTCATGACAATCAAGTGTTTTGCAGTAGGGGAGGTGATTTGGAGTTGTGGTCAGAGGTTTTAGTTGGTGCTTCGAGGAATAGTGAAGATGGGTTGGAGGACAGGGTCTTCAGGAAGAACTTAATGGGGAGAGTTAAGGACGTTGGAGGAAGTAGGATAACCCACATGGCTTTTGGAGGTAACAAAATGTTCATGACAAGGAAGGATCAGCAATTTGTTGAGGTTTGGCAGAGTTCTGTTAAGGGATTTTGATCTCGAAAATTAACATTTGAATCAATAGGTAGAATACTGTTTATATTGGTTTCACATGTAAGCTAGCTATTCCTCAACGCTGTAAGTAGCTATTTGTAAGATTCATTTGGAAATGACTTTGTATCATGTCAAGTTTCCAATTCTTTATAAATGTTAATTTATATCATATGAGATTTACAGATCATTAATTGAGAGGAGATACATGTTGTTCAATGTAACCTATTTTCCCATGGCATGTATTGTGTCTTTTTTTTTTGCCATTCAGAATACTTCTTGGATTTCACAAACGATAATTCTTTTGTGTTCTTCGTTCATTGTGTTGATGATGACTTCGCCTCTGTAGCAAGACTTCACACATTCAAATATGGGTTTGTGCTTTCAAATTGTGTGGAAAACAAGATGGAGTGGTTTTATTTTCATGAGAAGCCCCCCATACACAAAAATTAGTGGCCATTGGCTATGCAGTTCATATTCTGTTGTTTTTATTCACAGTGATCCTATATAAAACCATGTCCTCTTTTACATGTTTGCTTGTTCTTTTAGAGTTCTCAATGTTCGCAAGAGATACTCCGTGTACTCGAACAACTATGGCTTTTATTGGTTTCTTGACAATAGAGTATAGACATTACTATTTGCCTCTGTAGTTTTATGAGATAGGAGAAGTTCTTTGCAGTTTTTAGTTTTTAAATTTGGCAGTGCCGACTTTCATGACTACATTCAGTAATTGGTATCAATATGCAATTAGTTGCTTTTATTTGCACATAGGAGTATTGGGCATGAAAGTAATCAGATTTATTGTACAATCTCTTACAATCACATGTCACTCATGAATAGTAAATGGTATAAAAGGACGTGTGAGATGATAAGGAGACGGAGGCACTGCCTGCATGAATTTTTTTGAGACATAACACTGATTATCTGAACATAAGTACCTGAAATTTGTAAAATTCTTGTTAAATTGCACTGGAAAATATTATTGTCATTGTGAATCTAAATTGTTTAATGATTAGACTGCATTGTGTCATTTGTTGTGAGATTGAAATCTGACGAGGGTCTGCAGTGTTTGGGTACGCCATTTTGATCTTGATGGTTTATGTGTCGCATACAAATTGCAGAGATGTTAGACTAAATGAGTAGATAGAAGGTCACCAATCTTTTTGTGAAAAATCAGTATTTCTTTTCCCTACTCACCAGGAAACTTGACTATGATATCAGTAAAATTTCAATAATAGAAACGCTAGTATCTAATTGATAAAGTCTCCCTCTTTATTAGCATTTGTTTACTTCATAGAAGTGGTAACGAGTGAATAGTAAGAAAAGCGTCAAACAAGGATGAGTTCCTGTCGAAGCTCTCTATCCTTAAAATCAGCGACTGTGGCAGCGATATGGACATCTTGCCTTGAACTGTTGATCATCAATCTGTTAATATTGATTGATGACAAATCCTCTCAAATGTCAGTTAACCCCCGGACAATATGGATTACATGTGCTTGCATCTGTTCTGGAAACTGCAAACCAGTGATCCACCTCTGAGGAGCTTGACTGTAGAATAGCAGATGGGAGAGGGTTACTTCTTGACATCTACTCGGACGAGAAAAGATAACTTGCTAAACTCTGCTGATCCTGACTTTCATTATTATTATGGGATCTTGTGACCCCTACATATTAAGTAGCATGGGTAGAAAATTTAATGTATCTAACAGTGAACCAAGTTTAGCTATTCTGGACCTGGTTAATTTGTTACGAGGTTTGTGTCAAAATAATTTATCTTAGTTGTGTTAAAAAATGTCACTGATTTGCAGTCTGGCCTTTTGGACACCATACGCAGATTCTTCACCATCCTTTCCTATTAGCTTTGGCAACAAGTGCAGATATTGGTTCCTCTGCAACACTAAGTATTTTGAAAGAGGTGAGTGGTGGAGATGTGATTCTTCTCAACCACAAAGGAGAATTTTCCTTCCCGGAGTTTTGTAAGTATGGAATAGAGGGTGGAAAATTTTAATGATCTGAAGGATGCAGCTCCAATACATTATGCGATTGTTAGAAAGATGGAAGAGATTGGCCTTGAAGGCTTGTGTTTACCTTGTGACCATAGGAATTGGTTTATTTTGGCTGCTGTGGGTAATCTAAATGTCTTCACCTGCACTTACTGCAGCACTAGCTTTTGTGGCCCTTGATTTCAAGGATTACCAGCGGTACCTAGAAAAGGTAATTATGTGTATATATTCATCCGGGTGTTGAATTTTATTGCACATTTTAGCTTTGAAGTGCCTAATGCTCCCTTTTCTTTCCCTTCTTGAATCAGGTTTCATGCTCTCCCCTAATATTCTTTTCTGGAATGTTTATCATGGTCAATGGCTTTAACAGAACAGGGTCACCTAGGATTTTCTGGAGCCTCATGCATGGATCAATCATGTTAGCTGCATGCAGTGCTTGCCCTTGTCATACTAGTCCTTTCTAATATTGCTTCAATTGTACCTACTGGTAAGTTGATGCTAGTCTTCTTTTGTTGTTATTTTGTATGCACTCAATCACATTAAGGTGGGAATTGAGGTAATTCAACCAAAAGTTCCTATATTAGCAGCACCATTTTGATTTTGTGTATGGTATTTCACCTTTCTTGGCATTTATGTACGATATTTACTTTTCCCATTGTTTCAGTACAATTTTTCTTGTTAGGTGTTTCAGTAGATTTTTTCCTTTGCGGCTCCATCTATTGCAATGGTAATCATTTTTTTTTTGGGAAAAGACATGATAAAATTTACACCATTAATTGAAATAGTAACTACTACAGCGATAAATGCGCTTCATCGAAAAGGTAAGATATTTGAAGAATTCTTGTTTTAGTTGGTTGCCTCGTCAAAGAAGCCACTTATAAGCCCTTGTGTTTTGGAACTATTTGTTTCAGTGGGAATTTTTTATATTTCGGTGGTTGCTTCTGTAAACAATTTTGCATCTAGTTTTAAATGTACCATCTTAGGCATTGATTTTTGTTGCAACAGAATCCATGGAAAATTTTGGAATTCTGTGATCTTATAGATGAATAAAAATGGGAGTTCTCTATGTAGTACAAATGCGATTATGTGTTGAAGTGCCTCTTATATTTGTTTACTTATCAAAAAAAAAAAAAAAAAATTGTCTCCTATATTTGAACAAATTCTATTGTTATAGTTGTCAGTATGGGATCATACAGGTTTATTTAGTGTTAGAAACCTTTACTATAGCATTTAGTTGATCATCTAACCTTATTCTCATTTATCTAACAATTCATTTTACATAGGAATGGTAGAGATGACAATTGACAACACAGTACATCTTGGAGCTTTAAGGATCCGTTCAGGCTTGAATTTTTAGGTTTCAATTCCTAGCTCAAAATCTGCAGCTTCTGCTAAACAAACTTGTTGATTTTACACTTCGCCTAAGGAAGATGAAATTGGCTGTGTGAGACACTTCCATTTGACATGCGGGGTGAAGTTGCCTGTGTATTTATCTACAGTTTCCCTGATGCAAGAACTGCTTTTTTGATATGTTAAGATGGAGAATCGGAGTAATCGGAGAGAGAAAATTTAGGAGTGAGCCATTAGTGAGCAAATAAGAGAAAGTAGACTTAGATGGAATTGACATATACAACACAGACCTATTAATGTGTTGGTAAACTAATATAAGAGACCAAGAGGACGACTATCATGGAATGAAGCTATTAGAAATGATTTTATATAATTAAGAGGACGACTATCATGGAATGAAGCTATTAGAAATGATTTTATATAATTAAATACTAGGGGTGTGATCGCTTGTAAATTTGCAATTCAAAAGAACGGAGAAAGAAAATTTTTGTGGCTGACTCCATTTATATGGAATTAAGGCAATGATGACGACGGTGGTAAGCTTTTTAATATATCAATTTTATATGGATGGAGTGAATGGTCTTCAGATCATACAGCTAGTAGCGTTCTGGGTTTTTATTTGGATCAATCACTGAGATGGATGTACTGACTAACCCTGCCAACTTCTTTACTGGACACTTTTTCGTCTCTGTTTTTTGTGTCAAATGAATTTAGTCGATACTTAATAAGCTCGCTTAATGGCTTTGGTCAAGTACGCCGTTGAAACTTGTACTACCTGAAGTGTCCGTTTTCTCTTGTTCTAGTCCTTCTGCTTGGAGCAAGAGTGGCAGCATCTGCTGCAGCAATGTCTCGAAGAAGATAAGAAAGCATGGTTCGTCTTGGCATGGTCGCGCACTCTTGCTGGAAGCTTGTCACTGTTGGGTTCGTCTGTAACCTGATTGTGTGCAAGCAATATCATTGTGCTTTCTTTGGCTATAATCTTTCAGTCTGGAGACATCTCAAGTTTTGAGTGCCCTCTACGCTCATAGTCTCAGCTGGCTTGACACTATAAACGTTGAGGATTACATGTTTCAAAGACCGAAAATCCGCTAACACTCCAACTTCTTACTGAGTAGTCTATACTAAACTACTTATGATATAGCTGGCAGAATTGAACATACCCGAAGTCCGTTTTCACAGGTTTGGATTTTATCCTGAATTCCAAAATGGGTCTGATATTAATCTTCCTTTAAAGTTCCATCATAGAACTGGGTTGAATCTAGATATGAGTAAAATAGCTCCATCAAATTATAAAAATTTGGCAAGAATTTGGGTTCATGTGAATAGCCCCATCGCTTCCCTGTACCAAGTCTATTTTCTGGAAAGAAGATAGTACAAGAGAAACGAAAAGGGTTGAAATCATGTGGCAAATAATCGGCCTTTTGTTGCAAACTTAGAAATTTTGGAAGCTTACTTCAAAATTTAAAGGTGTTGAGCCTTTAAAATCCTGAAAAAATGGGGTAGGTGGTATATGGAATTGTTTAGTTGCTTAATTTGAAAAATAAATTTTAACATCCTCAAAATAATTAGGATCGACACTGAGACAGGATATGTGATAATAGAAATACACAACACTAATTAACATGGGGATCGACACTGAGATGGGACATGTGATAATAGAAATATAGAACACTAATTAACATGGGGATCAACACCGAGATAGGACATGTGATAACAGAAATACAGATCATGGATGTGATAACATAACAGACGAATATATTAGCATGTGAGATCTTAAAAGGTATGACATAGACACCACATTGACATACCTATTTATAAATATAATATATATATTTTTATCTTAATAGCATATTAATTAATTTATAATATCTATACTAAGAATTGCATAATTTAAAAACCCAATCTACGCAACTATCACAAAAATTATTGGTAGCGACAGTCTCCCAACTTCTCCTTTGAGATCAATAGGTGACCGGTCGATCGAAATGTTTGGATCCATAGATCTATGAGTCTATATAGATCTCAATGTATAGATATATAAAATATAGGATTTCCAATTACATTATATATAATACTACTTTCTTACTTTTTCATTCTCATTACAATTGTTATTATTATTTTTTAATTTTACTTTTGATAAATTGTTATTAGACTTATATTTTTGTCTTATATGAAAAAGTGTCTGTTGATAGTCACTGCCACAAGGGACGCCACGTGTCCTCATTAAATAATAATGTTAATAATCACTGCCACAAGGGACACCTTGTGTCCTTACTGAAAAATAATATTACCTGGCTAGTCAGCACTAAATGGGCCATAGTAGGACCCACCTTACTTTACTCTAGAAGCCTTAAGAACTTCGAACTATTAGGGCTTGATATGTGAGCACCTAGGCTCATAAGAGGAGGGGGTCGCTACCCCTCACTCTTCTGGTTTTGCGGCACCCCACTCCAGTCGGATGGGCCCTGCCCTAACTCAAAGGCCCCTCGTTTCCCGCAGTACTCGGGATAAAGGCCCGAGGGTTCTTCTGGTTTTTCTCCTGGAGCCGCTCGATGTGGGAAGCTTGAGGAGCTGGGAAGTTGGGGGAACGCGAGGCCGAAGAAGGCAGAGCCTTGGAACCTCCCCCTCTTCCCTTCTGGCATGGGAATATGAGTATTAGTGGATAGGAGGCTAGAATTCAAGGTACCACCCTATGGAGAAGAAGGGAAAAAGGGGAGGGGGGGAGGTCGTGCATGGAATCCCCCCCCCCCCTCCCCCCTTTTCTTATCTTAAGGCCTATACCAAGGGGAGGAGATGCTCAGTAGTACTTGCACCTAAGGTCCGGGAAGGTAGGAGTCACTCGGCTCATTAAATGTACTGAAATGACCTATGCACAAAATAATCATGGCATCACTTGACCCAAGGCGCACGTTGCCTTGGGCCGCCCTCCCGACGTTCCATCAGTCAGGAGGAAGTCCCTCTGCCCACTGGTTAAAAGGAGGTTACCCTCTCGGAACCAATGGTCAAGGGGAGGCTACCCCCCCCCCCCCCTCGGCGACCAATAGTCAAGGGGAGGTTTCCACCCGCGACCGGGGGGCATTATTCGAAACCAACTAGTATAAATAGGCATTAAAATCAGAAGTTAAGGGGAAGACAACAAGAATCATAAAGACCTATTACCGGACCTCGGGTTTGACTAGTACTGAGCAATTGTCTTCCTTCTCTTAATCTTCACCTGTGAAGAATCCTTGGTATAGCTTGAATTCCCACTCAGACACTAACCTCAGCATTCATGACCTACGTGGAACGATCTCCTCGCCTCATCACCCAACATCTATCAACATTTTGGCGACTTTACTGGGGAGGAGCATTTCGTGTATGTCGGGCGTACAGGAGGCTAGCCCTCCCTCACAGAATGGACCTGCACTCGCGGGCAGCAGCGAGGAGGCGGTTGCGAGCAGTGTTCCAAAACGGATCTCTAGGGAACGAGAATCCTCTACCCAGACGCCTTGGTTGAGGCTCACAATTCCCTTTCCTTTAAGATGGAAAAACTGGAGGACACTTAAAGGGAGATGGTGGTAGTCTTGCAAGACATAGCCGCCAGAGGAGTACCCCGATGAGGGGAGTTCTACAATGAGTCAGAAAGGAGCCAGGTTACTCCGGAGCATTCCGCTCCTCCTCGTTGTCGTCGAGCAACCGAGGAAAGGAACGCCCCCGCCGTCGGTACCCTTAGGGGACGAAGGACCTCTCCAGTGTCTGCGCGGCGAGCCTTGTTTGACACCCTTCAAACAGTCCCCTCGAGGCTGTCTTCGAGTTACTCATACCAGCAGGTAGACTTGTCAATGGATCGGATTTTAATCCGAATCCGATCCGATTAACCGGATATGGATTGAATAAAAAATCCGATAACCCGATAATGATCCGAATCCGATAACCCGTTAACTTAACAAATCGGATATGGATTAGGGCGATCCGATCCGATTAAAATTATATATAATTATACTTATATATATATATATATATATATATATATATATATATATTGGGAGAGTTCTATTATGTGGGTAAGAGCATCATTATAAGTTACAACTTACAACTAAACAAATCCAACGGTCATATCTAAGGTAAGAGCATCATTATAAGTTACAACTTACAACTAAACAAATCCAACGGTCATATCTAATATATATATATATATATATATATATATATATATATGTTGTATATCACCTAATTTAGGGCACGATGAAAACTGAAAGAGGCGAAAAGTGAAGGGGAATTGGGGAGGCCGCAGATGGACTGCCGGAAGTGGAAGAGGAAGGGCGAATCAGCAATGGATTGCCGAAACCATGGTCGGAATGCTTACGAAGTAATTTTTTTTGTTTGTTACTTATTTCTCTCACTTTTCTTGTATTCTTCCTTTTCTCTTATCCAGCCCTAATTTTCCTTCTTTTATGTTTTTTCAGAATATATCTTTCACTTTTCAATTTCTTCTTCCCACTCAATCGTTCTTTCATTTTTATCTCTTTTTGGTGATTTTTGGTATGTATTACAAAAGCTGCTTCCCTCTCTTTTAATACCTTAACTTTGATTCCATTTTTTTTTTACCAAATTAAACATATTTTTAGCAGTGGAATGATCTTCACAGATGAATTTCATAGATCAAATACAAGCTGATATTTGGTATATTTAGATCATTTTGTTTGATTTGTATTTCTTCAAATTGCATTTGTATAATATATAATCGGATCGGATATCCAATACCGTTAATATCGGATATGGATTGATTAGTAAAGGATCCGTCGGATTATCAGATCGGACCGGATCAGTTATTTTGCTGGAAGAAAGGGGAACCCGTGAGAGCATGTCGTGCGGTTCATCGAAGCCTTAGGACCATTTGGAAATGGTCATTTCCTCCGACTCAGAGAATTTTCCAAAACGCTTATTGACCGGGCGTATAAATGGTATGTGAATTTGGAGGCAGGATCCCTCACCACTTGGGGATAGCTAGCGGCTCTGTTCCATGCTAAGTTTTTTCAAGCAGAAGAAAGGATTACCACGCTCTCATTGACTAAGGAAGTTCAGGCCTATGGTAAGGACCTACTGAGTTATGTCCACAAGTTCCATGACAGAGCGATGGAGTGTTATGAGACAAATGAAGAAGATGAGCTTACCAAGATATGTGTCTAGGGAATGCATAGAGGATATCGAATTCACCTTGTCAATCTTAAGTTAGCCACCTTCGCAGATTTGATAGAGGCAGCTCGTAACCTAGCCAATAATCTCGCGGTCACAGGACCGAACCCCACCCCGGAGGATAACAAGGGAAGGCGTCGCCCTCTTGTTTCAGTTGCCGATGTACAATTCAATAAGAAAGGAGCTGGTCCATCTCAGACACCTAAGGGGAGGAATCTTGACGAGATACCGCCGCCTTTCCCCTGTTCGCTGGAGGAAGTAGTGCCAATATTGAAAAAATGGATTCAGCATAGAGATATCATTCTGCCCGAAGTAG
This sequence comes from Cornus florida, assembly GCF_030987335.1. Taxonomy (NCBI): domain Eukaryota; kingdom Viridiplantae; phylum Streptophyta; class Magnoliopsida; order Cornales; family Cornaceae; genus Cornus; species Cornus florida. Next base: position 93,329,673 of record NW_026775581.1, on the reverse strand, counting down.
CCAGAGAACCTACCCCTAAAGAGCAAGCTCATCCGAGGTACTGCATGTATCACTGCCACACCCATCACCCCACATCTGATTGTTGGGCACTGCACAACACTTTCCAATGGCGCATAGCCAGTGGGGACCTTATTCTCTTACCAAGGGATGTCAGGGAAGAGCCTTTCCCTTTACATGAAAGGGGGATTGCAATGATGGTGATAGGGGAACCAGATGAGGAAGAAGTGAAATGCAGATAGCACCAGGTGGCCCTGATTGAAGAGAGTCAACTATGCGCCCTCCGGCTCTTGGAGGCACATCATGTCAAGAGAATCTTTCAAGAAATGGGTTTTTCTCCATTCGCCCAAAAGGAGCTCGCCTGGGCACTCTTCACCACGGAGAGAGACCTCGAAGGATTTGCACCAACACCTGTATTGTTGGAATCACAGGGGGTGACTAGTGGAACTCTGACATTCTTGGAAGAAGACAAGTGCATCCCGACTCCTCATAACCGACCGCTTTATGTGACCGCATCACTTAATGGAGTAGAGCTCAAACGAGCCTTCGTAGATAGTGGCTCATCTTTGAATATAATGCCACTTGAAGTCTTTCAAAGGTGTGGTCTGTAATACCCCTAATTTAACAAGGATAGTTCTGGAATTTATTTAATTATTTAAATTGTGTTTTTATTTATTTAGTTGTGAATTTGTTGATTAAGTGTGACTTTATTTGTTTTTATTTATTTCGTGGTGGTTTGTGAATTAATTAATTAGTTTTTATTTATTTAGTGGTGGTTTGTGAATTAATTAATTAGTTATTAAATTGTATTTTATTGAATTAATTAATTATTTATTAAATTGTATTTTATTTTTTTTCTATTTTTCGTTAATTGAACTTAGGGTTTTGTTTTATTTTTCTTTAGCCGACTTAGTTGCCTGTCTAGTATTAGGACTAGAATTAGGATAACCTTAATCCTATAAATATATACATTAAGGTTTACCTAGGGTTTTAGAACTTAAACACATCGGTGGAGGCAGAGAGAAAGAACAGAGGAAGGCTTACAGTAGTCGGAGTTCGCTGGAGAATTTAGGAAGCAACGGTGCAAGGTTTCAAACTGAGACCTAAAGGCAAGTTCTAATCCTCACTCCTTCCCGTTGCCTCGTGTTCTTTGCATGTCTAACACAACTCCAGGGAACTGGTAAGGATTAAAATTAAACTGGATTTCTTGTACCTCTGTTGTTTTAAAACTGATTGTAGTTGAAACGTATGTATTGTTTGTTTGAATTTTCTTCCTTGTGTAACCTCTGTTTAATTCGTGTAAACTGATGAGTAATGATTTTAATTAGTTCTATAGCATGTTGGGAAGCACTAGAATTAATTTAGGTTGCAAGTTTGATTTGCTACAACAGTCGATGCTTCGGAATGCTTAAACTGCTCGTATTAAACTCTTGATGCAAAATTCATGTTTTAATTAATTTTAGTAACTGAACAATGAATTTAGTGGATTCTGGTATAAGTTGGAACCTGATTTAAACACTTAGGAACCTTAGGTATGAAGGTCAGTTCATCAGAAACTCACCGGAATTGAAAACGATGAAGAACAGAGAGAGAGACGGCTTACTGTTTTAAAGAGCAGGCTCTACTTTTAAGTAGAGCCGGCTCTAGGGGTCTTGGAGCGGGCTCTTCTTCTAGTAGAGCCGGCTCCAAGATGGGAAGAGCAGGCTCTTCTTTTGGTGGAGCAGGCTCTTCCCTCGGGTGTGCGTTTTTTTAATTTTCTGCGACTGTGTGGGCTACAGAACTTGGATTTTGGGATTTTCAGTTTCTGTTGGAAGCTATACTGAGGTGTTTAGAGGTGGTCTAAGCTTGATTAAAATCCTTGAGAGAAGATTTATGCAAAATAAAACAACTTTGTTTTAATGCGTCAGTGGACAATGCTTAATTAATCAGTTTACTGGGTTTTTGTTATGAAAGGATGCATAATTGCTTAACACTTAGAATAGCAATTCTTAGCAATAAAATTCTCAATTAAACCTATCCCAATTTTATAAAATAAGCGTGTGGATTTAAATGGTTTAGTATGCTTATTTGGGCCTAAGTTGGTTTACAGTTTGGATGGGAGGAACTGCAAGATGTTTAAGCTTTGGTATTAAAATTCTTAATGATGATTTGCAGTTAGTCATGTTCTAGAATTACTAAAAATAAACCTGTGAACATTTATATTCTATTATGGTTGATTAGAATTAATTGGTTTACATGTATAAACTGTAATATCAATTAGTGGACCTTGCAGAGTAGTATGGATTAAGCTTGTTAATTGACAATCATTTTATCATGCTTAATATGGAACAATTGATATTTGTACTTAGTGTTTTATTGTCAATTGTGGAATGTATGGATTGGTTGATAGTTATATTTTTATTTATTCTATTAACTGCCGGATGGATTGGATTGTATGCACCGGTATGGGACGGTGACATACTATGTTTGGATTTGGCTCAAAATTGCTATATCCTACCTATACGGAATAAGGGAATGGATTAAAAATAAATCCTACTTATATTTAGGCTAAGTCAAAGAAGCTGCACAAGCTGAATGACTAGCTGGATTACTGGTTATCTATGTTAAGTCTGTGCAGTTGAATAAGCTGAACGACTTACTAGATTTATTTTGGATTGTTATGAACGGATTTTAAATATATGTTTATGGTACCACGAGAGGAGCTTGAGTCTCAGACTCGTTGGTTAGGGTGCGTATATGCAGTGGATGCGTAGCTGGCTATAGTAGATTGAGGTGTACCCTATTAGGTCTAGATACTCATGCCCACCTTTGGGTGCGTTTTTGCATGTTGCCTTCTATTCAGGTTGAGACCCCTACTGTAGTCCAATGAATGTCCCTTAGTATGGATATATATATATATATATATATATCTATATATACACGACTTATATAGTTATTGTTGAGTTGGTTAGAGTGTATATGCGTATCGAGTCTCTGCTTGGATTGTAGTAGGTTAGAACTTATTCGTGGGCCTGACCTACTCCTGTTTTCCAGGTGTACGTCAGTTCCAGGCTTGAGCTTGTTCGTAGAGAAGATCTTCCATTCTACCGACGATGTAGGACTTCTTTCCAGATATTTGATTTGGATTTTATCTTCAGTTTACTTTCATTCAGTTTGGTTTTTAGGGGTCCACTGGAGATGGATTCCCGAGTTGTTAACTTATGGAGGTTTTGGATTATTGGGATTTAAGTATATTTAATATTAAAGGTTTTTATATTTAGTTTTCTTCCAGCTTAAACTTTATTTATCAAATTCATTTTGTCATCTGTGTTCGTATTACATATTAATTGTTTGATATTTCCCTCGGGTTTGGGCTTGGGCCTGATCAACCCGTGTCTTGGATCCGAGGGGTATCACAGTTGGTATCAGAGCACTCCAGGTTCAAGTGTCTCTAGGGTGTTTCATATTAAGTCTTCCGCGTAGTATTTTCTCTTGATTAGAGCTTAAGTGTAGGATTCGTTGAATTCCTTTACGGTCCATTTAGAAATCGTATTGATGTCTGTCTTTCCATGTTAACAGATGGTTAACGGTAAGAGAGGAGGACAGAACAGCAGGCAAAGGAGAGCGGCACGTAGGCAACAACAGTTTCTCCTATGGCGTCAGCAGTTTGGGGAAGAGCAGCAAATGCCTGCATTTCAGAATGGTGAGGGTCAGTTGCATATCGAGCAGGAGAATGTACAGCTGACTCAAGAGTCTCAAGATTGGGGCTACAATCAAGACAGGAAACCAGAGTTTTCTCCTCAGTTAGTTTACACCATTGTTCAAGCTGTAGCAGAGGGCATAACAACTGCACTTCAGAATCAGCTACACGTTCAGCAAACACTAGAAGCAGTACCGGTGGTGCAGAATGTGTTTAAAGGACATTGTTATGCCTGCGGAGATTATTGGCATACAGCCAGACAATGTCCTAGGTTCGCTCAGCGACAACGTATGAGGGACCACAGGCAGGATGGGATCAGGCAGAGGCTAACCAGCAGAGAAGACCGTTCGGTACTTTTAGGGGTACTTGCTATACTGGTGGGGAGATTGGCCACATTTTCAAGCAGTGTCCTAAACGTAGGAATACCGGGCTGTCCAAGCAGGAGAGTATCGAATCACAGGGAGGATGGTACTTTTAAGAGTAATATTAATTACTAGTAGCATTGGAGGGAGTAGTAAAAGTGTAGTACGAATTTAATCGCGTACATTAGTAGTTTTTAAAGAATATTTTATGATTATTCTTTTGGAAGTTTACGATTTAAAGAAGTTTTTAATAAAGTAAACTATCAGTTTTGGCCATCTCTTTTGTGGTTTATGATGGTATTATTGGATTTATACACATATGTAATACCCCTAAAATTAAAAAGGATATAATTGGGATTTTACTATTTATTTTAAGTGTTTATGTGTTTATGTGGATATGTGTTTAGGTTTAATTGATTAAATTATTTATTCGTTCTTTATTTTATTTAATTATTTAGTTTTTAATTGATTTAAATTGTCATTTGGGTTGTTTTTGAATTGTTTTGTTGGTTAATTATTTTATGTACTTTAATTGGGGTTTTAATTGATTGAATAATTAGTTTTTTTTTTATTTAATTAAATAGGTTAAATTATTAGGGTTTTGTCTCTTTACCATCACGTTTGATTAAAGCCGCCCTGTTTAATTAAGCCGCCTTAGAGATGTAAGGAATTGTTGATTTCCGTCTCTACGATTAAAGTAGAATTAGGGTTAATATATTTTCCTAAGCCTATAAATAAAACAATAAGGGTCTGCTTAGGGTTGTAAGCACAAACCTTATTCACGAATAGTGAAAATACAGAGAGTGAAACAAAGAGTTTAAGGGAAAAACTAAAGGAGAGGAAGGTAGGGTTTGAGCCAAGGATTATAAGTCGAACTAAGGAGGAAGCTTGAGAGCTGTTTGAGGGTTAGAACCGGAGCAGAGGAATCCTTGACGGCGGTCACGATCGCCGAAAAGTTTAGGAAGAAGACGACGTTGAAAGGTTTCAAACCGAAACCGAAAGGCAAGTTCTTCTACTTTCTCCTTCCATTTGGCTCGTGTTCTGTGCACCTAGATAATCTTTAGGGTTTAATCAATCAGTAACTGGAATTTACATGTTCAATATATGTTATATTAATGATCTGGTTGTGTTGAAATCAAAACTGTTACAATTTCTACATGTTTCGTTTCAATTTTCAGTTCTTTAAGCATGTTGCTCTGTTGTAACTTTAGACTTTGTAATTTATTTCATCTACTGCAAACGAACCATGGGGATGTCATAGGGATTTATATAGGATCCTTAGGTTCAGTGGTGAAGAGGAATAGAGGGTTTGGAAGAGAACTGAAATTTCTTAAATTAGTTTCAGGGTTGTTCTGCAAACATATTGGTTTAATAGCTTTATTAAATCTCTGTAATTGATTTCAAATTATTGTTCTAAAACCATTGGGAGTCTGTTTTGGTATTAATAAGACCTTAGGATAAGTTTTTTAAACCAACTGAATGGCATAAACATGCCGGAGAAGAAGCAGAAAGTCAGAACGGAGCAGAACGGGGACAGGGCCTCTCAAAGGAGGTGAGAGCCGACTCCATGGATGTGGGAGCCGGCTCCCATTCTCATTGAGTCGGCTCTACATTCTTAGAGCCAGCTCCAGGCTCAAAAAAGAGCCTGCTCTTGGAATTTAGAGCAGGCTCTTTCAAATAGGGATTTTCTGAATTTTTTTTTTACGATCTATTTGCAACTGTTGGAGCATGGAAACTGTTTGGATGGGTCTAGGTCTACACAGAGGTATTAAGAAATTTATTTTGGGTGTAATTAAGACCTTAAGTTGATTAAAGTTGACCTCTAAGTCAATGGGACAAACAGTATAAAATTAAGGAATTTTCGATGCTGTTAACGGATGGAAGAGAAATAAATTGCTTAATTAAATTTCAGCAATTGTTACGGGATTTAGTAAGTTATTTAAACTTATTTTATATGCGTGTTGAAGTATTTTAATAACCAATTGGACTTGTGGCATAGTGTATGGCTCTGTGCTAAGAGATGAAACAGAATACGAGTATACAACTTAGTACGCTGTTATCGAACGGAATGAACTAAAATGCCTAGATTAGTTTAGCAATTAATTGGACTATACTATGATTATAAAACTTATTTGTAATGCATGATAGAGTCATATATATATTAGATGTGATCTACGCATGCTTTGGATGCTAGTTATTGAACTTTTAAACCGTTTCCTGCAAATACATGGTTTAACTCTTGGATTTAAATTGCTGAAACTATAAATAGTCTCCTGCAAGTATTTGGGACGGTTCTGGATTGTAAATTGCTAAACTGTTAATTATGTGTTGTAATTTACATGGGTTGGATGTTAATTGTGGAATCTTATATATTATTCTACAGTTAATTGGATTATGGTTTTGAACTGTAATTGTTGTGGCATTATATAAACTATTCTGCAATGATATGGATAATTGGTTTTGGACTGTAAATTACTTGCTTATTATTTATATGTTGTAATTTACATGGATATGGAGGATCGTATGCACCGGTATGGGACGGTGACATACTAGGTATGGTTTAGCTCAAAACGCTCATTCCTACCTTATGGATTTTAATTGGTGAACAGTTCTACTTGTTCAATCAATTATATGGATTTTGTGGATTGTATGCACCGGTATGGGACGGTGACATACTAGGGACAGACTGATTCAAAATAACTCAGTCCTACCTATTTTGGATTAAGGGTTCGAATTATAAAAACATAATTCTCCTTATATTTAAGTCTGTGCAGCTGAATAAGCTGAACGACTTATGGGATTTCCCATGGATGGATATGAATGGATTTTAAATATATGTTTATGGTACCACGAGATGAGCTTGAGTCTCAGACTCGTTGGTTAGGGTGCGTATATGCAGTGGATGCGTAGCTGGCTATAGTAGGTTGAGGTGTACCCTATTAGGTCTAGGTACTCATGCCCACCTTTGGGTGCGTTTTCGCATGTTGCCTTCTATTCAGGTTGAGACCCCTACTGTAGTCCAGTGAATGTCCCTTAGTGTGGATATATCTATATGTATGGACTAGATAGCTATTGTTGAGACATCTAGGGTGTATCTGCATATCGAGTCACTGTTTGGATTGTAGTTAGAGAAAAATTTGCATGTGGGCCTGACCCACTCTTATTTTTACAGGTGTTCGTTAGTTCCAGAATTAGAGCTGGATCGTGCTGAGCAGATACAGTTATTCACTCCACCGATGACTAGGGTTTTATTTCATATTTTAGACTTGGGATTCGTTTCCAATCTTTTGAGTTCAGTGAGATATTTTAGGGGTCCACTAGATGGATTCCCGAGTTGTAATAAAAATGGAGAAGTAAGATGTATCAGAATCATTCTTTGTTAATTAAATTTTATTATGAGGTTTTTGGATTATGATTCTAGTTTTTTTTTCAGCAATTTAGTTATTCTTGTTTTTCTTATTTGTATTCTGTGTTCGATTATTGCTAATTAATTTGATATCCTCGGGTTATCGGGCGTGGGCCTGGCCAACCCGCAACCGGAAATCCGGGGGTATCACTACATATGTTTTTAAACTATAATGGAATGTGTATGTTACAATAATAGATGACTATCACAGTGAAGTGTTTAGTTTGGATAAGAACTTGTGTACATTAATACAACAAGTTTGATAATAAAAAAAGAATTCTCAGGATAGAGTAATGTTCTAACTATGAGTTGACTTCGGAGTGTTTTGTGTACCTTCTGTGTTTTGCTCTACGAAGTATTTAGCATTTTGGTTTGGATAGTTTAGTTGGGACACTAGATATTTGCAGGCTCAGATTCCTAGCCAATTTAGTAGTTCAGGACAGGTACACTTATACGGTGTTACTTGGGATGGGTTGGTTATCATACTACCATGCTCAAGTTAATGGTTGTGATCGGTCTGTTGCTTTCACCATACCTGGTCAGGTTATGTATGTTGTCGCTATGCCACGGTCTAACGTGGTCATTAGCACTTATTTGTTCCATGTGGAGGAGGAAACGGAGGAGGAGGTTACTATATCTTTGGATCGTATACCAATTGTACAAGAATTTTTCAGATGTTTTTCAAGAGATTCCAGGGTTGCCGCCTAGTCGCGAGATTTACTTCGTAATTGACTTAGATCTAGGCACTACGCCTATTGCTAGAGCACTGTATAGGATGGCACCAGTGGAGATGCGAGGGCTGAGGGATCAAATTTAGCAATTACTTAGCCAGGGTTTTATTGGTAGGAGTACTTCACCCTGGGGAGCATCAGTTCTATTTGTGAAGAAGAAGGATGGTTTACTTGGGCTGTGTATAGATTTCAGGGAATTGAACAAGGTTATTATTCGTAACAAGTATCCGTTACCCAGGATTGATGATCTTTTTGATCAGTTGAAGGGAACTACGTATTTCTCTAAGATTGATCTGCGGTCTGGGTATCATCAACTTCGGGTTCGGGAGCCGGATGTTCCGAGAACAACGTTTCTCACTAGATATGGATCTTATGAGTTTCGTGTGATGCCGTTCGGGTTGACTAACGCACCAGCAGTGTTCATGGACTTAATGAACAGAGTTTTCAGGGCTTATTGGGATCAATTTGTTATTATTTTTATTGAAGATATCTTGATCCATTCTCGGTCGGAGGACGATCATGCGAGACATCTTCGTATATTATTGCAGGCGCTTTGTGAACATTAGTTATTTGTCAAGTTCGAGAAGTGTGAATTTTGGAAGCGGAAAGTGAAGTTTCTGGGTCACGTGGTGTCCAAAAGGGGGATAGCAGTAGATCCAGCCAAGGTTTTAGTCGTGGTTGAGTGGGGACAGCTTACTTCACCTACCGAGATTCGGAGTTTCCTCGGGTTGGCGGGATGTTATCAGAGGTTTATCCAGGGGTTCTCTAAGATAGCTGGACCACTCACGTACCTAACTAAAAAGGGTGTACAGTTCGTGTGGGATGAACACTGTCAGTGAGCTTTTGATGAGCTGAAGACTACGTTGACTTCTGCACCGATTCTGGCTACTCCACAGAGTGGGATAGAGTATCTAGTCTATACAGATGCTTCTTTGCAGGGTCTTGGATGTGTTTGATGCAGGAGGAGCGGTCGATTTTATATGGATCTCGAAAGCTTAAGCCTTATAAGCTTAATTATCCAACATATGATTTGGAATTGGCAGCTGTGGTCTTCGCCTTATGCATAGGTAGGCATTATCTGTTGGGTGAGTCCTTCAGATTATTCAATGATCACAAGAGTCTGCAGTATTTATTCACTCAGTGGGAGTTGAATGTGAGACAGTAGAGATGGTGGGAGTTTGTAAAAGACTATCACTTTTCTATACAGTATCATCTAGGGAAAGCGAATGTGGTGGCAGATGCGCTCAGTCGCCGACCTATTGGTAGCCTTTCTACTTTATTCACCACTGAGTGGAACGCTTTGAGGATTATGGATGAGTTATCGAATGCTTTTATGGCTTGCTTAGTGGTTACACATTCTACCATTCGCAAGGTTTTGCTTGCACAACTCACGGATCAGCAGTGTATTGACAAAATTATAGGGATAGCTTCTGGGGAGGTTCCAATTTACTATATTGGGGCTGACGGAGGCTTACGGTACAAGGGACGTTAGGTGTACCTTCTGCTGATACTTTGAGGAAGGATGTGATGACTGAGACTCATCACTCTGAGTTTTCTGTTCGTCCAGGAGGAGACAAGATGTATCAGGATATGAAACGGCGATTTTGGTGGGCAGGTATGAAAAGGGACATTGCTCTTTTTGTCTTCTGATGTAGTACTTGTTAGATGGTCAAGATTGATCATCAGAGGCCACCAGGAGCTCTACAGCTACTACCGATACCGGAGTGGAAATGGGAGATCATTTCTATGGATTTTGTGGAAGGATTGCCAAATTCCTTCAAAGATCACAATTCCATTGGGTTATCATGGACAGACTGACGAAATCCGCTCATTTCTTACCTTTTTGCACTGACTTCACTTCGGAGCAGTGGCGAGATTTTGCATTTTAGAAGTTGTGAAGTTGCATGGCATTCCATTGTCTATTATATCAGACAGGGATTCGAGTTTTGTATCCGGATTCTGGAAGAGTTTTCAGCAGGCTTTGGGTATTGAATTACACCTTGGTACTGCTTATCATCCTCAGACTGATGGACAGACTGAGAGGGTGAATTAGATAATGGAGGATACGCTTTGGTTATGTGTTCTTGATTTCAAGGGCCACTGGGAGGGTTACTTACCGCTGGTGGAGTTTGCTTATAACAATAGTTTTTAAAAGACTATTGGGATGGCACCATTTAAGGCGTTATACGGCCACCCGTGTCGATCACCTGTTTGTTGGATGGAGGTTGGTGAGAGCAGATTCTTGGGTCCTGAGTCTATTAAAGATACTTCTGAGAAGATTGTTCTTATTCGAGACCGCATGCACACTGCTCAGAGTAGGCAAAAGAGTTATGCCGATCGTCGTACTCGTGCTTTGGAGTTTAGGGTTAGAGATCAGGTTCTACTCAAGTGTCATCTATGAAAGGTGTTATGCGCTTTGGGAAGAAAGAGAAGTTGTCACCGTGATTTGTCGGTCCATTCATGGTTACGAATCGAGTTAGAGCTGTTGCTTATTGGTTGGCACTTCCGAATACTTTAGATCGTGTACACAATGTTTTCATGTTTCCATGTTGCAGAAATTTCTGCGCGATGAGGATAGGTATCAGCATATCGATGTTGGAGAGATTGAGTTGCAGTCGGATGCAACTTATTTGGAGTCACCGTGTCGTTTTATCGCCCGTCGGGATCAAATCCTTCGTAACAAGGTTATCCCTTTGGTTCGTGTTCAGTGGAGTCGTCACAATGAGGCTAAGTCTACTTGGGAACGGGAGGATGTCATTCGCTCGCAGTTTCCTAAATTTTGGGAAGAAGGTAAGAGCGAATTCCGAGGACGGAATTCCTGTTGTTAGGGGGGAAGAATGTAATACCCCTAATTTAACAAGGATAGTTCTGGAATTTATTTAATTATTTAAATTGTGTTTTTATTTATTTAGTTATGAATTTGTTGATTAAGTGTGACTTTATTTGTTTTTATTTATTTCGTGGTGGTTTGTGAATTAATTAATTAGTTTTTATTTATTTAGTGGTGGTTTGTGAATTAATTAATTAGTTATTAAATTGTATTTTATTTTATTTTCTATTTTTCGTTAATTGAACTTAGGGTTTTGTTTTATTTTTCTTTAGCCGACTTAGTTGCCTGTCTAGTATTAGGACTAGAATTAGGGTAACCTTAATCCTATAAATATATACATTAAGGTTTACCTAGGGTTTTAGAACTTAAACACGTCGGTGGAGGCAGAGAGAAAGAACAGAGGAAGGCTTACAGTAGTCGGAGTTCGCCGGAGAATTTAGGAAGCAACGGTGCAAGGTTTCAAACTGAGACCTAAAGGCAAGTTCTAATCCTCACTCCTTCCCGTTGCCTCGTGTTCTTTGCATGTCTAACACAACTCCAGGGAACTGTTAAGGATTAAAATTAAACTAGATTTCTTGTACCTCTGTTGTTTTAAAACTGATTGTAGTTGAAACGTATGTATTGTTTGTTTTAATTTTCTTCCTTGTGTAACCTCTGTTTAATTCGTGTAAACTGGTGAGTAATGGTTTTAATTAGTTCTATAGCATGTTGGGAAGCACTAGAATTAATTTAGGTTGCAAGCTTGATTTGCTACAACAGTCGATGCTCCGAAATGCTTAAACTGCTCGTATTAAACTCTTGATGCAAAATTCATGTTTTAATTAATTTTAGTAACTGAACAATGAATTTAGTGGATTCTGGTATAAGTTGGAACCTGATTTAAACACTTAGGAACCCTAGGTATGAAGGTCAGTTCATCAGAAACTCACCGGAATTGAAAACGATGAAGAACAAAGAGAGAGACGGCTTATTGTTTTAAAGAGCAGGCTCTTCCGGACGAAGAGCAGGCTCTACTTTTAAGTAGAGCTGGCTCTAGGGGTCTTGGAGCAGGCTCTTCTTCTAGTAGAGCCGGCTCCAAGATGGGAAGAGCAGGCTCTTCTTTTGGTGGAGCAGGCTCTTCCCTCGGGTGTGCGTTTTTTTAATTTTCTGCGACTATGTGGGCTACAGAACTTGGATTTTGGGATTTTCAGTTTCTGTTGGAAGCTATACTGAGGTGTTTAGAGGTGGTCTAAGCTTGATTAAAATCCTTGAGAGAAGATTTATGCAAAATAAAACAACTTTGTTTTAATGCGACAGTGGACAATGCTTAATTAATCAGTTTACTGGGTTTTTGTTATGAAAGGATGCAGAATTGCTTAACACTTAGAATAGCAATTCTTAGCAATAAAATTCTCAATTAAACCTATCCCAATGTTATAAAATAAGCGTGTGGATTTAAATGGTTTAGTATGCTTATTTGGGCCTAAGTTGGTTTACAGTTTGGATGGGAGGAACTGCAAGATGTTGAAGCTTTGGTATTAAAATTCTTAATGATGATTTGCAATTAGTCATGTTCCAGAATTACTAAAAATAAACCTGTGAACATTTATATTCTATTATGGTTGATTAGAATTAATTGGTTTACATGTATAAACTGTAATATCAATTAGTGGACCTTGCATAGTAGTATGAATTAAGCTTGTTAATTGACAATCATTTTATCATGCTTAATATGGAACAATTGATATTTGTACTTAGTGTTTTATTGTCAATTGTGGAATGTATGGATTGGTTGATAGTTATATTTTTATTTATTCTATTAACTGCCGGATGGATTGGATTATATGCACCGGTATGGGACGGTGACATACTAGGTTTGGATTTGGCTCAAAATTGCTATATCCTACCTATACGAAATAAGGGAATGGATTAAAAATAAATCCTACTTATATTTAGGCTAAGTCAAAGAAGCTGCACAAGCTGAATGACTAGCTGGATTACTGGTTATCTATGTTAAGTCTGTGCAGTTGCTCCTTTCTTTGTTTAATCTCAGAATTGCTTTAATTAAGCTCTTATTTGGCTGAGTTAGCTTATTTTCGGGATAAGTGCCTGAAAATAGAAATAATACGAAATCAATCTAAAACGGTAAAGTAAGATAGATAAAGGTACTAGAATGCCTAAGCTGAAGGGGTTTAAATACGCACTTTTCAGCGCTCATCACACCCCCAAACTTAAATATTACTAGTCCCTAGCAATGAACTAGAAAGTAAAGGAATGAAATGAACAACTATACAAGTATGAATCTAGAAAACAATAAATGGATAATGCCAGTTTCGTAGGGAACACAATTGCACTTAGCACATGCAACAAGCCTTTTAAACCCCTAGGTTACCCCTAGTGGACGAGTGAAGTCTCGTGAGGGTTTCTAAAAATGGTACCCACAAACATTAAGCTCACTCTTTCAAAAGAGGTACCAATATTGTAAACAAGCATTGGGAGAAAACTACCTCAAGTATGTAATTTTTCAAACATTTCTAAGCAATCTCCCAAAATCTCAACATCAAGCAAGCAAGTATGGTCCTCCACACATCAAGAAAATGATCATGCAAATCAAAACAACTTTAGAATCCTTTTTGAGTGGACCGACATCAAATATGTTGCTATCTTAGCCAACTAAAGAAATGATCACATCCTTACCCTCAAACTAGCACACAAATCTAGTACCAATCATCAAGATAAAAAGTGGACCTTTTATTAAAGCTTTATTGTTCTAGTACGCTTATTCTTTTCACTTGATTTTTTTTTTTTTTTTTTAGGATAAAAAATGGAAGCATGGTGCAATGTGTTGATCTATTAAGCTTTCTAGTGATTCATGAGGTCGAGCGTTAGGTCAATGACTCCCAAACTAGACGGTTTTAGGGCATTAGGCATTCAAATACCCCTACGGACTTATAAGCTCAAATCAACTAGGCTACAAATCAAGACAACCTCTGATGAGACCTGAGCGTGTGCACAAAATAATGCACAACACTTTGAGTTTGGAAATTTGTGTCAAGTGGGCATCATACTTTAAATTTATAAACCGCTTAACACCTATACTATGTAGTTTGAGTGAGAAGGGATCGTCCCAAGAGATTATACGTGTTGGAATTTAACTTAAACTCTAGCGTATCACAAGATTGCAAAAGATAGAGATTGGTTGATTACTCTAGAAAGCAATTAATTAAAATGAAAGTGAAATAAAACTAATTAGAGATAGGGATTTAAGAGATATGAAGAGAGGACTTAGGGTGTTGGAATCGCCACTAAGCTCGTGTAATTAACCACTTGCTTTCCATTAATGGGGAATATATTGTTGTGAACAAAATGCGACTACCAATTGCAATATTAAGCATGGACCATCTAATTTATGTATGAATTGTCTACCTAAACTAAGTGTAGCACAACCTATCAATATTAAGCATGACCCATCGAAGTAGCAATAATTGTAACACATATCAATCTAGAGAATCATGGAATTTGCAATAATAAGCCATGGAATATCTAAGCAAGCTTAGATTGTCTACCTACCTACAAGTATGAATTAAATTGTAGAACAACCCATCAAGCATAAGTATAAACCATCAAATTAATTGACAAACTCATTCAATGAAAACCCATGCTTAGCCATCACTAGATTTTCAATCAACCACACATAGACATGCAATTAACATAGAAAAACTAGTGTAGAGATTAATTCCTAAATAATCACACATAAGACAACATGTAATCAAATAGAGAATCAATAGAAAGAATTAATCCATATGAATCATGTAAGAAATAATTCCTAATTTAATCACACATAGACATGTAAATAAACTAGAGAATTAATAGGAAGAATTAAACCATATAAATCATAGAAATATACCAAGATTCATGAAATTCACAAGGTTAGAACACTAATCACAACAATATATATAAATCCCCAAAAATAGAAATACAAGGGTTTAGATTACACAAGACTTAGGGCTCATCCAAGCCCTAAGTGTAAATCTAGCTAATCATGGAGGAGGTAGATGTGGTCATGAAATCAAGCTCTAAACATGGCTCCATCTTCTTCTTCCTCTTCTTCTTTGAAGCTCTAGAGATGAAGAAAGAGTGGATCTAGAGATGGGTCTTAAGATGTGCCTCCACTTCCCCATTTTCTTCTAACCCTAATCTCCAACTTTGCTAGAGAGAGAAATAAAAAATATAATGTAAAAAATAAAATGATAAAAAAAGCTCTTTTACAAAATGGGTCACTTCCTTTTATATAGAAGGTCCTTTTCTTAGTCACTAAGTCAGGAATATAGCTCCAAAAATATCTAATCCCGTACTATGTGGTAGGTGGACTTTTAGGCGCGCACAGGAATAAGACAGCTCGCTGCCAGCAAAAGTTTGATCGATCCAACTTTGATTTTCGATCGATCTGAGAAAAGTTCGATCGATCTCACTTTTTTTGCGATCGATCTCAAAAAGTTGGATCGATCCAACTTGAGAGTTGGATGGATCCAACTTGGCAGATTTTCAGCATCAGCCTCTTTTTGCTCCAAATCAACCTCCTTTTGCTCCGGATCATCACTAAGACTTAGTTTGACTCCAAAAAGGCCTTAAGAAACCATTTTTAGCCCATTTTAACATTATTGACCTGAAATAGACAAAAACACAAATAAGTACTAAAATGGAATAATAAGATAGATAAAGGTCCTAGAACACTCAAGCTTAAGGGGTTTAAAAACGCATTTTTCAGCGTTCATCAACCTCCATCTAATCATTTCCCACTTCTCACCATTTGGGAGAAGTCCTCACTTTTTTTTTTTTTTTTTTTTTTTTTTTTTGTAGCAAATTCAATTATTAACCTAGAGTTTGGGCCCTCCACCTTTCGGCGCGAGAAGTTCAATGCTTGATGAGGCTAGAATCCCAGCTACTTAGTGAAAAGGGGTTGTTATCCACCTTTATTAAGAATGAAAGCTTTCAATGCACTACTAGCCAAATTGGGATATAACCAATTCAATAGTCAACAAAGCATGTACCCCACAAATGAATGCTAGTGTGCGCCTGTGTTAGTGTAGAATATTAGAGTGAATCTCAAAACAATCACAAAATCAAGATGATATGGACCACAAGTGCAAACAAGATATCAATTTTTTGAAAAATTTACTCCTAAATGGCTTCCACAAGGCATACAAGGAGTATTGGACTCTCAAGTCAAGCAATTTTTAAATTTTAAGCAATATAGTCCTAAAAAGATCAAAATCATAGCTAGATATGGACCAATCATAGAAATATCCCTCAAATACACAAGTCATGCTCAAAATCTTGAAATTTAAAACTAACACTGCAAAGTACCATTCCCCCCAAACTTAAATGGCACA
The DNA here is from genome assembly GCF_030987335.1 of Cornus florida. Lineage (NCBI taxonomy): Eukaryota > Viridiplantae > Streptophyta > Magnoliopsida > Cornales > Cornaceae > Cornus > Cornus florida. The sequence goes on along the minus strand of NW_026775581.1, from coordinate 93,313,296 downwards.
ATATCCGCAATGTGCAAGAGAATAAGGGAAAGAGTATACCAGTGCAACTAAGGATAGAATGATCGGGACTGAAGTATCCGAAGTGGGTGGCATGGCCCCCCCCAAACTTGGGATGAACTGTGGTCCTGAAAATTGGCACTTGGATAAACTCATCAGATAACAAAATGGGATAAGTAGTGCACAGTGGACATGTAAGTGTAAATGGGATAAACAGATAAAGAGATGAGAGATATGAGAATATAATCATACATACAGATATGAGAATATAATCATATGACATCCATAGCAAAAACAGATATATAAAATAGATAAAGTGCAGGTACAACAGAAATATCAAAGCCGACAGACCGGCTGCAAAAATAATAGTAATGTACAGTGACAAAAATAGAGATCAGAGAGTAGAGATGGATCAAAAGATATAAGGAACTGGGAACTTAGGATGATGAGGTAGGACGGGCAGGTCGGGCTCCGCGGATATCTTTAGATAGATCTCGGAACATAGTCGCGACATCCATACGGAAGGTAGCAAAATCAGCTCTGTGGGCCGTAAGATCAGCTCGTATAGCAACAACAGCATCCTCAAGAGTCTGCAGGCATGCTCCAAAGCCGAGGGTTAGATCTGGAGCCTCAGGTATAGATGTATCAGAAAAAAAACTCCCGAGTCTGTTCCTGGTCATGAATGGGCGACCCAGCTGGAGAGTGCTGCTTTGTAGTGTCTGCAGGGCGCTCTAAATCAATATATATATGCTCGACAGCCGGACCGAATGGTACATCGTCCGCTGCGGGATCTGCTGCTGCTGTTGCCTAAGCTACTGCTGCCTCTGCCTCTAGCTCCTCTGCAGCCACTACCACATGGTTCTACAGTCTAGTAATGATGGCATTGTAGCTCTTGTTCCAGTCCTTCTTCAAGAAATGACAGGAATCTCTCTCAGGATGCTCCCGAGGATGAATAGGGTAACGCTGGTCAATCAAAATCTGGGTGATGAGGTGGCCGAATGGGAGAGTTTTAGCCCGTCCGGGCGTCTCCTTGCTAATATACTCATCAAATAGCTTCCCCATCACGCTCCAGATGAGCGCGGGAATAGATACCCAGTGGCCCGTGTAGAAAGCGTCGAGGGCTGTCAGATAGTCTACTCTCCGCTGGATCTTGTGCCCGGCCATATATATATTCCGAAAAAGAACGGAATCGAAGAACCATAGGTCATCTGGAAGGAATGTGCGGGTGGCGAACGTCTCGCCATCGGTATGGTGACCTGTAAGAAATACCGTCATGTCGGCATAAGAAGGCCTGTATAGCACCGGATATAACTCCTGGAGCTCCGGAAGGCATCTATGTGGACAATGGCAAGAGCGGGCTAGCGAGTCCACAGTGATAGTGATCTGATGGCCATCTATAGTAGTGACCAGTTCTACTGTGGTACGCGGGGATGGTCGGAGGTTCTGGAAGAACAACCGTACCAGCCGCGGGTAGACTGGCTCTGTAACTGGGGCAAGAATAGCTGCAAGGCCCCTCTGAATGATGTTGTGGTAAGCTGATCGGGTCAGCACCGATCTGGAGAAAAAGGCTGTGTCGTACACCGACTCATGGTCTACTGCCAAATGCGCATATCTAGGTGCGGGCCTATCACGCTCTTGAGCTGGCTGGCGTGGTGGAGATGGTACTAGTGAATGCTCAGCTCCAGCATGTGGTGGAGATGGTGATGGTGTAAATGCAGGATGAACTGCAGAGGTGGATGGAATATGGTTATCCTCAGCCTCATGAGCAGGTGACTGAGGTAGAGTAGGCTGTACTGGCTCCTCCTGTGCATGAGAGGGCTCTGCTAGCTCCTCTAGCCGTGGTCTAATACGTCTCTGAGGCCCGTGTTGCCTCTTGGCAACGGTCTTGCGCTTAGTCATAGCCTGAAAGATAATTTAAAAACTGGCAAGGGGAGTTAGTACCAGAATTAAGAATTGAAAGCACAAAATAGAAACATGCATGTCAAATAAGATAGACAAATCATATAGATGACATGAATCTATGCAAGTGATAGGATATGAAACATGCTAAACAATGTCAGTATGAAATGCATCCAATGTGGAATATCACAGGCATTAGACATATATGAGATAGCATGAACATAATGCATGATGAATGAAGCGTGTGTGTGAGATCTGTGAAGTTCGATCGATCACAAAAAGGTTTGAGATCGATCTCAAAACTTCGATCGATCTGAGGTATGAGTTCGATTGATCTCTCAAGATCGATCTGAGATTGAAGTTCGATCGATCGAACTGTGCGATGAATGTAAACAGTCACAGATCTGTGACTTTAGAAGCACGGGGCCCACACGAACGTGTTCGTGGGCCCATCAACATAACAAATCAACAATAATCATCACCCAATCATGGCCCATCATCCCAAAGATAGATCAAACACATATATATACATACGAAGCATATACACATTTATATAAACATGTAAACTCAGTGCTTCAAAGCTCAATAATGGCGAATTTATCATGAAAATGGCATGGATTGAACATGTAAAGCATCTATGTATAAAATCTAAGCTTCAAAACCTAAATGAAGCCTCGGATCTTACCTCAACCGAAGAGAGAAGTGGAGATGAAGAGGGAGTGAGATTCGGGATGAGCTTGATGTCGCCGGAGGTGTCACCGGAGATGAGGAAGATAGAGAGTGCACAGTGTCGATGAGGGAAGCAAGGGTTAGGGGGGGTTGGATCGATCTAAATGATCGATCTTGAGACCCTCCAAGTCTATTTTTAGAAACATTTCCTGATTAGTTCGATCGATCGAACTGAAGTTTCAGATCGATCGAACTTTAATGAACTCTCCTCAAAGTATTTTTTGAACTTTTTGAAATTTTTGAAAAATGAAAAACTAAAATTAGAAATTAGAATTGAAATTAAAAATTGTAAAATAAAATAAAATAGAATAAAATATTTTTGGATTATTATTTTTTTTTATTGAATAAACAATAATAATTAAAAACTAAATAAACTAAAATATTTTTGTATTTTTGAAAACTTTTTAAAAATAAAATAAAATGAAATGAAATGAAAATAAAATAACATAAAAATAAAAATAAAAATATTTTTGGATTTTTGAAATTTGAAAAGTCAAAACAAAGTCAAAATAATGAAATGAAGAACTGAGATCGATCAGAACAAGAGTTCGATCGATCAGACAGAGGACAAAAATATGCAGGTTTTTGGCTCAGAAAATTGGCTAAGTGTTGGAACTTGAAGATCAATCGAACTTTGAAGTTGGATCGATTAAAGAAGTTCAGATCGATCTTGGAATGTTCGATGAGACAGAGAGCTGAATATGCAGGTTGATGCAGGCTCAAAATTTTTCTAAGTGTTGGATCATGAGATCGATCAAACTTTGAAGTTGGATCGATCGAAGGGCTCCTGATCGATCTAAGAATAAGTTCGAACGATAGGACAGAGAGGTGATTTGGATGCAGATGGATGTAAATCGAAATTTTTTCTAAGTGTTGGATGCAGGTGGAAGTTCAATCGATCGAACTCTTATTTGAGGTCGATCGAACTTATGCAAAATGCTCAATCACAACACAAAAATTCATGCAATCCTAATCACAGTTCCTATCAATGCATATGAACCAAAAACAAGTATCTAGACTTCGCAAGAAATGAAATTTAAGACAGAAATGGGGGAGGAATAGGGTTTTGATACCCTACGAAATGTCGTTGCTAGTCTTTAACGTCTCTAGCAAGACGTTGGGCTCTTTTAGCCCTGATCAAAGATCTTGTAATGCATCCCCTCCTTATTAGGGTGATAGATGCTTTGAACTCCACCCAACAAATGGTTCTTTGAAGAACTTATTGGATTAAGCTCAAAAGAAACTTTTGATCCTTTGTCTATGCAATCACAACCTTTGGGCTTTCATGCCCTTTCAATGCAAGAATTTGAAACAACACTTTGAGAATGTAAGGTTGAAGATGATCCCTTTGAAGTTTTGGTCTTACACAAAAGCTCACTTCCTTGACATTGAAGATCATAACATTTATCTACAACATTAACCTCTCCTTCATACTTGTCAAATGAATTGGGTGTGGAATTAAAGATATTCAACTTCACCTTCATGTGGCCAAATGAGATCTTCATTATCCCCGTCCTACAATTAATGTTGGCATTAGCGGTTGCCAAGAAAGGACGGCCAAGGATAACGGGAATTTGGCTTTTAGGATTGGGGACCGGTACCATGTCTATGACAACGAAATTAACCTGGAAGAAGAATTTATCAATTTTAATCAAAACATCCTCAATGAAACCCCTAAGCTTCTTGATAGATCGGTCGGTAAGTTGCAAAACTACCGACGTCGGTTTTAATTCACCTAGGCCCAATTTGACATAAACCGAGTATGGAAGAAGGTTAACACTTGCTCCTAAGTCAAGAAGCACCCGATTAATGATATGATCACCAATAATGCATGAAGTAGTAGGTGAACCAGGGTCTTTAAACTTTGGCAAAGTATTATGTTGCAAAATTGAGTTTACTTGCTCGGTCAAAACCACTTTTCTTGGTGCTTAGCTCTTGTTTTTCCGCTTTTGGGTGCACAAGTCTTTCAAGAATTTGGCATAAGCCGGAATTTGCTTGATTGCATCCAAAAGTGGAAGATTAACTTTTACTTGCCTAAACATTTCTATAATTTCATTGGTTTTTGCCTTTTGCTTGTCTTTTGAAATGGATCCTTTTAAGGCATCCGGAAATGGAACTTTTGGTTCAAACGCTTTTTTAGAATTTCCTTTTGAACTCTCTTCAACACAAGAAGTTTTCAAATCACTTTGTTTCAAATCATTTTTCAGCAAAACTTTTTCAACATTATCTTTCAAAACTTCTTTTTCAAACACATTTTTCAAGACTTTCTCATTTACAAGATCATGCATATGCAATGAAGGAGGAATGGGATGTGAAATAGGACGGGTGACAACTTGAGGTTGTACCAGTTCACTCTCTTCATTGGACATTTTAACTTGATTGTCCACAATCGTGCCACTCCGCAAGGTAGTCACCACATTAACATGTTCAATGGTGTGGCCTTCCGATGAGGAATGGGTTTCCACAACACATTGTTGCTTAGGTGGGGCATTAATAGGCATCTTTCCCTTCTCTCTTACATTGAGAGTGCTTGCTATTTGCCTAACTTGGGTTTCTAGCTTCGCAATAGACTGAGAGTAAGAATGAAGCAATTGATTGTTAGCCTCTAAAGTGCCCAAAGCATTCAAAACTTTTTCTTCAAAGGCAGGACTTCTAGTATTTCCTTGGGAATAAGATTGGTTGGGAAAATGAGAATTAGCAAATTGATTCCCTTGTGATTGATAAGGTTTATAACCTTGGGATCCTTGGTTTTGAAGTGGAGGTGGAATGTACTTCCCTTGAAAACCGCTTTGGGAAGGGTTTGAGCCATCTCCTTGGTTTTTCTAAGAGAAATTCGGATGATTCTTCTAACTTGGATTATAATGAGTACTATAAGGATTGTTCCCTTAGTTCACAAAAGCTGCATTGACTTGTTCATTAGGTTCATTTTGCACTTGTTCGTGAGGACAATGAGAAGTAGAATGAAGAACACTAGAACAAGTCATACATGTTTCATTTGATGCACAATGAGAATGGTTAGGGAAGGAAGATACTTTGTTCGTCGAGTTTTGGTTAATCAAAAATTGATCAAACCTTTGAGATAAAGACTTCATTTCGGCGGCTATTTCATTTGAATGGTCGACTTGATGTAAGCCAACACTCTTCCTACCTTGTGAATTTCTACCATTCTTGGATGATAATGTTCTATGCAAAGAATTTTCACTCATGCTCTCATAAAGACGCCACACGTCATCTTAATGCCTATCAATGTATAAACCACCCATGGAAGCATCAACCATGCCTTTGTAATTGTCCGATAAGCTCTCAAAGAAATATTGAACTAATTGCCATTTAGGTATCTCATGATGTGGACACTTCCTAAGCAATTCATTGAAGCGTTCCCATGCCTCATGAAATGTTTCTCCTTCCCCATGTGAAAATTCTCGAATTGAGGTTCTCATAGCATTGGCTTTTGAAACCGGATAGTATTTCTTCAAGAACTCTTGTTGCATTTCTGCGCAAGAAGTGATAAACCAATACTTTGCTTTATTTTTTAAGGTGAATGGAAAAAGTTTGAGTCTTAAGACCTCTTCCGACATGTCCGTATATTTTACGGTGGAACATACTTCAAGAAACTCATCCAAATGCTTGTAAAGTTCTTCACTTGGAAGTCCATGATAGTTAGGAAGCATTTGAATGGTTTGTGGCTTAATTTCATAATGATGTACTCTAAATGGAGGCAATTGGATGCATGTAGGTGCATTATACTTATTAGGCACATAATGGTCTCTTAAAGCAAGAGGTGGATTAGCTACTTGAGGTGCAACATGAACATCTTGGTTTTGAATTCCTTGATTGATGATGGGAGGTTGTGGATCATACATTGGCCTTGGCATTCTATATAGAGCTTGGCCTTGTTGTTGTGGTGGTTTGTGAATGTATGGCCTAGGCATGCTTAATGGTACTTGTATGTTCTCACTGTGCACATTAGGATGAAGAATACCTTGTTGGTCTATGTGACCAAGGTCCTCAACATGATCATCATTATAGTCATCCATTGATAGATTAGTTCTATTTGAATTTCCTCTTCCCCTAGGATTTCTAACGATGGATTCAAGATGTAAATCAAGAGGGACAAAAGTGGGTCTCAATGAACGATGTCCATGCATGCACAATGCAAAACACAACAAGCACAAAGAATGATAAACACTATGTCTTCACAACAATGCAATTAGACTTCTTCCACAAACACTTAACCCATACTCCTATGCTTTAACAACAATGATGCAAAGAACAATTAAAAATAAGCCTCCACGCGGGCCGATGATTTAACTAAGGGATTGAGTAAAGAAAGTCTCACAAAATTCCTTTAGCACTTCAACTCCAAATTTAAAGCTTAACTCAACAAATTTTTTATAAAATTTTTAGCTTTTTACTTTCTTTGCTTTGCTTGAATGCTCCTTTGCTTGCTTCCTTTCCAACAATGCACCTAGTCATGTAAGAACAACACAATAAGTAACCAAAAAGAAAAATAAAAATAAAGTAAAGACACGACCAAAAGAGTACTAATTCCTAATTGATTCCACAATTCCGACATTGCCTAATCCCCGGCAACGGTGCCAAAAACTATGGTCGTCGTCCTACCATAAGCTTAAGAGTGTGCATTAAGGCGAGGGCCAAGTTTTACATTTATAGAAGCCACTACTACCTTTGCTAAGAATATAGTTAGGGTGAGTAGGGATCGTCCCAATGGATTGGAGTCGTACTTGGTTGTGGAATTGCAATTAGGGCTAGTAGGTCGAGTGATCAAACAATTGGTCGGTTAGTTGGTTGATTAGACTGAAGAGCAACTAAATTAAACTAAGTGATAACAAAAGAATGCAACTAGAAGCAAATAAGAGAGAGAAGAGTCTTGGGGTTTAGAGATCACCACCAAGCAATGCATTTCTATACCATTGACAAGTGACTAATGAGGGCAAATGGTGTGTTGTAATATTGATGTGTGTGTGTGTTTTGGTTGATTCAACAAGCAAGGATGACTAGTTAAGCATGTATTGTCTAAACATCATGTGAAAGGCACAATATATCTAAACAATGAAGCATATATTGTCTAAACAACATGTGAAAGGCACAATAGATCAAAATAAGTCATTAATCCTTTCATTAAGCTCACAATCCAAATACAACACAAGGTTAAAAACATATGCTACTTGCATTCAAAAGCATGGATCATCAAACAACAAGCATGGATTGTCCTCACATTTAACACTACACTACAACTACACTACATCTACACTACTAGCATGAAAATAAACTAAGGGAGAGGCACAATCCATCAAGGAATAAATATGAACCATCAAGAAAATCACAAGAGCATTCCATTAAGCACTATGTTTTGACAATATCTAAATCTATAGCATCAATACACATAGACATGCATCAATAACACAAAATCTAGAGACAAGCACATGAACATCTATTCTAACATACATAGACATATGGATAGAATGAAATGATCAATTGGAAGCATTTAACCACATAAATAATTGAATAATCAAGATCTATATATATAAAAGTGTCAAAACATGTATTACAACACTAATCCCTCAATAATACACAAAATTAAGATATAGAAAGCATGCTTGGGGCTAACTAGAGCCCCAAGAGGATGTCTAGCCACTCATGGTGATGTTGTTCCAACCCTCAAGGGCTAACTCCATGGAAGAAATCAGCTCCTTGTTGATGAAGAACTCCAATGGTGTCTCTAGCCTCCTCCTCATCTTCTTCCTCCCTAAAGCTTGCCTCCTTTGAGAATAATCCCTAGAATTGTATATCTCACAAAAAGTGCATCATATTCCTTTTATAGGTAGGTCAAGTGACACACAAAATGAGATGGGGTCGTGCAAAGAATATTCTCTAATGATTAGATAGAGGACGGATTGAACAAGCTGGCTTTTTAACTTTTTCGCACTGGAGGAAGTTTGATCGATCGAACCTTGGATTTAGATCGATCGAACTTAGCTGAGATCTATCGAATTGAGGCTGGATCGATGCAATTGGTTGAGCTTTTTGGGAAAAAGACAAATTCGAGATATTTTGGGAGATATTTTTGGGAAAAGGACAAAAGTGGTTAGTGGGTGGTACAGCTGTGGATAAGATCAATCATTTGAATAAGGACAAAAGTGGTCGATCGATCGAAGGGTGGTGTTGGATCGATCGAACTTTGGACTTTCTGCTTTGGGTCAAGGTTTGGATCTATCTTGAAGTACTGAGATCTATCAATGTTCGATCGATCGAACCTTGAATTTGGATCGATCGAACTTTGCTGCTTCCCACCTTTGGCTTCATTTACTTCTCTCTTTCTCCACTTTGCTCCTTTCTTTGTTTAATCTCAGAATTGCTTCAATTAAGCTCTTATTTGGCTGAGTTAGCTTATTTTCGGGATAAGTGCCTGAAAATAGAAATAATATGAAATCAATCTAAAACGGTAAAGTAAGATAGATAAAAGGTATGAGAATGACTAAGCTTAAGGAGTTTAAATACGCACTTTTCAGCGCTCATCAACGGTGTGGGAGGGGTAAAGCCTCGAGCGAGGCCACGCCCCTATGTTGAGGTATGCTCGGCGCATCCACTTGTACCGAAAGAGAAGCGTGGGTTGATATAGCCCAACTCCGCTTGCCTATGTCAGACCGATTTGGAGGAAGTTGACCTGTCTAGCGATGGCCGGCCTCGTCTATCCTATGTATCCTGAAACTTAGGGGAACTGGAGAAAACGGCATTGGTAGCATTACTTAAAGAATTTATTGATGTCTTTGCTTGGACGTATGATGAAATGCCAGGGTTGGATCCGCAAATAGTGGCACATCACTTGAATGTTCGGCCCGGTGCTCGGTCGATAAAACAGACACAAAGAAGCTTTTGCCCAGAACTCGAACTTGACCGGTGCTCGGTCAAGGAGGAGGTTCAGAAGCTCCTATAAACAGGTTTCATCAAGCCAATACAACACCCCACATGGTTAGCCAACATTGTGCCTGTTAAGAAGAAGGATGGCGGATCAGAGTTTGCGTTGATTTTCGGGATTTTAATTTAGCTTGCCCAAATGATGACTTCCCTCTGCCAATTATTGGCACATTGATTGATTCAACTTCTGAGCATGAGATGTGTTCATTCATGGATGGTTATAGTGGGTATAATCATATAAGAATGTTGTAGAGCGATACAGAGAAGACAACTTTTTGCACCCCGATGGGAAATTTCCATTATGTAGTTATGCCTTTTGGTTTGAAAAATGCCAGGGCTACCTACCAGCGCGCCATGACTGCTATTTTCCATGACATGTTGCATAAGAATGTGGAGGATTATATGAATGATTTGGTTGTAAAGTCACGGCACAAAGAGAATCACTTGGCAGATTTGAGAAGGGTGTTCAAAAGGTGCCGAAAATACAAGATGCGAATGAACCCACTAAAATGCGCCTTTGGGGTTGAGGCGGGGAAGTTCTTGGGCTTCGTGGTACATCGGCAAGGTATTGACATTGAGGAAGCTAAGGCCCGAACAATCATTGACATGCCACCACTCTCTTCCCTCAAGCAGTTGAAGAGCTTTGTTGGGAAGGTCTCTTACCTTCATCGTTTCATACTAGCCTTGGCGGAAGTCACCCATTCATTTGGGTCCTTGATGAAAGGGGGGCAAAGTTTAAATGAGCAAGGAGCATCAGGGCGCATTTGAGCGAGTAAAGAATTTACTGTCGTCACCAGCTACAATGATGGCTCCCCAGCTGGGCATCCCCCTGCGACTCTACATCACCTCGACCCAGCACTCCATAGAGGCCCTCTTGGCCCAAAAAAATGATGTTGTTGAGCGGCCTATTTACTATGTCAGCAGAATGGTATATAACGTGGAAGTCAGATACTTACCCATTGAACGACATTGCTTGTCACTCGTATTTGCAACAAAGAAGTTTCGCCATTACTTTCTAGCACATACAATACATATTGTCACAAGATGCGACCCGTTGAAGTACCTCTTAACCAGACCACTCATTTTCGGGTGAGATGCTCGATGGCTTCTGATCTTGTCCAAATTTGACATTCAATACATCATACTAACAGCCATCGGCAGCCAGGCTTTGACAGACCTACTGGCCCAATTCCCAGCAAGGGAGCTCGAGCCTGTACCAGAAGAGCTGCTCTATAAAGAGCTTAAATCTACTTGTTGCGCGACAAAAAACTCAGTTTGGACCTTGTCCTTCGAGGATCGTCCACATCAATAGGAGGGGGAGCTGGGATTGTGTTGACCTCTGAGGAGGGCGTGGGAAAGAGTCTCTCATACAAATTAACCTTTGGGTGTTCTAATAATACTGCGGAGTATGAAACCTTGGTGTTGGGTTTATTAGCAGCCCCGGAAGCTAGAATCTGACGTTTGCGGGTTTAGGGTGACTCAAATCTGGTAATGAGATAGTTAGACGGGACCTATGCCATCAAAGAGCCCGCACTACCAGCATACTGAACCGCCATTGAGAAGTTGAGCTCATGCTTTGATGAACTACACATTTCACACGCCCTAAGGGCATTCAATCGGCACCCAGATGCACTGACCACCCTAGCCTTAAAGGTATCTTTTCTTGGTGACTCGTTTGACATAAGGATCCAGAAGAGGGATAGGTGGTCTCTTCACAATGAAGATTTCATTAACCCAAGGGAAAAAGAGGACTGGCGAAAGGAATTCGAGCTGTAATTGAAGGGTGAAAAGGGTAGCATTTCTCTTACCATTCTGAAGGATTTCACCATCTATCTAAAGGAGCTCTATTACAGAGCCCCGGGGGGCACTTTGGCAAGATGCATCAGCCTTGAGGAGGCTGAGAAGAAACTCAAAAAGATCCATGATAGTACATGCGGAGACAATTTAATCTGTTTATATCGGAGGGTGCAAAAGTAGGGCTATTATTGGCCCTCCATGTCAAAAGACACAGGGGCTTGTAGAAAACCTGCACAATTTGTCAGAAGCTCCGCGAGGTTCCCAAATGCGTGGCCCTACAACAAGAAGATTGGAGGCAGAAATTCTTAGATTATTTGCAGCATCAGACCCTCCCCCAAGACCCAAGCGAAGTCGCCTTGATAAGAAGGGAAGCATCGCGATTTTTTATCAATGAAGGCGAGCTGGTAACATGGGGGCTTGATGGAACACCCAAGCGCTATTTGAATAGCATTGAGGCGGGTGAAGTTTTGAAGCAGGCACACAAAGATGAGCATCAGGGGTGGCACAAGTTATATGATTACCTTATTCGCCTCGGCTACTACTGGCCCATAATGTAGGCGGATAACAAAAGTCTCGTGCAGAAGTGTCGTGAGTGTCAAGTCCATAACCACTCCATCCACGCACTAGCGGTAGAGCTGCACTCGCTAAGTACCCCCTGGCCATTCCATACATGGGCAATGGATCTCATAGGCCCGATCTCTCCTGAGTCAAGGAAGAAGAAATGGATTCTGGTTGCCACCAAATTATACACGAAGTAGGTAGAAACGGAGGCTCTATCAAAGGCCACATGGCAGGTTGTGGTCAATTTTATTAAGGAAAACATCATATGCCGGTTCGGAGTACCTCAGGTCATATTCTCGAATAATTGAACTCCTTTTATGAACAGTCATGTCTGCCGCCTCCTGGGAACTTACCAAATAACTCACCAGAAGTCAACCCCCTACTATCCTAAGGGGAATGGGCAGGCTGAAACAACCAACACGACCCTCGTCTGGATATTTAGCAGGACACTAAAGGAAAATTGAGACAAGTGGTCAGAGCAACTACCCCTCGCGCTATGGGCCTACCGAACTACCACCAAGACCCCCACTGCCGCAACTCCATTTTCTTTGGTCTATGGGACCGAAGCAGTGCTCCCGGTGGAAATCGTCTTTCCTTCCGCCAGCTTAGCAGCAAGAAGTGAAGTTAGTTTTGATCCAAGAATCAGAGAACTGGAAGGGTTGGGAGAATAGAAAGAGAAAGCTCGAATCAAATTAGGAGTCTACCAGAAGAGAGTTGTGATACCCCCGAATTTTCGGATGCGGGTTGGCCAGGCCCACGCCCGATAACCCGAGGATATCAAATCAATTAGCAATTTAACGAACACAGAATACAATATAGAAAAAACAGGAATAAATTAAATTTTGCTGAAAAGAACTAAAATAAAAATCCTTTAATAGAAAAAAAAACCTCCGAATAAACTTTATATACAAGAACTAGTTTGAATACACCCACTTTCCCTTTACATCTAATACAACTCGGGAATCCATCTCGTGGACCCCTACTAAAAATTCCAATACTGAATATGAACAACTGCAAAGAAATCCAATGCTCATAACGAGAAGAAATACTCCTACGTCATCGGTGGAGTGAATAACTGTATCTGCTCAGCACGATCAAGCTCTGAGCCTGGAACTGACGAACACCTGTAAAAATAAGAGTGGGTCAGGCCCACATGCAAGTTCTATCCTAACTGCAATCTATACAGTGACCCGATACGCAGATACACCCTAGATATCTTAGCAATAGCTATCTAGTTCATACATATATAAATATCCACACTAAGGGACATTCACTGGACTATGTAGGGGGTCTCAACCTGAAGAAAGCAACATGCAAAAACGCACCCAAAGTTGGGCATGAGTACCTAGACCTAACAGGGTACACCTCAACCTACTATAACCAGCTACGCATCCACTGCATATACGCACCCTAACCAACGAGTCTGAGACTCAAGCTCATCTCGTGGTACCATAATCATATATTTAAAATCCGTCCAAGCCAAAGTATATCATTCAATTCTTTGTTGATCTGACATAAAACGTATAATCAGTTAACCACTCAACTTATTCAGTTAATATAAGTTAACTCCAAACAACAGTAAATCCAAATGGTCATTCAACCTACTCAGTTGATCTGACCTCAACCACAAACATCAATTAATCCAGATAGTCTCAGAACTTACTCAGTTGATCTGACTTAAACAAAATTAGGATTCAATATTTTACAATCCTTTCCTTTAATTCAATAGGTTAGGTTTATGCGTTTTGAGCTAAACCATCCCTAGTATGACACCGTCCTATACCGGTGCATATAATCCTCCATATCCATGTAATTAACAGAATATATATTAATTCAGCAATTAAAATCTAAAACCATGTAAAAATTACAGACTATGATAAATAGTACGGCAATTTAATATCCAAAACCAAAAGCCAGGTAATTGCAGAATAGTTCATATACTACTCCAAAAATTTCAATTCAAAACCATCATCCAATTAATTGTAGAATAATATATACGATTTCACAATTAACATCCAAAACTATGTAAATTACAACATATAAATTAAAGTTTAGCAATTCACAGTCCAAACCAATATTCAAATAATTGTAGAACTGTGTTTAACATTCAGCAATTTAGATCCAAGCTTATAACCACATAGTTGCGGGAACCGATTTAATAATCCAACAACTAACATCCAGCGTATGTAAAGATCAATTATGATAAATCATTGACTTCACCATGCATTTAAAATAAGTTTTACAATCATAATATTGTCCAAGAAATTGCTAAAAATTAATCATAGCAAAACAGTTCCTTTTATCCGTCAATGGCATGCTAAGTTGCTTACTTGAAAACTATTTTATTATTTTAGCACCAAGCCATAAACCATGCCACAAGTGATCTATTTAACACTTAATCATTAAGTTAAGAACCCCAACATACTCCCAGTATAGTTTAGAAACACATAAAATCATCCAAACAACGCCCAAAAACTTCTGAAAATACACCTGTGGAAGAGCCTGCTCCTAAAATGGAAGAGCAGGCTCCAAAATAACCTAGAGCCGGCTCTAAAGGGACTTAAAGCCGCCATTTTCTGGGGTAGAGCCGGCTCTACCCTCCTAGAGCTGGCTCTACTCATGGGGGAGCCGGCTCCTCCCTTCATGGAGCCGGCTCTCTCCCCCTGTGAGAGCTTCGGTCCGTTTCTGATTCAGTTCCGTCCTTCTGCTTCTTCTCCGGCTTATTTTTACCCTTCAGTTGGTTTCTAAAACTAATACTAAGAGTCTTATTAATATCCACTAGCATTCCAAAGGTTTGATTATAACCATTTGAATCAATTACATAGATCAAATTTGCCACCGAACTAGACATGCTTTAGAGACAACACTGAAACTATTTTGCAATAACAGTTCTATTCCAACCCCTCTGTTACTCTTCACTACTGATCTTAAGAGTCCTATAACACCATATAATCATCCCCATGAATTATTTACAGAGGTTAAAAACAATTACAAAAACTAAAAATTGCTAACAACATAACATGCTTAAAACAGAAAACTGAAACAAAACTTGCAAGCATTAAACAGAATTGATTTTTAACACGTAAAGACCATCAATAAAACATATATTAAGCATGTACGTTCCAATTCATAATTACTTAAACCCTAGAGACTCTCTAGGTGCACAGAACACAAGCCAAAGAGAAGGAGAAAGGAAAGAAACTTGCCTCTTTAAAGGTTTTGATCTGAAACCTTTCACCATCTTCTTCCTAGGTTTTTCCGGCGACATTAGTTCCATTGAACCTCCTCTGCCACCCTTGGTTTAGCCCACAAACATCCTTTAACCTTCCTCCTTGGTCCAGCCTACAATCCTTGGCCAAAAATTCCCAACTGTGTCTCTCAATTTCTCTCAAAACTCTCTGTATTTTCACTGTGCCGTGAATAGGGTTATCAAACCCTAGGGAGACGTATGATATATATTTATAGACTTTACTCAAAACCTAATTCCAATTAACCCTAGTCTGCCCAACATAAATCTCAAACGAATTAAAACAAAACCCTAAATGATAATCACACACTTAATTTATTAAAACAGTTATGATATGCTAGAAAAATAATTAATAATTACAGAAAAACAAAAATACAATTAAAGACAACAAGCTATTTAAATAAAATAATTAAATAAAATAACAATTTGTCACATAAACATACAATCACAAAATCAATAGACAAAAATGCACATAGAATGAAATTTAAATCCCAAATTTTATCCTTTTTAATTTTAGGGGTATTACAAGAGTCGCCCAGGTGTATAATGCAATGGTCAAACCTCGGGTATTTCAGGAGGGAGACCTAGTCCTGAAGGCTGCACCACATGTCATGAAAAATCTTGCGGCGCCTAAGTTCACTCCCAAGTGGGAGGGACCTTTTGAAATCAGGGTAACAAGCGACAGTGGCTACTATGAGATAGGCAGAATGGGAAACAGGAAGACCATAGGTATGTTAAACGCCAAATGGTTAAAAAAGTACTACACCTAAAAGTAGTACTAACATCTTCTGTATCTGTCTGTAACGACCCAAACCAGGGGTCTAGATCGCTAATCGGATCCTTAACCAAACCCACGGACACACTAGGGGTAAAATGGTCATTTTTCATTTTAAGAGGGTAATAAGACCTCAAACTAGTCTAATTAGGTCTAAAACAATTATTTTAGTTATTTCATAATGTTCGGTGAAGTTCTACGGTCATCGGATATGAATTCCCAAAAGTACCATTTCCCAATTCAAAGGGAATCCCTACACTATCCCACTAAAACGGCCATAACTCTCAACATGAATGGAATTTGAGGATGTGGTTGGTCTCATTGGAAAGCTAACTCAAAATTCTTGAATTTGGGCTTAAGAATGACCCTATTTGGGTTCCGAATGAAAAAGTTATGACCGTCCAAAATTAAGTGTTCTAAGCTGACAACTAAAGAAGGCAAATTGACACACTGGAGGACTTGAACCAGTTCAAGGATCTTGAACCGGTTCAAGATGGGAGTATGCCTATATATGAACCAAATGCACCCCTTAAACCGGTTCAAAGGGGCTGAACCGATTTAAGATGACCAGAACCTTAAAATCACCACAAAAAGCTTGAAAATGAACCCTTATGCCTATAGGCACCCCTTTAGTCCCTTGGTGACCATACTCAAAGCCCAAACCTGTCCTAAATCTTCTATTTTATGATAAACTAACACAATTAGGTAATAATAAGATCAAATAAGGCCATACATGAGTCCAATATACCATTAAAATTAAGCGAAAGTGTCATACATAAAAAATATGGCCTTAAGGCCTTACATGGATGTTGAAATCATAATGAGACCACCAAATACAAATGAATGATCTCAAGACCATTTCCAAACATGTAGGAGATACAAAATGTCCTCAAATATCATTTACAACAAAAGGGTTAATATACACTTTGAACACAAAAGAACCCAAGTCCGTCAACTTCACTAAGATGATGGTGAATTGTCGTCCGCCACTTCTTTGCCGTGCCCTACAAAAAATATTAATGATAAGGGGTGAGCAAAATTGCTCAGTAGGTGGTGCCTAAGACACACCTCTTGAGACCCCGTAAATCCATACAATGAATAAAAAGTAAGAAAGAGGGATCATGCCATACCAGGGTAAACATAGCAACAAGGTTGACAGTCCAAGTCATAACTAAATTATACCGTGCAATGGGATGCAATGCCATGCATGTCATTCCCCTTTTTTCAAAACCATTTCTACCATCATTTCCAAACCGTTAGTGCAACCCGTCCCATGACAGCTCCATGGTGGCACGAGAGGAGGATTGACTAATTGTCCCTGACCACAAGGCAACTCCAAGGCGTCATTTGGGGCCCAATTAACTCAACCGCGCTAAGGAAATCTCCCCAATCCCGCATCGGCCACACTAACCCCATGGTCCCTAGGCAGCTCCTAGGCGGCCGGGTTTTTCGCAAACCTTTTAAAAAACTTTTTCCTAAAATTCCATTTTCATTTCCTTTGAAATCAACTTCCCATTTTCCTTCCCAATGCTTATGCATGAATGACTCATCATGTTTAATACTATGAAAGTTTATACATTGTAACCCTCAATTTTATAGCATGCTTTGAATAGTAATCAATATAATAGCTTTTTAAGTGTTCAACACATCATTCATGATGTTCAAACAAATAAAGTATGAAACAACATCATAAAAGCAAATATCATCATGAACTAGCATCATAGGAGCAATCTCATCATAACAAAACAAGTAACACATAGCTTTGCACATTTTCATACAAGCATAAAAATTATAATTCATGAATTTTCACAACTAGGCATGCTATATACCAAATCTTTAGAAGTAATTCACAAAAGAATCAAGAGATGGGCCTTAGAAACCCCTACCTCAAAGTGATTAGCCAAACAAGGCCTAAAGCTAAGCCAAAATTTGAACTTTCCCCCAAACCCTAGCAATATGGGTGCCAAATGGAAGCCCTCCTCAAGCTCCTCAACTATATCTTCTTAATCTTCCTTAAAACTCACTCCAAACACCTCAAATCAAGGCTTGAATTAATATAGACATATATGTGATGTATAGATATAGAATATAGAGAAAGGATAGTGAAAGACAAAGAGGAGGAAGAGGGGCGCCCAAAAATGAAAGAGAAAGGGGAAAAAGGTTGGTCTTGCATTGGTCAAGTGATCCCAATGGTGCCACTTGTCAAGCATAGGATGGTTTCTACTTTTAGTGAAGTTTTAATCTTGCCCTTGCTCATTTAATTTAATGCCTCCTCTATCCTCCAAGATATTATCCCAAATATATAGATATATTCATATGAATATATGAGTGAAATGTCCATAATAACCCTTTCTTAAATGAGAAAACCAAGAAGTTCCCAAACTCGAAAATCGTTCCGACCTCGAAAATTTTAAGAATGACACCACCACCTCTAAGTGACTTAAAATGATTAAAAAAATACATCACAAGAACCCTCGGCAAGAGAAAATGACTAAAACGCCCCTCGGCAGCCTCGTGACACGCAAAACGAGGTACAGAATTAAAATAAATTCATAAAATTCAAAAAATGCAAGAAAATGAAAAAATGAGAAACTTCATACTGTCCCCTTCCCCGGTTAAAAAAGTAATACGCCTGAAAGTAGTACTAACATCTTATGTATCTGTCTCATTCCCCAGTTAAAAAGGTACTCGCCTGAAAGTAGTACTAACATCTTCTGTATTTGTCCCCTTCCCCCCCCCCCCCCCCGAATTTTTAACCTATAAAAGGGTGCTGAAACCCTATCTTTTGTTCAATAAAATTATGAACAGGGGTGCGAGGGATTCCTTACTTCCCGACTGGTTGTGACTTCCGTTATCTTCTCTTTACTTACTATTCATCACTGAATGTAAAGGCAAAAACAAAAATAAAATAAATAAATAAATAAATAAAAATAAACTGGCAATAAACCACGTAATCAAAAACTCATGTCTATCAACGCAAAGTCTTACATTAAGTACGAATTACGGTTACAAGCCAAAAAAGTGCAAATGACAATAGAAATAATAAGGTACAACTACGGTAGACCTTGCATATTTAGGCTCGCGGAACCTAATAAAGAAAGTTGCCTGTCCAGCTCCTCCTTAAGAGAAGCCACAATTTGGCGGTGTTCCTCCAGCTGTTCTTGTTGCTCCTTCAGGCGAGCCTCCTCCGATTCTAGTATCCTTTCCTCCTTACCAAGGCAGTCACGAAGGTCCTTCACATCGACCAATCGCTTCTCGTGGTCCGCATTAATCCTAACCCTGGTAATGAGCTCCTCTATCCAGCCCACCTCTACCTGAGCCCTTTTGAGATCACTCGTAGCGCGCTCCAGGAATTTGAGGTCTTTGTCCTCGAGGTGCTGCACTCTGGCTTCGTGAAGAGTCTGTACTAAACGAAATAGGGACCCGTACACAAATGTGAGAAAAAACTCTGCAACACGATCAAAGACTTCGAAGCTATTGGGGTATTGAGTCTTAATCTCCTTCAACACCTGCACTTGGGATGGTGGCATCATCGCGCCACCCCAAATGATGAGGACCTGCGAACCCTCTACTGTGCTACCTTCTAAAGAAAGGGGGGCAACGATGGGGGAACGAGGTCCTAGAGGGGCGCTTTGGGGGGTGGCCACTTGAGCATCATCTTCAAGGTTATCATTTTCCTTATTTACCGAGCCTCCCCCATCATATGCATCTCCTGAGCCTTGTGGACTTAGGCCACCTGAGGATTCGTTGGCACCTGGAGAGGGAAGGGCGTGCCGAGCTTCTTCTACCTCATTCTCGAAATCTTCAAAGGCACCATTATCTCCCTCATGAGCCTCTTGGACTGAGGAACGCGAGCCATTAACGGTATCCTCATCCCCTTGATTCGAGGCACCAGAGTCAATCACTACGGTATCCTCGTCACTATGTATCTCACCTCCTCGTTATCTGCACGACAAAAAACGCATCTCAGAAATCACAAACCAGTTAACAAGGCGCCTCGAGCAAGGAAGAGTGAAGGAAAGACTCACCGTCACTAGCATTAAAGATAGCCTTAGGGCTAGAAAGGAACTCGGTCGTAGGATCCCTAGCCCTTGTATCAATCTCCCCTTCCTCAATGAGGCAACCAAGACCTCGAGCCAAGGGGACAAGCTCTTTTCTTATCCCATGTCCCGAGTGAGTGGGGGGCAAATGGTTAGCATTCAGATCAGAGGCAAGTACCTCCCTCGTGGCATGGATAGGATCTTGAATGATGTTGGCAAGGGTATGAAAAGGGTCAAAAGAAACCTCCAAACCACTATCCTCCCCTACAACCGAAGGAGCCTCATCCTCAATTGGCAAAAGTGGAGATCGAGTGCAACTGCCTGCTCTTGTACGGACAACTAACCGAAGGCCCCCTGGCGGAGCACTAGTGGCAGCCTCGGTAGAGTTTTGGGTCCTTTAGCAGAAAAAAGAGCAGAACCATGAGAAGAGACCTAACACAAAAAGAGTACAAGAAGAAGTTAAAATAGGTCAAAGGACAAGTGATGTTATAAACTAATCAAAGAGTATGGGGGGTTACCTTGCTTCGCTTGGAAAAAGTTGGAGCAGGGACAAAAGAGAAAACATCCTCCTCAGCTTTTCTTTTCGAACTAAGGGGCCTAGTTAGCTGAGTCGTGCTTAAATCAACTATGGCTGAGTAGAGGGAAACGAGTTCTTTATTATCGCACTTCTTTCCTTGAGAATGAGCTACACCCTTATTCTTCGTCAGATGACGAAAGGCGTTATCTCCTCTCATTAAGGGGCGAATAGGAGTTGGCTCAAGGGGACTTTGGACAAACAACTTAAAAGCACGAAGTACGTCCTTCCAGTAAGCTTTTGAGCCCTTCCCCCAACGGCCTTCCCTCATGCGGGCTGGGACACGAAGGAGCTGGCGCCCCTATGAGTTCCACACCATTTGGGTCAAGAAAGCGGGAAAGGCCAACCCTGTAAGTATCCCGGTTCTGTTAGGCACCTCAGCCATAGTCACGAGGGAGCCCCTGGTCCCAACCAAATTGGCGAGCCACCCTGTGCGGATTATAAGTCTTGCCCACCCCAGTGTTAGGGAGGATGAAAGCAGGAAGATAACCCTTTGAGATCAAGGAAAAATTGACTAAGGATGAAACGCGATTAAGAGCATCCCCTGAGACCTTCCTCGCAATCCCTAGGATATAAAAGGTGAGGTGAGGACCATGGGAGTAGGGGCGAGCCACGAAGCAGCTCAGTCTATCAGTGAACTCAATAAGTTTTTTCTTTGGCTGATGCTTGTGCCATCTCATGGACCTCTTAAAGTCATCCCCGACTGAGGGGTTAGGACGTGAGGCGTACTTCGAAAAATGTTCGTAGAGGAACATTTAAAGAAACGTTGGGCAAATAGGAGAAAAAACGTTGAGGCGACCAGCGCATTCCTCCATATGATCATGGAACTTGTCTAACTCATGATATAGAGTCCCAAGAAATAGGGGCATTAGAGGGATACTTTTGCCACGGGAGAGATGGATCGCCAGAGGAATCAAGTCAGGGCTTGGCCCATCATCTAGAGAACTAAGAAAAATGAATCGGGAAAGCCATGACAAGATGAAAGCAGCAAAGCGAAGGGGGTCCCTACTTTTGGACCATTTAGGGGTTTCTCATCTGGGAACTCAGGAGGGGGGACATCCAAGAAGTAGTAGCGAAAAACTGAAATGAAGGTGCACTTGTTCCCCGTTTCTAGGAACTTCTCCCGAATCCCATCATGTTGAAACTTGGTAGCAATTTTTGAAGCAGTGGTGAGGCCCCTGTGGAGAGCACTAGCTTCCTTTTTCTCTTCCGAGGAAAGAGACCAAAAGCTAGGGTCATGGGCGCCGAACATGTTTAATCGCATAAGTTGTACGACGTCCTCAAGGGTAGGGGTGAACTCGCCCTATGAGGTGACGAAGGTATGGGTAACTTTGCTCCGATGAGAAAATAAAAGAGGAAGGGCGGTGGTGTCCCTGTTAACAACTAGTTTACGGTTATTGCGTACCGCGTTTATGAGTCTCGCTGCCTCCAGAAGAGGGAAGAATGTCTCATTAGTCAAAATGGCATCTGTCCATAAATCCCAACCTGCACCAGGGCCTGTCTAACTGATAAAAGTAAGATTGGAGTAAGGAAAATCTCCACACTCAATCCTGAACCTAAGAACCGAGCTAGGGGGAACGGGTGAGCCCTCAGTGGAGTATGGCTCCCCCTCAAGAAGAAGCGAGGCACCCTGAACTTCATCAGCTTCATGGAGCTCTTCTGAGTTAGCCCAAAAGGTATCGCCAAGGCCAAAAAAAGTAGCAACCCTCCACTGGGATAGAGGAGGAACCTCGGGGACATCGGTACGGGCAACGCAAAACATAGCACGGAATTCGAAGTGTCGCGAGTAATGAAGCAATGTGACTAATAAAAGTCTGGCAGGCGAAGCTTCATGATACGCAACCCGAGGCATCGCAAGTAGTAATAACCTATTACCCTCCGTGCGGTGTGAAGAGCCAATTAGAGACTAACACGTCCCCCCATAAAAAAAGATGGGGGGCACTCGGTTAAGGTTCTTGGAAAAAAAAAAAGAGCAACTTATACTGGTACCTCCCCTCTGATTGCTCAAGCTCCCTATAGGAGACCGGGCAAAATGTTAATAGTCACTGCCACAAAGGACGCTACGTGTCCTCACTAAATAATAATGTTAATAATCACTGCTACAAGGGACGTCACGTGTCCTTACTAAAAAATAATATTACCTGGCTAGTAAGCACTGAATGAGCCATACTAGGACCCATCAGACTTTACTCTGGAAGCCCTAAGAACCTCGAGCTATTAGGGCCTGGTATATGAGCACCTGGGCTCATAAAAGGAGGGGGTCGCTACCCCTCACTCTCCTGGTTTGGCGGTGCCCTGCTCCAATCGGATGGGCCTTGCCCTAACTCAAAGGCCCCTCGTTTCCCGTAGTACTCGAGATAGGGGCTTGAGGGTTCTTTTAGTTTTTCTCCCCGAGCCACCCGCTGTGGGAAGCTTAAGGAGCTGGGAAGTTGGGGGAACGCGAGGCAGAAGAAGACAAAGCCTTGGAACCTCCCCCTCTTCCTTTCTGGCATGGGAATATGAGTATTAGTGGATGGGAGACTGGAATTCAAGGTACCGCCCTATGGAGAAGAAGGGAAAAGGGGGGGAGGTCGTGCATGGAAACATGCCTACCTCCCCCCCCCCCCCCCCTGCCTTCTTATCCTAAGGCCTATACCAAGGGGAGGAGATGCTCAGTAGTACTTGCACCCAAGGTCCGAGAAGGTAGGAGTCACTCGGCGCATTAAATGCACTGAAATGACCTATGCACAGAATAATCATGGCAGCACTTGACCCAAGGCGCATGGCCTTGGACCGGCCTCCTGACGTTTCATCAGTCAGAAGGAGGTCCCTCTACCCACTGGTCTAAAGGAGGTTACCCTCTCGAAACCAATGGTCAAGGGGAAGCTACCCCCCCTCCCCCTGCGACCAATAGTCAAAGAGAGGTTTCCCCCCGCGACCGGGGGGCATTATCCGGAACCAATTAGTATAAATAGGCATAGAAATCAGAAGTTAAGGGAAAGACAACAAGAATCATAAAGACCTACTACCGGACCTCGGGTTTAACTAGTACTAGCAACTGTCTTCCTTCTCTTAATTTTCACCTGTGAAGAATCCTTGGTATAGCTTAAGTTCTTACTCAGACACTAACCTTATCATTCCTGACCTACGTGGAACGATCTCCTCGCCTCATCACCCAGCATCTATCAACAGTGTCATTATAAGCTTGATTTGTGGTGATAATGGCAATTTTTTAAGAAAACATTGGCCATTTTGAGGTGTGTGTTTATTATATCCAGGATTGTTAATGTGCTATTCATGGATGTGTTTGGAGTGTGTCCGGAAGTGATTGGAATGTGTCAGCCCAACTAAATGTGTGGCTGTGTGTTTGAAGTACTACATTCATTAAGCATGAAGTGTACATGAAGTGGTGGTTCTAATAAGTAGACATCACCTTCATAAGAGTGTCATATCCAGTCCAACCCTGTTGAATTTTATACATATACTGTCTTTTTTTAATTTACCTTTTCAATATCAGTTTATTTATTTCTTCAGGAGTTCAGAGACTGGTTGCATTGAGCTATAATGAAATGATAGGATTGGCTTGATTTCAAGCCATTGACCCCAGTAAATCTCCCCTGTAATTATCTGGTACATATGGGATAGACAATTACACGTGTACGATAATGAATTATAGGATATTCTAAGAGACCCGACAAGTGACTCTAAAGAGTGAACAAAGATGTCCAGAGATTACTAAAAATTTGTATATTTTTGCTCCAATAAATATTAAGTGTCCAAAATTCTCTTAATTTTTTCCTTTTCCCCCTCATTTACTCTTTAAATTTCTTTAATTTCATTTTTTTAAAAAAGTCAAAATTTTCTTATTCAATAATGCTCTACTTCATTTCTATCAAAACTTGTCATTTTTCTTTCCCTATTTCTTCTTCTTTGTGTTTTTTTCCTTCTACTTCTTAAAATTCTTTTTCATTTTTTTTTTCATTTTTTTTTTGGTACTGTGCCCCTGAATTTAAATCCTGACTCTGCCCCTGTTTAAGTCTTGTCATTGTTCAAAAGAAATGCTCTTAAATAATGCAGTAAAAAGCCATCAACTAATTGCTTGAATTGTGAAGAAAAAGGGATAGAATATATGTAACAAAAGAGTTTTAAAAGGGTGAGATCATCAATGGACTAATAAATTAACATCTTCAACTTAAAAATGAAAGCAAGCAAATTAAGAATTGGTAAGAAACCATTCCCAAAATGTCAATTCTTATCACACTTTTTTATGGAGTGGAAGCTAAGAAACACGCGAGCAAAATGAACAAGGAACAACTTTGAATACACAAATTTTTTTAAAAAATTTAAAATAATAATAATAAATAAATAAATAACATAAAATTGTAAAGCAATATGATATATTATTAATCAAAAAAGGTAATTATGATCTTCCAGTACATGCATATGTATAATAGAGAAAACCTAAAACTATATGTAAGCCTATCAGCAAAAAAAAAAAAACTAAAAACACAAGGGAAGCTTTAAAAATAAGCTCAAAAATAAATTCTTTCTAAAAATCCTTAAAAAAATAAGGTAAGAAACCTAATTACTAAATACCAAAAGTTTAGGCCACAAACAAAAATCTAAAAATTATTAACAAGCCTCCAATAAGACTACAAAACGAGAATTCGGAGTCTTAATCGAAGGTTTTTAGCCGAAAAACGACGTGACATTAGCCAGTACAAAACAACATGACTTTAGCCAGTACATTTTATTGGGTGGGTCGTTTGTGTCCTTTCTGGTCGAAAACGGATTTGTGGACAATTATGTCATCACCCTTGCTTAAACTTGTAGTTAGTAGGATACGCACAGGTAGTAGTGGTTGTGACCTAAAAAAGTTTGCTCCTTTGGCAAACATAATTAATGTAACTCACCAGAAGCTGTAATGGGATTAGTGTAGATGGGGACATTGCATGTGAGGCTTGGAGATAGAACGCAGATGTTCTAGAGCTAGCTGTAAGTAGTGCATCATCATATATGGAACCCCCACTAATGGATGGATGATGAACCGTTTGCAATTCATTGCCTCGCTATTAATATCTAACCTAGTTGTTCGTCTACTTTCTTTCTTCTTTTAGCTATTTCAAGACAGTTGTTGAGCTCATCTTTATGATTTTTTTTTGACCTTTTCAAGACTTTACAGCATTCAATCATCCACAGAATAATTATCATTTTCCATTAAATCATTTGAACCATGATTGGCACAATACATTTTAATTTGTTGCACTTCCATCTATAGAATTACCTAATACCATATTGATTTCTTTATTAGTGATGTTGGTGATGATAATCCACCAACAGGCCACTGGCCTAGTGAGCTACACTATATTACCAACCTATATATATATATATATATATATACACACACACACACAAACATATGAGATATTCAAACTATTTTCATGACTAACTTCTAGTAATTATATTACTAGGATTACTGCCTCATTTTTGTCTGTTAACACTCCAGAAAAGCTAGAAAGATGTCCGGTTCAGCTTCATGAAGCATATAGGCATTTATACCTTTCAAAAAATAAAAATAAATAAAAATAAAAATAAATAAAACAACATATAGGTATTGAAATTTTGATACAAAATGTTCCAATCCACTACATTATTTTATTTATTTTAGTCTTTAGGTTATCCATTGTAGTACTATTCACCATCTGTACATATGAATGAATAAATTAATTATCTATTGTGGGTCCCGCTGCTTCAGTTGTTGGGAGAGTGAACTGGGTGCATGTTCTAACTCCTAAATAGTACACATTGGACTTCCATCTAATTTGTACTCATGTTTAGCGGTACATGAGTTTATATATATATATATATATATATAAATGATCTCGTGCTTATTAGTGAACAAAAAAATTAATGATTATTAATTTGGAAAAAAAAAAAAGAATGATGGTTGTTAAATGATTATTATAATTTATTAATAATTATTTATTTTATATTTAAATCATATCTATTTATAAATGAGAAATGATTAAATAAATAGGCCGATTTTATAAAAAAAAAAATTTAAGAATAATAATATTATGAGTTAGTGGTTACTAATTAGAGAGGAGGGAAAGAGTACAAAACTCTAATAGGTCTCTGGAGACACTAGAAGTAACTCAACTACTTAAATAATACAACACTACACTTGTTAAAGCGCCAATTAAATGATTCAAATGTAATATTAATGAAATTTAAAAAATAAAAATATATTTCAAAGCCATACATGGTGGCGGACCAACTCTAACATCCATTGTGTTTTATTTACGGACTTGTGGATTTATTCTCCAAAACACAACTCTAATTAGAAAGAGAAATTAAAATTTTCACGATCAGTTGTCTCACAACAGCTACCGAAGCCGATTGTCAGTTGTTGTAGCAGAGTCCAACTAGAAATTCCATTGTGTCTCGTCTGGATTAGTAAATTTGTTCTCCAAAACACAACTCTAATTAGAAAGGGCAATTATATTTTCGGCGGATAGTCTCACAAAAGCAACCGAAAGTCGGTTGTCGGTTGTTGAAGCAGCCAGCAGGGTTCAATTAGAAAAGTATGTGGAAGATAAAGCAAGATTAATTAGGCATTTAAATGTAGTTGAGTCGGTCACCCAATCCCAACTGGGTCACATGATCATACAGACCGCCGTCCTTCTAAAACAGAGCTTCTAGTGCGCGCCAAAGTTTTTTTTCTTCCTTTTCCCCCGTCTTTCTCTCTCTCTACATGTGATAGCTTTCTCAACCAATTCCATTTACTTCTTCCCTTCATTCAATGCTCATATTTAAGAACACAAACTCTTTCCTGAAAAATTAGGTGAGGCTTTTCTTTAGAGATATACAACACATATATGTATAAGTTATAATCCCATGACGGGTGAGACAGGGGTGGTAAAAGTTGATACGACCCATGAACATGACTCGAACACGACACGAGTTTAATGGATTTAAGTTAATTTTAAATGAGTTCGGGTCATAAATGGATCGATATAATTAACCCGTTTAGTTAATAGTGTCGTATTTAAATTGAGGGGTTCAATCCGTTTATACACGTTTAACTATATATGTCATAAATAAATTTCTATTTAAGTTCTAAAATTACTATATAAACTTGTGTCTTATAATTTAATATTTTGTAAATTAGAAACTATTTAGTAATTTAGTTGATTAAAATTTATATCTTTTTTTAGTATTTATTATTTTATTGATTATTATTAATAATTTAAATAATACATATATATATATATGTATATATTTTTTAAATAGGTCTAAACGGGTTACACGTATAACTTATTTAATAAACAAATTAGGTTAGTGTTGAGAGTTTCTGATATAATTATTAAATAAGTCATGTTTAAATTAAACTGTTTAATATAATACTCTACGCGGTTACGATCCACGAACACTTACTATTAGCCCCAAAGTGAGATGGTGAAAGTGTGTGGGGGTATGTTACACGGGTTGGATTGGTCAAAGCTTTCATTATATACGACGACTCTCTCTCTAATCTCTATGTGCGCGGTTTAGTCCTTTTGCTAATTGCTTTACACATTTGTGTTTGTTTTTTTCTTAACTCCCTCAACGACCTCTGGTGCTATTTAATGACACTCTTTTATAGCTTTTAACTATCCAGAGAAAAATAAAAGAAGTAAGTTAAACAGAGCTTTAGAGAGAGAAATACATACCATCTCAACAACAGTCCACCTCCTTTTCAATTAATTGCTCCACTTTTCTTATTCTTCTATAAATCACTGTTTTTTTTTCATTTCCGTCAATCAAAAATC
Organism: Cornus florida; assembly: GCF_030987335.1. NCBI lineage: Eukaryota > Viridiplantae > Streptophyta > Magnoliopsida > Cornales > Cornaceae > Cornus > Cornus florida. The sequence goes on along the minus strand of NW_026775581.1, from coordinate 93,284,948 downwards.
TCTCACTTCTTCCTCCCCCCCCCTCTCTCTCTCTCTCTCTCTCTCTCTCTCTCACACACACACACACACACATTGTTTGTGTGTGAAGAGTTTCTTTGAAGCCTCACACCACAGATGTTCACCTACATTTCCGAATTGGGTTTCAATTCTTGAACCCATTTCAGCTTCAGCTTCACATTAACGGCTCTCAAGTTCAAAAAGCTCTGTGGTTTTCCGGTGGACAGAGGTGGGGTTTACCGGCGGTTACGGTGTAATCGGATCTATGGATTTTGTTTTCTTCAAGTGGGGTCCGCCAGATCAGATGGATACATCAACGGTTTGTCTGGTCTTATCACTGGTAGCAGCTTATATGCTATGGTTTGTTTCGATCACACGGTCACTCAAGGGTCCACGTGTCTGGCCTTTATTGGGCAGTCTACCGGAACTCATCCGGAACGCTAATCGCATGCATGAGTGGATTGCTGACAACCTTCGCGCGTGCGGCGGCACGTACCAGACTTGCATATGTGCAATTCCGTTTTTAGCCCGCAAGCAAGGTCTCGTGACTGTCACGTGCGACCCCAAGAACCTGGAGCATATACTGAAGCTACGGTTCGACAATTACCCCAAAGGCCCCACCTGGCAGTCTGTGTTCCATGATCTGCTTGGTGAGGGGATCTTCAACTCTGACGGTGACACATGGCTGTTCCAGAGAAAGACCGCCGCACTGGAATTCACCACCAGGACACTCCGTCAAGCCATGGCTCGGTGGGTGAGCCGAGCCATTAAGCTCAGGTTCTGCCCAATTCTGAAGACAGCTCAGCTCGAAGCAAAGCCAGTTGATCTCCAAGACCTCTTGCTTCGGCTCACTTTCGATAACATATGCGGCTTGGCTTTCGGTAAGGACCCACAAACTCTCTCTCCCGGGCTTCCGGCGAACAACTTCTCGTCGGCTTTCGATCGAGCCACCGAAGCCACATTGCAACGGTTTATATTGCCCGAAATCATATGGAAGCTGAAGAAATGGCTTCGGCTCGGAATGGAGGTCAGCTTGAGCCAAAGCCTCAAACACGTGGACGAGTACCTGACTGACGTCATCAACACACGTAAGCTCGAGTTGCTGAGTCAGCAGAAGTCTGGGACCCCACATGATGACTTGTTGTCTAGGTTCATGAAGAAAAAGGAATCATATTCAGACACATTTCTCCAACACGTGGCTCTCAATTTCATCCTAGCTGGACGTGACACGTCATCGGTGGCTCTGAGCTGGTTCTTCTGGTTGGTCATTAAAAATCCAAGAGTTGAAGAGAAAATTTTGACTGAACTCTGCACCGTTCTGATGGCGACACGGGGCAGCGACACCTCCAAGTGGTTGGATGATCCATTAGTCTTTGAAGAAGTTGACCAATTGATGTACCTTAAAGCTGCATTATCAGAGACTCTTAGGCTTTACCCATCGGTGCCCGAAGATTCCAAGCATGTTATCACCGACGATGTCTTGCCGGACGGTACGTTTGTCCCGGCAGGGTCGGCCATCACGTATTCGATATACTCAACGGGCAGAATGAAGTTCATTTGGGGCGAAGATTGCCTAGAATTCAAGCCAGAAAGATGGTTCTCTCTGAATGGTAAGAAATTTGAAGTTCAAGACTCCTACAAATTTGTTGCATTTAATGCTGGCCCAAGGATTTGTTTGGGTAAGGACTTGGCTTACTTGCAAATGAAGTCCATAGCGGCGGCGGTGTTGCTCCGCCACAGGCTCACGGTGGCGGCCGGCCACCGGGTGGAGCAAAAGATGTCATTGACATTGTTCATGAAATATGGGCTCAAGGTTGATGTGCACCCTAGAGACTTGACTCCCATGTTGGCCAAAATTGGGAAAGAGTGCATGGGTGAGTCACGTGCCAAGGAGGCTCTCAGTAACGGTAACTGTCATGAAGAGGTTGCCAGGGTTGCTTAGGGTTTGGTTGGGCCTGTGATCAACTTGTGAAGTTTGATGCTTTAGATGATTTTAAATTATGATAAGAGTCACATGTCTGTCATGATTATTCGTGACAGGCACTTCCATGACCACTTGACCATGCCAATTATAGGACTTAATTCATATGGTTCAAAGTAAAGTTGAGTGTCTGTCGCGTTGGATCATGACAGCGCCCTGTCAGTTTCATTATGCTCGAGTGCTTTTAATAGGAAATTATACGTAACTTGTTTCTTTTTTTTTTTGTCCTATCTCGCAGGTTAGTATATATGTACTGTATTAAGAAATAAAAACCAAAGATTATTGTGTCCAGTCAAATTTGAAAGCAAAATCAATACATACAGATGTATGATCGTATAATATCCGCATTGTAGGCCTCTAAGTGGGTTCGCATTCATACTCATACAATAAAAGATAATTACGTGTGGTTGGATTGATTTTTATATTACCTTCGTTACATAATAATTATCTATTTTAAAATTTTTGACTTACTATTATTTTTTATTTTAAAGTCATTTAAAATCATTTCTAATCGTATTCATTTTTTGTACTTATTTACCATCTATATTTCATATTTGATATCAATTTCGATAATTTTGACTCACAAATTTTTTTTAATCCAGACAATTAAAATGGAACGGAAGAAGTACCATTTTTTATTCATTGTTTGCACATGATGATTGTAACACACTATCTTTTTTTCTTGTCATATGTTAAAGGGATATGGCATTATCAACAATCAATTCTTTTCAAAAAATCAAAATTTCAAAGTTTGTGTAATTTCAGTATTCGTGTCATAGTATGTATTATAATTATTTTATAGATGTTCAAATTTAAATTCAAAAAACTTCACCGATGATGTCAATGAATCAATTTCTTTAAAAAAGTTTAATTTGTTTTTAAATGTATCTATTTAGAAGAATTTGTTCATATATATAATGTGAAAATTTAAGAGAAAAATATTATGATAAAGACGAATTTACGCTCGTCATAAAAATTACGTAGATCATTCATAAATGATAGTAAAAAATTATGTAAATGCATGAAAGTGAAATTCATGTAACTATTGAATTATTGTCGATAGTCTGTTTCACTTCACTTCAAAAATCATTATCCTCTTAATTTTCTATTCTTGTGAGTTGGACATAAATTAGTAATAAAGTTTTAGGCACCAAAGTCAATATCTCTCTCTGGAAGGAGGAAAAAAAAAAAAATCAATATCTCTCACTTTCATGTTATGATATCAAACTACCCACCGTCTCAGTGAGCCATATTTCCGGTTATTAATGTGCGTGGGCCATGAAAAATCATGATAAACGTCCATATGTAGTGTTTGACAATATATAGAAACTGTTGAAAAATAAAATTATATATATATATATAATTTCAGACATTTTTGGGTGCCTCAATGAATTGGCACCTTGATTTTCTTTTCACGTAAAAATAAAGCAAGAGGCAAACAAATCGTGCAGGGTTAAAATGTATAAAGAACCCAGACTTAGGTCACAAGTATGTTGGATTTGTGAATGATTAGAGGGAGACAAAGACAAGGAGAATCTTAGTTATGATAATTGAGACAAAATATTTAGAAAGATTGAGATGATTAACCAACTCAATTTTAGTGCTTTATGTTTATTCTTATGGGGCAAATGCAATCAATGAGCCAACGAGAATCATTATCTAATGGCGCGTTTGGTTGGAGGCATAAGAAGTGAATGGAAGGGAAAGAAAGTAGCTCTTTTTTAAAGAAAGGGGAGGACTTTTTTCATCCTTTTGTTTGGTTGGGTAGGAAGAAAAAATAGCTTTGACCATAGACAACGGTAAAATTTATGAAATTTTTTTTTTTTTTTTTTAATCAATCTCGTTAGAAAATTTTATTGATATTTGGGTGGCACATCAGAACATTTTCAGATCAGGTGTTTGGGGTGACACCATATCAATAATTGAGTCTGACTTTGATATTAAGGTGTTTCACAATTTGATCAAAAACTTTAATTCATTAGAAAATAGGATTGACATAATTGAGTACAATTTTGATATTAACGGTAGCAAATTGGGTGCTTTACGATTTCATTTTTTGTTCTCCCAGTAAGAGTAAGCCTATTTGTCAAAGGGTATTAATGACTTGAAGTGGACCATATATAGATGAAGTGATTACACACTGACCTAATCCACGTAATAATTATCTTTATCACAAAATCATTTCCAATTTTTCACGAGGTGGAATTTTGGTACAATAAGTTTTCAATATTTCACAAATTGCATTGAAAGTTTTTGTAATCTCTATAATGAAAATAGATGGGAATTAACACTGTCCAACATGAGACTGTAGAAAAAAAAAATGGTGACATGAATAGAAGACCAACCATTAAAATCTTGACCGTACCTTAATGATTATTATTAGTAAATAGGAGTAATAAATTACTATTTTTTTACCTTAATCCAACAAGCGCCCTCTTGCAATCACAATCAAATTGGTTCAAATGAGAATCTCATCTATCTTAATTAATATTCTTTTTCCATGGACCTAATAAATTATGCTTCATCCTTCTTCTTTTTCTTCTTATAATTAAACCAATGATATGATAAAGGCCATTACTCATACTTGGACCTATGCATTTTCATTTAGTTGGCATGATCTTAATTAGAATCAAATTAAATGTCTTCTAATTAAGTCAAAGGTGAGTTGAAATTTTGTGCAAGGAACTTAATTGCAAAATGGACCTACCTTGAAGTTCATGAAACCCATCATTTTTTGTGGTCCCCTAACTAAACTTATATTCTTCGGTGAGTTATGAACTTGTGAGAAAATGATCAAAATTTCTGGTGGAGGTTGGATTTATGTAGAGCATACATGCCATCTCACTTACCGATATATATATATATGTGTGTGTGTGTGTGTGTGTGTGTGTGGATATATAGATAGATGTCCTTCACTAGTTTCAGAAAAGTACTCTCATTGTTATTTGTACCCGCTATATTTTGCTTTTCAGGTTAGATTAGGGCTGCAAGTTGGGTTGGCCCTACTCAGTTCAGCCCCAACTTAACTTCGATTCGAGTCGGATTGGGTTAGGTCAGTTCGAATTGTACTCAATATGGGTTATGGTCATAACTCAGTCCGAATATTTTCAGACGGGATGGGTCAGATTGATGGGTTGATTTAAAAAAAAAAAAATCAGAAATTTATATATATATTATACATTTGATTATATTATTATAAAAAAACAAATTATATATATATATATATATATATAATTATTTTTAGGGCAAATCATTTTAGCCTCCCCACTTAACCCCCCCCCCCCCCCCCTAGGGTGCAACTACAAACTACAAAATCTACAAGAATCAGAACTTCAAAACCCATATATTTCATTTTTATCTATCTGTCTGTAAGAATCAAAAGTTCAAAACCCATATCGGCATATCATTTCAGATTGTTCAAAAATTCAAAACCCAAATCTTTCAGTTTCCATCGCCTCCTGTTCCAATTTGCAAGCTTCAGCCGCTGTCTCTCAACTCTCAAGCTTGCCCCCCTCTCTCTTTGTAATTGCTAACTTGAATGTATGGGGACGGCGGTAGAGAGAGAAAAGAGAGGAGAGAGAGGAGAAAGGAGAAAAAACAAAAAAATGATGATTGATATGGGATAACTTGTGAGGGAACCAATTTGGTGATTGATAAATGAGAAATGCATTTCTCAAAGTTTCATGCAAATTCACCCTCCAACCCTATATTGTGCGTATATAACATAGTACAATCTATAATAGTATTGTTGGATTCTCAAATAAATGTATTTTTATTTGAAAAAATTATAAATTTAACTACACCACAAAATAATCTCACATACTTATAGGATATGGGAGAAAAAACAAAAAAATGATGATTGATATGGGATAACTTGTGAGGGAACCAATTTGGTGATTGATAAATGAGAAATGCATTTCTCAAAGTTTCATGCAAATTCACCCTCCAACCCTATATTGTGCGTATATAACATAGTACAATCTATAATAGTATTGTTGGATTCTCAAATAAATGTATTTTTATTTGAAAAAATTATAAATTTAACTACACCACAAAATAATCTCACATACTTATAGGGTGGAGCCAACTAAGGCCTAGGGCGGCACAGAGTTGGCCCTCATATATGTACTAATACTTTATTTTTTGGGAATCATTCCATAAAAATGGAGCTTTTTTTTTTCGGGGGGGGGGGGAATGGACTCAAAATTAAGTTTTTCAGATTAGTGAAATTTTCTCAAAATCTGACGTGGACATGAAAATTTACTGTACATTATTTTTTTATTTCCAAAATACTCTTTTATTATTGTTATGAAATTATGTTACCACCGCTCATATTTAGAGAGGAAACACATCTACGGTAACCCTTCTTCTCAATCGAACAACTAACAAACTTGAAAAATTCATCCAAAATTTCTTGTCATTTGCACTTTTCTAATGAATAAATGGATTTGCTAGTTAGGTGTGTGCAAAAGAGAGATGGCCAATTGAAAAGAAATAATTGTTGGGGCTGGATTAGGGGGGTGAGAGAGATTGATGATGAAATGGGTTTGCTGTTTTTTATTTATTTTTTTTAAATGGGTTTGCTCTGGAGTAGGTCTGGAGCAGCTCCTGCAACAATTGAGACTCCTAGTCTTGCGGGCCTTTGGTCACCTCTATGCCATGCGAGAACCTATTAAAAGTATTCCACTATACTGGAGAGAGGGCCTTTCACCCAAAGAAAAGAAAAAAGCTAACACAAATGCAGAGGCAGAAAGAGATCCATAACAACAATAGAATGATATTTTGGGAATAAAAAGATGATGTATAGTAAATTGCCATGCCCACCTCAAGACTTTGAGAAAATTCCATTAATTTGAAAAACTTAATTTTGACTTCATTCTTTTGTCCTTTAACCCCACAAAACTCCATTTTTATAGAATTATCCCCTTCTTCTTCTTCTTTTTTTTTTTTTTTTTTTATTTTTATTTATTTTTAATTTTTTTTTTACTTGTAATAGCTTAAAAATGCCCCTCCTAAAATTTATCCCTTCTAAAAATCTCTCTCAATTCTTCTTTTATTTTCTTCTTTACTCTTCCTTTTTTTCTAATTTCTTTGATATCCAATAATTTGCATTCTTTTTCTTTAAACACTCTCTTATTTTTACCTTGAAAGTTATATCATTTTTCTTTCCTTTTTATTTTCTTTCTATTTTTTTTCCCTCTTCTTAAATTTATTCTTCTTGCACTCATGAATGATGTATCTGCAATAACATTTTCTCTCTATCTTTTCTTTAATTTATTCTTTTAATTTTATGAACTTAATATCCATATTTTATGTTTTAAAATTTTTCCTTACTGCATTATTATTATTTTTTTTTACAAATAATGATATATTATTTTGTAATTACTATACAATTACTACATTTCTATCTTTCAACGTGTTGTCTTGTAAAATTGTTAGTCGGGACGTTAGTTGGATTTTTTTTTTTTTTTTTTTGTCATGTTCATATGTCCCGACTTAATTTCCTGGTTCCGTCCTGAAGTTTAACTACACTTGTTGTGAAAGATTTCACAATTATATGAGACACTCGACTAATTAAATAATATAAAATATAAAATAATATAAAATATAACATTGTTCTTTTATTCATGTGACAATATGTATTTGCATTCCGTAATTAGTTGGCCGTGTGTTACACGGTATCACATATACACCGAAGATTTACTCCTCATTCCACATGTTAAAATTTAACCCATTGATAGCAATTAGCAAAAACACCACAACAATTGATAGGAATGAATTGCACATACTACATGCAAGTCCCAAATTGCAAACCTATAATTCTCATGCGCAACCAAAAACATTTTTTCTTTTCTTTTCTTTTCTTTTTTTTTTTTCTTTTTATTTTTTAATATCATTGATATGCCTTCAAATTTGTCATCCTAAAAGCTTCACATTCCTTATCCATTTGATGTTCAAATTGTAGACGTGAATGGCAGAAAAGGTATTCACAAACTAACCAATATTTGTCGAGCCATAAGTTCGAGTTTAAAATCTCTCACTTTGTACAAAATAATATTAAAAATTATAAGTGTTTCCGGTCTTCGCTCCAATTAGCATGTAGATGATTCAGACTTGACTAAAATAACCTTCATCTGTGTATAATGTTGAAAGAATGGCAAGAAGAACATGATCTGACATTTCGAGGAATGAGAAGTTGTCCATGGGCCATCTCTGTCTGACAAATGCCGTTGGGGACAAACAAAAAAGAGATTGTGGGCTGCTTTTCAACCCTTAGAAGAGGCAGGGCACCCACCCAGCCCACTTCTACAAAATTTGTAACTTTTGGGCTCACTTACACATACCTTAGCAAAAAAAAAAAATCTGATCAGGATTAAAATATTCAGTTATTTATATTGTGTGATTGCAAATAATGGGCTATTGTGGAAAAAAATTTATGGGCAAGGAATCATTTGGAAAAGAAAGGACACGAATAAAACAAGATATAATAGATAATTGTTAAAATATATTCTCGATTTAAGGGTGCATATGTCAAAAACTTAAGATGAAGATTACTTTCTTACTTTCAAGAATACAATACCCATTTAAGATGGATTAATCACACTTTTACCACAAAAATAAATTCACGTTATACTCATGTCATTTATGAAATTGTTCGTAAATAAGTTTATACGTATTTTGAAGATCAACTTTATACTTAAATATAAATTTGAAAATAAATAACAAAACTCACATATTTTGGGCATGTTTTGTAAGCGTTTTTGTTTTAATCCAAAAAAATAAAAAAAATAATTGTTTTGTTATATGTTGTTTTGAATAGTAATCAAAAATACGTTTATCTATTTGTTGTAAAATTTTTAGAAGCAAAAACATAAAAACAGGTTTGGTAAATTTTTCTTATAATTTTTAAAAATATAATGGCTTGTTTCAAAAACTTATTTATGAGTTTTTTAATTTTTTTTTTGATACTATTCATTGTTAAAGTATATGTTGTTACGGAGCAAAAATACTTCAAAATATTAAATTTTCAATTTTTGATCACTATTTACGAAACGATATTGTTCAAAACAAAATAATTTTTTACAAAACACATTTTTTTTTACTACGGAAATAAACACCAAAAACAAAAGGAGAACCAAACAGACTACTGGTGTACTCTGCATATTTTTATCCAATTTTGGAAATCACTAACAGGAGGAGGAGGAGGAAAAAAAAAAACAGAAAAAAAGAAAAAGAAAAGGAAGGACGATTAAACGACTAATGTTAAAAAAGAATAAAGTAAGAGGTCATTTGAAAATACACAAAAATGTAAGGACTTGGGATAAAATTCCAATTGCGTAAAGCATATGGGATAATTGATAAATGGAATAACATGAGTAAGTTGGGATTAAATTTAGGGTAAATTACATTTACCTTCCTCCTAGTTAGCAAAAAGCTCAAACAGCTCCCCTCAATTATTCAAAATATCATTTGCCTCCCCTAAAACAAACTTCCCTCAACTAATTGATGATGTCAGCAATCTAAAATTACAGAAATCCCATATTGCCCTCCAAATATATATGAAGACCATTTTGCCCAAACAATATGCTCCTGCCAAAATGGAGCACACAATTCCCTTCATTTCTCAAGTCCCATCTAACACCTTCATTTCCCTCCATTTTCTCTACATATATTAATGTATTATATTGTTTATTTTCTATATTTGATGATTTGAATTGCATTAGATATTTTCCACTTAATGTATTGGTAATTTATATTGATTATTTAATTAAATTGTTTACAGATGGCACCTCAGTTGAACTTGCCCCACTTGCAAAAAATAAGTTTGCCACATATGACAATTCAATAAAATTAGATCAAATTGTTATAAGTTAAAACAAAAATATAAAATAATAAAAATTCACAACAAGAGAAGTAAACCAAACATATAAAGAAAAGTCATAATTAATAGTGAACATAATTTTCATTACATAACTTCATTAATAAAAGACTCAACAGGTTCTATATTTGTCCTTACATAACTTCATTTCACCATCAAAAAAAAAATAAATAAATAAAAGATGTTGATGGAACTGGTGTTGCCTAACTCAGACTTCCTATTCCTTTCCCTCTCTGTGTATGATCAATTTACTTGAAGCATGTTGTAAGCTGAATACACACACACACAACTAATTTTTTTTTTTTTTAAAAAAAAAAAAAAAAAAAACTAATTAAACAAAAAAAAAAAAAAAACACCAAGACTATACCAGCTGATGGTTAACATTCACCCTTGCAGGTGGTTAACTCATACTACTAACTCCCCTTTCCTGCAAAATATGCCATTGGTAGAACTTGTGTTGACTGAGTTAGACTTCCCATCCCTCTCCTTCTCTATATATGATTCATCTAATTAAAATATGTTATAAGTTGAAAAAAAAAAAAATACAACTATTTTAAAAAACAATAATAACTTTTTTTTTTAAAGAAAAAAAAAACTCTAAAACTATACCAACTGATGGTTAACATTCACCCTTGTAGGTGGTTGACTCATATTGCTAACTCCTTTTCCTGCAGAATATGCCATTGGTGGAACTGGTGTTGGCTGACTCAGATTTCCCATCCATCTCCCTCTCTATATATGATTCATTCAATTATAATATGTGGAAAAAAAAAAAAAAAAACCTGAAAAAAGAAAAAAAAAATAACAAATAAACCTGATGCTGGGTGACATTGCCTAACATGTGGCTGACTCGTATTACTGACTCATATTACCTTTCCTCTCCCTCTCTTTATATAATTCATTCAACCAAATAAAATAGGCTAAAAGTTAGAGGAAAAAAAAAAAAAAAATAAATAAATACATGTTGCTTGTTCGCATTGACACCAATTTCCATTCATCTCCCCCTATTTATATGAATCATTGAAACAAATAAAACAAGTTACAAACTGAAATATCATCGTCATCCTCCTCATATCTATCATCTTTTACATCAACATGAGTATAATTTGCTACAGGTTGAAAAGGCCCAACACCTGTTGCAGGGCAAACACTTACAGGACCTGATAATAACTCAGCTAAACCAAGATCAACTCCTACAATCCCCTCAATTTCAACACACACATTAATCCTATACCTAAACCTATTCAACATAAACATGTCCTCAACTTTTTTATCATTGTCAACTAAGATCATTCTGTTAGGTAAGTCATAATCAGGGACGGAGCCAATGAAGGCCTCGGGGGGCACGTGCCCCCCCTGAATTGGCCAACAACCTATAATATGTGTGGTAATTTTAAAAAAAATTCCATATATATGACAAAATTTATATAGTGCACCCCCTCAAATTTATAATTCCTAAAATTATATTCTTATTTTTTCTTTATTTTCTCTTTTACCCTTCACATTCCTTAAATTTTCTTAATAGAAAAAGTCAAAATTTTCTTCCTCAATTGAAACTTTTTAACTATTTCCTAATAAAGTTTTTTCATTTTTATTTTCCTTCTATATTTTAATAATTTTCTTCTTCTTTGTCTTTTTAAATTTTATAGTTGTTATATATATATATATATACACTCCGTATTATTATTATTATTTTTTGGCAGTGTGCCCCCTTAGTTGAAATCCTGGCTCCATCACTGGTCATAATATATGTTAATATCTATCCCAATTTATGCTAATACATTAGATAATGCAAATTCCATAATGTGATCCATGAACTCTAAGTAACTGTGTCTGCTAGGATCTATACCCTATCACATTGACATTTTCACCGTAATGGACAACTAAGTTATAAACAATGGGTGCATCCATCACTGTCAATAGAAAATTAAGAAGGAAAAAATTATAAAGAATACAGAAACACTTGAGACATTAATAGAGATTGCAAAACTCAATAAATAGATATCTTGGCCAAATTGTATAATTTCAACATCACACGAGAAAGGAATTAGCCTAATCAACACAAAGAAACCCAAATTCTAAAAAGCCGTAACTTTTCAACCGTATTTGCAAATTGCCAATAACCAACAGAGTAGTAATATATTGCATAAACATATGAGTATAGAGCAATATTACCCTAATCAACACAAACACATATAAATTCTTACAAACCTTAACTTTAAAACCTTAAAGAACATATTAACATGACCAATAACATATTTTTTAGAAAACAAGTACAAACCAGAGATCAAGTAACTTATTAGTATCCTATTTTGCTTCACTATTTTCAATAACACAAACAATGGAAAAAAAAACCTTAATTTCAAAACATTACAAGAAACTTCATTTGAAAATAATGAGCACTACCAGTTCGAAGATCACAAACAAGCAAACAAGAAAAAAAAAAATAAAAACCATAATTTCAAAGCATAATTATAACTATCATTTGAAAAAAAAAAAAGGAAAAAAAAGTGAACCCAGAAAATAAAATCCAAAACCTAATTTCAAAATATTACCAAAACCCAATTTCATGATCTAAAACCCAGAACAAATCTAATGAGTGTGAAGATCTAAGACTCTAAACAAAACCCAAAACACAAATTTCAAAATATTTACATAATCGAGTTCGAAAAACTTACTCAAACGCGAATGGAAGCTCCTGATTTTCTTCGTTCTCCTTTGCTTGCACACTACTCTCTTTCCCTGTCTTCGTCTCTGTCTCTCCTTCGTTCCTTAGAGAGTTATGAGAATGAAAAACGTGTTTAAATGGAGTGTGTTGGTGGTTTTTCAACTAGAACGTGTGTAGGTGTTTTGATATATGATTTAAGGGCAAGATTGTCTTATTAAAATTTTACCATTATTATATTACAATTATAGGCTAAAATGTGAGGTCATTTTAGTAAAATCCCATAATCTGTTAATTGAGCTTCACAGACGTATGTTTTAGGGGAGGAAAATGATATTTTAAATAATTGAGGGGAGCTGTTTGAATTTTTAGCTAACTAGTGGGGACGTGAATGTAATTTACCCTTAAATTTAGTAGAAAAAATATGATCACATGCACTCGATAGCAACATACTACCGTTGTAAGCTTTATGATTATGCGTCTGATGGAATAAGATGACATCATAAGTATCAATCGTACAGATACAGTCTCAGTGGTACGTTATAATCATACATCAGCCGTCTCATGGAGTCTCTTTTTTTTTCAATAATCAATCCAATTTTTTTATTACAATTTAACGCTCGGACATCTCTGTCTCTCTCTATATTCATCTTCTATCATTTTCCTCCTCCCTTTTCAGCTTCTCCTCGCCGTCTCTCCCGAATCTGACTCTCCGAGCACAAGTGAATTCCGTGTGGTTCCTCGCGATTTCTCTCCTGTAAGTAAACTAGGGTTTTGAGCTTATCTACTGAGCTCGATTTGAGCTATGTCATTTGAGGGATTTGAGACATGTCAACGCATGATTTGGATGTACAATTAGTGGTTCACTTAGGGTTTTATTGTTAAACTCGTGTAGTGTTAGTAGCTCTGTTCATGCAATTTCTTACTTTATTTTATGACTTAAGTTCAGTCAAAATTGGCCTTAGAACTCATGTAGCTTAAATTTCGACAAAATTTCTTAATTTTGAGTTCTCTCATCCTTAATATGTTTAAGATGCACTTTGTTTTAGGCTTCATGTTTTTATAAACGTACGCATAGACACATAAACATTTATTGATATTATATTATTTTAATTTTTGTTGATGATAGTTGAAATTGTAGATCTGTGAAGGAAGAGGGTGTTCTGTGTTGTTGAGTTTGAGTATGTTATGTTTCAGTATAGTGTAAAATGGGTTCTCAATGGTTTGATATGTCTTGGTATGATCGATGGCGCTTGAGCTCTGTTGTACTAGTAGAATTTATGAAGCTAGAATTTTATTGTGTTTGGAGTAATAAAAAAGAATGTGCAAATTTAGTAAAATGCGTAGAGTGTCCAAATTGGTTAAGATCGTTACTTGATATAGAATAACTGAATACAAACCAGTAGATTAGTAAACAGGGGAAAAAAAATAAATAAATAAATAAATTTGAATATCCGAAGTTAGGGTGTGTTTGGACATTACTTGGTTTGACTGGCCCATTCACTTTTGCATTGCATTTTCCAAACAAATCTATCTTCTTGAAGGGATCGGTTTGAGAAAATGATTGTCATCTAAAAAATGATGCGAAATATTTGGAATTTCCATTTATTGGAAACCTAAAAACGATCACATGCCTTGAAATGTGGTTAAAACTTCTGCCATGTATCCATGTTGACATGACACGACATGGGTATGGGTACAATATATGTCAGATGCACGAAGTCGAATTGAACACCGAATCCTTAGCATATATTTTTTGAAATTTTAAACATTACACTAATAAAACATACAATAATGTATTTACATGCATAATTTTTTTTTTTTTTTTTGTTAAAAGTAATGTAAATACATGCATAGTGCCCACTAACTTACCCTGTACCCTAAAATATGGGTTTAGAGGAGGTCTGATAGATAGACACACCTGCATCCACACATTTACCCTAGTCCCGGGTAAACATAGGTTTTATCCAACCTCAAGGGTACATCCAAAAGTGGGATCATTAATTTTGTTAGCTTTGTCTTTGAAAATTGGTTAGTGTTAAGAGTGGTATTGGAAACACAATTTGGCATAATTTGGGTGCTATTGGAATTCATTAAGTCTTAGATAATTATATGATTTTATAATTGCTACTAGGTCTTTTTCCAGCGTAACACATGGTGGTTTGAGTTGTGTGCTCCTTTATTGTGCAGTTGCATAAATTTATGCCTTGTTCTTCAGTCATGGCAGGAGTGTTTGGACCAACAATTATTATTATTGTAGGCACATATTGAGAAAAGAAGGGTGCTTTTATATGTGAACGATTGAGTGAGGGGGTGTGGAATAGGAGATCTTTCATAAATTTCAGATTCAAACGGGTAAGAGTATTTCTTGATGTGGGTAAAATGTAAAAGATCTTCTATGCTATCATAAAGCTTCGTTATCGTCTAGTTGGGAATATTATATTTGAATTTTAATGGCCAGTTTGTAATATAAACTATCTTGCTCTTGTTATTGACTCTAACTTAGAAATGTATTTATCATCCTAAAAAAGGAATTGCTTCACACTTCTTTTCAAATGTCCTTTTGCAGTTTTTCTCTTTTAGAAACTAAATTCTTGGTTAAATATTTCTACTGAAATGCTTTTATAATTCAGAGATGGAAGTCATCATTTGTTTGATGACATGTTGGTATCAGCATTAAAATTCAAGCTTGTTACAAGATAGATTTTTTTATACTTAGTTATCAAAAAAAAGATCCATTTTTTTATGCTAGACTGTTATTGTGAAGAAATGCTTGTTATGGAGTTGCCATGGAATTTGAAGCTTAGGACCAACAGAAGCTTGGCATTGTAATAAACAGCAATTGCTTGAAATAACTTTCAGTTTGTGTTATCAAAGGTGTAATTATAAATGAATCATACTTTTTTTGCTTACTCTTTTACATATGTTGATGAGTATATTATGACCGTGTGGTAATGGCATATATTGAAGCTATCACTCATGCTGCGATACTAAAACAACTTTCTTGTCCATTACACAAACCTTAACAAACTACAAGAATTGCATGTTCATACTGAGAAACTTCTATAACAACTTTGTCTTCATTGTGAAAAATAAAAAATAAAAAAAAATAATCAACGGCACACATTAAAACCTACTGATATTTGTATGCATGTACTTTTTTTAGTATGCTTTTTATATAGTGGAATTGTTTGTCCACATGTAAATTTGGAAATAAATTACGATTATTTATTTAATTTGTTGGGGATGTGGAGTGAGAATTTTCTTGACAAGTGGCAAGCAGTGCTCAATTAGGATTTGGTGAACTTGAATTCAGCAATACAAAATTCCATGCTGTTGATGTCCATCCATCAGCCTGAAATAATTAAAATATTTTCTATAAACTTAACTAACTATTCTTCTCAAACATTTGTCTTGGTGTCTAGGAAATCAAAATTTCACAAATAGTTAATCCCAAACTTTATATTCGTTAGTCCACAACTCATTGATGAGTCTTCTAATTGTCTATTAATTAATGGATTTTTTTTCTTGTCAATTTAAAATAAAACATAATGAAATTTAAAAAGGCCAAAAGTTTCTAAATTGATGCCTAAATTATTTTTTCGTTTTTTTTATTTGTTCTTATTATTATTATTATTAGTATTATTTATATCTTTTTGTCTACTGCTCTCTTCTTTCAAAAGAACCCTGAAAATGTTCATACTTTTGCAAATCCTCCTTGTTCTTTCCTTGTACATTATTCCTCTTCATTTCTTATTTCTTTCCTTGTACATTAAAAAATGGTTTTGTTAATGAATTATTCTGACACTGAGTAACTCCTACCTATCAAGTTTGTCATGATGTATGCACATTTGTAGAAACACATCTGTTTGCCCCCCAAACTATATACTGATTTTGTTGTTATGTTATCTATACTAGATTCCTTTGCTAAAAGTTCTCTGTGACTTCAATTAATACGTGCTGTCTATTATTCTACAATCTAGATAAACATTGTTTTTGATATTTCTGTTAATTTATTTATTTTGGGTAAAAAGCTAATATCATTACACTTACATGCAGGGCCTTCACGTGCACAAGTCCTTTTGGACCACCCTTATGCTACCATTAGTTATGCTCTTTTTTGCGGAGTTCTGGGCAGAATGCCGCTGTACTTAATATTATGATTTTAAACTTGCAAATTGATATAAATGTGATACAGTTATACAAGGAGTGGATTTATAGTTAAATCAGGTTCTAATTCCTGTCAAGTTTGTTTCAAAATCATGCCTTCTTGGTGGGGAAAGTCTTCATCCAAAGAAGTAAAGAAGAAAGCAAACAAAGAAAGTTTCTTTGATACAATACACAGGAAACTTAAGATTGCATCTGAAGAAAGGTGCAACAGTAAGTCTGGAGGTTCGCGGAGGTGTTTCGCTGATACTGTTTCAGAAAAGGGATCTCAATCTCGTGCAGGGTCACGCTCACCATCGCCCTCCACACAAGTAGCACGCTGTCAGAGTTTTGCTGAAAGGTCCCTTGCCCAACCACTTCCCCTTCCTGGGGTGCCCCTTTCAGCTTTAGGGCGTACTGATTCTGGCATCAGTGCATCAACAAAACCAGAATTTGACAGAAGCTCTAGGCCATTGCCGTTTTTGCCCCTTCCTAGACCTGGAAATGTTCCAAACAGGCCAAATCCTACAGATGTTGAGGGGGATTTAGCCACAGCTTCGGTTTCTAGTGATAGTTCCACTGATAGCGATGATCCATCTGAATCACGTCTTCTGAGCCCTCTGGCATCTGACTATGAAAACGGGAACAGAACTGCTATGAACAGCCCTTCCAGGTGAGTTTGTTATTGATAACTGTGATGTAAACTTTTGGTGATTATGTATGAGAGCTTTGTATTTGCCGTCGTGATTATTTTTGTGTTAATTTTTCCCTAAAAAAACTATTCTGTTCTTTCTGAAGCATAAAGCCCAAGGATCAATCTCCCATTGCCACCCAAAAGAACTCAAGAGAGATGTTGAAGCCAGATAACATTTTTTTGAATAATCAGACTCTCCCTACATCGCCTAAGAGGGGACCTTCGAGCAATCAAGTGCCGAATTTGCAGATTCCTCGTCATGGTGCTTTCTATAGTGCTCCAGACAGCTCTTTGTCAAGTCCTTCTAGAAGTCCGATGAGAATTTTTGGTCCTGAGCTAGTCATGAACTCGGGTTTCTCGGCAGGAAAGCCATATCCAGATATAACTTTGCTTGGGTCTGGACACTGCTCTAGTCCAGGTTCAGGTCACAATTCTGGGCATAATTCAGTTGGAGGAGATATGTCAGGGCAGCTGTTTTGGCATCACAGCAGGTGTAGCCCGGAATGTTCACCAATACCTAGCCCCAGAATGACAAGCCCTGGGCCCAGCTCCCGAATACAGAGTGGAGCCGTCACCCCTCTGCATCCTCGAGCTGGTGGAGGCAACACAGAGTCGCCTACAAACTGGCCTGATGACGGGAAGCAACAAAGCCACCGATTGCCCCTTCCCCCAATAACAATTTCTAATTCTTGTCCCTTTTCTCATTCATTTTCGACGTCAACAACTCCTGTAGTTCCACGAAGTCCTGGTAGGGCAGAAAATCCAACAAGCCCTGGTTCGCGATGGAAGAAGGGGAGACTTCTTGGCAGAGGCACATTTGGACATGTGTATCTTGGTTTTAATAGGTTAGTTACCAAGGAGAACACTCAATTTTCCCCCTTTTTTATTTTTATCTTTTCTTTTTTCACTATGCTTTTTCTCATATTTGAGTCATTTGACTTTATCATATATATCATTTATGCAATTTATAATATCTTTTTGTGCTCGTTTTTCTATTTATATTTCCACTCTCATTTTACTTTACTGCCTTATTTAGTGAAAGCGGCGAGATGTGTGCAATGAAAGAGGTTACACTATTTTCAGATGATGCGAAGTCAAAGGAAAGTGCACAACAGTTGGGGCAAGTAAGTTTGCTGTAGTACATTTGTTATAATTAGTAATTTGATGGAAAAAAAGTATGCCTTCTTATATTAGTTTTATAGCTTACCTTTGTGCAACCTTTCATTTGTTCAAGGAGAACTTCATGCTTGCCATTGATATTTTGCAGGAAATTACACTACTAAGTCGTTTGCGACATCAAAATATTGTACAGTATTATGGTTCTGAGACAGTAAGTTTTCTGTACTCCTTGGTGCTGTTCTTGCTCTTTGTTTTATCTATCATTGGACGCTTTATCCTACAAATATATGATTGCTCATAATTTTTTATTTTATTATTATAATTTTCTCCCAAACTTGACAAGTTGACAGTGTTGTTTCATTTCTGTAAGGAATATGTGTTTTGATTATTGTCCTAATCTTCTAAGGTTTTGGGGTGGATATAAATTATAATACTTTGTGCTTATGCTGTTGGATCACTACCTTTGAAATTTTTAAGACTAATTTCCAACATTTGCACAAAAACATTATGCTGCATTTTTTGTTCATGGCATTGTTTTTATTAGATGTTTTGGCCACAAAATAATATATTATAGCAGTAAATGGCAATTGAGGCCTCGGATTATTATAAATATTTTCCTTTGTTCTATATTCTTTTAACAGGTAGCTGACAAGCTATATATATACCTGGAGTATGTATCTGGGGGTTCCATCTACAAAATTCTTCAAGACTATGGCCAGTTGGGTGAAATAGCCATCCGTAGTTATACTCAACAAATTTTATCAGGACTTGCATACTTGCATGCTAAAAATACGGTCCATAGGTGAGTTCAGTTTTTGGTGATCATACTATGGGCATTCCAATTATCACTTACTCTGAGTGGTCCTGGTCTGCTTTGTTTAATTAAGTTGTTTTTTGTTCAGGGACATCAAAGGAGCAAATATACTTGTTGACCCCAATGGCCGTGTGAAATTGGCAGATTTTGGGATGGCAAAGCATGTAAGACTGTACCTGTAAATTTTTCAGGACACAACTACATTCTTAACTTAAAAGGAACCGCACTGTAACAAAGAGTAACTAAAAATAGAAAGTGTAATCATGCAAAATGTCTGGGACAGGGAGAAGTTGGAACTAAAAATGGAAGACATGATAATAATAGAATTCCAAACCTCCTGAAGTGAGTTAGAGCACGCCATGATATGAATAGGATTAGCTGATGTCAGTAGCCTGAACATCCCCCCCACCCCACCACAAAAAAAAAAAGAAAAAAAGGCCTGCCTGAAGTGAATTGGGTCTTCCCATGATATGCAATGGGTGATAACTGATGTCGCTAGCTTTATTCATCTCTTTTTAACATGAGAGCTGATGCTGTCTGGCTCCTTGGATAATATGCATAAAAGAATGAGCATCTTGTCAAAACGGTCAAAATGTTCAAGGGAGACAGGGTAGGGTCTGAAGGTCAAGAGAGAGTACATTTTAAATCCATTAGGCTCCAAAGCAACTTACGTAGTTGGCGCCCCAGGTTTCAAGCTCTCTAGATGGAGAATTCATAGGCTAAAAGATGGAAAAAAAAAAATGGACCGCAACTAGAGTAAATTTGGTTATGAATATCAAACCCTGTTTTCGAGAAAACTTCCAATAAACTTCTTTTTCTCCTCATATAGTAAATAGATTCTGTCCATATTGAGGGTACCAATAGGGGGAAGAGGCAAACCAGAAATTAATATCGGTTGAGATAGTTACTGAAGTCGCCGTATCATGTGGATAAATTTTGAAGCTATGGTCCTTTACAAGAATGGGGAACAGGATTCATATGCCCTACCCTTATTAGTTTGGTAAGGCTTTGGTTAGTTGATTTTGGTAATTAGATTAGTAGATATAGTTAAAGCACCGCAGGTTGAACCAATTTTTGCAAAATTGACATAATACAGTGTGGTGGGAACAATTTTCTTTCCTAATACAGTTGGTTTCAAAGTACATGCTAATACTGATTTGTTACAGAATCTTTGAAATCTATGCTTTGAATTTTATCTTGTCAAGTTTGGCCAATATATGAGTGTGTATAACTGTATATATATTATAGAATGGAAATAATCTTGTTAAGAAAAGAATTGGCACACTTTGTAACCTGGTTAATGCATTCTGAATACTTTACGCGCATCTTTATGAGGTTGCATTTTTTAGTCTAATTTAACTCAAAAAATTTGCAGATTACTGGGCAGTCTTGTCCATTATCATTCAAGGGAAGTCCTTACTGGATGGCACCTGAGGTCAGCATGGTTATATGGTCAATACTCTTCTGATATAATTAATGACAGTTCTTTCTAGTAATACGTTGAATCATTGATTTATTGGTTATTCAGGTTATAAATAATTCAAATGGTTGCAATCTTGCTGTGGATATATGGAGCCTTGGATGCACAGTTCTGGAGATGGCCACCACGAAACCACCTTGGAGCCAGTATGAAGGGGTTAGTAGATTTGGATACACATGCTAAAAAAATTGATAATTTTTCTATTAGTGTACTATCAAGTTTGCTTCTTGTACAACTAGAAATATATTAAACCCAGTGAGAGCAATCTCATGCTTGTCATATGGATTGCTTGACCTGATTTTTTTCTTACGTTATTCTATGCACTTCTTCAAAAGGTTGCTGCGTTGTTTAAGATCGGAAACAGCAAGGATCTTCCTGCAATCCCTGATACGCTCACAGATGATGGCAAGGACTTTGTGAGACAGTGCTTGCAGCGCAATCCATCACAGCGTCCTACAGCTGCTCAGCTTTTGGAGCACCGATTTGTTAAAAATGCTGCACCATTAGAAAGACCCATTCTAAGTTCTGAACCTCCAAAAACAGTACCTGCATTTACAAATGTAGTAAGATCTCCTGTAAGTGTTCTTTCTTCTTCTACCTCCCTCTACTTTTCCATACTATTCTGTATGCCACTGCTGGCATTACTTGCCACTGAGTTGCATGCATATGAACTGTTTGTTACATTAGTTGTCTTTCTTGTGTTTGGGAAATGCAATGGCCAAGTAAAAGAGATTTTGATAGGAAACCCTTCTTAAACTTATATAGAATGTAAGTATCTTTGAATTATTGACTGGGTATCAATTGATGGCATTTTGGAACATTCTTATCTTTGGATGAGTGGAGTATATTCCACCATCCCTTACTTTTGTGCTAGTTTATCTGCTTATTCAACTTTTCATGTAAAATTAGTAGAATGTTGGTCATGAGCTTCTTGCTTTGGTGGGGTAACTTGCTTGGCAATACATCTTCTAATGTGGTTGCGTAGCATTTTCAAATTTAATAATGACCTGCATTTCGGTATGCTTTTATGTTCTTTGAACCAACATTGTACTGAATCTATTGGGTTCTGCTACACCTTGCATATCTGAGAATTGGTGTTATCCAGGCAAATTCTTTTGTTTTATTCCTTCATGGCTTTGTTGAAAGGCCTGCTGTGGCTCATTCCCCTAGGAAATAAAATGATTTGAAGGAATGTTTATCTGTTTACTTTTGTTTAGAAGGCACGTGTATATTTTTCTCCTTTGGTGAAAATATGTTTGCTGAAACTTGATCCTGGAAAGGGCTTGATTATAGGAAGGAGTAGCAAACTCTTTCCTAAATTTTTTCTTTCCTTCTTTTTCTTTTCTTTTTGGTGGAACGTAATTATGCCTTGTGGATGATTGCTTGCATATGAATACATTCTGAGATCAGGGGACGATCATATTCATCCCTAGTTGTTACAAGTTTGATTCATCATCATCTTTTTTTATAAAAGACAACAAAACATTGTATGGGAATGCGAAATGAACGGCTTTTGGAGCTAGAGGTGACTTTTGGAAGCTGAAATGAAAAAAGGAGAAAAATTATTAGTAACTCCATCTGGTGTCAGGTGTTCAGTTCTTATATAGCTTGTTATCTGATCAGAAATGCTGCAAAATCATTGTCATGGATCATCTCTTGTAACACTCCCATATTTCCTAAGCTTCAAGCAAATACTTACTTCAGTGCTTTATATATATGTTCCTTGTTTACAGTTATCAAAGGTCAGGTTTGTCTATTTTCTTAATTCTCTCTATAAGGAACCGGTTTTGTCAGAGAATGGTGTACAAATAAAAATGTGTGTAACAAGCTCTAGTTATTCTGTTAAAAGATATTCTAAGCAAAAGGAAAGGCTTGCTTCTTGCTCAAGAAAGTCATAACCGATAGCCTAGGAAGTTTGTTTGCAACTTCCATTCTGACTTGGCCTGATTCAATGAAAATAGCTCTTTCGAAAGTCTTGTCTGATAGGCAATTCCTGGGATAGGAAGGATAGGAACAGCTTTCTTTAAGAACGGGAGGAACTTGGCTGCGGCTACCCCGAGTTTAGGAATTGTTAATAGGTTTCGTGCACAGTGAATTGTACTTCTGAAATATGATCCTTAAAATCAAGGCTTGGTGGGGACCTAGATTTGGGAAAGAGATACCAGAGAATTAACAATCACAATGGCTGCTTCCTGGGGTGGCAAAACAAATAATCAGTCTACAGGATGGGTCATTTTAAATGAAGGCATGAAGTTGCTTTCCCAGACAGTAGATAAGTCCATAACTTGTCACCATTTCCCTTTTTCCTATTGAGCATAGCCAAACACTGGATTAGCATTTTGCCAATTGACTAACTTGTAGTTTAATGTAAAAGGCACATATCACAATTATTTTAGTTTAGAATTGATGCCTTGTGAAATATTACTATTTTTGGCCAATCAACTATGCCATCAGAGTTTATGCTTTACTAGTTTAAAAGTAGTTCATTTTTATTGCATATTGAAAAAGGCAGTCTTGAGAAGTGAACGTTCTAACAAGATTGATGCTCAGGCAATTCTATGGCATATATTTTGTTCTGTGATGCACTTCTCTTGATCGTTAATAAATTGACTATGTTCGCTCCTTTCATCTGCTGTGGCTTTTGGAATTCTCCTTGGTTGACTTTTGGTTCACACACTTGAATGTTTTTAGGGTATTGGACATACCAAAAGTCTTATGCACTTGGACTCAGAAGGATTGGCCATCAATCACTCCAGAAATTCAAAATTTGGTTCAGGATTCAGGTTCTCTCTCTCTCTCTCTCTGCCTGTATGTCCACTCACAAATGCACCCAGGCATACAGATGTTACATACAAATATATATATATATATATATATATTCATGCATGCACAAGGACACAATTTAATCTAACATTACTGGTAGTCAATATCTTACTGCTTATGGATAGCATATTGGTCAATGTGTTCATGCTGCTATGTAATTTGCGTAAAAGCCATAAAGTTGTTTATTGGGTGGGGGAGAGAACTGGTAGTAGTTATAATTGTGGCTTTGATGCCATCAAACTTGTCTTGCATCCTTCGTTGCAAATATGACGATATTATGGTTTTTGTCATATTAACTTCCCTCTGTAGTGATGATACTACCACCACCACCACTACTATATAAAAAATCGACCAGTTTTCATTACTACTACCGCTATTACCATATAAAAGATCGGTCTGTTTTCATTACTACTACTACTACTAAAAAGATCTGTTTTCATGTCAACTTTGATTTACCTAGTGTCTAGTCTTCCTTCTGTTTTCTAATATCCACAGACCACTTTTTCGGTTGATATTCCTATCTTTTGCTCGTGTATAAGATAAAATTGTCTTGCAATAGTTGTCGTATTTCATTCCATCTGATTCCAGTGATTCCTATAAAATTGTCTTGCAATAGTTGTCTTATTTCATTCCATCTGATTCCAGTGATGTCCATATGCCGAGGAACGTATCATGCCCGGTTTCTCCCATTGGAAGCCCTCTCCTACATTCACGGTCACCACAACATATCAGTGGATGGATGTCGCCCTCTCCCATATCCAGCCCTCGTACCACATCTGGGACATCCACACCTCTCACCGGTGGCAGTGGTGCCATTCCATTCCATCAGTCGAAGCAGCCAAATACCTACTTCCATGAAGGCATGGGAACCATGCCAAGGTCCCCAAACAGTCTCTACCCCAGTGGTGGCACTTCCCATCAGGACCCTAATCCTGACCTGTTTCGAGGGATACCACAAGCCTCTCATGTTTTCCGGGGAATGCATTCATCTGAAAATGGTTTTCTAGCAAATCAGTTTGGACGGCCTGTCCATGGGGACTTGAGGGAACTATATGATGGACAGACTGTGTTGGCAGATCGTGTGTCCCAGCAGCTCTTGAGGGATCATGTGAAATTGAACCCAT
Source organism: Cornus florida (assembly GCF_030987335.1). Lineage (NCBI taxonomy): Eukaryota > Viridiplantae > Streptophyta > Magnoliopsida > Cornales > Cornaceae > Cornus > Cornus florida. The sequence goes on along the minus strand of NW_026775581.1, from coordinate 93,260,226 downwards.
CGCTGGACCTTAATCCCGACTCTTCAATGCTAAGCCGCGCCAATGTAATTTAATTTCCACGTGGAGCACCTGATCAGAGCTGGCTCTCAGGCGTATCTCTTCCCTCTGATTTTATGCAAAAGTAACTGAAAGAAGAAAATCCATTGCATGAATTACATCTTTTTTGAAGCTGAAATGGGAAGAAGAGATTATTCAATTTTTGGCTTGGATAGTCATGCTCGGTATGGTAAATAATATCGCTGTTAACAATTTTAGTTGCACTGTAATTTTCTTCCAATGTTTACTGTTGCAACACTAATATCTTTCTTGGATGAAAAATCTGATCTGGACAACTGAACTTCGATTTTACAGAGAGAATGCAGCCTCTGGAGCTCCAGAATACGGCAGTTCCTTACAGTGAAGATCTTTTCAGCTAGTGTAAAGAACTGTACATTTTTAAGTTATCATACATGAAAACAAAGTATCTTGAAAAAGCTTTTACTTTTTGGATTCGGTAATGCTTTTTAGCTCTTCTGGCGGGTTAAGTAGGTGAAACCGCTGTATAGAGGAGGGGTTGGGTAGTATACTGAGTCCAGATATTTTTTTGGGAAAGGCAATTTGAGGAAGTTCCAGTCTTGGCCTGTTCAATCGGCTGGGTTGATTATGGAAGCTCAGTCCGAACTTTACAGGTGGTCGGCCCTGTGGAAAGTTGTTGTATCTAAGTCTTAATTGCATTAATTTGAAAATCTGATTTAACCAAATGTTCTTCCCCCAAAAATTCTTTGAAAAAGCCAATGGTAAAGAGGGTGGAAATAGTTGTATGGGTATGAATGATCTTAAGACGAGTATGATCTTTGAAATATTTTCTACGTGCCAGCCCAACAAGCAAGAACATCTTTTCAGGACTCTTGAGCCTTGCATTTGAGGTCCTTGTGTGCAGCTTAATAGATGTTTGGTTAATTTATTTTTTTATTTTTATTTTTTTCTTTCTTCTTAGTTGATACACACACACACACGTCTCTACTGAGATTCGAACCCTAGACCTCTCTTTGGAAAGTAAGGGTCTGGTACCACTAGACCGTTGTTGTTGTTGTGTCTATAATGATTTTGTTCGTTAATTATATAAATTACAATGAAACAAGTCTAAAAATTGTCAATGGTGAGAAATAGAAAGAAATAGGCGATCGAGTACCCACGTTTGTTTGTTTTTGGCATGCAACGGTTCATGTCCACAGTTTTTTTCATGTCATTTTAAATTTAGATTCTGCAGTTCTAAAGTCGTTTGCAATCTTCAAAACCTCATAGCACCTCTGTTTAGTCATAATTTTCATTTCATTTGTTGAATTCACCTCCATATAATAAAGGAAGAGCTTAATACTATATTCAGTCTAATTTCTGCTTCAAATGTTTTCCGTTTTCAAGCAACGTATCAAAGTATTCTTTCCTATTCCAGGTTTTCAAATTACAACACGAGTTCCATATCTTTCCAAATTTAGCCCAAAGCATTCCACAAAATCAATCATCTCAACTACTTGGGATCGGTCAAGCCCAGACTGAAATCCCACAGTTTCTTTGCCAGTTCTGCATTTTTAGCTAAAGCGCTTGGTTTGGCTAGATTACTGTCCGAGAAGTACTCACCGCTCACCCCCTTGACTTGCGGGTGCAACGCCACATAGCATGTAGTTGCCGCTCCCTGGAACCAAAACAAATGAAATTAATAAGCAAAATGTGTTTTATAGAAACATCTTAAGCAAAATAAATGGCACAAACAAGCAAACCCAGCAGGATCTTTGTCTTGAAACACAAAGATTATTGTATTCAAGGAAATTCTGTGCATGATACATTAAATTAGAAGAGAACATACCTGCGGAACATTTTTAAGCACATATTTACCGATCATATTTACAATGCCTGCAAGGAACCAAAGCATTATTAGCAAATAACAGAACTTCATATTTGTACTAAATAAATGAAGTAACTTATGAGCCAATTATATTTGGAGATGCCATGATATGTTTTAAAAATGATGCATCAAATTCAATCATCATTCCAAACTTTATGAACAGAACACTTCCTATACTGTAATGATACGGTAAATGAGTGTAATAATGCCAGAGGGGAACATATAAACTAGCACAGGATCTACATGGTGCCAAAGGATAAATTAATACCCAGTTTACAAATCCCAACAACTTGGTGATGTCACTTCACATAAATAAAGATTTTATACTGATACAAAGTAGCAAACTTTGCACAATCCTAAACAAATGGAGAATCGCCGCAGGATTGGATATGCAATTGAATTACATCAACTTGACAAGTCACAATATGGCCACATATATTTCTGGAGAACAGAATTAGATGCAAGTAAAATGCATATAGATTTACCGTCAAAAAAGCTATGGTGACGCAGAAGATTGGTGGCAATAGCTCCAGGATGAAGTGAATTGGCAGTTATCTCCACGCCTTCGGCCTGGTTCATTGTAGAGAAAGGAACCAAAAATGTAAATTAGATTCTCACAAGCACGATGATGCAACAATTATTAAAGTATGAAATGATGGCACCAGTGACTTGTCATCATTACAAAAATTGTAATGATGACAAAAATTGTAGACAACATTCAATCCCAAAGACGATGTGACTATTCATTTTCAGAGAAAACCAACGTTGACAATTGTCTCTACTTGACATGGTTAATCACTTTGAACATATAACTTTTCTGAAGTGGTAGGGTCCAAACTAGGTTGCTCTTAGTCGCAAGTAGCATTTAAGTAAGCTAGGTATTTTGTGGTACTAGAACAAACTACAACAAAAGATTATGTTGCAATTCAACACGATGATCGTTTCTCAAACAAAGGATGCAAACATTTGGTCACATATTGAAATGGAGTGTTGGTTTTATACAGGGTGAGTAGTTTTTCTGTATGGCTAGCCAAAGGCAAAATGAGAGTTTTGGGATGGAATGTTTGACCCAAGTACGTTTGTGCCAGAAGGTGGATGTGATTGGTTGGGTAATGGCTAAAAGGGTGTGTTTGAGCGAGTAGGATTTAGTGGGAGATGGAGTCCATTGAATGATATCATTTGTGTTAAGGTTATGGATTGGTAAGTTATTGATATCACAGTGGGGTGACACTAGGTTGGATGGATATCTAGGCCACTATTTAAAAAAACTTCCAGTAAGTGACGATTTTGCTAATCGCACTAAAGGGCGAGAGTTAGTCTAAGGCGCCACTTTCAAGTACAGGACTGAAAGGGTATGGGTTCGAATTCCGTTCTTGATGTTCCTTTTCTGAAGAAAGGAGTCACTAAAGGATACAATGACGTAACAAAGGCCATGTACGATGGAAGTGTAGCTATACTCGGAAAGATTGTAGGAGAAACAAATGAATTTTAAATAACTGTAGGCTCACATCAAGGTTAGGCATTACGTCTACACCTATTTGTCTTAATTATAGATGAACTAACAAGACACACCCTGGACCCCTGATTCTATGGTGCATGTTAATTGTTGTTGATATAGTTTTAATTAATAAAGCTATAAAAATTGGAGGTTTGGAGGCATGTTCTAAAATAATTAAAAAAATCTAAGATAAGCAGGGAGAGTGGCGGGGGTTTCATTTTGAGGGATCATATAGGTAGGCCAATCAAGGTTGTTTCTGTTATGGAATCAGCTCCTCTACGTTTCTTGTAACACCCCCAATTTAAAAGGACAGTCTTGGAATTTTATTATTTTATTTTATTGCATTTTTATTTAGTTAATTGTTTTAATTACTTGTTAAATTGCTCGTTTTTGTGAATTAATTGTTTTATTTTTAATTGTTTATTTTAAATTGTGTTTTGGGTTGTTTTATTATCTAAATTGTATTATTAAATTTTAGTATGTACGTGCTTATGTGGCTTTGTGATTTAAATGTAATTTAGCTGTTTCATTTTTAGAGTTTCTGGTTGTCTTTAATTAAATCACGTCACGGGTTTTAGCCGACTTAGGGATGGTTTTATATTAGAATTAGGATTGTGGTGTGAAGCCTATATATATACATATTATACGTTGGTTTAGGGTTACAAACAAAACCCTAGTCACCATAGTCACGTCTGTGAAACAGAGAGATACACAGAGAGCAACAGAGAGAGAATTTTGAGAGTTTAAAAGGGAGCTTTAAGGAGAAAGGAACGGGGTTGCTTCTGGGTTGAACCAAGAGCACAGAAGGAGTGGAACGGCAGTATAGGACGTTGTCGGAAACTTTAGAGACGGTGGATTATAGTTTCAAAATCTGAAACTGTAGGCAAGTCTCTGTTCTTCTCTTTCCCGTTAATTCGTGTTCTGTGCATGCCTAGTTGGACTCCAGGGATTTAAATAAAGATTAAACGGACTTAAATAAAAGTAATAACAAGTCTTTTATGCATATATGATTTTTATTTAGTCTCGTTGATAATCTTGTTTGCCTAATCCTTGATGTTTCTGTTATTTGTTTCTTTTCGGTGTGTATGTTAAGCTTTGATTAAATGGGGATCATGATTATGTATTGAGGACTAGACATTAATATGGGGTTAAGATTGAACTCTGAAATAAGTATTAAAAACAGTATTCCATTTTCACATAAGACATCTGTTTTGAATCGCTTAAGTTTATAACTGAGATTGTGTAGTCGTCAATTTAAAAGGTTGTGTTCAATACATGTTATGGTTGTATGTTAGTGGTTTAAGATGTATCTAGGACTGAGTGGGAACCTAAAACAAGGATTAAAAACATCACAGAGGGTCTAGGAAAATACCGGAGTTGAAGCAGATGAAGCTAGAACGGGCGAGGGCTGCTAAGAGGAAGGAGAGAAGGCTCCAAACCTCTTAGAGCTGGCAAAGGGGAGAGCCGGCTCTAGGTGTCATGGAGCCGGCTCTAAGATCCTAGACCCGGCTCTAGGTGGAAAAAATAGAGCAGGCTCCCATTTTAAGAGCATGCTCTCTCTTGAAATGCACTGTAACGTGATTTTTTAAAACTATTTGGGTTTTCTGCAATTAATTTAAATTGTTTAAATGATGTGTGGGACTGTATAAGGCTGGAATTGTGATGGAAAAATATAGATTCAGAATTGGATTGAGGAATAGAGCAAGCAAAACCCAAGAGGAAATTTGTAGCTTGCTCACTGTTATTCTATTTTTATTTACTGGAATTTGGCAAGAGTTTTATATATAATCTAATTATATATAATCATATATGTTTCTTACAGTGTTTTAAATATGGTGACTTAATTAAACTCAATTATACTTAGATTGTATTTATTGGTACTTAAATTGTTATGAAATTGTATCAATTCATGGACAATGTCGGAGGATCTGCTAGGTTTATATACTAGAACTTAGCAAGATTGTTATATATGGTTTAACTATAAATATAAATCATATTTCTATAGTATTATAAGTATAGTGAATTAACTAAAATTTCCTATGCTTAGCTTGGATGTAACTGATGCTTAAAATCCTATTAACGGTATCAATTCCTGGACTGTGTTGGTGAATGTGATTGCTTAAATTTATTGTAACAGTTTACATTATTGGATTTGGATTTTGGGCTCTATAATGAATGCCTAATATTTATGTACATGCATTAAATTTAACTTGTGCATATTCTAGAGTGTGGTTGATGACTATTTAATATTATTTTGTCAACTGTGTTCACTGGAGGATTGTATGTATCGGTATGGGACGGTGACACACTAGGTATGGACTAGTTCAAACATTAAGTTCTACCTAATTTGGATTAAGGTATGGATTAATCATAAAGGTTAAGTCCATCACCTACATGTGTCATATCAATTGTGAATTGAATGACCTACTATGGTTCAGGATGGAGTGTTTACATATATCAGACTACTATACAGATGACTGATATTTTATTATAGGAGTACAGACTTTATATATTTATTTTATGTGTCATGGTTTGGGCTTGAGTCTCAAGACCATGGTTAGGGCGCGTATATCGCCTAGGATGGATAACTGGACATAGGTGTTGTTCCCTGGTAGGTCTAGGTACTCATGCCCACCTTAGGGTGCGTATTTGCATGTTGCCTTCTATTCAGGCTGAGACAGACCTACTGGACTAGCGAGCATCCTATAATGTGTACTATATACATATATGGACTACTCTAGATATATATAGAGCAGATACAGATATTCATTCCTCCGATTATGTAGGAATCTTCTCTATGTTATCTTTGGATTTTATTTATAGTATTTTAGTTTTGGTTTGAGAATTTTTAATAAGGGGTCCAATGGATGGATTCCCGAGTTGTAAACTTATGGAGTTTTGGATTATCGGATTTGATTAATTATGATAAAAGGATTGTCTTTTAGTTTCTTTCAGCTTATTATATTATTTCGTATTTCACTTTGTATTCCGTGTTTGATTTAAAATACTATAATTGTTTGATATCCCTCGGGTTTGGGCCAGGCCTGATCAACCCGTGTCTCGGATCCGAGGGGTATCACATTTCTGTCCACTAATCAATCCAGAGGCGGACATGCGGCCACATAGAAGATGCGCTATCTCTAGAAACTTTTTGAAACTCTTAACTCTAACCCAACGTCGTCTTTCACCGGATATGATTAAGAAAAAAATACAAAATGCCAAATGAGACTAAACAATTCTAAACATCTTCTCTTCCTTTATTATTAAACACTAACACACACTCTCTCCTCTTAGTAACGGAACTCTCTCTGTCTCTCTTTCCCCTGATTAGTTAAAAATCTAACACTGTCTCTCTCTTCTCTTAGTGTCAGAACTCAGTACTCTCTGCCCTGATGAGTTATATCTCTCTCTCTCCATAAATTTTTTAGTAACTAAGATTGGGTTTTACAGTATAGTCTCAAGTAAGTATTTTTGAGTTGGTGATTTTAATAAAGAGGGGTCTCATGATGGATAAGGCTAATTAATTATTATTTTTTTTGCAATGGTTACTTAAAATAAAACTAAATTGTTTACTTGACGATAGAGTGCATTTGTCCCACCACCAAACGTCCCTCTCTGCATGCACGCATCTTAAATGTATCTTAACTTTAGTATTTCTATCTCCTTAAATGAATTGTTGTTGTTGCCCAACTTAAATGTATCCAAACGTTCTCTCTCTCAACTTAACTAAAATAGTTGCCCAATTAAATGAATCTTAATGCCAAACGTCTCTCTTTAATTACAGCGGTTGATATATTCAGATTCACGTTCTCCCCACATTAAATTTTCAACCTCAAATGGGATTCATTTACTTAAAATGATCCATAAAGTTCACGCCGCTTTATACCAGCTTAAGTTCTGAGCCCCTCCATTCTCTCTCTCTCTCTCTCCAACCCGCTGATGCTTTGGAACCCTCTATTCTCTCTCTCTATACATTTGTAGGCGTTAAAGCTAACAGTCAAGCTTGGTGGTTTCGACGAAATTTACAAACAATTCAGTCCCCTCATAAAAGATCGTACGAATCTCTCCGGCCGTCTCTGATCAAAGAGAGAGAAGAAAAGGAAGAGTGGGTGAGGATTTGCTCTCTCTCTCTCGATTTGCATTCAACCTATATCAGAAGAACCCATAAGAAATGTTGAAGAGCTTGTTATTGAGTTAATTAAGAGCTTGCTATATAAGTGTGTGTGTGTGTGTGTACACATATATAGAAAGAACCAATTAAACAGTAACAAATTTGGAGTGTGGACAAAAGTTTGTAGAAAAAAGATTTACCTCGTTGATCAGTTGTTTAGGTTGGACAGAAATAGGATATAGAGGGCAACCCAATACGCTTAAGAGGATCTTTAGATCAGATTTCTTGTTGAAGAGGAGAGAGATGTGCTTCATCAGCCTGCTCCACCGTGTTTGTGCTTTCTTTGAGTAGTGTTAACTACCATCTACTCCAAAAGCTTAAGCTCTTAGAGAGGTTGTAACTTAAATATATAATCGGTAGCAGTGAGGTTTGAACTTGAGACCTTTGGCTCTGATACCATGTTAACTACCATCTAATCCAAAAGCTTAAGCTTTTAGAGAGGGTGTAGCTTAAATATATAAATCCTTTAACAAGTAGTTTGTGGTCTCCCTTCTTCGTTTATGAGTTCTTCTGATATAGGTTGAATACAAATCAAGAGAGAAAGAGCAAAGCCTAACTCACTCCTCCTTTTCTTCACTCTTTCTTTGATCAGAGATGGCCGGAGAGATTCATACAATCTTTTGTGAAGGGACTGAATTGCTTGTAAGCTTCGTCGAAACCACCAAACTTGACTGTTACCTAAGAATGCCTAGAAATGTAGAGAGAGAGAGAGACTACAGGATTTCAAAGCTTTAGGGCTTTAGAGAGATTCAGCTAGATATATATATATATATATATATATATATATATATAGAGAGAGAGAGAGAGAGAGAGAGAGGTGAGAGAAAGAATGGACGGGCTCAACTTAAGCTAGTATAGAGCGGGAAGTCTACTAAGGCATAATGGTACCTCTTTTCACGTAAGTTAAGTTCCTACTACGTGCGATTTCACCACACTAGGGGCGATTTGTGTGACTGCATTTTTGTTAGGTTAGGGATGAAGTCTTTTTTGGAGATTACTAGATTACCAAGAATCTCACTCGGAGGGGACGCGAAGAAGGCAGTTCCCCATCGAGGACCGTCGTTGTACATCGACGGGGAGAGGCTAAATGTGTGCTGAAGGAAGGTCGGCGACAGTGGGGATCTGCAATTCTGAGGATCGACGTGGTCCTTCAGAGTTGGGTGTTGTGGCGTTCTTAGAGACAAAGGTCTCAAACAGATCAGGCTGTTCGGACTTTCCTCTTCATCTATGGTGTCATGCTTTGTTCGTTGAAGTAGGAGAGCTTTGTGGTGGGTACGTGAGATTTGATGCGGATGAGACTAGGGACGCCGAAAGTGTTCGGATCACAGTGAGAACCGGCCTAGATTGTCTGAAGTTCGTGTTTATTAATGATAACACCTTCTGCTACAAGGTCGCGATTTGGGAAGAAATCTCGCTGGAGCTTGTTCCTTCAACGGAAAGCCTTGAAGGTAATGACGGATCACACCTTATGACGGAAGAGGAATGGACTAAGATTCTTAATAAAGGAAAAAAGGGGGTACTCGAGATTCAATAGTGGTTGAAGGATAGAGAAATCCAACAAGCAGTGAAGTATGTAGGGGAAGAAGACGAAGTGTTCGTCACGCGTCGGCCAAGCGCATTGATGCTAAACAGCGAAAGAATACACGTGGAGGTCGACGGGATGCTCCTCCGGATTCCCCGTTATCCTTATCTCTAAGGGTTGATGATAAGACAGGGAAGGAAAGAACTAATTGGGCTGAGGTTGGTGGTGAGATGGCCAGAAGATGTCAAGGCAGCCAGGGGTGAGATCAGGCCTGGTCTTAATTTTGGGCTCATTCAGCCTAAACCCAACAGAGCTTTCATTGGATTTGGGCCTAATCGACGGGTACAGACAGGGCTTAATGGATCCGGGCCTAGTAGACGGGTCCAGGGCCTAATAGACGGGTGCGAAAAGGGCCCAATTCCTTAACCATCTCTTTCTCAAATACTAAGCAAGTCCCTAATCCTTTGGGGCCTTGTAATGATGAACAAGCCCATGTCAAGCCTCAGTCTCATATCTCACAGCGAGTGTCGCCCAGGTTTAATCACGTGTCTTCATCGGATAAATCTAAGTAGAGGATGATGCATGTAAACTCAGTCGGTCGCCATGGTTCTCGGTGGACTCGGAGTGAAAAACAAAAATGGGTAGCATGATCTTACACCTCCATTCATCCAGGTTTGATCCCTGTTCACTCTCAAAGTTCTATTTCTACTTCTACTCCTTCATGTGAAGTGGTGAGAACTGGGGGTGGTATGGAGGATGATTTGACTCAACAGAGGGGTTTTCTTGGGCCTTCAGGTTCATGGTGTGATGGGTCAGTGTTGGATGCCTCAAAATCCACAACTGGGAGCGTAGGTTGCTTGAATGGGGGCGACAGTGTGCGTTAGGAATGATCTGCACTTCAAACTGACAAACGATTTAGCCGTAGCACTGCTTAAAGAGCTTCGGCTTTTTGCTGCGTTAGAAGGGCTGAACTGTCTACCATATGTGAATGAGGTGAGTTTGTCAATTGAACAGGATGATTCAGAAACAGAGGGGGATATGCAATTAGGAGAGGTTAATGGAGATTTGGCCCCTTCTCAGCAGTATTGTTCTAATGACTCCTATTCTTGGACGGATATGGATCAACCAGATGTGGACTTAATGGAACCTTTGGCAGTTGTGCGGCCAGATTGTTTGGAGACGACCAATGATCTGGGTATGGAATGGGTAATTGAGAATATTGGAGCAGTAAGTGAAGCCTTGGGTGTCTCTTCAGAGGGTTATGATGATCGAACTATGTCCATTCTTCACGAAATAGTTGCAGGTAATGACAATACAAAACCTTATCGAGGCACAAAAGAAGTTAAAACCATAAAACATTTTTCACATCAGAAAAGGGAACAGTAAGTAAAGAATCTGATTTCTTATGTTAATTATGACGGGAAGGATGGGGCGAATAAAGAAAGGGGAAGGACCAGAAGTGGAAAATGGGAAGGAGGAGGGGAGTTGATCGTTTTTGGTTCTTGATGAAGCTACGACTTATTACGTGGAATGTTCGTGGTCTAGATGATCCGGACAAAGGAAGAGTAGTCAAGGTAGCTTTGAGGAACTGGAGTGCCCATGTCGTTTGTTTACAGGAAACTAAGATGGCTTCTATCACTGATGAGATTGTCAGGAATCTTTGGGGAGGAAGGTCTGTGGAATGGGAAGCATTAAATGTCTTCGGCACTTCGGGTGGTATTCTTATCATGTGGGATCGAAGGTGGTTATCAAGTATGAACAGCTGGAAGGGTATTTTCTCTGTGTCAAGTGTGTTTCAGATGGAGGAAGACAGTTTCAGATGGGTGTTTTCAGGAGTTTATGGGCTTGTTATTGATAGTGACAAACCAGTCCTGTGGGAAGAGCTTTGCTACGTTAAAGGATTGTGGTCATTGCCTTGGTGTTTAAGCGGGGATTTTAATTCTGTTAGGTCCCCGTTTGAGAGGTCCACAGGGGGTAGGTGGTCCTCTGAAATGACCATGTTTTCAGAATTCATTGATAGTCACTTTCTCATTGACCTGCCATTGAAAGGGCAGCCTTTACTTGGTCTAATGGTAGGGATCCAGTTACTTTTTCATGGCTGGATAGATTTCTGATTTCTGGGGAGTGGGAAGAGCATTTCCCGGATGTCTCTCAGGTTGTTCTGGTTAGAGTGACATCTGATCATGTGCCTTTAGTTCTCGATTGTGGTGGTATGAGATCTAGATGCACACCTTTCCGTTTTGAATATATGTGGCTGAGATCTGAGGATTTCCAAGGAAAAGTTCAGTCTTGGTGGGAGGAAGCGAGTTTTACAGGCTCTGATAGCTATGTGTTAGCTAGAAAGTTTAAGATTCTAAAAACTGAGTTAAAGAGGTGGAATAAAAAAGTGTTTGGGAATCTTGAACGGAAGAAAAATAGAGTTCTTGCTAATATTGCTGAGCTCAATCGTCTTGATGAGGTGGGGCAGGATGTGGAGTCTTTATGCTCTAAAGAAGCCTCTTGACAATTGCTGTTATGGAGGAGATTTCGTGGCGTCAAAAGTCTCGGGCACTGTGGTTAAAAGAAAGAGATCGTAATACAAAATTCTTTCATAGACTTGCCAACGGTCATAGAAGATGTAATCACATCGGGCGTATCCGTGTTAATGGTTCTGAGATGTGGAGAAAGGATGAGGTGCGCGGGGGAATTGTTTCTTTTTATCAGCATCTTTACACTGAGACTTAGGGTTGGAGACCTACTCTTGATGGTCTTCCTTTTAATTCTATTTCTGCGTTGGATAGTGATAGGATAGAGGCCCCTTTCACTGAGGAGGAAGTGTTTAAGGCACCATCTAGCTGTAATGGGGACAAAGCTCCAGGACCAGATGGGTTTACTATGCGGTTTCTTATGGAGAGTTGGGAGGTGGTGCGAACAGAGGTGATGGGCACCTTTCAGGATTTTTATTCTCATGGCACATTTAAGAAATCATTGAACGCATCTTTTATTGCTCTCATTTCCAAGAAGGGTGGTGCCTCTGATATTAAGGACTTTCGGCCAATCAGCTTAGTGGGATGTATGTATAAGCTCATTGCCAAGGTCCTTGTCTCCAGGATGGGTAATGTTTTGGATGGTCTTATTTCAGAATCATAGAATGCTTTTGTTGGAGGACGGCAGATTTTGGATTCTGTTCTTATCGCAGGGGAATGTGTTGATTCTAGATTGAAAAGTGGGGTTCCTGGCGTTTTATGTAAGCTGGACATTGAGAAAGCCTATGCTCACATTAATTGGAAGTTTCTTCTTTATCTTCTTCGGAGGATGGGGTTTGGAGATAGGTGGATAAAATGGATAAAAACTTGTATCTCGTCCGTTAAGTTCTCTGTGCTCGTGAATGGTTCCCCTGCGGGCTTTTTTCCTAGCTCGCATGGTCTGAGAGGCAAGGAGACCCATTATCGTCTTTTCTTTTCTTATTGTCATGGAGGGATTGAGCAGATTAATGAGAAAAGCGGAAGATTTGGGTTACATCAGGGGGTTCAGAGTTGGCAGAGATGTTGAACATCAGATGCAAATCTCCCATTTGTTGTTCGCGGATGACACTTTGGTTTTTTGCGATGCCGAAGTCTCCCAACTCGGATATCTGAGGTGCATTCTTGCTTGTTTCCAAGCGGTTTATGGACTAAAGATTAATGTTGGAAAGAGTGTGCTTGTTCGGGGATGTTCCAGATATTTCCTCCTCAGCTGCTGTTCTTGGGTGTTGAGTGGGTGCTTTTCTTCTTCTTTACTTAGGATTGCCTTTGGGAGTTTCCTCTACGAGAGTAGGGAATTGGGACCCAGTGATTAATAGATATGAGAAAAGATTAGCAGGAAGGAAAAAACAATATCTTTCTAAAGAAAAAGGGGGGGGGGGGGGGGGGGGGGATCTCGTCCCTCCCTACCTACTTTTTATCTTTGTTTCTATGGGGTGGAAGGGGAGAGGAGTTTAAGTATCATCTTGTTAATTAGGAACAAGTTTGCTAACCGTTGAAATTAGGCGAGTTAGGCATTCGAAAGCTGGTCCTTTTTAATCGAGCTCTCTTGGGAAAGTGGTTATGCAGATTTGGAAAGGAACGTTATCGTCAGTGGAGAAGAGTTGTCTTGTGTCGCTTTGGAGAGGAGAGTGGGGGCTGGTCCTCTCTTCCAGTCACTATTACGGGAGGCGTTGGTGTGTGAAAATTCATTCGGAAGGGCTGGGATGTTTTCTCCTCACACATTAGATTCAAAGTTTGTGGTGGTAGACATGTTTGATTTTGGGAGGACTTATGGTGCGGAAATCAGCTGTTATCTCACTCCTTTCCTAGACTTTACAGTATTACAGACAATAAGCACGCCTACGTAATTGATTGTTATCAACTTGATAGCAGTGGAATTACGTGGGATGTCCGTTTTAGGCGCCCCTTTCAGGATTGGGAAATGGAGGAACCTTGTGTTTTTTTGGATACGTTGTATAGATAGAAGGATGTTGGCAGAGGGTGTGATGATATTTTGTGGGTCCCTTTAGCTCATGGTAAGTATGGTGTCCGATCTATGTTCTTGTGTTTGTCTAACTTCGTTGGTCACGATTTTCCATGGAAGTCTGTTTGGCGTTTTAAAGCTCCTCTTAGAATCGCATTCATCGTTTGGACTGTCACATTGGGAAAGATTTTGACATTGGATAACTTGAGAAAGAGAGGCAATATCATTGTTAATTGGTATTCTTTATGTAAAGCAGACGGAGAATTCGTGGATCACATTCTTATGCATTGTCCTGTGGCGTACGATTGTTGGAATTTCATATTTAGCATGTTTGGCGTTTATTAGGTAATGCCTACGCACTCCTCACAATTGATTAACGCATGGAGACGATGCCCAGTTAAAGAACATGCTCGCGATTATTAAAGGATTGTTCCACATTGTGTTGGTGGTGTCTATGGCGAGGGGAATAACACGAACTTTGAAGGAAAGGAATCGTCTTTAGCAAATCTGAAAATTCATATTCTTCGTTCTCTGTTTTGTTATGTAAGAGGAAGCGCATGCTCCTCAATAAATGACTTCTTTGATCTTTTGGATGCTATTGGTCCTTAGGTTCTTTTTTTCGTCTTTGTATTAGGGACACGTTCCCCTTTTGAACGCTTTTCTAATATACTTATTACTTATCAAAAAATAAAAAATAAAGCAGGAAGTCTACTGGCGACAACCGCGTGCACCTTTTGAATCATTTTGAGTAAATGAATCTCATTTGAGATTGAAAATTTAATGTAATTAATGTGTAGAGAGAGTGAATTTGAATATATCAACCGTTGTAATTGAGGGGAAAGACATTTGGCGTTAAGATTCATTTAATTGGGCAACAATTTTATATAAGTTGAGAGAGAACGTTTGGATACATTTAAGTTGGGTAACGACAACAATTCATTTAAGGAGAGAGAGAAATACTTCAGTTAAGATACATTTAAGTTGGGTAACAACAAAATTTCATGTAAGGAGAAAGAAATACATCATTTAAGTTGAGTGAGAGATATGTGCATGAGAGGAGTGTTTGGTGGTGGGACAAATGTAGTCTCTCTCATCAAGTAAACAATTTAGTTTTATTTCAAGTAACCATTGCCTTTTTTTATTTTTATTTTTTATATCAAAATCAAACACAAAAAATCGCTAACTCAAAAATACTCAACTTGAGACCATAATGTAAAACCGAATTCTTAGTTACTAAAAAATTCATAGAGGGAGAGATTTAACTAATCGGGCCGGAGAGATGGGCAATATTGAGTTCTGTTACTAAGGGAAGAGAGACAATGTTAGAATTTTAACTAATTTGGGGGAGAGAGAGAGATATATATATATATATAATTGAGAGGAGAAAGAGTGTGTGTTAGAGTTTTAAGTAATAAAGGAAGATAGAGAGAGGGAGGGAGTGAGAGAGTTCACTAATTAGATGGTTAGAATTGTTAAGAGTCATTTAGTGCTTCGTGATATATATATATAAGGGTAAATTACACAGACAACCCCTGAGGTTAGTTCATTTTTCAGGTAGATAAAGATTTTGGTTTTAACTTTTACTTACACATCAATTTACTTTTTGATCTCAAACACATGCAAATTGACCCTTTTATCCTCAAATTTTTAATACAAAATATTTTTAATCTTAAATGACATAAACACCCCTCTACAATTTTGTTTCTGCGGTCTCTCTCACCCACCCCTTCAACCATCACCACAATTCTCACCGTCCATCGCCCCCCACCCATCACTGCCGCCCCCCACCCATCACTGCCGCCCCCCACCCAACACCTCCATCACCACCACCCATCACCCAACACCTCCACCGTCCCACCCATCACCACCACCCCCTCCCCCGCCCCCACCTCTGTCACTACCAACCAACACCTCCACCGCCCCCACCCAAAAATTATATAGATCTCTTCCTCCCACTGAGACCTCGCCTCAACAAAGACTGGGCTCATGGGCGATCGGTGTTGTAGTGTGAACTTCGAATCGAGCCGATTCTCCTAATGACGCTGCTTCCTAAACCTTGCCGCCGTCGCTGCTGTGAACCACCTTGCTTCTTCCGCCGCTGAGTTGGTGTCGCCGCTATTCCGAGCTCGCCCGGCCACCGCCCGCCACCTTTAATCCACAACCCAAACATTGATCTGGCCGACCCTTGTTTCGCTCCCCTGTGTGGCTGTTTAGTATGTGTGTATATATCTATATACATATATGTGTGTGTCATTTTGTGTGTGTATATATATATATATATGTTTGGCTGTTTAAGTCACAACCTACACAAAAATATGTCTACTGATCTGTTTCTAATACTTATTATTTTACAAGATTCGATTGTGCAATTTTGTGTTACTTATTTGAATTTTGTATGAACTCAGAGATCTGCAAAGTGTTGAAACTTTGAATTATGTGATTTGAACTTGGATGATTCAGTTGTGTAAATTTAAATCGATCTTTTGTTAGTTTGTAATTATTTAGTCAGTTTGAATGTGATGATAATGTCAAATTTAGTTTTGTAAAGGCTCAAATGGGTCCGATCTGTTGTTTTTGTTTAGACTTATGCTATTTTATTGCTACTGGAGCTGCATTCGATGATTAGTTCTCGATCTTATTCTATAACAGATGAAATTATGGTTGAGTCTCATTTTTTAAATCTTTTTTTTTTTTTTGGGTCAATGGTTTTCCCTTTTTCATGATGAGTTGATTAGTTGTTTGATCTGGTTCTCTTTCACCTCGATCTACTATATAGATATATATGTTTGTAATTTTGAGGAGTTGGGTTTTGTGTGGTGGTGGTGGTCGAACGGCGAATCCGGTGATTGGGGATGATGATGGTATGAGGAGGAGGAGGAAGAGGAAGGTCTATTGTGGGGGGTAGTTTGGTCACAAAAATAGTCAATGGAAGGTCAAAGGGTAGCAAAGTCATTTAACACCTCAAAAGTACTATGGCCCTACCAAAAATTGACATTTGGTGTGTAAGTGAAATGCTACACTACTAATTCAAATATAAGTGAAATCTAAAACCAAAATGTTAATCTAACTGAAAAATGACCTGACCTCAGGGGGGTTTGAGTGTGATTTACCCTATTTTAAATCATATCCAGTGCAAAACAACTTTGGGTTAGGGTTAGAGTTTTACAAAATTTCTACAGATGTGCGTCTTCTATGTGGCCAAACGTCTTCCGATCAATTGAGCAGTGGATATAAGCGGACAAAAGGTAGAGACATAGAGGAGCCGATTCCTTTTGTTATCCTCGTGGACAATGGTTCTGCTGCAGTTCCTTTTGGTGTTTTGATCGAAGGGGATTGCCAATGAGTTATGAAGCTTCAGTTTGTTGATGATTTACTTGCCACAATATGTGAAGGTATCCAACTGTTGTTGAAACAGAGTAGGGTTTCAATGCTGTCTTGGTCCCCTCATCAATGTAATGGAGTTGCTCATGTCTTGAGCAAGTAAGCTTTGGGAGTCAAAGAAGGAGAATGTCAGTGGAATGTGTGGCCTCAATGGCTACTAGATGCTATAAAATTAATTGTTTGTTTCCCTCTGTTTAATGCTATTTGATTTTGCCAAAAAATAATAATTATAAAATTAATAATAATAATAATAAGTAGGAATAAAATTGAATACATGAAGTGTAACTGTCATAAATATAAAAATAAAAATAGGGGTGTGGTGAACATTTAGAAACAGAATACCAAAAAGTGCACATTTTCGTTATTTAGACTCAATTATTCATAATGACAAAGAAATAGGAACTATGTTAATCATAGAATCAAGGTCGAATGGGTTAAATTGCGTCTAAGATATTGCACGATTGGCGTATCTCTATAAATACTAGAACGAAAGTTCTATAAAACAGCTATTAGACCAGCCATTTTTTGTATGACAATGTTAGGCAACTAAGAAATAACATGTATATTGTTTGACAAAAATGCAAATGAAGAGAAGAAAGGATAGAACTAAAAGCGAGGGCATTCATGAAATGGTTGAAGTAGCACCAATTGCAAATAAAATGAGAGAAAATCGATTAAAACGGTTTGGACATGTGCAAAGAAACATTGTGCACCATTAAGGAAGAGTGACATGGTCCACAATGAATGCGAGGGGAAGGGGAAGGGGAAGATTAACATGAGCAGAGTTAGTAATGAAATAATAAAACGTGGTTTGACTAAGGCTATAACCTTGGATAGAGGGGAATGGAAAATTAAGATTCATATAACCGAGCCCAAGTTGTTGGAAAAAGTCTTTCTTGAGTATCTCATCTTGAACATATGAGATACTCAAGAAAGAGACAGAGGTAGTCTTGAACACATTGCTATCTCATCTTGTCTACCCTGCGTAAACTGAAGTACTAGATGTATCACCAACATGGCTGCTTAAGAGTTGAGAAGATATCAAATATGCAGAATGAAATTGTGGATAACAATTTTTCTCTTTTGGATCAGTACTACGCACAAACATTTGTCCCACTACAGAACTTGAACCCTGTATCACCTTCTTTGGGGTGGAAGGAGATACCATATTGGTATGTGGTTGACATATATGAGAGCAAAACTGAATCGACTAGAACCTATTAGACCAATAGTTTTAGCATACCATGGTCTCCCTCCAAAGCAGGAAAAAAAACACTGTATCCTCACAGGGAAGAAAACCATTTAAACTAAAACCAGTTTGCTATCCACCCTTTAAAAAATTGGGGCCTACCACCTCCCTCAAGGATTTGGTGGGCAGTGGCTCTGAGAATGATGCTTATGTGCGTTAAGAACATCATGCAGCCTTAAGCATCAGGGTAATTGCTAAAACTTGTGACATAGTAGGAAAGCCAAGGGCTAGTTGTCACGGATTCTTGTCCCACATTGGGTGGGGATAGGTTCTGGCCTTGTAAGTGGGGTAGGCAATTCCACCTAATATCGTTAGCAGGTCCCTTGCTGGTAGGGTGGATGAGTAGGTAGGGTGGTCCGACTGCAACAAAGGCGTCACCGGTTTACATGGGAGAGAATGTCACCGATTATTGCTTCTCCCACACCAGATAAGGATGGGATGGGTTTTGGGCTTATAAGGGGTGTGGCAACACCGCCTAATAGTTTAAAGTTTTGTGTCAAATGGCAAGCACAAGGCTCATTACACTACGAGATTCTCTCTGCTGCTTATTCGAGTCCTGCTGCCTTAGGAGATGATTCCACTACTGATTCTATGATACTCCAAAGGAAGGAATACAATGCCTTCATTCAACAGGCTCAGCAGATTTCCATTGATGACATAATTTCCTTCAGGCACAGAGGTACATAATGCCGTGTGAGGGCATCCGCCCCCACTGATTTTTTTATTCATATTAGATACCTAAAATTTTGCTAAACTCCTAGTAATGCCCCCACTGAGTTTTTGGTAAAGCCCATTGCATATACCTGCCCCCAGGCTTCGCTTCTCTCTCTCTCACTCTCATTAATGCACTAGAGAGCCCACATACATGATGCCATGACCGTCACACCCCCATGAAGCTTATTCCTTAATCCACCACCATTGTTGATTAAAGCCCTGATCAGCTCTTTCACCCCGGTTACAGTGAAGCTAAGCCCTTGTTTGGCCGGCCACCCAAATCAAATAATTTTCTGGCATTGTCATGCCATCAGTTACCATTAACCATCCCGGTATTGTTGCATGCTTAGCTTCTTCCAAATTGTGATTTGGGTCATTCCTGAGGAGCATATGTTCACAAATGATAATGTTTCCGTCTTTCTTATTGAATACTCATTCTTTTTCAAATTCATCAGTTCTGCTTGTTGACTGTCATTCTTCCAATATTGCTAGTATGCCTAGTGGTAATTATGATAACGCAACATCAACTCTTGATTTATCATCAGTGCATCATATTCCTAGGTTTTATATATTAAGAATTTTCAGATCACTTTAAAACCAATTTGCTATCAGAAATTAACTGAACACATATTTGCAAAAAAAGAAAAAATTATCCTTTAAATGGTCATAGTAAAGACGTATGATTCAAAGATCAAACTCAACTATGATACTGTCAGTTCATTGGATAGTTAAATACCAAGAATATACCAATTACCTTCAAGTTCCTTGCCAGCTCATTAGCATGCAATATGTTAGCAAGCTTTGATTGTCCATATGCGTAAATGGTGTTGAAACTGAAAAGTAAAAGTAGATCAAGGAAATTTTTTTTTGTTTAATGAAGTTCAAAAAATATAATAAGTACCTAATTTTATACAAACAACAATTTACAAAAGCACCACCAAGTGAAGAGATATATATGAAAGATGTTGTCACACAGTACCTTGATTCATCATTTATTTTATCAAAACGAATTCCTTCACTATATGTAAATCTATGACCCTCTGACGAAACATTCACAATCCTTCCTTCTTTCTGGCTTTCACGTGCTGTATTTTTCATGGTCTCCAGCAAAAGATTTGTCAAAAGAAAATGACCTGTAAAAGATAACATATTCTCATATTTGCACAACATGATCTGTGCATTTGGGAGAAAGTAGAGTATCAATTTGGTAGCACTACAAAAATAAAAATAATAAAATTCAAGAGAACAGAGCATGCAACAAATGGCACTTCTTGAACACGAACAAACAAAGTGTATGTCATTCCAATGTTTGAGAAATTCTTTTGTTAGAGATCCTCTTGGATGAAGGCCATTGTTGGTGCATGCTAAAAACTCAAACTCACAACAGTAAGGAAGCGGGTTCAAGTCATAGTGCCGTCACTTTGTGCAAAATAATAATAGAGGTTAAATTCATCTCCAAATACAATATTCTGTCTCTTCTTTTGTTTTGTTTTGTTTTTTTTTTTTTTTTTTTAAGTAAATGGGCGGAATTGTAAATCTATGGATCTTCTTTTGGATTTTGTAGATAGCTTAAAATTATAGTGTCGCCATGGGCAACTTTTGTTTTCCTTTGGGAGCGTTACCCTCTTGGGCACCTTTAATGAAATGTTGCTTACCAAAAAAAATAAAATCAACCCCTCCCCCCCACCAAAAAAAGAAAAAGAAAAGAAGTAGATCAAGCATCTTAAACAATGTTAAAGCTTGCAGGTAGTTGATATTTGAAGGCTCTTCTTGTCTTCTTCTTCTTCTTCTTCTTCTTTTTTCCTAGTTGAAACTCACACACCTACTTTGCCCTTATGCGGACTTATATCTCGACCTTCTACTTTAAAATGCGAGAAAGTACCACTTCCACTAGGCTACACCCTTGGTGGTTCCTTTGCTATTACTATATATATATATATATATATATATATATATATATGGAAAAAATGAAGATAAATGATCCTTGATCCTGTGGAGAGTTTAGCACAGACCAAGGAAATCCTGTATGGATTAACATCAATTTCTAGCTTTCCAGCATTCCTGGGATCTAAATCTAAATACATTGATAAAGAGACCTTAATTCAACTTTGATGATCAAGTAATAGTATTGGTTCATCCTTTTACTCTCATTGTCCTTTCCTCCTTATCTTGTTTAACGAAAAACTATAACAAATTTGCATAATACAATAACAAAGTTTCACTCTTTGTAAGAAATAATAGAAAATGGACCATCGCTAGAACTAAATTTTTAAGGGTTTGAAACCATTGAACCCAATAATCATAACCAATTTTGGAGCACCCACAAGCTTGCATATTATAAACAAACATCAAACAACTTAAATGTACCGTACCTAAATGGTTGGTTGCAAACTGCAGTTCTATGTTGTCTTGGGAGAGCATGAAAGGAGGAGCCATAACCCCTGCATTGTTACTTCCAACAACAAAGACAACATTTCACTTATTGTATAGTTTCAAAGTGAACTGGTAGCATTGGGTCCCTGAGAGGGTGCGCCATTCAGAAGTTTCAAAAATAATAATAACAATAAATTTAACATGACAGCAGCTCATTCAACAGCTCCTGCGTGGTATTCTTACATGAGGAGGTTCAAAGGATGACCCGAAGACTTGTATTCTGATGCAAATTTCCTGACAGATGCCATTGAATTGAGGTCTAACTCCATAACATCAATTTTAGCATTTGGGATTTCCTTATGTATTGCTTCTTTAACTTTTCTACCAGTATCCATATTTCTTACAGCCATGACTACATGTACACCATGCAAGGCAAGGACACGTGTAGTCTCAGTGCCAATACCACTTGATGCTCCTGAAATTGGAAGAATACTAGCAGTGAGATACATCAATAGATTAATTTTCATTTTTTTCTCAAGTACAGCAGTTGAAATAATCATTATCCTGCCAGAATGTGAATACCAAATCCTCACCCCACCCCCCAAAATAAATAAATAAATAAAAATATAAAAACAGAGAGAGGTCTGCAATTCGTAACAAACTCAGAGTTACAATACCTTTCTGGGTAATAGAAAGAAAAAACCTAATTGATATAACCAAAATTAAATTAAAATACCTTTAAAATGGTAACATTTGTTTTGGAAGTTTAATTTTTGAGAGAAAATGAAGAAAACATGATTGCTTAGATAAGTGAGTGTAGAAAGACAGGACTTGGCATTAGTTATCTTTCTGAATCTTCCAGTCCTGTAAGCTTTCCACTTGATAAGAACAACGAAGGATGTAGCATCAGAAACATAGACCAATGTACAACAGAATCCTCAATAACAGTTTTAAGTCTATTTTAAAATGTTAGATAGATAGAAGATAAAATTCCAATCATTCCAATAGACCCTTTTTTACAGATTCAGTAAAATCAACAAGTGCCTGGCAGCTCGAAGAAACAAACCCAAACGAAACCATTTATATAACACATGAAATTGTTGTAGAAGTTAAGAGCCAGGAATTTTGAGGGTACATTTCACTCAACAAAGTATTTTCACGAATTTGCTTTTTTCTGAATTGAACAGTACATCATATGCTCTGATGCAGCAATGGATATGACCATACTGAACCCAAATGCAACCAACAATCATCTACCATTATCACCCATTAAACCACAACTTCTTTGTCCATAACCACAAATTAGTCACCAAAAATATCAAACAAATAAAAAGAACCATGAAATTTAAATAAGGAGATATACCAAGGCATGTGACCTAGTGGTATCTCCTCTCCTAAGGTTGAGAGTTCAAGTCTGCCAAGGAGCATCGTGGGAATTATTTTCCAGGAAAAGAAAAAATAAAAATGGAAAATCCATAGGTTGCTTCCTTCTACCATAACAACCCAGTTGCAAAACTGCACACAGTGTCATTTGAAAATTGAAATTATTCCCCACCATCACATGATATATTATTCCATGAGATAGTAATCTGAAACTGAAAGTAATAAACTAAAATCAATACATGTAACAAACTTTAAACTGATTAGAGGTCTACCATTTTTTTTTATATGTTCCTCAAAATTTTGAATTAGAAAATATATCAACCACCTCAAAATGATCAGAACACTTGTAGATTGATATTTAACGAATCCCATCAAAGATTAATGAAGAATATGCGCGCGCGCGCACACACACACAAAAAAAAATTGAAATAGAAATGATAGAGAAAATAAAAGAAGAACCCAGATGAGAACAAGACCTGTAACAATGGCTGTGAGGCCAGTTCCATCAATTCCTTGTGTGACCTCCTCAGCAGTAGAGCAAGCTGAGAACCCAGATGGCCCTTTCCATCCAAAAATCCACATTTTCTCTGATATTGATCACAAAACCCAAACAGAGTCTTCTTCTTGGTCGGTCAGTGTTCTACTGTAACTGACAAAACCAATGTGATACATATACACATATATACAATATCTATTACAAGGTCATGGTTGATTATCGGGTTCTTCGTTGACTTTTGAAGGGAGTGCCTCGACACGTCCAAGGACAAATCAACGATGATTTTGACAGCCACCTGAGCCGTCGATTTCGTTCGGGAAAAATTGATCGGATGAGATCGCCTCTCATAATCACGCACTCAGGTACCATTAACATAAGTGATGAAAAAAAAAAAAAAAAAAAAAACAAAAAACATAAAAGGGCAAACTACAATGACCTCCCCTGAAGTTTGGCCTAATTGCAACTTAACTTGAGGTTTGCCATTTTTTTGCAAAGACACCCCTATATCAAATTTTGCCATAAATTTACTTATCTACCCCTTTATTATATTGTTAAAAATAAACAAAAATATCTAAAAATAAAAAATGACCATTTTGCCCACTAATATTTCCCACTATTCCTCTTTCATCTCCGTTGCTACCAACCATATATATACACACACTTGCCCATTACAATAGATGAGACCATGGCAGCGAGGATGGCTGGGTCTGCAACGAAGAAGGCGCCGAGGTTTGGGCTTAATGTCGAGACTGATGTCGACATGGCGACGGCGATGATTCTGGTTTGGCGGCAAGGACGCAATGATGCAGGTTTCCGGCGTCGGAAAGAGAGCCCCTGGCCGGAATTCATCGCCTCCTGCGTATTCGACCGCCTGGACTCCCTTTCCGACGCCGGATTCTGGTTCCGACGAAACGTGACTACTTCGGTGTGAACAACAGGATCTTGATCTCCACATGCGCCGCCATATCCCTCATCGAAAATCGGATCACAGACGTCAAAACCTCCACCACCGCCACTAAAATATGGCTGAATTCACTGCCAGTCTGCCACCATTAGAAACGCCCCCACCACCGCCGATTGTGGTGGTGCTACCGATTGTTGGGAGTTTAGGTTGGTTTTGGCCTCTGCGAAATCATCCGAATCAAACCTAAGAAGAAAGAGAAAATCGAGTGTAAACACATTCATCCATCGACCCAAATGTCCGAAGATCTCACTGGTAGTGTGGATCAGAGATCGATATCATGAATCAAGCTAAGATCGATATCATGTATATGCCCTACAACAAACTCTGAAATTCCAACCCAATCTTTTATATACATATATATATATATATGACGGCTTGTCTGTAATTTCTTGGGTGGTTGCAGTGATATATATATATATGTTGTACCCACCATCAATGAACCAAATAGATCCACCACCTAGCCATACTTCCCTTCCACATGCTTCCTCCATTGCGAGATGGCAACAAAATAACCCAACCAATAATTAAAAATCATATTGTTGATTATAGGCAGGGCTTGCTGGTGAATTGAAGGTAACTGTTAATATAAGTGTGAATATGTGTACTTAATTTACAATTATATTTCTTCAATGTATAAAAATCGGAACCAATTCGTAACATGTGGTGTTACTGTAAACTTCAACCTCTGGTCGTGAGAGGTGGGTGAGTTAGAGAGAGAAAGACGGTCCACTGGTGGGAGAGTTCGAGAGAGATGAGTCTGAGCTCTCTTTATATATAAGGGTACTTTGGTTCATTATTATATATATATATATATATTTTTGTTATTTAATAATAATATGGGCATTTTGGTCACTTTTTGTACATAGGGGAGGTATTTGCAAAATTGGTTAAACTTCAGGGAACACATTACAATAAAATGATAAATCTTAAGTTTAGTTGCAATTAGACCAAATTTCAGGGGAGGTCATTGTAGTTTGCCCAACAAAAAAACAACCACCTCAATAGCATGCGTATCATAATACTATAGCGTAGAAATCACTTTTAAACTTTCAATGTAGTGCAAATAATATCATTTAAGTTATAGTTTGATTAAATTTTACTCATACACATATTTTATATATTATTTAAAAATATATTATTTTATAAAATGATAAAAATTGTTACTTAATACGCAAGGGTAGGGATGGCAAAATTCTCATACTCGGCGACCCCCGCCCCATTCTGCCATCTTTATGGCGAGTTTGGAGACCCATTTTTGTCGATGAGGAGGGGATGAAGATTGTATTTGAAACCTTAGCGGGGATGGGGGCGGAGGAGGGTAACTCCACCCCTCCCCGTTTGTAGTACATTTTTACAAAATTGCCGTTACATGTTATAAAATATTATCAAATTATATATATATATATATATATATATATATATATATATATATATTCACTTCTCAAAGTGAAACCCCAGATCTATTCCCACTCAACATAGAAAAAAAATATAGTCGTTGTGCATCAAACATCTTATCATATTTTAAATTGTTATAATTGTGCTGAAATTTTATTAAATTATTAGATTGAAAAATATTATGGTTGTGTAGATTTTGTTGAAGGTGAATTGGAACTTAAAAAATGTTATGCGGGGCGGGGGCTAATGGGGTGGGGGTAAAAAACTTAATGGGGGATGGGGATTGGGAATAAGATCCCTGTCCCACCTTGCCCAATTGACATCCCTGTAGAAGGATGTGATAGGCACTGTAAATATATTATAAGGGTATTTTTTGCACTTTATAAATTATTATTATTTTGAATATTTTGATCGTTAGATTTAATTAAGAACGTAATTTAAAGATCTTTCCAATCCAGTAGTTTAAGACATTCTCAAATCTTTTCCAATCTATATTAGGACAATGTAGCTCAAATCTTTTCGATCTAACATGTTTATAGGTCAAACTTAGGTCAGATCTTTCCAATCTATTTAGGATAATGTCTAGGTCGAATATTTCCAATCTATTTTAGGACAATATAGCTCAAATCTTCCCAATCTAAGACAATGCCTAGCTGCCTTTCATCCACGCGGATTATTTTCAATAATATATTGTTATCTTGTCTTTTCTATAATTTCATGATTTATTTTGTTAGACTTTGTTCCCTGTATGTATGTATGTATTATTATTTTGTTTTTCTAATTATATTAAATTTCTTATATATAATAGGGCAATAAAATGTGAAAAAAAATCTAGAACTATTATTTTTTCACAAATAAAATCCTCTAGAATTATTTTGTGACAAAGAACCCTTTAATCAATGGACCAAACCAAGTATGGGTTTCCTTGAATTACCATTGCAATCAAGGCTAGCTAGCAGTCTAAGGGCTACGCATTCCCCGCCACTGGATCTACCAGGGGATGGCAACGGGGCGGAGTTGGCTAAACCCTATACCACCCCGTTAAAAAATCCATCATACCAATTTCGCTCTTATTTCGGGACAGGTTTTTAATTGGAATATCATCCATGCCCTTACTTTATTAGGCAAAATACCGACTTTGCCCCGCGTACTCTGTTTTATTACACGACAGAATGGATTATGTCACTTTTATTATGTAGTAAAAAAAAATAAGGTCTACCTACAATCATCAATCTACTCTTCTTCTAAATAAGTTCAATTCATTTTGTCTCAACCTTGACATAAATTGTTGGATAATTGACCTGTTTGTTGGTGATAGGGAGCAGAGATGTTCATATAAAGCAAATACGCATTTGCCCCTTGCAAAATTTTACCATCAACTTTCCAAAAAGAGAGATCATATTATCCGAACTAATGACCTGGTGATAGCCACCAAGATCCAAAGGTAAAATTCATTCATATAACTCAACAAAAGATTACACAACCCTACTTAATCAATAATTCACACATAATTAACATTTACGTACCAGATCCACATTACATTCAAGATAAAAAGGAAAAGATAGTAAGGAAACAGAGTGAAAGAAAGGCAGGGACGAGGCAGGCATGTGGCAAGCGTTATCAAAGAGTCAATTTGAAATGAATGTGTTTTCTTTTTTTCCCTTCAGTGGATAGGTTTTGATCCATTTGACCCACAACATTTCATGTGAATTAAGTGCGTGCCAAAAATGCTTCATAACAGCACACTCATTCCAGAGGACTAGATAGGCAATCCAAGTCCACCAGTTCTTTTTGGAAGATAACATTTCGCATTTAGGGGTTTGGTTCTTACTAAATAATTCATATTCTGACTTCTTTTTTTATTTTTTATTATAAGATTATGATGTTGGTCCAAACAATCAACATTATGAACTATAAATACTGAGGGAATTTATCGGGATATGTGGATCCAGAGACTTCATGTGTGCGGTGTTAAATATATTATGAGGTATTCTAAAAAGCCCAACAACACCATAGTCGGAAAAAAGAAAAAATCTATTAGCGTCCACCTAACTAAATATTGATATGTTTAACTCGAAATTTCTCTGCAAGCATAAAAATGACTTGAAGTATTTTTTTTTATTAAAATTAAATTATATTATACAATAACAAAGGAAAATGATATAAATTTAAGAAATTCAGAAATATATATAAACACAGAATTAAAATATGGTAATACATCAATAATTAGCTAGCTTAATTTGACAATTAGACATTTGGTTCTCATAAGATGGTAAATACTCTGAATAACTACAACTACTGTTTTATAAGATTAAGAAGAGCTTAGTGAAAACAACGCATAAAAGGCCTAATCTTTGTTTAATTTTTTCCCCCAAATAGTCCAATAACAAGCTTCCAAACCCTAAAAAAATACTAATGCCGAATGGATCTAAATGACATCAATATTTTGATCCACAGATGAGGATGTCAACATCATAACTTCTATGGTATATACACGTATATAGTAATGAATGCCACATTCTTCCTTCTTAATTAGGAGGAGCCAACAAACATAATTGCTAGGAAAAGATTTAAAACCCTAAAGTCATGGGTTCCCTTACGCAGCCTAAGCTTCCTGTTATAAACTTCTCCGAGAAAAACTTGAAGCCTGGTACAAATTCTTGGCTATCAACACGAAATGAAACTGTGCGAGCTCTGGAAGAGTTTGGCTGTTTCGTAGCAGTGAATGATAGAGTTTCTTTGGATCTTCACAACTCAATTTTTCAAGCATCAAAACAGTTATTTTTTGATCTCCCCACATAAACCAAAATACAGAACACTTCTGATAATCATGGCTATATTGGACCTGTGCCTGCAGTCATTCCTCTCTATGAAAGCTTGGGCATAGAAAATGCAACAACTCTAGAAGGAGCTCAGAAACTCACTAATGTCTTGTGGCCATCCGGAAATGATTTTGTCTGGTATAGTTTGTGTGTGTGTGTGTGTTTCCCAGTAATTAAGGTAGTGTAATTTGTGATTTTTTTTTTCTTTTCCGAATTGTCTATTTAACTTTATGTTACTTGTGTTGTTTCTTGGTTAGTGAAACTGTACTTTCCTTCTCAAAGCTAGCATCGGAATTAGATCAAACGGTGAAGAAAATGGTATCAGAGAGTTATGGCATACAGAAATACCACGAGCATCTTCTTGGATCAACGTGTTACCTGCTTAAACCTATAAAATATAGAGAACCCAAAATGAATGAGACTAATCTTTGTATCCTCCCCCACACTGACAATAGCTTCTTCACCACCATTCTTCATTAAGAGATTTAGCAAGATAGAGAGTCGAGAACTTTCAACCACTCGCTAATAAATTTATCTTTTGACCAGGTGGAGGAGACTCCTTTATTCATTTTACATCTTTGAAGCTTCCTCTCTCCTTCTTTCTTTTTGACATTATTTGAAGTCTTTTATGCAAATTCCCTTAATTTGAAATGAATGTGTGTTCCTTTTTTTCACAAAATCCTTAACAAGATATCAAGTCAATGACGAAAACCGTCAACCACTCACTAACAAACAAATTTACTTTTTAACTATGCAGAAGAGACTCCTTTATTTGTTTTACATCTTTGGAGCTTCCTCTTTCTCTTTCTTTCGGACATTATTTAATTCAAGTCTTTTTCGCAAATTCCCTCAATTTGAAATGAATAACCAAAGTGATAAGAAGCATCTATCACTTGAATTTAACATGACACCAAAGTAAACAAACATCTTTCATTTGAATTTAGAAGAGAAAATGTATGCCCATATCACGTAGACCACAAGTTTCATATGATATGTAACCAGTAACCAGCATTCTTTTCAACGAAAGAGGAGAGAATGGGAATGTGACTATAGTTTATCCAGGATGACTGCACTTGTCAATTATATAGAATTACAATGAAACAAATCTGAAAATTGCCATAAGTGTAATAATAGAATGAAATAAGTGGATTCTTACACTGAAAATACGTAGCTAAAAGAAGGAAACAGAGTGAAAGAAAGACAGGAACCGCATGTGGCAAGCATTATCAAAGAGTCAATTTGAAATGATTGTGTGTTACAAAGACCTTAACAAGATACGAGTCAATAACGAGAACCTTCAACCACTTACTAACAAATTTACCGTTGGAGCTTCCCCTCTCCTTCTTTCAGATATTATTTAATTCAAGTCTTTTTCGCAAATTCCCTCAATTTGAAATAAACTTGTGTTCCTTTTTTTCACAAAGACCTTAGCAAAATACCGAGTTAATGACGAGAACTTTCAACCACTCACTGACAAATTTACCTTTTGACTAGCTGGAGGAGACTCCTTTATTCGTTTTACGCCTTTGAAACTTCTTCTCTCCTTCTTTCAGACATTATTTAATTCAAGTCTTTTCCGCAAATTCCCTTAATTTTGAAATGAACGCCCAAAGTGATAATAAGCATCTATCACTTGAATTTAACATGACACCAAAGTAACAAACATCCTATCATTTGAATTTGGAAGAGAAAATGTATGTCCATATCACGTGGCTCACAAGTTTCTTACACTGAAAATACGTAGCGATGTATAATGGATCGAGAGTTCCCACATTTTTGGCATACAACAGTTCGTCATTTCTGCTAATATTCTGCAGTTCTAAAGTTGTTTGGAATCTTCAAAACCTCACAGCACCTCAAATGTTTGTGAGGATAATCATTTGATAAACAACAAGAATTTATTGAATTCACCTCCATATAATAAAGGAATGACACAATAAAATATTTTGTACATTCTAATTTCTGTTTCAACTGTTTTCTGTTTTCGAACTCAACGTGTCAAATTGTTCCAGAATTTCAGTTTTCCAAATTACTTCATCACACAAATGAGTTCCATAACTTTCCAGATTTACCCAGAGCACTCCGCAGATCAACGGTCAATTATCTCAACTACTTGGGATCGGTCAAGCCCAGACTGAAATCCCACAGTTTCTTTGCCAGTTCTGCATCTTTACCTAAAGCGCTCGGTTTGGCTACATTATTGTCTGAGAAATACTCACCGCTCACCCCCTTAACTTGCGGGTGCAATGCCACATAGCATGTAGTTGCTGCTCCCTAGAACCAGAACAAATGATATTAATAAGCAAAAAGTGTTTTATAGAAACATCTTAAGCAAAATAAATGGCATAAACAAGCAAACCCAGCAGGATCTTTGTTTTGAAACACAAAGATTATTGTATTCAAGGAAATTCTGCTGTGTATGTTGCATTAAATTAGAGAACATACCTGCGGAACATTTTTAAGCACATATTTACTGATCATATTTGCAATGCCTGCAAGGGACCAAAGTATTATTAGCAAATCAGATAACTGTCATATGCACTGAATAAATGAAATAACTTTTGAGCCAATTATAGGAGATGATGTGAAATGTTTTAAAAATGATCCATCAAATTCAAGCGTCATTCCAAAATTTATGAACAGAACATTTCCAATACAGTGATGGTACGGTAAACAAGTGTAACATAGCCAGAGGGAATATATAAACTAGCACGAGAAATGGTGCTCACTTCTGAATTACCAAAATGTTATCTGAGAAAAAATCTAAGAAGCACGGACACGGATACGACACGACACGGACACGGCGACACGGCAAATCCAAAAAAATTAAGACACGGACGCAGCGAATAGTGTATATATATATATATATATATATATATCAGCATTAATAATTTTTTAAAAAAAACACTGATATGTTTAGGTTGGAATATATATATATATATATCACTGATATGTTAGTATATATATATATCAACATCTTTAGGACACGGACACGGCGAATTGTGGCATCTTTAGGTTAGTATATATATATATATATCAGCATCTTTAGGGTAGTACAAAACAAAAAATAGAACATATCAGCATTAAAAAAAAAAAATTTTTTAAAAAAATTAACATATCAGCATTAAAAATTTAAAAAAAAAAAAAAAAATTCCAGAAAAGTGTGTCCGAGCTGTGTCTGAGCCGTGTCCGAGCTGTCTAAGCCGTGTCCGAGTTGTCAGAGCCGTGTCCGTGCCGTGTCCGAGCCGTGTCCGAAAATTAAAAAAAATAAAAAAATTCCAGACACGTTTTTTGACGTGTCCGACACGTGTCGGGGCGTGTCCGTGTCCGACACGTGTCGGACACGGATTCTTCACCCATTTTGGAGTGTCCGTGCTTCCTAGGAAAAAATGAATGGTTTACATATACTATTAGAAATTTAGACTTAATTCGTTTCATTTGCATTCAACATTTTATACAGATGCTTTTTCTTTTTCTTTTTCTTTTTTTTTTTTTTTTTTGGTCAGAAATCATCTCTTGCATTTTACCTCTTAAAATTGCATCCACTAATCCTTCACATTAGTGTATTCTCTAGGAGTAATATGTAGTCCATTGAACTGACATAACAGAGCCCTTATCATAGACACTTGCCCATTCTAGCTTTGATTTCACCTACTGCATTCTACAAGGTTTTATCCAGGCGCCCCTTGGACTCATGGCTACAACGTAAACTCTGGATATCCACAAGATTTGGGTTAGTTTTGGGGTAGGAATAAATTTATTCACCTGAAGTATTGAAGGTTACCAAAAATAAGGATCGGCAATGCTTGGTTAGCCAGCAAAAGGCATGGATGGTCAAACATACGAACCAAATTTGAATCCTGAGAGCAGCCAATTTGTGCAATAGTGCCAAAGGTTAATTTTATACCCAGTTTACAAATCCCAACAACTAGGTGATGACACTGTACATAAATAAGGATTTTATACTGATACAAAATAAGTAAACTTATTTTACCTAATATTTTAAAATGTGTCCCATTATATTAAAAAAAAACACTTATCAAAAAAAAAAAAAACGTAAACTTATTCATGATCCTAAACAAATAGAGAATCACCACAGGATTTGTTATGAAATTGAATCACATCAACTTGACAAGTCACAATATGGCCACGTAGATTTCTGGAGAATAGAATTAGATACAAATCATATAGATTTTACCATCAATAAAGCTATGGTGACGAAGAAGATTGGTGGCAATAGATCCAGGATGAAGTGAATTGGCAGTTATCGCCACGCCTTCTGCCTGGTTAATTGTAGAAAAAGAATCAAAAATGTAAATTAGATTCTCTCAAGCATGATAATGAAACAATTATTTATGTCTGAAACGATGGCACCAGTGACTGTTGTCATCGTTAGCACCTCGTCTGAATAAGCTAAGACCTACATGAACTCTTAATTACAAGAATTGTATACGACATTCAATCCAAAAGATGATGTAACTATTTATTTTCAGAGAAAAATAACGTTGACAGTTTGTCTCTACTTGACATAGTTGATCACTTCAAATAGATAACTTTCCTGAAGTGGTAGGGTTCAAACTTAGGTTGCTCTTAGTCGCCAGTAACATTTAAAGAGGTATTTCATGGTACTAGACCAAACAACAACAAAAGATTGTTGCAATTCAACAGAACAATCGTTTCTAGTTAAACAAAATCTGGGGGGTCAACTGTTTAAAAATCAGGGGTCAACATAATGAGAGGAATTATGCTAATCATAGAATCAAGGTAGAATGGGTTTAAATAGAAAAGTGCGTCTAAGATATTGTGTGATTGGCGTATCCCTCTAAGTACTAAAAGGAAAGTTATATAAAACAGCTATTAGACCAACCATTTTTTTGTGACAATGTTAGGCAACTAAGAAACAACATATATATTGAGTTTGACAAAAATGTGAACGAAGAGAAGAAAGTACAGAATTAAAAATCAACACATTCATGAAATGGTTGAAGTAGCAGCAATGGCAGATAAAATGAGAGAAAATAGATTAAAATGGCTTGGACATGTGCAAAGAAACAATATGTGCACCAGTTAGGAAGAGTGACATGGTCCGCATTAAGTGCGTGGAGAAGGGGAAGACCCAGATTAATATGAGCAGAGTTCGTAATGAAATAATAACATGTGGTTTGACTAGTGCCATAACAATGGAGAAAAATGGAAAAATAAGATTCGTGTAACCGAGCCCAAGTAGTTGGAAAAAGGCTTTCTTGAGTTGGGTCAAGTACTAGAGAGAGAGAGAGGAGAAAGTCTTAAACATCTTGTCTTCCCTGCCAAACTGAAGTACTAGATGTATCACTAACACGGCTGCTTAAGAGTTGAGAAGATGTCAAATATGCAGAATGAAAATGTGGATAACACTTCTTCTCTTTTGGATTAGTACTACACACAAACATTTGTCCCAGTCCAGAACTTGCCTTCATTGGGGTGGAAGGATATACCATAATTGTACGTGGTTGACATATATGATATATGATAGCAACAACTGAATGGGCTAGAGGCCTATAACCTATTAGACCAATAGTTTTAGGATACCGTGATATAACCAAAGCAGAAATAAAACATTGTATTATCACAGAGAAAAAAACCATTTAAACTAAAACCAGTGTAGTTGCTAACCACCCTTCACAATTGGGGACCTACCACCTCCCTCAAGGCTTTGGTGGGCAGTGGACTGAGAATGTTGTTTATGCGCGCGCATTAAGAGCATCACTAGGGAAATTGCTAAAACTTGTGAAATAGTAGGCAAGCCATAGGCCAGTTGTTACAGATTCTTGTCCGACATAGGGTAGGGTTGGGTTATAGGCTTGCAAGGGGGGTGGGGTAAGACAACAACACCTAATAGCTTAAGCTTTTGGGTTGAATGGAGAGTGTTGGCCCGTTACAAGTGGTATTAAAGAAGGCCCAGTCCCTTATCCAATGCCATGCCAAACGCCCACACTGAGGTGTCGATGTCATTAGCGGGTCCCTTGCCGGTGGGGCGAACGAGTAGGCAGGGAGGTCCGACCACAACAAAGGCGTCGCGGGTTCACGCGGGGGAGAATGTCATGGATTCTTGTTCCACATCAGGCGGGGACGGAATGGGATCCGGGCTTATAAGGGGAGTAGGCAACACCACCTAATAGCTTGAGCTTTTGGATCAGATGGCAAGCACGGCTCATTACACTGAATGATTCTCTCTGCTGCTAGCACTTCTCACCAACACGATTTGAGTCCTGCTGTCTTAGGAGATGATTCCACTACTGATTCTCTGATACTCCAATGGAAGGGATACAATGCCTTCATTCAACAGGCTCAGCAGATTTCCATTGACAACATAACTTTCAGGCACAGAGGTACATACCGCCGAGTGAGGGCGTGGTCCCCCACTGATTTATTATTATCATTATTTATTTATATTTTACATTAGATACCTAAAATTTTGTTAAAATCCTAGTAATGCCCCCACTGAGTTTTTAGTAAACCCCATTACATATCCCTGCCCCCATGCCCCCCTCCTCTCTCTCTCTCAGTGACGCACCAGGGACCCAGCATGCATGATGCCATGACCGTCGCACCCCCATGAAGCTTGGCCCTTGATCCCCCACCATTGTCAATTAAAGCACTAATAAGTTCTTTCACCTCAGTTACAGTGATGCTTAGCCTTTGTTTAAGGCCACCCCTCAAATAATTTTCTGGCTTTGTCACTGGTTATCG